>NC_143054.1:65000000-66235000 GCF_052426305.1 Pelodiscus sinensis
CCCACTGTAACTTAGGACCACTGCTCCTTGTTTTGCCATCCGTCACTACTGTGAACAGCCTTTCTCCATCCTCTTTGGAACCTCCCTTCAGAAAGTTGAAGGCTGCTATCAAATCCCCCCTCACTCTTCTCTTCTGCAGACTAAACAAACCCAAATTCCACAGTCTCTCTGCATACGTCATGTGCTCCAGCCCCCTAATCATTTTGGTCACCCTCCACTGTGACCAAATGTGTCAACATCCTTTCCATAGTGGGGGGCCCAGAACTGGACACAATATTCCAGATATGGCCTCACCAGAGCCGAATAAATGACATCTCTGGATCTTCTGGCAATGCTCCACCTAATGTACCCTAATATGCCATTAGCCTTCTTGGCTACAAGGGCACACTGTTGACTCATATACAGCTTCTCATCCACTGTAATCCCCAAGTCCTTTTCTGCTGAACTGATACTTAGCCATTCAGTCCCCAGCCTGTCGCAATGCTTGGGATTCTTCCATCCCAAGTGCAGGACTCTGCACTTGTCCTTATTGAACCTCATCAGACTTCTTTTGGCCCAATCCTCTAATCTGTCCAGGTCACTCTGGACCCTATCCCTGCCCTCCAGCATATCTACCTCTCCCCCTAGCTTAGTGTCATCTGCAAACTTGCTGAGGGTGCAATTCATCCTCTCATCCAGGTCATTAATAAAGATGTTGAACAAAACTGGTCCAAGAACTGATCCTTGGTGCACTCTGCTAGAAACGGACTGCCAATCTGAAATCGAGCCGTTGATCACTACCCATTGTGCCCGACAGTCTAGCCAGCTTTCTATCCATCTTACAGTCCATTTATCCAATCCAGACTCCCTTAACTTGCTGGCAAGAATATTGTGGGAGACGGTATCAACAGCTTTGCTAAAGTCAAGGTATATCACATCCACTGACTTTCCCATATCCACAGAGCCAATTACCTCATCATAGAAGCTAATCAGATTGGTCAGGCATGACTTGCCCTTCGTGAATCCATGTTGACTATTCCTGATCACTTCCCCCTCTTCCAAGTGCTTCAGAATGGATTCCTTGAGGGTCTCCTCCATGATTTTTCTGGGGACTGAGGTAAGGCTGACCGGTCTGTAGTTCCCTAGATTGTCCTTCTTCCCTTTTTTAAAGATGGGCACTACACTTGCCTTTTCCCAATCATCCGGGATAGTTCCCGATCTCCACGAGTTTTCAAAGATAATGGCCCAAGACTCCGCAATGACATTTGCCAGCTCCCTCAGTACCCTTGGATGCATTAAATCAGGGCCCATGGATTTGTGTATGTTTAGCTTTTCTAAATAGTTCCTAACTTGTTCTTTCCCCACCAAGGGTTGTCCATCTCCTTCCCCTTGCATTGCCTAGTGCATTTGTCTGAGAGCTGACCTTGTCCATGAAGACAGAGGCAAAGAAAGCATTGAGTACTTCAGCTTTTCCCACATCATCTGTCACTAGGTTACCTCCCTCATCCAGTAAGGGCCTCACATCCTCTCTGATCACCCTCTTATTGCTAACATGCCTGTAGAAACCTTTCTTGTTACCCTTCACATCCCTTTCCAGATGCAATTCCAATTGCACTTTCGCCTTCCTGATAACTCCCCTGCATTCTTGAGCAATATATTTATACTCCTCCCTAGTCATCAGTTCAAGTTTCCACTTCTTGTAAGCTTTTTTTCTGTGTTTAAGCTCACCATGGCTGTCCCCGGTAAGCCAATCTGGTCACCTACCATATTTGCTTTTCTTGCTGCCCATTGGGATGGTTTCTTCCTGTGCCTTTAATAAGCCTTCTTTAAAATACTGCCAGTTCTCCTGGGCTCCTTTCCCAGGGGATCCTGCCCATCAGTTCTCTGAGGGAGTCAAAGTCTGCTCTTCTGAAGTCCACTGTGATGCGGGGTCCGACTCCCACACTAAAAGCCGCCCAGCTGCGGCGGCAAGCTGCCTGGGCAGAGCTGCAGCCAGCACACCGAGTGGCGAATGTCAGGCCAACTGCGCAGGCGCGGAGGAGCCCAAGCCTGAATCTGCAGGCCTTAAGACCCCGGGGTGTTTGGCTGTTCCCCATGCCAGGTTGCGTCAGGAGTACAAGAGGGAGAGCGAAGGGCAGGAAGCAGGGGAGAGCAGGAGCTGGCAGTGCTCTTAACCTCCACAGGCAGAGAGGAGCTGACCCCAGCTGACGGAGCACAGTATGCCGCCTCAGGCAGACCAGAGGTAGCCCCAGGAGGGAAGTGGCCCAGCGGGTGACTGAGAGTGTCACATACCAGATGGGCCACCTGGGAGCTAGAAGAACACTGGAGGAGTGGAGGAGCAACTAGCCTTCTGTGGGGAAGGTGGCAAGTGACCAAAAAGGGGGTATGTCTACACTACAAAGTTAGTTCGAACTAACGGACGTTAGTTCGAACTAACTTTCATAGACGCTACACTAGCGCTCCGTTAGTTTGAATTTAATTCAAACTAACGGAGCGCTTAGTTCGAACTAGGTAAACCTCATTCTACGAGGACTAATGCCTAGTTTGAATTAAGTAGTTCGAATTAAGTAGTCCGGCACCGCGGAAGGGGGCAGGGAGAAATGGAGAGCCGAGGAGCGGGAGGAAGGAGAGGTGAGGCCGGGAGAGGCAGACAGGACCAGCCGTTAGGAAGGGCGGAGTAGGAAGCGGCCCAGGGCGGGGTCGTGGAGCCCGTGAGCGGGTGTGTTTTGGGGTACTTCCCCCATCCGCTAGGGAGGGACCGTGAGTCCCTGCCTTCAGGGCCCTGGGCCGGGGTTCGGAGAGGGGGCGGGCCCGAACCCCCCTACTTCGCCGGCCGGAAAAGACAGCCTCGGGCGTCCTCTAATATAATCAAGGGACTGGGGAACCGGGCGGGCTTTCGCCGCGGGTTGTGCCTAGGGCTACGGGACTGACCTGGATTCCCAATAAATACGGGCGACCGTAGCCCTTTTTGTGGTGAGCTAGGCGAGACTCTTTTACAGTTGGATATTAGGAAAAACTATTTTACTAGGAGGGTGGTGAAGTACTGGAATGGATTACCTAGGGAGGTGGTGGAATCTCCATCCCTAGAGGTTTTTAAGTCTTGGCTTGACAAAGTGCTGGCTGGGTTGAATTAGTTGGGGTTGGTCCTGTTTTGGGCAGGGGCCTGGACTCGATGACCTCCTGAGGTCTTTTCCAGCCTAGGATTCTATAAGTTGAGAGATCTTAAAAGCAGTGATCACTTTGTACACTGAAGATCACTTTTTGAATTTAAGGGCAACACAGGATCTACTCTGTCACTTTCCTGAAGCCCCACTCCTTCCCCAAAGGCATCCCCACTCCACCCACCCCCACTAATTTTTCCCTACCCTCACTCACTTTCCTCTGGCTGGGAGAAGAGGTTGGGGTGCAGGAGGAGGTGAGAGTTGCAGGCTCTGGGAGGGAGTTTGGGTGAAGGAGGAAGCTCCAGGGTGGAGCAGAGTGTTGGGGTGCAGGAGTGAAGAATTCAAGCTCTTGGAGTTTGCCCCCACCTGATGCCCCTTCTTCCACCCAAACTCTCTCCCACAGCCCACACTCCTCACTCTGTCCTGCACCACAAGACCCTGGGAGGAAGTTTGGGTGGAGGAGGGGACTTCAGGATGGGGCATAGTAGGGTGCAGGAGGGGTGAGGACTATGGAGTCTGGGAGGGTGTTTGGGTGTTGGATCAGGGCTGGCACAGGGGATAAGGGTGCAGGCTGCAGCTGGGAAACACTAAATACAGGCAGTTCCATGGTGCTCCTGGAAATGCTGGCTGGCTTAGTTCAGGCTCCCTCTGTGTACGGCCCCTGAAACAGGGGGAGGAAGGGAGAAGAAAGAGGGTCTCCATGTGCTGGAATGCTGCCTGGTGCCTGCAAGTTCTGCCCCCATTGGCCAGTTCCTAGCCAATGGAAGCTACTTGGACAGTGCTGGAGGCAGAGACTTCCTCTCCTGACCCCGTCCCAGAGGCTGAAGAGCCTGCTTCCGGGAGCAGCATGGGGCCAAACAGGCAGAGGCTTCCTACCTGAGGTTTGTGATCCATTAGCAGTGACTCCATGATCTACAAGTCGATTGTGATCAACAGGTTGGTGACTACTGCTTATGGGTCATAGCAATTATAAATGGAGGAAAAAAATCTTCTTACCAAGGCTACCTTCCTTATAGGCAAAGTCATGTGTTACCCCGTCATACCCCTGCCCATTCTATGTTTTTCTCTCGCTCACTTCCTTCCCTTATATGCTCCAGTCACATTCCACATCACTTGACAAGGACAAGTAGGGTTATGACTTTGTGGAAGGGAAGGAGGTCAGGTAGGAGTGGAATGGAACTTTGGTTTGTTTGTGTGGCTCATATGGTAACAACCTAGGGAATAGCAAGTCTGGGACTTCTAAGTTACTGAAGTATGTTGAGGCATTGCTGATGGAAAGAAAAGGGCCAGGAAAAAATGTAAATGGGAATCGGTATCTTGAGTTTGGGGGAGAGAGATAATTAAGAAAATGCTGTAGTTTTAAAAAAAGATGATCTGAAAACCAGAAAATTGTAAGTTAACTTATACTTAAAATAAGAAAAATGAATACACGGAAAAGATTGAAATGTGGAATGAAGGTGCCCCAAACAACTCTATAACTCAGCCCTTACATGCCCAACTTCCCTGAGCTGAAATCACAAGTACTACATGGGTGTGTCTAGACTACAGGGTTTTGTCAGCAAAAGTGGACTTTTGTCAACAAAACTATACCTGCGTCTACACTGCCGCTGAGTTCTGTCGACATAATGTCAACAGAACTCAGCAGTTTTGTTGACTACTGTAAACCTCATTCTACAAGGAATAATGCCTTTTGTCAACAGAGCTCTGTCGACAGAAGGCGTTATTGCATCTACACTGTCCTTTGCGTCTACACTGTCATGTCAACAAAGTGGCTTGCTTTGTCGACAGAACTGGATGTAGTCTAGAAGCTCTTTGTCGACAGAAGCTTTGTCAACAGTATCTGTCGACAAAACTTCTGTCGACAAAAGCCTGTAGTCTAGACGTGCCCCATGTGTCTTCATCCAGCTGTTTAATACGGGAGCACTGGGAAAAACAGGTACTTTCTCAAGTTCCACTCACAAATAAAGACTCATCACAAACTATGCTCTGCCAACTTGAAACACCAACATTAGATGTCAAAATGAGACATTACTGCATCTATTTACATGGGGGCTCACAATCCGAAGTTTAGCTTTGCAACCACGAGGGCTAAAGAGACAATTTTTTAAAAATGAGAGCTTGGTTCTTGAAACATTACCAGGAAGCTTCCAAAGAAGGACCTGCTCACCAAGTACTGTTATACATAATTTCTGTCCACGACCCATGCAGCTCATCACTGACAATATAAGACACAAACAACACTATGCAGCTTGAAAGCCATGTTAGTCTGTATCTGCAAAAACAACGAGGAGTCCTGTGACATCTTAGAGGCTGATGAAGTGGGTTTTACCCACAAAAGTTTATGCCCAAATAAATCTGTTAGGGTATGTCTACACTACAAAGTTAATTCGAACTAATGGACGTTAGTTCAAATTAACTTTGATAGGCGCTACACTAGCGCTCCGCTAGTTCGAACTAGCGGACATTTAAAAATGGCGGCGCCCGGCAAGATGCAAATGAAGCCCGGGAAATTCAAATCCCGGGCTTCATTTGCAACTTCGGTTGCCTACATTAACCACCCTAGTTGGAACTAGGGTGGTAGTGTAGACATACCCTCAGGTACCACAGGACACTCAGTTGTTTTTTTCATTACCCAGAATAACATTTGTCATACAAATATAGGTACTAATCTCTCCACTGAATATGTGTTAGCAATTTGAGAAGAATCTAGTTTTTGATTCACTCACAAAATACATCTGGGAAGAGGAAATATGATCTGTGGTTAAAAACAGAGATGTGCTAGATGCTATTCCTGCCTCCACCATTCCCATGTAACTTTGGGAAGGTCACTTAATCTGTGTATTTTTATATTTTCTGTTTGTTTTTCAAATTGTACCTTAACTTTTCGTTCTGAATTTTCAGAAATTATTGCTTTTTAAAATGACAATATTCCATTAAGGCTTTTCCCTCATAAATTTATTTATATGACTTTACAATCTCCAGTTAAATAAAGATTTTTTTCTTTCTTCTTGTGGGAATTTATGGTTCTCTGTTACATTTGCTAGTTTTGAGAACAAGTATTTCTTATTTTTGTTCCTTGCTAATTTTCACACTCACATTGACTCCAAAGTTCTTTGGAGATGTCTAGGGCAGTATGTTCTGTTCCAATGGAAGACTTGGGAACAAACGCCTGCTAAAGAAAAAGGTTTTTTATAATGTGCTCTGTGTTTGTATGTCATTGCTATGCTATCGATAGTTCTACACCTAATATTTGTGCCAGTCTCAATTTCTTTTGGGAAAAATTCTTTTCACTAGACCTGGAAGAGTATCATTCAAAATATCTATTAAAAGCACATTAATCCCCAAACCCTTTCTCAGATTTATGTTGCAAGAAAATTATTAGGGTCTAATAATGGATAACAGGTGTTGGCTAAAACTATTCTGGGGAAGGATTAAAATCAACAAGGTTACTTTTCTGTGGTTGAGGATTCGCTCTTACTCATATTCTCACAGGAGTTTGAAGAGTGAACAATTCTATCACGGCTTCAGAGGCACCCTTTGAATTACTTAACCCAGGAGCCTTC
Organism: Pelodiscus sinensis; assembly: GCF_052426305.1. NCBI lineage: Eukaryota > Metazoa > Chordata > Testudines > Trionychidae > Pelodiscus > Pelodiscus sinensis. The sequence goes on from NC_143054.1 coordinate 65,006,704, forward strand.
AAAGTTTAAACATGCAAATATTATTATTATTTCTCAGACATCAGCTGTATGCTTGGCACAGTGTAATAGATAAGAAAGCACTATTCATGTCCCCTGGAGTTTGAAATTCACAGCTCAGACAAAAGAGTTCAGACAAATTTAATACACCAGCTGATGAACTGAGATTGAGGTGGTCTTGGAAACTCGCAGAGGTCACTATAAAAGGTTTGAGAGTCCTTAGAACATGCGTTCGGAACTTTAGAAAAAAGTGTATTTTTGAAAAGAGTATATAAAAAGGAACTACAAATGTGGCGAAAGTGTAGAACATGCACCCACCAGGACTAAATTTAAAAGATGTGCTGAGCAGTGAACACATGCATAGCATATGGATGCAGCTGATGGAAGAGTTGCTGGACTCAATTCAAGATACAACTCACATAGCAGATGAACCATCATAAATTTAAGCTACACAAGTCACGTCCTCACCACTAAGACTCCATTTAGTCATCGTGAATACAGTTCAGTATCAGAATATGGATAACTAACTTTGTTGTTTTCTGAAAGTATAGACATTTCCTACCTTGGCATCCTTCATTTTGTAGACTCTCTGCCTAACAGATTTTTGAGAAGAATTTTGTCATTTGGTTCTTTTTGTCTGTTCAGTAAAAAAACAGGCACTGTTTCTTAGCATTATCTTTTACAAACATTTTTACAACTGAGTTAAGCTTCTAGAACAGATTAATAGCTTTGCAGAGTTACATCTTTGCCAAATCTTCTTCACACACCGACAGTCAGACATCCAGCCACCACAAAAGGCAACCTCAAAAAGGAACACACATATGAGTGAATTCCTATTGTGTGTCTCTTTAATTTCCATGATCATTACTGAGTTTTTATCCTCTTTATCTGAACTTTCTCATCACTGAGCCAGACCACAGACTCATAGACTGGAAGGAACCTCAGCAGGTCATCAGATCTAGTCTCCAGCATTCATATTAAGACCAAGCACCATCTAGACCTGGGCTACTCAACATGTGGCCTTGTGGGCCGCATGTGGCCTGTTTGTTTGCGGCCCGCAGTGCAGTTTGGGTTTACGCGTGGCTCAACATGAGATCCACGGGTGGGAGCCAAAACAAAAAAGGAGTCAATATAATGGTCTTCTGTTGATATGAGTTTTAGTAGTTAAATTCTTGGACTATCATTGCTCATAAAAAGTGCTGTCATATGGGTGGAAATTGGGTAAATATTGCATTTTATTAATATCAGCAGAACTGACATAAATGGGGCCTGTGTGTTGTATAGTCTTCTCTTAATCTTTGTATTCATGCCTATCAGTGTGAAATAAGTGATTTGCATATATTTGCATATATATTTGCATGTCCCTGCAACCACATTTAAGCTGCGGCCCTTGGCATGTGCCGTGAGTATCATTGTGGCCCCCAGGGCTTCCAAAGTGGAGTAGCCCTGATCTAGACCATTCCTGACAAGTGTGTGCCTAACTTGCTCTTAAAAATCTCCAATGATGGAGATTCTACAACCTCCTTACACAATTTATTCCAGTGCTTAACCACTTTGGCACTTAGGAAGTTTTTCCTAATGTCCAACCTAAACCTCCCTTTTTGCAATTTAAGCCTATTGCATCAGAGGTTAAGGAAAATAAATTTTCTCCCTCCTCCTTGTAACAACCTTTTAGCTGTTATCATGTCCCCTCTCAGTGCTCTCTTTTTCAGACTATAGAAACTAGTTCTTTCAAATTTCTCTCATAGGTCATGTTTTCCAAATCATTAATCATTTTTGTTGTTTTTCTCTGGACTTTTTCCAATTTGTTCATATCTTTGCTAAAATGTGGCGCCCAGAACTGGACACAAAACTCCAGTCAGGGCCGAATCAGTGCAGAGTAGAGAAGAAGAATGACTTCTCGTGTCTTGCTCACAACACTCCTGTTAATACATCCCAGAATGATGTTTCCTTTTTTTGCAGTAGTGTCTCACTGTTGAGTCATATTTAGCTTGTGGTTCACTGTGGTCTCTAGATCACTTTTTGCAGTATTATTTCCTACATAGTCATTTCCCATTTTATATGTGTGCAACCAAGACTGCATCTACACTGCAGCATTTTTCTGGAAAAACGGCTGTTTTTCCGGAAAAACAATACTTGCATCCATACTGCTATTACGTTCTTTTGACAAAAAGTTGAAAGAATTGAGGGGAGTTCTGATGGCAGTAAACCCCTTTCTATGAAGAAGAAGCCTTTTTCCAAAAAAGCTTTGGAAAAGCTGTGGACGCAAAAGAGGGAGTTTTTTTGTAAAATGGCGCCTCCAGGAAATAATACAGGTGCCCTGGTGGACACGCCATCCAAACTAATCAGAACTCTATAGTTCCTCTCTCCTGCTAGCTCGTAAAACTGCAGGCACCCAGGACAAGTCTTGTGGCAGGAAGCCAGCCCAAAGAGCTGCACCTGACCACGGGGTTCTGACTGCCACAGGCCTTTTGACAGATGGCCCAGCCACAAACTCCCTGAAACCCCTTGGCCCTCATATGGAGCACCACCAGAGCACCCACCCTTAGCCCACCCCCGTACCTCCACCTGCCTTTTCCTACGGTTCCCCTTTCCAGAACTATTCCCCCCCAGGGATTGCAGCCTGAGAGCACCTTACCTCCATGAGGAGGGCCCTGACAGTGGACTTTCCCACACTGATCTGGTTGCTTATAGATTGGTAACTGTCTAGGGTGGTGAGCTTCCAGACGGCGAAGGTGACCCACTTCTCCAGTGGGATGGCGGGTTGTATCTGGTGTCCCATCATCAGAGAGCAGGGACGAGTCAGGCACACAGCTCCATGAAGGTGGCCTTCCTCATTCTGAAGTTTTGGAGCCACTGCTGGTCATCCCACTGCTCCATGACCAGCTAGTCCCACCAGTTGGAACTGGTGTCCAGCCTCCAGAAGCGTCTCTCTATCGTGAGGTGCGGTTGCAAGGGCATTGCTCACTCATCCAGGCAAAGGGTCCCGTCGATGAGCTCCAACTCGAGCTCATGCAGGACCATGAATACAGTCTTCACAAAGTGCTGCAGAAGCTGCAGCATGTTAATGGGGGGCCATCGCGTGCCCAGAGGCAGCTCCAGTTCCATGGCAAGGAATATGCTGTGATGTCCTGAAGCAGGACAACCAGAGAATGCACTGCCAAAGCTTTGCTGTCCCTCAGAGAGATAGACAAGCATTCAGCAGAAGCAGAGAAATGGCTGTCCAGGGAGATCCCTTTAAGCACGCGTCTCAGCTAGCCTTAGGCAGCATCACCCGGAAGCAACTGCTGACCTAATGCCATACCTGAACTGTTTCTGGGTGGCTCTCTTTCTAAATAAGCTTTTCTGGAAGAAGCTTGCAGTCTAGACGTAGCCTAATTGTTCCTTCCTAAGTGGAGTACCTTGTATTTGTCCTCATTGAATTTGATCCTATTTATCTCAGACCATTTCTCCAGTTTGTTGAGATAATTTTGAATTATAATCCTATTCTCCAAAGAACTTGCAACCCCTCCCATCTTGGTATCATCTGCAAACTTTATAAGTGTATTCTTTATGCCAATATCAAAATAATTGATGAAGATTTTGAACAGAATGGGATCCAGAACTGAACTCTGAAGAACCCCACTTGTTATACCCTTCAAGCATGACTGTGAAACATTGAGAACTACTTCTGGGAATAGTTATCCATCTAGTTATGCACCCACCTCACAGTAGCTCATGTAGTAGTAGTATTTCCCTAGTTTGTTAATGAGAAGTTAATGTGTGACTGTATCAAATGCCTTACTATAGCATAGATATATGACGTCTACCACTTATGACCAGACATCAGCTTATGAATTCCAGGTTATTAGTTTTCTTCAGTGATTATTTACCAATACTTAAGTATTATATCAAAAGTTATAGTATATCACATGAGCAATAGAACTGGTAGACATGTACTGAGCAAAAGCAAATATTATTTCCAGTGCAATATCTCAGCCACAATGTATTTCTTCCCACTGCTTGAAAATATGAGTAACTTTGCTTTGCACAGTTCTTTTGAGGAAAATTTGATAAGTGGCTGCCTAGAATCCATTAATTTAAATTATAGGTTTTGAGGTGGATAGAAAAATCACAAATGCTCCTTGAGTTATGCTAGCACTGCACAAAACATTAACTTCCATTCCCAACTGTGCATTTTTAAATCTTTTGCACTGCTTCCCATTAAAGGGATATTACTAATATCAAGCATGATATTTAAACACTGATTACACCTAAATAATCCAAAGCATATGAGGAGACAGAGAGCTTGAGTGATTTTAATTCTTCACAGGATTGCAGAAAATCAAAATTAGACATTCTGTTTCATGATTTTTAGGAAACGATTCTGCCTCTTTAACATAGTTTTGGTTTTTAAAATTGATTGGCCCAAAGCAAACCCCCGTCTCCTAATACTCAGATTTTGACGCAGTTTGGATCTGGAGCTTGATATGAATTTCATGGCTTTTCCTTATTAAAATCATGCCTGGAGTGGAATAAGTTAATAAGGAAAAGTTATTTATCTGTTCTCATAACACAAGAACTAGGGGTCACCAATAAAATCAATAGATAGCAGGTTTAAAACAAACAAAAGGAAGTGTTTCTTCACATGCTGTACAGTCAACCTGTGGAACTCCTTGCCAAAGGATGTTGTGAAGGCCAGAATTTTAGCAGGGTTCAAAAAAAGAGCTAGATAAATTCATGGAGGATGGGTGGGTCCGTCAATGGCTATTAGCCAAGTTAGGTAGGAATGGTATCACTAGCCTCTGTCAGAAACTGGAAATGGGTGACAAAGGAGGCATTATTCAAAATTAGCTTGTTCTGTTCATTCCTCTTGGGTATCTGAAATTGGTCACTTCTGGGAGACAGAATCCTGAGCGAGGTGACTCTTTGGTCTGACCCAGTATGGCTATTCTTATGTTCTTATTTCAATAATGGAATGAACTGAAACCGCAGAACTAAGCACTCAGTAAACTGATAAAATCAGGGTTGAGCAGGATGATGATGATGATGATGATGAAGAATCATCATTGTAGCACCCAAAGGCTCCAGTCAAGTTTGTGGCTCTATTGCACTCTATTGTGCTGTATAAACATAGATAAAGAGACTTGTCGAATTTATGATCTAGAAGATGACTTGCTGAGGAAGGGAATATAACAAATGTAATACAAATGATTGCTATAGCTTTGTCAGTTATATGTGTTGTTCATGTTGTAATGGGTCATGAATCACCACCATGGTGTCTCCTATTGGTCACACCAGGATTTAGCTCAGTTGTTGGAGTACGTCACCTTCATGCCGGTGTCTCACTCTGCTGCACTGTCTCTGCCCTCTGGCTCAGGACCTGCATCACTTCCTGGACTGCAGCATTCTCTTCAGGACACTGCCCCTCCTGCAGTGCCTACCACGCTGTTCTCATTCCCTTCTGGGAGTATCAGCAGTCTTCAGTCTGTACACCAGCCACCATAGCCAGCTGCAGCCCCACAGTCTATCCCCTTTCCTCAGGGGCAAGCTGCAGTCTGTATAGGCCATGCTACAGTGTGGTTAGGTGCGGTGTAAGGAGGAAGCAGGGGGACCCAGGCCCACCCCTACTCTAGGTCCTGACCCAGGGACCTTTTAGCGACAGCTTGTCCTGCCCTCCTTCTCTCCCCCTGACTGCTCCTGTTCCCTGGGCCACTTCCCTGCAACCCTTGCACCTTTTTGGAACTTGTATCAAGGCCTACAACCTAACATGTATCAGGTTGGGGCTTCTCTCTAGCACCCCTGAGCCTGCCCAGCAATGCTCTGTCCAAGAAGCTCCTCTCTGGGAACCACTCATTCGCCTTCACTGGTAGGGACCCAACGGCCCCCTGCTCTGCAGAGCAGCTCCTTATATTAGGGCTGTCCTAGGAAGAAGCACTTTGATTGGCTCCCTATAAGCTTCTCTTTGATTGGAGGGGTCTGTGAAGGCTCCCTCCAGCCTAGTTTTAAATCCCCCCCCCCCCCCAACACCCTTTCACAGTAGGGCAACCTGGAATGCAGTAGTCAGTAAGAATGAGGGAGTAGGGAAAGGAAGGAGGAAAGAGACAGCCACAGCTCATCACATGTTTAACTATGGACATGCAACAAATAGGGTTTTGTAGGTATTGCAGCAGGTTTTTAAGAAGGGGTTTGAAAGAGGATAGGGTAGCAGCTGTAGTCCCAGCTCACTCCCCCTGGGGTGGTACGGACCGTCCCGCCACCCAGGATCCGGTCCAGTGCCTTGAAGTTGGGGCAGGTGTCTGCCCCTGCTGAGGAGCTGCCCTGAGTGGCCCTGGCATACACCTGCCGCAGCACCTTTAACTTCAAGCGCACTTGCTCTTGGGTGCACCTGTGGCCTTTCTTGGCTATAGTGGCAACTATGCGGCCGTAGACAGCCAAGTTCCTCCATCTAGTATGGAGATCATGGACATTGGGGGCCTGCCCCCAAACCTCAATGAGGTCCATGATCTCCGCTCTAGTCCACGGGGGCGCCCACCCGTCTACAGTCCCTGGCTGGCTCCTGGGTGCTGGGGGACTGGGCGGGGGACAGCTCGCTGCCACTGGCTGCCTGGCTCATGCTGTGGCCACTGCTGAGGGTCTGGGAATGCTGGCAGGCCTGGCTCTGACACAGTAATGTGGCCAGAGTCTACCCCTTTAAGGGCTCTGGGCCTGGGGAGAGGAGAAGAGTTTTCCTGGTTTGGCCCAGAGTGGCCACCAGGGGGAACTGGGAAGGCTGGAGGACCCCTATTTTGAACTAAGCATCTACACAGTTCTTACTCTGAATTAGCTAATTCAAGTTTGGTGTTACTCCTCATAGAATGAGGTTTACCAAACTCGAATTAAGCGCCCTGCTACTTCGAATTTAATTTGAACTAACGGTTTGCCTGTGTAGACGCTAGGAAAGTTAATTCAAAATAACGGTTGTTATTTCGATTTAACTTTGATGTGTAGACATACCTTATATGATGATGTCAGAAAGCATGCAGAGAGGTGTGTTTGTTCAGAGGGAGAGAGGCCGGTAGTGAAGAAGATCTAAGAGTCATCAGCACAAAGGTGGTAGCTGAAGTCATGAAAGAGATTAATTGTAAATTCTAAGGCCAGAAGGGGCTGTTCTGAACTTCTAGTCTGACCTCCCATATAGCACAGATCATAGGAATTCCCCAAAATAATTTCTAGACCATACGTTTGAGAAGAAACATCCAATCTTGATTTTAAAACAACCAGTGATGGAGAATCCACCACACAAAAGTTGGTTAGCTATTTCAATACAATGATTAATTCCTCACTGTTAAAAATGTACTCCTTAAAGCCAGTTTGAATTTGTCTATGTTCAACTTCTAGCCAGGATATATATAGGAGAAAAGAAGGAAGCTAAAGATGAGGGCCTGCAGAGCTCCTACTGAAAGTTATAGAGTGCATGAGAACCCACAGAACAAAACCCTGAAGATACAGCTAGCGAGGAAAGTGCAGAATCAGCAGAGAACATGTCATGAAAGCCAAGAAAGAAAATAATTCAAGAAAAGCATGACTGACAATTTCAAAGGGAGCCCACTAAGTACAGGAAAGATGCAGGCTTTTAACTCCACATCATGCTTTTAACCAGCTTAGGCAGCTATTTTAGAGATTGTCTGTCTCAAGATCTCTCTCTTTTTTTTCTTAAATTGACTAAGCTGAGCCTTAATTGGACAGACTGGGCTCCAAAAGAGAACTAGAGTTGCCTGCTTTGAAAAAAGAAAACATTTTGTGTTATATTTTACAGACACTTATAGTGCTCTTTATTTTTTCTTGTATTTTAAACATGAATTTAATTCATTGGAAGCCTATTTGAATTTGATGTCACTTTTCACCACATTTCACTTAATTGCAGCTACTGATGGAATTAAGCCGTCATAACTGCAGTGGCTAGATGTCAAAGGACAAAGAAAATAAATTACTTGAAAGATAACTAAAGCAACATTTCTGTTCTGCATTTCAGTTGCTGACATTTTCTGGAAGATGGCAAGAGATGTCAGAAGAGTGGCTGTTAAAATGATTTATCTTTGTAGCCTATTAAGTTGAATTCTGAAAGAATGAAATGAAAACTGAAGACTTCCAAGGGAGACTTCATATATTTTATCTGACATATTCTATAACCTAAATTATTTCAAGTTTATAGCAAAAGATGTCTGCTTTTTCTCTACAGGGTTCATCTTTAAATGTGTCAGAAACATGGGAATACAATCTTTTACACCCTTTTCAAAACCTCTGGTCACTTTAAAGTAAACCTCCAAACAGTTCTGGGTTTCATAGGTTTGTTCTGCTTTTATCCCCGCAAAGATGCTCTGTCCTGCTGAAGCATAACAGTTCTCGCCTTCAGGGGTGCTAGAGCGGGGAGGGGAAGGGAGTGTAAAAGGAATATTTTTACCCAATTCTCCTCTTTGAGAAAGTGTTTGGGGTTATTTCAAAATAACAAGGTGAGCATCCACACTACCAAACCTGTTATTTCGAAATAATAACTCCTGCTTGTGAAGAGGAATAAGCTTATTTCAAAATAGTTATTTTGGGAGTTATTATTTCGAAATAACTTATTTCAAAATAACCTGGTAGTGTAGACAATAGCCATAGGGTGAACTGACTGCTCAAAATAGTAGCTGCAGACACCTTCACAGTTAAAGCCATAGTTATCACCCTCTAGACAACTGTGTGCTTTTGGCTCCTCCTTGCTGCTGGTATTCGATCGGTTGTTAGAGTCAGAGGGTTGTATTTCCTCAGTAAAGGAACAGCTGCAGCGCATGGCTGCCTAAACTGAGAAATATCTCAGGGACATAAATGTCATTAAATCATTCCAGCCACCTTGGAAGGCAAATCACCCAGAAAGTATCTCAAGGCATGTGTACACTGGGCAGTTATTTCAAAATAACTCTGCTTATTTCAAAATAAAAATGCAAGCATCCACACTACCACACCTGTTATTTCGAAATAATAACTCCTGCTTGTGGAGAGGAATAGCTTATTTCAAAATAGTTATTTCAGGAGTTATTATTTTGAAATAACCTGGTAGTGTAAACTTTAGCCTCAGATTTACAGGTTTCAAAGAGGTAACGGTGTTAGTCTGTTTCAGCAAAAACAAGGAGTCCAGTGGAACTTAAGCACTAATAAATTTATTGGGGTATTAGGGCATAAGATTTTGTGAGCTACAACTCACTTCCTCAGATGCTGAAGAGAAAAGAAAGAAAAAAGAAAAAAGGGATACAGAGACAGGAGTGTGACAGTGTTAAATCAAATTTGCATATGAAATCCAGCTCAGCAGTTTCTCATTGCTGCCTATTTTTGAAGTTATTTTTTTTGCCTGAGCATGGAAACTTTCAAATCCAAAACTGTGTCCAGGCAAATTAAAGTGCACCCACACTGGCTTTTATATGTTGCCACTCTTAGGATACATCTAGACTATGCTTCCGATCACTTTTTCAAAAGCGTTTTTTTTTTCAAATGTGAAAGTAGTCTAGACACATTTAAAAAAAAAAAAAAAAAAAACCTTTTTCGAAAGAACTGCGAAAACTTCCCTTTTTTAGGAAGAGGTTTTTTTTCTAGATGTATCCTGTATGTCTGATTTGTGTTCATTTATTCTTTTGCGCAGAGACAGTCTGGGTTTGTCAGCTGTACATGGCAGAGGAGAATTGTTGGCACGTGATGGCATATATTACATTAGTAGATATGCATGTGAATGAGCCTTTGATGTATTGCTCACATGGTTAGGTCCTGTGATATTGTGTTAATAGGGTAGATGTGTGGACAAAGTTGGCAATGTGGTTGTTGCAGAGAGAAGTTTCTGGATTACTGCTTCTATTGTGGGTTTTGAAGTTGGTGGTGAGTATTTGTTTCAGCTTTGGGAGGCTGTCTGGAAGAGAGAAAGAGATTGTCATCTATGGTAGATTGTAGATCCTTGATGATGCATAGGAGAGGGTTTAGCTGGCAGCTAAACCCTTGCAACAAACCCTGCTGCCAATAGCTAGTTTTCCATTCAAGCACTCTCACCTTCTCACCACTGTTGGAGATGAGTCACATCCACTCTGATTAAATTAGCACTAATAATATAATAATAAATAATATAATAATAATAATATATGGAGATATACCTATCTCATAGAACTGGAAGGGACCTTGAGAGGTCATCGAGTCCAGTCCCCTTCCCTCATGGAAGGACCAAGCACCATCCCTGATGTCTCTCACCCATCTTTGTATCCCTTTTTTCTGTCTTTTCTCTTCAGCATCTGAGGATGCGAGTTGTAGCTCAGAACTTATGCCCTAATACCCTAATAAATGTGTTAATCTTTAAAGTGACACCAAACTCCTTGTTTGTTTGGTTTTGGGGTTTTGGGGGTGGTTTTTTTTAGATTAACAGGAGTCCCTGAGAGAGCAAAACAAGGGGAAACCTCTGGAATTTATTTGCAGACTTTTAATGGAAATACACATTCTTTTGAGGATTTTATATTAGACACTGAATGCCTCCAAAAGTCCCTTGTTCCAATGGCTGCCCCAGCGCTTAACCCAGAGCCCTGATATTCAAGTTTCTTGGGTTCACAATCAAAGAAACCATGCTATGCAAGGCAAGTGAAAGAAGAGTTTTACTGGGGCAATATCCGTCTCTGGAATTCTGCTGTTTTGAGATGTTGCAAAGGAGATTGTGGGTATTGGGTGGCTTTCATTAGGGGTGGGGCACTTTTAAAACCCCCATAAGCTAAGCTATTATGAGTCCTGATTGATAGCTAGCTTGTGATTTATATTTGTCACTATCAATTTCACCTTTCTTCCATTTGTATCTATATTCCCAACCATCGTTAATATTTTTCTGTTTAAATTCTTACTCTCAGATGGTTTGTCTCACAATTGTGTTCAACTGTGTGAAACTGAGCTTTTAAAAGCATCAGTTCTGTTTGCATATAACAAATGTGATCAAGTCATGAACTCTTGTACCTAAGTTACCACTAATTTTTAATTCTCTGATCAGTTCCTCTGTGTGTGTCAAGACTAGGTCTAATATAGAATCCCCCCAAATCAAGATGCAACACTTTGTAGGTTAGGAAATTTTTATCTGCAGAATTTAGAAATTCCAAGAATGTTCCAAAATATGTCTCTAAGGCTGAAGGCTTCATGATTATGCTTCTTTTCCACTAGTAGGTGCTTAAAGAGAGAGTAATTCTGTTCCCTAGTATGAGTTGGTGGTCTGTATCAGACACCAATTAGTATCCTATCTTGTGCTTTATCAATTATTATATTGATTCATAAGCATCCAAGGTCATTTTTTTCCAATGTATCAGTAACTCTGAAACAGGTAATGCCATTTTTGCCTACACTGTTATTCACCCTCCTGATTTGCCATTCAATATTTCCTAAACAGGTTATAATTTTTCATTTTTACATTTCAATTATGGGGATCATCCCACTTATTTTCAATAACACTGATAGATTGATTTTATGCTAATAAATGAGTAATTGCAATTCCTGTTGTTTGTTTTACAAGTTCTTAGCATTGGGATATAGGTCATTAGGCCAGTTTTTCTTCTTTTTAATCTCTTTGAGTCTTGATTAATTTTATTTTTGAAATCTTGATTTTTTTGCTAAGTTAGGCATCCTTTTGTTCCACCCTCTTACCCTCCCTTCTTGTTGTTAGTTTTAATGTTTAATGACCAAGCAAACTATAGAGATTGCTCTCCCAATCAAAGATGGTTGAATGCGCCACAAAATCTTCTATCCTACATCAGTTAACTATCCAGTGGTAAACTTTCAGATTTTCTGCCTTCAGTCTTGTTTTGCTGCTAGGATAGGAAGGATCTCCAAAAAGATTACTTGGCCATTCCTCTCCTTTAACAATATCCCAAGTTTTCTGAAGTTATATATGCAGTCCCCTTACTAAAGGTGCCTCTTCTTATTTTCTGGAAAGACCCTGTGTGCTGCAATCCTCACAGACAACAATTCCCATGAGCCCTTGGGAAAAACAGGAAGGACGTGACTCTTGTGTGGGAGATTGGGGTCTCTCCACGTACATGAGAAGAGAGCAGGGCCGGCCTTAGGCCGATTCTCCTGATTCCCCCAAATGCGGCCCCGCGCCTAAAGGGGCCCACGCCCTGAACCCAGAAGTGTGCTGGGTGCCATGGGCGGCGAGTTAATATTCAGAGCCGGGGGCCCTGCTCCAGCAATATTTGGAGCTGGATCTCTCCCCCAGCTCTGCCTGGGGTGGTCCCCAGCCCCCACCTGCCAGCCCCCCCCCCGTGCGTCCTCCCATCCCGCCCCCAGAGCATCCCCCTCGGCCCTGTCCCATCTCTGCAGTGTGCAGCTTTAAGTGCGGCTCCCCCTCCTGCAATGAGGTTTAACAGGTAGTTCTAAATAGGGCTTTATTTCAAACGCCCGTTTCACTGCCGCGTGTAGACGCGGGCAGTTATTCCGGGCTTGTAAATTTCAAAAAATGGCACCTGGCTGGGAAGATGCAAATCAAGTGCGGGATATTTAAATCCCGGGCTTGAGTTGCAATTCCGAATGCCTACATTTACAACCCTATTCCGAAATAGGCTGCAAGTGTAGACATACCCACAAAATCCATTCTGCTCATGGGAGGAAACGCTTAGGCTATGTCTACACTGATGGCTTCTTGTGCAAGAACATCTTGCGCAAGGGTTCTTGTGCAAGAAGTCTTGTGCAAGAACATGTCCACACTGCCATGTGTGAGCTGTGCTTTTGTGCAAGAGCATCCATGGCAGTGTGGACGCTCTCTTGAGCAAGAAAGCTTCAATGGCCATTTTAGCCATAGGGGTTTCTTGCACAAGAAATCCCTGCCGAGCATCCACACTGCCCTCTTGCGCAAGAGAGCTTACACCTATTAGAAAAGAGCGTAGCTCTTGCGCAAGACACCTTCTCTTACCATGCCATACTGTAGATTTCCTTGTGCAAGAGCAGGCGGGCAGCGTGGCTGCTCTGTGGGTTCTTGCGCAAGAACGACTGTACTTGCACAAGAAGCCGTGAGTGTAGACATAGCCTTAAAGGAAACATTTCCCCCAGCCTCTCTGCCCCTGAGTTAATGTCACACACATTGGGTTAATGCAATTGCAGGATAGTTGCATGAGGTGGGTTTGGTGGGGGCCAAACTAATCCCTGTTGGTAGAAGGATGGTGGGAAAAGTCCTTCGAGAGGGGTGACATGACACCTTTTACTTCTGCTCATGTGTCCATCTTGCCTCGAGCGTGTTACCTCCAGAGGCCTGGTTAACGGGGGTCAGGGAGTGTGGCTAATGGGGGTCAGGGCCTGGTTAACGGGGGTCAGAAGGGTGTGGCTAATGGGGGTCGGAGCGTGGTTAATGGGGGTCAGAGGGCGTGGCTAATGGGGGTGTGGGCATGGTTAACGGGAGTGTGGCTAATGGGGCACCACCAAAAATTATACAAATCTGCCAGCCCCGAAGGAGGTGCGTCGGCTGCCTGCGTCACAGGAGGTGTGAGTTTAGCGCAGGGTTTTCCTGTGCTGCGGGAGGGTGTGTGGGTGTGTTGGTGGGGGATTTTTTGTGCTCAATCAAAAAAATTCCTGGGGCCCCCCGTTGAAACTTTTGTGTACTTTTTTTTTTTTTTTTTTTTGCTTTGCTCAACCAAAATTGCTGTGGGGTCCCATCAAAATTGTTCGAATTGGGCCCCACACTTCCTAAAGCCGGACCTGGAAGAGAGGCCTAGCAGTCTGGGACTCTCCCCTTCGATTTTGGAACAGAAGGGGAGCCAGGCTGCTGTGGAGGAGTTTGATCCAGTCCAGGGGCTGTTAGGGTATGTCTACACTACCCTCCTAATTCGAACTAGCAGGGTAATGTAGGCATACCGCACTTGCAAATGAATCCCGGGATTTGAATTTCCCGGGCTTCATTTGCATAAACCGGGCGCCGCCATTTTTAAATCCCGGCTAGTTCGAACCCCGTGCCGCGCGGCTACACGTGGCACGGAGTAGCTAGTTCGGATTAGGCTTCCTAATCCGAACTAGCTGTACTCCTCATTCCACGAGGAGTACAGCTAGTTCGGATTAGAAGCCTAATCCGAACTAGCTACTCCGTGCCGCGTGTAGCCGCGCGGCACGGGGTTCGAACTAGCTGGGATTTAAAAATGGCGGCGCCCGGCTTATGCAAATGAAGCCCGGGAAATTCAAATCCTGGGCTTCATTTGCAAGTGCGGTATGCCTACATTACCCTCCTAGTTCGAATTAGGAGGGTAGTGTAGACATACCCTTAGAGTGCAGCTACAGACTGGGACTAGATGCCTTTGGAACTGGGATCTAGCAGGCTGCTTCTGATAGGCACAGCATGAGACTGTAAGTAATTGGGCATTTTTGGGAAAGTGCTACCTGGGACAGAGCTGCTGCCTAGCTGGGACCCTCATATACAGTACCTACAGAGAATCTCCATTACAGCTGTAGTTCTTCAAGCACGCCCACACAAGCAAGAGTCTGGGACTCTGAGTCCAGGGATGTGCAAACTCTGCGGTGGGATCAATATTGGCAGTGCAAATGCTAGATATATAAGTTCCAATTATTGTTGTGCACTTTTGTAATGTTATTCATTGTTAATCTGTTAAATCCTGTTTATTTAAGTTAAGTAAAGATTGTTTATTTTAATGTAATCTATTAGATGTATATGATTTGTAGTTGTTCTGAAATTAGATCCAGATTATTGCTGGAATGAGTTTATTCCTGGAGGCTCTCAAGACACACCAGTAAGTGTGTACAAGGCCAGCCAGGTGGAAGCACCGCCATTGTATGTTCTTTCTGAGCAAGGGACAGCAGTAAGGGGATGGATAGGGTTTTCCCAACTAAACAACATCCCCACTGGGGTGCTAAGGATCTCCTTTTGGGTTAAAACCATCAGGCGCCCAGGTACACCTGTGAATGTGACCTGCTCCTGAGTAACCCGGGGAGGAAAAAGGGGGTTACATATATAATCTATGGAGTATCACATGAAGTAATGTTTTCAGTGCCAATATGTACCATCATATGTATCATCCTTATTCACTGACTTCAGAAACGCATTGAGTCTCAGAGTCACTGAACTCATGCTTGGCTCTAGGACAGCACACTATTTTTTGAACGCTTTTCACATCTTTTTGTTTCTTGATCAATTTTGTTCTCAACATCATTATCTTGTGCTAAATGAGTGGTCATTTGTTCCTTCTTTTCACCCTTCCCTTTTCTTTCTAGTGTAATTCTCCCTCACTACTTGAGTCAGCCCATCTCTGAGAATATTGGTAAGGGTCGTCTTCTGCTCACCTTCCTCTCCCCAGAGATGGTAAATCAATGTTCTGCAAAATGAAAGCAACTAAAACTAGATATCTGGGACTCCTCTTCCAGCATAGTTCCTTTCCCCCAGGTTTTTGCAAGGGGTGGGGGACAACCGATGTGTACTGTATATATATTGGGCAACAGATAGATATATATATACCTTAAACTCTCTTTCCTGTTTATGAGATGCCATTGCCTAAACAGCACTGCTATAGCTCAGTACCTCAAAATAATCTCTTGGATTATTGAACTTCAGTTATACCCAAAGGATTTAACACCTACATTAAATATAAGAAAATGTATGCCCGGTTGTAAACAGCCAAGGTTGACACTCTATTTTACAGGAGATTCATTTGACTATAGAAGAGACTCATAAATTGGAACAAGATTGGGTTGGTAAAACTCTGAACTGCTACCACACCTCAAAATCTACAGGACTCTCTATGCTGTTCCAAAGAGAACTGGCAGTAAATATTAATGATGTTATCTTGGATACTCAGGTTATCTTTTGATTGGTTCACTCGTTCTATATAAATTCAGTACAGGAGCTTAAAGTTATCCATGCAACTGGGATCTCCCTGCTTAGGACTGTTTTCCTTCCAATATCTGCTCCTTGCTACTGATCTCCAGACCTTGCATGTCTCCTGACCCCTGGCTCTTGGTTTTGCCCTGTGACTTCCCTCAGCCTCTGACCTCCTAATAGCTGACCTGGCATGACTCCTGCTCTGACACCTAGCACAGATTGCCCATGTCCTGCTTGTGATACTGAACTTCAGTTATACCCAAACCTAGTCATGTTGTTCTTGAACTAGAGACCAATCTCCATAATTAATTATATAAAAATATTGTCCAAACTGTTGGCATTTAGGCTGAAGAATGCTGTGCTCAGTAGTGTTTGTTAAAGGCCGCTTGGCTCAGATAACTCAAGCCAGTAGGTGTAATAGCATTATGGCATGATGGTGCTGAAACCCAAGCATTTCTAGCCTTGGATACAGAAAATATCTTTGTTCAGTGAACTAGAAATACATATTATATACCCGCCACCAGAGATTGAGTCTAGGGCCCTTTTTTTGTAGCATGGGTTACTTTTATGTAAGGGCTCCACATCACATTGCTTAACCACAATCATAATTTTAGACTAATTTAACCTCCTGAAAGGCACTAGATAAGGTTGTCCACTGTCCCCGCTCCTGTTTGATCTGGCCCTCAAGTCCATGGCAATTGCCATATGCTCTCACCTGTATATTTGGGGCATCAGTATTTGCCATTTGGAGCACTGTTTGATGCTATACACCAGTGATGGCCCCTTGTTTATAATGGACCCACAAACCACATTGCTTAGCCTTCCATTGTTAATCCAAGATGTTGACTCACTTTTAGGCTAAACTATAGAATTAACAGAGAGAAGTTGGAACTATTTGAAATCTCCTGGCTGTTTTATAGTGGGGGCTTTCTTTCAATGCACTTTTCAGAGGCAGTCAGAGGAAATGAAATATCTGGGGATAAAAATAGTAAGGAACATTTAAAAAAAAACTTGTAAAAACTAATTTAGAACCATCCATCCCACAGTTAGAAGAAGACATTAATCAGTGGCAAGAGCTTTCCTTGAGCCTCTGAAGTAAAATGAATACAGTTTAGGTGAATATTCTACATAGATTTTGGTAGACTTGGAACAGGTCTCCTGTCATTTTTAAAAGATCAAAGCCTTTATATGGGGCATAACTCATTGTTTTATGCGGTGCTGGAGAAAGCTTTAGCCCACCATTGTTGACTTGGTTTCAGACACCTGGTCCTTCAGAATTATTACTTTGCCTTTGTCATGTTCCAAGCCCCTCACTGGTTCCAACATGTAAACAATAACACCCCCTTTCAGGAGGGCATCAAAAAAGAAGTCATGAAACCAATCCCCCTAGTGGGGCTTTTGGGATCTTCAACCTGGTGTGGCCAAAGCTCCAGAGTGCTTCAGCAGCAATAACAGCAATAGTGGGTGCTACCAGTAGTGGACTACAAATTGCTACGTGTTGCAAGTACTTCCTGGTTCCCGCCTGGAAGTATCCTTTGCCCTCCCAGAAGGAAGATTGAGTACTGAAGCTGGGAGCATGAGAGGCAAGCAGAGAGGGGGCCACCGGACTGTGATCCTGTTTTTGATTTCCTTATAGGTAGGACCCAAATGAAAAGGACTTAAAGAGTACCCTGAAAGGAGATTAAATGATGCAAGAGGACAACATTGGCTTGTCTGTTTTGGGGTTTAGTTATTGTGAGAGTCAGACCATGTTCATAGGGTGTCCATGTTATAGGAAATACACCATGCCTACCCTCCCAGTGGGAAGGCTGAACACTGAAGCTCGGAGCATGAGCCAGGAACGGAGGAGGTTGCTGGAACTGTAATTCTGGTCTAGGATTCCTAAAAGAATAAAACTTTGCTCCTGGTGGTTTGTCTAAGTGGATCTGCTCTGGGGTGACATGTACAGGCACACAACACAGAGGAGTCTCAGGTCTGTTCCCCCAAAATTGTATACAAAGCCATAGGTAGACTTACCCTGTCTTGAATTAACCTCATATGGGGATGGAGAAGAGGAGGGGTGGGTTTTATATTGCCACATAGAGAAAAACTATGTTCCCTCTGTAAAGGCTACCAGAAAATATGGATCATTTTGGCTAATAAGTTTCACTTTCAAGTCCACAAAAGCTACTTTCTGGGATAGTTCTGATTTATAGATTGCCAATCAACAAATCATATGGAGATAATGGCTGGTTGAAGACTGATAGTGAGTTCCATTCTAGTCCTACAGCATCAGGATAACTTCCTTGCCACACCAATTTGGCAATTCATACAGCTGACACACTGATTGACCTGGCACTTTGGCTTGGACCCTAAAGCTTGTCAGAAAGTGGCAATCATAAAAAATTACGCATTTTTGAAAATGTTTTTGTCCCATATTATGATGAGCAATTAAAATGTGAAATGTGTGTGAGAATGGATTTCCAGAAAAATTCCGTTTCGGGAGAACAGAAAGTGTATGTCTATTTTGAGCTCATGTGAGGTAGCTGCTGATTGCACTGAATAGGATGTAGCTGTCAAGAGACTGTCTTTTCATGCATTACTTGGCATTTCCTCTGTTTGTTTCTTTCTGTTTGACTTGTATTGATGAAGGATGCAGGTGTGTGGTCGGTTGCTGCATAATTGGAAGTGATGGTAAAAGAGCAGTGTACTAGATACACAGAGAGCAACAAGACCATTTAACTCCCCAGGGGACTAAGTAAAAATGAGTTGGTAAAAAACTGAGTGTATGACAGATACACCAAAGGTTCAAGTCATATGCTACCAATTTTCCCAAGAGGCTGGGCCAATGTGACCAGGAAGGTCATGTTAAAATACTGGACAACAGCAGTTGCCAAATATATGTTTCCAGGTTGCATAATTATTAGTCTGATTAGAGATGTTTGGTTCTATTTCTCTGACCATGTGTCTGTTGTTATCTTCTCTCTGTGAGCTAATCAGAAAAAATATCAGGTCTCTCTTTCCTGTCACACTGAGGTAAAACAGGAGTAAGTCTTCTGAAGTCTATGGAGCTAACTAGTGTAAATGTAGTGTGAGTACATAATTATGCTTGGTGTTGTTCTAGTCTTTTACTTTTATAGAAAATATCACCTTGCATAGGTGCTGGAACTAAGGGTGGTGGAAGTGCAGCAGAATCCCCAGTTTTGAGTAGTTTCCATCATATAAAAGGTTTATAGTTTTGTTCAATGGTTTTCAATAGCCTCACAATAAAAATTGTTCCAGCAGCTGTGTCACCTTGATGACAACAAACATTCAATAGGAGATAGGGAAAATTTTTCTATTGAAATATCCTAATGATCTTTAAAGGATCTCTAAATGACTTCAGTATTTCAGATGCATCCTAGGGAATAACCATTGCATAAAAAAACCTCAAATGGATCTTCTAGAAGACAAAAGAATGAATTCAAAACCTAAACAACCTTCAGTAATGTGTTTAAAAGCCCAATTCTATTATTTCACTCAGTCTGTGCTTTCTTTCAAATCAGACTAATAATTATACACCCTGGGAACTGTTATATTTCATATATGTGGACCTGACATCCAGTATTTTGAGAATCCTTACACCTTCCATGTATTTTATTTATCATTTTTACAAGGAGAACAGAGGCAGCTTGATGTCAGAAAAAGATCAGAGAGACCAACTCTGTCTTGTTTAATCCTCAGAGAAGTGACTGAACATTCCTTTGGACAGTATTATTTTATATTTCTGCTTCAAAAGTATTTATTTAGTTTGATTTATAAATTATATCATCATGTCTACAGGGCAGTAGTCCTCTGAGAATAATTTTAGTTTGCACCTCTGAGCTCATTTAATATCTGTGTTATGTGAGTGAGGATGGACTTCTAAATAAATCTGGACTTCTGCATTGTTTAATTTCTTCCCCCCTCACTTGATTCAGCAACCAGAAAACTAACTAGATAACATGCTTTTTAACAGTAAGCCTCACCTTTAATCTGGGACAGAAACTGCCTTTTTATTATATGTGCAGAGTGTCTAGCTTGATAGGTCCCTGGATGAGGCTTGTAGGCACTTCCACAATAAATATAACAATAATAATTAGAAAGGAGCACCCTGTAAAAGACCAAGTAACTTCTTTTTGAATGAGGCAGTGGCATAATTCCAGGCAAGATGAAAAGGTGGAACAGCTGGGGCAGAGAGGAGCCGAGTCTCCAAAAGAATCACCTGTACTGAGCTGGATAAGAGGCAAAGTCTATTGCTGATGATCCCAAAGCACTGTCACAAAGAAATTTGCCAAGTATAACTGAGGAGTAAGCAATAAGGGATAGAAGGCAGAGCTATTTGCCCCTCAGCTCTGAGTGGCAACCCTACCCATACCCCGACAGTGACAGTGGACACCTTGTGAGATCTGTAGGAAGGCATCCCATAACTATACAATGACAAAGAGCTATTTGCAAAGGTACATTAAGGATGCAGTTACAGCAGATAGCCAGGAGCTCCTTGCAGCCCAAACAAACCTGACTCGGATGAGCCTAGAGACAGAACCCATTGAAAAAGGGGAAGGAAGCTCAGGTAGGTGTATGAATGTATGTTTTTGTTTTTATAAGTTACTGCACAGTCCCCCAATTTCCTCCCCCAAACTCCATCTGCAAATGGCAACCAATCACATGGAGGTAGGGAATCCAGGAATTGCCATTTAATGTAGCTGGTTTATTTTAAGTGTGTGCATTAATCATACTGGGGAGTAAACATATATTAAATACTGAGCTTTGAAAACACATTCACAAATGCATATTTTTTGCCAGTAGATAAAATTTCTAGTAACGCAAAAATGCAAAAAATAAATTAGTGCATGGCAAACAGAAAAAATAATAATATCTGAGCATTCAAATAAAATTCTTTAAATACATTGAGAAATCTGTAGATACAATCCAGTAGCTGGGCAATCAGACTACAGGATTTTATAGGAATAACACTGTAAGCTAAACATATATAATGTAAACATTAAAAACCAGTATTTTGGTTTTCCCAACCAAAAGTCCAACACAGATTTCTTGCATGTTTAGATTCACCGGGTCATTGGCTATCACAAATTTCAGCAGCTGCTGAGATTCCTGTTCTTTTGCCTGATACAACTTCCCAAACATACTTGTCCAGGTGTTGTTATCCTTTCCTACCTGCATATTAAAGGGAAAATGTGGGCCTCAGCTGACCTGACAGTGACCTTTTAAATAACAGTAGTCAAAGTTAATAGACAAAGGACAATGTAAATACAAATGATTTGGTTACTGTAAATATGATCAAATAACATAGACAATCTAATTAGCTAGGGATTAAATTAAATAGAAGTCAATGGATTGAGTAATGGATAATTAACAGGAATTGTATTTACTTATTTTTCTTGTACTGCAGAAGGCACATCTTTGCCTTTTTTTTTCCCTTCAATGCTGCCTTTTAATTAAACAAAATCATTCTCAATTTTTTACACTGGTTGGAGCATTATTTAAACAAAATAAATGGGAAGGGCAAAGACAGTAAATACTGAGATGCAGGGTTAGATCTATGTTATTAGGTAAGAGCTTGCCAGAATGGGCAGACATTAGACCTGATTTGCAGAGGTGCTCAGTCCTTCCCACACCAGCAGCCTGCAATGGGAGCTGCAGATGCTCAGCCCTTCTGAAAATCATACCTTTGTGTTTCCAATTTACACTTGGAGCGAAAAAACCAAGCAAACATTTTAAAGGCAACTCCCAATTGCTGCACGTGAGTTTATCAAGCTTCATATTTATCAGTCCAAATTCACAGTGAGGAACAGTGCAGAGCTGACTGGCATCTAAAGCAGAGATGCATCCTACGCTTTAAAAATCTTATCAGAATGTGATGTGGCTGTTCTTAAATCTAGATCACACAAGGAGACATCCTGTTGATTTTAATCCTATCCTTTTGGATTTTTGACTGTGGAAAATTAGGGAATGTTTAAGCTTCATCATTATTATCTGGCAATAAAAAAACCATTGATTGCGTAAATAAATGTCAAGGTCCTCTAAAAATAGAGCTTGTCAAATAGTAGATGTCATTTTTATTTTTAAAATGTTTTATAAAAATTACATTCTGCAATGGCCTGCAGTGCTCAGTCACAGCAATCAGTATATTTTTCCAGCGTAGACACAAAGTTGGCTTTTTATATGTTCCTCTGTTGAGAATATCTACTGTTTAGTGAAAGATCTGTTATTTTCATATCTCTCACAGCTGTGAACTACAGACAGTCAAGCTGTCTAGGGATTTATCTTGCACTTATTACTATGGTAGTTGGTACCTCCAAACCAGTGGCTATCTGATTAGAAATCCAAGCAAGAATTAATAAGTATTAACAATTGTTAGGTCCCATGATGTTCCCAACTGCAAGGTACAGCAGCTAACAGCAGCATGTCTCTTCGATGCAATATGCTTCCTGAAGAAGGGAAGCTAGCAGGTTGTGTCATCTGGGGATTAGTGTCTGGCTGTGCATTTCTGGACAGGTGGCAACATGATGGCTTGTGGGCTCACATTTTCCTCACTGTACCAGAGAATGGAGACAAGCCAAGCTAGGGATATTGCAAGCAGTATGGTAATGAGGTAATGGTAATGAGGACACCAATGAGGACTATATGAAATTGGATGGCTTCCAGGATATAGAGAACAGGGAGATGGAACAAGAGACCCTGAGGCTGGAGTGCCGTGGTGGATTTTGGAAAAGATTTGGAGGGCAAACAACAATTGATTATTGGGTGAGAGTGTACTCAATTAGCAAACAGCAAGGCAACCTGACTAGCTGACTGCCCTAGACTTCTAAGTGAGATATGTTATGTTCCAGTTATGTGCCATGACTTAAAACACAACTAGCAAGGACTTAATAATATCTGAACAGGAGTCAAGTTAACAGGAACATCTATGAATAACAGCCACAAAATAAATCAACATCAATTTAGTTCTCCAGTGAATTATGTGAAACTGGAGGCAGAGTTTCCTTGTGGATTCCCAAGACTCTAAGGTTTTGCAGGCACATGTTCTTTGCTTCCTCCAAGGACTTTTAAATCCCTCTCCTCTGAGTGGAACATGTGGAGGAAAATCTGCAAGGTGATACAGAGTTTCCAGGGCTGTCTGTTCACTTGACAGCTTTCCACAGAAGGGTAGAAAACAGTTGACAGTTTGCCCACTTACCAGAGACAAAGACAATACAGTTTCAGTTACTTTCTTTGTGAAGAAAATAAAGGACTATGTAGCACTTTAAAGACTAACAAGATGGTTTATTAGATGATGAGCTTTCGTGGGCCAGACCCACTTCCTCAGATCAAATAATGGAAGAAAATAGTCACAACCATATATACCAAAGGATACAATTTAAAAAAATGAACACACATCCTTTGGTATATATGGTTGTGACTATTTTCTTCCATTATTTGATCTGAGGAAGTGGGTCTGGCCCACGAAAGCTCATCATCTAATAAACCATCTTGTTAGTCTTTAAAGTGCTACATAGTCCTGTATTTTGTTTCAGCTACACCAGACTAACACGGCTACATCTCTATTTCTTTGTGAAGGTGATCAGGGAAATAAGAATTTTATATAGATAATGAAAACACCCATTACATTAATAAAGACAGATAGAATCATAGAACATTAGAACTGGAAGGGACCTCAAGAGGTCATCAAGTCCAGTCCCCTGCCCTCACAGCAGGATCAAGCACCTACTAGATCATCCCTGACAGATGCCTATCTAACAAGCTTTCGAAGGCTATGTCTACACTGCGCTGTAGTTTGAAATGAGACACAATTTGAGCTATTCAAATTGCATTTCTTATTTCAAAATAGCTAATGTCATTATTTGGTGCTTCGAAATAACCCACTTACTCCTTGTGGAATGAGGTTTACAAGGACATTGGAATAGTGAGCCCAAAATAACGGGCTTGTTGTTAAGATAGCTATTTTGGGATACATCAGTATCCCAAAATAGCATTGTAGAGTAGACATAGTTGAATAGTTTATAGTTTAATAGGGCATATAAATCCTATTTGGGGTACAGACCATCTGTCATTATGTGTGTGCACAGTACCTAGCATAAAGTGAGTGTGCTCTTGATTTGGGCCGTCAGGCAACTACTGCCATTATTTATTATTATTATTGTTATTATTATTTATTATTGCCAAGCACTAACTGACAGAGTTAGGAAAAAGTTTTTCCCATAGTTGGATTATTCCATACTTGTCCATTATATAGGGATTCTAGCAGCTTCTTTCAAAATAATGGGCTGGGCTTAATTCAGAGGGAAAATAATTTATTCCACTTACATTCAAAGGCTTAGTGTGTGATCTGTTTGCAGGATGTACGTGATCATTCTGTTTTAGCTTGGTGATGCAGGGTCCTCTGGAATTAATTTCTTCACTGCCTTTTCACGGTGGAATTCTGAAGGTATGGTAGTGTTCTGTGTAAATGGAGTCTTCTTCCGTGTTCAGTTTACCAGTATTGATGGTAACATTATCAAAGTCAAAAGGTCGGAGTCTCTTATATCCAAGGGGACACCCAACACATGCACATTTCTTGGTCTCATCTGTTTTTCAAGATACTCCAGATGTTATTCTGCTACAGGATTTCCTCTTTAACAATATTTTAATTGAATGGGCCTGCTCTATTACGCATCACTCAGCTGCTTAATAGATCATTTTTAGAGATATGCAGTCAACAGATTCGTGTTCTTGAAAAAAAATTCAGGCAAAGCTTGCCAATAGAGTCTTAAGAGCCCACTTGTCAAGAATTGTTACTGTGATGTGGTTCTAGTATGACAAAATGACTAGAAAGCAAAATCTAGTCCAGGAATGCACTTCTTGCACTGCTGCAAACATGATTTAAAGGTAACAGGATGTTAACACAGCCATTTTGAACTACCTAGTATGTGTATCTGATACACAGCTATACAAGCCAGCAAAAAATCTATTTTAAGGCCATGGCAGTCATGAAATGATTGAAAATCTGTGTCTTTCCCTGCACATCCCACAAAACCTGGAATTTCCTTCATACATAAGGCCTGATTTTCATAGGTGCCAAGTACCCACAGTTCCACTGAAATCAGAGAAATTTGCAAACAGGGTGCTAACTTCCATGGGGCACTATACTACTGTGGTGTTTGGCTATTTTCTCTCTCCACTGATTGGCTGGCTCTTGTTTTTTGTTTGTTTATCTACTGGGAATGAGTGGGGAAACCAAAAACATTTCTTCCCTGGCCAGAAAAATGGCTGTGGCTGCTCCTGATAATGATAGTTGAAAGCAGAGATGGGAGAAAGCAGCAGCTAAGAAAAACTCTATCCATCGGTGGAAGGTGAAGCAGGCAGCCATCAGACTAGAGCAGGTGAGAAGACTGTGTCTCATGTTTGCACATCAGAAGAGGAGTTACATTCTGATTTTAGTTGTGTGAATAAGGCTCTACTATTTGAAAAGTTTTCCTGAATTATCTGCGGTGCTGATTATTGCTGTTCAATAATAACAAATCTGTATTTTTGGTTTTGTGATGTTTTGGACAGGCTATGATAGGTCACTATTAAAGAATCACTGTTTACCAGTAGTAATTGTATGACAGCAGGAGATACATATTTTCTTCTATTCTCACTTTAAGGAAATAACTGTAGTATCTCATATACCACAGAGTAGCGACTGCTGATTTTTGTAAATGACAACCACCACATATAGAACAACAACAAAAATAAAAAAAAATAAAAAATAAATAAAAAAACCACTGTAGGACTCAGTATGTTAGGATTTGAATGTAAACTGCAGAAAGAACAGAACTGTTCTCCCCTGGGAGGGAATCTGAGCAGAATCTCAGATACTTTTCCCTGAAATGCTGCCAACAGTATATTCATTAACTACCTGTGAATCTGTAATATAAGTAGAGCAATTTCTATCTGAGAAAAGCTTAGCCCAGGTTTTTAGCGACTTCAGGAAGATTTCCATTTGGCTCTCCCGCTGAAGCTGCTGCCTACTGTCTCAGATGTGGTAACATATGTAGAGTGCATGCAGAGAAAGTCCAAGGACCATCGGCCAATTGTTGCTCCCACTGAAGTCAACTGAAAAATTCCCATTGACTCAGGCACTTGGTGTTCTGTGATCACTCAGGGTATGTCTACGCTACCCCGCTAGTTCGAACTAGCGGGGTAATGTAGGCATACCCTCAGTGCTTACAGAGCTTATAAAATCTCTGGTTTATTCAGTCTGGAAAGCCCAGTCCTTAAAAACACCGTTCCCACCACTTTATCTTTCTTTCCTAGCCAAAAGTTATTAACAATAACACTGAAAGAACCATTCAGTCATTGAAATGCCATGTATACTCAATACTCAATTTCAGATGCCACTGAAACCTCAGAATTATTGCTGTCAGGAGATGGCAAGCCCATTTGTTTCAGCTGTTTTATGTCCTGGGACTCTGTTATCTCAATCTGCTGTCATTGTTGCCAGTCTGAGACCTTTCAGGCAAAAAGGCAGGTTCAGTGCCCCGTTATTTTCCTCCTTTTGAGGATTTGGAGAAGATGTCACCATAGTACGCATTCACCTAAAGTGAAAATCTCACAGGACTGTAGGGAAACCTACTTCTTGTGACCCCGCTGCTGATTATGACCATTGTTTCGCATCATAAAGACGTGTATCATTTTCATGAAGTGGTGGCAGTTGCCTGTATGTAGCTATAAGTCTCCAGAAACTGACATCAGTTTCTAACAATGCTGGTGTTCTTGTTTTCAGTTTTCTGTCCATGAAATTTTAGCAGGTAACAATCCTTGCTTCGCTGATGATGTTGTTCTGTAATTTACAATGCTTAATATGGATCAGAGCATGTCTTCAGTAGGTGCTTTGTTATTGACATTGTTTCTCACCAACTCATTGGATTGGGGTAAAGGAGACTGTAGTAGGAAGAAAGCCTAAAATATAAGCCCTTGTATGAGAGGCCAGGTATGAGGCAAGATCTGCTTACACAATTTGGGAAGAACAGGGCTGCTTTGTAAAAATACACATTTTAAAGAAGTGCTAGTCATATAAGAACATACATAAGACCATATATAAGTACTTCACAAAGTACTTACGCAAACACATCCTGATGTTAAGTGGTACCAGAGTATTCCAATATCAAGAATGGTACAAAAACATTCTTTAAGAATAACAGAAACAAACTGGCTACTCCTAAAAATAAGGTGAGAATAACAGTATGTAATAAAAGCGACGAGGAGTCCTGTGGCACCTTGTAGACTAACAGATTTATTGGAGCATAAGCTTTCATGGGCAAAGACCCACTTCGTCAGATGCAAGATGCATCTGACGAAGTGGGTCTTTGCCCACGAAAGCTTATGCTCCAATAAATCTGTTAGTCTATAAGGTGCCACAGGACTCCTCGTCGCTTTTGCAGATTCAGACTAACACAGCTATCCCTCTGATACTTGACAGTATGTAATAAAAATGCTTAAATTGAACCAATTTGTATAAGGGGATCAATGGTAACTAGTCACACCAGCGAGCAGTAACTACAGTAATTCCTCATTTAACACTATAGATGCGTTTCTGAAAATGTGCTAAGCGAAAATATGCTATGCAGGGTCAATTTTTTTGTTAAAAATAATGGAAAAGGTAGGAGTTGCATTTCAGGTGGTGGTGGCAAAGTCAATTTTTTGTTGGTGCTCGGTTGACAATATCAACATTAGATATCTAGTATCAGAGGGGTAGCCGTGTTAGTCTAAATCTTCAAAAGCGGCGAGGAGTCCTGTGGCACCTTATAGACTAACTGAAGTGTTGGAGTATAAGCTTTTGTGGGCAAAGACCCACTTCTGATGAAGGTCTTCTGTGGCAGCTGTTTGCACAGGCCTGGGACTGCACATAGAGAGAACACATGCCCCCAAACATCTATCAACATTTAACCACAAAGACTAGTGATTATATGTCTAAATCTGTACTTCACAACAAACTGCTAAAACTCTTGCCCACTAAAGTGTGTCCCATTGCTTGATGCTACTATGTTAGAAATACCAAATACCAGGAAAAATGGATTTGATAGGCACAGTCAACTGTTTAGATGTACTGTAGTATGTTCTAGTAGAGTTATCTCAGGAAAGTTTTTTCCAGCCAACATAAACAAATCCATGCCTGCTATTGAACCAAACAAATGCTGAAATCATTACTATGGCAACAATTCCTACTTCATGAAAGAAGCATGGCATTATCTGTGCATAGGAATAAAATAGGTAGAGGTGTTTTTCAATGTACCTACCCTTAGCCATCCACTACAGATGTGTTGACCTCGTGACATCAGCTCTCACTTCAGGAAGTTTCTATTAAAACTTAGGGAATTATTCATTGACTCATACCCAGTGAATCAAGAAATACTATTGATCTCAAGCACCCTGTCATAGAAGATGTGGCAGTGAATTCACATTTTCTGAAAGGATCAAACATCTTTCTTGCATTCAAAGCCACCAAATTTAACACTGGGAATAAAACAGACATAGTTGCACAGGGCCATTTTAGTGGTGTACATGTGTGTGTATTTGATTATGTGTAGCTACAAACCTATGAAAACACCAATTATAACTAGTGGAACTCTATGGAACATCCATTTTTGTTGTGCTCTTATGGGAACGAGTGAGGATTTATGTTAAAAATACAAATGTTTATTGTTTCCTACTTTAATAGTGGCAATAAGTCAAATAAAAAAAGTAAGAAACTGCTTTGCATTATATGGCTAAATAGGTCTGTCAGATACAGCTTGAGCACTAACCAAGAGCACTAATGAAAACAGGGATATTTATAACACTTGATAAGCCTCCGAGATTCTGAAGGTGTCAATATTACCTGGGTTGCATCTCTCCCCTCTCAACTCCCATGTGGGCAACTGTAAGGAAAATACACCAGTGGGCTGAGCTGCATCTTCTGCTTTTATGATCCTGGGGTGGTGGTGGCTGTCATGGGTCCAAGAAGACTACTTCTCCCTACCTATTACTGACTGGGAAAAGAGAAAGTATTAGATGAAGTTCAATGCCAGTGAGAAAAGCAGAGCCTGGAAGAAAGCTTCCACACACCTATTCCACGGCAGAAATCCTTTTGTTGCTGTTCTGATGCTGGAGAGTTGAGGCAGCATTGCAATCTCTTTCAAAGATACTCATTTGCCAAACCCTTTCCTATTGGAGCAGCAGCCCAGGGTGCAACCAGGCACAATAGCAATACAGGTAGGTATGGCAAACACTACTTGGGAATCCATGGTGCTCCTCCATGGAACCACTAGCAGAGCAAGCAAGGAGTGTGTGTGAGAAGGGCAGCTTCATAGAATCTTACAATCATATAATCCTAAAACTGGAAGGGACATCGAAAGGTCATAAAGTCTAGTCCCTGCCCTCACGGTAGCACCAAACACCATCTGGAACATCCCGGATAGGTGCCTATCTATCTTGCTCTTAAATATCTTCAGTGATAAAGATTCCACAACCTCCTTAGGCAATTCCAGTTTTTAACCACCCTGACAGTTAGGAAGTTTTTCCTAATGTCCAATCTAAACCTCCCTTGCAGCAATTTAAGCCCATTCCTTCTTGTTCTAGCATCAGAGGTCAAGGAGAACAATTTTTCTCCTTCCTCTTTGTAACTCTCATTTAGGTACTTTAAAACTGCTATCATGTCCCCTCTCAGTCTTCTCCTTTCCAAACTAAACAAGCCCATTTCATTCAGCCTTCCCTCATAGCTCATGTTTTCTAAATCTTTAATAATTTTTGTTGCTCTTCTTTGAACCTTTTCCAATTTTTCCACATCTTTCTTGAAATGCGGTGCCCAGAACTGGACACAATACTCCAACTGATGCCTAATCAGTGCAGAGTAGAAGGGAAGAATGACTTCTAGTGTCTTGCTCACAACACTCCTGTTAATGTATCATGTTTGCCCCCCCCCCCCTTTTTTTGCAATAGTGTCACACGATCTCTACCCATCCTGGCTAATAGCCATTGATGGAATTATCCTCCATGGTGTCAAGTATCAGAGGGGTAGCCGTGTTAGTCTGAATTTGCAAAAGCGGGGAGGAGTCCTGTGGCACCTTATAGACTAACCGAAGTGTTGGAGTATAAGCTTTCGTGGGCAAAGACCCACTTCGTCAGATGCATGCAAAGTGGGTCTTTGCCCATGAAAGCTAATGCTCCAACACTTTGGTTAGTCTATAAGGTGCCACAGGACTCCTCGCCACTTATCCTCCATGGATTTCTCTAGTTCTTTTTTGAACCCTGTTATAGTCTTGGCCTTTACAACATCCTTTGGCAAAGAGTTCCACAGGTTGACTTTGCATTATGTAAAGAAATACTTCCTTTGGTTTGTTTTAAACCTGCTGCCTACTTATTTCATCTGGCGACCCCTAATTCTTGTGTTCTGGGAAGGAGTAAGTACTTATTTTTATTCACTTTCTCTACACCAGTTATGATTTAATAGACTGCTATCATATCCTGCCTTAGTTGTCTCTTTTCCAAGATGAAAAGTCCCAAGGTATGTCTACACTGCAGAGTTTTTCCAGAAAAACGGCCATATTTCCGGAAAAACTACACTTATGTCCACACTACAATTGCATTCTTTCAACAGGAAGTCAAAAGAACAGAGGAGTTTTTCCAACAGCGGTAAACCTCTTCCTATAAGGAAGAGACCGTTTTATGAAAGAGCTCTTTCGGAAAAAGGAGTATAGACGGGGAAGAGGGGTTTTCTTTGAAAGAAGAGGCCACGAGGAAAAAGCACAAGTGCCTAGGTGGCCACTCCATCCATAGTAATTACAACTTAAATGCGAGAGAGCATCCAATCAATGTGAATGCTATCTTTTGGAAAAGCAGATTGCTTTTTTGATGCACGTTTTTCACGTGGAAGCTCTCTTTCAAAAGAAGTTTTTCCAGAAGATCTCTTCTGGAAAAGCTTCTTCTGAAAGAAGCCTGCAGTCTACACAGAGCCTCAGTCTTATTTAACTCTTCTCATATGGCAGCCATTCCATACCCCTAATAATTTTTGTTGCCTTTTCTGAAACGTTTTCAATTCCAATATAATTGGAAATTCCCACTATGCCCATCACTACAGTAAATTAAATCATATATTTTTTAAAAGTAATAACCATTCTGGCTTCCTTCCTTCATGTCCTCCCTCACAGTCTATTGTAAATAGCTTAATCAGTTCTCAGGAATTTTGTTTGTTTGATTGTTGATGTTTGAGCATGTGTGTGATGAAGTGTCTGCCCCACACAGGCCCTTCAAAAGTTAAAACCCAGCCCTTGCAGAGGGCTGGAGAGGGGGAGCTGCAGCTGATAGCAGCCAATTAGGGCTCAGCTGAAGGCACTATAAATAAAGGCTCCTGGCAGAGAGAAGACAGATACCCTCTTACTCTTGCTGTGGAGCAGGAGGGACCTAGCTGCCAGGGAAGTGAGAGGCTTCCTAATTTAGAGCAGAGCTAGGGAAGCTCTGGCAAGGCAAGCTCCCAGGCTGCAGGGCCTGAAGCAAGGCCGGAGGTTACTAGGGCTGTGGGGAGGCAGCCAGGGGAGGCAAAGGAAGCTGATCCACATCCCTTGCCAGTGATGAGTGGCCATTTCAGACTTCAATTTGCCCCTCAGGTAAGGGGCTAGATGAAGACTGGCAGAGGGTCCCTGGGGCAAGGTGGATATAGGAGATTGGGGGTTCCCAGAGGCGAAGGATTCCAGGTTATGGATGCACTACAGTAGGACAGTACCCACGTAGGAAGGCACTGCAGTCTGAGGCTGTGTCTAGACTGGCTAGTTTTTCCGGAAAATCAGCCGCTTTTCCGGAAAAACTTGCCAGCTATCTACACTGGCTGCTTGAATTTCCACAAAAGCACTGACTTCCTACTGTAAAAAATCAGTGCTTTTTGCGGAAATACTATGCTGCTCCCGTTCGGGCAAAAGTCCCTTTTGCGCAAAAGGGCCAGTGTAGACAGCTCAGATTTGTTTTGCGCAAAAAAGCCCCAATCGCGAAAATGGTGATCGGGGCTTTTTTGCGCAAAAGCACGTCTAGATTGGCCATGGATGCTTTTCCGCAAAAAGTGCTTTTGCAGAAAAGCGTCCATGCCAATCTAGACGCTCTTTTCCAAAAATGCTTTTAACGGAAATCTTTTTCGTTAAAAGCATTTCCGGAAAATCATGATAGTCTAGACGTAGCCCGAGGGGACATGAGCCCTGACATAGAATGAAGGAGAAGAACAAATAACAGTGGGTGAGACAGCAGCCAGAAGGGGGCATTCCAACAATAAATACCTAATTCCCAGAGTGTCCAGCAGGAGGCGCCCACGTAGTGAGCCATGCCCTGTTACAATGTGTCATGAGTAGGGATGTTAAGGACAAGAAGACGAGTCGATGTTAAGGACAAGAAGACTAGTCGATGTTAAGGGGGGTACTTCAAAGTGGCAGAACCCCAAACAGAACCCAGAGTCTCAGGCTCCTTGCAGTGCTGCCACTTTGAAACACCAGGGTGATGTTTCAAATGGGCAGTCCTGCACAGCTGATCCTGGGATCCTTGTGGCACCCGCCCTTTGAAATGCTGCCACAGGGCAGTGCCATATGGAGCCTGGGTCAGCTGGGAAGCAGCTTTGAACTGCTGGGTGGAGCAGGCTCCCTGAGACATACTAGCTTTGAAATGTACAAGAGTGCTCAGTGGGGGCTCATGTGCATTGCAAAGTGGAAAGTGCCTGCATGGAGCCTGGGGTCAGCTGGGGAGTCCTCAGCTGATTCCAGGCTCCACCTGGCATTTCAAAGTGTCCTTTCTACTTTGAAATGCACAAGAGCACTTGCCGGGGCTCTTGTACATTTCAAAGGCAGAAAGTAGAAGTGCCTATCAGCTTCCTGGGAAGCAGGAAAGGGGGATGTCTGTGGGCAGAGGCAATGGAAAGGAGGCAGAGAAGGAGGCTGGGGGAGGGAGCGGGACAGAGTGGGGGTGTTTTTAGGATGCCAGGTTGAGAAGGGGGGAGGGGAGTTTGTGAGCGGACGGGAGGAAGGGGGCTGAGGACATGAAGGTGAAAAGAGGGCGGGGGGGGGCACGCAGTGAGGGGATGTCCAGGCGCTACCATGCAGAAGCAGCCCCCTCTCTCCCCCCCCCCGCCCCCGCCCGCCCGGCAGGGGTTGGCGGCCGCTCCGAACGCTGCTGGGCCGCCCCTTTGTGACGCCTCAGGGGTTGCCGGGCTGCGGCGGCGGGTTCCAGCGGGGCGGCTCGGCGCTCTGCTCAGGATTCGGCCACTCGGGGTGCGGCGGAGGATGGGGCGGCGGGCGGCCGGGGACGCGGGTTGCCTCGCCCTGCGCCTGGCGCTGCTCCTGAGCCTGCTGGCCCAGCAGCCCGTGAGCGCCAAGAACGACAGCGGCGTTGCCCTGGAGCAAGTCGTGGTGGAGCCGCTGGTGCAGCTCTTAGAGCCGGGTGAGGGAAGGGGCCGGGCCGAGGGGTCCCTGCAGGGTGAGAGGGCGTCTGAGGGCTGCCAGGCAGGGTGAGAGGGTGTCTGTGGGGTGCCAGCATGGTCCGGGCTTGTCTGTGGTGTGGCAGGCAGGTGAGAGGGTGTTTGGGGGGGGATGCCAGGATGGGTCAGGGGGTGTCAGGCAGAGTGTGGGGGGTGCCAGGCAGGTTGAGAGGATCTCAAGGGTGTTGATGGGCTGCTAAGTTGGGTCAGGGATGCCAAGCAGCATGAAGAGGGTGTCTGTGGGGTGCCTGGCCAAGTGAGGGGGTATCTGTGTGAGGTGCCAGGATGGTCAGGGAGTGCCAGCTAAGGGGGTGGCTCTGGGGTGCTGGGCAGGATGAGGGACTTTGGCAGGGGTGCTAGAGAGGGTGAGGGGGTGTCTACTGCGTGCCATGCAGCAGGGATACTCCCTGGGTGCTGAGGGCAAGCAGGATTTCCTTGAGTATGCAAATAGTGGGGAAGTGCAGAAAGGTCCCTGGTCCTTTTTACCTTCACCAGAAAGAAGCCTGACTCCCTTGGTGCATGGACAATAGGAGAGTAGTTCATATTCTATGCCAACAGTGGGAAGACACCCTTGTTCATTCATAGTTTATCAAGTCACACAGGTTTTAAGGGGCCCTTCTAAAGGGGGAATAAAGGAAATTATAAAAATTCCAGATTTACTTGTGATTCATGTAGCTGAACATTGGGGGCTAAAGGAATTTGTTGATTACATGTAAACTCCCTTCTCTGTTAGTTCACTGAGCAATGAGCTACTCAAGTTCACACCTAATGCCTGGTTAGGCACAAGGCCAGCTACATAATGAATTATATTCCTTTCCTCTGCCATCTGAAAATGATCTTTCCCTTTTCCATAATTTTATCTGTCTCCTTGTCCAGATAGGTTTATCTTATTTTTTCCCTACAGCATCATTTTTCATGCTGTGTTTATCACATTTCTCTGCTCTGATGTGACCGCTATCAGTGTCATTACAGAAATTGCCTATGAGGGAGGGATCAATGAAGCCAGCTGCTTTGACTACAAAACCTGAGTTTCAGCAGTGCTGGAACTAGGAATGAAAGTGTTAAGTTTATCCTCTGGACACTCAGGCTTCATGTAGCATTGTGGAAAATATTGCTAATAAGCCACAATAAGAGTAAAACATTTAAAACATGAGTGAGTGACTTTCTCTATTAGTTCACTTCACAGGCATGACTTGCAACAACTCCTATTGACATTCTCAAATAGGATTTTTAAGTGTTTATCAAAATGTACTGTGTGCATCCAGCGATGTGACTTGTAATGAAAAGAAAGAATAAAGGAAAAGATTTCTGCTCTGCATAATTTTACAAGGATTCCAAATGTAGAGAAGAACCCGAGATATCTTTGTTTTGCTTCTACTAATTGCAGCCTTAGGACTGTAATTATATATTTTTTTCTGGGGAGATTTCTCAATTTGTAGATTAGTTTAAAAAAAATCTAGGGAGGAAATGCAAGTAAAGAAAAGGTGAAAATGTATCATTACAGTGATAGATTCAGTATTATATCATTAGGTTTCACCCTGTTCCCTTTAAAGGTTTTTGTTGTTGTTGTTGTTTTTCTTTACTTTTTTAAAATTGACCTCACTGACAACAGGATTGAGTCCATTGTCAATTATTTTTGATTGGCATGGTAATTTACAGTCAATCAATTTTCAGTGTTTAAATATATTTAAAAGTTTAGATGGAATAGTATTTGAATTTTTTTTAAAAAATCCCTTTTTTGAGTTAGGGTTATTCATCTCTATTGTAAGCTTAAAAATATAAGAGTGACCATATCAAATCAGACCAATGACCCATTTAGCTCAGTATCCTGTCTTGAGACAGTGGCCAGTGCCAGTTGCTGCAGAGGGAATGAACAGAACAGGACAATTATGAGTAATCCATCTCCAATCATCCTGTCTAAACTTCTGGCTGTTGAAGGTTTAGGGATGCCAGGTGCATAGGATTATATCTCTGACCATCTTCACTAATAGCTGTTGATGACCATATCCTTAATGAACATATCTTATTCTTTTTTGAATGCAGTTATAGTTTTGGCCTTCACGATGCCCCATAGCAACAAGTTCCACAGGTTGACTGTGTGTTGTTGTTGTATGAAGATGTACTTCCTATTTTTATTTAAACCTTCTGCTTATTCCATTGAATACCCCCTAGTTCCTGTATTATTTGAAAGTGTAAATAACTCTTTCCTATTCACTTTCTCCATGCCATTCATGATTTTATAGAGCTCTATCCTGTCCTTCCATAGCCATCTCTTTTCTGAACTAAACAGTCCCCCTAATCCTTTTTGTTGCCCCTCTGTGTACCTTTTTTAATTTTGACTTATCTTTTTTAAGATTGGGTGACCAGAACTGCACGCAATATTCAATATGTGGGTGTATCATGGATTTCTGTAGTGGCATTATGGCACTTTCTGGTTTATTATCTATTCATTTTCTAATGGTTCCTAACATTCTGTTAGCTTGTTTGACTGTTTCTGCACATTCAGCAGATGTTTTCAGAAAACTGTCCACAATGACTCCCAAGATCTTTCCTAAGTGGTAACAGTTAATTTCAATACCATCATTTTGCATCACTAGTTGTGATTTTTTTTCCCAATGCGCATTACTTTGGTTTTATTAGCATTGAATTTCATCTGCCATTTTCTTGCAGTCCCCCACTTTAGTGAGATTCCGTTGTAACTCTTTGCAATCAGCTTTGGACTTAACTATCTTGATCAATTTTGTAAATTGAGTAAATTGCTAATTTTGCCATGTTTCTGTTCACTGTCTTTTCCAGATCTTTTGTAATTATACTGAATAGTATTGGTCTCAGAACAGATCCTTGAGGGAACCCACTGTTTACCTTTTTCCATTGTGAAAAGTGACAATTTATTCCTACCTTTTGTTTCCTATCATTGAATCTGTCACTGATTCATGAGAGGACCTTCCCTCTTATGTCATGACTGCTTAGTTTGGTTAAGTTTGTGAGTCATAATATGTTTTGTAATGTTACTGGCTCATGGGAAGTCTCCTGAGAGTATAGCATAATTGATATCTGCCCCATAATTAGCAGAAGTTTGTTTGCTTTGTGTAGTTAGGCTGCTCACCTTTGGCTAGTAATCTCTGGGGTGCCTGGCTGCTCTTAAAGCATGTAGTAGTGTAACTGCCACTAAGCAGATTTGAGTCTGGGCTCTCTGGAGCTTAGTGTAGGAGCCTCTACAGCTTGAGCTATAAAGCCAGCTGGCTCTCATCTCTTGTTCTAATCTCTCACTAAGTGCCACTACATGGGTCAGTGAACCACTCTAGGTGTGTGGGTTACAGTCGCAATGAAAAAAAATCAATTTTTTCATTTGTATTTGGGTGGGAGAGTGCAATCTCTCCTTTTAGATGTGACCACACCTTGCCACAGTTGACAGATCTGGTCACCTCTAGACTGGATTACTATAATAGGTAGCCTCTGAGGTAGATATCTGGGGTAAAAAAACTTCACAGATAGTCCCCGTTAGCTGATTCAGGCTTACATTCTGGGTGAGGGTGGAGGGGCCCAAAGCTTGGACTCCAGTATGAGCAGAAACATCTACACAGCAATTTTTAGTCCTGCAGTCTGAACCCTGTAATCCTGAGTTAGTTGACCTAGTCAGCCATGACGTTCCATGATTCTTTTATCTCTGTGTAGACGTACCCCTTGTAGCAGATCTTCAACTAGTGTTTATTATCATGGCTCCATTGAAATCAATAGAACTATGACAATCTACATTAGCTGAGGATCTGCCTTTCAGTTTTCTAACATGTTTTTTTTCTGTCCCTATAAACGAGAATAAGCCATATTATAATATGAGTTATTATATATTATAGCCACATTTAAACACCTTTATATTTGTATTATAGATGGGACCTTGCAAATCTCCTTTGTCTTTGTTATGTTGTGCTGGTTGAGATTAGCTAAAACTCTTTAGCTAACATCCCACAGATTTAAATGGGGGGAGGGGAACTGATAGCATGATGTATTAAGTTATATTAAGTCTTGGCTTGACAAAGCCCTGGTTGGGGTGATGTAGTTGGGATTGGTCCTGCTTTGGGTAGGGGGTTGGACTTGATGACCTCCTGAGGTCTCTTCCAGCTCTATGATCTTTCCTTTTTCACATGATTTTGCATGAGATGATACTGATAGAATCTTTTTTTAATACCTCTCTTTCTGATTTAAGAGAGTTAATAATAACAAACTCAATTGTGAAAGTATTCTTTAAATATTGTACATGTGCTAAGAGTGTTCTGATGAACACAGTTTATATATTGAAATAAATAAAAAATCTTGTTAGGAATATCATAGGAATTATGAAGTTTTATGAATAATGTTGGAAAAGAGGTTACAAGGGTTTTATATCAATTCATCTCTATATGAATGTGTCTGTTACCACTGTAGGATTAATCCCTTAAGGAAGGCTGTTTAATTTTTGTGCATCACTGACTGCTAGTGTGAAAGACCCATGCATTTTTCAACCACAGAAATTTTATGTAAAGCTTAAAAGAAGAGAAATATAAACTTGCATTGATGAATTAACATAGCATTTGGTGTAGAAGAGATTCCAAAACAAAAAAATGTGGAATAGAAAAAAGTAAACTTTGTATTTATAGGTATTTATTATCATTACAACATATTGGGAGTAGGACAGATTGATTATGTAGACTTATAAAAACAACCATAATAAATCTTCTTTGTTTGTTTCTTTATATTTTAAAAGATTAAAGAATTATTGCTTATTTAATGAATTGTTTTCAAAGGCACTGCATAAAGTTGTTTAAGTCCTCTATCGAGCAGTAACTTTATCTTAGCATCCTTATAAACATTCAACTTGCATGCTAATATTAATAAAATATACCATTCATTTTTTAATCCCAGATGGCGATACAAACCTTTTCTTTCTACATATTTTGCAAAACTCATTTCCTAGCCTCAGAAGTACTAGAAAAATGGAAAGCCAAATCAGTGGTTAAAACCACAATAGTTAATTAAAAGACTGTACCTGGTTGATTCATGGCTTGTGATAGCTGTCTAAAGCTGACCTTAACATGTAACGGGAAAAAATCATGTGGGAAGGCTTACATTTGCCAGAAAGAAATAGGAAATGGGCTGATTGAAATATTCTTTATAGAGAATTTTGCTTACCTCTTTTAAGGGAAGACCTATATTGTGCACAGATACTTTTGTATCTCTCAGGGTATTCAGTAGGCCAATTTAACGTAATGGGTTGACTTATAAGGAAAATTCATAATCTTTTCTCAAAAATCCGATTAAGATTTAAATATTAGTTATTTACACTTGGTTTTCTGAAAAAGACCAGAGAAGACTTCAGTAAGTGAATTTCTTGGTAACTGGGCATTATTCCTTCCTCCCATGCTATCTAGATGACCTGCAAGCAGGTTTCATTCATTGTATTAGAAATGTAACTTCAGACTTTGTGTTTAGGTTTGAATGCTACAGTATCCAAGGAAGTAGAATTTGGAGTATGCACAGTTACATGTGGTAAGTAGCAAAGCAGATGAATAAAGCAGATTCTAATTTGTTTTGGGGGAAAAAGTGCTAACTGTAGCAATTTAGCAGGTGTAATTTTGTTGCTCTCCCTCACCTCTCATTGATTTCAATTTCCAATAACTATAATTAACAAAAACAATCAAGCTGATTGTCATTAGAAGTTTAGGTCAGATCTGTTGTTTTATTAATTTCACAGCCTGCAAGCTCCTATTTTAAAACTAGTTCCCTACATTTATTGGCACATGAGCTGCCTTCACCAAAGTAACAATTTTCTCTATTTGTGAACATCTGTGAGATGCATCAGAAGATGAAAGATCTTCTGATGCATCTCACAGATGTCTTCCCACATGTAGTATTGCCAGCTCTATCAAAAAATTGCTCATCTGCAGTAGTCTATTCTGTATTCCACATTTATATAATTTATAAACTATGTAATGGAAAGAGGTATCCTGGAGAAAGATAAGATAAAAATTCAATAGAGACTCTCAGAATTTTTGTTTCACCAGTCTGGACATATTGCAAAGAAGACATGTGTGGTTTTACGGTGGTGATCGGAGCAGGGATGGTATGGCTTTTAGAAAAAAAAAACATTTAGCAGAAGACTCAAAAATATCATTGAATTTCTGCTGAACAGAATCTGTTTCGTATAGTATCATACTACCTGGAAAGAAGAAAGGAGGAGGGGAACCACTAACTTTCTAATCTATTAACTGTTCTCCAGCATATCTGTAGTATTTTTTTCCTGACTAGTTGTGAATGTCACAAATGATGGGGCTTCCACAGTTCTCCTTGGGAAACTATTCCATAAGATAATACATCTTGCTATCAAAAAGCCTTTTTTCTGCTATTCAGTTTAATTTTTCGTTTTCTCAATTCCATCATTTACTGCTGGTTATACACCTCACTTCCTCCCATTATAAATCACCTTAAATAACCTCATTTTCTTTCATGCTTGCAGTCTTACATTATTTAGAGACTGTTATCATGGCCAGCCTTTTCAGTGGACCTCCCAAATGTCCTTTCTTTTGAGAAACTTAACTCAATTTAGTCCCAGAGTTATCTGTGTTCCCAACAAATGTGATATCCCTTCACTTTTGTTGATGTCAGTTATTTACATCTTAAATAAATAATCATCAGTTAAAGGTTGCACTTAAGTATTATTTACACTGGAAACCAAATCTCATCATTTTGAATTTGGATATTATTTTGTTTCCCTTGTTTTGGGTCTTGGACACACATTATATTCAATAGTTGAGTGTTGGCATGTTGAAAGGTATACAGGCAGTCCCCGACTTACGCAGATCCGACTTATGTCAGATCCGCACTTACGAACGGGGCTTTTCTCGCCCCAGAGCTCACGGGCAGCGGGACCGCCCAGAGCGCAGCGGTCCCGACACCGCGTCCTCCGGGGCGAGAAAAGCTGCTCCAGGTCTCCCTGGTGTGCTGGGGGGGACTCCCCAGCACAGCAGGAACACCCGAGCAAAGCTGCACAGGCGGTGGGACCCCGCTGCCCGTGTGGCTTTGCTCCTTTGCCCCACAGCAAAGCCGCACAGGTGGCGGGGTCCCCCGCCTCTGCGGCTTTGCTCCTGTCTCCCTGCTGTGCTGGGGGGAAGTCCCCCCCAGCACATCAGGGAGACCCGAGCAAAGCCGCACAGGCGGCAGGACCCCGCTGCCCGTGCGGCTTTGCTCCTTTGCCCCGGAGCAAAGACGCAGAGGCGGGGGACCCCGCCGCTTGTGTGGCTTTGCTCGGGTCTCCCTGCTGTACTGGGGGGGACTCCCCCAGCACAGCAGGGAGACAGGAGCAAAGCCGCAGAGGCGGCGGGACCTTTGCGCCTCCGTGGCTTTACTCGGGTCTCCCTGGTCTGCTGGAGGGGGAGGGGGCGCAGCTAGTGCGCCCCCCCCCCCCAGCAGACCAGGTTTTTGTTGCGGGACGCCTGGGATAGAGCAGCTGGGGTGCTGCCAGGTTGGTCCTGCGGGGACCTACCCGGCAGTGCCCCAGCTGTTCTGTCCAAGGAGTCCAGATTCAGCCGCTGTTGAAACTGATCAGCGGCTGATTCCAGGAAGCCGGGGGCAGAGCAACTCTGCCTATGGCTTCCTGTAGTCAGCCACTGATCAGTTTCAGCAGCGGCTGAATCTGGAGCCAGTTCCGACTTACATACAAATTCAACTTAAGAACAAACCTATAGTCCCTATCTTGTACATAACCCGGGGACTGCCTGTACTCTTCAGACCATACAGCCAAATTATACAGTTTTAACTCTCTTAATCTTTACTTATAAATTAATCCCTGCATCCCTCCGTAATTTTTGTTGTTGTTTTAACTGCCTCCAGTTTCTTAATATCTTTCTAGTAATGTTGTGCCCAGAATTCAACAACTCTAATCATAAAAACTTATTTCCTCATGATAATGATGCTCGTTAATATTTTGCTCAATTTTGCATTAGTCTTGTTTGCTGCTATGTCTCAATAAGTGTGTCTGATTTATTTTGTCTACTATTACCACTCTTTCTTTTTTTCCTTCCCACTAATATTTACTTTTTGTATTTTTCCCCCAGATATCTTATTAACTTGCATTTAGAAATATGGATCTTGGTAAATCTTTCTAATTCAACATGACCATATTTCTGTCTGAGTTAATTTGAATAACTTTTTAAAATAAGATTTAATCTGATGAGTATTGCAGCAGATCAGGGATGAGCAACCATGAACTGGGTTTCCACTTGAGGCCCCGTGGTCCCCATGTCTGCTCCCCCACCCCCACATGCCTCTTGTGCACTGGGGCATGGAAGCCCCATACTTACCTGCTTCTCCCTCTCCTTCCCAGCATTTTTGGACCATGTGGCTCATCTGATTCCTGCTACATCCCTACTCCTCCCCCTCCCTTCCAGAGTTGGAACCCTGCAAACAGCTGAATCACAGCATTCCAGCTCTAAGGTGGACGGGAAGGAGCAGGGATGGAGTATAAATCAGGTGATTTGCTGCTTCTCTGAAAGTGTTGGGAAGATGGGAAGAGGTGCAGAAAGTATGGGTTTCCGAGCACCCAAGCGTGTGACAGATGTATGGGGGAAGAGGGTAGCAAGGGGTCTGTGGGCTGAAGGAGGAACCTCTGTGAGCCACTTGTGACTCACAGGCTGCAAGTTTCCCACCACTGAAGTAGATTAACTTCTGCAGAGTTGGCAGCTGCTAATAGGGAGGGGAAAAGGGAAATTATTTTTTGGGAAAATTAGTTTTTGGCTAAAGAGGAGGGGCCACGGAGTACTGAAACTACTTGCAGGTATCAGGATGGGGTTCTTTTGTCAACTTTTTGTGTTTGATAGGGTGCCACAGTTTTAATATTCAGGTAGTTAAAACAGGCATGTTCTTTCTTACTAAATGTGTTAGCATCCAGATTTTTTCAAACAAGCCAATTTGATGTTCATAGGTTTTCGGCTCACCCCCGTTTCCCCTCCACCCCCAGACATACAGCTCTAAAGTTAGAGGAATGTCTTTAATAAAAGTGTCAGTTCATTGTCATTTATACCTCTATCTCTGCATCCTTGAGATGAGATGTTCTCAGCAGTGGAGAATGATCCCTGTTTTGTGACAGTTTCAGTAAGTATTGTTGTCTCTCTCTGTCAACTGAA
Organism: Pelodiscus sinensis; assembly: GCF_052426305.1. Lineage (NCBI taxonomy): Eukaryota > Metazoa > Chordata > Testudines > Trionychidae > Pelodiscus > Pelodiscus sinensis. The sequence goes on from NC_143054.1 coordinate 65,049,140, forward strand.
GTATTGTTTCATGATCTATATGTCATCTGTGAAATATTCTAAATTCTATCAGTGTGTATCATACACATTTAAAGGAGGCAGATACATCACAACAAATTACTATTCACATCAGTGGGGTTAATTCAGCATTCAAATCAATTTCCCATTTATCAAACTGTGGGAGGGTTTTAACTCCTCTTTCCCCATACCTCTGCAGTTTAGAAAACAACATGCTGCTAGAATAATGGTAATTTTTTCAGTGTTTACTGGGCCTAAACATACTATTCCCTCCACCCCCACTCCCTATGTCATTTCAGGGAACTGTGTACACATTGTTTGGCAAAAGTAAATATACCATTTATTTTGAATTTGCAATGGTTAAAATGAGGCAGTGTTCCCATTGAAATACTGATGTTTGATTTAATTGAATTTTATACAGACATTTCTCTCAGCCTTCAATATTTATAATTACCCACTTCCCCTCCCTATCTTCAGTAGAATCCTTCGTGTCTTAGGTGGAGTTCTGAGGGTCACCATGAGGAGGTCTGAATGGGATTCACTTCAGAGCCTGTCAATAGTCACCCAATACTGGTTACTGTTAAGCGATTCAAGGCTCTCCTTCCTCTGGGAGGATCCTGTCCTGTGAGGAGCACAGCACATTCAGTCTCTGTTGCGAACAGTGGGAGTGAGGGTGCATAGTACAGTGAGGGTCAGGGTCAGAGTGGACAGGCTATGTCTGCCATGCTCCCAGTATTAGCTAAATTGGGCACTGAAAGGCCATGTTCATGTCAGCTTTGATGTTTGATTCACTGTTTTTGTTTTCTTAGCAATATACAATATACTTCTGTTTATCCAAAACCCTATTGCCCAAACCTCAGCATTATCTGAATCCCATCCTTTTCCCAGCATGAGATACAGGAAATACATGCCCTCTGTAGTGTGTATCTTATGTGAGGGACAACAAAAAGGTTCAGTGATGTGGAGGTTCATATAATAGGGTATGTCTACACTACCCCGCTAGTTCGAACTAGCGGGGTAATGTATGCATACCGCACTTGCTAATGAAGCCCGGGATTTGAATTTCCCGGGCTTCATTAGCATAAGCGGGGAGCCGCCATTTTTAAATCCCCGCTGCTTCGAACCCCGTGTAGCGCGGCTACACGGGGCTCGAACTAGGTAGTTCGGACTAGGGTCCTATTCCGAACTACCGGTACTCCTCGTGAAACGAGGTGTACCGGTAGTTCGGAATAGGAACCCTAGTCCGAACTACCTAGTTCGAGCCCCGTGTAGCCGCGCTACACGGGGTTCGAAGCAGCGGGGATTTAAAAATGGCGGCTCCCCGCTTATGCTAATGAAGCCCGGGAAATTCAAATCCCGGGCTTCATTAGCAAGTGCGGTATGCATACATTACCCCGCTAGTTCGAACTAGCGGGGTAGTGTAGACATACCCATAGAGCAGAAGCCTAAGCCAGGACTATTAAGAGGTTTAGTAGGACTAACGCCTTTCTACAGGGAAGGCCACTCTGTTGCTGAATGACTCCTGAGGCAGCACAGAGCATCCACTGAAACCAGTGGGAGGGAGGGAGTAGGGCTCTGACAGCAATACTGCAGAAAGGGGTCCCTATGCTGTTGCAGGCCCAGTGATACTCAGTCCGTGCAGGTGCAAGGTGTTAAATGGGTGTGGTGGGGAGGCAGTAGTCCTGGTGGGAAAGAGCAGAGACCCCAGCCAAGCCTGCAAAGAGAAGAAGTTAGATGAGCCCTCTGAATCCAGGGGGACCACCCCACTACTGTTGCCTGAATGGCTCCTTCCCTTTTGATTATCCAAACAAAATCTGTGTCCCACATGCTATTTGGATAATCTGGAATATACAGTATAAAATTTAATTTCATTTTGAATTATTCTAAAAGGAGATTAAGAATGATACATTGTGACATGGTGACTCTTAGGAGCTGTATGCTTTACAGGACTTCAGGAGTTGAAAGTGGGCAGAAGTAAGTTTTGTCAACCAAATCTTAAACACAAATATGGGATAGACTTGGCAGAAGTTCTGAGGATATCTTTCTCCTGATGTATGGTAGATAAATTAGTTTAATATCTAATATAAAGAGGGAGAAAATAAAGAATGATGGAAGAAATGGAAACAAACTTTTTTTTTTTTTTTTTTTTTTGCAAAGGTATTGGCATTCGAGAAGTTATATTAACCAATGGGTGCCCTGGAAGTGAAACAAAATGCATTGTACGTGTAGAGGAGTGCAGAGGACCAGTAGATTGTGGGTGTAAGTAGAATCCTATGATAGAGATCTGTAGAGTGAATGTGTTTATTCAAGGGAAATATCTTTATTCTTTATAAGTGTGGTGGAAGTGGAGTGAAATGATTGCATTCTATTTTCCAGTTACCCTATTGAGCAATCTAGTAACATTTCACAACTCACTTTAGTACTGATGTGTGTTTGATTTTAAATCTTTTAAAGTACCATTTTTCTGCACTTATTTTCTATTTTGTCGATATATATGTAGTTGTAAATATTAAGCCAAAGTGCAGATATTTTAAATAGTTTTAATTGGAAGAACAATTTCAAATCAACATTATTTGATTAGATAAATTATATATGGTATTTACAGATGTGTTTCAGACAGGTGTTGATGTATATATTAAATTTTTCTTCCACAGGGGGTAGACCAATTTCTGAAAGCCTTGCTAGTGTGAAGATCCCATGTATTTTTATACCTCCAGAGAATCGATTTACATATGTTTGGAAAATGTTAATTCCAGACCAGGTGAGCAATTGAACTTCACCTTGGGCAAGAGAATGATATATTCAATATGTTTACCACCTGCTTCAGTCATCTCGTGCCAACTTCTGGTTTAATTTTTTGTTTGTTTGCTATCATAATACAAATGAAATCTTTCTTTTTGTCAGTCTGATGGCACAAGAGCTTTTGTGCCCCATTACTTTGCAGAGCTCCCATTTCCCTTCATTTATTTAAAGTAAGAAATAAGTTCTGTAATGTATTTTAGAAAGTAATCTTTGTTGTTCTTTCTTGAATAAATAAATGCAAAGTAACACACATTGGAAAACATCAACCCAACTATTACATAAAAATGATAGGGTCTAAGTTATGTTACCACTCAACAAAAAGATCTGGGAGTCATTGTGTAAAGTGCTCTGAAAACATCTGCTCAATGTGCAGCAACAGTCTAAAAAGCTACCAGAATGTTAGGAACAATTAGGAAAGGGATAGACAATAGACAATAAAACAGAAAATATCATAATGCAACTATAGAAATCGTATCACATGCCCACACCTTGAATACTACATACAGTTCTGGATCCCTATCTCAGAAAAGATACATTAGAATCATAGAAGGTACACAGAAGGGCAATCAATAGAGATTATTAAAGATATGGAACAGCTTTCATATGAGCAAAGATTAAAAAGACTGAGATTTCTCAGCTTGGAAGAGAAGCTATGAGGTGATATCCTATAGGTCAATATAACCATGACTGGTGTGGAGAAAGTGGATAGGGAAGTGTTATTTACTCCTACACATAACACGAGAACCAGGAGTGTCACAATGAAATTAACAGGCAGCAGATTTAAATGAAATGCAAGTAAAGATCTCTTCACATAGCCCACAGTCAACCTCGTGGAACTCCTTTGGGTGTTGTAAAGATTAGAAACATAATGGTGGTCAAAAAAGAATTAGATATAATCATGAGGGATAGGTAAAGCTAATAACCATGATGGTCAGGCCCATACTCTGAGTGTCTCTAGTCTCTGATTGCCAGAAGCTAGGAGTGGAGGACTGGACGGATCACTTGATAATTGCCCTGCTCTGTTTGTTGGCATTGGTCGCGGTCAGAAGACAGGATACTGAGCCAGATGGACTATGGGTCTGACCCATAGCTGTTCTTGTGTTCTTAGAACTTGGGTTCTCAACCTGGAGGGTATGAACAAGTGTCAATGGGTCATAACCACACTGCCATTCTCCTTTGGTGAATAGGAGAGGGGTTTCATTAGATGTGATGGATTTTGCCAGTGGGGGAGGAATCTGGGTATGGAACTGCTTGAGTAGAATAACCGGTTTTCTATATGACTTTGATATAGAGCATTTCCCCCATACAAAGCAATTTGAAAAAATCCATTTTGTCTTTTCTTTTTAATATGGATAGCAATCACTCATTCTTCCTAATGATTCGGCTATTCTGGAGGTGCACAGGGATACCCATCCAGTAGCTTTCCAGTGTGATACAAGAGAAAATAATGAGTTAATTGCCTCTGTAAAATATACAGTATATACAACTGCTGGTAAGTCCAGAGTAGCTTCTAAACCTGTTATAAGATTTTGCTTTTGTTTAATGAATAGCTATAAGCCTTTGCGAGACTGTACCTCAGCACAGTATCAGAGCAGATGCCATAGAAATACTTATCAATAAAAGAAGAATACAAAAGAAAACATGGTTATGGAAAATATGAAGTTTTAATAGTGGCAAAAAGTTATAGGCTAAAATAAATCATTTCTCTTCATTCTGTTAATTTGTTACTTTGGCTCACTCAATCTGCACAGATCACAGGAATTTTTTCTCACAGAGAGAAAAAGCAGGACAGGCAACCAGTTAAATGGAAGCCCCTTTACTCCAGTAGGTTACATTTTGTTCTCTGCTTCTCAGATTCCCTGTTAAATTCCCTGATGCAGTGCAGAAGTAGGAAGGCAGTCATTTGAATTTTAACATGCTTAACTACCATCTTGATTTTTACTATGTATGCTGGATTTAGAAAAGTTTAAAATTAAAAAGAAGATTTCATAAAATGTTTATGTGCAACAGCTTTCTTTCTTCCTCTGCTGCAGGTAATTTTTGCTTACATTGTCAGGAGAGACAGTGGTGGTTCCTTTTGCCTTTCAAATTTTGAAAGGCCTGCTGGAAAGTCCAGCCCACTCAATCAGTAGAAAAGGGAAGGACCTTATCCACATGAATAAAGTCTCTTTCTGGAAAAAAAAATTGGATTCAGATGGATCAAGAGCCAGAAAGGGCTATTTTATTGAGAGTGAAGAGTCTAGTTTAAAAATGCGCAGTTAGCAAGACTGAATTATCCAAATAACCACTGGACATGGGATTCAAAACCTACTCCCCCATGGTTTCATGTTCATCTAAATTGATATTTAATCCAGGAAGGAACTTTGCTTACATAAGTTAAGGTCTTTTCTTTTTTCTTCTGCAAAGTGTCCAGGATTTTTTTTCATTCTTAAACCCATCTGGTTCCTGCAAAACTTGCACAGCTCTGGCTTTTTCAGGTTATATTCTACCTGCAAGTATCCAAATTCTGAATTCTGTTTACAGAAAGGAGTGGTTTCCTTTGACCCTGGATCAACACAGCACTTAATCTTGTGTTTAGATTTAGGCACCCAAGTAGCCCCACATCATGCTTGAACTTAAATACATGATTAAGTTGCTTACTGAATGTGGGGTATACTGAGGTCTGTGCAGCAGAATGTCTCCAAGGATTAAGAATATCTATTCAGAAATGGTTAGTTTAGGTATGGAATTAGAAGACTTCCAGCAAAGGCTGACTCAAAGATTTACTACCTCTTTTCCTTGGAAAAAAATAATCAAGTTTCACTCTTCAGAGAACAATGGACAAATCCCATGTCATGCTTAGTGTTTTCCTCTAGATCTTCTTTAAAGATATACAGTGTGCTAGTGAGTGTCTTACTCCCCGCAATATGGATGCTGCTGGTATGACCTAAAAACTGAAGGTGAAAGAGATCATCAGCAAAATAAATCGTTAGGAATTACACAGTTCTCCAGAGACCTTTTTCTTGTGTGTCCAAATCTGCTGCCTGGTGGCTTTCTGAGATCCAGCAAGATCAGGATTTCTGCCTGTACCTTTCCACGAAGATCAGAATTTTTGAAAGGCCCCTTTTGTTGTTAAAAGCTGTAGAAATATGCCACAGGATTCCCTGTATTTGGATGCATACATTCTTAGCTTTTTTCTGATAGTTTGCAGAGCTCTGTTCCTCAGACTCTGGAGGTGGGGAACATTAACTTCACATCTTAGAATGCCTATCCCACCCACTCCAAACTTGAAAATGAATTTTGGGGAGACTTTAGGCATTACTTTATAAGACCTCTTGGAGAAGAAAGTACCTCTTCCTATTCCAGAAAATCGAAAACTTTCTCCTTAGAGTGGATCTTTTCCTTGGGCATTTGTTAATCTTCAGTGAGGTAGAGACCTAAAAGCAATTTTTTGGAGGGGATGGAGAATGAGGAGATATAGGAGATAGAATTGTTAATTTTGCAAAGCCAATTACAGACTCTTCTTTTCAATATCCATATGTAACTATTAAGGATTTCAGACCAGAATGGAATTGTCACTAGGGGGAGGGTCTCAGGTTGACTTTGTCCCAGTGGATCAGTTTTACCTGGGATAACAGTTGGCTTTATCCAGTATTTCCTAGAGTTACTTTTTCAGATTCCTCCAACTAAGATGATTTCTCACCTTTCCTTTGAGGCATTTGAATCCATAGAAAATAAGTTTCTGTGTTTTCTTCCTTGATGTGGTAATGACCACTGATAAGGTCATTTTAACATCTTCTAGACTGCTACCTTATATGCTGGTCCACAGATGTAGGGTTCTTTGCACCTGCCCTAGTTTTCTTCCGTCAGTGCTTTCACCGTTTCACATCAATCAGAATATTTTCTTGCCTGTTTTTTCTCAGCAATGTAAAACTAGGAAAGGGAACATTTGGCATATCCAGGATCTATAGGGCACTCTTTAGGCTTGTGTGGAGTATAGAACTCTTTAGAAATATGATTTTCTTTGGGCCTGAGCCAATTTCCATTAAAATCAGTGGGTATCCTTGATTCCCATACATTTTAGAGGGCATTGGATTGAGCCCTTTGTAGTTTTCAAGGGCCTCAAGCAGGGATTGTTATTGCTAAGTAGACCAGGAATCATCCAGAATATCAGAAGTGCTTTGTGTGCTCAGGATCAGAGCACATCCTACCCAGGTCATTCCATTTTTAGGTAGAAAGAGGCAAAGCCTAACTACAGTACATGATCTGTGTCAGGTGGCTTTCTGGTGATGTGTGCACACTTATCAGAAGCACTGCCAACTAAAGGGTCTTGTTTTGGCTGACACAACTTTGTTCAGCTTTTCCCTCAGAGGATCCAAATATGATCTTGGAGAGAAGTGAATAGGATCATAAAGGGCATTTTCCCTTTCCTTCCACTTCCTCTAGAGAAACGGAGAATAAGCTGCAAGGCTGGGGAAGGGGAGTGGAAATGCTTCAGCTTGGCTGGTTGGGTTTCCTGCTTGTTGCTGCCAGGGAAAGGAAACCCGTGTGCTGGTCAAAAGTTACAAAAAACAAAATGAGCAGGTAAGAGGAAAACTTATTTGTCTGGCTTCACTCCCTTTTCCCCTTTTTTGTCTTGTATGCTTGTGTAATTTGAATATTACAAGCCAGCTTTTCAACCAGTGTAAATAAGCATGGCTCTGGTGGAAGCAATAGAGAGAACACTGATTCACACCAGCTGAGAATTTGGTCCCATACAGGTATAAGAATTTTCTTGTTTAAAACATGCAGCACAATCTCTTCCACTTCAAATTTTAGGATCTGCCTTAGGAAGGTGGGAGAAGTATCTATTTTGGAGAAGGGCAGGAAGAGACCTGGAGGAGTTACTCACTAGGAACATATGTCACGTATTCCCAAGTGGCTATGTGGAAAAACTTGGTGTAATGTAACGCTGCCTATAGAAAGCTTTAGTTTGTACTCAGCAGATTACCATAATTCTCACTGACCTTCTATTGAACAATAACAATGCTTTTTCACAATGAGCTGTCATTGCAAATGGGGTTTTCTACTTTATTTTCAGCAGTTCCTGACTGATTGGTTCTGTTCTTCTTGTGTAGCATCCTGGGGACAAAAAACCTTCACTTATTTTTCCTTAAATAAACATCATTATGGCCATTGCAAGGAAAAACCACCCATTAGTAGCTGGAATTGTCCCTACAAAATCACTGCCATGAGATACAGTAAAGCATTTTATTCATACGCCTTCCTGTTATGTTGTTAAGTTGCTTTTGAAGATTCCAGTGCCATAAGGCAGTTTATTCATATTTTCTAATTATAGTTCTGTAGGGAGGGAGGATTTTGCGGGGGAAGGGGTGAAGATAGAGAATGATTCTCCTCGTGGTGCCATGTGAAGGGAATCAGTCTGCCAAGATCCAGACTGTGCCCCTTGTTCCATCACCCTGGTGAGTGTGTTTATTGGCACCAGCAGTGGAGGAGGTGGAGGCAGCAGCTTGCCAGCCATCAGAAATGGCAGCCTCACCCACATGGACAGTAGGTTGTGCCGTGGTGTTTCTTTGGACCATTTCTCTTGAGTTCAGTTCACTTCCTATTCAGACAGAGTGTGCTTATTTCTAACAGACTACACATATTACATATTATTGTTTTCTGTTGCATTGTATAGTATTGAAATAGGGAATCCCTATGACTGTATTTGGAAATCCTGGTCTTTTGTATGTATGTGTAAGAGAAAGAGAATCTGCTTCCATATCTGGACATGCACGTGAATTTTAATATGTGAAAATCTTGCAGATGATCCACAGGAGGAATTAAGATGTGTGCACCAAGAGTTCATAAGTACAAAAACATTGGAGTAAGAAGCTCATTCCTATCTAATGTAACTTTCACCAACCTCCTCCCCCCCTAGCTAGAAAGCTAGGTCTGAAATTCAGTGGAAATAATACATATATTCTGCTGAAGTGTGTAAACAAGCACTGTGTTAATAGAGAGAATATGTTTTATCATTTTCATTGTTGGAAGGGTGGGGGAGAACCTGCAGTGCCTGACTTCCTGGATCTGGTCCCTGAGGCTCGGGGCTCCCCCCTCCCCCCCGCAGCATTGGGGAGCCTGCATTGGTGCTCCAGCCCTTTCCCACCCCCACTATACCACTGTGAGTCTAGAGCACATAATCTACTAGCCTGGGGGTCAGCAGCCCCCATCCCAAAAAAGGTTCCCCATCCTGATCTTCATCTACAACATCATGCCCTAGGAACAGTGCAACTCATTGAAAAGAATTTTGGGGGGAAAAGTGCAGTTCCAGTTCTTAGAGCGATGTCCCTATTGGTGCTCCACTTGCAGGCATGGTAGAATCCCTCGCACCTGGATTTGGAGATCTTCATCAGCAGTGCCCATTGAACTGCACATGCACCTCCCTCCCATGCTGTGGGTGGGATGTATATATAGAGCAGTGCAGTCTGTCCACCCCCCAGTTCCACCTCTGTTGCCCTTGGTCTGGGACGGAATCCATATCAGAGCCAGCTTCCCTGTTTCCCTCACTAGATAGTGCCTCATGAGTTAGTGTAGTGTACTTAGTATCTTCCTTTTCTCCTTTTTTCTTTATTTAAAAAATACTGTTTTTTAAAGTTTACCTTCACCGTGTTTTCATAGTTTAGGTTTCCATTTCCCTGCTTTCTGTCCTTCCCAACTGGGAAACCTTTTTCATTCACCCTTTAGCCCAGATCTCCTGGGTTTAACAGGTGCTTTTCTTGTGAGGCCACCTCTCCAGTAATGGATGGCTATTCATAGTGAATTTGCTCTCTGAAAGTGAGACATTTCCCACATTAGTGTTCCCACTGTGTTGGCCTGAAACTCAGAGCAAGAAAAGACTGGGTCATTATATTAAAATTTCTGCTCATGGAGAAATCACTGCAATTGGCATCAGACCCAAGCCTGGACTTTTCCCCAGAGAGGCCTGCTTGTTCTATCAGATCATTTGCTGATTCTCATGTCCCATTCTCTGTTTCTCTCTCAGATGAAAATGAGCTCCCTCCTCAAAGTTTGAGGCATATACTCCCTGGCAAGATTTGTTGCCTCAGCATTATCTGGACGGGACATAACTGCATGAACCTTATAAGTACTTGTAGTACTAATGTGAAGAAGCAGTTTAAAGACCCTAACCAAGTAGACCTATAGCAGTTGGTGCTGTTTCCTAGCTCTGGGTAATGAGACAGGCCAACTTCAGTAGGTACAGCATTGAAAAAAATACTGGCATTGGCACTCTTTATGACAACAACAAGAGTGTCAATACCGAGCAATCCCTTGGCACTTTCAAAATCATGGTTACAGGCCAAAGCACCAGCCAAGTTATCAGCATGGACCAAATCATTAGCACCATCTATGGACACTTCAGGGGAATATACTCTTCAACACTGAGTTGTACACTGGTAACATCTACTGGAAACCCACTGACCACTACACTTACCTTCATGCCTCTAGCTCTCATCCCAGACACATTTTTCAATCTATTGTATACAGCCAAGCCCTAAAATACAACCGGATTTGCTCAGATCCCACAGACAAGAGACAAACACCTACAGGATCTTTATAGAGCATTCCTAAAACTGAAATACCGACCTGGAGAAGTGAAAAAACAAATTGACAGAGGCAAAAAAGGACCCAGACATGAACTACTCCAAGACAGACCCAAAAGAGAAAATAACAGAATTCCACTTGTCATCGCCCACGTTCCACAACTCAAACCTCTCCAATGGATTCTGTTTATCCACAATCTACAACCTATCTTGGAAAATGATCCCTCACTGTCAGAGGCGTTGGGGGAAAGGCCTATTCTCTCTTACAGACAACCCCTCAACCTGAAACGTATTCTTTCCGATAACCATGCTACACAGCTACATCATAAACATCCAGGAACCCATCTCTGCAATCAACCATGGTACCAACTCTGCCCACATATTTATACACACAAACTCATTACTGGAGCCAACCACATACGCCACCAAATCAGAGGCTCATTCAACTGCATAGCCAGTCATTTAATCTATACCATCAAAAGCCAGCAATGCCCCACTGCAATATATATTGGACAGACTGAACAGTCCCTACGTGAAAGAATTAATGGACACAAATCAGATATCTGTAAAGGGAACATACAAAAGTCTGTGGGAACACACTTTACTCTCCTTGGGCATGCATTAACAGATCTTCAAATGGCTGTTTTGTTACAAACCAATTATAGGAGCCAAATACACAGGAAGGACTGGAGCTTCAGCTCATTCGCAAGTTCAATTCTCACACCTCTGGATTAAACAAAGATACTGGATGGTTAGGTCATTACCTACCTATCAAACAATGAGGGGGACAATAATTCTTTGTCTTTGAAGAATCTCATGATACCATCTAGACGTTTCATCAGTCTTTAAGTATTTCCTGACTCTATGTTGTTTGCTACTTAATGGTTCTTTTCTGCCCCCTTTGACTATCTAGTCTTTAGGTGCTTATAGACTAGACTTTCATAGACTCATAGGGTATGTCTACACTACAACGTTAATTCGAACTAACTTAGTTCGAATTAGTTAATTAGTTAATTAGCTAATTCGAACTAACGGATCCAGACTAAAAAACTAGTTCGAATTAGCATTTTGCTAATTCGAACTAGCATGTCCACATTAAGTGGACCCTGAACCGGGCTTAAGGATGGCCAGAAGCAGTGCCGGCCGGGCATCAGAGGAGGACTTAGAGCATGGAGATGCTGTCTCAGGCTAGCTGAGGGCTGTGCTTAAAGGGTCCCGACCCCCACCCCGGACAGACAGTTCTCAGGGGTGTCCCGCTTGCAAAGCAGACCTGGCTTGGATTGCCTGGACTACCCACACTGGGCACATCACACCACTCAGCCATCAGCCCGGCTGCACTTGCCGCAGGCTGCCATCTGGGGAGAGGGGGCAATTGGGTGGTTGCAGGAGAGCTTCCCCCCCCAGAAGCCCACAGAGCCAGCCCAGTCCTCCCCATCGGGGGCTCGTGCCCCATTCCTCCCTCACCTCCTTCCACTTACCCTTCCCTAGCCCTTCTTCTTGATGTACAAAATAAAGATAACGTGTCTTCCAAAATAGAATCTGTCTTTATTGAACAAAACTGGGGGAGACTGGGAAAAGGAGGTGGGAGAGGGGAAGAGAGAGGCTGGGAGAGGGGAGGGCAACTAAAATGATCAGGGGTTGGGAACAGGTCCCATATGAAGAGAGGCTAAAGAGACTGGGACTTTTCAGCTTAGAAAAGAGGAGACGGAGGGGGGACAGGATAGAGGTCTCTAAAAGCAGGAGTGGGGTGGAGACGGTGCATACAGAAAAGTTTTTCATTAGTTCCCATAAAGAAGGACTAGAGGACACCAAAGGAAAGGAATGGGTAGCAGGCTTCAAACTAGTAACAGAAAGTTCTTCACAAAGCAAAGAGTCAACCTGTGGAACTCCTTGCTGCAGGAGGCTGTGAAGGCTAGAACTGGAACAGAGTTTAAAGGGAAGTGAGATCAAGTCATGGAGGTTGGGTCCATGGAGTGGTATTAGCCAGGGGGTAGGAGTGGTGTCCCTGCCCAAGGTTTATGGAAGGCTGGAGAGGGATGGCACGAGACAAATGGCTTGGTCACTGTCTTCGGTCCATCCCCTCCAGGGTCCCTAGGGTTGGCCGCTGTCGGCAGACAGGCTACTGGGCTAGATGGACCTTTGGTCTGACCCAGTACGGCCATTGTAAGCTCAGGGCTCAGGGTCGGGGGTCTCAGTGGACCCCCTTGATTCTCTTGCACACCTGCTCCTGGGTGGCCAGGCTGGCAGCTCTCCTGCCCTAGACGGCCACTTTCCTGTGCCTAGTGTGGAGATCGTGGACAAGGTCCACGATGTCCGCACTAGCCCAGGCGGGTGCCCGCCTCTTGCGGTCCCGGGCAAGCTCCCAGGAGCTGCCAGCCTGGTCCTGGGAAGAGGGGGAGGGCTGGGGGGCATCGGGTGGGTGGCTCGATCCGTGCCAGGTGCAGGGTCTGCTGGTTGGGTGCTGACAGGCTTGCACCTGGCACGGGCACCGTAGCCAGCTCGTGCCCCTTTAAGGGGTCCAGGGCCGGGAGGGGGGAAATAGAGTTTCCCTGGTGTTGGCCAGAGTGGCCACCAGGGAAAGCTGGGGAGGGCTAGCCTCCCACTAGTTCGAATTAAGGGGCTACACACCCCTTAATTCGAACTAGCTAGTTCGAACTAGGCTTAATCCTCGTGGAATGAGGATTACCTAGTTCGAACTAAGCGCTCCGTTAGTTCGAATTAAATTCGAACTAACGGAGCGCTAGTGTAGCACCTATGAAAGTTAGTTTGAACTAATGTCCGATAGTTCGAACTAACTTTGTAGTGTAGACATACCCATAGACTTTAAGGTCAGAAGGGACCATTATGATCATCTAGTCTGACCCCCTGCACAGTGCAGGCCACAGAATCTCACCCACCCCTCTCAGAATAATCTTCTCACCTATATCTTTCCCTTGATATATTTTTTACACAATGCCTTTTCTTGTTCCCCCCCTTCCAGTTTTCCCTCCTTCTACTCTCCCTCCCCTCTCCTGTGTTTGTTTTGGTCCTAGACATCCAACACTCCAGTCATCTGAAGAAGTGGGCTGTGCCCACGAAAGCTCATGATATCATCTACATGTTTTGTTAGTCTATAAAGTGCTACCAGATTATTTGTTGGTTTTTTAGTTTACTGGTAACAATGATAGTTTTCCCCTTTCCACAATGCTTTATGTAGTCTAAAGACCTGCTTGTACCTAATAGTCCTGAGTCTCCGCTTCTCCAATCTGCCCCAATTTCCACTCTCTTCTCCGAACTCATGACATTACTACCTTTCTCTATCAAGAATGGCACCTCCTTTCCTCAGCAATGAGGAAGAGGGAAAAGAGAGTTCAATCACTTCTTCATCTACCAGGCAAATCACTGCTGCTCTTCCTCACTCCATATTGACATCCACTGTCCACATCTGGTCCACAGCCTTTCATGGTCAGGCACACAAGACACTGTGGGCTCGTCTACACTGGCCCCTTTTCCGGAAGGGGCCTGTAAATTTCACCAGTCGTCGTAGGGAAATCCGCGGGGGATTTAAATATCCCCCGCGGCATTTAAATAAAAATGTCCGCCGCTTTTTCCCGGCTTTTAAAAAAGCCGGAAAAGAGCGTCTACACTGGCCCCGATCCTCCGGAAAAAGTGCCTACTTTGAAGTAGGAATAAGACCCTCCGGAAAAGGGCACTTTTTCCGGAGGATCGGGGCCAGTGTAGACGCTCTTTTCCGGCTTTTTTAAAAGCCGGAAAAAAGCGGCGGACATTTTTATTTAAATGCCGCGGGGGATATTTAAATCCCCCGCGGATTTCCCTACGACGACTGGTGAAATTTACATGCCCCTCCGGAAAAGGGGCCAGTGTAGACGTAGCCCATGTGTGATCTCCTCAGGCATGCCTTTATACAGTATATCTCCCGCACAAACACCACCTCTGCCAGCTCTTATGCATGACGATAAGAATCAAGGACTTGCTACTTTTGTGAAAACAACCCAACAACATCCTTGTCAGAGTTATTTTCCTCCAACCACCACCAATCATAATCCTAACAACTGGTGCTCCCCAACCAATTTGGGAGGCATATCTCCATGATCATACAGGGTATGTCTAGATTACATGCCTCTGCTGACAGAGGCATGTAAAATAGGCTACCCAACACAGAACGCCTTTGTCGACCGCTCCCTTATGCCTCGTGTAATGAGGTTTACAGGAGCGGTCGACAAAGGCGTTCTCTGTCAACTGATCCACGTCTTGACTTGCGCACTGTGCCGACGATCAGCTGAGCCGGCACAGCGCGGTGACCATTTTTATTTTAATGAAGCTGGCGATATTTAAATCCCCGCTTCATTGACTATGTCGGGTAGCCTATTTTACATGCCTCTGTTGGCAGAGGCATGTAATCTAGATGTGCCCACAGTGTAAGGCAGATGTTCATTAATCAGATCCACCCTACACATCAATCTCTTGAACTACGAGCAGTCTGCAAGGCTTCCAACATTTCCTCCCTCTATTCAAACAGCGTGTCATCTGAATCACAGACAGCTTCACCTTCATGTACTACATCAGTAAGCAGGACAGAACAAGGTCCCATTCTTTGTTTTGATGCACGCAAATCAGAGAATTGGTGTGTCCAACAAAATGTCACCATGTTAGGAATGTATTTCCCTGCACCCCAGAACACTCCCATGGACGCATTGAACAGGAAATTCTCCCACAATTACGAGTGGGAATTGGATATGCAAACATTTTAGCCCCTCTTCAACCATTGGAAATGCCCCACCATTGATCTCTTTTCACGCAGCGCAAAGACAGTTTTGTTCCAGAGTGAGACTGGGACACAGATCTCAGGGAGACACGTTCCTCATAACATGGGATACATGTCTCCATTAGGCCTTCTTTCCCTTTCCCCCTCCTATTCAGAGTACATTCCAAGATTCAGGAGTACAGAGGTCATGTCATACTTAGCTCCAACAGGGCCACAACAAGACTAGTATATTTATCTCTTCCACACAATGATATACCAATTGATCTCTCTCCATCCAATGCCTAGTTCGAACTACCTAGTTCGTGCCGCGTGTAGCCGCGCGGCACGGGGTTCGAGCGAGCGGGGATTTAAAAATGGCAGCGCCCCGTTTATGCAAATGAAGCCCGGGAAATTCAAATCCCGGGCTTCATTTGCAATTGCGGTATGCCTACATTACCCCCCTAGTTCGAACTAGCGGGGTAGTGTAGACATACCCACAGATACTTTTGAATATAAGGCACAACACAGCTAGACGCACATAAGTGGACTAGATTGTTATGCTGGTGAGCCTCCCACCAAGTTGGTGCAGCACACACTCCCCTGCCACTTATTCTGGACTACATGCTACACCTTAAACCAGGAGTGGGCAAACTTCTTGGCCTGAAGACCACAAAAGGGGCTTTGGACTAGGCTAGGGGTTTGGAAAGCTGGAAGGGGTGAGGGATGAAGGGGTTGGGGTGCAGGAGTGTCTCTGGGCTGGGACCGAGGTGTTCAGAGGGCGGAAGGAGGATCAGGGCTGTGACAGAGAGTTGGGGTGTGCGTGGGGAGTGAGGGTTCTGGCTGGGGGGTGCAAGCTCTGGGTTTAGTCTGGGAATGAGGGATTTGAAGTATAGGAGAATGCTCCAGGCTGGAATTGAGGGGTTCACAGGGTGGTAGGGGATTTGGGGCAGAGATTGGGGTATAGGAAGAGGTCGGGGTGCAGGCTTGAGCAATATTTGCCTCTAGTAGCTCCTGTAAACAGCAGGTCCCCCTTCCATCTCCTATGCAGAAATGCAGCCAGGTTGCTCTGTATGCTGCCCTGTCCACAGATGCCATCCCTGCAGCTCCCATTGGCCTTTGTTCCTGGCCAATGGGAGTGACAAAGCTAGTGCTTGGAGTAAGGACAGAGTGTGGAGCCTCTTGCGGCTCCGACATGTAGAATCTGGGGGGGGGGGGGATATGCCACTGCTTTCGGGAGCTGCACAAAGCCATCGCACATGTGGAGCAGGGCAAGCCCCTGACCCTGCTCTGCCATGGGAGCTTGAGGGCCAGATGAAAAGGTGTGTTGAGCCACAGGCTATAGTTTGCCCACTCCTGACTTAAACAATCAGATCTATCCACCAGATCCATTCAGCAACATGTGGCAGCAATCACTAGTTTTCACTGCCACATAGTTGGTCATTCTGTTTTCACACATCTGATAACCAAGCACTTTCTGAAGGGACTCTATAACCTTTATATCCACATATGAGATTCAACCCTTTCCTGGGTCTTCTTCATGTCCTATATTTTCTGAGTAGGCCCCATTTGAACCAAATGCAACCTATTCTTCTCTGCATCCATCAATGAAAACAGCCTTCCTCGTCCCCATCACTTCTACCCATGAGTTGGCGAAATTATGGCCCTTATGGCATGTCCACCCCATACACTGTTCTACAAGGACAAAGTTTCACTACATCCACATCTGACATTTCCACCTAAGATTCTAACATCTGTTCATATCAACTAGCCTACACAACTGCCTTCCCAAACTCTTACAGTAACCAAAAGGGTCATACTCACCCGATATGAGACAAGCATTAGCATTTTACTTGTACAGCATTAAACCCTTCTGAAAAATCATCGTGATTATGCCTCTCCACCACCAAAAGAGCTAGAAGTCCAATAGTATCTAAACAACATCTTTCAAAGTGGTCGTTGTAGTATATACATTTATTTTACAAACTCCACAAACACGACATCCTGCCACATTCAGAGCACATTCATTATCCACCTCAACAGACTTTCTCAATAATGTTTCTTTGCTGAAATTTGCAAAGCCATCACGTGGTCATCAACAGACACTTTTCCCATCACTACACTATTATACACAATGCCACAGCAGACACTCTCCTAGGACATGAAATCCTGTCATGGACAGTAAACATTGGTCTGAAGGCCCAGCCTTCTAATTAGGGATCCTGCTTTCTAGTCTGTTATAAGTGGAGCGTCTACAGGGACATCACTTGAAGAAAAAGAGGTTAGTTGTCTTGTGCAGTAACTGAGATTATTCAAGATGTGTGTCCCCATAGGTTTTCCATTACTTGCCCTTTCCTCTCTTCTTTTGAGCCAACCTTCCCCCCCTGCTGTGGGCAGAGAAAGAATTGGGAGTGGTTAGTCCACTCAACACTATATATATATTCCCTGCTCCTGGTGTGAAGGGGTGCGTGCATGCACGTCTGTGTTCTGATGAAAAACAACAAATGGTCTGGTAGCACTTTATAGACTAACAAAACATGTAGATGGTATCATGAGCTTTCATGGGCACAGGCCACTTCTTCAGATGACCAGAGTTATGAGATATGAAAACTCAAAATAAATAGGAGAGGGGAAGGGGAGAGGAGAGAGAAAGAAAAAGGGAGTGGGATGGGAGACAGAGCATCGTTAAGTATCTGGAGAATAGGTACTTAAACCTAAGAAGATAAAAATCAAAGTCAATAGATAGATTCCCAAGACAGGAAGGATACCACTCAGAGAGCGGTTAGCACCTTCAGTGGTTATTAAGTAGGAAGATCCCCACCAGCCTATATCACAATTGAGTCCATTAGCATGTGAATTGAATTTGTGGATTGTATGCACAGAGGGTGCTACCATACATACCAGTGAAGTCCTTGTTGGGAAACATCTCTTGAACCTAAGTAACATTCTCATTTGATGGGTTTCCTTTGTCTGGAAATTGGGTTGGAAGAGCAAGTGCTCCAGGGTTGATGAATGTAATTTACGTAATTAGGAATCTATTTTTTAAAAAAGAAGTGATCAAATAAATTACGTCATTTAAAAATGTGTGGATAGAACTTTATATCACTGATATTTTCTGGAGGTAAAAACTAACAGTGACAACTTAGTCTTGGGTGTAATCTCTTTAATTCTGAATGAATAAGGGGCAGATTGTGCTGTCTAGGCTCAAATCCATATGGTGGACAGTTCATAGAAGCATTGTCCCACTAGGAGCTCAGAGAGGCATTGTTTAATACCTCCCAGAGCTCCTCAGTGCACCGTGTGTGGCACAGAGTATATGCTCCTTTCAACAGCCCCTTTGTGGCTGTCTAGCTCTGATAATTGTATGAAGGGAGAATGGGCCATGTCCTGCCTTGACCCCCTTGTCTTTTACAGTGGCTTGCACCTTCTAGAAAAATAGAAGGGTAGTTCCTGTCCTTCCTTTCCCTGACACATCTGTGTAGGGTCAAGTTGCAGTCTCTCTCTAGATACCAGATTCCTATCAAACATGTGGGTGTGATTTTTCTTCATTGGAATGATGGTTGCACTGGTCTAACTGAGGCTATGTCTAGACAGCAGGCTTCTTTCAGAAGAAGCTTTTCTGAAAGAGATCTTCCGAAAAAACTTCTTCTGAAATGAGTGTCCACATTGCCAAAGCACTTTGAAAAAGCAATCTGCTTTTTCAAAAGGTAACATCCAGACTGAATGGATGCTATCTCGCATGTAAGCTGTGATTACTATGGGCAGAATGGCCACCAGGGCACCTGTGCTTTTTCCTCCTCTTCTTGAGAAAGAATTCTCTCTTCCCCGTCCACACACACCTTTTTCCGAAAGAGCTCTTTCAGAAAAAGGCTTCTTCCTTAGAAAGAGGTTTACCAATGTTGGAAAAACTCCTCTGTTCTTTCGATTTTCTTTTGAAAGAACGCAATTGCAGTGTGGACATAATTGAAATTTTTTTGGAAAAACCACTGTTTTTTTGAAAAAGCTCTGTAGTGTAGACCTAATTTGCAATCTAACCAAAATGATTTAATGTACTTTTTAAATTTTTTAATGTATACAGCACACCTACCTTTACCTTAGTCTATTCAAATGTTATAAAAAAATTCTAAAAAGCAAAATAATATTTTAATAATTTCTTTTCATAACAACACCCAGGTGTTTATATGCATCAATTTGCTGTGACTTTTCCTAATCACCGTCTTTTAATAATTTTAATAATTTGTACTTATCCTAATTCCCTCCCGTTTGTTGCCATTTGTCTAGTATTGTGCTGGACTATTTGCAGCCTTAATGGGAAGTCCTCTATACAGTCCCAATATCTAATCTGCTTGTGATGGGACCCCCCACTTTAGCTGCCGCTCATAATTAGATTAGGTTCTTATTTCCTTCCAGCATATTGCATTGCATGTTCTAATTTAATTTGCTGTCCCTTACTACTCTTAGGCTTTTTAAATGCATTATGTATCTGGTTATCCCTTGCTTTGCATCTTCTATACTCTCACCTATGCAAAGTGAGTGTAAAATGTATCCTTATTTGGACTCATTTTTCATAGGACTAAATGGTTACACAAGTTTTATGGCAATGAAGAATCAGGCCCTATTCCCTTTCAGTTGTTTCCCTTCCAGTTAACAGCCTGTTGAACAAGATGTCTGAGCAATAATGATCAAGGTATTTCTTCTCTTTAGAACTGGAAACAAGACGATTAAGAAGACCAGACACTGATATAGTTCTGGTGTTTGTTCTGATAACTGGAGTTATTGTTTGTGTTGGAGTGATCTTTGCGTTAATCTTCATAATTCTTCACTGGTAGGTGGACAGCATACAAATGTGATTTTTGTGCTCTTTGTTTAGATTATAGTACTACTAACTGCAAACCTGACACTCAGATGAGATAATTTAATTTTTCTACACTGGTACATTTATGTTGCTAGCGGTCAATATATCTGACAATGACAGCTGTTCTTTTTACTAGAGTAGCTTAAAAAGAAGTAGTCTGCTTAAAAAGAAGTATTATAGATTTTTGACAGGAAGAGACTTTAATATAGTATACTCTGTATAAGGAAATGGGAATTTAAATCTACTTAAATGTACATTATTGTTCAATTATTATGTCCATTTCAGGGGAGCTGTAAAAGCATTCTGGGCCTCAAAAATTGGTAAGGGCTCCAGAGAAGAACAATCAAGCTCTCAAGGTTCAATGAGAACCATAGAAGACTCATCAGGACCAGGCTCTGTATTGCCATTAGGATCTGTAGTGGCATCAGGATCAAGAATAGCGTCAGCATCTGTGTTAGCATCAGGATCAAGATTAGCATCAGGATCAAGATTAGCATCAGGATCAAGAATAGCATCAGGATCTGCATTAGCATCAGCACCAACACCAACACCATCACCGTCACAGATAGATACTACTGGACAAGAGGAGGAGCATTTCCCAGAATGGAACAATGAAGAAGAGAATTAGAAAAATGAGGCTGGAATATATAAAAAGATTATCTAAAAAAGATGATAATAAAGTATGTTTAAAATACATACATTGCAAGTTTTAATTTTTATTACAAATATTAGATATATAGAGTTGAATTTTAAAGTTGGTGTTGTAAAAATACATTAGATAGATTGAAAATCAGTGTTAACATGTATGTAGTTCAGTGATTTTAATAATCAGAGCCTTTCAGGTCCAGAGAGCCAAAAGCAAAATTTTCACAAGGAACTTGTAAATAATGTATTTAACATTTTAAATGTGTTAATATCAAATAGTCCATATGAAGCACATCCTTTGTAAAGTGTCCCCTACATAATTTCATAAAAGGGGAAGGATAAAAAAGAGCAAAGATATGATCCCTCTTTTAGCACTGCATCATGATGTTGAGAACAACATTAAACAAAGAACTAAAGGTCATAAAGAGAAGAAATTATTTAATTGCCTATACACCAATTTTAGGTGCCTGAAGAAGAGAAATTGAATTGCTTAGTTAAGAGCATAAATTTGATCTAATTGGTATTACTAACACCTGGTGGGATGATTCAGACTATTGGAATGTTAAAATCAATGGCCATAAATTATTGAGGAAGGATCAAGTGGGTGAAAGGAGAGGAGTGGTACTGTGTCAAAAATGGCATTACCTGTTTCTGAGTCACTGATAACTCAAAAGAAAATGATCTTGAATGCTTATGGATCACTGCCTTAACAGCTAAAAGCACAAGATGGGGTATTAGTCGGTGTCTGCTACACACCACTAAATCATTCTAGGGAACAGGATGAATGGATCCTTACATGACTGTCTATAATGTAGGGGGGGGGGGGAACTGTGTAATCATGAGGACTTTAATAGGAGTAGCTGGAAGCCTCATGATGCCACTATTAAAAAATCCTTAGAATTTCTAAGTATTATAGACAGCAATTTCCTAATTTAAAAAGTATTGCAACAAACAAGGAAAAATTCTACCTTATCCTAACAGATAAAGTCAATTTAATTAATCACAGAACTAAAAAATAATGGTAGCTTAGGAATAAGTGATCAAGACTTGATCATATTTGTAATGTGCAAACAGAATAAAGTCTAAACCAGTGATATGCACTTTGTGCTTTAAAAGGGCTAGTTTCACAAAGTTGAAATTAACACAGCAGACATTAAATGGATTAAAAGGTGGCTGAAAGAAATCAAAATTTAGTTGTAAGTGGGGAATTATCATCCAGTGGATCTGTTTCTAGTGAGGTCCCACGTGGATTGGTTCTTGGCCCTATCCCATTTAAAATTTTTATCACTGACCTAGAAGAAAACATAAAATCATCAGTGAGAAAGTTTGCAGATGAAGCAAACATTGGAGAGTGCTAAATAATTAAGAGGACAGGTCACTGATTCAGAGAAATCCAGCTCACTTGGTGAACTGGGCTCAAGCAACCCCTATGCCTATGGCTAAATACAAATATATACATCTAGGAACAAAGAATATAGGCCATCTGAACACAACGAGGGTGGGTATGGGTGAAGAATGATTCTCCCCTGGAAAGCAGTAACTCTGAAAAAGTTTTGGAGGTAATGGTGGATATGAACTCCTAATACGTTGCAATAGTCCAAAGAGTTACTATGATCCTTGGCTGCACAAACGGGAACCTCAAGTAGAAATAGAGAGGTTATTTTACCTCTATATTTGGTACTGATGTAACTGCTGCTGGCACGCTATGTCCTGTTCTGGTGCCCACAATCCAAGAAGGATGTTGAAAAACTGGATGCCGACAAGAGTGATCAGAAAGGCTTAGAAGACATTCCTGATAGTGATAGACTCAAGGAGCTCAATCTACTTTTCTTCACAAAGAGAAGGTTAAGGGATGACTTGTATCAGAGGGGTAGCCGTGTTAGTCTGAATTTGCAAAAGTGATGAGGAGTCCTGTGGCATCTTATAGACTAACAGATTTATTGGAGCATAAGCTTTCGTGGGCAAAGATCCACTTCATCAGATGCAAGCGATGACTTGTTTACAGTTTTTAAGTACCTACATGAGGAACAAATATGTAGCAATGGGTTTTCCTGTCTTCCAGAGAAAGGTATAAAACGATCCAGTGTCTGGAAATTGAAACTAACTACGTTCAGACTGAAATAAAACATATATTGATACAGTGATAGTAATTAACTGTCGGAACAATTAAATAAGGGTCATGGTGGCTTCTCCATTCATGACAATTTTAAATCAAGATTGGATGTTTTTCAAAAGGCATGCTCTAGAAATTTGGGGAAGTTCTATGGCCTCTGTTATAAAGGATATCAGACAAGATCATCACAATGGTCCTTTATGGCCTTGAAATCTATGAAGATGTGAAAGATGGTCATTTTTCTTGTTGTTGACAGACACAAAGAGGCAAAGATAGGAAAAGTGGGGAAATAAGGCTTTTGTTGATGTTCTCAGGATTTCAGTTAGCAGGGGAGTCCCAGACAGAAGCTCTAGGTTGGCAAGTGGGTCACAACAGCAGCTACTCTGGTCTCTGGCTCATCTCCTGGTCTGAGATCTGGTATGTCATCTGCTGAGCTGTCCCTCTTATTTACCAGTCTCTCTCAAGCTGGATGGAACTGGATGGGTTGTCTTGTCTGATGGTACTTTTGCCTTGTGGCCTCAGAATCAAATGGAAATCCGAAAGAGAGACTAGTAGTGGGGGAAGATAGGACAAGAAGAAAAATATTAGGGGCTGAAAGGAACATAAGGAAAGGGGAGACAGAATAGGATCTCAAGTCTGTCAAGTTGAAGTATCTGCTGGTGCAGCAGTAATGACTAGGTGTCCCTGCTGAGATCTGAGCTTTACAATAATGACAACTGTTCAGACCACACATGAAGGATGAAGTCCCTGGAACACAGTACACTTCTTCCAGAATCCCCCAGTCAATCTGTGCATCCCTGCCTCTAAAGTCCTTTTTTTAAAAGGTCCTGAAAGAGGGGCAATGGGTGGAATGGTCCAACATCTCATTATTTTGTTCACCATTTAGGCCTAAATTTGAATGCATCAGATTTGGTTAACTTCCAGTCTCCCACTTCTTTGGTTTACCAGGTATAGCTCAACACAGTCCTTGAGTTCATCAATACAGTAGTAGTAAGGCATTTGGTACAGTCTTGCATGATATTCTTATCAATAAACTAGGTAAATACAATTTAGATGGGGCTACTATAAGGTGGGTGCATAACTGGCTGGATAACCGTACTCAGAGAGTAGTTTAATAATCCTGCTGGAAAGGCATAACAAGTGGGGTTCTGCAGGGGTCTGTTTTGGGACTGGCTCTGTTCAATATCTTCATCAATGATTTAGATATTGGTATAGAAAATACGCTTATTAAGTTTGCAGATGATACCAAGCTGGGAGGGATTGCGACTAATCTGGAAGATAGGGTCATAATTCAAAATGACCTGGACAAATTGGAGAAATGGTCTGAGATAAATAGGATGAAGTTTAATAAAGACAAATGCAAAGTGCTCCACTTAGGAAGGAACAATCAGTTTCATACATACAGAATAGGAAGCGACAGTCTGGGAAGGAGTACGGCAGAAAGGGATCTAGGGGTTACAGTGGACCACAAGTTAATTATGAGTCAGAAATGTGATGCTGTTGCAAAGAAAGCAAACATGATTCTGGGATGTATTAACAGGTGTGTTGTGAGCAAGACACGAGAAGTCATTCTTCTACTCTACTCTGCGCTGGTTAGGCCTCAATTGGAGTATTATCTCCAGTTCTGGGCACCGCATTTCAAGAAAGACGTGGAGAAATTGGAGAGGGTCCAGAGAAGAGCAACGAGAATGATTAAAGGTCTAAAGAACATGACCTATGAGGGAAGGCTGAAGGAATTGGGTTTGTTTAGTATAGAAAAGAGAAGATTGACGGGGGACATGATAGCCGTTTTCAGGTGTTAATGATTTTGAAATAACATGTCTTATTCCAACATCTGTAAACCTCATTCTACAAAGAATAATGCCTATTCCAAAATAGCTATTTATAAGGCACATGTAGATGTTCCACTTCTGCTATTTTGAAATAGCCCCTCACCAGGGCCATTCTAAGTTATTCCTCCCAAGTGCCTCCTGGGGCTGTGAATCGAGATAGCATGGCTACGTTAGGGAAACCTGGCCCAAACTAATTTTGAGGCTTCCCTTTAGTGTAGACATGCTATTTCAAAATAAGCTATTTCGGAATAACTATTCAGGAATATCTTATTCCGAAATAACTGTGCAGTGTAGATTTAATCTATGTTAGGGGCTTGTCACTTTGCTTCTCACATGTGTGTAGGCCCTGACTGATTTTTCTGTGGCTCAGTGGCCCCCGACATAAGAAAGGTTCCCCACCCCTGCTCTATGGGATTGCAATATTTGTCATACAAACAAATTCTGTCATCTGCAGATAAAACTTACTTTGTCATATTGGGGACCCTTTAAAATTTTTCCCCAAATAATTACAAATTAAAATACATTTTAATATCAAATTCATTGGATAAGTGAAATCTCTGAAAAGGGGCTATACAAAACAACAGTTTTGGCATTTTACATCGTTGTGACTTTTAAAAAAAATTCATTTCAGATACTCAAGAATAGACAAAATTGGTTCTCAATTAACAAAAAGATTATTATTTTAAAAAGCACACAAAGGATATACAGAGCACAGAATTTACAAACTATCAGCTAAATCTGCACATCTAAGCTAGGTAGTCACATAGGTGCAGATCCAGGAACCTTAAACCATTAGTGAAGAGCTTGTATATAGGGGGAAATGGTGATCTTTGGGTTTTGTTCTTTCTTAATCTTACTCACTCTAAAATTTCCCACAAACACCTGCTGTCTACAGAAAATTAAATGCAAAAGTCCAGCATTAAATATGAAACAGTACCTAACTGCTCCATAGTTATAGTTCCAGCTCAGTTTCTCAAAAGTCAGGAAACTTCAAAAGTGATATTGCTCTGGCAAAGTTCTTGCATTCTGACAGCCTATATTATTTTATCATGTTTTTTCCCATGCTAAATATAAACCTTAATGTATTTTTTCTTTGCATTAGTGCACTTTATAAAATATACAGGATGCGCAACATAGCCTTTTAAATGTAGCCATAACAACCTTAATTTTTTGAATTTACTTTTGATCCCACAAAGTGAACATTGCATTAATATTTTTTATTTCTGCCAGATAAGCTGAAAGATATCCCAAAGTCAAGGTTTGTCTCTATTTTTATAGAGGAGAAAATAATGCTCAAAGGTCACAAATCTGATCAAACTTTTATTTCTAAGTTAGGGTGCGTCTACACTGCACTATTATTTCGAGATAACTAGCATTATTTCAAAATAACAATGTGAGCGTCTACACAGCCATTCTGTTACTTCAAAATAATGTGTGCATCTACACAGCCATTTCCTTATTTCTAAATAATTTCAAAAAAACAGACAGCGTATTCTGAAATAGATTTTTTGTAATAAGGTGTGTGTAGACTAAGGATGTAAAGAACAATTAATTTACTAGTTGAGTATTCGATGGAATTTCCACCAACTATTTGACTCGTTGATAGGCACTTCCACATTCCTCCTTTGAAATGTGCATTTAAAAATTGGAACTCCATGTGCCAGCTTTGAAATGTACAAGATGCTACAGTGGGGGCTCTTGTGCATTTCAAAGTGGAAGCACCCGTATGGAGGCTGGGGTCAGCGGGGGAGTCCCCAGTTGATCCTGGGTTCTGTGGAAATGCCATGCGGAGCCCGGGATCAGCTGGGGAGTCCCTCAGGGACCCTGGCTCCATCCAGCGCTGTCGCTTTGAAGTACTTATCCACTCCCCTTTGCTGCCTCTATCTGATAGAGGCAGCAAGAGTGGGAGAATCAACTAGTTGACTAGTCCTTAAGATCCTTAACGTAGCTGTTCCACTGCTGCTATTTCAAAATAGCCCCTCACCAGGACCATACTAAGTTGTTCCTCCCCAGTGCCTTCTGGGGCTCTAAATCAAGATAGCATGTCTACATTAAGGAAGCCTGCCTTGGACTAATTGTGAGGCTTTCCTGCAGTGTAGATGTGCTATTTTGGAATAACTATTCCTGGGGGTTAACAAGCATGCGGATAAGGGGGATCCAGTAGATATAGTATACTTGGATTTTCAGAAAGCCTTTGACAAGGTCCCTCACCAAAGGCTCTTGTGTAAATTACATGGCCATGGGATAAGAGGAAAGGTCCTTTCTTGGATTGAGAACTGGTTAAAAGACAGGAAACAAAGGATAGGAATAAATGGTACATTTTCAGATTGGAGAGGGGTAACTAGTGGTGTCCCCCAAGGGTCAGTCCTGGGACCAATCCTTTTCAACTTATTCATAAATGAACTGGAGAAAGGGGTAAGCAGTGAGGTAGTAAAGTTTGCAGATGATACAAAACTGTTTAGGATAGTCAAGACAGAAGCAGACTGTGAGGGACTCCAAGATGATCTCATCAAACTCAGTGATTGGGCAGCAAAATGGCAAATGAAATTTAATGTGGATAAGTGTAAAGTAATGCACATTGGGAAAAATAACTCCGACTATATGTACAGTATGATGGGGGCTAATTTGGCTACGACAAATCAGGAAAGGGATCTTGGAGTTATCGTGGACAGTTCTCTGAAAACTTCCACACAGTGTGCAGCGGCGGTCAAAAAGGCAAATAGGATGCTAGGAATTATTAGGAAAGGGATAGAAAATAAGACACAGAATATCTTACTGCCCCTGTATAAAACTATGGTACGCCCACATCTTGAATACTGTGTACAGATGTGGTCTTCTCACCTCAAAAAAGATATTTTGGCCTTGGAAAGGGTTCAGAAAAGGGCAACTAAAATGATTAGGGGTTTGGAACGGGTCCCATATGAGGAGAGGTTAAAGCAACTGGGACTTTTCAGTTTAGAAAAAAGGAGACTGAGGGGGGATATGATAGAGGTCTATAAAATCATGAGTGGTGTGGAAAGGGCCGATAAAGAAAAGTTATTTATTAGTTCCCTAAATAGAAGAACTAGAGGTCACCAAATGAAATTAATGGGTAGCAGGTTTAAAATGAATAAAAGAAAGTTCTTCTTCACACAGCGTATAGTCAACCTGTGGAACTCCTTGCCAGAGGAGGCTGTGAAGGCTAGGACTATAATAGAGTTTAAAGAGAAGCTAGATAATTTAATGGAGGTTAGGTCCATAAAAGGCTATTAGCCAGGGGATAAAATGGTGTCCTTGGCCTCTGTTTGTCAGAGGCTGGAGAGAGATGGCAGGAGACAAATTGCTTGATCATTGTCTTTGGTCCACCCTCTCTGGGACACCTGGTGCTGGCCACTGTCGGTAGACAGGATACTGGGCTAGAAGGACCTTTGGTCTGTCCCAGTACGGCCATTCTTATGTTCTTATGTAAAATAGCCATGAAGTGTAGAAGTACCTCTAGGCATTTTCTCTCTAAACATGTCTTACAATGTCTGCTGTGTTTGTGTAATTTAAATTGTGCTGAGAACTCTCTATATTTTTGATAGTTAGCTGAATTCAAAGCACCAAACCAAAGTTTTGCTTGGTGCAGTATGTATGCATAATATTTGCATTTCCTCCTGTTAGCCATGTGTAATGAAAACATTGATTCACAATGGCCTCAAGTCAGGAAAGCACCTATATTCAGGACAGTTTAAGCATGTTTGTAAATTTCACTGAAGTCAACAGGATTTAAGCATATCAGGCTCTGCTATGGGTGTGAAACCCAGCTTTAAGGGATACACTAAAAATAGAGGGTAGCCACTCAGAGGGTCTCTCAAGGGCACTCTGAGGGTCTATCAAGGACATTACCATCCAAGAGCATATACTCAACACAGCTAGGTCCTCCTACCGCATATGGTGCTGTGTCTATCCTATATTTTTAGCATGATGACTTGATGAAAGGTAGCTGAATATGAATCCTGGAGCTGGGAATCACTCCCAGATAAAAAAAAAGTAGACATGCCCTAGCAGGGAAAGTACTGAGAACTCAGTTCTTCCTGATTCTGAACTCCTGGGGGCCGGAGCAACTCTTAGAGTAGTTTAGACCATTCTGGGCCTGTATCATGGTACGTCTACACCGTAAATGAAGGAGTCATTCCACAGCAGACAGCTGCACCCACTCTAGCATTATTTTATTCGAGCTTGCTCAGGTAAGAATAACAGAGAAGATGCGGTAGCACGGATCCCAGTATAGACCAGCCACTAAGGTATGCCCCCAGCACTCCCTGCAAGCTTGTCTGGGGATGGCCAGCCCAGGCTAAAACCTCATGGCTTCACTGCCACATTAGGTGGTCCTCAGAGGACAGCCATAGCTGTCTTCCTCATCTCCTGTGGTGGATGAATTCTCCTGTTGTTGGATTCAGGGCTTTTAGAGCTACTTTACAGTGCTGTTACCCACCATGAAGATAAAGGAACAGGAGTGAGAATCTCACTTACATTTAAAGTTAAACATCTACTTAACTTCTGGGGAGTGATTTCCTGAATGGGAGCCAAATTGACTATTTTATCCTCATCATCTCATTTACCTTGCATTGTCCACATGCGATTAATCACGGTGCAACTTTTGTTTTAATCTAAAAGGATTTAAATTCTTTTCTTTTCTTTTCTTTTCTTTTCTTTTCTTTTCTTTTCTTTTCTTTTCTTTTCTTTTCTTTTCTTTTTCGTTGATGATCCTTTTGGAATTCATAACTTGTCTGTATGTGATCCACCATCTGTCTCAAGGAATTTAGCATACGTTTATGTGGTTATTCAGGCCTCGATGTATGTTTCATTTATGTCTGCTCTAATACTATATATAATGGAAATCAGTTTTTCTTTGACAGCTTTACTGATCCTAGTTGGAAATGAATTTTTTATGTTGAATCGCAAAGATTTTCAATGTATTTTATCACTTCATTTAGTTGAACGTATTTAACAAAATACTAGACACTCAAAGATTTTTCTTTGGTGTTATGCACAGTAGATAACTTAGCAGCATAAATAAAGGTCATTTTTAAACCAGATGCTCCATAAAATGAAATTTAAAAAACCATGAGTTGAAAACAGATTTAGTTCTCTATGATTAGCAGTGATATTTTCAGCCGTGTGCTGAAGATACACGAGGCAAATAAATTGATTTGTATATCAGCTAAATGTTAAGTCAAATACACAGTAGGCTATGCTGGCTAGGCAATTAAATTTTTAGAAATAGTAGAAAGCCTGAGTTTGGCAGTTTACTTGTTTAATTATTTAAAATATGTAGACTATTTTTCAGGGGTACTTTAACGCTCTCAGCTTCTGCTCACTGAGAGGCAATGGGCATAAATTGCAGCAAGGGATGTTTAGGCTAGACATGAGGAATGTATTATCAAGGGGGTAAGCACTGGAATTGCCTAGGGAGGTTGTGGAATCTTCATCACTGGGGATTTTTAAGAGCAGGTTAGACATCAAGGATGATCTAGATGAGGCTTGGTCCTGCAGCGAGTGCTGGACTTGATGACCTCTTGAGGTTCACTGAATTCTCTGATTCTACGATTATGGGCATCTCTTCAAAAGACCAATTCTGTGCTCTTGATTTTCTATACTAAAATTTCACATTAGCTGTTTAGCAATAATTTACTTTTTGAGTGAATAACTGTATCAGAGTGCAAGGAATGGAAAATTCCTTATAGCAGTTCATCACAACTCTGCTTTAACAGGAGATTGTGTTTATGTGCTGGCAAAGCACATGCATGCCTGAAGCAGACAGAATCAGAGTTCAACACATTTATGAGAAGCTGGTATGGGCAACTGGTTATTGGAAATTACTTAACCAATGTGTGTTTTGTACTGTATCTTCCCTAAAGTTGTGTGCTATCTATCCTAAAGATACAAAAGAGACCACAGCTCCAATTCGACCATCTAATGACCATTTTGAAGAGAACTGGGCTTTAACCAATGAACTCTTATGTTTAGATTGCTTTTTGCAGGAGTGACATTTTCTTATTATGTATTTGCATAATGGGGCCTGAATCCAGACTGGGGCTTCTGGCTGTTACCACAGTCTAAATGAGCAATTCTCAAACTATGGGTCATTTTAATGGCTCAAAGTGGGTCATGACCCAATTTTAAAAGCTGGTATTAGACTTGTTGAGGTCAGGGGCTGAAGTCCAAACCTAAGCCTCACTGCCTGGGGCTGAAGATGAAGCTGAGGGGTTTTGGCCCTGGGCAGCAGAGTTCAGACTTTGGCTTTGCCATGCCCCCACCTGGAGCTGGTGCAGCTCAGGCTTTAGTGCCCCCTCTTGGGGGTCGTGTTGTAATTTTTGTTGTCAGAAGAGGGTCACGGTGTTGTGAACTTTGAGAACCCTGGATCTAAATATTAAATATTCATATCTACTTACTGTCCACAAGAAACAATTAAGCCCCTGGGCTAAAACAATATTATCCATGGAAAGTTAGTAGTCTTATTCTATGCAGGGCTGGTAGCATTGGCTGTTGGTTTCCATTATGAGACCCTGTTTTCAGATTCTTATCACTTTGCTAAACTTTGTTGGAGCTGAAATTTTCCATGCTGGGTGTCTACCTTGGCTGAATTTTTGCGAAAAAAGTTAGCTAAATTGATCAGCCATTTCTGAGAGTGACATAGAAGGGAAATATCTTGATTTGTCCACATTAAAAAACTCTCGTTCTTTTTTGGTGAATGGCTGCAGTGCCACCATGCTTTGGATCAGGAACTTAACATTAGGTTGGGTATGGCCTTTGTGCCAAAGGAGATATCTTTTGCCATTCCCATGAAAATCTTACCCCAATAAAATCAGAGTTCACACATGCTCAACAGAGATTTGCTAGAATTTAGCTGAAATCTCTGGATATTCTGACTTCACTGAATATGCTCAAACCTCTCACAATTCCTAGTGCTGATCCGAGTGTGTATGTCCCATCCCTACAGGACAAGTGAGCATGCTCTATCCCCTCACTCTTCCAAATGTTGCTGACCAGACAATGCATGTACTGTACCATCCTCTTACAGTTTCCATCTGAGTCGACTGTCATTGCAACTGTAACTGAGTATGCTCCCAGCCAGTGCTCTGGGGCTGAGAAAAATTAATGTCGAAGTCTCTGGCCTGGGATGGGGCCAGACATTGGAACTGAGGGAATGGCACTCATCTTTTTAGTGATGCTGCCATGCTGGGGTCTGTGCTGGAAAGCAGTAACTCTAAAAAGGATTTAAGAGTCATGGTGGAAATACAACTGAACATGAGATCTCAGGGTGATACAGTGGCTAAAAGGGCTAATGCAACCCTTAGATATACGAACAGGGTCAAAGAGTAGGAGGAGATTTTTCCTCTCTATGTGGCACTAGAAGATTTACCCAGCATTGCTTGGGTCCTAATTCAAATAAGTTTTGTTCTTCATTTAAATCATTGCTCTGTAGTGGGGCTAGGGATGAGGGTTCAGTATACAGGCTACCCCAAGGAGAGAGGACAACCCCAGCCCGCTCTCACCACAGCAGCTTCAGGCCAGGTGAGAAGTGCATGTCTGTGGCTGCTGCAGCTCCAACAAACACAACAGATGGAGGGATGCATGTCCTTAGGGTGGGAAACAGACACACAAACAGACATACAAGCTCTCTGAAATATATAGTAGGTAGCTGTCCCTTTCTCCACCTCTCCCTCCTGTTGGCCCAATGAGGTTATAGCTGTCCTGGTCCCTATCTCTGGTCCCTTGTTGCCCCTTGTGGTCATTCTATCATATACCTGTCCCTCCTACCAGACCCTTTCCTTTCCATGTTATGAAAACAATCAAATTCCAGGCACATCCCATTGCCCTGGCACAACCAATCCCTGGTCAGCTAAGAGGAAACTGCCTACCACATTTGGTGGTCCTAACTCTTACTGTTTAGGAGGTGTTCTTGAACAAACAGACTCACAGATGGATGGATGGACAAACACAAAATTTCTAAAATATATAGTAGATTGGTGAGCTTGAGATTGGAATGTCACGTACATTTCTAGTGTTCACACTTTAAATGGGATTTTGATAAATTGGTGAAGGTGCAGAAAATGATCCACAGAAACAATTCAAGGGCCTGAGAAAATGCCGTTCAGTTAGAGAACTGAAGAGCTCAGCCACTTTGGTTCATAAAGAAAATTGAGAGAGAACTTGATTACAGTATATAAATACCTTCATGGGAGAAGGTATTTCTCACGGTGCAAATAAGTGACGGTCACATCAACACCACCCTATACCGAAAGCCTACCGACCGCAATGCTTACCTGCATGCCTCCAGCTTCCATCCCGGACACACCACACTATCCATTGTTTACAGCCTAGCACTGAGGTACAACCGCATTTGCTCCAACCCCTCAGACAGAGACCTACACCTACAAGATCTTCAACAAGCATTCTGTAAACTACGATACCCACATGAGGAAGTGAGGAGACAGATTGACAGAGCCAGACATGTACCCAGAAGCCTCCTGCTACGGGACAAGCCCAAGAAAGAAACCAACAGAACACCACTGGCCATCACATACAGTCCTCAGCTAAAACCTCTCCAACGCATCATGAGTGATCTACAACCCATCCTGGACAATGATCTCTCACTTTCACAGGGAGGCAGGCCAGTTCTTGCCCACAGACAACCTGCCAACCTGAAGCATATTCTCACCAGCAACTACACACCGCACCATAATAACTCTAACTCAGGAACCAATCCATGCAACAAACCTCGGTGCCAACTCTGCCCTCATATACACACCAGCAACACCATCACAGGACCTAACCAGATCAGCCATACTGTCATTGGTTCATTCTCCTACACTAACATAATATATGCCATCATGTGCCAACAATGCCCCACTGCTATATACATTGGCCAAACTGGACAGTCCCTACGTAAAAGAATCAATGGACACAAATCAGATGTTAGGAATGGCAACATACAAAAACCTGTAGGGGAACACTTCAATCTCCCTGGACACACAATTGCAGATCTAAAGGAGCCATCCTGCAGCAAAAAAACTTCAGGACCAGACTTCTAAAAGAAACTGCTGAGCTACAGTTCATCTTCAAGTTTGACACAATCAACTCTGGATTAAACAAAGACTGTGAATGGCTTGCTAACTACAAAAGCAGCTTCTCCTCTCTAGGAATTCATACCTCCAGATCAGTTACTAGAAGTGGGCCTCATCCTCCTTGATTGGATCCACCTCATCATCTCCAGCCTGATTCTGGCCTGCATATTTATACCTGCCTCTGGAAATTTCCACTACATGCATCTGACGAAGTGGGTCTTTGCCCACGAAAGCTTATGCTCCAACACTTCAGTTAGTGTATAAGGTGCCACAGGACTCCTCGCCGCTTTTTCATGGGAGAAAATACTGGATACTAAGAAGCTATTTGATCTAGCAGAGAAAAGCAAAACAAGAACGGATGGTTGTAAGCTGAAGCTAGACAAATTCAAATTAGAAATTAGGCACACATTTTTAACCATGAGAGTGATTAATCATTGCAACAAACTACCAAGAGAAGTGGTACATTCTCTGTTTCTTTGATATTTTCCAGTTAAGTGGATGCCTTTTTGGAAGATATGCCTTAGCCAAGAACAGGTTAATAGGCTCAGAGAAGGGTACCAAGATGGAATGTAATAGTCTATGGTTTACTGCAGGTCAGACTAGATTATCTAATAATCCCTTTGGGCCTTACATGCCGTGAACTTTGACTTTTCATGCTTTCTGTTGAAATAAAAAATTTCTTCCACTAAGACTAGTAAGTGCTGTCTGTACAAAAAATAGGCAGCCTTAATAAAAACCACTGAAAAAATTCAACACTGGACAAATAAAAACAAGATATTTAATTATATATGACTTGCCTTTCAAACAAGAAAGAAAGCTGACATTTTGACTTTCACTGGCTGAGGAACTGCTGTGAGGGTCACTTAAACCTGAAACACTGATGGCATTTTGAAAGAACTACATAGCTCACCTAATGAACATTTCATGAGACAAGGGACTTACCTGAGTTTTTGTAATTGCAAGAGTCTGTAGGTTTTAAAACTTAAAAAATGTGGTGTTTTATAAATAGTTACAAGGAGGTAGACACAAGTCTATCAGTAAATGTGTTTGTGCATTTTCTCTCCATTACATCGTATTTGAGTTTTTTAGGTTGAGTAGGTTGTCACTCACATGTGGACCTGTCACTCACTGGTACACAGTGTAAAATAACTTAAGCCAAACACCTTACAAAATTGTAAGTATATTGTATTTATGCATTTACTTTTACCAACCAAACTTTTAATCTCAAGGAATTAAATCATATTTATTTGACCAGATGTATTTTTCATAAAACCTGTTGACCAATATATTTCTGTCCTTTAATTCTTTGTGTTGACTCTCATCTCAGACTTTCCTTTATTCTGATAATTTATTTGTAATTCTTCATGGAAACTATTCCAATGGATGGCATCCCTAATCGCTGAATTAACATGAGTAGGGATTCAGACTCCTTTCTCCAGCTTGACTCAATCCTCTTGTCCAAAAGGCCATGACATTGGCAGAGTAACTTTGGAATATAAGGATTGATGAGGTTTATCTGTGTGGGTAGTCTGCTGTCCCACTATTTACTTGCATATGTATGGGGTTCTATGATATATAGATCATGGGGAAATCCCTCTCCCCTGCCAATGGACAGAGCTGGTTGAAAAAGAGAAAGCTATTTCACAAAAAATGTCAGCCTTATTTCCATTTCAGAAGGTTTGAAATACAACAACCTGTCACTTTTTTGTAAAAATATTTTTCAGAATTTCCAAATGTTTAAACCTGTGAAATGTCATTTCTCCCCATTTTCTTTTCTTTTCTTTTCTTTTCTTTTCTTTTCTTTTCTTTTCTTTTCTTTTCTTTTCTTTTCTTTTCTTTTCTTTTCTTTTCTTTTCTTCCAATGACTGCAGTAACATGAATAATCAACCAGGCTGCGTGGCTCCATTCCTTTCCTCCTTCCTCATCCCACTTATTCCTCAATTTTTTCTCAGTTCTTTTCAAAATTTTCCTAATTCTTGAAAAGGGATGGAGTAGCAAAGGAAAAGTGAAGCTCTGTAAGGGTACGTCTAAACTACATGGCTCTGTCGACGGAGCCATGTAGATTTGTTTTTTTGGCAAAGGCAAATGAAGCCGCAATTTAAATGATCGCAGCTTCATTTAAATTTACATGGCTGCCGCGCTGAGCCGACAAACAGCTGATCAGCTGTTTGTCCGCTCAGCACGCTAGTCTGGACGCTCCCCTGCCGACATCAAAGCCCTTTGTCGGCAGCCCCAGTAAACCTCATCCCACGAGGAATAACAGGGCTGCCGACAAAGGGCTTTGATGTCGGCAGGGGAGCGTCCAGACTAGCGTGCTGAGTGGACAAACAGCTGATCAGCTGTTTGTCGGCTCAGCGCGGCAGCCAAGTAAATTTAAATGAAGCCGCGATCATTTAAATCATGGCTTCATTTGCCTTTGCCTATCTGTCTAATCTACATGGCTCCATCGATGGAGCCATGTAGTCTAGACACAGCCTAACACTACTTGTCTGAAACTTTTCAAGGGTTAGAATGGCAAAGGTATAGCATTTCATTTTGCCTTTTGCCACTCTATCTTTCCAAATGTTGAGGAAGGTTTGAAAAGTTGCAGTGGAAAAAAGGTTGTGGTGGGGGAGGAGCATAGTTCTTTATTTTATGTAGTCAGGGGAAAAAAAGAAGGGCAAGCAAGAGGAAAAAACAAAAATCAGAAGCTTCAGAAGTTTCAGTTTTCAAAAACTTTGAAATGAAACAACATGATTTCAAAATACCTTTTCCCCCTACAGAGAAAAACATTGCAACATTTAAAATAAATATAAAATAACATATTAAAATAAAATGTCAGTATAACATTTAAAATAACATTTCCCTTAACAATTCATTTTCAGCAAAACCCCATTTTTTAGGAAGAACAGTTTTCAGTCACAAAATTTTAGCCAACTCTCTCAAGCAGCGACTTTTACTGTTTGTGAGAACAAGCACAGTAGTAGTTTGGTGTCCCTGCAGTAGCCTTCATATTCATAGTGAGTAAGTGGCTACAATCAAGAACTTTAAATATTGACAACACACCACTGAGATGCCTTTTCTTTTGACTGTACTTTATATTTTAAAAAGCAATGGGAGTGGGGAACCCTTCATTAGGATGTCTGCTACCACTGCCCTGGCCTTGTCCACTAATTTCTTTATGTGTAGAAGTATGCAAACCGAGTAATCAGATCCCCTACTCAGGGTGTAAGTGAATCCTTTTGGGAGGACAGGGAGGATTTTTTCTCCCTTTACAAAACTGCAGTATTGGCAGGTGGGATAACAATGTTTCAACTTGGGAAATGCCCAGAGGGACTCAATCAAAGCAGGAATATTCATGGCTTTGACAAATCTGTATATTAAATAGACTGGAGCCCTCTCTAATTTACTCAGATTGCTTCCTAAATCCAAACAATAGCTCTGTATATATGTAAATGTCATAGGCTGCTATGTAGTATTGCTGGGAACTGTTAAAAACATTGCTGCATTGCATGCTAGGGATTGCTGAATTTCAGTGGAGGGTGAAGCTGCAATTGCTGGGTTTTAATGTGTTTGGGTTTCGGAAATGCTTTGGGGGTCTTTGGTTTGAGAGCCACTTTATGAATGGGAGGTCATTATCTGTCAGTGATTGGTGGTACAGACTCTATGATTACAGCATATCTATTTTGGGTTATTTTTATCCTTGATAAAAGCTAGTACCTCTTTCTAAGCATGATCTGTCTAGTGATAGGGACTTATTCTGATCTTACTTGGATTTGCTTTACACTCATGTAACTCCATTCCTTTCAGTGGAATTTCTGTGGATTTACATCACGGTACCAAGGCAGAATCAGTCCCACGGAATCCTAGAAGGGACCTGGTATGGGTCTTTGCAACATCTTGTAATTTCACCTCATATTCTGCAAGATTGGTTCATCAATGTGTTTCCACAATGTCAAAATGTTTTCAGGAGAATGACTTATAGCTATCCCTCCTCTCCTCCCAGAAGACACATCCTTCTCTGGAAGACTGATTCATCAGGGGTGCTTGGGATGTAAGTTGTATTGTCAGAATTTTCAACTATGGTGGTATGCCACGTTCACGTCTTGGAACGGGGTGCAGAATGCTTCCTTTCAATTGTCTCTTGTAAATGCAAATAAAATCCACCTAACCTATCCCCAGCTGTCTGTGGCCCCAAAGCACTAATCTCCCAGTTGAGTGTTGCCAGGACATAGAGAAGGCCCAGCTGTGTTTGTGTTCCTTATGCTGAGGTCCGGAATGGGTGAGAGTGGCTTGGAGGACATTAGAGCAGCTCTGTGCCACTCAGGCATTTCTCTTACTAGTGGAATCCTCCACTTTTGCAGCCATGGAAGGGCTGAGGCTGTCTGTCTGAGTGTGTGTTGCGTACCTATATAATAGCACACACACTCGAGAGTCACATCCTTTGTTGCTGTGGTAGGCCAAGCTCACTGCCCACACCAGCGACTCCTTCATGATTCCCCACAAACTCTCTGTGTGCCACACTCCCACCCCCTTTATTTTAGGGATGCCTTGCACTCCTCCCTGTCTCCCTAGAGCAGGAGCTCTGTATACCCTAATCCCATCATCACATGCCAGTGTCTATGTATGTCCTTCTCACCTAGATGATTGTCTCCCATCCTCCTCACCCATGCGAATGTCTCTTTGTGCCCCCTCTCTTTCTATCAATCCCCACTTTCCTGCCACAGTAGTTGTTCGGCAGGGATTCTAGTCTTTCATAATACCACCATAATATCCCCCCCACCAATTCTCTGATAAAAAACATTAAAAATGTTTCTGTGATTAAAATGAACTTTAATTTCCCATAGATATATCAATAAAACATTTTGTTCAGATGATATATATCTACAATTTTAAAGCAAATTTCTAAGCCTACTAGTTTAATCAATCATTATGATAAAATAAACTTAATAGAATTACAGAATGTATTTCTTATATCTACCAAATCCTTTTATATTTTTAGCAAATTGGTTTTTTAAATGTACAAACACATATAGTGACCACAGATCCTACAGGCTGCACTATGTTCACTGTAATGCTTAGGCTGTAAGAATAAACAAATTAATAATCGAAGTATATGTGTAACCAACAGACAGAAGAAGCCAGCTTTACACCAGTGGAGAGGGAAAATGCCTTCAGACTGGTTAGCAACAGAAGAATGGTCTGTGAGACAGCGATAACGATATTGTAAGGACAACGTGCCACATGAATAAAAGATTCTGATATTAGGCTTAAGCAGATTTAGGATAAACCTTACAAAAGTGCATGAGTGACTTGGGAGCCTGGAAAAATATAACAGTTAGAATATATTATCTGAGTGCACCTTATGCATTTGCTATTCGTTATTACCACTGTACCGTCTCATTGCTGTCCGGAGGGGATCTTACTTTTCCATGATAAAAACAAAACAAAATTCTCCTATAAAAATAAAATCCACATTTTTAACAATTAAAATGAAACACTGAACTTTGGTTTCATTAGCCACAAAATACACAGGTATCAGCAGAACAGATCTCACATATGCTTTAATGATATATATTTACAGTTGTAAAATGCTAGAATGATCTAGTCGCAGTGCATTGTTTCTTTGTTGTCATCAATGGCCCTGCTGTTTCAGTCTCTTGTTTCAATTTCTGGCCATTCAGCTTCTGTTTAGTGCTTTCCATGTGTTCCAAAATTATCTGCTTTCAAAAATAACCTACAGCCTTGCTGCGAAAGGTATAAAACAATGTGGATTTTGTCCTTCCCAAATTCAGTGACATGGGTTTTTTCAGGGGTGATTTTTAGTTTTTGGCATCTTTTTATAACTTTAATTACACATGTCTGGAGGCTAACATGAAATTTGAGATGCATTAAAACTTGAAGCCCTAAACACTGTATACATTGGGAGCAGTTGATTGGAGTATGTTTAGCTATATACACTTGCAGTGCATTCAAAAATCAACCACAAGAGGTGAAGTTGTGCACATTAATAAATGAATAACATGGGTACTTTCAGTAAAATGTAGTTAATGTGTGTTTTTATTTTTTCACAAAATGTAAAAACTAAAGATTGTAAAAATTCATACTATGTATTTTTCCATGGCAAATGGATTTCCATGATCCTTGGTGTTTTGGGTGAATAAGAACTAAGAACTATAGGATCTGGCCTGTAATAAGGAAAGTGTTTGCCGAATAGTTCATGCTGATCTTATAATAAAGAGAAACTACCATAGAGCCTATGCTCTCATTCCATCAATGGGAATTTTGTCCTGAATAGGATCAAGATTAGACCTATGTCATATACGCACAGAAAGGAGGGGGTGGAATGTCACAGTTTACGTGAACTAAAAAGCTAGGTTAAAATGGTGCCAAACTAGTGACTTGTCAGGAAAAATAAAGTTAACTTGATACTTAAACATCAACTCATAAATCTGACTATGTTTGTTATTCTTCACAAAAATCAGGAAATAAGAAGAGTGTTAGTTTTAATTTTGAAAATCCTGGCTCTTGCTGTTTGGTGTCTCAGAGATAATATTCTCTAAACATTGTGTCTTTAAAAATTTAATTTCCTTCTTCTTATTTCCAAGTTCCTGTTGTTTTGACTTACAAGCTTCTGTTATGTGTATCCTCTTGGATCCCAGACTGCTTGCTATTCAGTCTCTCACTCACCGACGTCCGCTGATTATTTACACTATGAATTTACAATTGTTCTTTCTTCACTTTTATTTCTGCAAAAGGTCTCAATTCCCACACATATAGCTAGCTTGCACTACTTGTTTGAAAGCAGAGAAGTGTTGCCCCCCAAAAATCTGTATTTTTCCCTATGCCCTTCCTTATTCCCATCCTACTAAAGATCTCCACTTCCTCAACAGGACACATGAGCATAGCTCTAGTAAGATCATCACTGTTTCCTCTGCCTATTACACCCGGCATCAGAGAAGAGAATTCCTCTGCACAGAAGCAACAATTAAAACATCCTTTTCACAGACCCACAAGACTCAGCTCAAACCTTTTGCTGCGGTGCTGCCAAGACTACTTTTGAAGACTCAAGTTTTCAGCCCCTACTATGTCAAAGACTTCACTTTTACGGTCCTCCCTCCCTATGCACAAGAGTTTGGCCCCAATCTTACAATGGGTTTTGTGAATGGAGGCCTGTGTCCACAAGCAACCCTTCTGACTTCAATGGGGCTCCACACAGGAGCATGGTTTGCCCACAGAGACCTTACTGCAGGATCAAGAATTTAATCCTTAAATAGTTAACATGTGGAGTAATGGATGACAACACTTATGTTGTCTTTGGGCGTTTGGCTCACACAAAGTGACAGAATCATATTTCACAC
Source organism: Pelodiscus sinensis (assembly GCF_052426305.1). NCBI lineage: Eukaryota > Metazoa > Chordata > Testudines > Trionychidae > Pelodiscus > Pelodiscus sinensis. The sequence goes on from NC_143054.1 coordinate 65,090,122, forward strand.
CATAGCTGTTTATTAGGTTGCTTCCTTCAACACTTCTTCGATGTGATCTGTGCATTATTCTTCATTATTAGAGATTTTCATGCACAAGCCAGCCTTTTTAGTTATGCAAAGATGACATCACCTGCTGTCCTCACATGAGCTATATAATCATATTCCTTATAGAATCAATAAAATCACATTTTCACAACAAAAGTGCTTCTATTAGTTTTCAACTTTGCTTACCCCCTTCCATTGAAATCTAAAACAAAATAAGGTAAGTGACTCAGAATGTGTTGAAATTATTTTCTAATAATGGGTAGATAGTCTTGTTTGTTATTTATGTGCATATAATTCAGAGAGAGCAATTAACATCTTAATGAAATCTTTACATAGAATAATAGGGTTTTTATGAAAATAGGATTGTGAGCATGATTTGTTGCTCCTAGCAAACAAAACATAATCAGTTTCTGTTTAACAATGTACAAACCTATTAACATATGAAGAGTGCACTCAGATAACATTAGCACTATAACACAAGATAAGAACAAGCTTAACTCAGTCCCTTTTCTTATGGTGTTGCAGCACAGATGGGACCAAACTCTACTGTCATTTACACCACTACAATCTCATTGGTGAGGCACTCAGCAATTTACTTGCTGAAGATTTGTGATTTATCAGCCTCTGTAAGATTTTACTCTCCATAGGTTTTCACCCCTCCATTTTACTTGCAAGGTTAGATTCAAAGGAACCTGAAACTTAACAAGGAATTCAGGCTGGGTCTACAAAGGGGATTTGGCTGGATTATACCCACTGGTGACAGGCATCAGTACAGATGCACTGGCACCAAACCCTAGGGTAGGCAAACAAATCTGATATTTGCACTGATGGAGATTATCCTGGTTTCAGGCAGAAGTAGACTACAAAAATGCAGATCCCAGCAAGTAGTAGTGCCAGCCTGTCTATACGAAGGGTTAGTCCTAGACGCTGATGGCTGGAATCGGTGTATATCCATAGTACAGACAAGGCCTAAAACTGAAACCACAGGTTGGAGTTTGCAAAAGTTTCCCATCCCTCCCTAGAATATATGGGACGAGGGAGCAAGAGGTTTGCTTGAAACTTGGCCAGGGTTCATCTGAATCAGCCTGTAGATCCACTGGAACATGGCCTGCACTCACTTTAGATGTGCAGGAGCCACTGCAAACCTGTGAGGGTGTGTCCACATTGCAATTAAACACCAGCTGCTCTGTGTCATGCTCAGGCTTCAGGGCTGATTAATTGTGGTGCTGTTGTTCAGCCTTGGGTGGCAGTCCAAGCTCTGGAACCCTTTCCCCTTGCGGTATGGAGTCAGCTAACACCGGAGGGTATTTTTTTTCAGTGAAGACCCATCCATAGGCACCTTTGAAATTTAATCAAGCTTTAAATCTGGACAGGTTGAATTCCTCTGCTTTGCTCTGTTATATCATAGTCTTTGTATTGTTTACAAATCAAGACCCAGATTTTCAAACATGGGTGCCCAAGTCCATATTTACACACCTAAATGAGGCCAGGAAGGCTTGGAGGAGGAGGGTCACAGGCTGTGATAGGAAGAGACCCAGGAAGCAGACTTGGTAGCATTGGCGCCCCTAGACTACATAGCCAACCTGCTAGCCACGGGGTCTTGGGTTGGAGCCTGTGGAGCAGGGAGGGCCCAGGTTCCTCTGTTACTGGCCACATAAACTCTCACCACTGGGCAACACCTCTGGCCTAAATGAGTCCTGCGTGCAACATTTTAACCATAATATTAAGCAAAAAAAGGAGATTCAGTGACCCAGATTCTATGACACTGAAACACCATCAATTGTTCATCAAAAAAAAAAAAAAAAAAATTGGAGAAAGTGAAAGATTTCAATGTTTCTATTCAACATGACATTTAAATAAAGGAAAGGAATTTTTGACATTGAAAGGAAAGACATTAGAAATGGTCAAAATGAAAATATTTTGTTTCAAGTCAAACAAAATGCTTCTTTCCAACCCCAAAAGAAAACTTTTTGATTCACTGAAAATTAGAAAAACAAATCATTTTCAGTTTGACTTGGCCTAGGGGTATGTAAGCTCACCACCAGGGAACCAACGGCTAATGAGCATCTCGCAGCCCAGAAGTCTCCACCCAGCCACACTTGCTGGGCATGCGCACAATAGAGGGTGAGCTGAAAAGGAAGGCCCAGCTCAGTCAGCATGGACAGAGCAAGGGAGGAGTCCTACGCTGCTAGCTCCTTCTGAGAGACTAACAGCTCTGCCCCAGCTGTGACTTGGAGGGGCAGAGGCTGTGGTAGGAAGTGACCCAGGAAGCAGACTTGGTGGTATTGACCCCCTAGACCACCTAGCCAACCTGCTAGCTTCAGAGACCTGGGTTGGAACCTGGTGGAGTAGGGAGGGCCCAGATTTCCCTTCTGTCGGCCACACAGATTCTCCCCACTGGGCAATAGCGCCAGAGTCAGACCTGGCACCCGGCATTTTGACAGACTCAAAATTAATTTTTTATAATTTTTTTTTTCAAAATTTCCTGTGGGAGGGAAAAAAAGTTCTTTGCCCCCATGCTAGCCAGGAACACACATTTAGTGAAATTGTGATTAGAGAGCCATCTACTAATCTTACTTTGCGCTTACGTATATGTGAAGGGATGCATGTTGCACCAAAGCTATATACAAATATTAAATAATTAATCCTCACAACAGCCCTGTGAGATGTGAGTCAGAAGTTCTGTGTCCAAATTCTCACAGCAAGTCATCGATAGAATCAGGATTTAGACTTGGGAGGACTTGGCTCCCAGCTCTGTGCTTCATTGCCCTGGCATTCATACTGCCCTTGAAAATGGGCTATGGTTTCACCCACATTGACAGATTATTCGAGCTAAGCAGCTGCTTGTATATTATTTGAAAGATGCCTTGCTCCCAAACAGGCTTCTCTAGGAAGCAAATAAGAATTCATCTGAATAAAGCATTCAGTACTGCCACACCAGTAATCCCACATTTACTGTGGGTATATCCTGTGGCACAGCCAAACAGTTACTGGGGCTAGTCACTTATTAGACAAGAGCTTGATCTGTCATTCTCTATGATATATTACCTTAATCATACAAGTAATGCGAAACTGACCCCTTCCCCAATATCACATTGAATGTTTAATATCAAAAATGGCATAAAGCCTTAGCAATAAAGAGAAAACTAGTGAAGAAACTGGGATTCCTTCCAGAGGTATCTTATTGTTTTGTGGACTGTATGTTCTATATATGATTTGATGTTATTTTTATGGTTCTGGGTCAACATGTGATGGGTTTTATTCATCTCTTTCCTTTTAGTTTTAAGGTGTATGATAACTATGAAAAAGCTAAATCTGCAGAAGGTGGCTTTTGGCAGCTCTACTGGGTATTCAGGGAAAGATCAAACTCTGTGTACTGCTAACAATACTAATGTCATGTTTCACAGACAGACTACGGTAACATTTGATATTCTGCTGGAAAGTTGTGGGATGTGGCGGTTCTGTTAAGCTCAGTTCATATTCTAGCATACCTTTGGTCTCCAGATACTATAAATGTGGTTCTGTTTTACTTTGTTCTGGGTTTTGTATGTATGTATGTACCTTGATGCTCACTGCAGGTTTGCCTGTGAACTTTGAGGATACTCGCTGTTGTGTTTGTGTATTCTTAAAGAGAGAAAATTATCCTCAAAATAAATAAAAAGTGCATTCCCTCTTCCCTCTGCAGATATTTAAACAATATCCATAGTTAATCATAGTTTCTCTCCTGAGCTTACAAGAACCTAATTGAACTTGAAGTTTTTGCTCTTTGAAATTTATAAGTGGATTACAGAGATCTGCATGTTTCTAATATTTGTCTTTCAGGCCATATTAAATAATTTACACATAGAACCAAATCCACCCTACTCAGTACAATGATGTGTAAATGATACAGTGAGGTGATGCCACTGTCAAAGGACTTCTGCTAGCCAAGGTAGCATCCCACCCAAAGAGCTGCCTGTGACACAAGAAGATCACTTTGAGCAGGGGTATTGTGCATAGTCTCTGACTGCTGGCTAGTGTGTGCCATTGGTGGCTTTGTAAGTGCCAGTTGGCTGGGGGATCTGGACTCAGCCCAAGCTGCAGACCAAAAGGGATGCTGCCAGCAGGGTTCCATATTAGCTAAATTCACCTAGTGCACTTTTGCTGCTCGTGAGAAGAGATAAATCTTCCCTTGCTCCCTTTGTGTAGCATGGCAGGTACTGAGCCAATTTCTATATAAATGGGTCTATCATATCAGCAGCATCTCTTTCTTTCCATCCCCCAGTATCTTTTCCTCCAGCAACTTACCATTGCAGTATTCTTTCCATTGCCATTAAATTTAATATAAGCCATCAAGCAGTCCCACAGAGGATATCTTTCACTTTGGATTTATCTGCTAATACACACATGGTGGCAGATGATGGCTCTATTTTCAGTAAGATTATTAATTAAAAAAGCAGTTTTATCACAGAAGTCTGACAGTCTCCAAACATACATTTATAGTTCTCAATTCCATGTGAACATCTTCACTGTAAATTTCTGCCTTATGGTCCCAGTTTCCACAAGCATTAGGGCTTCCAATAGAACCTGTGCAAAAAGAAAGGCATAATTTGTTACATTTCTTCTTACTGACTAGCTTCTCATTCATCACTTGATCCACCTGTCTTCCTGAACATTTACATACCAATTCTTCTCAGCTTTATAAAAGCTAACATGGAGGCTAGGTCAAAAATCTACCCTCAGTTATATATACACAGCTGCCATTTAGTTGACTAGCTGCATATAGTTTAAGGCCAGCAGGAACCATTAGATCATCTAGATCAGGGGTTCCCAACCTGGGTACACATACCCCCAGAGGGTACAAGAAGCTTGTCAAGGGGGTATGGGGAATATTTGGTAAATAACTAGATTGTCCTAATTGAAATATTCCAAAAGTAGTAGTGTTAGTGAAAAAAGTTGTGGATTCTAGAGTCTAGAGTTTATTTCCTTGACTTTTAGTAAACTTTCCTGTACCCCCTATTCAATATGAAAGGAAACCCGAAAAAGGTTGGGAACCCCTGATCTAGATTGACCTCCTAATGTCACAGACCATTACGTTTTATCCGGTTACCCCCAGGGTAAGCCTAATAGCTTGTGATTAACCAGAGCATGCCATCTAGAAAGACAGCCAGTCTTGATGTGAAGCCATCAAGAGATGGAGAATCTACAACATCTTTTGATATTTTGTTCCAATGGTTATTTTACCTGTATGTCTTATTTTCTAATTAGAATTAGTCTTACTTCAGATTCCAGTGCCATTGATGCTTGTTATGTCCCTCTCTGTTAGACTGAAGAGCCTTTAATACCCAGTAGTTTCTCCCTTCGAAGGTACACGTTTTAATCAGGTCACCTCTCAGTCTTCTTTTAGATAAGGTACACATGTGGCACTCTTTAAGTCTTCTGCTGTAGAAGACATTTTCTCCAGCCCCCAAATCAGGTTTGTACTCTTCTGCATCCTCTCCAATGTTTTATCAATGGGATTCATGTGTATTCATCTGAGTCAATGCTTTATTGTTACAAATACAGGGAAGCTGAACCTTGCAAATGTCTAATTTTTTTTTTTAATTTCTTCCATCCTACTCACTTATTAACTAGTCCAAATATCAGAGAAGCGTAACCTGTATGTCTCATAATACCATGGCATGAGCACAGCTCTGTAAGATGAAGAACACTGGGGCCCAACCCAGCAAAGCACTCAAATCCCCAATGGGACTTTCTCATGAACTGAAAGTGAAGCCTTGTCTTACTGGAATGGCCAGAGTGCTCAGAACCTTATAGGATCAAGCCTTATCTTCTGTCATTGCTCCATACATAGCACTCGTATTGAAGTCAGTAGACATTTTTCATGAAAAAGCAATGCTGGGCTATGTTCCCATGTTTTGACATAAGACAGCAGAATGGCACCTACAAATCTAAATTGTGAAAAAAATTGCAGCATTTTGTGACATTCCTCTCAGGCACACATTTTATGTGACATAATGTGCGCCAGGCCTTTGGTGCTATCTGTCAGAAGCTAACTTCTCAGTGACACAAAACTTGACAGAAAACCCAGCCTAGAGATGTATGGCTTCATTGTAAGAAAGTGTATATTGATGATCCTTCAGGAATCACTGAGAACCTGGTCTTTCCATTCAAAGATAACTGTTCTTCAAACAATATTATTTTCAGAAACAAGGCTCTTTAGGGAGCTGACCAGATAGACAATCTGGGCTTATAGTGTATGGGAATTGCTTTCAGGGAACTATACAGGGCAAAATCTAAGTGGAAACACAGACAGTAACCAGGGCTATGTCTACACTGCCCCTTTCTTGAGGAAAAACATATGCAAATGAGGCTAAGTATGGAATATCGCCACACTTCATTTGCATAATTAATGAGACTCCATTCTTGCGCAAGATGAGCCAGTGCATCTACATGGCTGCTCTTTCACTTTTTTTCCGACACACAATTTCGGAAGCCCCGTCTTCCTCCTCCCATGAGGAAGAAGTGCTCTTCTGAAAGAGGAGGCCTTTCCAAAATTTGGCCCAGTGTAGATGGGACAAATTTCAGAAAAGCCTCTTCCAAAAAAAACTATTGGAAAAAGGTACGCAAATTGTGGAGCGCAGTTTGTGTACCTTTTCCCAATAGATCATTGTAGTGTAGACATAGACTTAAAAATATGACTGTATCAACAGAAAGGATGCTGTTTGTACCACTGGCTTCTTTCTTGTCCATATAATTATCTTGCCCTCATCATCTTTGTATAAATTCAGATACAGATAATTATCTTTACTGTTTTCTTGGATTCTTATATGCTTTGAATTATGTTGAATTTCATTTGAATCTGTGATATTTGCAGGCCTCCATCTTGAACAAGTAAACAAAACCTGATTAAAATGTGTGAAACTGAAGGAGCAGGGGGACAGATTCCTTATTTCCAGAAGAGAAGCAAGAACGAGGGCACTTACACAGAGATACTGAATCTGGCTAAAACAAAAGACAGGACTGTGCAGCACTTTAAAGACTAACAAGATGGTTTATTAGGTGATGAGCTTTCGGGGCCAGACCGACTTCCTCAGATCAATATGTGGAATTGATTTGATCTGAGGAAGTGGGTCTGGCCCACGAAAGCTCATCACCTAATAAACCATCTTGTTAGTCTTTAAAGTGCTGCACGGTCCTGTCTTTTGTTTCAGCTACACCAGACTAACATGGCTGCATCTCTATCATGAATCTGGCTAGTGGGGGTGGGGAGCAATATTTGCAACTGCTTCTCTCCTATGTTCATTCTAATGCTTTGAGACATTCACCCCTGTTGGCACAAGAAAGTGTCAGATGTACCTCCATATTCCAGCCAGTGCTGCAGTCTCTGGGAAGACAGGAATTTTTAATTCACCCCCCTCTTTTTCAAGGGCTCATCATGGGGTATGCAAGCAGCTTGATGTTCTATTCCAGGGCTTTGAAAGATGCTCTGCTGATGAAGGATCCTGAGGGGAAGACATCCAAGGTACACATCCTCTAGCAGATTAGCACCCACCCTTCCTGCCAGCATAGCTGCATTTGGGTGTATTGCAAAGCCAGAGGTGGAGAGAAGGTTGAAAGCACCTTGTTCTGCTAGTGGACTATGCAATACCTTGGGCTCTGCTGCAGGGTCTTCAACAGCTTCTGCTGAGGTAGAACATAAAGGCTGTGTCTAGACTGGCCAGTTTTTCCAGAAAATCAAGCTGCTTTTCCGGAAAAACGTGCCAGCTATCTACACTGGCCGCTTGAATTTCCGCAAAAGCACTGACTTCCTACTGTAAGAAATCAGGGTATGTCTACACTACCACCCTACTTCGAACTAGGGTGGTTAATGTAGGCAACCGAAGTTGCAAATGAAGCCTGGGATTTGAATTTCCCGGGCTTCATTTGCATCTTGCCGGGCACCGCCATTTTTAAAGCCCCGCTAGTTTGGACTCCGTGCCCACGGCTACACATGGCATGGAGTAGGTAGTTCAGATTAGGCTCTCTAATCCGAACTAACGGTACTCCTCGTGTAGCCGCGGGCACGGAGTCCGAACTAGCGGGGCTTTAAAATCATGCCAGTCTAGACATACCCTCAGTGCTTCTTGCGGAAATACTATGCTGCTCCCGTTTGGGCAAAGTCCTTTTGCACAAAACTTTTGCGCAAAAGGACCAGTGTAGACAGCTCAGATTTGTTTTCCGCAAAAAAGCCCCGATTGCGAAAATGGCGATCGGGGCTTTTTTGCAGAAAAGCCTGTCTAGATTGGCATGGACGCTTTTCCGTGCTTTTGCGGAAAAGCGTCCGTGCCAATATTGATGCTCTTTTCCGAAAATGCTTTTAACGGAAAACTTTTCAGTTAAAAGCATTTCCGGAGAATCATGCCAGTCTAGACGTAGCCAAAGGGAATGAGGTCTAGGCCTGTGCAGGCACCTGTTGGCCCTGCCCTTATACGCACACCCTCCCTCCATGGCTCCTTGTGGAGTTCTCTTCTGCCAGGCAGGCTGAGATATGCTCACCATTCCTTTGACAACCACCCTAGTGAAAATGCATTGAATCAGCTGAAAAAGCTTCAGGAATCTATATAAGCAGGCTGAGCACACCTATCCCTCAACAGACAGTATATTAAATTCACACTTCATCTCACTGCATGATTGGATGCTGCAATGTGCACAGCCAGGACGTGCATCTTGTGACACTCGGAACCTGAGGATGCTGCAGAAAAAGGCAGCACCTTTGCTAAGTGAAGCACCATTTTAGCAATCTGCACTGGCTCCTGGCGAATTTGCAGACTGAATTCTAGGGGGTGTCCTTAACCTTTAGACCTCTTAGTGGTTTGGGACCCAGTTATCTGCCTCTCTCCACCTGCCATGCTATGCTGCTGAGATCAGTTGAGATGCTGGTGCAGAAGTGACCTCACTGATAATGGTAGGAGCTGCTGGAAAGAGACTCTTCATAAAAGCCCTTATCTTTGGTGCCCGATTCCCACTTGGGTTGCTTGAGTCTGGCTCTGTTACCCTGCTGGTCATAGAGCACAATCACATTGCCCACAAATGTCGAGCAGGGAAAGTCAGGGTAAGGGAAGAGCTTTATTTACTGTTGAAGCATTAGGTGGGCAGGGAGGGTCAATTACTTTCCCTGGACTTTGCAGTCTATTATTTGTTTTAGGGGTGACATTATTTGAAAGGGTTGATTTTAATTGGTCAGCTTGCCTATGGCACAGAATGGGCTGCTGCTAGTTGGAGCAATGTCTTTTGTACAACTTGAAAGAATAATAGAAAGTCAATGCACAGGGTCCACAGTAATGTGCCTCCCCACCCCCAGTGCAAAGGGCCAGCAGAATATGTACCCGTTAGGCCTTACTAGGTCCCAGATAAGTCCCTTAATAAGGGTTTAGCTAGCAAACAGGGCTTTGTATGGTCCCTCCGATCAGAGCTGTATTTCACGCCAATGGACTATAGACTGTGACACAGATTCTCTCACAGTATGAAGGAGATCCTGGAATGCATGGGTAATGGTGGTGTTTCTCACAGAAGCAGTCTGGGGAAGTCTGCTTATGTTGTGCTATTACTAACCTCTTTTAGCAGCTCTTCTCACCACAATATCTACAGCAAGACCACACAGACAGCGATCTGAGAAGAAGAGCATATGGGGCCCAATCAACTTTGGTCACAGAAAATGTCAGAGAGACACACATGAGCCAGTGGTGTCTCCTGCTACTGGAAGCTGGTTTGGCATAGTTTACAGTAACTTAAGTTAATGACAAAGAGTCCTATTGACTTTAAGGGGCTGTGAAGTAGGCCCTTACCACAAATACTGTTCATCTGGGTTTCCTCATCATTGCTATCAGAAGGGGAGGAATTTTAAATAAATCCCTATCTTAAGGATATATGGGTTGCATCTGCACTGATATTTCAGAATTGTAGCTACAGGAAGGAACCACTGACCAGAGATTACTTCACAAAAGCATCTCCAGGAAAGCAAGCCTACTCCTCAAACACACCCCCAGATGTGCTCTAAAATTCTGCTGATACACGCCAAGAATATGGCTCAACATTTGTCACTTGTTGTTATTTTTCCCTTCAGAGGAAAAGAAGGTACTTAAATAGGATTCCAGTCCAAGTGAAATCTATGCAGGAAACGCGTTTGTCATTGATGCAATTAAAATGTGACTGGGTGGGCTGAGTTAGCTCACGAGTCTGCTTGTAAACGTGGTAGAGTTGTTCTAATTCATGAGAGCTTCCCTGTCAGATTTATTTATCAAGTCTGGTAACTAAGGAAGATGGAAGAAACGTGTCTTCTTTTTTAACTATTTGTGCTCCATGTGCCTCCAAATATTAATTTTAAAGCCAGAGTTTTCAAGATTGCTCATGTCTCCCAGTCTCATGTTATTGTACATGAGGATTTTAATGAGATTGGAGAAGATAAGAAGCATGAACAGCTTTTGGTACCAAGAGTGCTTTCAAGGCTACAGTTTGACCATGGTGCCCTACATGCAACAGGAATCTGCTGTGGTCTTTTGAAGCTAGAAATGGGTGGAACTGACATGGCCAATAGAGATTTCTAATCGGCAAAGCCAGAAGAATGCCAGAGATGAAGTGCAGTTTGTGATTGTTTCTGTTGAGGGAGACCATCAGCCTACTTCAGTTCTAGTGCTGAACACAGAACGTGATTGCACTGACTGACCTACTGCAGCACTCATTTCAACAAAGCCACTGGGAAAGCCCAGCTTCACTTCTTCCTAAAGTCTCGCCAGACCAAAGGTATTTCCAGTGACTTGATCTTATAGTTTCATAGTCAGCAGGAAGGCTCAAATTTTAAGCAGCAGCCAGCTGGTTTAGAGTCTTAAGTTTAGCTATCACAAGCAACCACGTAAAAACCTCTTGTAATCAGCATGATAGGGCAGATTGGGAATTAGTGAGAACAACATATGAGTCTGCACTGAATGTGAAAGCTGATTCTGCCCTTTCTTATTATAATCAAAGGCTTTATCATGCATGGAATAAATAAGGAGGCACTGCTACTCTGGTTCATAGGGAAAAGAAATGGTAGCAGAATTTTAAGAACTGGCAGGCTGAGTCATGCCAAGACCCTCAGTTCAAGTCATGATCCAGCACTGTGAAGGATAGAGCACCAAAGGATTTACTGTGTAATTCATGAAGCAATTTAGGAACCTAAACTCTAGAGTTCAGGGCCTAAGAAGGCTTGGACGTAGCCTTCTGACTCACTAGGTGCCTATACTAAACTCAACAGTGATGGAAAGTATTCCCCCCCTCTTTCTGGGTTACACTTATAAACAATCATAACAGAAAGTCACACACACGCATGCCTAGCAATGAAGTCTCAAAAAATAGTTTTGTGATTTGTGTCAGTGCCGGATTAAAGAATTGGGAGGGGGCATGAACAATGAAAATTGGGTGCTCCCCACCTTACTTAAATTAGACAGAAAGGTCCCAAGCCTGTACGGTCACTGCCCCTCCTTGGGGAGGGAGGCCACAGGTTTCCAGCCTGTGGGATTGCTGCCTTCCACACAGGGAATATGGGCTTTGCCCTGCATGTGGCCAGGGCTCTGCTCTCAGTCCTGCTTCTCCCTGAGCTAGAGGCATAGCTGCCAGTGGTAGTGGTGTCCCAGACACCCAACCCTGCTCCTACATCTGGGCCCAGGTCACCTCAGGCCTGGCATGCTGGTGACTGCACTGGCAATGGTACATTCTGGGTCTACTCAAGTTGCTCCCCATAGTGTCAATGATGGGTGTCAAATCTGAATGGCACCAGGGTGCAAGACCACTCAGTCAGATTTGGTCCATTTGCTCCACTCTGCCTCTCTCCAACATGACTGTGGTACCATGGATAAATATTTGAATAGTCAATGGGCCAGAGAGAGAGACTGATTCTGTAGCCCATTGCTTGGGAGACCCTCCAGGTCTAGTCCCCCTACTCCAAGTACTCTCATTATTTATCCGCAATGGAAGAGATTCAACAGGGAAGGCCAACGACAGACTGTGCCATAGCTCTGGGGTTGGAGCACTCTCCTAACAGTTGTGGGTTCCTTTTTCAAATCCATTCCTCATCTTCTGGTGAGGGCAGGGGGGAAATGAAGCTGAGTTTCCCACCTCCCAGTGCCAAAAGTGATAAGGTGGGTGTCAGTAGCAGCACCACCTCCTCCTCTGGCTGTTTTGGGTGACACAAGGTGGACATCTTAATCATTCCCACAAGCAGCAGCTGAAGTGCCTAATTCGATTTGTGGATCACCAGCAGCAACAAGTACCTCACTGCAAGCCAGACTTTGGCACTTATCTCTGTGAAAGGGACTGGTCTTAACAACCCACCCTCGCTTCAGCATGTGCCATTGGCTTGTTTAGACCACCTAGCATGCTGTATTTTGTGGACTGCCATCTAAGGGTGCATCTACACTGCACAGTTATTTCAAGGTAACTCGCGTTATTTCGAAATAACAATGCAAGCATCTACACAGCCATTCTGTTATTTTGAAATAATTTTGAAATAATGGACGGCTTATTCCAAAATCTGTAAACCTCATTCTAAGTGGAATAATGCCTGTTCCAAAATAGCTATTTCAAACTAAGGCGTGTGTAGATGCTCCATTGCTGCTATTTCAAAATAGTCCCTTACCAGGGCCATTCTAAGTTATTTCTCTCCAGTACCTCCTGGGGCTCTAAATTGAGATAACACATTTACATTAGGGAATCCTGCCTCGGACTAATTTTCAGGCTTCCCTGCAGTGTGGATGTGCTATTTTGAAATAAGCTATTTCGGAATAACTACTCTGGAATAGCTTATTTTGAAATAAGCGTGCAGTGTAGATGCACCCTAAAGAGTGTCTCTATTCCCTTTCACTACAGAATGCAAGTGCTACCTCACTGGGTCAGACCATGCTTCATCCTGTCTAGTGCGCTAACCACAGAAGAATCCTTCATCTCTTGAATGTGTCTTCCAAGCCCAGAGTCAACTAACTGATGCTCGCTCATCTCTTTCCCTTTCATCATTCAGCTCCCATCTCTTTCACCCCAGACTTCTGTCTTTTTCACGCTCCATTTCTCCCTCACTAGGATAGGGATTTTGTCTTCTGGCCAGTCAGCCTCCGACTGCTCACTACTTACCCCTGGTCTAGACTAAGGAGTTATTTCGAAATAATACCCTTTAGGTTGAATTTATAAGCAGAGCGTCCACACTACTAAGCCCATTAGTTCAAACTAACAGGCCGCTTATTTAGAAAGCTGTATGCCTGCTTTTCTTGGGGAGTGACACTTATTTAGAGATAGTGTTAGTGTGGCTGCTCCACTGCTGCTATTTTGAAATAACTCCCCCACCCCCCTGCCAGAGTAATTCTAAGTAATTACTCTTCAGTGCTTCCTGAGGCTCTAAGTTGAGGTAGTGCATCCACAATAATGGTGCTTGCCTCAGACTAATTTCGAGGCGCTCCCAAAGTGGGGACATGCTAGTTTGATTTTGTTATTTTGGGAGGTATTATTATGAATTTAGTTATTTCAAAATAGTTGCTTAGGGTGTGTCTAGACTACATGGTTCCGTCGATGGAGCCATGTAAATTAGTTTATTCAGCATAGTCAAAGAAGTGGGGATTTAAATAATCCCCGCTTCATTAAATATAAACATGGCCGCTGCACTGTACCGACGATCAGCTGATCCGGCACAGTGCAGCAGTCTAGACGCGGCACGGTCAACAAAGGAAGCCTTTGTTTATTTTAATGAAGTGGGGATTATTTAAAGCCCCACTTCTTTGACTATGCCGAATAAACGAGACATAGCCCTAGTGTAGACATAGTCTTAGAGAGGTGGATTGTCTAACTAGATGTCTTCTTCCTGCAGCGGTACTCCTCCCACAGGCAAGATGTCCCAGCCTACCTGTCCCAAAAATTGGCAGTGAAGGCTGATACAATCCAGCCTATGTCTAGGCTATTTCTGGCTAGGCTTAGCTGAGAGACAGCATGGTCTAATTGGAATGCAAATCAGGAGATGTAGGTTCGTTTTTTCCACCTCTGTTACTGACCTATTGTTTAAAGTTGGCCCAATCACTTCACTTGCATTTCTTCATCTGTGGTTGTATGGGGTCTAGCACAATCAGACCATGCTCTTCAATGAGGTCTCCATGGGACACCATAACAATAACCTTTCTTTGAAAAAACCCAACAGTTTTCCTCTTTCCCAGACTCCTTTCCCATTCCCTTGGTTGAGTTCTGTTAGCATATTTTGTAGGCACTATAATAATGCAAAATGAATATGAAAGGAGGAGGAGGCAGATCATTGTAATTCTCAGAGGCTGACTGTGTTAACTCTTCTAACTACATGTTGAAATTCTAGTTACAGCTTTAAACCTCACATTTAGAGAAAATGCCTCTGTTATTAATTTTTGTCTGATCAGACTGGATTTGTAACAGGTAGGTGTTATGTGTATAATGCGACAATTACTGCATATTAGCTTATGTGCTACGGTCTCTAGAGGCAATGGCTGCATTGTTTCCTGGGCTGCTGATGAGGCATTTTATAGGTTCAGATTGTCAGTTTTATTCTTGGAGAACGTTTGGTTTGGGAGAAGTATTTGCTGTATAATGCTGTGTTCCTCTGTTATTATACACCCTAATCCTCAGTCTGTGAGACAGAAAACAAGACATGTCAGGGATGTTCAAAGGCTCCATTTTCTTTGCTTTTTAAAAATTGCTATTCTTAGCTAATATACTAAGAGAACACTGGGGCCTTTCTGGAATTACACTGGGCTCTAGTATTGATACCAAAACAGTATTATACAGAAACAATCTATTACATTTTATATCTTATTCCAAGGTTCTGTCCTTTGATACTATATTAATTTGTTCTTTTCAGAGTTCAGTATTAATGACAGTGTTTACGTAAGCCTTTCAGTATTTCTACTATCTGCTTCTTGTACTTTCCTGCAGTGCAAAGAGGGAACAAGATTGTATCTACTAGAGATTTATTTTATCCTCCTCCTCCTCAGTGTTTAGTGCTTCCATAAAGATCTATGTTAACCCCACTAATTGGAGAACATTGTGAGGTTGTTGGAGATTGGCCATTTATTTTCTATTGTTATTTATATGCTTTTTTATGTAAAATAATCCCTTTGACCAGACTGATGTATATTAAAGACGGCACGAGGCTGAGACTTTTGCTACTATTCACTCAGTAGAAAGCCTAAAAACAAAGTGGGCTAAACTGAACATAAAAAAGATCACACAGAGGATGGACTGGCATTTCCTGATTTGACTACCTATAACATGGTACATGAGTTAATGTGGTCAATATGTCCTTCTCTTTATATGTTTGATGAGACTGAATTGATACATACTAATCCTATTCTGCTGTGTGGTTTAGATAACATTATTATTTTAAGCCCTTGCTTATTAATTTGGAATTGGTCCATGGCATGAAAGTGAAAAGCAATCTTTTTTTTTTTTTTTTGACTCTAGCAATGGGCCAGAGGCTCAGCATGTGTAAATTGTCATAGCGCTGTTGAGTTCAGTGGAGATGTGCTGATTTACACCAGCTAAGGATGTGGGGCAATATCTGTTATTGACAACCTTTTTTTTCTCTCTCTCTGGGTTGGGTCAAAAATATTCGCTGATTGGGGAATCTCCTCTTGAACAGAGGCTTAGTGTGAGCCATTCACTTTTCCCTAACCAATTGGAGAACCTCTTTACAGGTGATGGCTTGCTTCTTTTACATGACAGCTTATCCTATATGTTTTAGTGAGCAGAGAAGAGTCAGATCTAGCAGAACTTCATGGCTATGTCTACACTCACGGTTTCTTGGGTCAGAAGTATGCAAATGAGGCTAAGCGTGGCATATCACTGAGCCTCATTTGCATACCTAATGAACTGCCATTTTTGCAGATGTTCTTGCGCTAGAAGGAGCTGTCTACACTGCCCCTTCTTGCACAAGAAAATGCCTCTTGAGCAATGTCGTTATTCCTGAAAATAGATTTTATTTTAATTAAAAAAATAGTTTGTATTGTATTTTTAAAATCTGCTAATGAAAGTACTAATCTATCAGAGCACACCATTGCCATACTTCAAACAGCATAATAATTTGACAATCTTGGCTGAAATTTTGGTATTACTGAAGTTAGTGGCAAAATTATAAATGACTTCAGTGAGGACAGTATCTCACCCCTGCATGGCTTTAGCATTAAAGAGAACGCTTCTGTATATAGTAAAGATGAGCTATTGGAACATAATGCAAAAGTGTGTGACCATGTTAGAATTAGCTGAAGACCTGGTATTAGATTTTTCTGATAACTGAATGTTCAAAATTAATATTTGTGGCCCTTTGAGTCCCCTCAATGGCAACCGGCAGGGAACCCCTATACCCCCAAATCACATCAGGCCTGACACACTCATGATCCCAACATGCTATGCTGAAGTGTCATATGCAAACTGGTAACCCATTCATCCTAAAAATCATTGCAAAATGTATGCATGGGCAGTGTACAAAGAGTTATAAATGTGTGGTGGAAATGTATTCTTAGAATGTGTTTGGCGCGTACGTGCATGCGCGCATACACACACACACCCTTTCCTGGCTCCTGAAGTAAGGACAATTAACTTTGGGGTAATATACAGGAGGCAGAGACATTTTAGTCAAACATCAGCTAGGGGAGGAAGAGGTGTAGCACTCTTTGAATTCATAAAAAGTGGATCCTCTTGATCTGGGTGGAAGCAGTAGCTGGAAACTGATTATAGGTGAAAAAGCTGCTTTGACAAAGATAGTAACTTGCTGAAGTTACATTTCAGTTGCTAGGACATTGTGACGGGCCAGCCGTGGCCCACACTAAAATCGGCGGGATGTCAGCCCCCCCACCCTGGCGGGCGGCCAAGGAGGCACGACTCTGCCGACGCGTGGCTGGGACACCGGCCCTGCTGCTTTCCGCTCTGAGCGGGGCGAATTGATGCTAGGAGTTAGTGCCGGCCGGCAGCAAGGGGCAGGCTAGTGCCCATCCCCCACAGCACGCCAGCCGGTAACCCTGCCCCCTGAGAGCCGACACTCCGGACGTCGGGATGCCGGGGGAGGGCAGAGGGGGGCGGAATGGCTGGCAGGGACTTCAAAAGACGCCGGCAGAGCAGAAGGCAGGAAAAGACCGTGGGGAAGCAGTTCCTCTCCCCATCCCCCGTGCTGGAGGCAGGACCACTGGACCCCGGAGAACTGCGGAGAGTAGTCCAGGAGCCCCGGCATCACAGTAGGACCCCGAGTTCCGGGATGGGAGGCCCTCCAACTAGGGGAGGCTAGGAAGTAGCCTGGGGCAGAGCACTTTCGGCACCTGTGGGCTGATGTGTTACAGGGTGGGACCCTGTCAGCTGGGTAAGGGTGATACCCGAACCCCGTAGGGCCCCAGGCTGGGACCCGGTGGAGAGGGTGGGCCCTGGTCTCCCTAACTCCCACCCCATTATCTTGCATAGCGACCTCATAGCAAACTTAAGAACCTTGAGGGGACAGACACCCCAATGGGGTGTGATTACGGGAGACAGACCCCAGGGAGGGGGCAAAGGGCCACAGGGCACCTCGGCTGGAGGGCTCGCTGGGCCCTGCTCAACCCGGGAAGGGGGGAGTTGGGAGCTCATGCCCGTATAGCCGCCGTGCCCTGGGTCTTTAAGATGGTGGGCTTGCTGGGCCTCACCCCTACGGCGGGGAGTGAGAGCTCGCGCCTGGACCAAATCCGTCACAGCCATGTTTTGTTTTAGTCAGCTCTATCTGTGTCTTCCATTCTTACCTATTATCACTTAAATCTCTGTTCTTTGTTAATAAACATGTTTTTATGACAAAAGCATCTCGGCGTTACAGATTAAACTAGCGAGCAAGACATACCACCACTGTAGAGGCAGCAGAAGTCATACATTCTGTGACAGTGATCGAATACTGCAGAGATTTGTGTCTGAGAACTCAAGAACTGGGGTTCATGGGTTGCTGCCTGGAAGGCAAGATTTGGACTGGCACAGTACTGTTGAGTTTGCTGGTCTTCTTCAGGGAGCTGACACAGAGCTTAGCTCAGTTACTTGCTGAGCGGGGTAACACAGTGGCTCACAGTTCTGGGGGTCCCAAGTGAAGCATCACAATAATAGATAATGATTTTTTTCCAGATTAAAGCAGATAGAATCACATTAAAGAATAACCACCTATTGCTGTATCTAGCTCTGCCATTTTAACTAGACCCTTTTTGTCCATTTCCAAAATAGACTGAGATATGCTGCCAATATGGAAGTGGAAAAGTATTCTAAAATATGAAGAGGAAACATCCATATTTTTTAACTGAGTCAAGTCTTAATTATGCTGGAAATATTGTTTCTGTGTTTATTGGTCTTTTGCTGGGAATCAAAACTTCAATACTTAATCTGGTCAAATTCTGTGCTAGCATTGGAGATGAAAAATATGTATTATTCTGAGGGTGATGATACCGTGACTTTTTAAAAAGAACATCAGAAGAACAGGAATAATGATGGGTCTGCTGTTCACTTGAATGTCAAAAATGATGATAGTATATCTGACTGCATATTTCCTGAATAAGAATAGTTTGGAAAGATAATTGCTTGAGTATTTTTCATTATTTCCTCTTGTTTTGTTAAAAGTAGACATACAATTTGGTTATGCAGTAGTTTCAAGAGGAAATGTTGTTGATGTGTGTCAATATGACTATTTACCACTGAAACATAAAATGACATGCTAACAAAATGTGAATGTGAATGTTTTCCTATTGTCACTCTTTTGATAGTGACAGTGTTTGCCTAAGATACTCAGAGTACATTTTGAACTTATTTTTTGCTTTCCTTTTGTCAATTATTTCTCAATGATTAATGAGCTAGTATTTTCTAAAATGTAAATAGTTTGTCAAAGCAACAAAAAAGGAAGTCCTTGTCCCCTGCTCAATCCAAGAGAGACCTTGATATAAAGACTTTAGTAACGTTGGAAGATTAAAGATGGTACAAGAAAGCTGCTCAACTACCTTGGGATGTAAGCGGCACTACCAGTGCCTACAGAGACTTGATCCTAAACCAACTGAAGTTAATGGCATTCTTTGGATCAGGCCTTTGGTGCTTTATAAAAACAGAGATTAGATTAGCTAAGCAAGACCTTGAATTGAACAAAACATTATTTGTTTTACCCAGTAATGGAAAGGGTATAAGCATAAATTGAGGTTGGTTTGTCATTGTGGAATCCATGTATTTGGTGAAATACTACATCAGCTGCTCCCAGGAACATTCTCAATTTGACTGATCCCCCTCTCCCACCAATGGAAGGCACTGGATCAGGAGTCCAGGGTTCTTTTCTGGCTCTGCTGTTGTTTTGCTGGATGATTTTAGACAAGTTACTTGAATGCTTTGTGCTTTGTTTCCCCATATGTAAAACCAGGATAATCTTACTGACCCCCTTAACAAAAGTGCTTAGTATCAAGTACTATTAATGGCTTCATGTCAAATTTGTCAAGTTTCATTTCACTGTGGCGACACGTCTTCATTTTTAGACCTGGTCTACGCTACAGGAGAAAGTCGACTTAAGATATGCAATTCCAGCTACATTAAATTACATAGCTAAAGTTGAAGCATCTTAAATCATGTTTTGGCACAGTCCACACTGCAAGAGATTGATGGGAGCATACACTCCCATTGAATTCCCTTAGTCCTCTTGAGCAGGACTACCAGTGCTGACGGGTGCACCCTCAGTTCAAATTAGCAGGTCTTCACTAAACCTGCTAAATCGAACCCCAAAGATTGACTGCGGCAGCGCTGATCTTCTCCATAGTGTAGACGAGGCCTTAGATACTTGAGTCCCATTGGAACCTTGGTTATTCAACTGAAAAAGTGGAAAACATCTGTGAATAAATCTAGTATAAACCAATGAAATGGCTTTCAAGTTCTCCTTGTTGCTGTTATAAGGTTCCAATTTTACTTAAATTCCACTGAGAATATTTCTACATATTTCCTAACTTGCTAACTCTTAAATAGTCCCAGTGGGTTAGCTCATCCTGCATGGTGCAGAGAAACACAAATTTATTTTCTCTTGTGCCAGCCAGCAATATTTCTCGTCTCTTAAGAGGAATTCCCCTCTCACCAGGTGCTGTCAGGAGTTTCAGTTTTCGCTAGGAGCATCATAAAAAAGCCTCACTAATAGTGTCTGCTTCAGGATGTATTTTCTCAGTAGATCGTCTAAGCACCCTGTCCATACTTCTTCCCTGAAGTGCACTAGCCACTTTTTGGGTTGCCCTGGCTTCTGTGAGCCTCAAGCAGCAAATAGGTTGCCACAACCGTGACTCATTACACTCCCTCCTTTTATTAGACTTTGCTTCTCTAGAAGCACTTTGTACTAGTTCACAGTGGCCAAACTCATCGGCTGTGTCTACATTGGCACGATCTTGCACCAAAGCGGCCGCTTTTGCACAAAAACATGGTGCCTGTCTACACTGGCGGGGAGTTCTTAAGCAAGAACACTGACATTCTAATGTGTGAAATCTAATACAAGAACTATGATGCTCCCGCTCAGGAAGAAGCCCTCTTGTGCAACTGTTCTTGCGCACGAGGGCAGTTTAGTAGACAGGCAACATGAATTTCTTGCGCAAGAAAGCCCGATGGTTAAAATGGCCATTGGAGCTTTCTTGCGCAAGAGAGCGTCTACACTGGCACAGATGCTCTTGCACAAAAGCACATCTCTTGTGCAAAGGCACATGCCAGTGTAGACGCTCTCTTGTGCAAATACTTTAACGCAAGAACTATTGCATTAAAGAGTATTTGTGCAAGATCATGCCAATGTAGACATAGCCATCATGTTTAACTCAGTGATCTTATTATTTTTATACTTACAAGTAACTAATTCAGGGTTTGTTTATTTTTATATGCATTTGGCAAAGGAGACATTTTTTATTCCCTCTTTTGACCTTTTATTTATCTTCCTTGAATGGAACTATTTTTTCTTAATATGACTGTGCTTCTGACAGAGGCAAAAAACTAAAACTAATAATAGTATTTCAAAACTTCCTTGTGCTGGAGTTTGTGTAGCAGTTAACTACTTAGGGGAGAAAAATCCTTAAAATAAAATTATTTTCTGAAAAGAACAACTATTAGTAAGCTGGAAATTTTAAGTTGAAGTTACATTCAAAAGAAAACAGGAAAATTCATTAGAAAATACATGAGAAACATGTGAATACTAATATCTCCAAAAAACTTTCTCTGATTTGCAGCACAATTTCAGTAAAAGTTAGCCTAAAGCATAAGATAATGCTGGTGAAATTTCAAAGGAGATTGTTTAGTTTGCGTGTTGCTATTAGAAGTTGTTTTTTATCTTTAATCTCATTTTAACAAATCTTCTTGCCTAATAATCTCCTTAAATTTTCAATATATTTTGGAAATACTTTGTCTGATTCCCCTTAAACTTTCCAGAAAAACTCCACTTTGAGATTGTCAATATTCAAAAGGCTTTTTCAGTTCCTTAGTTTTGTTTTTGCAATTAGGGGAAGGTAAAAAATTGGCTCTTGATCCTCAAGGAAACACAATACAGTGAAGACACAGAAAGCTTGAACACTTATGTATAATCCATGTTTAACAAGGAAAAATACCTCAAATAAAATCTGCAGCTCCAGATTGTGGGATGAAGTGGCACACAGTAATTCTTACTTTTGAAAAAACAAACATAACAGAGTACTTTCTCTTTGAATAAATAACAGTTTAATTACATTATAGAAATAAAATATGGCATGGTAGTAATACATTGGAAATATTACAGAAATACTATTCTGCTATAGGTAGTTAAATGATCAAAGCTACTGTTAATGACAATCTTACCAGTACTTGTGTACAAAGTATCATACAGGTTGCTAACAGAAAGATATTGCAGCAGTTGCAAGGATGTTACTAGCTCAAACAAACATCTAACAATACAATATTCTTCTAAGAGGAAGTAATAATGTTAGATTTACAGACAATAAAGAGTTATGTTCTCCACTTTGAAACATTGGAAATAAAAGCTCTGATAATTGAATTTCTCTACGTCATATTGTCACAAAGAAAGACTTTCCTTTCTCTATGACATTGCATTCCAAGAGGCCCTGTAAACAGTTTATTCAACGGTAACTTTTCAGATGTCATGGCAACTTCAGTAATTGTCCTATCCTAAAATTACAGACTTTTTAGGCCACTGCTTGTACAGATGTCTTTTTTATTGTTACTTATTTACATACATTCAGCCCAATAACAGCAGGTAAAATGTTCTAATTATCTTACAATAGGCATCTTAACATTTTCATCATCAGAAGGCCAGTGCAAAAAAACTTTGACAGTGATTGCACAGCATTGAGGAGATACAATATTATACAAATATACAATTAGATAGTTGAAAATCTAACTTTGCACATGATAGAGGTGGTCTCTTTTATAGATATACAACACTTAACGTTGATAAATACACAGAACCGTAACTACAGAGTTATTCATTTCATGAGAGTGTGGGTGGTTGTGGAATGCTACGTAGGTTAGTTGTACCATCACCAAAGAAAGGTGGGCAACTGCAAAACAGGATTACCTTGAGAGGAAGTTTAAAAACAGCTAATCTAGGAACAGGAACTGATTTTCTAATTAAACAATAATCATATTTAATTTACATTTTGTAGGAACTTTTGTCCCTATCACAGTCGAGAAATGATGTTAAGATGAAATATAATCCACAGACCTTTTTAAAAACTCATATGTAAATGAAGATCTTGATATATGAATATTTCACAGGATGCTATTTCTTATATCAATAAGCACCAAAGTTTAGTGCCAAGACAGCCCCATAGTCCCATGATTTATCACATAAAATTTAGAACTCGAATCTACAACAACAATCTATAAAATTTGCATTGAATTCACAAGAAGACAGTTTCAAAAAATGGCTCTTGAAATACCTTTTAATTGGACACTGTGTCCTTTCCTCCCCGATTGCTGCATGAAAAACAGTTTTATACTTGGAAAGGAAAGAAATCTTTCACTACAGGCAGTCTCCAACTTACGCGGATCCGACCTATGTCGGATCCGCAGTTACGAACGGGGATTTTCTCGCCCCGGAGGACTGGAGCGGCGGGACGCCTGGTCCCGCCGCCCGCCTCCTCCGGGGTGAGAAAAGCTGCTCCCCGTCTCCCTGGTCTGCTGGGGGAGCCAGCAGACCAGGGAGACGGGGAGCAAAGAGGCGGAGGACCCGGGGGCCGGACCCGCGGCGCTTCCAGATCAGCTGGAAGCACCGCGGGTCCGGCCCCGGGTCCTCCGCGGCTTTGCTCAGCGTCTCCCTGGTCTGCTGGGGGGGACGCAGCTAGTGCTCCCCCCCCCCAGCAGACCAGGGAGACGTGGAGCAAAGCCCGGGGCCTGTGGTAGAGCAGGTGAGGTGCTGCCGGTTGGTCCCGCAGCACTGCTCCTTGACGCTACTGGACCAACCCGGCAGCACCCCAGCTGCTCTGCCCCAGGAGTCCTGATTTAGCTGCTGCTGATCAGTTTCAGCAGCGGCTGAATCAGGACGCCTGGGGCAGAGCAGCTGGGGTGCTGCTGGGTTGTTCCAGTAGCGCCAAAGAGCGGCCGCGCTACTGGACCAACCCAGCAGCACCAGAGCTGCTCTGCCCCAGGCATCCCCAAGTCAGCCGCTGCTGAAACTGACCAGCGGCTGACTACAGGAAGCCCGAGGCAGAGTTGCTCTGCCCCGGGCTTCCTGGAATCAGCTGCTGATCAGTTTCAGCAGCAGCTGACTTGGGACGCCTGGGGTTCTTAAGTTGAATCTGTATGTAAGTCGGAACTGGTGTCCAGATTCAGCCGCTGTTGAAACTGATCAGTTTCAGCAGCGGCTGAATCTGGATGCCAGTTCGGACTTACATACAGATTCAACTTAAGAACAAACCTACAGTCCCTATCTTGTACGTAAGCCGGGGACTGCCTGTATTAGATTTCACCAGCAGTAGAGCAATACTCTCACAAACCTCATCCTTATTCATCCAATGCATGGGCCTACTCTTTCAAGATACAGTGCATCTCCTTGTAGGGTACCAAGCACCCTGCACTCCCACCCAAGTAACCATGAGTAGCAGGAATTCAGTATCTGTCAGGAATTACTCAGCACCTCGCAGGACTGGTATCCTACAAAGCTCCATGCTATTACCAGTCTTTAAGAAACAAGCCTGAACCTTCACTGTTTTGTATCTTGTGGAGTCATTTACACCAGTGCACAGTAGAAGCAAAATGCAACTGCTCTGATTTGGACTCAAATACCACAGATGTAAATGACTAAACATGGAGTTAGAGCCTCCTCTCCAGTCAAGTTCTGCTCAGCACTGTAGCCTCGATTGGGTTGGGAGCAAAGATGGGTATATGACACTCTTTCACTCCCTCAGTCCTGGAGCTGGCTGCCATTTGGGGCTCCTGGCTGCTCTGACTTGTAAGCAGCTACCACAGCACCCAGGAGGCCATTTTGTCAGCCATGGATCATCAGCGATCCAACCGTACTTCCTTCCCCCTTAGCACTCTTCATAAAGCATAACGGAGAGGTATATAGTGGGCTACACAAGTCCTATGCCACTGTGGGATTCCTGTCTTGCAGGGAATCTTTGGGTAGCTAATTGGCTAGCTTGGCTCTGTAGCGTCTTTAGCATAAAAGCAGTCAGAGCAGGGGACAAAATATGACTGAATGTATCAGGCAGTGAAGAATAAGGCTCAATAGTTCTTATTCAGAATGAGCTTTAGAGACTATCCATGTCAGGAAGGCTATTTAATTACATTCTTTACTAAAAACCCAAGATTTTTTAAAAATTTCTCTAAAATGGAATTGCACCTTTGACTCTAAACTTTGCCTTAATTATGATGGTTTCAGGTTTCTATTATTATCAGTACTAGCAATATGAAAGATTAAGCAGTTAACTAGTAAGCATCACCCTAAACAGGTAATGCTTACCAGGTTCAGTTAACTGATAATGGGTGGGGGCTGGAGCTGCTCCCCATCTGCTGCGGGTAGGGGGCTTCTCCAGCCCCACAGGGGCCCCATCACAGACAGAGGCTGCTCTCATCCAAAGAAGCCTCTGTCCTCAGTGGGCCTAGGCACAATGTAGGCAGGAGCTGCTCCGGACGTCAGAGCAACCTCTCTCTGCAGGGAGCCCAGCCCAGGCCCAGTGCAGTGAGATGCTCCAGTGGGGGCTGGAACCCAGCAGCTGGTGGCAGCCCCAGCCCCAGGATGGGGACAGGAGTCCCATGGGCTAGGGACTGCTCCAGACAGGCTGGAGCGGTTCCCAGCTTGGATCCCACTTTAATAACCCTAACATTTAACCCCGTGGTATCCAATACGCTAGGCACTAGCCACATGTGCCTATTTGGCAGGTAGAGTGTGGCTAGTTGGCTTACACAATGTGGCTAGTTGGCTGATTGAGTGTGGCTAGTTCATTTCAGAACTGGTTAGACACCACAAGTTTAACCGGTTAATAGATTAATTAGAATTTTACATCCCTAATCTATACTCTGTTTTTATAGTGTGAGACACGCCTCATTTCAAGCCATTAAATTTAATACTTAAGGACTTTGTGGGGAAAAATAAAAAGTCTTCTCTCCAACGTTCTCAATTTTTTAACAATGTAAAGACTGATTTTCTGTTGCTTATTTTTGTTCAGGGCATATTTTGCCTCCTATTTTTCCTCCTGATTATTTTTTGCCTTGTTCTCAAATAAAAGGTTATTTTCTCTAGCACATGGATACATTTCTCAGTGTGCATCTACGAGTAAGTTCCGAATCTTACAATAAGTATGTTCATCACTGATCAGCTGGAAGAACTCAATTATAGGAACAGAATTCATGTGCAAAGAGTGCAACAAGAAATAGTTTACATTTGGTCACAGTTTCCTATCTTAGTAATACTACTGTGACTCACATTTACATAGTCTACGTCCACACACACACACACACACACACACACACTTATTTATATACACGTTCAAACAAAAAATATCTAATTTTGATAACACTTGTTCCTTATTTAGTGAAGACTGGAGTTTGGCATCTCAGGTTTTAAATCTGTTTTATCCTTGGATATACAAATGCAGCACAGTTCAAGTATATATCAACTGCACAGTGATAAATAACATTATACACTGAATTTGAAACATGCTTTCTTCAGAGGTCCAGTGCTAGCAGTTACCAATTAAAGAAGCCAGTATCCAGTACCTGTTCTTTTTAGTGTTCATATTTACATAATGCCCACTAGAAAGGCATAGTCCATAAGACAATAAATGTCCTTATGTATAAACGCAGTGGTATTTAAGTCTGAACCAGTGCACTCCTTTCTGTGCAGTGCTAGTCTATATTCCCTTGTTGCTGTTATTCTTGTACTCATGTGAAAGTTAAAATTAATGGGGATTTCAATGTAAAATAATTAGTTGAAGAAATACAGTGCCTTTCCTCTAAATCCACAGAAGCCCACTAAATGTGTAAAATTTCTAAAATAGCTCATAGGAATTCTTCAATTACAGAAGATGTTTTCAATGGGATTTACAAAACACATATTTCACATTATTTCCACATAAGTCTACATTATCACTTAGACAAATATCAATAACAAGTAATAAAACAGTATACATTTCACAGGACAACACATTTTACAGAACCTCAAAAATTCAGTACTGCCGCTTTTTGGAAAAAAAATAAAAGTTCTATGACTCCTAGACATTTAATACATTTCGCAATGGAATGAACATTATTAGTACAAGGCTTTTTTATTATTATTTAATGACATGGCTTTAGGATGTTTCGTTTTCATCAGTTTTCAGATTTCCCTCCACTCTATTCCCAGTAACTTATTAAGGAATTGTTGCTAGTTTCGCCTTTTCTATACATTCTGACAGAGTTTCATATTTTATTATTCAATGAGCACTTTTCTTAATTGAAATCTTTTCTTTTTCAATGTAGTCTGAATCCCTAATTGCAAAACTTGGAGGACTGGCTGATGGTAACAATTCTTAACACAATCACTGTACAACTTGTTATGACAAACTTAAAAATGTTACAGGTGAGGGAACAAAAGCTTTAAGTCATGTATTTTTATTTGTTTAAACTATCTTCTATTCTCACAATGTTGAGAGGTCTGAGATTTACAATGCCTCTGCAGTTGTGTCTGTGGAAACAGACATGGTCACTTTGGCGATCTTAACTGTGCTCTTAATACAGCTTTCAGCTGCCCTGTGAACATTACCTGCATTATTAACATGTTTGTGCTGGCAGTCGGACTCCATACTGTTATCAAGAGGCTGCGTAGTCCCTTCGCAGGTTGGAAACATGCTCCGGAAAGCATGTCTCAAGTCCTTGCTTCGTAGAGCATAGATGATGGGATTCACTGTTGAATTCATTAAACAGAGCATGCTACAGAACGCAAAGACAGTCTTGATGAGTTTGTTCATTTTCCCAAAGACATCATATACCATAATCGCAAGTAGAGGGCCCCAGCATATGATTAAAACCACCAGAATAAGGACCAAGGTTTTGGCTAATCTGATGTCCATACGAGTTTGATCAGGTCTAGTAATATGTACTTTACCTTCCTCTGTGGTATGAATTATTATGCTTTTTTGAGTGCCACGCTGAATCATTCTAACAGCATGACTATGAGCCTTCCACAATATGTACATATAGGCATATACAATAAACAGCAAAAGTACAGTGGTGACCCCAATCCAGAACATTAGATAAGTCTCATCAATGAGAGGGAAGATGTCTGAACAAACAGAATTGAGCTTTTTGCAGTTCCAGCCGAGCAGAGGAAGAACAGCTATTACGATAGCTATGGTCCACATCACGCAGAATGCTACAACAGCCTTTGGTCGGGTAACAATCCTTTTGTAAGAGAGTGGCCTGTGTATAGATATGTACCTGTCTATTGCCGTAAGGAAAAGGCTGCCTACTGAGGCAGTGAAAGAGGCTGTAACTCCACCCAACTTGAACAAAAATACGTTAGGACTGTCTTTCCGATGGAAAACATGGAAATCAACAAAACTGTAGACAAAGATTACACTGCCCAGGAGGTCAGCCACTGCCAAGCTGCCAATGAAATGGTAGGAGGGCCTGCACCGGAGGCTTCGAGAGTGCAGGATAACACACAGCACTAGAAGGTTCTCCAGGACGGTGAAGGTGCCCAGGGTAAGGGATAGCACTGCAATAGCCAGCTGCTGGGTGGGGTTTAGAATCATAAAGCACTCCATATCCATGAAGTTCTCCCCACATTGTATATTCTCCTCATTATCCTTGAAAGTGGATAGGGACTTGTTGTAAAATTCTGTAATATTGATCTGATCCGATGGAATTATACTTAACAGGGGATCATCTCCTGCAGTCATTTTTTCTTGAAAAGGATCACCCCTGAAGGAAGATAATGGGAATTTCTGTGGGTAGTATCCTAGTTTGGAGGCCATGTCACCTTTAATATCTTCGTACTGGATATCGTTGGAACCCATGTAAAGAAGATCTGTTGTAATTGTTCGGAAAGTTGTGTCTGCGAGGCCATCTAGGATCGACTTCATAACCCCAGTCTTGTATTATGTAGAGCTCAAAGAGACTTGGGAAAAATACATATGAGGAAATCCTGGGAAGGGGGGAAAAAGATCAAATAATTTAGATAAATGGGGAGACAAAGTTTACAAACAATTTAGCTCAGTCACGTCAAATTACATTTCGTGTTTCCTTGTCACCTGCTATAGTCAGAAGAGTTGATCAATTATTTAGAAGCAAAACATCTGAAATACACTAAATGGCTACACTCAAGAAAGAAAAAGTTGACAAGTGGGGAAAGATATTCCGTAGATTATTGTTTTCCTTTTTCATCAACATTTTCTGAATAGCTCCACCAAAGGGGCATTACCTCTAGAATTGTCTGGTTTCAAAGACCCGTGGGAAACAACATGGTCTGAACTTTTTTCCATCTAGAAACAATTGCCATTGCAGAGATTGCTTTAAAGTGAACAGTCATGGTTTTTATTTTGAAATGTGGTGAGGGTGTTGAGAATCTAACTGTGAGGCCAAATCACTCAAGGAGCCTATGGACAGAGCCTGAAGAGCAATGTCAATTTCACTGTTCCACTTGCCCATATTCCTAGCAGGCGCACAGCTCTATATTGCAGTAATCTGAGCCATATCTTGAAGGCCTAATAGCAGGGTACTGGATATACGTAATAATTATTGAAAATTAATTAGTACATCCTTTTATTTAGAGACATACTATATGTATTTGGAGGCTAGTGAGCTTCATTATTCTGCTAATTACTTCTGCTAACTGCACTAAGGAAACTGGTATGGCAGAATACAAAGGGAAAAAAGGTGGCATTTTACTCAAGCGGAGCCCACAATCCCAGAATGCTTCTGATAAAATAAACAGCAGTGAAATAAATTGTTTCACAGTTTAATTTAGATCAATAAACTTCAGAGTTAACATCTCAGAGATAAATAAGGGTAGCTCATTTCTGCAATAAACCAACCAGGCATGATACTCATTTGCAGTAAGGCCTCTTTACATCACCCTGGCAGTATAAAACAGCCTTACATATCCACTTTAATGCACCTTTATATTGCCTGCCAGAGTGGTGTAAAGAGGCAACAGTGCAAATGTGGGCAAGAGGTGGCTAGTTGGGCAGATCTGAACCAACAAGCTGCTGGATCCAGCCCACTGGCCACCTCACTGACACTCTTAGTACCGAGCAACTCGCACTGTTTTAAACAGCAGGCGGCTAATTGCTGTGCAAGCTGGGGAGAATTCTCGTGCTGTCCCCATCACCAGCAAAATCCGTCAGCTCTCACTGGCCAGTCTCCAGCCAATAGGAAATGAGAAATTTTGCTGGCAGCAGGGGCAGAGCGAAATCTCTTTCCCTCCCTCCTAGTTCTGGAGCAGAGCCATGTGGAGCAGCTGGTCCAGCAGACAGGCATGGAGCCTCTCTCAGGTACCTGCAGAGCAGCTGGTTGGGAGCAACCTAGGTAAGCGTCTCCCAGCCACAGCCTGCCTCTGGCACCTCACCTCCTTTTCGCCCTCCCCCCCACAACTACCTACCCCAGGTTACCACCCAAACCCTCTACAACACCTCTTCCCACCTCTTTCAGGTCACAGCTGCCTCCCAGACTCTACACCCCCTTGCACACCTCCAGGCTGGAATCCTCTCCCACATTCCTACCCCCTCTTGGACCCTGGACCCCAATCCCCTGTCTCAGGTCACAACTCCCCACTTCACCCAAATGCCCTCTCAGACCCCCGCATCCCCTCCTGTTCCCCAGTCCTCTACCCCAAGCTCCCTTCTGCACCCCACTCACCATCCCAGATCCCGTGCCCCCACCATACAAGTGCAGTTCTTGACCATTTATGGAGTGGCCTCCTATTAAAAATTATTGCCTACCTCTGTAAGGGTGTGTCTAGACTACTGAGTTTTGTCGACAAAAGTGGACTTTTGTCAACAAAACTATACCAGCGTCTACACTACCGCTGAGTTCTGTCGACAGAACTCAGCTATTTTGTCGATGCTGGTAAACCTCATTTTACGAAGCATAACACCTTCTGTTGACAGAATTCTGTCAACAGAAGGTGTTATTGCCTGTAGGGTTGCGTCTAGACTACAGGGTTTTGTCGACAAAGCAGCTTGCTTTGTCGACAGAACTGAATGTGTCTAGACGCTCTATGTCGACAGAAGTTTTGTCGACAGTATCTGTCGACAAAACTTCTGTCGACAAAACCCTGTAGTCTAGACGTACCCTAATAGTGCAAGTGAGAAGCAGACCCATTGTTTCTGTTTATATTAAGCCTTAATCAGACATTCAGAAGGTTATATCAGCAACTGTAAGTGCTAGAAAATTAAATGTTATTGGTTTATGTGTCTTCAAATGGTCAGTTAAATTGCAGAGAAATGGATGGCATCATCAGTAAATTACTGGTATTGCCTACAACCATGTACTGACTTCACCTGATCAGTTGGTATATCTGGCCAGAAACATTAGTGCACACACAAGGGATTACCTGGTAAAATCCAGAGAACTTGACTGCCTCAACCTTGGCAGTAAAGAAGAGAATTCCACATTTATAAGAAAACACATCTGCTCAATATTGCAGTATATTAAAAAGCGTTGGTTTCCTCTCTTGTGAAAACATAAACATTTAAAAATGGAGGCTATCATTGGTATTTCCAGAAAAAAAAGCAGAGATCTTCTATCTAGGTAGATATTTATACTGCACTTATGCTTCGGTATCTTAGCACTAAGGAGGCTCTTGTCCAAAAATCTATTGATATCAATCAGAGGCTTTCCCACTGACTTCACTGGTTTTGGATAAAGCTCAAAGAGCTAGCATTAAAGGTAGGATATAAAACTACTTCTCAAGAGAACACTGCAACAGCAATGTTGTAAAAATGATGAAAAAGTATATGTAATAAACAAAGATTCTAATATGTAACAGAATAGCTGTATTACTTTTGTCATTTTGTACAGGGTTCATAACTGGGCAAAGCAACAAAATCTTCATTATAAAATAGAGTCTTAAAATGGATTAGGTAATTTAATTCTGATGGTCTGAATGGTGATGGAAGAAAACTTTCCTGCAGGACATATTGAAAATGAATTATAATAATCTTACATTTAATGCACTTTTCATCCAGAAGATGCTAAATATTTATAGTGGATTTTACAGTTCTTTATATTATAACAACGATTTTGCTGTCTTGTAACCAACTCTGGGGTGAACTGGACAACTTTCTAACAGAGTACAGCAATATAGGAACAGATTATAAACAGTAGGGGTGTGTCTAGACTACATGCCTCCTTCGACGGAGGCATGTAGATTAGCCAGATCGGAAGAGGGAAATGAAGCCGCGATTAAAATAATCGCGGCTTCATTTAAATTTAAATGGCTGCCCCGATCTGCCGATCAGCTGTTTGTCGGCAGATCGGGGGAGTCTGGACGCGATGCCCCGACAAAGAAGCCTTTCTTCATCGACACAGGTAAGCCTGGTTTCACGAGGCTTACCTGTGTCGATGAAGAAAGGCTTCTTTGTCGGGGCATCGCGTCCAGACTCCCCCAATCTGCCGACAAACAGCTGATCGGCAGATCGGGGCAGCCATTTAAATTTAAATGAAGCCGCGATTATTTTAATCGCGGCTTCATTTCCCTCTTCCGATCTGGCTAATCTACATGCCTCCGTCGAAGGAGGCATGTAGTCTAGACACACCCTAGGTGAAAACATCACCTTCTTCATTACAAACTACAAAAAAAAATCAATGAATTCTATACACATATTAAGATGATGATAATATTTAAATATTCAAAATGATTATAATAATTCAATATTCTTAGCACTTACTTCTGCAATAGGAAAGATAACTGTTTTAATCATTAAAGCCAAATATTGTATTTGAATCAAGACTGCAAATTGTTATGCAACTGAGTATGTCTACTAGAAAGACAAATTACCAGAAAGGAGTTTATGTTAGAGTCATATTAAGTATGTATTTTCTCATAATAAAGTAAAAATCCTGGTTCAGGATTTAAACCTTTGTTTAAAATACAACTGAAAAACATGAATTTGTGTGTACTGATGTGAGTCTTTAGTAGAAGTATGTAACAATACCTCAATCTGTGCACACACTATGCTAACAAGATGTTTAATGGGATCATGAGAGGCAAATCCTACTTGGCATGTTGATAATTTTTTTCTGTATTTCTATGCTTAGATTATCACAGTGATTTCCACCTTACTGTCTTTGCACAGTTTTCTTTGAGAGTTCTTCAGAATTCATTAGTAATATAGTTTAGGCTTTTGGGGATAGAGCTGACATTAATTTTGTTTGCTGCTGGGAATATCATAACTGGAAATCTCTGGCAGTATTTGTGGATGTACCTATTAAAGTAGCAGTTGATTTTTATTAAAGTTGCAGTGAAACAAGTCACTCAAGTGACACTGAGTTGTATTTTATTGGGGTTTAGCTTGTTTTAATATAGGTAATATGTGGTCTATGTATAAACTATAGCATGGATATATATTTGACCAATTAGGAAACTTTCTCACTTCCAGCTAGTGAAAACAGAAGTCAGAGCTTATGGATGCAGAATTATCAGATGACCGTGGGCCAGGTCCTCAGCTGGCAGAAACCAGCATAGCTCTTTGAGGCTATACCTAGACTACATTCCTCTTTCAAAAAAGGAATGTAAATTAGGCAAATCGAAAGTGCAAATGAAGCACGGATTTAAATATCCTGTGCTTCATTTGCATATTTGTGTCCGAGCACTTTTTGGAAAAAGGGGTTTTCGAAAGTGAAAGTGCAGTCTGAAAAAATGAGGATGGGCTCTTTCAAAAAAGAGGGTTTTTTTCCCCGAAAGAACCGTGTCTAGACTGCGCTTTCATTTTCGAAAAAGCGCTCGGACATGAATATGCAAATGAAGCATGGGATATTTAAATCCGTGCTTCATTTGGACTTTTGATTTGCTTAATTTACATTCCTCTTTTGGGAGAGGAATGTAGTCTAGATGTGCCCCTAATGTCAAAGGAGCTCCATTGATTGGTATCATTTGAGAATCTGGTGCTATCTTTCACAAAGGCAGGCCTTCATTCATGGCCTTGCTTGCTTGGTAAGATGCACAAGCTTGCATTGTGAGATGTCAGCTCTCAAATGTTCCATCTAGAAACAGTTCAGCACTATTACTGTACAAACAGAGAAACTGGTGATGTGTGGCAGTACCAATGGCAGCTGGATCTCTTAGGGGACTGGAATTGAACTACGCAGCCAGCCTCTGTTGAGCAACTGGTTTAAATCCAACCCAGATGAATAGTGACCAAAAATCATTACCATCTGATAACAGAAATATATGGTGGGGTTCACTGCCATTTCCATATGGACAAGAATCCACATCATGAAATTTATTAGCACACTTCTTCCCTTCTTGGCAGGCTCAACAGTGCCCAAAGTTTTTCATTCCAGGAGACGTCCCTCCAGAACAGTGTGGAGATATGAACGCAGCAACCTGGGACTGGGCAGTACTATTGCCTGTGCTGTCTGCACGTGTTCTGAGGCTATAGGACTTTAGTCTCCAAAGCTTTTAGTCTGGCACCTGAAATGACCTCGCTAGGCTTGCTTTTAAAAATGGCTTTAAAATATTGGAGAAAAATTATTAAAAGGTGAATTTAAGACACTGCTAGTGCCAACTTTCAAAGTTTCTGTACACAATTACATCACTACATGAAATAGTTCACAATAAACAGTGGATTCTAATTACAGACTAAAGTGAAACAATAGATTAAAATCTCCAGCTAATGCACAAGGTCAAAAATCTTCCCGTTTCCCTGAAACTCCTTGCCGCCAAAATAAACCAACTTCACAAACGCATATTACTGTTGTCCATATTACTTCTTCTAGCTCAGCCTAGCTAGAGATATAAAGTGTAACAAGAAAACATTCTACAAATATATTAGAAACAAGAGGAAGACCAAGGACAGAGTAGGCCCATTGCTCAGTGAAGAGGGAAAAACAGTAACAGAAAATGTGGAAATGGCAGAAGTGCTTGACAATTTCTTTATTTCAGTTTTTACCAAGAAGACTGTAGGCATCCAATTACCACCAATAGTGAATGCTGGAGAAAAGGAGGTAGGTTCAGAAGTTAAAACAGGAAAAGAACAGTTAAAAATTTCTTAGAAAAGTTAGATGTTCTCAAGACACCAGGGCCTGATGAAATGCATCCTAGAATATTCAAGGAACTGATCAAGGAGGTAACTGAGCCACTATCATTTCTGAAAAGTCACGGAAGACGGGAGCAATTCCAGAAAACTGGAAAAGGGCAAATATAGTGCTCATCTATAAAAAGGGAAATAAGGACAGCCCAGGAAACTACAGACCAGTCAGCTTCACTTCTGCATCAGAAAAGATAATGGAGCAAATAATTAAGGACTACATCTGAAAACATCTGAAAGATAATAAGGGATAAGTAACAGTCAGCATGGATTTGTCATGAACAAGTGTCAAACCAACTGGAGAGCTTTCTTTGATAGGATAAAAAGCCCTATGGATAAGGGGGAAGTGGCAGACATGGTATACCTAGACCTTAGTAAAGCATTTGATACAGTTTCACATGATCTTATCAGTAAACTAGGGAAATACAACTTAGATGAAGCAACTATCAGGTGGGTGCAAAACTAGCAGGACAACCATTCTCAGAAAGTAATTATCAATGGTTCACATTGATGAAAGAGCATAACAAGTGGGATTCCTCGGGGATTCATTTTGGGACTGGTTCTGTTCAGTATCTTCATCAATGATTTAGATAATGGCATAGAGAGTATGGTTACAAAGTTTGCAGATGATACCAACCTGGTAGGAGTTTGCAAGTACTTTGGAGAATAGGGTTATAATTCAAAATAATCTGGACAAACTGGAAAAATAGTTTGAGGTAAGTAAGATGAAGTTCAGTAAGGACAAATGCAAAGTAGTTCACTTAGGGAGAACAATCCATTTCAAACACAAAAAATGGGAAGTGACTATCTAGAAAGGAGAACTGCAGAAAGGGATCTAGGGGTCAGAGTGGACCACAAGCTAACTATGAGTCAATAGTGTGAAACTGTTGCCAAAAAAAACCCCCAAAAAAACCACACACACACATTCCGGGATACATTAACAGAAGTGTTGTGAGCAAGGCATGACAAGTAATTCTTCCACTCTTCTCTGCACCGATTACACCTCAGCTAGAGTATTGTGTACATTTCTGGGCACTGTATTTCAGGAACTATGTGGAGAAGGTCCAGAGAAGAGCAACAAAAATGATTAAAGTGCTAGAAACCATGACCTATGAGGGAAGACTAAAAGAACTGGGTTTGTTTAGTCTGGAAAAGAGAATACTTTAACAGTTTTCAAGTATCTAAAAGGTTGTTACAAGGAGGAAGAAGAAACATTATTCCCCTTAACATTTGATGATAGGAGATGTAACAAGGCAGGTTTAGGTTGGACATTAGGAAAAACTTCCTAACTGTCAGGGTGGTTAAGCACCAGAATAAATTGCCTAGGAAGGTTGTGGAATCTCCATCACTGGAGATATTTAAAAGCAGGTCAGATAGACATTTATCAGGGATGATCTAGATGGTAGTTGGTCCTGCCATGAATGCAGGGGACTGGACTTGACCTCTCAGGGTCACTTGCAGTTCTGGTATTCTATGATTCCTTATAAGTAGATTTCCATGAGCCTGTGGTCCTTTGATTCCCACTACTACAGAAACTGTACAAAGTGTCATCCATTAGCTAGAGTAGCTTTTATAGACACATAACCATCTTTTGTCTCTATGGGTATGTCTACACTACAGCGCTAGTTCAAACTAACTTAGTTCGAATTAGTTAATTCGAACTAAGCTAATTCGAACTAATGCGTCTAGAACTAAAAACTAGTTCGAATTAGCGTTTTGCTAATTCGAACTAGCATGTCCACATTAAGTGGACCCTGAACAGGGCTTAAGGATGGCCGGAAGCAGTGCCAGCAGGGCATCAGATTAGGATTTAGAGTGTGGAGCTGCTGCCTCAGGCTAGCCGAGGGCTGCACTTAAAGGGACCCGACCCCCACCCCGGACAGACAGTTCTCAGGGGTGCCCCGCTTGAAAACCAGTGCCTTGGAGTGCCCGGAGTGCCCACACTGGGCACATCACACCACTCGGCCATCAGCCCGGCTGCACTTGCCGCAGGCTGCCATCTGGGGAGAGAGGGCAATTGGGGGGCTGCAGGAGAGCTTCCACCTCCAGAAGCCCGCAGAGCCAGCCCAGTCCTCCCCATCGGGGGCTCGTACCCCATTCCTCCCTCACCTCCTTCCACTTACCCTTCCCTAGCCCCTTTTCTTGATGTACAAAATAAAGGACAATTGTGTTCAAAAATGGAATCTGTCTTTATTGAACAAAACTGGGGGAGACTGGGAAAAGGAGGTGGGAGAGGGGAAGAGAGAGGCTGGGAGAGGGGAGGGCAACTACAATGATCAGGGGTTGGGAACAGGTCCCCTATGAAGAGAGGCTAAAGAGACTGGGACTTCTCAGCTTAGAAAAGAGGAGACGGAGGGGGGACAGGATAGAGGTCTCTAAAAGCAGGAGTTGGGTGGAGAGGGTGCATACAGAAAAGTTCTTCATTAGTTCCCATAAAGAAGGACTAGAGGACACCAAAGGAAAGGAATGGGTAGCAGGCTTCAAATTAGTAACAGAAAGTTCTGCTTCACAAAGCAAAGAGTCAACCTGTGGAACTCCTTGCTGCAAGAGGCTGTGAAGGCTAGAACTAGAACAGAGTTTAAAGGGACGTGAGATCAAGTCATGGAGGTTGGGTCCATGGAGTGGTATTAGCCAGGGGGTAGGAGTGGTGTCCCTGCCCAAGGTTTGTGGAAGGCTGGAGAGGGATGGCACGAGACAAATGGCTTGGTCACTGTCTTCGGTCCATCCCCTCCAGGGTCCCTAGGGTTGGCCGCTGTCGGCAGACAGGCTACTGGGCTAGATGGACCTTTGGTCTGACCCAGGACAGCCATTGTAAGCTCAGGGCTCAGGGTCGGGGGTCTCAGTGGACCCCCTTGATTTTCATGCACACCTGCTCCTGGGTGGCCAGGCTGGCAGCTCTCCTGCCCAAGCCGGCCACTTTCCTGTGCCTAGTGCGGAGATCGTGGACAAGGTCCACGATGTCCGCACTAGCCCAGGCGGGTGCCTGCCTCTTGCGGTCCCAGGCAAGCTCCCGGGAGCCGCCAGCCTGGTCCCGGGAAGAGGGGGAGGACTGGGGGGCACGGGTGGGTGGCTCGATCCGTGCCAGGTGCAGGGTCTGCTGGCTGGGTGCTGGCAGGCTTGCACCTGGCACGAGCACCGTAGCCAGCCCGTGCCCCTTTAAGGGGTCCGGGGCTGGGAGGGGGGCATAGAGTTTCCCTGGTGTTGGCCAGAGTGGCCACCAGGGAAACCTGGGGAGGGCTAGCCTCCCACTAGTTCGAATTAAGGGTCTACACAGCCCTTAATTCGAACTAGTAAGTTCGAACTAGGCTTAATCCTCGTGGAATGAGGATTACCTAGTTCGAACTAAGCGCTTCGTTAGTTCGAATTAAGTTCGAACTAGTGGAGCGCTAGTGTAGCGCCTATCAAAGTTATTTCGAACTAACGTCCGTTAGTTCGAACTAACTCTGTAGTATAGACATACCCTAAGACATTACTTGGGTTGATTTTGGTTTATCAATTCTCTTTTCAGTTTGAATTATTAGGTCTTCATCCTGTGTGGTGCTGGCCACCCACATCTTCCACTGAAAGTTGTAGGCATTAGGCACTTTATAGGACTGAACCATTAAACAGATGAATTAATTAAAGCTGAAGGGCACCCACTGTGCAGTTATGTAAGGCCATTTAAGGATTACGCAGATGGTATTAGAATCCAGAAGCTGTATGTAGTAGTGACCATGGAAAGGTTGTGTAAATTCATGGTTGGATTGCAGGAGGATCAATTCTACAAAGCTCATTTACTCAGGGAACAAGAATTCAGGTTGAACCTCTCTGGTCCAGCACTCTCTGGTCTGGCAACATCCATGGTCCAACATGATTTGAATTAGCCAGATGGCTACTTATCATGGCTGTAACCAAGAGTCCCAAGATCCCATAAAGTTTGTTTAGAGGCACCAGTTCTGGCTCTCAGTGTTCTGTGCTGTTATATAGCTCTAATTTACCGCTACATGTCTTCTAAGAGCCCCAGAAGTAGTGGAAGTGTTGGAGATGGACAATATTGATGTCACTTGACTTGGCAAATTCTCTGGTTAAGCACTGGTCAGGTCCCAAGGGAGCTGGACTAGAGATGTTCAACCTGTACTACAATAACATGAATAACAATTCTCTATTATTTTGTGAATAGGAAGGTTATTAAAATTATTGCCATTATCTAAAAAAGCTGATTTTTTCCTTCAAAGCAAAATGATTGCTAGAGCAATTTTTACAAAATAAATAGTAAAATTCTTCCAAAAAAGTAATGTAATGGTGATACTGAAAATTACAGATATGTTTAAAAGAGTGATGTTAAAATGCAGTTATTTGTGTAAATGTGTAACCTCTGAATTTTTTTTAGCAGTTACATATTTACATGCTGAGGAGGGAAGGAAGACGGGAGTTGATGCTCACGGAGAGCTAGCTTTTACGAGAGGCAGCAGGGTGGGGGAAGGGAGAGGAGCTGGGAGAGCAGGTGATTCTGTAGAAGCCAGTATGCGTGGGGAGCCAACCATTCACAGTGGCTCACCTGTCTTCCCTGCCACTGCCTCTGATACAGAGGCAATGGCGCGCGCGCACGCGTGTGTGTGTGTGTGTGTAACCAAGTAGGTCAACCGTGTACTAGGATGCACATTCGCATCCCTAGTTGAGAACAATAAGAGAAAAGAAACAATACTAAAAGAATACAAATTATAATCATGATTCACTAATTTCCATTTTGCAAAATAGTTGGATTTCCATTTTAAACAGTTCTTCTATGAGATTTACAACTAATTAAGAATTGTCAGAGGGTAGTTTATATAGTTAAAATGTATTTTTTTTAAATGCATTGAAATGTATATATAAAATCATATATTTGGTTTTTAATCCTCTCTTAGCGCCTTATATGTTGTTTATCATCTTAGGTTGTTTATACAATACCGCGCAGAATGGAACTGCAACCTTCACGGGTTCCCTGGACCCTACTCCAGTAGAATTAATAGTAAGAACAAGAATAGGTAATAGATAGCAGACTTAAAACAAACAAAAGGAAGTTTTTCTTTAGGCAACACACAGTCAACCTGTGGAACTCCTTGCCAGAAGATGTTATGAAGGCCAGGACTTTAATAGCGCTCAAAAAAGAGCTAGATAAATTCATGGAGGATAGGTCCATTAATGGCTATTAGCCAGGATGGGTAGGAATGGTATCCCTCACCTCTGTTTGTCAGAAGCTGGGAATGGGCGAAAAAGGTGGGATCACTTGATGATTACCTGTTCTGATCATTCCCTCTGGGGACACCTGGCATTGGTCACTGTTGGCAGACAGGATACTGGGCTAGATGGTCCTTTGGTCTGACCCAGTATGGCCATTCTTATGTTCTGATAATACTAATAATTTACTAGATTGCTGCACTCCCTGCTCACTATGCTCACTAATACCCCTCTCTGTGGAAGTAGGTATCTGGCTGAGGGGAAGGTGCAGGAGCAGACTGGATGCAGGGTGTCTGGTGAACGAGGAGGGGACAGGAGCAGGCAGGAAGTAGGTGTCTGGCCAGGGGAGAGGGTGCAGGAGAGGGCTGGGAGTGCGGTGTCTTGGTGGAGGGTGTTTGTGAGGGGGCTGGTGAGGTCGTGGCTTGGGGGTGGTATGAGTGAAGGGTCTGGGGAGTGTGACGTCTCAGTAGGGCAGTGAGTGAGTGGGCTGGGGCTGTGCTGGGAGCCCAGGGTTTGCATTCCAGCCTTGCCCCTACCCAAGCCAAGATCCAGAACCCTCAACCCCCACACTCACCGCCCGGCCGAACAGCAGGAAAAGCCTCCTTGAAGGATGTCCCTGTGCTGCTGTTCCCCCAGCCAGGGGAGGAGAAAGGGAAGAGGCAGCATGCGAGGAGCCTCAGGACTTTCTCTCCCTCCCTTGCAGAAAGCTAGCACTGGAGCTTCTATCTTGTAGGGGGGGGGGGGGATGAGGCTGGAGCGCCAGTGCAGATTCCCTGCTGTGGGGGCAGGAGTGAGCTGGAGCTGGTGAGAGAGGAGTCTGGGTGGAGGGGCAGGAGCAAGGACGCTGCCAACAGGGTGAGCAGGGGGCTCACTGCGTTCTGCCACTGAGGACCATGCTGCTCGTGGGGATCCCTCCACTTCAGCTTCACCTCCGAGGGGCAGGTATCACACAAAGAGCCCTTTGTGGTGAGGCTGCTGCCCTGTGCCCAGGGCTTTTCCATGCTGCGCCCACTGACAGCACGGGCTGTGGCCAGGCAGGCTTTCCCCTCCTCTCTGCAGTACTCTGAGCTCCTGTGGTCCCCCCAGCAGCAGGGCACTGCACATTCCAGTCAGCACTCACTGAAACAGACCGTTCTGAACTAAGCCAGGGGCCCACCCCACTGCTGCTTCCTCTCCTGGCATCACACCATCACTGGGGGAATTTCTTTCACTTTCACCTATCTTCCCCCTTTCCCCCCCATCTGCTGACACTGATGTGATGATGTCATTCTGTTGTTCATCAGGAAAAAAAAATTAGAGAGAGAGACTATCATGAATGGTTAATCAAAAAATGTTAGCGAAGTAAACTCTACTATAGTAAATGGTGGCCTAAATGAATTAGAATTGGCTTAAACAATTAAAATTTAGTTTGTTAATAATTAGTATAAATGGTAGTAAACAATACAGCTGCCTAGAACAGAACTAGGCTTCTGTGCCTTGAAAAAGAAAACACAAAATGCAAGAAGTGAGCCCGAGTCTCACTGAAACAATGCAAAAAGCTTGTCGGAAAAGAATGTAAAAATGTTTTTATATCTTGAATACTATTTAACTTTTTAGGATTTAAACATTTTAAGTATACAAACCCTACCTATTCAGGAAATCTCTCAGAGTACCTCTACACTTGACCCCTAGTTTGAACTAGGGAGGAAAATGAAGGTGACCGAAGTTGCTAACGAAGTGTGGATTTAAATATGACTCTTGGCCGGTTGCCATTTTTGGAAATTGACTAGCCCGATTTAACTTGCCGCGTGTAGACGCGGTAGTCCGATTTAAATCCCTTCCCTCAAATTAACTGGTACTCCTGAGGGAAGGGATTTAAATTGGACTATCGCGTCTACACTCGGCAAGTTATATCGGGCTAGTCAATTTCCAAAAATGGCAACCGGCCAAGAGTCATATTTAAATCCCACACTTCATTAGCAACTTCAGTCTCCTTCATTTTCCTCCCTAGTTCAAACTAGGGGGCAAATGTAGATGTACCCACATTGATTTCAGTGGAAATTTTGCTGGTGTGCGGACTTTAGAGTGAAGATCATAGTTTTCTAGCTATTGTGTGTCAAAAATCAGGCCTTACATAAGCAGGAGTCAGCTCTCCAGTCGGCACTCACTGAAACAGACCATCTTATAGAGGTCACTGAACTAAGTTTTATGTTGGGTATAAACTGGTCAGAAGCCAGTGATAAGTGATTAATATTTGCTTTACAATTGTAATGGTTAGGGGCCACACCAGGATCATGGTCTCATTTTTCCAGGTGCTATACACTTCCTGCCCCCAAAGAGTTTAAAATCTAAATTAAGAGAAGATACAACATGTTGGCATCACAGACAAGCTGAAAGAACAGGTGAAAAAGACTGAAGGAAATAGTAATGGGAAGGTATGGTTACAGAGATTGGCCACGTGCATAAATCAACCACCTTTCAAGGCTTCCTTTATATAATAAAAGTCTAGGATTGTCACTCTGAAGCCAAGCATATCTGTAGAGTTAGTGCGAAGCAATAGAAACAGTAATCCCTCCTCTTTGTAACAACCTTTTAGGTACCTGATATTTGCTATGTCCCCTCTCAGTCTTCTCTTTTCTAGACTAAACAACCTCAGTTCTTTCAATCTTCCCTTATGGGTCATGTTTTCTACATCTCCTATCAATTTTATTGCTCTTCTCTGGACTTTTTCTAATTTGTTCACATCTTTCTTGAAAAGCAGCACCAAGAACTGGACATGCAATACTCTGTTTGAGGCCTAATCAGCAGAGTCCTGCAAATCCATACATATCCACTTTACATCCACGGGTATCCACATCCGTGGATGTGGATTCAGATATCCGCAGCTCATTTTTGTGGCTATGAATGCAGATGTGTATACAAATTTTGTATCTAGAGCCCTGCAAATTTTCAGATATTTTTTTAATATACGCATCTGTGCATAACAATATGGATATCTGTGGACCATTTTTGTGCATACAAATGCAGATATGGATACAAATTTTGTATTCATACAGAACTCATTATTCAGCGCAGAGAAGAGCAGAACGACTTCTCGCGTCTTGCTTTTAGCACTCCTGTTAACACATCCATGAATGATGTTTTCTTTTTTTGAAACACTGTTTCACTCTTGGCTCATATTTTGCTTGTGGTCTACTATAACCCCAAATCACTTTCTAGATAGTTGTTTCCCATTTTGTATGTATGCAACTGATTGTTCCTTCCTAAATGGAGTCCTTTGCATTTGTCCTTATTCTTATTTACCTCATACCATTTCTCCAGTTTGTCCAGGTCATTTAAAATTATAATCCTGTCCTCCAAAGCACTTGCAACCCCTCTCAGCTTGATACTATCTGCAAACTTTGTAAGTAGACTCTCTGTGCCATTATCTAAACTGTTGATAAAGGTCATTGAACAGAACCAGACCCAGAACTGATCTCTGCAGAACCTCACTAGTTATGCCCTCCTAACATGATTTTGAACCACTGATAACTACTTTCTGGGAATGGTTATCCAAACTGTATAAACTTTATACTGCAGAGCCTGCAACACGGGGTGACAGCCTGCTTGCCATGAGCCAGCTTTTAAGATGGCTCCTGCCATGCACCAACTCCCGCCTTCTGCTTGGCTCCTCAGGAGCCAGTTGCCACCCCGCGCTGCTGCCTCCTGGCTTTGCTTCCGGCTCCCGGTCCTGCTCCCAAGGAGATGGATGCCACTTTGCTCTGTAGGTTATGATGCAGAGCTAGCAGTGTGGGGCGGCCTCCCTGGGAGCAGGACCACAAACTGGTGTGTAACAGTTATGGTTACTGGTGTGTAACTGTTTAAACAGTTACACTATTACATCCCGACTTTATAATAGCCCTTAATATATTTGAATACTTGTTATCGTGTCCTCTCAGCCATATTTTCTCAAGATGAAACATGGTTCGTTTTTTAAACTTTCCCATAGATCAAGCTTTCTAAACCTTTGCCATTTTCATTGCTCTCCTTTAGATTTTCCCCAATTTGTCCACATCTTTTGTAAAGAGTGCTCAGAAATGGGCACAGTGCTACAAAAGAAGTCTTACCAATGCTGAGCAGAGATGGACAATTAATTACCTTTTGTGTCTTAC
Source organism: Pelodiscus sinensis (assembly GCF_052426305.1). Lineage (NCBI taxonomy): Eukaryota > Metazoa > Chordata > Testudines > Trionychidae > Pelodiscus > Pelodiscus sinensis. The sequence continues at coordinate 65,134,193 of NC_143054.1, forward strand.
ATACAATACTCTGTTCATACACTGTAACATGATATTAATCTTGTTCAGGACTACATCACATATTAAAATTTGTGATCCTCTATAATCTCCAGATCCCCTTTTTAATCAGTACTAATGCCTATCAGTTATTTTCCATTTAGTATTTGTGCATTTGATTTTTCATTCCTAAGGGTAGTACTTTGCACTTATCTTTACTAAATTTTATCTTGTTAATTTCAGATAAGTTCTCATATATATCAAGGTCATTTTGAACTTGAATCTTGTCTTTCACAGAGATTGCAACCCCTTTCATCTTGGTGTCATCATAAATTGCACAAGTATACCATCTACTCCATTATCCAAGTCATTAAATAAAAATATTGAACGGTACCAGATTCAGGAGAGACTCCTGTGGCACTAAACATTGCAGTTTGACACTGAACCATTGATAACTACTTCTTGAGTGCAGCTTTTCAATCAGTTCTGCACATACCTTACAGTAATTTAAACTAGACCACATTTCCCAAGTTTGCTATTGAGAATGTAATTTCGGACTGTGTCAAAAGCCTTATTAAAAGAAAGATATATCATATACCGCTTTCCCCAGCCATCTACTAGGCCAGGTAATCTGTAAAAAAAGGAAAACTAGGTTGGTTGGCATGATTTGTTTTTGCAGATCCTTGTTGTCAGTTACTTAAAATCCCATTATTCTTGAGATGCTTACAAACTAACTTTTTTGGATAATTTATTCCAATATCTTTCCAGGTATTGAAGTTAGGCTGACTGGTCTATAAATCCCCAGGCCCTTTTTTGTTCCTCTTTTAAAGTCAAGCACTATGTTTGCTTTTCTCCAGTCACCAGGAATCTCATTTGTCCTCTAGGAGCTCTTGAAGATAATCAGTAAGGGTTCGTCTACACTAGCCCTCTAGTTTGAACTAGGGAGGCTAATGATGGTGACCGAAATTGCAAATGAAGCATGGGATTTAAATATCACGTGCTTCATTGGCATGTTTCTGGGCAGTTGTGATTTTGGAAACTGACTAGCCCAGAATAACTTCCCCGCGAAACAGGAGTTCGAAGTAAACCCCTAACTCAAATTAGCTGTTACTCCTCCTGGAAGTTTCAAGACTGCTTAGGCTAGTTCCTTAAGTACCCTATAGGTCAATTTCATCAGGACCCACTGACTTGAAGACACCTAACTTCATTCTTTAAACCTGTTCGTTCCCTATTCTGGCATGTGTTCCTTCCCTCTTGTTAATATTGTTTTAAGTATCTGGTCATAATTAACTTTGGGAAGAAGACTAATGTAAAATATCATTATATACCTCAGCATTCTTGATGTAATCCATTATTATTGTTCCTTTTCCATTAAAAACTCCAGTGTATATCTTTTGCTCCTAATGTATGTACAGAATTTCTTATTGCTTTGTGTCTCTTGCTAGGTAATTAGTTTTGTGCCTTATCCTTACTGATTTTGTTCTTATATGCTTGAGCTATTCTTTTGTACTCATTCTTAGGCATTTCTCCATGTTGCCACTTTTCATAGGATTCCTTTGTGATTTTAAAATAATTAAAATGTTCCTGATGGAACCATAGTGGTCTGTTTTTATCATTTTGTTTCTATTTTTTCTATCTTTCCTTTTCATCAGGATAGTTGTGCCTTTAATGCTGTCTTTTTGAGAAACAGATAACCTTTCTGAACTTTTTCCCTTAGATTTTTTTTCTCATTAAATATTACCTACCAGTTCTCTGAGTTTGTTAAGGTCTGCTCTTTTAAAGTGTATTGTCCTTAATCTGCTGCTTTCACTCCTTTATTGACACAGAATCATGAAATCTTCATGATAGCCTTCTACCTTTACATTTACAACCAATTCCTCCCTCTTAGTCAAATTCAAGTGAAGTCTAAAATGGCTGACACGCTGATTCCTTCCACTGTCTTCTGAAACAAGAAGCTGTCCCCAGTATGTTCCAAGAATGTAATGGACATTTTGTGTTTTGCTGTATTACTTCAGATGTCTGGTGAGTTACTACCCCCCAATTACTATCAGGTCTTGTATTCTAGATATTTCTGGTGTTTCTTCCAAAAATGCCTCATCTATCACCTTCTTCTGATTTGGTGGTCCATAGTAGACTTCCACCATGATGTTGTCCCTGCTTTTTCTCCTTTTATTTTCATTCAGAGGCTTTCAGCTGGTCCAGGTTGGACCTCCCTGGTCTGGTACTCTGGGGATCTGAGCAGCCCCAAACCAGGGAGTTTTCCAGCCCTGACCTATGGGAATATTTCTATGTTTTAGCTATATGGTGCTAATAGCATGCTAGACATTTTGATTACGTATTTCAGCAGAGGGGAAGTTGAGACGTACCATGCATAAGAAATATTGCAGAGGAGATGACAAGCAGATTTACAGATATAGGAGATGTGGGAGAAGAAGAGGAGTTAAGAAACAAGAATGATGTCAAGGTTGCAGACAGTGGAGGCAAGTGGAAAATCTTCGTCCAGAGGGAAGATAGAATCATAGAACACTAGAACTGGAAGTGACCTCGAGAGGTCATCAAGTCCAGTCCCCTGCCCTCATGGCAGGACCAAGCACCTTCTAAAATCATCTCTGATAGACGATTATCCAACCTGCTCTTAAATATCTCCAGTGATGGAGATTGCACAACCTTTCTAGGCAATTTATTCCAGTGTTCAACTACTCTGACAGATAGGAAGTTTTTCCTAATGTCCAAGCTAAACCTCCCTTGCTGCAGTTTAAGCCCATTGCTTCTTGTTCTATCTTCTGAGGCCAAGAAGAACAATTTTTCATCCTGCTCCTTGTAACACCCTTTTAGATTCTTGAACGCTGCTATATGTCCCCTCCCAGTCTTCTCTTTTCTAAAATAAACAAGCCCAATTCTTTCAGTCTTCCTTCATAGGTCATGCTCTCTAGACCTTTAAACATTCTTGTTGCTCTTCTCTGGATCTTCTCCAATTTCTCCTCATCTTTCTTGAAATGTGGTACTCAGAACTGGACATAATACTTCAACTGAGGCCTAATCAGCGCGAAGTAGAGCAGAAGAATGACTTCTAGTGTCTTGCTCACAACACTCCTATTAATGCATCCTAAAATCATGTTTGCTTTTTTTGCAACAGTGTCACACTTCTGACTCATATTTAGCTTGTGGTCCACTATGACTCCTAGATCCATTTCAGCAGCACTCCTTCCTAGACAATCATTTCCCATTCTGTATGTGTGAAATGGATTGTTCCTTCCTAAGTGGAGCACTTTGCATTTGTCCTTATGGAACTTCATCCTATTTACATCAGACCATTTCGCTAGTTTGTCCAGATCATTTTGAATTATGACCCTATCCTCTAAAGCACTTGCAATACCTCCCAACTTGGTTGCATCTGCATACTCAATAAGCATACTCTCATTGCCAATATCGAAATCATTGATGAAGATATTGAACAGAACTGGTCCCAAAACAGACACCTGCGGAACTCCACTTGTTATGCCCTTCCAGCATGTATGTGAACCATTAATAACTATTCTCTGTGAATGGTTATCCAGCCAGTTACGCACCCATCTTACAGTACCTCCTCTAGGTTGTATTTCCCCTGTATATTCATAAGAAGGTCATGCAAGACCATATGAAACGCTTTACTAAAATCTAGGTATACCACATCCACAAGTCTTGTTTTCCTTTATCCACAAGACTTGTTTCCCTTCAAAAAAAGCTATCAGATTGGTCTGACATGATTTGTTCTTTATAAATACATGCTGGCTGTTATCTAGCACCTTATTGTCTTCCAGGTGTTTGCAGATGAATTCCTTAATTACTTGCTCCATTATCTTCCCTGGCACAGAAGTTAAACTGACTGGTCTGTCATTTCCTGGATTGTTCTTGTTTCTCTTTCTTTGGATGGGCACTATATTTGCCCTTTTCCAGTCTTCTGGAATCTCTCCTGACTTCCATGATTTTCAAAGATGATAGCTAAAGGCTCAGATACCTTTTCTGTCAGGTCCCTAAGTATTCTAGGAGGCCCTGGTGACTTGAAGACATCTAATTTTTCTAAGTGATTTTTAACTTGTTCTCTTTTATTTTAACTTCTAAACCTACCCCATTTCCACTATGTCTTCTTGTCTTTCCATGCCTTCTTGTTACCCCTTTTCTCTCTAGCTAGATTGAGCTCATTCTGTGTCTTCACTTTTCTAATCTTGCCCCTGCACACTTGCATTGTTTGCTCATATTACTCTTTTGTAATTTGACCTAGTTTCCACTTTTTATATGACTCATTTTTTATTTTTATGTAAGATCTCCTGGTTAAGCCAAGCTGGTCTCTTGCCATACTTTCTATCTTTCCTACGCAGCAGAATAGTTTGCTTTTGGACCCTTAGTAATGTCCCTTTGAAAAACTGTCAACCCTCTTCAGTTGTTTTTCTTCTTAGTCTTGCTTCCCATGGGACCTTACCTACCAGCTCTGAGTTTACTAAAATCTGTCTTCCTGAAATCCATTGTCTCTATTTTGCTGTTCTCCTTTCTACCTTTCCTTAGAATCATGATTTCTATGATTTTGGGATCACTTTCACCCAAACTGCCTCTACTTTCAAATTGTCAACCAGTTCCTCCCTATTTGTAAAATCAAATCTAGAATAGCTTCCCCCCTAGTATCTTTGTTCAACCTTCTGGAACAAAAAATGGTCTCCTATGCAGTGCAAGAACTTATTGGATAATCTGTGCCCTGCTGTGTTAGTTCCCCAATATATGTCTGATGGAGTTATAATACATATATAATACATATAAATATATGGAGTTATATTTAGAAATGTTCCCCTTTTCCAAAGAAGCACTTCTTCTGTCTTTAAGATATTTAGTTAAATAAAGCTAAGTTGTCAAAAGCTCCCTTTGCCTACTAAATGCAAAGAAAGTAGAAAGAAAATTCACTGAAGGCTTTGAAGAGAGCTGGTTAACATTTTTTTAATGTTTGAAGTTTTGATAAACATTCTCTTAGAAGGTTGCTGTTTTTTGACAATCTTGTGTGGTCAAAAACATTCAGAAAAATCGAAATTTCAGCAATAAAAATGAAAAAAAAAATATACAGGAAAAATATTTTTCAGCCTGTTATAATTCTGAAACATGCAGCTGCTATGTACAGTTGAGTGTCATTCAATGTAAAAGCACCAGTTTGTGATAAGATGTACAAAGGGGCTACCCCTCTGAGGCTATGTCTACACTACAGGGGTTTTCCAGGATACCAGAGGTATCCCAGAAAAACTCTGTCACATCTAGGGAACACATCTGCTCTTCTGCTTTATTTTGCAGGAAAGCAGACGTGCTCTTTCAGAAGCCTTGTCTTCCTCCTTCCCCGAGGAAAAAGGACTCTTCTGAAAGAGGAGGCTTTTCCAAAATTTGGTCCAGTGTAGATGGGCCAAATTTCGGAAAAGCCTCTTCTGAAAAAACTATCAGAAAAAGGTACACAAATTGCTCTCCGCAATTTTTCCGCTAGATTAGTGTAGTCTAGACATAGCCTGGGGCAGAAAAGTGCTTAAGGATGAGCACTGAATTATGTGGGACAGCACAGAAAACAAGTGGGCAGAGGAAGGGACCAAGTTGATTCAAAGGAGCAGAACCATTAAGAGGGAAAAGACTATTGGATTATATTGGAGGGAATCCAGGGAAGGATGAAACGGTCCACAGTGTGAAACTAAGGAAAAAACATCAGAAAGGAAAAACCTTAATTAACAGAAAGGAACAGTTCACTACTCAGAAGAGGGCTGTTTCCATGTAATAGCAAAAATCACAATAAAAAGGTCATGAATATTGCTGTGGTATAAAGGATTGAGGGAGGGGGCAAACTTACTGTACTTTGCTGAGAAAGTGAAGATTAGAGACATTGGTTAAACACTGGAATAAATTGACTAGGGAGGTTGTAGAATCTCCATCTCTGGAGATATTTAAGAGCAGGTTAGATAGACATCTATATGGGATGGTCTAGATGGTTCTGGGTCCTGCCATGAGGGCAGGGGACTGGGCTCGATGACCTCTCAAGGTCCCTTACAGATCTAGTGCTCTGTGACAGAACGGCAGGAAGAAATAAAGCTCTTAGAGAGATTTTAAGAAACTGGGGCAGAGCCTGTGCCTCTCTTTTTTCTGTCTGGAAATATCTATGTGCACGTAAATAAATAATTAATACTGAAGTGGACAGCAGCAGATTTTAAGTAAAGTGCCAAATGGAGAATAAATATTGACAGTGGTGGTTGTGTAGGAACAACTGTAGGAGACGGACATGTGTGACTGGGCAATGAGGAGGGGGCAAGAGAACAGGTGGTTTCCTAACATATTTTCACTAAGTGAGAAAGAAACAGAAAAGGGGAGGAGAGGAGGAGAAAGTATTAGTAGAGAGGAGCAGGATGGAGGGGATAGTAGCAGAAATTCTGGTCCTTAAATTTAAAGAAGGAAAATAGTCTTTGTATTTGGCCAGGGAAAAGCTGGGTAGGTAAATAAGAAAAACAATGGCATGGAAGCATGAGAAGACTACCAGTGCCTTTTGAACTGTAAGAGAGTATACATTACTCTTAGTGACACAGTGACTATAAGCTGAAGGGTATGATAGGATTTCCAGATTTTACAGTGAATATGAAGCCAGGCCACACAACATTGTTTAAGGCACTGGCTTCTGCATTTGAAGATCCATTTCTGATCTGTATTCAAACAGCGCAGGGAGAAATGAATGGTGCCAAGTTGCTTAAGGCAATGAACAGGACAGGATTGCAAGTACTGACACAAGGCACTGGGGTTGGGGAGGATCAGCAAAAATGGACCTGGTGAGCAATTCAGGCTGAAGACTCTAGTGAAATCAAAGTGTTTGAGAAAATTGAAGTGCTGGGTACATAGCTGAGGCAGAGAAGAAGAAGAAAGGCCTCAAATGTAACTACAGAATGATGATTGGTGCAGGGGATATAATAAAATATGGAAAGGAAAGGGAGTTTGCCAGTGATAACAGAAGATCAGTGCGAAGAGGGTCAAAAGGGTACACACCATGCCATGGTCTTCTACTTTAGCTCTCAGGAGTCCATTTCTCTTGGAAATTATTGTTAGTTAAATGTTCGTAATTTTCTACAGAAAGGTTTTTAGCTAATTTGATGTTTCACACTAGAACTTTTAGTAGGATGTACTCCAGTTAAAAAATTAAAAGCATTCTTTGGCCTTTAGAGCTCTATTGATTTTCATAAAATTTAAATAATCTCAGATAACTCTTCATAGTTGCATTCAAATTATAATATTCTGATATACTGCCCTTATATATAGAAATAACTTATGAAATTAATTGCCAGAATATTAAACCACTACACCAGATTGCCTGGCAATGGTGCATGTCTATGAAATATGCAGATGCTTCTTTTAACACACGAGAGAAGAATTATAGTAGATTCTGTTATCCGTTATATCAAACCAACAAAATGCAGTACATCCAACCATTATAATACTTCATTTGCAGAAATAAATGTTTAAAAGAATAAAATTAAGTTCCTGGTGCCAAGTATTAGCAGACTAGTTAAATAATAGCAATTATATGTATAATATATGGAAGAGATACTACATGTGATATATCCATTGTACAACGTTTTATCACATCTCCTATGCAGCTTTTTGGGGGGGGGGAAGGCAAAAAAAAAAATCTAAAGTCAGTGTATTAAATTAGATCCTGTCAATGTATTTATTTTAAAACTCCAAACCCATTTTACATATTTTTTCCAAGCACAGATGTAGTCTGCACTGTTAGAGAGAAAGCTGGCTAAAAATAAAGATTCCTGACTATAGTAGGCACATTCAAATATTCACAATGAGAAAGAAAACACAAAAACAAACAAACAAAAATTTTTGAAAGGATTTCCTAAAATACAGGTGTGAAAATTACACCAGCTGTATCTGAAATAGAATTCGTAGTATTCCCTAATCAACTGCTTTTGCTCATCATTTTTAAGTGGGTAAACATGATTTTCTCAGAAAGAATAAATACACCATTGCCAGAGATAAGGCTTACTCTGGATCAAGCAAAGTCCAATAAAATGTAGCCCTGATCTGCACAATTAGGACAAAAATCTGTATGTCTGGTTATGTTAACAGCTCAACATAAACCTAAATAACGAACTGAAGGTAACTAGCTGAAGATAAATGGGGTAAATGGAGTAGTAATTCAATAGTAAAATAGTTTTTATTTGCAATATGAATTTGACTAATTTGTCACAGAAAAGTCTACAATGGGAGAAGCATTGGGCCCAATAGCTGGATATTCATAAAGCCCTTGCAGAATATATAAACATGATACAATTTTGTCCAACCTTATGTTGCTAATCAAACTATTTTTACATGCAACAAAGCCAACTTCAGAAGTTTTTTCAACAAGAGATTGATTTAAAAGTAATCATAACCTGGCCCCAGTCATCAGTTACAACTCCACACACTTCCAATAAGACAGTTTCTGGGTGGAAGTCCTTAACGCAGGAATAATAATTCTATGTGCACCCTTTACATCGGGATAGTGCCAGTCTAGGAATGGAGCAGAAGTAGAGAACAATATTGACAAGATAGAGGGTTCAATCCTACTTAATCCTAACACATTTTAACTTTATATTAATAACAGAATGCCACTACTGCCTATTCTGGCACATTTGCAAGATTGTTTTTGAGTACAGGGGCCTGGCATGAATTTCTACTATCGACAGGAAAACAAGAGCAGCCTTGTTATGACTAAAGGGTCTATTTCACTCAGCCTTCTGTCTTCTGTGTCCATCTGCACAGCTGCTTTGAACTTGGCCAGATACTGGTTTTAGGGTCACTTGCAAGTACACATTTTAAATGAGCAAACTACAAAATCTCTGACAAAGGAAAATATCCAAGTTTTCACTTAGATAGTTGATAAATGATTTTGTATGATGCTCATTATTTCATATAGTCTGAACTATTTGGGGAACTGCAGCAAAACATCTCTATAGATATGTACTGTTTCATGAGGTGAATCAGATAAAGTCAATAAAATAATTCACAAAGAAATGAAAAGAAATCACTTTGGACAAAAATGAATTCTGCAGATACACAGAATCCTGACAGAATTGCCAGAGAAAGGTCAAACAGTTTGTATTTTAAAAAATGCATTAATATCTTTCTGAATATAGAGAACTAAACCTAACTTTTTCTATGAGAAATTAGTTAAATGAGGAGCAGCGAGTAGATGAAAAGACCTGTAGAGTCAGGAATGAAAAGAAATTTGTAAAATTCTCAGATGGTATTAAGTGAATATATAGATTAGTCTGGTTTTCCACTTGCTTTTGAATGTTTTCACAAAGCTCTGCAATAAAAGGAGAAAGCAAGGGAGTACTCAATCTCTAAAATATAAAGCTTTCAGCACTGAAATTTTTAGTTCTATTACAGCTTACAACTGTTTTTCAATCAAGGTTGCATTACAGTCAAAAGAATAAAGGTAGGAAAGTATTTAAAAAAACCCACAAAATTATTACATCCTTAAAATGTCAATAGCCAAATTAGAAAATTGTGAACTCTGAAACAGAAAGACAGACTTACATTGGTTGAGACATGTCATCCTTTTAGTAAAGCATGAAAGCTCTTAATGGTGTCCTTTATGCAATTGAGCCAACATAATTAACTAAAGAACAACGGCTAAGATCAAAGGCTTCAACCAGCTTACTCTCTTACTAATAAAATCCTGGTTCCATAGCATGATATAAAGCATTTTTCATTTCATTTTTTTATATATTGTTACTGGTTAGTTGATGAGATAAATGCATAGAAAATAATTATTTTATTTACCTAGCCAACTTCCACACTCCCCCCAGGCAAGAAATTCCTGCTACAAACCCCAGTAATATGTTTATTGCTTTTATCAATTCCATTTTAAAATGTTTTTATACAAATTGTTCTGCCTTTTATTCCAAAGACTAATATATAATAAAGCAATTATGTACCTGTATTTGGTGGTGTCTACAAAACTAATTTCAGACTGAAGCAAATAAAACATTAAACATTCATCTTTTAAAGCTATTTAAAGGTGCTCATACTTTGTTCACAGTTAATTTAATAAACTCTTTCTGCTTAATAAATACCTCCACTACAATCAGTGAGCCTTTTTCTTTCTTGAGAAAAAACAGGCAAACCTATGGCAAGCAGTTATTAAGTGTAATCTGCAAAGAATAATTAACTACTCTCAACTAATTGTTATCATTTTAACCATTTGAGTCCTCTAACATTATTAAATACAAAAGTAACACTCTGGTCCTGCACCTAAATTTGCTAGATGGGAATATTAGTATTACTGCTACACAGAGAATAACATGTTCCTTTAGGAAATGGTGAACAACAACAATGAAAACAAGGGATACAAATAAAAAGAATAAAAATTCACCACCCAACATTTAAGACTTAAAAAAATTAAATAATAATTATTTTTGAAAGCATAAATATAGCTAAACAGAAGAAAATTTCAGCTCTAGTTCACTGTCATACATTTCCGTAACTCTTCTGAAATATACAACATATGATCAAAGCATGTTCATGTAATCTCCTTTCATACAGGAAATAACGCTCATTGTAATTTTAGGAAAATTGGAAAAGCTATAGATTTAATTTTCTAACACCATTTTACTCATCTTAAACCAAAGTATCATAGTGAAGCCTTTTCCTCATATCAAAGACTTAATACATACCTTAACCAGGGGTGTCCTCAATGTAGATTAGCTGATATCCTTGAAACAAAAAAAATGTCCATTTACAACAAACTGAGTTGACTACTTGTAATTGTAAATCTGAAAGTTTATAATGACACATGCAGGAAGTTTAAAAACACCAGACAGATTTTTTTTTCAGTTATTAGATGAAGAAACCAGCAATACTGGATATTCCAAATGATAGTCAATACTCAAGGTTCAATGACATCTTTGGTGAACATTTTTGCATATGCAATTACAAGTCAACTTTTATTTCAGTTAAAATCTCAATAGCAGAGGGCCACCTTTCCTGGAGGGGGAAGAAGTTTAGGGGGGAAAAAAATCAATAAGACTGTTATCCAGTGTAAATTATCAGTGGTTAGGGTTAGATAATAAATCCTAAATGTTAGGTTCCCACAGGACTTGATCTAGTAGGCTGATTTGTCTGAAAGCTTGAGAATAGATGTATATTAACGATAAAACCACAAGTCTTTTTAGCACCTACAGGGCTCCCCTTGTCAGAAACTAGATTTGTCTTTTCTATTCAGTATACATCTATTAGGGGGAAGTAATGAAACTGAGGCAAAATTTTCCAATCCAGTAAATGTTGTTCTATAAAATCAGTCCTTACAAATTTCAGGTTAGATTGCTGAGATAGTGTGAAGATCAAAAAAATAAAGCCAGCCAGCCATGGGGAAATTACTTAACATCATTCAAGACAGACAAAAGACCATAATTAATATACATATCATATGTAAAGAAAATATAATAGCCAAAAGATGTTTGATAGCCTTTTAATAAGCATGTCGCTTTCAGTAACATACTCATTTTATGTACATGCTATTAATGTATGTATGCTCAATAAAACAAGCATTACATATGTACTGAAAAAACAGACTCAACAGTGTTGCCATTTAAACATCAGATTAATGAAAATACAGCCAAAAATTAAGATCTGTCCCTCCAATAATTATTTAATTATGAAATGGCAAAATATTTGGGACAGTTTCCTGAATTTGAATAGTCCTGTTTTATTTAAGGCACATAATTTGTTTTGTTATTAAGGGATATTACGACTATAATTTACAAGCTACAGCAAAGAAAGTTGATTGGTTTTAACATGTATTGGTTTAAGAGGGTTCTAATGTGTGCTTTTACCTTTGGCAAGGAGAAAAAAAAATCCACAAGGCATGTGAGTATTTGTGTGTCCCTTTGTAATATGACTGTAAGTTCCTCGGGACACGGACTGCATCTTCCGCTCTGTTCTATACAGCACCAAGAATGTGTTTAACAAATAATCCATAGTGTAGTATTACTATTATATAAATGAATACGTGTCTTACTCAGTAAGTGTATTAGTAGGGGGCACACACATGCAGTGGATCAGCTACCTATGGTGACAGCACACACATATATAGGGGGTCAATAAGCTATTTCTAACAGATACGCTATTTGTGATACACACACACACACAGCGAGTCAGTATGTTATTTGTGATAGCTGTGCACACACACACACACACACACACACACACACACACACACACACACACACACACACACACACCAAGCTATTTCTATTCAAGCCCTAAAACACTAGAGGAGCTGAGCAGAGACACTGGAGGAACCCAGAGCCTTGACCAGCACAGCAAAGTTGATCTCGCACTGACACCAGTGCAGTAGCCGGCGTCTCACCCCCAGTGAGAGGCGCGTCCAGAGCTGCCTCCTAGACACCCCCCGGGAGGGAACGGCCAGTCCCGCGCGGAGCCCCCTTCCTTACCCTTCACATGGCCCCGGCTCGGCTCCGGCTGCGCGCGCGGCTCCTTCTCGCCGGCCTCGTGGCTCTTGCGAGTGGCGCGGCGGCTGCTCCGCGGGACTGAGTGGCGCTCCCACGCTTACTACAGCTCCCCGCCCGCTCGCCCGGCCGCCAGCAGGGAGCACGCGGGCCGCCCCGCCCCGCCCCGGCCGGGCCAGGGGCGCCGGGGAGAGGCGAGAGGCGGCGCTGGGAGCTGGGGGAGGACGGCAGGCGGGAGGGGGAAGGTCCCCCTCTCTCAGGCAGCGCGCCGGGCGCTGCTCTCCATGTGCTGCTCCTGGCCCTGGCAGGGAGGAAGTCGCCCCCACACCACCCTCGGCTGCGGCTGCGGCTGCTGTTGCGTGCCCGGCCCCGGCTGAGTGTGTGTGTCCGCGCCTCTCCTCCCAGCCCGGCTCCTCGCACCCCCCTCTTTCTCGCGGGTCCCATTTATGAAGCTCCGTCCCCATCACGTGTTAATGTGCCTTTGTCCTGGCCCTGGCAGCGGCAGAGACACGGCAACAGTAACTAGCGGGGAAGGGGGCAAAGCGCAGCAGCAAACTTCATTCACACGGCTGGGGAGGGAGGGATGCTTGGGCGCGCTGGGGGGCGCGAGGCTGAGGGAAGGGGGCTGCTCTATGCATTGGGTGCTGGGGATGGGAACCTGTTCTATGCCTTGAGGAGCTGAGGGCTGCTCTGTAAATTAGGGGGCTCGGAGCTGCTCTGTTTTGGGTGCTGGAGGGCTGCTCTGTGCATTGGGGAGCAGGGGGAACGGGGGCTGTTCTGTGCATTGGGATGCTGGAGATGGGGTCTGTTTTGTGCCTTAGGGAGCTGGGGGCTGCTCTGTGCATTGCGGTGCTGGGGATGGGGGGCTGCTCTGTGCATTGGGGTGCTGGGGATGGGGGGCTGCTCTGTGCATTGGGGTGCTGGGGAGAAGGAGGAATGGAGGCTGCTCTGTGCATTGGGGTGCTGGGGACAAGGAGGAATGGAGGCTGCTCTGTGCACTGGGGTGCTGGGGATGGGGGGCTGCTCTGTGCATTGGGGTGCTGGGGACAAGGAGGAATGGAGGCTGCTCTGTGCATTGGGATGCTAGAGATGGATGGCAGTTCTGTGCATTGGGGTGCTGGGAATGGGGGGCTCTTCTGTGCATCGGGGCACTGGAGGGAGAAGGGTGTAGGCGGGGCTGCTTTCCGCGCTGAGCTGCTGGGCGGGGAAGGGGGGAAGTTGGGCTGCTCTGGGTAGGAAAGCGTTAGACGGGGGGAGGTGATTAAGATCCCCGTTTCCAAGGACAACCTTGTCCCTACTTCGCCTCTCTTGAAGGGACCGTGTCCTGAGCAAGACCCACTCCCTGCCTTCTGCTCCTTTCCAGCAACCTAGCTACCTCGCCCCTTCCCCCCGCGTAGCCTTTGCTCACAGCCTTCCCCCTTCGCCCCGTTAAGGGCTTTGAATTATTAATTATCATCACCATCGTCGTCGTGCTGTTGTCTCTCTTGCCTGGCTGTTTTCCGCGGAGGGACAGCAGCTGGGGAGGGACAGAAAGGGTCGGTCGGACTCACTGCCGGCCGCGGGGTGGGGGTGGGGGGTTTACGCCTTTTCCCAAACCCCAGGGAGCAGCAGATCCCGCCTTCCCCACCGAGGAAGGGAGAAGTGCCGCCCTGCAACGTTGCTCCTGCCCTGGGCACTGTCCGGCACCCGGGGCAGTCGGCACGCGCACATGCTCACCAGCCCGAGCCGTTCTCGCTAGGGTCTGGATGCGTCGGGCAAAGCCAGGTCACCCAGCCATCCCTCCTCCGCCTCCCGCTCCGCGCTGCCGGCTAGACCCACCGAGGAAGCATCCCGCCGCGCCCAGGCTGGCGTGCCAGCGGGGGGAAATTTAGGGGACATGCTAATTAGTCGGCTACAATAACAGCAGCCCTCTTCTTGCTTCCCATATGCACCGCTCAACCTTTGATTGGGCTTTCCATTTATCAGGATTCTGGCTTAAAGCGCACGAGGCTGAGGAGCCAGAGCGGAATGATTTTTTAAAAACTGTGTCTCTTGGGTTGCACTTCTTTAACAACGACGGCCACAAACCTTTCTGCCCGTCGCAACTGAAATCTCTCCCTGTCCTTTGGGAAGGCATTTGTCACTGTAAAGTATTTAGGCTCCCAAACTCTAGCCTGTTACATGTGATAACTCTTTCCCCCATCATCTCTGATCAAGATCATATCTGTAGGTCAGGGATTACATCTCTGCACAGCAACCAGCACAATGGTGCCATTCAATAGCTAATAAATTATAGTAAAAATAATAATGTCAGTTCCAATTAAGGGAAATCCCTTGATCTCTCGAGGACTGAAATGTCAGCCAAGACAGGAGGCAAGCTTGGAAATTTGGAGTATATTTCAACTACAACTCAGATTTGTTTTTCAGTATCTATCCCCTACCCCACTATCTTTATAGTATTAGAAAGATGTGGTTGTCCCCACAAAAATAATATAATTCACATAGTACCTTAAAAATCAACTGGTCAAGCCAAAGAACATTCATGTGAAGAAGGTATTGTTCTCTGTTTCACAGACAGAAACAGAGGCAGAGAGGATAATACATGAAACATAAAAAGTGATTAGAGATTTAGGGAAATATAAGTTTTTGTCTGCTAAACTTGTGACACTTCAAAGAGGTCTGATTTTCAGAAAGTGCTGAGCATCTGCCTTCTGAAAACCAGTTCTCTTTAGCAGTGTCTCTGGATGGATACTCTGCTGGCTTCCAAATCATTAGTCACTTCTTAAAATGTGGGTCTGCCCAGAACAGGCCAGTGGAGGAACCAGAAGTTCAGAACTAGAACAGAATTCAAGATTTCCTGGATCCCATGCAAAGTCTGTTGAACCATGACTTACTGCATCTATTTCTTGATAATAACTAATAATTAAATTCACAAGAAAGAGGCATAGTATTTTAAAGATAGCATCATTCCTCTTAGAAGAAAAAGGAGGAGAGAGAGCTAACTCATTTGTTCCCAACAAGCATTTATGAGGAAAGACAATTTATTTGCTTATTCTAACATGCTGGTTTGTTAAAAGGAACCTTGTTTAACATGACAATAAAAGAGAGCAGGTTTCCCTATGGCTTTACATTTCAAAAAGTACTAACTTGTTTTTCTAAGAGAATTTAACATTTGTATTGGATTCCTTTTCAAAGAGAAGTTTGTGGATTAGGGTTTTAATTTAAACTGGTTGGGTTATACTTACCTTCCAAAAGCATCAAGGGACACATCTGATTTCCTAAGGTAAATCACATCCAATGGATGTCAATACACAAGAATCATCCCACCGAGAGAGTTTGAGGGCATGTATTATTTCAACTGCTTATTCCTTTTTCATGTTCACATTTAAAGGTCCTCAACCTGAACTGGGACTTATTCTAACTGCAGGGTAATTCTTTCTGTCACTTCTAAATTCTGCTACCAGAAGGAAATGTTTCAATTTAGAAATACGCTCTCACTGGCCATTTAAGAATTATTTTCTTAAAATCTCTCAATGTGGCTACCACCAGCTTAGTTAATTAATGGTAACAATGGCAACAATGCTATAGAAGAGGAAATATTGGTAGTTAATGGTAAGTGCCATGTTGCACGAACTAGGGATGTAAAATCCTGGTTAATCAGTTAATCAGTTAAACATTAAGTTTAACAAATTAACAAATTAAATGGGGGCAGGCAAGGGGGCTGCTTTATCTTGGCTGGGTTGGAGTGGCCCTCAGTTGTCTCCCCCCCCCCCCACTGTGGGCGGGGAGCTGCTCCCACCTAGCCAGGCCCAAAATGGGCAGGAGGACTGCTTTAGCCCACTGGCTAACCATAAACGGTAAGCATCACCTGATGAGGGTGATGCTTATTGATTAACCAGTTAAATGGTTAACTATTCAGATCCTTAGCATGAAATAGTGATTATCAACTTGTTCCATGCTGGGACCTTCCATCATTCCTTCCCAGGGTTACTAACCCTCTTCTTGTTGGAACGTAGATTGCAGTGGAGTTTTCACCCGCAGTCGCTTAGGTATGTTCATCTATTTGCACTTGGAAAGGAAGATTATATCTGTTGGGATCTGAGTGAGTTTCTTCACACAGATCCTTTTCTTGTTAGTAACATGGCAAGGGCAGGGTGGTCATGACCCAGGACATCTGTTTCCAGTAGACTACGTGTAGGTCCCAATTTGAGAATCCATAGTGTAGACCTTCTCTGAGTGAAGTTAGGTGTTAAAGTGCTTAAAATGGTCATAAATACAGCCTCGTCTTAAGTAGCCCTTTCCTCACTGCCACCATTGATGTTAAGACCAACAACAATGGTGGGATATTTTAGAGAAAAAAGGCTAGTGTACACACAGACATGGAAGGGAGTAGCAATTAGTTTGTCCCTCCAGATGCTTATGTTGCACTCCTGGGGAGTAAGTCTCTCTTGCACCCCTGCTCCCAATTCTAATAGTGGGTCTTCAGCTGGAATTTTATACATTTCTTCTTGAATCATGAAAATGAGCACCCTGCACAGCACTTTTTACCTCTGGTGGCAACAAACTAGTTGAGACTAAATTCTTTCTATATCACAAAGCTCCACCAATAGTTTCTCTCCCAGTCACCATTTTTCCACTAAAAGATGGTATTTGTGGCTCCAGTTGAAAACTAAATTCCATAGATTTCTTTATGACTTTTGGTATCCCAATGGTCAAGTGGTTTATTTACCTATTAAGAATGATTAGATGAATCTACCTAGTACTCTAGATCCCTTAGTTAATAAAAATACAAGAATTAGTTTAGGTGACTCAGTAGTCTCAAAAAAGAATCCATTATTCCGAAATAACACTGCTGTGTAGACATACCCTCAGGTCATTAACCAATCTGTTCCTTGGTTCCCCATCAGTAAAGAAAGGATAATAATGCTTCCTGTCTGTCACTCTTCATTTGTGTTGCCTACTTAGATTGTAAGATTGAACCTTTCAGAATGTAAGGTTCTCATCATGGGAACTATCTTTTATTAATAGTGTGTATAGCACAAAGCATGAGGGACTAGTCTTGCATAGGGCCTCTAGGCACCAAAATATAACAACAATAAAAACCCAATCAAAACTGTTATTGTCCAGAAGTAGCTTTGCTGTCATCAACTGAATAAAAACTCCTGAAGACATAATACCTGCATATGAATTAGTTATCCAGAATCGCCTCTAATTAGCTATCTGCACATTTATCCAAATGTTTTTGAAATACTTATGGTAAAATGTTATAGTGGCCACAAAAACTGGTAAATAAGGGATCTTTAAATTGCATGAGTAATGCTGTTTTCTCTTTGCCTTTAAACACTACATTAACTTAACAGTTGTGAACGATGCAGAATTGACAGCTGTGACAACTGGCTGTTACTAGCTATATAATTGGTACTGGCATGGGCACTGACATTGAAAGCTCCCCCACATCATCCTAACCCATCAATATGTTCAGTCCTGATCTGTGGGGGAGATGGCAATTCAGTCTGCATAGCTCGTCCATTCTTGGTCTCTCAACTCAGATGGCCAATACGGATGCTAATTATGCTGGTGATTTTTATAATGTGAATATATGTTTGCTAAGGCAAGACTGAGACCGCCAACTCATTTCACATAGGAGAACAAACAGCTATCATATGTTAATGACTTTCTGTATCTACTGACCTGAACCAAATTAAAACCACTGATGCCAGCATTAAAGCCTCTATCCCATCATTAAATAACCCCTGAAGCTATCCAGTTCCCCAAATGTCATTCTCTCCAGTTTCTTCCTGCTTTGTCCTAAAAGATTGGAGTTGAGTGATGATAAACAAATTTAGCCACTGTTCTAGGCAATTTAGATTATGGTTTCTGGGAAATTAAGAAGATGAGAGAGCCATAGAGCATAGTTACCACAGAATATTCTTTTAAGAAAAACCTCAATGTATTCCCAACTGGAGTGTTAATAATCATACAGATAGAATATATTTGAGATTAATCTTCTGAATTATTGATATTTTATATGTTTTGACTATTCTGTTATGGGTGGAACTGCAGGGTGCTAATAAGGTTTTTTCTTTTGCTCTGAGGAAGATGATATTGTGCCTTGTTATCTTCCTTTTGCCTATCTCCCACCAAAGGCTGCAGCTGATAAAGCAGTGAGTAATTTGGATGGGGAGCCCCACTTTTAAAACAAAGAGCTTGCCAAGGTTCTGGGACTAGGCTTAGTTTACCTGAAGTCTTTCTCTGTCATAGGCTTGCTGAAGCGTAGGGAAGACCTCTTAGACATGTTCTTGTGTAGCTCAGTCTTTACTCTCCTCCCTCTTCCTTTCTGATTCTTTCTCTGATGTTCAAGCCTCAGCTCCAACCTAGGAGAAAAAATACTATGTTCAGTATGAAACAGTGACACAGTGATCCCATTCTGAGCATTAACTTCTGTTTCCAGCAACTCTAACTGGTTCTGGGCTTTGAACCTTTTTGCATTGTCTGCTTGCTGAATGTGGCTTGATAGTGACTTATTCTTCATCACAAATCTAAGGACAGTAGTCTCATGAGCTAAAGCTCACCAATTTGGAGTAGTTCATTCTGCAGAGTTTGAATCTTTGAGCAGACTACTTCAGTTCTAGCTATGCGTTCACAAGCTGCTCCATTAGTGAAGAAGGCAATTTAGAGTGCTTTACGCACCATTTTTGCATACTCCTCTGGAGCCGAAGATTGGTTAAGGCAAACGAGATTTCACTCCATCAGAAAATGAAAGCCCCGGAAAAGCTGCTCCAGGTGGGAAATGCTAGTTACCATAGGGGAGAGTGAATGGTGCTTTATTATAGAGGAGGGGCCTGTTTGACCTTGGAGATGCCGCTTTTGAACCTTATTTTTACATGTTCCTAACACAAAGGAAATCACTGCAGCTCCTAAGTGATCTCTCAATTCAGAGGAACACCCTCATTAGTTTTTTTCACCTTCTCACCTTTTTTCATTAAACCACACTCTTTACAGTTCTAGCTGAGCAGCAGGGAACATTATGAGCTGAGTGAAAAGCATCTTCCTTTGTTAACACGTTTTTCCTAATTGAACACCAGAACAGTAATGAGGATGTAGATGATCTTTTCATCATAAATATGCACAGCAAAGTATAAAAGAATGGCGTTCCAGAAATAAATAAATAAACAAAAACAACTGTGTAGTGAAGGAAAGGTATGGGAAACAGGATGACAAAGCTTTTTTCTGACTCTGTAAACCATGCTTAGTGTACAGAACCATCAAAGTCAAAGATGTCTTCAAATATCTGTGGGTGCTGTGAATGTTTCATTTGCTATAGATAGGCATACATTTGTATTTCAGACTTCAGTGAAACACACATATAGCTCATTCATTGGTATGGGGAGTACACAACTAAGGCAGCCCTAAAGTAGATTGCACTTTGTTATAGAAATATACAGATATATTATTTATTATATTTATATTTATATATATTTATTTTCTCTCTTGGTTTTTGTTCACCTGTTCCTTGTCCCTATTATGCACAAAACCAACCGTCCATCTCAAATTTTAATTAGGAACAATATGTATCTGTCTCTGCTGCATACATATGCTGTGCCAACCAAAGAAAACATTTTGGGTTTGAATAAGTCTCAGCTCACACCTCCTAATGTCGCTGTTTAGAGAAGGACCTTCCCTTCATATGTGTTTGTGCAGCACCTAGCACAATGTGGTGTGACTGTGGCCTCTGGGGACTAACTGTCTAATATTAATAGTAAAGAAGAACAATGATTATTATGAAATTTAAAAACAAGTATTGCCCAGAGTGAAGAGTGGTGTTTTGTGGCGCTGTCCCTGGAGCAGCCTGGGAGGGAAACTGTCACGCCTTAACAATGTGACAATCTGCTTCCCAGTTTCCCTGCTGCTCTAGGGAGGGAGTAAACTGTGACACTGCAAAGTGCCTTTTCCAGGGCACTGGCATAGCTAGACCGCTGTATGCATTGGGTGGATGGCATCAAGGCTCTGCCCAGCCCCACTTCCCTCCTCCCCTTCCCACCAGAAGGGTAGCAGAGCTGGGGGATGTAGTGGCTTTGCAGAGCCTGCCTTCTCCTGCATGGTGTGCACTGGCACAAAGGAGTGAGGAGCACCTGCTGCCACCTTTATTCCCTTGTGGCAATGTAGACTGGACCACAATCTGGCCCTAAAACTTCCCAGGTGAGGTATTTGTCTTACTTCTGCTGGTGTTTCTCTACCATATCTGCCTTTATTACAATCATTTATATGCTCAAAGCAGACTAATGCTTTCAGACATACATAGCCATTTCTGTCTTATCACCTCTTCCACACTCCCAACCCCATTATTTAATTAATTACAGTTCCACTAGCTTTTATGTGAATGGCAGCTCCCTTTAAAATTGCAGGTAAATTTTAATTTAATAAAATGCTTTAGTTATGAAGTCACTTCCTTTGATTGGGTATTTATTATTTCACCTGCAAGCTTGAAAATTCATTTAGCAGCAGAGAGCATGCTTGGTGCTTTGCAAAAGTATGCTAAAAATCTGGGTCCTGTCACAAGGATCTTACAATTTAAGGCTCCAGTCCTGAAATTGGATCCATGGGAACCCAAAGCCTTCTACCTTTGCAGAGCTCCATTCAGTGGGGTTTTGCTCAGGCATTGGAGTCTGTCCAAGCAGGCCAGATGACAGGACTGGGAGCTAACATCAGACTTATTGTAATGGGAGAATGACAGACACTAAGCAGGGAATGGGTTTCTGTAATAAGATCACAATGACTGTTTTGGCATGCGATGTCGCAATCATATATAGAGATTCCATTGTGAAAAGTTTTGTTAAGTTGCTCTGTTTGTTCAATTAATTCACTTTATGATGTCAGGAACATTGCAAAACACGTATTAGAAAATAGATGCTATTTTACATTAAGAAAGAAGCATGGGAAACAACAACATTAAAGTCTCCATGGGAGAGAACAATGCTCTTACGGCTTCTCTCTAAAAGAGGCTAAAAACAATGAAGAAAAAATGTCATATAAATTGCACCTGCAGACAAGGAGAGTTTTTAGAAATCGAAGTTGCAGTAGACATGAAAACAAATATTGTAATCTCATGTTGCCTATATCACAATATTTAGATTTAGCTGTTATGTTAAAAGTCAATGGATGGAGTTACATTATGTATGAAGATGGGCCAAAATGTTTTAGTAAACACTTTAAAATGTTCTTTCCCCTAATTCTGCTGCACGGTGAAGTACCTTCTCCTCCTATGTCTTGGCTCCAGCTTATAGGATCATGAAACCTTTCTCATTAGCAATTTCAGCAATGTCAGCGGAAGCCATTTTGAACAAATGTAATGTTGGTTTAAATTTGCCTCAGTTTTTACTGTTTCTCTCCCTCAGTCACTTTTAAAAGCCATTTTTGCTAAACTTTTTGCAGCTGGAATCTGTGCAATGAGCATTACACAAAGTAAGGAGGCAAAAACTTTTATTTACTTCAGTTTTTGCTGCAGTTTCCATCCACAATTCTTGTTATCCACAGTGTAGCTGTAAAGACTAAAAAGCTGCAGAAAAGCCCCATATGTGTGCAGCATCAGAATTATGCTTTATTAGACAGCTCTGTTTTGTAAGAGCCTGTCTCAGGACATTGTAAGATGGTCATTCATTGTTAGCATCCAAAAGGATTGATCATTAGGGTTTTTCATGGTATTACAATATTTCATGACCCAGTCTCAGCTAATTTACCTGTACATGGCAACAGATGGATAAAATGAAAGACTACATAAGGGATGTGGGGTAGAACCAAACTTCTGTTGTTACACATTTGGGGTGACTTTTCCAGTCACAAGTGGTGGAGACACATATGAATGAGACAGGTCTTCCCAAGCAAGTGACAAAATTAACACTTGGTAGAGGCCCACATTATTGTATTTTCTTTATGCATTTAAGCCTAGCCTGCTTTCCTGGTTCAGGTGAGTCACTGAATTCAACAAAAGGGCAATGAGCTTAGCAGGAGTATTGCTCTAGCAACAAGTGCAAGAGAATACCCCATCAGGTTTGAGTTTTGTCCTTGGTGAACCTCTGCATCCTCGCCCCCTTTTGAAATATTTATTATTGTGGAAACAGTTATGATATTGGAATGGGCAAACTGAGTCACATCCATAAGTTCCATATAAAGGTAGAAAATCACAACTGGAAAGAGTCTGACTATTGATTCTCTCTCTCTCTCAGGGCTGTGTGAGATGTGTACAGCTGGTTTCCTTGCACATGGCCCCGTGATTTATTTTTGGCCCTGCCTGCCCGGGCCGTGTTTCTTACCTGAGGTTCATCCTGAACCTGTAAGTTGCACATGTCTGGCGGACCCATAGCCCACAGGAGAAAAAGAGGAAGCTGCTGCAGGTGGCCCAGGAGCTCTTCACGCTGCTAGGGGAGAAGCTGCTGCAGCCCAGTGTGGGCAGAGCTGGAGTCCTAGACTCAGTGTACAGCCACTGCAGGCCTGGGCCACAGCACCCCATTTGAACTAGGCCCTGCAAATAATCGTGCCATGCTTCTCTCTCTCTCTCTCTCTCTCTCTCTCTCTCATGTAAGATCATATCCTTTCTGTAAAGTGTAATATATGACAGAACTGGGTCCTTGTGGAAATGTATGGCCATACAGCAAAAGCATAGGACTAGGGTTAAAATATAGAATAAATCCTTATCTCTTGTATAAGCTCTGTGTATCTTAGTTGCCTCATCTATAAAATGTGGATAATCCTTCTCTCCTTCACAAAAGCGTTACAAAGATAGATGAATTTATGTTTATAATGTACTTTGAGGTCTGTGGGTAAAAAGTGCTACAGAAGCACAAAGCCTATTGTTATTTACTGCTATTGTGGTTTCTTTTCGGTAAGTCTCTTGCATTGTGAGGAATCATAGTCAAGGCCAAATTCATTAAGCGCACGTTCTTTTAATACACATTTTTTTGAAGGTAAAAGTAACTGGAAAATAAAAGCTTTGAGTTAAAAATTAGTACATCCATTCTAGTACAAAAAAAAAAAGACCTTCTATATTCATCTCCAATATTTGTCTATGGTATTCACTTTCTGATCCGTTCATTTTACCTGCAATGTAGAGACACCATGAGATTTAGGATTAAATAGGAAACTCCACCTATAGTGGTTGTGGCAAAATAAGCTGCAGTAATCTGAGTTGTGCCACACAAATAGGTAGAAGAGTCAGTGCCTTTTGCAAAGATGTTTTCAGAAAAATACACCTCTCCTGTATTATTGTGGGCAGTAAACTCTGGAAAACCTGGCTCAGACTGGAGGCAAGGAAGCATTATTTTTCTATGTGACATTTTAAAATAAGATTCTTCTCCCTATCAGCTCCATCTTCAAACAATTTTCCCATTGAGTTGGCACAGTATAGGCTGAAGCAGATGAAAGTCTCCAAATCTGAGGCTTGTAAATGATCCAAAACCCTATTTTGAATATATGGGCACTTAACACAAAATAATACATGCAAAAACATCATAAAGATTTTTTGACTACCACATTTCCCTTTTCATGTGAATCTTGCAATAAGAGGTAGTAAAATGGTATACCCATTCACGGGGATATAATAGAATATGTCCACCAATCATGTTAGCCTTGATCCCTCTTCCATCTCTTAGAATACGTCTGAACAGCAGCATTATTTCAGCAATAACAAAGAGTGTGCCTACACTGCAATCCATGTCGAAATAATGGTGAGCTGGAGGACTTCCTACTCTGACTCCTATAACCCTCATTTCACAAGGAGTAAGGGAAGTCAGAGGAAGAGTGTTCTTCCTTTGACTTCCTGTTGTGTAGACAGACCCAAAAGCTGGGTTAAGCTCTTCTGACTTGAGCAATTGACATAGCTCAAATTATGCAGCTTAATTCGACTTTTGCCCTGCTGTGTAGATGTACCCTCACTCCTACAATTCTCTCTCATGCCCATTATGCTTCAATGATCTTGCAAAAGCTATCCATCAAGTGTCCACCCTTGTTTCATTCAAATAAATCCCCCAAGCTCTTGCAGAATTGTTTGCAAAAATATTAGTTTTATTATTATGTTTTACTTATACTGAAGGAGTACCTGAAGGTCTTGGCTCTATTATGAATATATTTGTAAAAAAAAATGGACCCCGGTCTGAAGGGTTTATAGTCTGAAATGAGAGGCAACCAGTGCATTTAATAAAAAGATGGGGGGAGGGAAGCTCAAAGTAACAATGAGATGATTATGAAAAGCATGATAAGCAGCTGTCACCGCACACCAGCTGGCTAACATTTCATTTTACACTGAGAAAAAAAAGCCAAGCCCTGTAGGCAAGCGTAAATGTGGCTGGAGTAACCAAGTCATATTTCTGTAACTTGCATCCTTCGTCAGCCCTTCAAACCTCCTGCTGGATGCTGTGTCCTCAGGGCTTGTCTGTTATCTCCCTCATTTAGGGCAAAGCAAGGGCGCCATTTTGGGCACATGGAGGGGCAGCAGCCATGCGCTCCGAGACACGACTAGCTTTTCATCCCATTCCCCAGAAGCTAAGGGAATGAGGGGAAAGTACTTGCATTCTGAGCATTCCTCTCACACTTGGCTGGTAAAAGGAGCTCACCAGCCAGGTGTGAGAGGCATGCACAGAAGGCAAGCCTCACTCTCTTAGCGCCTGGGGAATGGGATGAAAAGCTAGTCGCGTCCCGGAGCACATGGCTGCTGTCCCTGTACGTGCCCAAAATGGCACTTTTGGAGCACAGGTGGGCAAAATACGGCCCACTGGCTGGATCTGGCCCAGCAAACCTCCAGATCCAGACCAACACCGGCCCATGTCCCAGTGGGACTCTTGGGCAGACTCCCTACTTGCCCTACCTCTGCCTGATGCTCCAAGTGGCTGGCTGTGGGGGCCATGTGTTCATTGCATGCCACACACCCTAAGAGGGGCTTTGTGTGCTTTCCCACCCAGCACAATCTTGCAACTCCCATTGGCCAGTTTGTGGTGCAGGCAGCATACAGATCACGTCCCCCCCTCCAGGAATAAAACACAGAGAGCAAGTGGCCCCTGCAGCTGACTGCTTTAAGTGGCTTCAGAGGGTAGCCGAGTTAGTCTGTACAGGATAAACCTAAAAAACAACAAATGGTCTGGTAGAACTTTATAGACTAACAAAACATTTAAGTGGTGTGCAGATCATGGCCCACTTGGCTGCTGGCCAGGAGCTGCCTAAGGTAAGAGCCTCCAGGCCAGTGCCTACACCTGGTACCCCATCCCCTCTCTCTTCCCAAGTTTCTGACCCCCTCCTACATCTTTACCCCAGGTCACAATCCCCTCCCAGACCTTGCCCCCCTCCTACATGCTGCACCATGCCTCCAGGTCAGAATCCTTTCCAGCACTCATACTCCCTCCCAGATCCCACCCCACCCCTGCACCCTAATCCCCCTTGCTCTGAGCTCCCTTCTGCACCCAATCTCCATCCCAGAGCCTTCACCTCCTTCATTAATATCATGGAAGAGTGCAGCTCTTGACCACTTTCCAAATCCTTGGAGTCGCCTCCCCCATCAAAAGTTATTGCCCATCCCTGGGCTAGATCATACACTTATGGGACTGTTCTTTGCAGGGCATATCACAAAGTTGCATTGAGATGAGGGGAGAGATCAAGCCTGGGACACAAGCTCTTCCCACGTTCCATGGCACACATCAGGAACTGCCCAGTTTGCATAATTCTTGGGGATGATGCCACTTGCTCCCTTCATGACAATGGCACTGCTCCCCAGGGCCTGTGTCAAGCTAGGGCAGACCACAGTCCTGTAGCCTGTGGAATGGCATGTGCCCTAGGCACTCCCCAAACTTTCATTGTGACTCTTCCTTTACAGGGGCTGCACTACATAATGGGGAAGAGGAAGAGTCTTTGCTGCTTTCCTTCACAGCTACCCAAAGGCCTGTCACAATCTGCCCTTTAGACTGTAATCCTCCCAAGGATTACTTTCCTCTGTGGGCATGTCTACATGACAAAGAAAAACACCCAACTCCCCCATACCAGCCTAGTTGGGTTCATGGGACCCAGGCTAAGGGATGTTTCATTGCCGTGTAGCCTTCCAGGCTCAGGCTGGAGCTCAAGCTTGGGACCCACAAAACCCTCTGGATCCTAGAGCCAGGATTCCTGCCTTGATCCTAGAAGTCTACACAACAATGAAACAGTCTCACAGCCCGAGTCCCACCAGTCTGAGTTGGCTGGCCCAGGCCAGCTGCAGGTTTTTATCTGCGTTGTAGACATAACCTGTGCGCTTTCTGTGAAATGTTTAGTACTATTGGTGGAGGGTGAAAAACATCCTTTGGGACTTGGTGAGACGACTGGAACTGTTTTTAAATCCTACAAAGCACTGGAGTTGGTGCTGATGGGGGAATTCTACTACTCAGATTTCTGTATACAGCAGGTCACAGATTATTCGACGAGTCCTTGGAATGCATCGGAGATAATTTATTACAGAAGGTGGAGAAAACAGTGGGGGAGCGGCTACTCCAGATTTGAGTCTGGCAAACATGGAGGTGCTGGTTGAGAATTGGAAACTGGAAGCAGTTTTCATGAAAATGATCATTAAAAGATCGGGCTTATGATTCTAAGGAATGGTGGGCGAGACAGCAGCAGAACAAATACAATAGACTTCAAGGAGACAGAGTTTAGCAAACTCAGAGGATGTATCCCATGGAAAGCAAGTCTAAGGAAAAAGAGTTCAGGAGAGTCAGCAATTTTTAAAGAAAGATTATTAGGGGCACAAGAGTAAACTATCCCAATACATAGGAAAGATAGAAAGTATAATAAGAAAGCACATTGGCTTTACCAGGAATCTTCAATTATCTGAAACTCAAAAAAGGAGTCATACAAAAAGTGGAAACTAGGTCAAATGACTAAGTATATATATATATATATATATATATATATATATATATATATATATATATATATATATATATATATATAAAAAATCCCACACACGCATGTAAGGACAAAATTAGAAAGACCAAGCCACAAAATGAAATTAAACTAGCTAGGGATATAAAAGGTAACAAGAAAACAGTTTACAAATGTATTAGAAGCAGGAAGATGACCAAAGACAGGGTATGCTCATTACCGAATGAAGATGGAAAGACAATAACAATAACAGAAAACCAGTAATGGTCACAGTGTTGAATTTATTTTTTATTTCAATTTTCACCAGAAAGCTTAGCAGTAATTGGACAACTAACATTGTGCCCCACAGTGTAAATATGGTAGGAACCGTGGATGAAATAGGAGAAAACAAGCTAAGAATTACTTAGATAAGTGAGGTACCTTCAAATTGTCAGGACCTAATGAAATACATACTGGAATACATAAGGAAGTGGCTAAAAAGATCTCTGAATGATTAGCAGGTGCCTTTGAGAACTTGTGGAGAGTGGAAGAAATTCCAAAATACTGGAAAATGGCAAATATAGCGTCTGTCTCTAAAATGGGTAGTAAGGATAATCCAGGGGATTATAGACCAGTCAGCATAACTGGTATCCAGGAAGATAATAGAGCAAATAATCAAACAATCAATTTGCAAGCACTTAGAAGGTAAGATGATAATAACAGTGAAAATAGATTTGCCAAGAACAAATCATGTGAAACCAATCTAACATCCTTCTTTGACTTGGCAACAATCTTTTTAGATCGGGGGAAGCAGTAGATGTGATGTATCTGAACTTCACTAAGACTTTTGATTCAGTGGCACATGACCAAGATTCATCACCGATTTTGGTCTGCAGGTTGGACTGTTAGCTTCCCCAGCTTGGGACAGATACTGATAGGAAGTGCAACATTAGTTACTCCCACTGTCTCACATGTCCTTCTCATAAGCAAACTAGTTAAATACAGCCTAGACTAAATTACTACGAAGCGGGTGCACAAAAGGTTGGAAAACTGCATGCAGAGAGTGGTTTTTAGTTGCTTACAGTTCAGCTTGAGGGGCATATTGAGTGGGGTGCTGCAGGGATCTGTCATGGGTCTGGTTCTATTCAATATCTCCATCAATGCATTAGATAATGGCATAGAGGGTACACTTAAAAAGTTTGTCAATGATGCCAAGCTGGAAGGGGTTGCAAGCTCTTTTGAGGATAGGATTAGAATTCAAACTGCTCTTGGTAAAATGGATAAATGGTCCAAAATAAATACAATGAAATTCAATAAGGATAAATGTTAAGTACTATACTTAGGAAGAAATAATTAATTGCACAAAAGCAAAATGAGAAATGAGTGCCTTGGGAGCATTACAGCGGAAAAGGACGTGGGGGTTATAGCACTTCACAAACTAAATATGAGTGAACAATGGAATATTGTTGCAAAAGGAGCAAACACCATTCTGGGATGTATTAGCCAGAGTGCTGGGCACTATCTTTTGGAAAGAGATGGACAGTTTGGAGAAAGTCCAGAGGAGACAAAAATTAAAGGTCTAGGAAATATGACCTGTTAGGAAAGATTAAAAAAATAGTTTTGTTTAGTCAGCAGAAGAGAAGATTGGGGGTGGGGGCAGATGGGCCAGTCTTTGAGTACATAAAAGGTAACAAATTGTTCTCATAAGCTGTGGATAGTACAAGCAGAAACAGACTTAAATTGTAGTAAGAGAGTTTTAGCTTGGACAAATTATTTAGGGAGGCTGTGGAATTTCCCCCAGTGAAGGTTTTTAAGAACATGTTATCCAAACTCCTGCCGGGAATGGTCTAGATCAGTGTTTCTCAAACTGTGCTCCACAGAGCCCTGAGACATCTCCAGGGGCTCCACGAGGTTGACAAACTGGAAATATCGATAGGTACAACACATACAATCACTGGGGCTCTGCATAAGTACAACACATACAATCAGTGGACCACTGGGGTTCCTCATAAAATTTTACGCATGTAAAGGGCTCCGGAGCATGACATCCTAGAAACAATATATGACCCCACAGGATCAATACACACTGTGACCACAAAGACTAGAATACCTTACTTTCAACAATATATAGTGGGTCAGCAGATTCCAGACTTCTAATTATACTAGAAGTATCCAGGTCTGGCCCCAGGGGGAGAAGGGGACCACGCAGGCCAGTCTGGGGAAGAGGGAATGGGGGTCATGCAGGCCTGTCGGCATGACCAGCAGTGTTGGGGGGAACCTGTGGGCTCTGAGAGGGGAGATGGGACTGCGCTGCCCAGCCCCAGTGGTGCTCTAGAGGCAGCTATGGCAGTGGGGCTAGTGGGGCTTCTCCCACCCCCATACAGCACTGAGGGTGAGGGACAGGGGAAGGGTTTGGGACAGGGACCTACCTAGGCTGGTGGCCAGTGGCCAGCAAGATGGTAAGTCCTGTCCCCAGCTGGCCACTCCCTTCCTGGTGCTACTGCCGCTAGTAGTGACTGTGCAGTATCACACCCCTTCAACAAGCCTCTTCCTATCCATATTATGGAAAACAATCAAATTCCAGGCATTTCCTATTTTCCTGTCACACTCAAACCCTGGCCTTGCTTTAAGTGAGGATAAGAGGAAGGTGCATATCAAATCTGATGGTCCTAGCTGTTACCATTTAGGAGGAGTTTTTGAACAACTGGACTTGCAGACAGGCAAACAGACAGACTCACAGTCAGATAGCTCTAAAATATATAGAGAGATACAGCGCATAGGTCCTGTATAATTCCTGTTTGGAGAAACCGTATACTGATGGCAATCTTTTAACAGAAATTCCACACACTGCCAGCTATGTAACTAATATTAGATATACTGCAGTCAAAACCTACTAGGCCATGATCAGGAAGTTATTGTACTCTGTGGGAAGTGCAAAGGTTACTTGTTATGCTGAAACATTGGAAATGTGCATGTATGAAATCCATTATAAAACAAAAATACTCTATGAGGGTATGTCTACACTACAAAGTTAGTTCGAACTAACTTTCATAGGCACTACACTAGCGATCCGTTAGTTCGAATTTAATTCGAACTAACGGAGCGCTTAGTTTGAACTAGATAATCCTCATTCCACGAGGATTAAGCCTAGTTCGAACTAGCTAGTTCGAATTAAGGGGTGTGTAGCCCCTTAATTCGAACTAGTGGGAGGCTAGCCCTCCCCAGGTTTCCCTGGTGGCCACTCTGGCCAACACCAGGGAAACTCGTCTGCCCCCCTTCCGGCCCCGGACCCCTTAAAGGGGCACGGGCTGGCTACGGTGCCCGTGCCAGGTGCAAGCCTGCCAGCACCCAACCAGCAGACCTTGCACCTGGCACAGATCGAGCCACCCACCCGATGCCCCCCAGCCCTCCCCCTCTTCCCGGGACCAGGCTGGCAGCTCCCGGGAGCTTGCCAGGGACCGCAAGAGGCAGGCACCCACCTGGGCTAGTGCAGACATCGTGGACCTCGTCCATGATCTCCGCACTAGGCACAGGAAAGTGGCCGGCTTGGGCAGGAGAGCTGCCAGCCTGGCCACCCAGGAGCAGATGTGCAAGACAATCAAGGGGGTCCACTGAGACCCCCGACCCTGAGCCCTGAGCTTACAATGGCCGTCTTGGGTCAGACCAAAGGTCCGTCTAGCCCAGTAGCCTGTCTGCCAACAGCGGCCAACCCTAGGGACCCTGGAGGGGATGGACCGAAGACAGTGACCAAGCCATTTGTCTCGTGCCATCCCACTCCAGCCTTCCACAAACTTCGGGCAGGGACACCACTCCTACCCCCTGGCTAATACCACTCCATGGACCCAACCTCCATGACTTGATCTCACTTCCCTTTAAACTCTGTTCCAGTTCTAGCCTTCACAGCCTCCTGCAGCAAGGAGTTCCACAGGTTGACTCTTTGCTTTGTGAAGAACAACTTTCTGTTACTAGTTTGAAGCCTGCTACCCATTCCTTTCCTTTGGTGTCCTCTAGTCCTTCTTTATGGGAACTAATGAAGAACTTTTCTGTATGCACCGTCTCCACCCCACTCATGCTTTTAGAGACCTCTATCCTGTCCCCCCTCCGTCTCCTCTTTTCTAAGCTGAAAAGTCCCAGTCTCTTTAGCCTCTCTTCAGATGGGACCTGTTCCAACCCCTGATCATTTTAGTTGCCCTCCCCTCTCCCACCCTCTCTCTTCCCCTCTCCCACCTCCTTTTCCCAGTCTCCCCCAGTTTTGTTCAATAAAGACAGATTCCATTTTTGAACACAATTGTCCTTTATTTTGTACATCAATAAGAAGGGGGGCTAGGGAAGGGTAAGTGGAAGGAGGTGAGGAAAGAATGGGGTACGAGCCCTGATGAGGAGATCTGGGCTGGCTCTGCGGGCTTCTGGGGGTGGAAGCTCTCCTGCAGCCCCCCAATTGGCCCCTCTCTCCAGATGGCAGCCTGCGGCAAGTGCAGCCGGGCTGATGGCCGAGTGGTATGATGTGCCCAGTGTGGGTAGTCCGGGCAATCCAAGCCAGGACTGCTTTGCAATCCGGGCACCCCTGAGAACTGTCTGTCTGGGGTGGGGGTCGGGACCCTTTAAGCACAGCCCTCGACTAGCCTGAGACAGCATCTCCACGCTCTAAGTCCTCCT
The DNA here is from genome assembly GCF_052426305.1 of Pelodiscus sinensis. Taxonomy (NCBI): domain Eukaryota; kingdom Metazoa; phylum Chordata; order Testudines; family Trionychidae; genus Pelodiscus; species Pelodiscus sinensis. The sequence continues at coordinate 65,166,178 of NC_143054.1, forward strand.
CTGATGCTCTGCCGGCACTGCTTCTGGCCATCCTTAACCCCGGTTCAGGGTCCACTTAATGTGGACATGCTAGTTCGAATTAGCAAAATGCTAATTCGAACTAGTTTTTTAGTCTGGATCCGTTAGTTCGAATTAGCTTAGTCCGAATTAACTAATTCGAACTAAGTTAGTTCGAATTAACGTTGTAGTGTAGACATACCCTGATTTCCATTCAGTTGCTTCTCCAAATGTAAGATTGTTGTAGCCTACAGTCATGGATTTCTGGAAAAAGACAAGAAATAGAAAATGAGAGCAATTGTAGCATCAATCTATCCATACTATTAGTTGCCAAGTCATGGGGTGGTGTCTTCTTAAGGCTGTTAGGAAAAACTCTTGCTCCACACATAACCCAATTTCAAAAATTTGTACCAAAAGAACAAGCCAGGAAAGATGAGAGGTTGATTGTTTAGGTGAATTTAACTGTGTAGTTGTGTGGGTTTTGTTTTTTGTTTTTTTGTTTTTGCAAAGTGGCAGCTTAACAATTTTCCAGTCACTTGAGTGTTTATGGGGTTTGATGAGACTATACTGTTCTCTTTTTCTTTTGGCACAAAGTGAGTGATGGATTTCTTCAATGCTGATTGCAGGTTAATAAGGTTTTTGCCTGGGAATAATACATGTACAGAACATTCCTTATTGAAGAACAGCAATAGATTATGTTCATTTGATGTATCACAAAATGTGCACATAACACACAATCAATCACACAGGGACCTGGGTAAATATCGTTTATAAATACCCATCCCTACAGGAAATAAAGAAGATTGCATACTGCAAAAGCATTAATGATTAGCAAATGTTAACCACAATTTATTTGTGTTAAATCAGAAATAAATGGATTTTTGATTTGCTAAATTAAACAAGACATGTAAAAGGAATAAAAGGAGAGAGAAGGAATTGAAATTTGTAATTGCACATTACAAAATACATGCACTTTATATAAAGGTTTACAATGTATCTTGAACTTTCTGGCAAGTGGAGACAAAAAGTCTTGAATTGGTTTTGAAGTTTTTCTAGAGTTTGAAATAAATTTAAAAGGGACAAAGTTCCTCTCAAAAGTTGTATTATAAATAAACCCTCATATTTCCATATCAGAGGAGCCGTTAAAAACTACTTTTCTGAACTAACTTAATTTTTATTATTTGGATATTAGGAGACAAAAAGAAACCACCCAGACTTCAAGCCATGCTTCAACCAAGGGAAATAGAAACTGACCTTTTCCATTTGAAGACCAGGCACTCAAAGCTTTCATATTTTAGTAAATGAGCATTTGTTATGGATGAAATGAACCCTATGAAATGAAAATAATTTATCTAACAAAGCATAGAGATTTTTTATTTTGTATTTAAAAGCTCAGCTTCGCCCTCTGGTTATTTGGAATGGATGCATTCTTTATATTTTCTTATATGTCTACACTAAGGCGCTATTTTGAATTAACTTATTTTGAATTAGTTAATTCAAAATAAGCTAATTCGAAATAACACATCTAGACCCCAAAACTAATTTGAAATAGCATTTTGCTATTTCGAAATAGCGCGTCCACACTGATTGGATGCTGGATCACATTTAAGGGCAGCTGAAACTGATTCCAGCAGGACATCAGGTCAGTAGTTGCTTTGTGTGGCTGCTGTCTGAGGCTATCTGAGGCCCCTGGACAGCCAGTTCTCAGCTTTCCCACTTGCTTGCCTACCTCGCTGAGGATATGTCTACACTGCCACCCTAGTTCGAACTAGGGTGGCTAATGTAGGCATTCGAAGTTGCAAATGAATCCCTGGATTTAAATATCCCGGGCTTCATTTGCATCTTGCTGCGCGCCGCCATTTTTAAATCTCAGTTAGTGCGGACTCCGTGCCCGCGGCTACATGCGGCATGGAGTAGGTAGTTCGAATTAGGCTCTCTAATTCGAACTACCGTTACTCCTTGTGGAATGAGGTGTACCGTTAGTTCAAATTAGGGAGCCTAATTCGAACTACCTACTCCGTGCTGCGTGTAGCCGCGGGCATGGAGTCCGCACTACCGGGGATTTAAAAATGGTAGCGCCCGGCAAGATGCAAATGAAGCCCGGGATATTTAAATCCAGGGATTCATTTGCAACTTCGAATGCCTACATTAGCCACCCTGTTCGAACTAGGGTGGCAGTGTAGACATACCCAGAGGGACAGCAAAGCGTTTTCTTCTCCGCCTGATTCAGTCACTCTCATTTGGGACACCGCAGCACTCAGCACCGTGGAGCCAGAGCTGCCCCTGGGCAATCTGGTGCTCATGCTGAACGTCTTGCTGCAAGCCTGGAAGCAATTGCTGGAGGCTGCCTGGCTCCTTCTGCTGCAGGCCAGCCCCCTGGCCCTCCACCTGCCACTCCTGGGGGCCCTGGAGGAGCAGCGTCCGGACGCCAGAGTGCCCCGCCACATCTGGACACCAGCAGCGACTGGTGGGACCACATCATCCTGGAGTGCTGGGGAGACCAACAGTGGACCCAGAACTTCAGGATGAAGAAGGACACCTTTCTCGAGCTCTGCGCGTGGCTCGCCCCTGCTCTGCAGCGACGGGACACTCGCATGAGGCCCGCCATTCCCCTCCACAAGCGGGTGGCCATTGCCCTCTGGAAGCTCTCCACGCCGGATAGCTACCGATCCGTCGGAACCAGTTCGACATGAGGAGATTCACCATCAGAGCAGTGCTCATGCAGGTGGCCACTGGGCCAGGACAGGGGGCTGCAAGAAGGACGTGGGCTGCCCCAGGGAAAATGGGGGGGAGGTAGTCTAAGTGCCCTCCCCAGGAGAGGTCGGTCTGTCCCAGCCACGATACAGACCACCCACAGTGGCCAGGATTGCAGCAGAGGTTGCTCCTGGGAGTGCGGTGCGGGGCAGTGGAGGGGAAAGAACACTCCCAGCCACCCGTGCGCTCCAGTGACCCTCGGTTTTGTGTGTCTCTCTGCAGGTGATCAAAGCTATCAAGAGGGTGCTGCTCCACAGAGTCGTCTGCCTCACCTACCTGGACGTGGTCACCCAGGGGTTTGGCACCCTGGGCTTCCCCAACTGTGGGGGGGCAATTGATGGGATGCACATCCCCATCTGTGCCCCGGACCACCAGGCCTCTCTCTACCTTAACTGCAAGGGTACTTCTCCATGATCCTGTAGGCCGTGTCTGAGCACTGGGGCCAGTTCACGGACATCAATGTGGGCTGGTCTGGCAAGGCACACGACGCGCGGGTTCACTGCAACTCCTCCGTGTGCCAGAGGTTGCATGCTGGGACTTTCTTCCCCGACCGCCACATCAGGGTCAGGGACGTGGACATGCCAGTGTGCCTGCTGGGGGATGTGACCTACCCCCTACAGCCCTGGTTCATGAAGCCCTACACGGGACACTTCAGCCTCTCCCGGCAGGCCTTCAATGCCAGGCTCAGTAGGGCCTGCATCATGGTTGAGGGGGCCTTCGGCCGACTGAAAGCACGGTTTAGATGCCTCCTCACCCGCCTCAACCTCTCCCAGCACAATATTCCGCACATGGTGGCAGCGTGCTGTGTGCTCCACAATTTGTGCGAGAGGAAGCGGGAGGCTTTTCTGCCAGCCTGGATGGCAGAGGCTGACTGCCTGGATGGCCAGTACGCACAGCCCCACACGGCTGCCAGCTGGGAGACCTTTCGGGGGGCTGTCCGCATCCGAGAAGCCCTGCAGGAGAGCTTCGAGGCAGACGAGGACTGAAGACCCCCTGGCGTGTCCCACTGGGGCCTGGGGCCTTACATTCCTCCCCCACCTCCTTCCCCTTTCCCCTCCCTAACCCTCGTCCTGATCTACAATGAAAACACCTGTGTTGCCACAAAAAACTTTCTTTATTTCACATAACTGGGGTGGGAGGAGGGTAGGAATGAGGGTGGGAGAGGGGAGGGGGGAAACCTGGGAGGAGGGAGCTGGACGGGGGAGGCAAGGGGAGGAAGGGGGAGGGGAAGCTCAGGGTTGGAGGTCTTGCTGGCTCTCCCATCTCACAGCACTGCAGGTGCGGGGGCGTCGGGGGGGAGTGGGTGTAGAGGGTGGGGCAGGAGGGATGGGGGTGCGGAAGAAGCAGGAGGGGGAGCAGGGGTGGGAGGAGGGCAGCCACAGGGGCTGGAGCAGCAGGAAGCAGCAATCGGTCCACCAGGGCCTGCAGGTGCTCGCGGAGGGCATGGCCCTGCTCCCGCAGCTCCCTCAAGCTCTCTCGCCACAGCTGCAGGTCCTCTTGCACCCACTGCTCCTGGCTGTGGACCTGCCATCCCTGCAACCACAGCTGCTGCCTCTGGAAGTCCTCCAGGTGGCGGGTGCACCTGCTGGCCCGGGTTCGGTTGGAGGGTCCAGGCGGGGTGGTGTGTCCTGCACTCGCAGGTGCTGCTGCTGTGGTGAAACAAAAGAAGTGGTCAGTTCTCCTTGAGGACACAGTGGGTGAAACCCAACCCCCCTCTGCAAGGCAAGGACGACAGGTGTCTGCACTATCACGTCCTGCTATCCCTGGGAGTGTGAGCTGGCCCAGGCCTGCACCCCAGCCCCTTTTCTGCCTACAGTGTGGTGGGGGGTGGGAGGAAAGATGTGCCCTGCCTCTATGTAGAGGGGGCGTCTGGAGGGAGGGCAGTGTGCAGTCTCTCTCCCCGGGGTAAGGTCCCTGGGCTCCCCCTTCGCCCCCGCCCCACATAAGGGGGCCGTGATGTCACTCACATGTGGAGGACTCCCCAGCCTCAGATGAGGTTGCTGACGGGCTCTCTGGTTCGGTTTGGGGTTCCTGGGTAGAGGGCAGACTCCCTGCAGGCTCCTGGCTGCTGTCGTCCTCCTCTTCCTCTTCCCCTGCATCAAGGGCAGGGCCCTCTGCCCCAGGGTCAATGATGACCAGGGGGACACAGACCGTCTGACCCCCCAGGATGCGGTCCAGGACCTTATAGTAGGGGCAGGCCTCAGGGTCAGCCCGTGGTTGGGAGGCCCTGGCATAGGCCTGCCGTAGCTCCTTGATCTTGCTCCACACCTGCTCTTGGCTACGCATGTGGCCTCTGGTGGCCAGGCTGGCAGTCATGCGGTTGTAGATGGCCGCATTCCTGCACCTAGTGTGGAGATCGTGAGCATTGGAGGCCTCCCCCCAAATCTCAATGAGGCCTATGATCTCCGCACTTGACCAGGAAGGCGCCCACCTTTTGTGGCTCTTGTCAGAAAAACACCCGTTCTTTCGATTTCTTTTTCAAAAGAACACTATTGCAGTGTGGACATAAGTGGCGTTTTTTCGGAAAAAATGGCCCTTTTTCCGAAAAAACCTCTGCAGTATAGACATACCCAGAGGGGTAAACTGGATGACCTAACAGATCTTTTCTATTTTTCTGTTTTTCATAGAATAATGCAAAACAATCAGATAGCCAAAAGCTTGCCAGCAAATCATTTTGGCCAGCTATTTTGTGTACTGGATGTTGCAACTTTGTGTATCTGAAAAAAATAAAAAGACAGTATTTTTTCCCAAAGGATATGACAAACATGAAATGCTGTTTAACAATCTGTGTATCATGAACATTCGTGTTATCAGTTATACAAGAAACCAGGTATTTTCCGCATTGCTAGTTTTCCAGGATATCATCAAAGACTGAGAAGTGAGCAACTTTAGTGTCACATCCTTTCAGATCTTCATTTCACTCTTTATATAGAAGACATTAGCATATCTCTAAACTCGCACCTTTTTTTTCTTTTCACTCACCTCCTCTCCAAATTATATTAAAGTGTGTTTAGTATATTGCAGTATTCAAGCTTAATACTCCCCAAAATAGAAGAACAATTACCATGCATATATAGGTATTTAGGAAATACCTTTTTGGCAGGTTTAAATATAGTCAATCTAAAAAGAGGCTATTAAAACTGCATTTAAATTACAAATAATGAAAATACTGCCCCTTTTGGTGGGAGCTATGCAAGGACAATTTATGATGCTGTTTTTGCGTATTTGCCAAAAGCTAATCTAATACTGCAGGACAATATGGCAGGCACAGAGGCAGGAACATTAAGAACTGCTGCTGCACATTATACATTGACTTCTTGAAGCAGTGGTATAATAGTGACCACAATAACAGATGCTTTCTCTTAATGCTTTCTTCAGGACTAGGTAAAATTCCTAGCTGTACAGATGTCAGAGTAGTATGTGTGGCATAAATATCTAGATAGATATTTAGACCTATCGTAGGAGTATTGTGAAAGGGTGACAGAAAAACTCTGTCCAGGGCAGGGTTTGGTCTTGATTCAGCAAAGTAGAACAGGCCTCAAATTCCCTTAGGAAAAGTTCATCAGTTTTGAAATGTTCTGTGTGAACAATTGTTTTCAATATAATATTGTTTAAATTAGAACAATAACCACTGAATGAAAACAAGTCATTTCAGTAAGGTCTTTATAGGAATGGAAAGTTTTGATTGTTCTGTTTCAAGATGGGTTTTCATTTCAAAACATATTTTATATTAATATTTTATGCCAGTTACAATACCAATTATTAAACCAATTACAAACAACCAGTTAGAATACCAATTACCAATGAACAACCCAAGCACCAATTAGCATATCAATTTGAATGGTAATTATCATCTACCATTTAGAATCACCCCAATGACCATTTAGAATACCAATTACCAGTTACAATACCAATGACCAAAGTAATTTTGAGTTAGGATACCAATCAATAACTATTTTATATTATAATTTAAAAATAATTATTAAACCCTAATTTTGAACTTAAAAATAAAATTAAAAAACATAACATTTAACAGTATACAAGAAAGCTAAAATAGAAGTAAAATATTGAAACAAATTGACACAAAACTTTGTTTCCTCAACCCTCAGAAATATAATGTCTTGATATTGTGAAATTTTCCATCCCTTTGTTCCATTACAGAATGGGGAAAAAAATGTAACAATTTAGAATTACCCCCAGCACTACATGTAAGCAGTAAGGCCCAGATAAACAAAGGCATTTAAGCTCCCAGGTTCCAGTGATTTCTATTTGGGCCTAAGTGCTGAGTAGGGGTGTGTTTAAGTTTTTTGCTTGGTTACTTGGGGATTTCAGACTCCAAAATGACATTTTTTCATTCAGATTTAAGGTCAAATTCTGGTGCGCTAACTCACATTAAGTAGTATCTTACTGTAGGAAGCATCATCATCATCATCATGAGGATGAGCTAGTTGCCATATTTACATGAGCATACTCTAGAGGTTCTTAAATTAACAGATTATAATGCACACAACACTCATGCATAACTTACTTCCAGGATTATATTAAGGAAAGCAATTATGGAAAATATTGCCTTTATATATGATCGATGACTTGTTATAGTGAAACCCTTATGCATAATACATGATTTACTGTTGAAGCTACATTAGAATTACATGTGTTGATCTTGTCAAATCATATTAGATACTATTAGTTTGTGTATCATATGCTAATCTCAAAGGTCTAAAATGTTTCAGCTAATGTTCATTTTCTTATGTGTCAGATTGCTCCTTTAGGATATTCAGGACAGAACCTGAGCTTTGTAAGGAACCTACTCTTGATTCAAATCCCAAGAGGTCCCTTAGCAGATGTTACTATGAATTATTAGAAACACGCATGGAATAATTTATGAAATTATAGAAAAATTGGCTTCTCTGAATTCTGGATTTTAGTTTTCTAAATGTGTATCCATAGAATATGATTTGCTGAGAGGTTCGGCACAGAACTCACAACCCAGCCAGACACAGTTGCTGGAACTAGGAGCATGGGGGATGCTGTAATACCCTCCTGACTTGAATACAGGATTTACAGTTTGGTTCAGTGGCTCCCAGCACTCCCAATATAAAAATTGTTTCAGCATCCTTGCAGCCATATTTGGGAGTAAAGTGTCTTTAAACTACAATGATACATTCTTGGTTTGTTTGGGAGGTTGGAGAGATCTTTAGAGTAATTCAGATATGCCTGGAGGGGAGCATGGGCTAAATTATAATTGCCTCTCCAATCTGCCCAATTGACCATAGCAATGCACGTTGCAGCCATCTTGTGATATACTGCTCCTATCCACAGCCTCAGCCCCTCTTGTCAGGACTTGTGATGGGGTCCTTAGATGGCACATGAGTTTTTTAAGGTCCCTTTGTGCTACCTGGTATAAAAGGTCTCGATCAGGATGAGGATCAAGTCAGTATTCAGTAGCTTATCAGAGAACTATATGATAGGAGAAATATTTTCTTGCATGAGCAGTCAATGTGAGACACAATGGAAAGAACAATCAATGTTCTGCAGCAGCTCCGGAGTCCAAACAACTAGCTCTAATATTTTCCAGAGAGGATTTAAATGATCTTCCAAAAATTTATGCTTTTATGTAATCTCTCCTATATACCATATGTTTAGGATTAACTCTTGAGGTTGCTGACATGAAGCAGACCATTGATGATTCTGATGCTAGTGACTTGCATAGTCAAGAAGAAGGGAAGCAATACTGCAGGTAAACAACTGACTAGGAATAAGAACAGGAATATCACCCGTCACTGGTACTGTACTGCTGAAGACTCTCAAACCACTTCACAAACATTGATAAATTTAGCCTCACCACATCACCCTGAAGTAGATGCAACCACGTCTTGGGAATTTGCTGGCTGCTAGAGTTCTGAAGTGATCATCTATGTGGGGGATCTTACCCTATAACTCTCTGATTAACTCCCCCTTCCTCCCCACTAAGGGAACCTTTGAACTGCAGTGAGATTTAGTATAGGGGCCAGACAGCTCCAGCCTAGCAGAGACCAGTGTCCAGAAGGGCATAATTTCATGTCAACACAGATCACTGAGATCTAGGGGAGCTCTGGACCAGAGTCAGGAAAGGACACCATGCCTCCCAGGTTTGAAGACACTAAGAGGATCCGTTTGTTTGTTTGTTTGTTTGTTTGTTTGTTTGTTTGTTTGTTTGTTTAAGCTGGCCAACGTCCACAATGCTGCAGCTTTTGTCTCCAGACTTCCTCAGTGTAGCATTCACCTAGAAAGGTGTCAGGGTTTTATAGTCCTTGCAACTACTGGGTAGCATTATTCATTTTCCTAAGGGACAGCACCACTGTTCCCGCTAATCTTTTTCATCCATGGAAGGCAGAGACCCTGGAGGTTTTTCGCCTTCCTCTGTAGCATGGAGTACAGATCACAGCTGGAGGATTCTCTGCATCTTGGGGTCTTCAAAGTATTTGAAGGCTTCAATATCTGAGAGGATTATTCTAGGAGGGGTGGGTGAGATTCTGTGGCCTGCACTGTACAGGGGGTCAGACTAGATGATCATAATGGTCCCTTCTGACCTTTGAGTCTATGAGTATTCTTCTTTTACAGATAAGGATTTTTTCCATCCATGTATAAAATAAATTCTTTATGTGCACTGAAGCAGGTGCAAATGTGCACCACCAGTAGGAACAAAAGACCTAGCTGTGGGCGCTCTGCTAACCAGCTGGGAGGCATTTGAATCTCTCCTGAATGGTTGCACAAGCACACAGCTTACAGGGAACACTGGGCAGCACCCTTCAGTGAAAAGTCAAGCTGTGTGGCGGCACAAGGCATTACAAAAACAAACAGGACCCAACCCATGTGAAGTGGGGGGGAGGAGGAGGAACCACTCCAACAGTAAGCCACAGGAAGGAGTCTTGAGTCATGTCTCAGGGAAGGAGATTACGAAGGCATTCTTCTTTTACAGATAAAGAAAAAAAGGAACAAAGAGAAATGTCTTGGCCAATATCACACAGTAAGTCTGTAGCAGATTCAGCCTTAAGCTTAAGCCTTCCGAGTCCTGTTCCTGTTACCTAAAAAGGCATCTTTCTTCTTCTACTTAGAGTCATGCTTTCCTGTTTCTGTTGAAGGCACTGGGTGTGTGTGGAGGGATGCTAGAAAAGCAGGTAAGTCTGTTTGCATTTGATATGCAGAAAAAATGCAGATTATGGGAGTGAAATATCATGAGCCAAAAGCCATATCAAAGCAAAAGTATGGGCAAAGCCATGATCATATTTGCTATTATGAGCTAAATTCATGGAAAGAAAAAGTCATCTCACCCTCTGATTCCTCACTGTGGAGCATTGTTCAAAAAGTAATGATTAGAACTGGCATTTTTTGGTTCAAAACTAAACTGAAATGGGTTTTGTGTTCAAAGTCCACTTTTCACGTATTTCTGATTTTAAAAAATCAGCAATTAAACAATAACTCAATTTTACTTGGAAAAAGATAATTTTCCAAACACCTCTTGTAACAGTAGAATGGGGCCACATTTTTTGCTGTGCCAAATATGCTTTCACACAGACATAGCTGAAGCAGCAACAAAACTAGTTGCAGTTTCCTTTTTCTCTGGCTGATGCTGTGCTAGCCATGATATTGATCAGAGTAACATCAGTGGTGCTGTAATCTAAGGGTGTATCTACACAGCATCCTAAACACAAAATAAGATACTCAATTTGCACTGCTCAAATTGAGTATCTTATTTCAAAACAGTCTATTTTGAAATTTGGTGTGCCTTATCCGTCGTGCAATGATGTTTACTGGGATGGTGAAATAGCGTGCCCATTATTTCGAAAAATATTTCAAAATAACGGGTGGCTTGTTTAAATGCAGGGTAGTTATTTTGGGATACCTCTGGTATCCCGAAATAGCCATGCAGTGTAGCTGTACCCTAAGACTACTATCTATAACCCTAGAGGGGCAGTTCTTTGTGTGGGCATAGCCAGATTGTAGTGTTCCCTGGACATATGCTCTCTTGATCCATCAAGATTCCCCTACCACTGGTCTATACTAGGGGATAAGTTCAAATTTAGATACACAACTTCAGCTTAAGTTGAAGTATCTTAACTCAAATTTAACTCGAATTTTAGTGCCATCCACACTGTGGGAGGTCGATGGGAGCACAGTCTCCTTTTGACTTCCCTTACTCCTTGTAGAAGCTGGACTATCAGCATCAATGGGAACGTCCTCTCAGTTCAAATTAGCATGTCTTCACTAAACCCGCTAATTTGAACCTCATAATATTGACTTCAGCTACTTCAATCTTATCTGTAATGTAGATATGGCCCTACTGAGGACTACATGATGGGTAGTGGTGTAGGAGCACCCACGTCAGTCAGAAATAAGTATCCAGTAGTTTTCTCATGCCTGTAGCACTGGGACTGGCTTGAAGGCATGGCACAGGGAAAATAACCTGGCCCACTTTGTTAAATAAGTGGTGGTGTCTTTGTCACATTGCCACCCCAGAGAAAAATTGCCCTCATAAACAGGGCTTGACAAACGGTGACAAAATCTACTCGCCAGCCCTTTAGTGTGCATGCACATGACCCTTATTGCTCATGCATGTGCCACCAGTGAACAGGGTGACCAGCTGAAATCTATTCGCCATGGGTGAGTAGAAACAGGGATTTATCGAGCCCTGCTCATAAATGAGAAGGCCATCAAAAGGACAGATTTGGTGCCTAGGACCAGTACTCTTTATCCATTCTTCATAGATAAACAAGTCTCCCACTTTATTTTTAAACATCAAGTGTCAAATTAATCCATAGTGCAACATCTCTGACTTCAATGGAATGACAGTAGAGACGGACTTGGCCCTGACTTGTTACATTGCAAAGCAGAGCGTAATAGTGTACAATGTTTGATATGAACAGGGCTGTATTCTCCTGTTGTTAGAGCTAGTCCTGATGCTTCATTTGCTAATGCCTCTAGTTTATGACAGGTTAGTAACTGCAGAGCAGAGTTAGCTAACTCTAGAAAGCATGGTTCTGCTGAGAGTTTTTGGTCTTACATTTGTTTGAGTCCACTGTCAGCTCTTTTGATATATTGATGCGATTATGGATTCCGTTATTATTATCATTATCATTCTTAATGGTTGGATCCATTCTGGTCTGTTTTCTTTTCATCTCATCTATGAAAGACTAAGATTCTGTCTACGCTCCTTCTGAGATTCATGCCCAAGAGTCTTTCTTTGAGCCTGTGCTTAATATTCAGTTTTGTTAGCAGAGCAACATACATTTCTTTATTCTTAGAAAGAGCTATGAGGTTATTTTTTTGTGGCCAGACAGAGTCTCTCTCTCTCTCAGTACTGACAAAGAATTCCCATGTTAGTAATTTGATTTGTAAATTGTTATAACAAGCTAATGTTTTGCTACTTGTAGAGATCATACAGTATAGGAAGTGCATGACCTAAACGTGGTTTACTAATATCAACATTCATGATATCTTAGAAGCTTTGGAGATGTGTAGTTTAATTCAGTATCTTGACTGGAATGAATGAAACTAATGCTAGAACCCTATTTACCCTACTGTCATTGAGTCATCTCCCTGCTTTCAATAGAGTTCACAGCTCCTAACTTAGTAGCCAGACTCATCTCAGCCCTGGGGTTTGGCTTACTCAAAAAAACAAAACCAAACCAACAAACAAAACCAAACAAACCAACAAACTACTAGAACATACAGGTAACTGTAAACTCCTCCTTGACATGGCTATACTTCAACTTTCCCTCCACGAACCCCTGGTCCTGTCTCCTTCTCCCTGTTAGCACATTCCACTGCACCTATTCAGAGAGGATTTAATGAGCTGCACTCACAACAGCTTTAACAGTTCTAACTTGTGCTAAGAAAATGTTGTGTCAGGAAAGCCTGGCCACCCTTTCACACAGTCATTATTTCAGTTTTCCAAGAAAGAAAGAAAGAAAGAAAGAAAGAAAGAAAGAAAGAAAGAAAGAAAGAAAGAAAGAAAGAAAGAGCAGGCACTGGCAAGCCGTACTGTATATGGAACAAATAACCAGTTAGCATTCACATGTGACTCAAAGGCACTGTCTCAGATGGGGAGAACATACAGGGAGGGCCTAATCATGTGATGTGCTGAGTTCTCCCTGGAACTTGTGAGAACTCTCAGCTGCCTTTGAAATCCCTTCCCAGGAAACATTCAGCAACTCACAGGATCAGGTGCAGGGTACCTGGCAAGGGAGGTGAAATAAAGGGGTTGGCATCTGAATTCAGTTCATAATACTTCACAGCTCGCCTACTTCAGGCCATCAGAGGGAGTTGACGGCACTCAGCACTTCACTCAAGGCACTCAGGACTTCACATTTGTACTCTGCTTCTCTCCCACATTTTGGCTTTGCCTTTCTGGCTAAAGGCCTTTGAGAACAACAAATGCTAGTAATTGTACTAATGTCTTACAAGGACTATGTGCCGAGGTCAACAGGCCTCAAGATTTCATACGAGTTCTGTCCTAAAAAGTACAAATTTGTGCTGGCTCTGTTTTCACATATCTTTGTTATGAAGAGGGAAGGGGGAACCACTTTCCAAGGGAGGGTCCTTAATAGTCTTTAAATCCCAGCTGGGTGACCTGCTCACAACCAATTTTGCAGATGCGGGCATGCTGATGACAGAGTTTTGTTTGCCAGCTGTGCCCTCTCTTGCCTCTTTGTGTCTGCTGTGTTACTGAGAGTTGGCAGAGGATATAAACTGAGAAGAGGGAAAACAGAGTGTAAGATACTCATCTCTTTCAAACCTCTGCAGGCTCACAAAAATGGAATCATGCGGGGGAAAGATGGGGGACAGTGGCATTATGGTCTCATTACTTGCATACCAACAAACTCACATTTTTTATTTTTCACTGATTTCATGACCTGGGTTTTTAAGACCATAGCTTCCCTCAGTCAGGAAGTGGATAGTTTTTCTTCTGTTTCTGGAGAGCATATTTTAAAATATTTTAAAGGAGAATCAAATTTAATCTCATCAGCCTTGAAAGTGTTACTTTAACATATTTCCACCCACACATGCTGTAAACACACATACTACTTAGTAAATATAATAGCACACACATATATTTACACAAATACCACACTTTGCCTTGTAAGCATAACATTGCTCTATAAAAGATATAGGAAGGATGTATAATCTACTGAAGTCCTTATAGTCAAGACCAGAGGAGACATCAACCTGCTCATCTTTATTTTAACCCTAAAATCTTGCCAAACACTGTGCCCCTTTTTTCACTCCTTTTCCCAAAAACCTAGATGGTTACATGGAAGGATGGACAGATAATTATAAACATTGACTATCTGTAAAGTGAAGAGAAATGAAACATTGCCCCAAGAAAAAAATTGATCCTGAAATTGTCATAGATTGCTGGAAGGAAAAGGTACACAATCAAAAGGAACTATTTTTATCCAAAGGCAATTTAATTTCCTGCTGTTGCCTACTGGGACAATCAAGGTTTGTTTTATTTGTAGTATCTGTGTCTCAAAGGGCCCAGTCCGAATGGGGATCCATTGTGTAAGGTGCTGTACAAAATGTGTTAATTCTGTTGATTTTCATTTTACATGGATTACCTTCTAGAACAGTCTTGAAGGATGAGAGCAAGTCCTGAGGTCTTATTCCTTGACAAGAATAGCTCCTGAAGAGGGAAAGAAGAGCTCTCTCTACCCCTGTGTCATCCAACTTTATTCCCTCACTTTCATTCAGAATCTTTGGGACTGCAAATTCTCCTTAAGAAGGGCATGGGCATCAGCCATCCACTCAGGCTGGAATATATAGTAGCCTCATAATGAACAGCTCTGCTGTTCCTGCTGTCTTTGCTCTGCCCCCACATTTACGCTACATCTACACTGCTTCTTTTTTGTGGAAGAGGAAATGCAAATGAAGCGCTCATTAGCAGCTTCTCATGCCTCATTTGCATATTCTCTTCTGATGCTTTTTGCAGAAGAGGTTTTTGTGCAAAAAAAGCAGTGTAGACGGGTCCGTTTTGCGCAAAAAAAACCCTTTTGCACAAGAACCCTTAATCCTAAAAAAATGAGGTTTACAGGTTCTTGCACAAAAGGGTTTTTTTGCACAAAGTGTACCCATCTACACTGTTTTTTGTGTGTGCAAAAACCTCTTCCGCAAAAAGCATTGGAAGAGGATGTGCAAATGAAGCGCGTGAAGTTGCTAATGAGTGCTTCATTTGCATTGCCTCTTCCGCAAAAAAGAGGCAATATAGACAGAACCTTAGAGAACATGAGGGGAGCTGGAAACAACGGGCAATTTTTTCTTAGCCAGCCTTGGTAGCTTCTTTTCTTGCCAGCTCTGGTCTTCTCACAGAGCCAGTACTTTGGGAACTCGGATAGCTGGTATTTCTTAGCAGTAGCTTCTTCCCGCTGGCATTTGAACTTTAAACACAGTCAAAAATTCACACTATATTAGCATATTCAATATCAGTTCAAGGCTAATAAAAGCTGAACATGTTTGTTTGTAAATGGAACAAGTTCTCATCTCTCCTCAACAAAAGAAATTCTAAGCTAGTGTCAAAACTCCCAACTTTCTGTGGCTTGGCTTTATGGATAACTGAGACATTATAACATCTTTCATAAACTTGGCTATCTCTAGAATTTTCCTCCACGATCTGATCTAACCTAACTCCCTAGTTCCTCTTTCCTGGAGTGCCACATACATCCTTATATTCCAAAGGCCATGTCTTCACTCCAGGAAAGATCGATGCTGCCGCAATTGATCTTCTGGGGTTCAATTTAGTGGGTCTAGTAAAGAACCACTAAATCAAACTCAGAGAGCGCCCCTGTCGGTAGCCAGTACTCCTGCTCCTGTGAGGAGTAAGGAAAGCCAACAGGAGCATTTGCTCCCATCGACCTCCTACTGTGGGGACAGCAGGGAAACTCTAATCAAGGTACGTCAACTCCAGCTACATAATTAATGTAGCGGGAGTTGCGTATCTTTATTCAACCCAACCCTTCATTGTAGACCGGGCTAAATAGAGTTAACAAGCCACACTTGTAAAAAAAAGTGTCAGTAGAATTTCAGCAGCTGAAGGTAAGTTTCTAACACGTTGTCAGGATGGGTCAACAGAATAGCCCTGTCAGACTGTTACAAGGCTTGTGCAAAACACGTACACAATCAGAAGAATCCTTCCATCTTATCTTTAATGTATGTGACTAAAAGTCAATTGTAATAACTTATGTTCTCCTTTTTCTCCTAATCAGAGGGTAATAGAACATGCACAAAGCATGTGTCCTTCCACCATACAGAATGGACACCTACTTGCACACCATGGCTGCATCTAGACCGGCAAGGTTTACCGCAAAAGCGGCCGCTTTTGTGGAAAAACTTGCTGGCTGTCTACACTGGCCGCTTTGAATTTGCGCAAGAACACTGATGATCTAATGTAAGACTGTCAGTGTTCTTCCGCAAATACAATGACTCTCCCTTTCAGGAAAAAGCCCTCTTGCACAAATGCTTTTGCGTAAGAGGGCCAGTGTAGACAGCTGAGAACCATTTTGTGCAAAAAAGCCCCAATGGCGAAAATGGCAATCGGGGCTTTCTTGCGCAAAACCGCGTCTAGATTGGCACGGATGCTTTTCCGCAAAAAGTGCTTTTGCGCAAAAGCGTCCGTGCCAATCTAGACCCTCTTTTCCACAAATGCTTTTAATGGAAAAACTTTTCCGTTAAAAGCATTTGCAGAAAATCATGCCAGTCTAGACATAGCCCATATGTCACAATACTCAACTGTGATTTAATACGGCGGTTTTAAAACTTTTTTTCCGGTGACTAAGTTGAAGAAAATTGTTGATGCCTGTGACCCAGTGGAGCTGACCATGTATGATTTGGGATGTGGGAGGGTGTCAGCCGATGGTCAGGGCAGTGTGTGTGTGTGTGTGTTTCCGAGAAAAGGTTTAACGTCCGTGTCTTTACTGCTAGGACCGGGGTCCCATCGCAGAGGGTGGCCAGCAGGCCAACAGATGCTCCGTTATATAGGAAAAGCTTATTACACCTTAGATTTCAGCTGCTAGAACACAGGGGTTCCTTCGCAGCGGGCAGCCTAGGAAAGGCTGAAAAGGTGCCCCAACGGATCTTGTCACCTGGGAGTGACACAGATCCAAAACTCTCCCTATGTCTGTCCCTTTATGACCGGCTGAAGTTCTTTTAAATTGTGCTTGGTTCTGTTACAGCAACTGGAGGAGTCAGGTTAAAGCTTAAACAGTTACAGGTTTATTAAAAGACTTATAAAAGCATATGGTTACAATGGCTATTGCTCTATTTCTTAAATGCTAGCAAATATATATATATAGGTCTTAAAAATGATCACAGGAAAAAGGTAAAGATAGAAAATAGAAATAATGGTACCAAGTGACAGCTTAATCTTTAAAGAGCTCTAACACTATGTATATATATACTTAAGCAAAGGACCACATCTAGGTACAATTTTTACCCCTTTCTGTGCCTCTCGACTCCAGCGTGTCAGGTCAGGGCCGGTCTCTCAATTCCTAGGAAAGACGAATACGAGGTGGGCGTCCCCTCTGGAACCTCGGGAGATCAAACACCAAACCCGACCAGCAGATAGATGGTAGATTGACACTCAGAGAAAATGTGCTGCTGCACCCATCTATATACCCCTGGGGGCCCGTATCCTCTTTCTTATCTAAGATGCCGAATTGTACTGGTCCGTTTTGTGGTGCCAGTTCTTACAAGCAAGTTTCAAGTTAATTTACACTTGCAAGAGAGATAACTAAATTGTGAATACTAGACATTTTTTTACTGGGCGAGAGATTCCTCCCCCCGCGGACGGTTGTGTGTTCGTATCAATATGGGTTTGAGTCAAGGACACTCCTTGGCAGCCTCTTGGTCAGCAATTGGTGTATCTCTGTTTACAGCCATTCACAGTCACACAGCCTGGGCCTTCTGCTCTGTGTGCCCTGGATGCTCCAGGCAAGCAAAAATGGATGTTACGAGGGGGGGTTCCTGTCTGGCTACATTCCACCCCCTGATACGACACCCCACCCCACGTCCCAGGATACAAGATGGCGGTGATACCAGCACCTCTTGCCCACCTTGGGGGAATCTAGAAGTGTCCAATGGCCGGAATAGAAGGTTCAGGATCTAGGAATTGGCTAGGGTCTTTTCCTAGTGCTGTATATCGAATGTGCACAGAAAAGATAGCTTCATTAACTAGGCATTGCACAATACATAGAGTTATGCAGAAAATGATTACAAAAATTACAGTGGTTAGAGCAGTGGTTATAACAGAGTGTAGAAAAGGAGTTAGGGAAAATCTCAGCTGTTGGGCTAACCAATTTAGCCATGAGATGTTTACATTCTTAGTTACAGCATGTCTTACCCCATACAGTCCGTTGCCACTTTCCTTGCCTCCCCCCAAAGTTATTTTGAAGATTGCGGTGGTCGCTGTCATCGAACCACACCGGTCTCCATTGGAAGATGTCGCTCTTGTTCCACTAGTTGTTTTGGGCTGAGAGGGACAAACTTGATTTCCAGTCTAGTAGAGGAGTCAAGTAAGGTGTTCTGGTACAGCAGTAGCAGTTGGAATGAGGAAGGAGACCATGGCAAGTTGGAGTACCATGTCTTGCTTCAGCTTAGTTTTTCTTTTTTTTATAGTTCAGTCTATAACAACAGCGATTGCAAGCACTGCAACAGCAAGCAGTATATATACAAAAAGTTCATGATGGTTTCCCGGCTCCACACCAGCGCTGGGAGGGATACATCCCACTGGAGCACTGTTCAGGGCCGTTGCCTCAGTTTCCTGTAATAAAACATAAGGTTTGCCGGTCTTGGATACAATCCAAGCCTCAGTAATGGTTATTGGTGTTAGCCCAGCGTCTGCAGTGGTCCAGACTCCTTTTCCCTTGTAGGAGTGCAGTACGCGGATTTGCATTCTTAAACTGGGGTTTTTGATTACCACAGTGTCTTCAGTGCATATTTAGAATCTTTGAGTGGCACAGTGTGGCTAGGAGAGGTTCTCCCTGTAGGGAAGAAATCTCTTACTGATCGGACTGCCTGTAGGGGTCTGCTGATTATTTAATCTTTGCTCTATAGTATTTAATCTGTTTTCTCATTTGCCATTTGTGGGCTTTTGGGTCCTCATGGATTCTTTACTTCCCCACTCCCATGGGTAGGCATGGAGGAGATGGGGACTCACCACCATAAGGGCTGGGTGGTCAAAGCTATCCTATTCTTCAATACTGGCCTTCTAATTTAATTTAGTTCCATTAATTAACAATCTAATTAGTTACTGGTCTAAATATCTGGTTAGATCTAGTGAAGTGGACACAGAGCTGGACAGATCCTTCAAACTATTCAGGATCAGTCGGTTGGCTTGGCTGGTGTCTAGGCCTTTACAGGCACTGGATATTACCGCATTTACCAGCCTGGATTCTATACAATTTCTGGCCTATGACATAAGTGTTGCTGACAGAGTTTCCAGGCCCAAACCAATCTGCGATGGTATCTGCTAAGCCCCGTCGTTGCCTAATTAGGCATTTGCCAATTTGATTAGCCAGTCTAGCACACAGCTGGTTTATACCAGTGTGGAACATCACCAAGGTAAGGACCAGTGACAGTTGTCCTGGTTCTAGGACAGGGGTCTGTTCAGGGCATGATGCACAATTGGGAGGCTCTATTTGGTCCTCAAGGACCTGGTTAATAATACGGCAAGTTAGCAATGGCCATTGTTTAACAAATGATAGCCATGCCTCAGGGGTTACCTTTGTCTGGGCTTTAAGTGGTAAGCCCCAGTAGGAGTCAGTAGGTCCAACTTCAGTGGCCTAATGTCAGTGTTTAGCTTCTTTCCCACAATATTCCATACAAACTTTAACTCAGAGGACTGTGTATTCTTTATCCTCGTAGTGTTCATGTTGTTACAATAAACAAAATGATTCTGTGTGAATGAGGGGCGGCCTAAGGCCGTGTATTCTCATTGCTATTAGCATGTATTTTTCCTATGTATGTGACTTGAAGGAGGTTACGTTGACTAGAGTCACTGTTTCTCTTTTAGGACCAAGCATGGTTCACAGATATTTAATTGTTAACCCATGCAATTCTATAATTCTTGAGGCTTTTTAAGGCATCAGGCACCAATGAGTAGCAGGTCAAGTAGCTGTTATTGCAATGGTGAGGTTACTAGTTTCCTCATTGTTGTGGGCATCTTTACTTAAATATGCTGATGTCTTACTTACCCATGTTGTTACTTATAGATTTCTTATTATCTCTGGCCAAACCACTTTTATGGTTGGTGTGCAAATTTACAGAAGCTAAATATTTCATTTGTGTGGCCATTAAAACAAAACCAATCTGGTGGGGGAGAGGGCTGGTACCCCACTCCCAGTCCTCTGTTCACGTGATGCACTCCTTGCTTCCTTCCAGTTTCTTCTTTATTTACCTGTGGAGACATTGTTAACATTCTCCTAGCCTAAACAATTACCAAACTATTATCCTTTCACTAAAGTTTAAAGTTGCCAATTGATTGGGCCTAATTATTAATTTTGTTGGTTTAAATTCATGCTTCCGCTTTACTCAAAGTATCCTTTCATTAAAACAATATCTTACACACAACAATATTTGCAATTAGTATTACAATTAAGACACACAAGACAAACTTGGACAGAACACAAACTTATTGTGTCATGACACAGAACCATGGTTTTTGTTGTTGTTGTTTGTTGTTTTTCTTCAGCTTTAATATATATATTTGCTAGCATTTAAGAAATAGAGCAATAGCCATTGTAACCATATGCTTTTATAAGTCTTTTAATAAACCTGTAACTGTTTAAGCTTTAACCTGACTCCTCCAGTTGCTGTAACAGAACCAAGCACAATTTAAAAGAACTTCAGCCGGTCATAAAGGGACAGACATAGGGAGAGCTTGGGCGTTTGGATCTGTGTCACTCCCAGGTGACAAGATCCGTTGGGGCACCTTTTCAGCCTTTCCTAGGCTGCCCGCTGCGAAGGAACCCCTGTGTTCTAGCAGCTGAAATCTAAGGTGCAATAAGCTCTTCCTATATAACGGGGCGTCTGTTGGCCTGCTGGCCACCCTCTGCGATGGGACCCCGGTCCTAGCAGTAAAGACACGGACGTTAAACCTTTTCTCGGAAACACACACACTGCCCTGACCATCGGCTGACAGAGGGGGATCCTGGCTGGGACAGATTCAGGGTGCAGGGGTGAGGACTGTGTGGTAGAGCTGGAAATGAAGGGTTCAGGGTGTAGGACAGAGTTCCAGGTTGCGGCAGGGAGTTGGGGTGTGGGAAGGGATCAATGCTCTGAATTGCAGGATACAGACTCTGGGATGGGGCTGAGATGCGGGGTTTCAGGTGCAGGAGATGGCTCCAACTTTGAGGCAGGGCTCAGGGCTGGGGCAGGAGTTCAGGCCATGGGGTTGGGTATGGGCTTACCTCTGGCAGCTCCCAGTCAGTTGTGCAGTGGGGGTGCAGAGGCAAGCTTCCCACTGGTCCTGGCACTGTGGACTGCGCTGTACCCCAGAAGTGGCGAGCAGCAAGTTCAGCTCCTAAGTGGAGGCATGAAAACAGCTCCTTGAAGCTCTTGCCTGCAGGCATTACTCCCTCAGTCCCATTGGCTGTGAACTGGCTAATGGGAGTGTGGAGCCGGTGCTCAGGGAAGGGGCAGCATGTGCAGCCACACGACCCCTCCATTTAGGAGCGGAACCTGCTGCAAACTGCTTCCAGGGCACAGTGCGGTGTCAGAACAGGTAGGGACAAGCAGTGGTTTTCAAAGTGTGGGTCTCTACCCAACTTTATCCAGCTACCAGGGTCCCTGGTGCTGAGCAAGGCAACTTCATGCCTTACATTCTGAGACCCAGTACGGGGTTGAGTCCCGAAGTTCAAAAAACACTGATCACATAATTTATGTCACTGAAGTTGTGCAACTTAGGCTGACTTAGAGCTTTAGGTGTGGACTAGCCCTTAGAGACTGCAAAAATATAATGCAGAGATGATACCGGACTGCTGCAATTGGTCTCAGAGACCACTGCGTATAAATAGCTAGATAGAGACAGACATCATTAAATCAAACACGGAATTGTTAGCATGTGCAACTGATTAGCAGAGTGCCCACAGCTGTCCACATTGCCCACAGCTGGCAGCATATGTTTATACTGGTGGTGCACATCCACATATGTCTCAGTGCACATAACAAAATTTATTCCACACATGGATGGGAAAAAAATTAGAGGGAACACTGATGCACCTGGGATTCCAAAGAAATCTGAAAATACATATTAATTTCACAGCATGAGAGGTAGTTTATGCAGAACAGTATTTTTTAAAATACAAATATTCTTCATCAGATAAAAGGGACCACAATTGCTCTCTCTCTCTCTCTCACTGTTCTTAGAGTCAAAAGTCTGATTTAAACCCACAAAAGCATGGAAATTCAATGTTAAGATTTCCACTCTCTCAATACATCACATACTGATCTGTAAATTGCCACAAGGCCCAGACACAGCTGGGTGAATTAAAATCAATATGGAAGATTTCATTCTTAGTTTTTTTCCCTGTGTGTATGTCTGAATCTAAGGTCCAAATGTTCAAAAGCAGAATCAGCAGTTACAGAAACATGGACAATGACCAAACGTAAGTTTCCATTCAGAAATCACTTAGGGTACCTCTATGCCAATGTTATTTTGAAATAACAAAATGAGCATCTACACAGCAATCTATTATTTCAAAATAATGTCAAGATGGAAGACTTCTTTCTCTGACTCCTGTAGCCCTCATTTTATGAGGACTAAGTGAAGCTGAAGGAAGAATGTTCTTCCTTTGACTTTCTGCTGTGTAGACAGCGCCAAAAGCCAAGTTAAGCCATTTCGACTTAAGCTACGCAATTGATGTAGCAGAAGTTGCATAGCTTAATTCAACTTTTGCCCTGTAGTGTAGACATGCCCTTAGGGGCTATGTCTACACTACAGAGTTTTTCAGGAATACCAAAGGTATCCCAGAAAAATTCTGCTGCATCTAGGGAACACGTCTGCTCTTCCGAGTTTTTTTTCAGAAGAGCTGATGCACTCTTTCGGAAGCCACGGGGCATTTTATGAGGAATAAGGGTTCTTCTGAAAGAGGAGGTTTTCCCAACATTTGGCCCCGTGTAGATGGGCCAAATGTCGGAAAGCCTCTTCTGAGAAAAAGAATCAGAAAAAAATATGCAAATTGAGAATTGCAATTTGCGTACCTTTTTCCAAACCCCCCCCAGCTGTGTAGACATAGCCTATTGCGCTTGTCCAAAATAACATGATGTACCAAATAAAGCTACTGCATGCCTAACTATTTATTTGAATAGGTAAATAAATGTGCACTTTGTGGATGTACTATTCGTACATGCATTTGAAAATTTGCCCTTTAATGTTCCTTCATTTTTGGATGCTTTTATTCCCCTTGCTCCTCCATTCTACCCAATTTGCCTACTTTATGAAACTTGTTCACTAAGGATGTGATTTTATAGCACAACAAATTACTGCTCACTTTGCTTCAGATTATTGCTAGTGTTCAGTATTCCAGTTTAATGGTGTTACATTTCAAAATTTGATTTAATTTCAGATTAGTTTAAAAAACATGGCAGTAAAGGTTTGATTCTACTCCTGTTTAAGTCCATTTCAATAATACTAATGAGGCAGGATTGGTCATAAATCCTAAAAAGTGATTCCATTGTGGCATGTTGAACCATAGAGAAACATGTTGTTTTGAATCATTAAGCAGCATCTCCCATGCCTGAAGTACCTCCCATGAAGATTCACAGGGTTCAAACAGAGGGGAGATTGTGGTGCATCATGGGAGGTGTAGTCCATCCAAGGAACTTGACACTTAGGGTATGTCTACACTACCACCCTAGTTCGAACTAGGGTGGTTAATGTAGGCAACCGGAGTTGCAAACGAAGCCCGGGATTTGAATTTCCCAGGCTTCATTTGCATGTTGCCAGGCACCGCCATTTTTAAATGTCCGCTAGTTCGGACTCCGTGCCCGCAGCTACACGCGGCACGAACTAGGTAGTTCGGATTAGGCTTCCTAATCCAAGAACAACAATTTTTCTCCCTCCTCCTTGTGACACCCTTTTAGATACCTGAAGACCACTATCATGTCCCCTCTTAGTCTTCTCTTTCCCAAATTAAACAAGCCCAATTCTTTCAGTCTTCCTTCATAGGTCATGTCCTCTAGACCTTTAATCATTTTTGTTGCTCTTCTCTGGATCTTCTCCAATTTCTCCACATCTTTCTTGAAATGTGGTGCCCAGAACTGGACACAATACTCCAATTGAGAGCTAATCAATGCAGAGTAGAGCGGAAGAATGACTTCTCATGTCTTGCTCACAACACTCCTGTTAATGCATCCCAGAATTATGTTTGCTTTTTTTGCAACAGCATCACACTGATGGCTCATATTTAGCTTGTGATCCACTGTGGCCCCTAGATTCCTTTCTGCAGCTCCGGCTCCATAGCAGGGAGTGCTGTGGTGTCCAAACACAGGGAAACCAAAGCACACAGTGCAAATGCTTTGCTTGTCCCTCAGAGAGGAGGCAAGCAAGCAAAAGAACCCAAGACATGGCTATACGGGGTGGTCCCTTTAAACGTCCTTCAGGAAATCACTGCTGACCTAATGTCCTGCCTGAACTGACTCCAGGTGGCCTTTAAGGTGAGATAGCATCCAATCAGTGTGGGCACTCTATTTCAAAATAGGAAATCGCTGTCTCAATGCACTTTTTGTGTGTAGATGTGCTATTTCGAAATAAGCTATTCCGGAAGCTATCTTCCAGAATCGCTTTTTCCGAAAGAAGCGTGAAGTGTAGACGTACCTTTAGAATCTTATTTCTGAGCTCTTAAAAGGGGATTTTCTCATGATTTTCACCCACACTAAAAATATCCACCCAGTATTCTCCCATTGTTTCCAGTAAGATTGAAGGTTTAGATGGGAGATGGATTGCGATGCGAAAGGTAGACAAAGATTAGAAGAAAACATAGTTGAGACTGTACAGGTGCTATACCCGCTCTCCTTCAAATAACATCTCTGCATTCTATATAAGGTCAAATGTACAACCCTCCCCCCACTCCGAACCTTTCTAGGATTTGGCTTTTTTCAATTATTACTCAAGCTATAACAAAACATACACCTTAACCTTCTTTCCCATCTCTCTCCTCAGACTGGCTGTTCCTAGGGTTTCTGGAAGAATGTCCATTAGTTAGACATTTGATTTTTTCCAGTCCAGATACAAATATAGATGAAATACTTACTTAGGTGTAGATATGTAGAAGCTAGATATATGGATGAGTAGATAGCATATGCTTGGGCATTTGTATATCGGGTGTCATCGTGGCATCATTGAAGTCTATGGCAAAACTCCTATTGAATTTAGTGGAGATAGGATTTATGTCATATTGTATATAAATTAATAAATTAAACCTTTGTTAACTGTAGAGCTGGTCAGAAAATTTCTAATGGAATTTTTTTTCATCAGAAAATGCACATTTGTGAAAGACAAAATATTTTGGAGAAATATATCAATTTCCATGAAAAAAAGCATTCCGATAAGGATCAAACATTCCATTATGACATTTACAGAATGGAGGGTTTTGATTTTTGTCTAGAAATTTTGTATATATTTGAATTTTTAAAAAAAAGGAAAATCAGAACAAACACAATGATTTTCTTAAAATGAATTGTTTCCATTGACCTGAAACACATTTTTTTTCTAAAATTATATTTTGTGGGGAAATTTTTGTTTTTCTTCCATTTTAGAGCAGAAAAAAATTAAAAAGTTGCAGAATGTTTTACAAAATAGACAATTTAGTTCCTGCAGAATTCTAGTTAACAGTCATCCTGGGAACAGCAAAAAACAGCTATCTAGGTGATGGAAGTCCTGCAGGAAGCCCTAGGAACAGGCAGGAACACAAATAGACTATGATTTACTTCAGTAGGATTACACATGTAAGCATCTTTGGACTGGAACTGTGTTTCATCTGTGTCTTATAAAATATTGTCAGTGCTTAATAGATGACAAATAGTAATACACAGACATACATATAAGAAAAAAATTACTTGAAATGCTTTTAAAATTGGAAAATTAAAGCCCTGCATTTCTTTTAATATACACTAGCAAATGCAAGACTTAGAAAAGTTTGCTGCACTTTAGAAAACTTGGATTTTTTTAAAATAGATTTTACTGCTAAATGGACTGAATGACAGTTTGTAATAGGCTTGCATTTGTAATTGACTGAAAGAGCAATATGCCTTCAACCCCTTATTTTAATTTTGATATCTACATTTTCCATTTAAAAATCTATAGGAAGCATATAGTATTTGTTACACAATTGCATTGTTTTATTTCATTTTCTTAACATTTTCATGGTGAAAAAAATCATTATTGTTAAATCCTCAGTTTCCCATTTCAGAGACAATTTTATTGTCAAGTTAATAGTTATAACATTATGTCTTTTACAGAGATGTTGTGAAAATTGTCACATTGTAGTTGTATTTCAGACTCTCTAGCACTGCAAGGCCCAGAATATACTGTAAGTGATGCTATTATCTACCGCAGAATCAATCCTTTTGTTGAGAAGGTTTCAAATCTGAGACAACTAAAACCACAACTCATGAGTGGAAATTAAATAGTCACTGAAGACTCTACAAAGAAGCAACTCAAATTATACTCCCAATTCTCAGCTAGAAGATGGTAAATTATACTCATGATTCACAGAGGAAAAAAATCAATCTGCAGGAAATGTGCTGATTTACATAGCAGAAATAGTGGATATTCAGGCAGAACACTTTTCAACATAAAAAGGCAGGCAGCAAACAAGGATTTGCACCAGGCAGATAATGGAGGAAGGATTTTGCAGACTGAAAGCAGAGATAAAGGAAAATGGCATTTAGAAGGATGATGCAGGCCACCAGCACTTTGTCTACATGACAGGCTGAGAGCTATCTTTAAGAAAGCTGCAGAAGGGAAGGTGGTTTAAGGATTCTTTTATGTTTGCTAATGGCATCCAAAGTGGTCTGCCAGTCTTCTAACCCACTTTTTTGTGTCCAGAATCAAATTTGCCAGATGGCTTAAACATTGAGCCATTTTCAGTTCTCACAGTAGTTGGCATGGGCAGATTCTGAAAGGTTCTCTTTATTAATATTAGTGCCTTTGGACTGTGATGTTCTGCTATAATATTTCAACATGTTCATTCCACTTTTCTGTTTATAGTGTCTAGGAAATAGATGACTAGGCAGGCAATGGAGAGCAAACACCACAAGCAAAGTCAGACTGATACAGTTTACTATTCTTCAGGTAGGAAACAAGTATTAAATGTTGGAGCCTTGTTCTTCTAGGCTAACACATCTCCCAATCCTGCAGAATGAGGAGTATGGCAAGATGCTGAGTGTTCTCAGCTCTCACTAGACTGCCACTTAACTCATCTACATGGCCTAAATGAGTTCAGAACATTCATGCAGGCATGTCATTGGAGCTGTAAAAATAATAAATGAAAAATTGCCTAAACATTTGGGCCCTAATCCTGTCACCCGTATGCACACTGGGTCTGATCCAAAGCTCATGAAAAACTCCCATTGGGCTAGATCCTTGGAATATCACAGCAATGTGGACTCAGTTCTACAAAATGGAGATTGCTGTGGCCTCATCCACAAAGCACTTAGGCATGATGTGCTTAAATTTAAGCACATGCATGAGACTTGCTGAAGTCAATGGGGAGAAGCACATGTTACATGCTTTGCTGAATTGGAGCCAGAGGGCTCAGCACCTCAAAAAATTAGGTTCTGATTGAGTAGCCCCACTGATTATAATGGGACTACAACGTAATAAGACTAAACTTTAGGGAGACTGAGAGAATTGGGCCCTTTATCATTTTGTATAGATGGCTGGCCTTGAGTCCTCAAGCATTCTTATGGTTAAAGCGTTTGGGTCTCGAATAGCGGTCAGTGGGTTTCCAGTATACGGTGGTGTTTATATGACCATCATTTCTTACCTACATGCTTCTTGCTTCCATCCAGGACACATCACACAATCAATTATTTACAGCCAGGCCCTAAGATACAACCAGATTTGCTCCACTCCCACAGAGACAAACACCTACAAGATCTTTATCAGGCATTCTTAAAACTTAAATACCCACCTGGGGAAGTGAGGAAACAGATTGACAGAGCCAAACAAGAATCCAGAAGACAACTACTTCGAGACAGGTTCAACAAAGGAAATAACAAAACACCACTGGTCATCACCTATAGCCCCCAGCTTAAACCCCTCCAATGTATCATTGACAGTCTACAACCTACCCTGGAAAATGATCCCTCACTCTCACAGGCCTTGGGAGACAGGCCAATCCTCATCTACACACAGCCCCCCAATCTGAAGCAAATCCTTTCTAGCAGCCACACACTGCACCTCAGATTCACTCACCCAGGAACCTACCCCTGCAATAAACCCTGTTGCCAACTCTGTCCACACATCTATACAAGCAACACCATCACAGGACCTAACTACAATAGTCACATCAGGGGCTCATACACCTGCACATTCACTAATATTATATATATGCCATCAAGTGCCAGCAATGCCCCTCTGCTATGTATATTGGCCTACAACAAAGGATAAATGGACACAAATCAGACAACAGAAATGGTAATGCACACAAACTTGTAGAGGAATATTTTAACCTGCCTGATCACTCAGTCATGGATTTAAAAGTGGCCATTCTTCTACAAAGGAATGTCACTAACCAATTAGAGAGAGTCTGCAGAACTGGAATTCATCTTCAAGTTTAACACTGTTGCCCTGGGCTTGAATAAAGATATTAACTGGCTGGCGCATAACAAAGCCAATTTCTCCTGTCTCTAACATTCATATTTTTACATCAAAAGCTATGAATGGGACACAAAGAAAAACTAGACAAATTTCCTAATGACTGTATTAGAAGTGTGGGAAAGGGGCAGGGGAGAGGAAGACGAAATGGAGCATACAGACAGTTTTGGTGAAGGCACACCAAAGTATGCAGAGGCAACTGTCCCTCTTGTCCCACAGCAAATGACACCCCTTCACAGGTCAGGGCTAGTATAGAAAAGTATTTCTGCTCCTACAGAAAAACACAACACAGGACACTTTAAACTCAAAGGGTGCGTCTACACAGCACCCTAAACTGGAAATAAGATACGAAATTTGCACTATGCAAATTGCGTATTGTATCTCGAATCTATTTCAAAACAATTTATTTTGAAATTTGGCATGTCTATAAGGTGCCAAATTTGGAAATAACATGCTATTTCGAGCTATCAGTTAACCTTTGTGCAAGGAGGTTTACCAGGATGGCGAAATAGCGTGCGAGTTATTTTGAAAAATATTTTGAAATAACAGATGGCTTGTGCAGATGCAGGGTAGCTATTATGAGATACCTCCAGTATCCTGAAATAGCCGCGCAGTATAGATGTACCCAAAAAGGTAGTATAGATGTGCCCTGAGATACCAGTAATATGATGACACAAGATTGTGCTGGAGTGTCATCATATCCACATCCATTGCCTTATCAAGTGAAACAGAATTGGCACTGCCTAATGCTGATCATGGTTCTTCACGATTCCAGACCACAGCACAAATTCAATATTCCCATCATTGTAAGGAAACCAAAAATACATTTCCTGGGAAATAATACATTCTTTCTAATCTGAGTCAAACCTAAAATTAATCAGCTATAATTACTAAACATAATTTAATTAAAACTATCTGCTCACCATCTGGTTATTTGTATAAATTTGGGAATCTACTATTTCATATTAAATTCCTCCATTTAACAAATTATGTTAAGTAATATATTTTTCCATGTATAATGATTATGTAATTAATCTTTTTCAAATTATATTTCCTGCCATTTGACAGAAATATGATTTGTGTAATAAGACAGTTGACCAACTAATTTTTTCTTCAAAGTTGGCATCTTTCATCAAAGTCTCTTTAGATTTAAAATTAATGTTAACAGCATCAATAAAAAATCGTTACTTAGGAGAAGAAGTTTTAACAAGAAAAGATCCTTTGCCACATTCAACAAGCTAACCATTAAAAGTATAATTTAAAAATCCATTTGAAATGTGTATATATATATTATGACCAACAAAGAATAAAAATTAATGTGACTTGAAAAGAGAGTGCTTCTATGATTCAACATCATTCATCTCTCTCAACAGCTATAGAGTTCATCTATACAACAATATAGAATTGATGCTAAAATAGTTAAAAAGGATATCATGAAAAGGGCCTGAGCTGGGACGTCATCACAGAGGATTCTCAAAAAAACACCTCCCTGGTTTGTAAGAGACTAGAGGCTTTACATTAACTCTACTGTTCAAACTTGATTGTCTGAGAAGGATAGTACACACAGCAGGACAGGACAGTAAGCTAGTAGAAGGAAGGAAATCAGCAGTAGTAGTTCTGAGACAGCAGAAGTGTTATGATGTGGGAATCAAGACATCAGACTAGTGCCATGTCTACATTTGAGCTACGATATATGATTTCCAGCTTGCCTAGACAGACCCACAGGAGCTCTGTGTGAGCCAGGGTAGCACGGGGAGCGGCTTGGGCTAGCCACCTGAGTATGTACTCAGAGGGTCTGGATGTGTTAGTATTCATGTAGCTTGTCTGAGCTGCCACCCAAGCTACTTCACCTACATATGATCTCTTTTTCTAGGTAATATTGGTACATCTACGTGAGCTGATCATCATACCTCTCAGCTCAAATACAGTCATACCCAAAGATTCAGGAGACCTTGGTTCTATTCCCAATTTGACTGCTGACCTGCTATATGGACTTGGGTAAGATACTTCAGTCCTTTTTTTGCCCTTCTATGCTTTGTCTATTGATACTTTAAGCTCTTCTGTCAGGGACTGTCTTCCAGTCTATGTGTGTTCAACACTGAGCACAACTTGCGCTGATCTTAGATATGGCCTCCCAGCACTATTGTAATGCAAACAAATTATAAGAATGGAACATAAACGATTAATCTCATTGATCATACTAGTGTGAGAGAGCAGATGGGCAGTACAGGACAAGCAGGTAAAGGGAAAGAAGTGATGAAAATGTAACATTCTAAAACTTTAAAAGGCATATTTTCAAAACCATATTCCCTCCACAATTTTGTGTGCACACTCACTTGTGGATGCAAACAATAGAATTTTGTCATCTCACTCCTGAATTTGGTACTACAGAGGCCTTACCAGGGAACTATCATAGTGCATGAGATCAGATTCCAGAGGTAAATTGAGAACTGCATTAAATTTTCAATAAACAAATACATCATCAAGCAACAGCCTCCTTAAAGCAAAGCTTTTATTTAGGGCAAAAGCCTTTGAGAGAAAATAGTCTGTTTTATAGCTTTAATGTCTATCATAGAATCATAGAAATATAGGTCTGGAAGGGACCTTTAAAGGTCATCTAGGCCCCCCTCACACTGAGGCAGACTGGAGAATGCTTAGACCATCCTTGACAGGTGTTGATTTCATCTGCTCTTAAAAACCTACAACAATGGAGATTCCACATCTTCCCTTGGAAGCCTATTCCAGAGCTCAACTATCATTATAGCTAGAAAGTTCTTCTTAATATCTAAGCAACATCTCCCTTGTTGCAGATTAGGCACATTGCTTCTTGCCCTGCCTTCATTGGACAAGTAGGACAATGGATCACCATCCTCTTTATAACAGCTCTTAACATATTTGAAGATTGTTATCAGGACTCCCATCAGTCATCTTTTCTCAAGACTAAATGAAATGCCTATAGACCCTGGTCATCTTCAGGCAGAATCAAACCTGGGTGAGCCCTCTGGCACGTAGAACATGAGCCTTTACCACATGAGCTAAAAGCCAGCTGGCAATTAGCTAAGGCTGTAGAGCAGATTCATTATTCTTTCTGTAAGTGGTCTCAGTGCCGCTAGATGGGACAGTGCCTCACACCCAGAAGGTGTGTGCATTACATAAGCATGAGCAAATTAACCTTTCCTCATAGGAGCCTTTTATCATTTTTGTCACTCTCTTTCTGAACTCTCTCCAATTTGTCCACATCTTGGTTTAAAGCGCCCAGCATGAGAGAGAATACTTCAGCTGAGGCCTCTTCACTGTTAGGTAGAACAGGACAGTTATTGCCCATATTTTACATACACGTCTGTTAATGCACCCTCCGTCTCCCTGATCACCTCCTCCAACTTTTGGAACAAGTTTTCCAATGATATGTGTTTTCCCATGTTACTTTTCCACCAGTTGTCTGGGTAGTTAACATCCCCCATTACTAACAGGTCTTCTGTTTTGGATATTTCTGTTGTTTGGTCTAGAAGTGCCTCATCCATGCGCTCATCGTGATCTGATGGTCCATAGTGAACCTGACAACATCCCTGTTTATTCCCCTTTTATCTTCACCCAGAGGCTTTCAGCTGGCCTCCTTCTGGATCTCAAAACAAACATATGTATTCTTGATTTTCTATTCAACTCTTCCCCTCCCTTTCTTCCCTGCCTGTCCTCCTTGAACTAGCTATATCAATACTCCTGTATACCAATATTCTAATCATGGGATTTATCCCAACAAGTCTCAACAATGCCAGCTAAGTCACAGCGTAGCATATGTGCAAAGATTTCCAAATACA
The DNA here is from genome assembly GCF_052426305.1 of Pelodiscus sinensis. NCBI lineage: Eukaryota > Metazoa > Chordata > Testudines > Trionychidae > Pelodiscus > Pelodiscus sinensis. The sequence continues at coordinate 65,198,596 of NC_143054.1, forward strand.
AACCAGTGCACAAATGCAAGGAGTAAGAGTGTGAGCAGATTTCCCCCAGTTTTTCTCCCCTTCTTGTTACCCCTATGGCCCAACTGTAATTTTCCTTTCTCTCCTACATCTACCAACTTCTAGGCCTCTGTTAAAGTCATATATTGATACACAGCAGCCTCTCTCCTCTCACAACTGGTGTTTAGCGATTTGGCAATACATTGGATCAGTGAGGGCACAATTCATTGTTAGAATCCTGTCAGACCATGCTATGCAGAGACTGTAAAACCACAGAGGGACTGTGTGTGTAGTTGAAGGTGCAGAATAGAGGAATATGCCAAAGTGATACATTTCCAGATTTAAGCAAAGAATACAAAATGGTAAATGGCTAGATTTAGTTAAATTAAGGATGATAATAATAGCAGTTTAATTTGGGGTCTGACTCATATTTTGATTTCATGGTAGCAAGATGACAGCCTGGAGAAGATGCTTGCAAATGCCTGACTCACAGGATGATGATCAGTGGTGTACTGCCTGTGTTAGTCTTTGCCTATGCTAGTACTATGTGTTTATGAAAGCATTATTAGAAGGTGTCAGTTGCTGGTGTAGCTCCTCCCCCATCCCATGAGATGTGAGCAAGAGATGGTCGTTTCACTGGACAGAAAGAGCAAACGGGTGGGTGAAGAAAGCAAACAAACCTAATGGGTACAAAATGGCTATCTGCCATCTTTGTTAACTCTTCTTTTCCCCAAAACCATACATTACACAACTTGACCTTGTCTAATTTGCTTCATAAAGACACTGAATACTAAAGCTGAACCAGGTGTGGAACATTTTTTCCCTATTAATTTGAATATTTAAACAAATCTCTGTGTGACCAGGCAGGCACCTATAGCTGAGCAGGGAGAGTAATTCACTTGTGTAGAGGATTTCCAGATTTTAGCTGTAGGTTTCATTCCAATCTGGAATGAAAAACCAAAATCTTTGCAATTGTCCATGAAATGGAATGACCGTTCTTCATACAGCTCTATTAGGAGCCCCAGATCCATGGCCAGTACCTTGGAGGGCTGACCCAAAGCAAGAGAGACTGGAAGCCCTGAGAATTCTGACTCTAAGGAAGCCTTGGGAGTCCAAGCTACCAAGCAGTCACCAGTCCGAGAATCAGGACTCACAGAGCTTCCAGGGAACTTTTGAAATCCTTCCTGGTTTCTGGTAGAAAATTTCATCCAACTTGAGCCACTCCACAAAATGTTTTGATTTTGGATCAATAAATGCAGCAGAAAAAAGTTTCATCCACATTTTTCTGACCAGCTTTATTTGCAGCCTTTTTAATTCTTCTCTCCCCACTCAAGTGTTCAAGCTTCCATATCCCCTCCACTCCAACATATTTTCTGAAAAGTAAGTGTTGGAAACAACTATACAGCAGGGGTGGGCAATATTTTTTTGCTGGGCTGCATCAGAAGAGACGGGGCCTCGAGTGAAAGAGGCAGGGCTGGGATACTTCCAAGTTCCCCACCCCCAGACTATGATTGGTTTGCGGGTGGGGGGGCACCTTTGCCCTCCTGCCCCTCCCCTCCTTCCCTATAGGTGCCTATGCCCCTGGCTGGCAGGAGACTTCCCACGCTCTCCTATCCCAGGCCAATCAGGGTCTGGGGGCAGGGAGTGTGTGAAGTTTCCTCCACTCTGTCCCCGCCCTGCAGGCCAATCAGGAGCACGAAGTCTTCTCCCACCCTGCCAGGAGCACGTGGCACTTCTAAGTTCTGCATGCTCCTCACAGGGTGGGGCCAGAGCGGAGGAAACTTCACGTGCTCCTCCGCCCCCAGGCTCTGATTGGCCTGGGGGCAGGGGAGCATGCAAAGCCTTCTCCAGCTCTGCCAGGAATGCGAGGCGCTTTTAAGCACTGCGCACTGCTTGCAAGGCGGGGGCAGAGTGGAGGAAATGTTGTACGCTCCCCTGCCCCCAGGGCGGGGGAGCAACAGGGCCTCCGTGGGCTGGATCCAGCCTGTGGAGGCCCTTTTGCCCACCCCTGAACTACAGGTTGAACCTCTGTAGTCTGGCACTCTTTCGTCTGGAAGCATCCATAGTCAGGCATGACTTTAGATAGCCAGATGTCCCCTTATCATGGGTGTGGCTAAGTTTCCTGCAGCCCTATAAAGTTTGTTTATAGCCACCAGTTCTGGCTCCCCATGCTCTGTACTGTTTTTTAGCTCTAATTTATCCCTAACACCTGGTCTATAACTCCCGTATTTCGAAATAACAAGTGGAGAATCCACACCGCCAAGTCCATTATTTCGAAATAAGGGGCTAGCTATTTCGAAATAATCTCTCATGTTCTCCATGACGAATAACACTTACTTTGAAATGGTTATTTTGAAATAGCGCTAGTATAGACACTCCACTGCTGCTATTTTGAAATAGCTACTCCACAGAGTCATTCAAAGTAATTACTCCCCAGTGCTTCCTGGGGCTCTAAGTTAAGGTAGCATGTCCACATTAAGGGACCCTGCCTTGGAGTAATTTTGAGGCTTCCTTATAGTGTGGGCATGCTATTTCAAATAGTTATTTCGGGATTTATTATTTTGAAATTATCTATTTTGAAATAATTTCTTAGTGTAGACATGGCCTAACTGTCTTCTAAGAGCTCAGTAAGCAGTGGAAGTGTTATTAATGCTGCTAGACAATATTGACTTCCTGCGGTATGGCAAATTCTCTGGTTTGGCACCGGTTAGGTCCCGAGGATGCTGGACTAGAGAGGTTAAACCTGTATTTGAATATTTGAGCGAAAATACTCTTGAAGTAATATATTTGATTGTAATTTTACTGTGTGTGCTGGTTTATTGCAACCAGGAATCAAAAATAAAATTCTGTGAATTATGTATCTAACTCAAGCCCTGACACTATAAATACTTCTCTGTGTGCTTAACTTTACTCACAATAGTCCTATTGACTTAACTTCCTCTCCTCATCCATAGTCAAGGTAACTAAGTACATAACAGAAACTTGCAGCAGCAGGGATAAAAATATGAATAGCAGCTTACAAAAATCCATTATGGTTTATGAATGATCTAAAGACCAGGAATTAAACACAGAGGAATATGTAGGTAATTTTCAACACCAAATACCTTTGAAATTTTGCAAACAGAAATGAAGGCAAAATTCCTCAGATAAACTGATTCTGAATTATTAACTCAGTTCTAATAATCACTATCACTAAAGGTATGTCTCCACTACAGAGTTTTTTTCAGAAAAATGGCAATTTTTCCAAAAAAACTTGAATTATGTCCACACTGCAATAGTGTTCTTTTGAAAACAAATGGAAAGAACAGAGAGGTTTTTCAGACATTGCTCTTTCTTTGAGGAAGGAGCCTTTTTGCGAAAGAGCTATTTAAAAAAAAAGGTGTGTGTGGACAGGAAAGAGGGAGTTCTTGCGAAAGAAGAGGAAAGAGGAAAAAGCATAGGTGCCTGGTGGCCACTCTGTCCATAGTAATCACAGCTTACCTGTGAGAGAGCGTCCATTCAGTGTGGAGGCTATCTTTCGAAAAAGCAGATCGCTATTTCAATGTGTTTTGGCAGTGTGGACGCTCTCTTTTGGAAGTTTTTTCAGAAGAGCTCTTCCGGAAAAGCTTCTTCCGAAAGAAGCCTGCAGTCTAGACATAGCCTAAGAGAATAATTTATTCAAGGAATTGGGTTTTGTCCATGGAATATCCATAAGAAGATTGTGATTTTCTTGAATCTACTATTCATATGTATTCAGAATATATCTTATCTGATCTTTAATTCTCTACTGAAAGCAAACATTCAAAATTCATGCTGCCTTGCCCAGGTGCTATTGGTCAGATGAGTCATACAGCAGTGGATCTCAGACTGTGGGTCAGGACCCTCAAGTGGGTTGTGACATCATTTTAATGATGTTGCCAACACTGGCATTAGACTTGCTGGGGCCAAAGCCAAAGCCTGAGCCTCACCATCTACGGCTGATGCTGAAGCCTGAGGGATTCAGCCTTGGGTGATGGGACTCACTTTACAAGCTCCTCACTTGGGGCTTGGCATGGCTTGGGTGGGCTCAGGTTTTGGTCCTCCCTTTGAGGGTCATATAGTAATTTTTGTTGTCAGAATTGGGTCAGATGCAATGAAGTGTGAGAACCCCTGTCATACAGCATTCTTCTTGATTCATGGCAAGAACATTGCTCTATCACCTCTGGTATGAATGATTGCATGGGCAAATTTACATTTTGGTTTTCAGGACTGCATGTGCATGTAATTTGAAAACCACTCTCCGCAATCTTTTTTTTCAAATTGGTACAAACTAATCACTCACATGCTCATAGAAAATGAACACAAAAATGGAATGTACACATGACTAAAGCAAATACATTTACAAATGTAGAAGGTCGTTTACAAATCGATGTTGGTAAGATGACATGCATAGGCTTAGCTTTAAGCAAGGTGAGCTATTTCCATTAAATACAGTGGGATTATTAATGCACTTAAAGTTAAGCCTGTGCACAAGTCTTTGTAAGGTCAGTGCCTTAAATAACATGTATTGACAATGTCCTGCATTGTTTATCCAGCTGTAAAAACTACCTCTTGGACTCTACTTCTACAAGGACTGTGCCTCTCCTGATATGGGTTGTTTTATTTTCTTCAAATGCCTTTAGTGATGTTGTGCAGAGAAATATTATCAGGCATTCCCCCCTCTATAAATACAACAACAAATAAAACAGTGAACATCCACAAGACATATATACTTTACAGAGAAAAACATGTAACGATAGCAGATTCTAAATCAATTTTTAGGCAGGATAAGGGCAGACTTTCATGGATTCTGGTATCTGTCACAACAATATGGCTTATTTCACTGATAAATTCTTCTCCAGCTTCAGCTTTCATGTTTTAAAATAGTTTTAACACTTTTTCATAAGGAGTTAACATTTCTGAAGAGTTCCCAACAGGTCATCACTAAATCCCAACTCTTTAAAATTATGATCCATCGGTGAGAGAATATTTAGGATTGTATAATTCTCCTGGTCCATGTCCGAACTTCTATTTATGTCAATGGGAAGTTTACCCCAAAATTAAAAGTATAATCTGGCCTTTGTATAGTAACTGAACTTTTAAGTATTATCATTGTTTCTGTAGCTTATTGTACTCAGGATTCATTATTGCTTATTTAGGACCACCTTTGTTGCTGCCCTTATTATCTCTTACTTCCCCTTGCTCCTTTCTCTCCCTCTCTCCCCCTTTTCTTTGACTCAAGATGACATTGCTGTACCACTTTACCCATGGCTCATATTTGGAAGGAGTAGAACTCTATTTCTTGACATCTCTGCTTTCACTGTGCAGAATGTGAATGGGGTCAGGTCTTTAGGCTGAACATTAAACACCCATGGGTTCAGAAGCTGAGAAGACATCCTTAAATTATGCCTCAACTCAAAATATAGCACAGCCCTCAACACAAATTCTAAGGATTAGTCTACAAATTAGGAACATTTTCTGCTGATAGAACTTCATCAGTGAAAACAAATGACAGCAATTACAATATAAACAGGATATAGATTTGGAGAATTACATGTCTGAATTTTCTCCAGTGTAGATATACAGACTGTGTGCCAAATTATGGCTCTCCAGCAATGTACAGGACATGTTAAAAGGGTAGCACAACTCCTTTAGGAATTCTCCCACTTCAGAGATGTTGCAGGGTTGGGATAGGAGGACATTCTCTGTTGGATTTCTTCACAGTCCCCAGTGTGAGGAGGAGATGGAGAGTGTGTGTGTGTGTGTGTGTGTTTGCGCGTGTGTCTGTCGAGGGTGGGGGGGGTGTTTGTATCAGGAAGGGGAATGTCTGAAATGGTAAAACTGCCCCCAGGCCTGCTCCACCTTATACCACAGACAACATGGCCCCATCAAGCAGTTCTAAATCTGTGAAGTATTAAGTATAAAGTAGTCTTAAAGCCACTTTTGCCCCTGCCCCATCTTTCCCTCCACCTAGGAGGGACAGTACAGAACCTGCACCAATGAAGTTAGGGTTAAAACAAGTGTAAGCAAGCTCAGAATCAAATGTTGTGCAAAAACTAGAAAACAACCTTTCTATCTTAAAATCCCATAAAGATAATGACACAAAGGCCACAGAACTTTTTTTGAATGCTAAGTATGAATGCAGGCCCCAGGGTCATCAAGAGTTCATACGGGTCTTTTTTTTTTCAGAAGCAGATGACTGAGATAAACCTGGCCTAAACACGTCAATGGCATTATGACATCATTTATGCTCTGCAAAAAAGCAAACCAAAACAACCCCTCCACCCAAAACCTTGCCAAATGAACCAGATGTCACCCTCACTAGACAATTATCTTTTGTGGCTTTGCTTGTGGGGTACTGTAACACCATTCAAAGACGGGGAACTAGAGAAATTAGAACACGGTGGTAAGCTATAGTATACAGATGTTTCAGAGATCTCCTAGACATGGTGATTACTTATTCACATGTCAAAGAGGGGCATAGGACCAAACACTGGACTCTTTTTTAAACATAGTAGCAGATCTTTTGATTAAATGAAAACTATATTAGTATAAGCCTGGCTATAGCTCTGCCAGACTAGGAACACAAAAGCTATCAGTCAATAGATGGTATAGACTTTTAGGGTCAAATTTACATGAATAATAATACATGAATGCAGCACTATAGTTTCAGTCGGAGCTGAGTTTACACTGCTATGGACAGAATTTGAGCCCTAGGCTAAGGAGAGGTTGCAGAAGTTGTAGGCTGTCTCCCAGCAGCAGCAAACTTAGATGTGGCAGCTGCCATTTAGACCAGGGCAGGGAACCTAATGCCTGGGGTCCAGATACGGCCCTTAGTTTGCCTGAATCCATTCCCTGGGGCTCAGGGCTCCTCCCAGCATTGGGGAGGCTGCGCTGGAGCTCCAGTCCCCCCACCCCCGTGGGGCTGGAGCATACAAAATCTACTAGCCTGTCCCTTCTAGGCACTGGTGTGCAAGAAGAAGGCGGGGAGTGTCTTTCTCCTTCTCAGTTAGGGGCCACATTAGTGAGAGTTAGGTTGTTTGGGGATTTTTTGGCTTCTCACTTGTGTGTGGCCCCTGACTGATATTTCTGTAGGTCAGCGGCCCTCAACCCAGAAAGGGTTCCCCACCCCTTATTTAGAGAATAACATCTGGAAAGGCTTTGCTGCTAATGGCAAACTTATCCAGGAAGGAAACATACGAATACTGGGAGTACAAACAGTAAGATGTCATATTGCTGTATTTTAGCTTCCCTTTTGTTATTTAAAAAAAAAAAACCCTCAAAAAAGTAATCAAGACGAAGCTAAAAAAAGACATTTTCTTTGCATAAATCCATACCAGATGTAGCACTATGGAACCTGTCCTGAGTTGTGCTTTTCTAGCTAAAGCCAATAGGGAAGACATATTTACAAATGCCTGACCCATTCTGAATCCACTCCTAGAAATGGTATAAAGGTACAATGTATGTTACACATTGTCAAATTTCTAAAATAAAAGTTGTTTTTAAAAGTCACACGCTATTATAATATATCAGAAAACTATAATTTTCCTGGCATGTGTCATCATCCAAGGAAATACTGTACATTAAGGCAACTTGTAAAAAATAAAGAAAAGTAGAAATTTATATCACCACTAAAGAAATAAAGTTTCTATGTTCATTGTCTTCAGTTTTTGATATATACTTGGCCATATTACATTCCAGGAGCAACTAATTTCCATATAAAGTGTAGCTACTTCCCATTTTACTATGCAGTGTTCAGGAGAGACTTTGATTTGTGTGCCCTAGGGTATATCAGAGAAATGCATAATTTTCTTTAAGTCTCTTCTGTCATGCACCATCAGTAAATTCCTGTACAGATTACAACATGGATGTTTAGTCAGAGGGCCTGCCATCCCACTAAAAAGAGTGGGTGGAAATAATAAATGTGCAGACCAAAAAAAAAAAAAAAAGTGAGAGAGAGAGAGAGAAATTCCATTAAGAAAGGTTATTGAATCAAAGAAAATGTATCAAAAGTAGACGGGTGGAAATGCCTCTTGAATTTTTATGAATTTGTTGGGCACACAAGTCCTAGTCTGTTTTGGACTGTAATTTGAGGATAATAGCAGAATTGGGACCATTAGAGGCAGATGCTATCAGTGTTTTTAATGTCCAGCATTCTGCAACACTGATTGAGCATCAATTCAATTTACCATTAGCAATAACGCAAGTTTTTTTCCCCCTTATAAATGTGATTTTGGGTGGTAGAATTTTCAAGACCTGCTTTCTTTTTCCCCTGTGAAGACAAGCTTATGAAGTTCATTTATACAGAGAACATAAATCCTATCTCCTAGTGTTTTTCCTTTGTAAGCTAACATGAAATATGGTTTATAGCTAAACTAATTCCCAGCATTTAATGTGGGTTGATGAAAGTAGTTCATCACTCTCTCTTTCTTTCCTTCTCTCAATCTCTCTCTCTCTCTTTAGAGCAGCAAAGTTACTTGTAGCACTGTCATTCCTGATGATATGACACATGATGTCTCACATATGCCATAACAATCAAGTGTCTTTACACTTTCCTTTGGGGATCCGAAGTATTCGAAAACAAGAACTTTCCATTATAAAGGAAAAATCTCTCACTTTCTTGTCATTCTTTCCTCTCCATAGATTTATTTTCCTCTGTTAATGACTCCCTTTTTTCAATTTGTATCTCTCCGTGACAGTTAATAGTGTGTTTCCCTGTTCTCCTGTCTTAGCCAGACATTCAGCTTGTTTGCGGCTTGTTATTTGGACTCTGGCAGAATGTAGATACAAGAAGTTTCCCGTAATCAGTTCAATAATTCCACTTCAAACTTAGTAGTTCTGCTGCCACATATAATCCTGACAACTCATTATCCTCTGGCCAGGGGAGGCTTCGGTCCTGTTAACCCAGCCTCCTTCCTTTTCCTTCTATTCTTTTATTGAACTCCCGGTGCTGAATCTTGCCCTCATTTGCGTTGTGCAACCTGAATGAAACCAACATAGTTGTTGGGTTGTAACTGTGGGGGACTCTACCCTGCACCCTCATGTCTGTAATGCAGAGGGGGTGAGTAGCAGAGATGCCAAATCTTACGTAACTCCCTGAGGGACATTTTTCACAGCGTGAATGAATGAAGTGAGCAAGCTTGTGGCGATTCTGTTTATGTATTAGATATGACACATATGACACCTTTTGTCTAAGGATCTTAAGATGCATCTGCCTCCTTATGAGGTTGTCAATTGTTATTACCTCTATGTTACAGAACTGTGCATTCATCAAAAGATCATCCTTCCATTGGTTGTATTTATAAAGCTAGATCCTCAGCTGCAGCTGTGTAAGGCTGGGCATATCTGAAGAGGGAGGCGTAAAGGTTCCCTTTGTGGCTCTGAGGTTGAACGTCTACCTCACACAAGGCACAGTAGGTTAACTTAGGTCAATTAGCCTTATACACTGCGCCGGATGGAGAGCCAGGGATAACTGAAGTCTAATGGAAGATGATGGGAGGGAGCAGATTGAGCTTGTACAAAGGGAGGAAGCTGAGAACAGGAGCCGGCTGTGGGGGAAGTCGTCTGCAGTGCAGTTACTACATGAGAGAAGGAAGGAAGGTTTGTTTGGGGCCAGTGGCAACTTCTGGGGGGGGGGGGATCACCAGTTGGGCACTAGCCACATGACTATCCCCCATGTGACCCCTGCCCATGCCATTTCTAGCCCGGGGTAAGGCCCACCCCTTCCTGCACCCACCCCACCCCATTCCAACCCAGGCCCTGACTCTTCCCACTCCTGCTCTTCCCCTACTCCAGCTCCCTCCCCAAGTGACACAACCTGGGGGACTAACAGGGGATTTGGTGCCAGCAGCAGGGATCAGCCCCTCCCCCTCTCATTGACAGGGGGCAGTGGAATGACCCAGTTTCAGACCACTCTGCTCCACAGGCTTCCAACCATGTCACTCTGCTTCCCACTGCCAGTGAGTGGCGGGGGGGCGGGGGAGGGAGGGTCAGTTCTGCCCCTTCCCAAAGGCCCTTTCCAGCAATGTGGCTGAGAGTCAGGGAGTGCGGTGAGCTGGGGCCAGGTTGCTCTGCTTCCTGCTGCCAGTGAGTGCGGGCTTGGGCATGACCCCTACTGCCAGGCACCAGGACACAGGGACATCATGCTCATACCCCCGAACCAGTGGCCCAGAGTGGGAAGGTTTAACCCCCACTCTGGCAATCCTATGGCATCTGCAGATTTTTCTGACAGTCGATTGGTTAAACGACCTCATAGAGAAACTTGGTGCTGCTGGGACAGTGCAAGAAACCCCTATGGCTAAAATGGCCATCAGAGATTTCTTACGCAAGAGAGCGTCCACACTGCCATGGATGCTCTTGTGCAAAAGCACATGGCAGCGTGTACGCGCTCTTGCGCAAGTTGTTGCGCAAGAAGCCTGCAGTGTAGACATAGCCCCCAGTTTTACCAAAAGTAGGTCATGCCAGACCACCTGATCTCCTTCTTTGAGAAGATAATTGATTTTTTAGAGAAAAGAAATGCAGTAGATATAATCTATGTGGATTTCAGAAAGGCATTTGATAAGTTCTACATGGGAATGTATTAGTTAAATTGAAGAAGATGGGGATTAATATGAGAATTAAAAGGTGGATAAGGACTGGTTAAAGAGGAGACTACAATGGGTCATAGTGAAAGATGAATGGTCATTTTGGAGGGAGATTACTAGTGGAACCAATCTTATTTAATATTTGTATTATGGACTTTGGCACAAAAAGTGGGAGCATTCTAATAACATTTCTGGATACACAAGGATGGAGGTATAGTCAATACAGAGGAGAACTGAAATAACATACAAGAAGATCTGGATGACCTTGTAAATGAAGTCATAGAAATGGGATGAAATTTAACAGTGCAAAGTGCAAGGTCATGCATTTAGGGACTACCAAGAGGAATTTTTGCTATAAACTGTGGATTTACCAGTTGGAAGTAACAGAGGAGGAGAAAGTCCTGGATGTACTGGTTGATCTCAGGATGATTATGAGCTGTCATTGTGATGCAGCCATGAAATAGGCTAATGCAGTCCTAGGATGCATCCTAGGCAAGGTGTTTCCAATATGTATAGACATGGAATGGTTAGTTTCATTATAAAAGACACTGGTGAGACCCCATCTGGACTAGTGTGTGCAGTTTTGGTTTCCCATGTCTAAGAAAGATAAATTCAAACTGAAACATGTACAGAGAAGAGCTACTAAGATAACCCGAGGAATGGAAATCCTACCTTGTGAGAGGAAACTCAAAGAGCTTGGCTTGTTTAGCTTAACCAAAAGAAGGCTGAAGGGAAATATGACAGCTCTCTATACATACATTAGAGGGATAAATACCAGGACAGGAAAGGAATTATAAATATCAGTGTGGGCACAAGAACAAATGGATATAGCCTGGCCACCCACAACTTTAGATACAACATTGGACGAAGATATCTAACATGTAATCCTGTTGGTTAACACACTACTGGAAGGTTCTCAGGTATTACAGTAAACATAAAATCTCTGTAGAATAAAATAGATCTAATCCTTTTACTATATGCACAGAACACATCCACTCCTGATCTTTGTGAATGGTGACAAGAAGTGGGAGACTAGTAAATGGTTAAACATAGCAGCTCCCCAAACCTCTTTGTCCAGAGCCTAGGTAGCGAGACAATTAAATGAGACCTGAAAGGACTCTTTGCAAACAACACTGTGCACATACACACAGTTAATGGTTGTGAGGAATGATGAGTGACAGCATGATATGAAATGCATATGACGGGGTTTAGTGTATGCACTTTACAGATTCATGTAATAGTGTATTCTCTCCATGGGATGGGGGAACAGGTTCTTTGGACAGAGCCCTGGCATTCAGGCATTTAACTCAGACAGACAGGTACCTGGCCACAAGCTTCACAACTAAGCAAGGACTTACACAGTTATTATGTGAATATGAAAAGAGAAAATTGAATGTGAAGTCTACTAGACAGTCAATCAGCCTATCTCATATCTTTTTCTCTCCCTCAGTCAGGAAAGAACAAGTCTGTTTCTAAATATGGGGGACCACGTAGATAGCCAAATATAAGCTCCTTGTGCAGAAGCAGACAAAGTTTCACAGATCTGATTTGCTCCCAGTTGGCTTTGATGGGACTTAAACACATTCTTAAAGTTAAGTACTTATTCATTTTGCTGTATCAGGTTTAGCTCAAGCGGTAATATTGCATGCTTTTAACTCTGGAGGTCCCTAATGATGACTAAGATGATTAAAATGTCCAAGACAATAGTTGTCATTTGGTATATATTTGTACAGCGGCAAATAGCACTAATGGGGTCCATCTAGGTTGGGGCCTCTAGATTCTATCACAATATAAATAACAATAAAGAACAGTATGTCCTAGAACTCAGGAGAAGACTAGACGGGGACTCCGCTATTACTTTGTCCAGTAGCCCACAAGCCCAAGGTGATACGATCTGCCAGTTAAAAGCATAGGCAGACTCCCTCCTTTTCAGCACAGATGTTATGGTCTTCAGCACAAAATAGACTGATCTACTAGAGGTTCCCCCAACTCCGGTTGCAATGAGATATCCTACCTTATTCAGAAAGTCTGTTCTAGGTGCCAACATTGGAACAACACTATTCTATTCTTCCCCTAAAACCCAATCAGCATAACTCAAGAAAGTAAAGGCAAGATTTAACCCATCATTCCCAAGATGCCACCAATACGTACAACTGAGATCTGAGCAATTCAAGAGCAAGTCTAAAAAAAAAAAAGAGTGGTCCTGTAGCACCTTAGGGCATGTCTACACAGCAGTGTTATTTTGAAATAACTCATGTTATTTCAAAATAACAAAGTGAACCTCTACACAGCAAACCCCTTATTTTGAAATAATTTTGAAATAATGGGCGTCTTAATCCAAATTCAGCAATCCTCATTGTATGAGGAATAACGCCTATTTCGAAATAGTTATTTCAAAATAGGGTGTATGTAAATGGGGCAGCTGTGGTTATTTTGAAATAAGTGGCCTTCAGGGCTTTCCACAGTTGCTTTTGGTGGCCACACTGTCCACACTCTACAATTCTCCTTCCCCTGCAGCCTTTAAAGCCTCAGCCACAGGGGAAAGGGCTTGCCGCCTGAGCCCTCCACGGCTGTAGCACTGATGCAGGCAGCTCCCAAGACCCTGTTCAGGGGCAGAGAAGATGGTCTCCATCCTGGACTGGTGTGGAGATCCTGGATCCCTTTGAGATCTGGGGAGACAAGGCAAACCTCCAGGATCTCCACACCAGACACAGGAACACCGAGATCTATGGCCGGATGGCTGACAGCCTGGGCCAGAAGGGCCACATGTGCACCCAGGAGCAAGTGCCCATGAAAGGCATGGAGCTCAGGCAGGCCTATACTAAGGCCAGGGAGCGCAGATCCCGCTCAGGTGCAGCCCAGACCTGCTCTTACTTTGACCAGCTCCACCACATCCTGGGAGGGGGAGGGTCAGTCCCTTCTCCCATTTGTTGTGGATTCTGGCTGGAGTTGCCCATTGTTACTCTCCCGGAAGGCAGGCCTGTGGCCAAAGAAAAGGAGGAGGAGCAGGACCTGGCCACTGACACCACCATGCCCGCCAGGCAAGAGCTCAGCCACCTTCCCAGGATGTCGCTCAGGGATTGAATGAAGCGAGGGAAAGGCCCATCAGGTGAGCTCCATTACTTCCCTAGACACGCACTGGAGTGGGCGGTGAGGGGCTGTGTGCTCCTCGTTCAGCCTTTTTTGGAGCAGCCTGTGCATGTGGGTGCACGTGGAACATCAGTCCAGAGCAGACAACCCCAAAGAGGCTGCCTCAGAGGACCCATGTGCTCCTGATCACAGGGTTTCTGGAGAGGCCTGCTTTACTCCTGACTCCACGGTGTGATACTCTCCCACCACAAGCCACCACTAAAGAGGATGTGGTCAGGGACACACACACACAGAGCAGTGCAACTCATGCTCACTCTCTCAGGACAGTATCCATTCCTGGGCAAGCACAGCGAAGCAAAGGACACCGAACCCCTGATAGGGGAGCCTGTTGGAAGGGGAAGGAAGAGGAAGGGACCCCAGTAGCACCCTCCCCAGCAAGTGGTGTCTGCTGCTCACACACACCTTCCCCCATCACTCTCTCTGTCCCTCCTCCAGCAGACAGAGATACAAGTCCTTTCCCTGCAGCATGCTGCTAGACCCAGCGTGTGCATGCCTTAGAGGGAAGCCAAGCTGCCCCATCACCCCGCTCTTGCCCACAGGATCCTGGCCTGGCTGGCACCTTCCCATGTCTGCTTGTCCCTAGGATGTGGGGGTAGCAAGGCTCCTCCCAGGGACATCTGTGCTTCTGCAGGAAGGGGCTCATTATGTAGTACACAGATGGCTTTGCTCCAAGCACATCGCCTTCATCTGACCTGAGACCTTTCAGTGTTGGCTGAGAGATGAGGACTTCATGTGCCCTGTCTCCTGGGATGACTGCCCTTCTCTCTGTTCTCCACAGCTGGACCAACTGTGAGTGAGGCGCCCGCAACATCTCCCGCACCTGCCTCCCTACCCCATAGAGGCTGCCACTGGCAGATGAGCCCGTGAGGCCCTGGAGTGGGAAAACATCGCCTGTCTGCATGGCCTCTAGCAGTCTCTGGAGTGGCAGGGCCAATGATGGGAAGTGGACCAAGAGCTGCACCACACCACCTGGTGGGAGCCGGCCCAAGAGACCCGCAGAGGGTAGGCAGCATCTCCCACCATGCACATTGGGATGTCCACTTCCCCAATTCTGATGGCGTAGTCAGGGAAAAAAGTACTGGCATGCATCTTCTGGAACAGGCTGGAGTTTCTGAAGATACGGGCATCATGCGCCTTCCCCGACTACCACGTTGATGTCCATGAAGCAGCTTTCAGTGATCCACGATGGCCTGCAGCACCATGGAAAAGCACCCCTTCCGGCCGATGTAGTCAGATGCCCGGGTCGGGGGCCCAGATGGGGATGTGGGTACCATCAATGGCCCCTCCACAGTTCAGGAAACCCATGGTGGCAAAGCCGGTAACGATGGGCTCCGCATTGCCCCGGAGGATGAGCCCGTGCAGCAGGATGATGTTGATGGCCCTCACCACTTGGAGAAGGAGAAAAATAGAGAATAACAGTGAATAATACGGTTATTCTTGGGAGGTCCCAAAGCCCAATCCCCCTTTCCCCCTTCCCACCAGAACCACACCACCCCGCCACAATCCCGCCTTCCCTAGGGAACCCCATTGCAGCAGTTAGTCACCCTCCCAATAACATAGTAAGAGAGTCATACCTGCATGACCACAACCTTGACAGTCGATCTCTCCATGCTGAACTGGTTCCTGATGGAGTGGTAGCTCTCTGTCACGGTGAGCTTCCACAGAGCGATGGTGTCCCACTTCTGGAGGGGGATGGCGGGTCACATGTGGGTGTCCCAGCACCTGAGACAGGGAGAGCCACGCACACATCTCCAGAAAGGTCTCTTTCTGCATGCGGAAATTCTGGCGCTACTGCTGATTATCCCACCACTCCATGATGATGTAGTCCCACCAGTTGAAACTTGTGTCCAGGCACCAGAAGCAGTGGTATACGGTGTGCAGAGGAGGATAGGAGGGGCTGTGCTGCATGAGCAGCACATGGGAAGAGGAGAGGAGGTGCTCCACAGGGAGCTGTGGGTCCAGATTCTGCAGTGCCACAAGGACAACCTGGAAAAACTGCACTAGGAGGTGCATCATGAGGTCCAGGAGCTGGAGACTGCTTGGTAGCAGGTCTGGCTCCATGGCAGAAGTGCTGTGGTGTCCACAAGGACAACCAGGGAAAGGAGAGGAGCCTGAGTCACGAAGGTACAGAGGGTTCCCTCTAAGCACGAGCCTCAGATAGCCTCAGGAAGCAGCTACAGGAGGTGACTGCTGTCTTGATGCCTTGACTGAAGTGCTTCCAAGCGGGCTTTAAATGTGATTGAGTCTCCAATCAGCATAGACGATCTAGTTCAAAATAAGCTATTTCAGAGTTTTTATTCCAAAATAACACTGCTGTGTAGACATGCCCTTAGGGTGTGTCAACACAGCACCCTGAACTCGAAATAAAATACGCAATTTTTGCTACGCAAATTATGTATCTTATCTCAAATCTATTTTGAAACAGTTTATTTTGACATTTGGCACGTCTATACAGTGCCAAATTTGGAAATAACATGTTATTTCGAGCTATCCCTTAGCCCTTGTGCAATGAGGTTTACTGGAATGGCAAAATAGCACACCTATGATTTTGAAAAATATTTTGAAATAACAGGCAGATTGTGTAGATGTAGAGTAGCTATTTAGGGATACCTCTGGTATCCTGAAATAGCCATGCAGTGTAGACATAACCTTAGAGACTATCAGAAGAATATAGATAGTATCATGAGCTTTCATGGGCACAACCCACTTCTTCAGATGGGTACAGCAAGAGGCACAGAGAGGCACAGAAACCCAAAAAATTTAAAGCAGAAAAATAGGGAATAGGGAGAGGAGAGAGAGAAAAAAACCCTGTCAATTATAGTGTCCATGATAAATGAGGCTGATAGAGTGGGCTGTAAGTGTCCGATACCTAGCATTTTGATGTAATTTGGGTGTTAAATATAATGGTCCTTCTAGTTAATGTATTTGTTCAGTCCGTGTGTACATGTATATAAAATAATTCAGTGCAACTAGAAACAGTGCAGCACAAGAGATGAGAAAAAAATACCTTAGAAATAAATATTACTCAGCAGAATTCTCACCGTGAACCAGTGCCCTCAATTACTATCATACTTCTCCAAAACTGGCTTTGCAGCAAATTGCCCATTTTGAATGCATCTAGTCCTTATAGTGTGTCAGTGCAAGCTATACCAAAACTGTTCCAGTTTTCTAGCCTCCTCTGTGTAGTCCACAGAATCTAATACAGCTCTGACAACTCCTACATCATTTATTCACCCCACAAGAGCAGTTGCTCTCATGCACACCTGTGGCTGGTCATTTTGTTCCAGGGGCCTTTAGTCGAGAAGGGGAAGGCAGGTGATATGTGTAGTGCAGCCCTTCATTGAAGGGCCAGCTAGTGAAGCACAGCTTTAGATAACAGCTGGGGCAGAATAGGAAGGCTACTGAATGAATCTGTCCAGGCAGACACACTGAATCATTAGCACATTGTCTGATCATCTGGGCCGTGCCTCCGCCTCAGGGAGTGCCACCCAACCTTGGGTTCTAAGTCAGTCACCTATATCAGCTCCCACTGAGCTCTCGCTTGGCTTAAAGACTGGGATTTTTATATCAGAACGGCCATACTAGGTCAGACCAAAGGCCCATCTAGCCCAGTGTCCTGTCTTATGACAGATCATGCCGGGTGACTCAGAGTGAATGAACAGTTTGGGGCAACCACCCCAGGCCCCCTGCTTTGGGGACCCCTGCAGCAGCTGTCTCAACTCTCCTATGGTCAGGACCAGCAGGGCCCAGGGTAGCCTGGGAGATTTCCTGGGGGCAAAGGCTGGCACAGGGCAGCTGCAAGGGTTGCCTCCCCTTCCCCGACCACATTCACTGTGGGAAGCAGAGCAACACAGCAGCGTGCCCTGCTCTGCCGCAATCTCCCAGCGGGGTTGTTTCGCTTCACTGCAGTGGCGAGAAGCAGAGCACCCTGACTCCGGCCCCAGCCCACTGTGCTCTGCTCCCCTGAGCAACACTGCTCTGAGGGAGCAAGGCCAGGGCCTGGGCACTCTGCTTCCTGCTACTGCAGTGAAGGGGAGCAACAGGGCTGGACGACAGTGGTGGAGCAAAGCAGGTTGCTGGGTTGCTCTGCTTGAGGCTCCTGCTACTGAGGTGAGTGTGAAGGGGCCCGACGTGTAACCGCCCCAAGCCAGGCTCATTGGCAGTACCCCAGTTCATGTTTCTTGGGGTGGGAGGTTTGGGGGAAAGGGTGCAATGGAGATGAGAAGCAGTGGGGTGGGGGTTGGGGAAAGGGGAGCGGATGGGGGCAGAGCAGGGTTGGGAAGGGTGGGGGGTTGGCCTGGACCCTGCGCCTTCCCCTAGAGATTGCTTTGTGAACAGAATAGATAATAATCAGTTGATCCATCCCCTGTCGCTGATTCCCAGCTTCTGGCAAAAGGAGGCTAGAGACATCATTCCTACCCATCCTGACTAACAGCCATTGGTGAACCTGTCCTCCATGTTAAGAAAAGAAAAGAAAAGAAAAGAAAAGAAAAGAAAAGAAAAGAAAAGAAAAGAAAAGAAAAGAAAAGAAAAGAAAAGAAAAGAAAAGAAAAGAATTTCCCACCATGGCCCTTATAGGTTTTGCTTTGCTTTCAGGTCAGGAATTGATGTTTTTGTGGAAGTGACAGGAGGAAACGGGTAAACCTTTTCCCCAGATACACTGTGTTCCCTAGCTTTAAACATTCAATAATTTCCCAACCAAAGAATGTATTTTCCCCCTACCTTATATCTTCTGAGCATGGTTTTTATTATTATTTGCTAAATATATGACAACATCTGTGATGTCTCCTGGTCCACAGCTGTCAGACATCGTGTAGAATAGTTTTTCTCCCCAATGCCACCATCCCTCCTTAAGGATTTCATAAATTGTCTGAGTCTAGGAAGCTGTTTCCTAAATAAGCTGTAGAAAAGAGTGGGAGATTGATTAAATACACAGATGAAACAAAACTGTGTGGGGGAGGGTAGATAATAGTTTAGAGGTTACAGCAATGAGCTGGATGAATCAGAAGCACTGTCAGAAGAGAAACGAAGTGTAAGACATGCAAAGTTGTCTGCAACATTTGCAAATTTACAAATATAAGTACAAAACTGGAAACCAGTTACTGCACAGCAGCAATGCAAGAAGAGATCATGGGGTAATCACTGCTGAAAATGTAAATTTAAGTGATTAATATAATGGGACGTATAAAAAGAAGAATCACATGGAAAATGCTATCTCTATGATAACTATGACCATCTGAAATGCTCAACCAAGTAGTCTGAGATTACTGTATTACTGTATTGGAAAGATGAGGCCAGGGAGCTCCCAGTTGAAAAGCCTTGAATAAGGGGCTCATGTCCCTCCTTAGCCAAAAAAACCTCTGGTTTTTAACCTCCTGGGTATACTGAAAGGTGAATGTTTATTCAGGCTGACTCAGAGAAGGGAAGGAAACATTTGCTTTCTTTTCTGATTCAGGTGGAAGCTTTGTCATCTTTTTATTACATTTGTATTTTTTAATCTATTGTCAAAGCACATAGGGATCTTGGCATAAGGCTACATTGAAAAAGCTGTAACCCAGATGGTCGTAAAGAAAAGGTGGGAATATTTCACCTTTACAAAGTCCTGCAGCAGAACTGCAGATATTTCTGGACACTGCTATGGTAGGTGTATCTTTGGCAGTTCACACGGTAGTTCATGGTTCATGGGATGGTTTGAAGTTTAGTATCAGAATAAGACTCCATTATGACTCCTCTGATTAAAATTACAGGGGTGATACGTCAAGTACTTTTGAGTTTTTGATGTGGTGAACCAGGACTCCAAATCCAAGAAGTGCTGCATGGTCAGAGTGAGAACAGCTAAGATGATAAACCACCTGAAGACAAAGGACTTGGAAGAGATATTCAAAGCATCTAAGGCTGGGATTTCCAAAAGAGCTTAAGGGAGTTAAGCACCCAAATCCCACTGTTATTTGGAGCTGGCTGCCACTGCCTTAGGCTCCTTCGGAAAACCTAGCATAAATCAGTACAGCTTGCCACAACCAATGCTATGGGGGTGCAGGTAATGGAATTCTGGCACACATGTGCACAAAAGATGCTACAAAGAAGGGTAGAATTTGTTTTCTCTAGTGAGCAACAATGAAAATAACGGATTTAACATGAAACTAGAATGATTTGGTTCATCATACCTGATAGATGTATGATTGAGGGGGAACATGATAGCAGTTCTCAGGTATCTAAGGGTATGTCTACACTACCCCACTAGTTTGAACTAGCGGGGGTAATGTAGTCATCCGCAGTTGCAAATGAAGCCCGGGATTTGAATTTCCCGGGCTTCATTTGCATGAAGCCGGCCGGCGCCATTTTTAAATGCCAGCTAGTTCGGACCCCGTGCCGCGCGGTTACACCCGGCACGGACTAGCTAGTTCGGATTAGGCTTCTAATCCGAACTAGCTGTATGCCTCGTGGAACGAGGTGTACAGCTAGTTCGGATTAGAAGCCTAATCCAAACTATTTAGTCTGTGCCGGGTGTAGCCGCGCGGCACGGGGTCCGAACTAGCTGGCATTTAAAAATGGCGCCGGCCGGCTTCATGTAAATGAAGCCCGGGAAATTCAAATCCCGGGCTTCATTTGCAACTGCGGATGACTACATTACCCCCGCTAGTTCGAACTAGCGGGGTAGTGTAGACATACCCTAAAAGGGTGTTATAAGGAGGAGGGAGAAAACTTACTCATCTTGGCCTCTGAGGATAGAACAAGAAGCAATGGGCTTAAACTGCAACAAGGGAGGTTTAGGTTGGACATTAGGAAAAAGTTCCTAACTGTCAGGGTAGTCAAACACTGGAATGGATTGCCCAGGGAGGTTGTGGAGTCTCCGTCTGTGGAGATATTTAAAAGTAGGTTAGATAAATGTCTATCAGGGATGGTCTAGACAGTATTTGGTCCTGTCATGAGGGCAGGGGACTGGACTCGATGACCTCTCGAGGTCCCTTCCAGTCCTAGTATTCTATGATTCTAAGCCAAATTAGAAGCAATATCTTTTAATAGGAAGTGTCATTGGGACGATTTAGAACAATGGTGTTGGCACCATAATCACTGGACACATTCAAATCATGGTTATACAGGGAACTACTGAACTCGGTCTAGAAATATTGTAAATATCAGATTACCAGAAAATGCTAGGGGTGTATTCTGTTCTTACTAAAGTGAATGGCAAAACTCTGCTAGACTTGCCTGTGTGGCGGTTCAAGCCCTGCTGCATGTTTCTTCCAGCTCTAATCATTATAAGATATTTGTGTACTCTCTTCTCGACACAATAAAAACGATCTAAGAATTTGAAGTAACACTGCAAACCCAAATCCTAGATGATTGGGATACTGGGAACATTATTTTGACCACTGATCCTTTACCTGCAGAGTTGAGATGGGTGAATTTGAAAGGTCGGGAGTATCTTTAACTGTGATCTCCAATAGCATCCTCCGGGATAATTCTGCCCACTCCATTCTCTCCTATTATGCTCATGTTGTCAGCAGCCCATCCTCTGAAGAGGCTGACAGATGGTACATGGAAAAATAGTAGCTGGTTAAAAGATGAAGAAATGGATAAGGGATGCAACTTGACCATCTTATCCAGCTTCCTAAATATCATATTGGCACCAGTTACTTTAAAAATCAATATCCTGCCTGTTTCCTCTCTCACCTGTCTTTGTCGTCTACTTTCGCTTGAATTCTTTAAAGTCCCTAAGTGTAGAAAACAGAATATGAGTTGTGATACCTCAGGAAAAATATCCATGCTGATAACTGTCTGGCTTAGCCTTTGATACAAGGAAATGTGATTATCTAAGTACCACTGCAGCAAAACTGGATACTGCTGGGCCCAATGTCCATCTTAATGGCCCAGTAATTTATTTTGCCCCCAGCAGTAGAGACAGCACTACCAAAAAACTGTATAGTTAATAGATGGGAGGTCAGAGGCTTGCACTTACAGTCACTGGCAAACTACAACAGTTGAAGCTGTCATTATAATAGTACTTATTGCTTCTAGCTGCATGACGTCCCCTATGCACATCCTGATATGTATGGGGAACAACTGAAGCAAATGCTTTTGTCCATAAAGCAGATATGATTAATTATTAATCTGGCACCACAGGAGTGAGTGCATGGCACTTCAGACATTTACAAAATGACAGCTCTCTTGCCCTAAAGAGCTTCCTTTCTAAGTTTAGACATCATAAGCCAGATAGTCACAACAAACAATGGAGGAATAGGTGGAAAGGGAGACAAGGATTTCAAAAATAACTAATTACTTTGGTTTGTTACATACCTTATGCATGCTGCATTATATCAAGGCCAAGAATTTAGGGGGATTTGAAAAAGGGCTAGACCTGCTTGTTATGCTGGAGTATGGGCAGTACCCAGGAAGCATATCTTAGCACTATGGGCAATCACAAACCTCATTTGAAGTTAGTGGGCATAATAGCTGCCTTCCATTAGGGCAAAATGAGGGAGTAGTTAAATGCTCATTTGTTTAACAGTAGAAACAGTACCTATATTGTTGACCAGCATAGCAAGGCTGGAGAAGGAGCTGAGCCATGTGGTCTGAGGATTTTCCCCCAGAACATGGGGGTGAATCTATGCTGCAGGGCTTAGTTCGAAATAGCTATGCAAATTGAGCTATGCCAATTGCGCATCTTTTTTCGAAATAGCTTATCTCAAAATAGGGAGCATCTACACAGCACTTATTTTGAAATAGACCACTCTTCCTCTGACTTCCCTTATTCCTCGTACAATGAGGGTTACAGGAATCGGAGTTAGAAGTCCTGCAGCTTGACAGCATTTTGACACTATTTCGAAATAACTGCCTGGTGTGTAGACGCAGACTAAATTATTTTGGAATAGCGCTAGTTATTTCAAAATTGTGCTGCACTTCAGATGTACCCTGAATTGCAAACACAGAGGCTAGGTATTATTTGATGGAGCTGCATGAGAAACAGTGAGAAACAGAAAGCCAGCAACAGAGAAAGTCGAAAGCCCGGGGACAAGGGAAGTGAACTGTTGCATGATCTTGAGAGAAAAACCAATGAGCAAGAGAAAGGGAGAGCTTTTGGGACAGCATGCTGGCTGGAAATAGGCCTGAAAGTGTGAGCAAGAAAACTGTGTTTTGTTACTCCTATGTTCAGGGAAATAGAACTTTTTGCACATTCTGTGCTCAGAATTGTGAACCTGACTACCGGTTTCTCCTGATGAAAACAACTTGCAAAGCCTTAAATACAGGCTAACAAAATAAATACTGGAAAATATCCACATTTACATGAGATAGGATAAATATGTATTAGAAAGGACTTCAGGGACATATACCAACCACTAACTGATGGGGGCAAGGAACAAATTTCCCTGATGAGTGGATTGTTCAATAATTGTCCACTGCTGGTTGTTTTACATTTCTTATGCCATCCTCAGAAACATCTAGTACTGGCCACTACCGGAGCTGGATACCATATTAGATGTTCTGGTCCACTAAGGCAATGCTTTTGTTGCTTGTATATTTATGGCTCTGTATTTAGCAGTTTTTAAAATATGTCCTCAGGTTTTATTTGAGATTGCTGATGAACTAATGTTGGTGTTTTCATCTCTTCTCTTCTTTCTCACACTCCTTATTTTGTGTAGAAGAACTCATAGGAGAAACAGTAGATGCAGAAGCGGGAGATAGGTGCTGATATGAGAAGGAGAGAAAGGCAGACATGGACTGTATATAACAAACACAGGAACCATAGACAATAAACACCAACATAGTAATGAGTGCAGTTTAAATACTTGTAACCCCTCTTGTTGGCTAGCCCAGTGTGAGGTTATTCAGCATAGGGGAAGCTTGTGACTTCTTACACCACTGTGGGGGGAGGGCTAGGCCTGAGGCTGCTTGGTGTGCTCTGCGTTGTG
The DNA here is from genome assembly GCF_052426305.1 of Pelodiscus sinensis. Taxonomy (NCBI): domain Eukaryota; kingdom Metazoa; phylum Chordata; order Testudines; family Trionychidae; genus Pelodiscus; species Pelodiscus sinensis. The sequence goes on from NC_143054.1 coordinate 65,222,234, forward strand.
TATGTGTGAGTGCACCTCAGACCAGACCCACTCCGACAAATCACCAGGAACAGGCTTTATTCTGTAAAAAACATAGAACAGGAAAACAGTTCAGCAGCCCCTTCTCTCAGCATGCAGCCTGTGTGCTGCTTCTAGCACAGTCCTTGCTGAGACCCTGCTGGGGGCAGAGGGCACATCCTGGAAGGAACCAGGAAGTTCTCCCAACATGCCGCAGTTTGTAGTCCACAACTTGTAGTTCCCAGGGCTGCTGCTGAAACACACTGGACCTTGGGCTACTTACTTATAGCCATGATTTATACATCTGAAAATCTGTGTAAAGAACCTTGGTCCTGGAGCTATGCAACAGAGTCCTCTACCACTTGAATTAAAGAACAGTGCTTTTAAGTGATACTAGTAGGAAACATTTTATCCTAGCTTTAGGCCATTAGAGGCCAATATGACTTAGCATTCATCACTCTCTATTTTGCAAGGGAGGGAAGGAGAAACCTGGAGGAAAAGAATGAGAAAGGTTAAAAAGAAAGCCTGGAGGGAATAGGGCACCAATATGATCAGTAAGTTTGCAGTAAAAAAGGGCTAAGACCATAGTAAATAATTAGTGTTGTAAGTTTATGGAAAGCAACCACTATGCAGTATGGCATATAGAGCTCAGTACTAAAGGGATGATGGGTACCATATGACATATAGGAAGAATGTGACCCAGGGACCTCTTGTTGCCAACAAGCAGAGGGCACAGGGATACATAGAGTTTTACAAGGATCCCCTGGTCAGATATAGACATAATAGCTCCCCAAAGAGTGGCATGTAAGATCGCTGGCCACGAAATCATTGGAAAATGTACATACAGATAGTATTTAAAGACTTAGGTATCCACACTCAATACTATGTTAAGGTCTTTGGTGTTAAGCCAGAATGTACCTCAGCAATAGTCCTTTTAGGCTACAGGTAGTAGACACCTATCTCCCTGTCTGGTCATTTGTGTACTGAGTGCCTCACTATGTCTGCCTCTTTTCATACAGAGCCACAAGAATGAACAAACAGCAGGGAATGTCCTGATTAGGAATAAATACAAAGGGTTGTGGCTTTGTATCTTGGGGTATGTCTAGACTACATGGCTCCGTCGACCGAGCCATGTAGATGAGTTTACTAGACATAGGAAAATGAAGCGGTGATTTAAATAATTGCCACTTAATTTACATCAAAATGGCTGCTGCGCCATGAGGTTTACAGGAGCAGTCAACAAAGGCTTCCCTTGTCAACCCTGGCGCATCCAGACTGCCCCGCTGTGCCACCAAACAGCTGATTGGCACAGCACGGCAGAGCCACGTAGTCTAGACATACCCTCGGAGTGCAGAATAACATACTGGGAAGGCAAGTGGACAGCCTGTTTGCCTCATGTAAACTGAATCACAGCCAGAGTTGAGCGGTGAGAAGTCACTAAGGGTATGTCTACACTACAGCGCTAATTCGAACTAACTTAGTTCGAATTAGTTAATTTGAACTAAGCTAATTCGAACTAACGGATCCAGACTAAAAAACTAGTTCGAATTAGCGTTTTGCTAATTCGAACTAGCATGTCCATATTAAGTGGACCCTGAACCAGGCTTAAGGATGGCCGGAAGCAGTGCCAGCAGGGCATCAGATGAGGACTTAGAGCATGGAGATGCTGTCTCAGGCTAGCCGAGGGCTGTGCTTAAAGGGACCCGACCCCCACCGCAGACAGACAGCTCTCAGGGGTACCCCGCTTGCAAAGCAGTCCTGGCTTGGAGTGCCCTGAGTGCCCACACTGGGCACATCACAGCACTCGGCCATCAGACCGGCTGCACTTGCCGCAGGCTGCCATCTGGGGAGAGGCGGCAATTGGGGGGCTGCAGGAGAAGTTCCACCCCAGAAACCCACAGAGCCAGCCCAGTCCTCTCCATCGGGGGCTCGTACCCTATTCCTCCCTCACCTCCTTCCACTTACCCCTCCATAGCCCCCCTTCCTGATGTACAAAATAAAGAAAACGTGTGATCAAAAATAGAATCTGTCTTTATTGAACAAAACTCGGGGAGACTGGGAAAAGGAGGTGGGAGACGGGAAGAGAGAGGGTGGGAGAGGGGAGGGCAACTAAAATGATCAGAGGTTTGGAACAGGTCCCATATGAAGAGAAGCTAAAGAGACTGGGACTTTTCAGTTTAGAAAAGAGGAGACTGAGGGGGAATAGGATAGAGGTCTATAAAAGCATGAGTGGGGTGGAGAGGGTGCATCAAGAAAAGTTCTTCATTAATTCCCATAATAGAAGGACTAGAGGACACCAAAGGAAAGGAATGGGTAGCAGGCTTCAAACTAGTAACAGAAAGTTGTTCTTCACAAAGCAAAGAGTCAACCTGTGGAGCTCCTTGCTGCAGGAGGCTGTGAAGGCTAGAACTAGAACAGAGTTTAAAGAGAAGTGAGATCAAGTCATGGAGGTTGGGTCCATAGAGTGGTATTAGCCAGGGGGTAGGAGTGGTGTCCCTGCCCAAAGTTTGTGGAAGGCTGGAGAGGGATGGCACGAGACAAATGGCTTGGTCACTGTCTTCGGTCCATCCCCTCCAGGGTTCCTAGGTTTGGCCGCTGTCGGCAGACAGGCTACTGGGCTAGATGGACCTTTGATCTGACCCAGTACGGCCATTGTAAACTCAGGGCTCAGGGGTCTCAGTGGACCACCTTGATTTTCATGCACACCTGCTCCTGGGTGGCCAGGCTGGCAGCTCTCCTGCCCTAGACGGCCACTTTCCTGTGCCTAGTGTGGCACTAGACCAGGCGGATGCCCGCCTCTTGCGGTCCTGGGCAAGCTCCCGGGAGCCACCAGCCTGGTCCCGGGAAGAGAGGGAGGGCTGGGGGGCATCGGGTGGCTGGCTCGAACCGTGCCAGGTGCAGGGTCTGCTAGCTGGGTGCTGGCAGGCTTGCACCTGGCACGGGCACCGTAGCCAGCCCGTGCCCCTTTAAGGGCTCCGGGGCCGGGAGGGGGGCAGACGAGTTTCCCTGGTGTTGGCCAGAGTGGCCACTAGGGAAACCTGGGGAGGGCTAGCCTCCCACTAGTTCGAATTAAGGGGCTACACACCCCTTAATTCGAACTAGTAAATTTGAACTAGGCTTAGTCCTCGTACAATGAGGTTTACCTAGTTCGAACTAAGTGCTCCGCTAGTTCGAATTAAGTTCGAACTAGCGGAGCGCTAGTGTAGCGCCTATCAAAGTTAATTCAAACTAACGTCCGTTAGTTCGAATTAACTTTGTAGTGTAGACATACCCTAATAGACAGGTATCTTGCTCCCTCAAATTATGATAATCATTTGGCTGTGTGCATGTGTTCCCTCTGTATACAGCTTTGACTCTGTGCAGGTAGCCAACACATTAGACTCCAAGAGTACCCCCAAAGACCACGTAATCAGATGAGGTGAAAAGGAACCAGGCCAGGTTTATTGTAAATTAAACACAGTAATAGTACCTGGTAGACTCTATGGGGATACTACGAATATGTTCCTGTGACAATGGATTCAGCTCAGTCAATGATTAAACTTTCCACTACCCCCTAGGCTGGAAAAGAACAGCTCCTTGAGGCACACATTATACACAGATACAAACAAGTTACACAGCGCTCCTGACGTATCAGGGTGCCACCCAGTGATGTGCCTAGATATTACCTTGTACACCATAGTTCAATCAAAGCATTGTTATCATCATGCTGTCACCCTAGACCCCATCCTGAACCAAGGTCGTTATGTCCTTGTTATCTACGGGGTGTGTCTTGGTGCCAAGATGTTTCCTAACAAGGTGTTCTGCTACCATGCCTCTGGCATGTGTTTACAACTTGTGCCTAGTACCACTTAGGTATATGGGTTTCTGCCATATCAGCCCTGTTCTTGCCAGAATCTGTGAGCAAGGCCTGCCTTTGCTTTCAGTTCAATTTTACTTTGTTTTAGCAAAGTCTTGACCATTTTGAACTAGGCCTCAGGCCTTGCAGCAGTTTCAGGCCCTCTTCTTATTACACCTAGATATAAAGTTCTGTCCGGATTTTGGGCGAGCAATACTTCACTAGACATGAGAGTATCTTGTTACCACAGTCTTTAGAAAGTGTATTTTGATTTTATTTTATATGTAATCACCCTCTAGTTGCTACTATTTGAATCTCTATGCTTTGCTAAAAAAAAAAACACACGTATACTAGATTTCACCATGAATAGGTATCTCAGTGCTATGTGTTCAGAGCAGCAGTGTTCTGAGGTGAAATTGTAAAGTGGGGGTGTCCTAGTTCTTTGAAAGCAGTGACTCAGTGAATGATGTGAATTTCAGTGGACCAGCGGGTGTACACTGCAGGGGACTGCTTAGAGGGCTTGTGAGTTGGGGCGTGCCAGTGACTAACTGTATAGTAACAGTGAGACCCAGGCGGTATAGAGATAAGTACTTGAGTTGGCTGTGGCAGATGGAGTTGGGGAACTGACACACAGAAAACACAAACATGCCAAGGGAAGGTCGTAGCAATGTGCCTCATAACCCTGGATATCCCTGAGAAGCATTACAGTCAAGAAAACAATGAACTGCTAATGAGAATCATCACAACATTAACTACCAAGCAGATATTTGTTGGGTCCCAGTGTACTCCTCCACTCTGTGAGGGTATGTCTACACTACAGCACTAATTTGAACTAACTTAATTCGAACTAAGCTAATTTGGACTAGTGCATCTAGACCTAAAAACTAGTTCGAATTAGCATTTTGCTAATTCGAACTAGCATGTCCACATTGAGTGGACCCTGAACCGAGGTTAAGGATGGCCGGAAGCAGTGCTGGCAGAGCATCAGATTAGGACTTAGAGCGTGGAGCTGTTGCCTCAGGCTAGCCAAGGGCTATGCTTAAAGGGACCCGACCCCCACCCCGGGCAGACAGTTCTCAGGGGTTCCCCGCTCGCTTGTCTAACTCAATGAGGGACAGCAAAGCAGTCCCGGCTTGGAGTGCCCTGAATGCCCACATTCGGCACATCACAGAACTTGGCCATCAGCCCGGCTGCACTTGCCGCAGGCTGCCATCCGGGGGGGTGTGTCAATCAGGGGGCTGCAGGAGAGCTTCCACCCCGAGGAGCCCGCAGAGCCACCCCAGTCCTCCCCATTGGGGGCTCGTACCCCATTCCTCCCTCACCTCCTTCCACTTACCCCTCCCTAGCCCCCCTTCCTGATGTACAAAATAAAGGACACGTGTGTTCAAAAATAGAAACTCTCTTTATTGAACAAAACTCGGGGAGACTGGGAAAAGGAAGTGGGAGAGGGAAAGAGAGAGGGTGGGAGAGGGGAGAGCAACTAAAATGATCAGGGGTTTGGAACGGGTCCCATATGAAGAGAGGTTAAAGTGACTGGGACTTTTCAGTTTAGAAAAGAGGAGACTAAGGGGGGATATAATAAAGGTATATAAAATCATGAGTGGTGTGGAGAGGGTGAATAAAGAAAAATTCTTCATTAGTTCTGATAATAGAAGGACTAGAGGACACCAAATGAAATTAATGGGTAGCAGGCTTCAAACTAATAACAGAAAGTTCTTTTTCACAAAGCAAATAGTCAATCTGTGGAACTCCTTGCTGCAGGAGGCTGTGAAGGCTAGAACTAGAACAGAGTTTAAAGAGAAGTTAGATAAATTCATGGAGGTTGGGTCCATGGAGTGCTATTAGCCAGGGGGTAGAAATGGTGTCCCTGGCCTCTGTTTGTGGAAGGCTGGAGATGGATGGCATGAGACAAATGGCTTGGTCATTGTCTTCGGTCCATCCCCTCCAGGGTACCTAGTGTGGGCCACTGTCGGCAGACAGGCTACTGGGCTAGATGGACCTTTGGTCTGACCCAGTACGGCCATTCTTATGTTCTAAGCTCAGGGCTCAGGTTCGGGGGTCTCACTGGACCACCTTGATTTTCATGCAAACCTGCTCCTGAGTGGCCAGGCTGGCAGCTCTCCTGCCCTAGAGGGCCACTTTCCTGTGCCTAATGCGGAGGTCATGGACATAGGAGGCTTCCCCCCAAACCCTGGACGAGGTCCACAATCTCCGCACTAGACCAGGCGGGCACCCGCTTCTTGTGGCCCCGGGCAGGCTCCTGGGAGCCGCCAGCTTGGTCCCAGGAAGAGGCGGAGGGCTGGGTGGCAGCAGGTGGCTGGTTTGTGTCGTGCCAGGTGCAGGGTCTGCTGGCTGGGTGCTGGCAGGCTTGTACCTGTCACGGGCACGGTAACCAGCCCATGCCCCTTTAAGGGCTCTGGGGCCGGGAGGAGGGCAGACAAGTTTCCCTGGTGGTGCCCAGAGTGGCCACCAGGGAAAGCTGGGGAGGGCTAACCTCCCACTAGTTCGAATTAAGTGGCTACACAGCCCTTAATTCAAACTACTTAATTCGAACTAGGCGTTAGTCCTCGTAGAATGAGGTTTACCTAGTTCAAATTAAGCGCTCCGCTAGTTCGAATTAAGTTCGAACTAGCGGTTTTCCTGTGCAGCGCCTATCAAAGTTAATTCGAACTAACGTCTGTTAGATTGAATTAACTTTGTAGTGTAGACATACCCTTATTTACCATTGTTGGCAAGCACATATGAACCCCCAAGGTCCAGTGCCCTAACCTTTCAAATGGAGGCCGGGGTCTCCATGCAGCAGATACATTGCATCTATTCTTGGGTAATTCTTGACTTGTGTGTGCATATTTTTCCTTACTCACCCCTGTGATTTCTTCTGATGCATACTGTACCCGGGCATACCCCGGTGTACCCCGGCGTCTGACCGGCACCTCCCGGTGTACCCTGCTCTCCGGCGGTGTCTTGGCTCGCTGCTGCACGTTTAGGCGGTTTGCCTTTGCTCGGGCGTCAATGCAATCTCCCCACCGCGGTGTGGGGGAAAGGGGGGCCCGGGCCCGCCCTCACTCACGGGCCCCAGCCCAGGGCCCTAAGGACGCGGAACTGTCTTGCTCCGGTCCGGCTGACGGGGCTCCTGCCGTAACTCGTCAGCCCGCCAGCCCAAGTGGGCTCTGCCCTGGGCTGCTTCCTTCCCCCCCCCCCCCCCCCCCGGCGTTCCCCGCTCGGAGTGTTTACCTTCGGCCTGGCCGACAGTCTGACGACCCTGTTGCGCCCCCCCCTCCGGCGCCGGAGGGCTGCGGTACCGTGATCCGGGTGTGGGCGGTGCTCCCGCCCCAGGGGTGTCGCCTGACTCTCCGCCTCTCCCGGGGGGGCTGCCGGCGTTTCCAGCCCCGGCGCGGCTTGCGTGCAAGCCGCGCACTCTCGGGCCAGCCCCCCCCGGATGCCGAGCAGTGCCTGTTCGGCGTAGCTCAGGGGGTGGGGAGGGGTCGCCCCGTCACACATACACTGATATATTCTGCTTTCATTAAGTACAAAGTAGTTTTATTTTTCTGTTAAAAAAGGTGCTTCTTGTTTATTGTGAACTTGAATGAAATTGCGTTATATAAATGTGGATTTAATTGCCCTTTCAAGCAGTGAAAAGGTAAAATTGGCTGGGTTTGCCTCATATATGCTGTATTAAGAAGCGTCATTAAATCTGTAAAATCTGTGCAAGTAAATTTCACTTCTGGAACAGTGGGAGTTAGTTGACATAATGTAATGTCAAACTGTTTGATGAATTACAGTATCAAAAAGGATGTGTTTTTGTGCTCCATAAAAACTACTCAACAAACATAAGTAATACAAGAGCATTGTTTGATCAAACAATAACAGCACTTAAAGCTACATTTTGTACTTTCTTCAAAACAAGCGGTAGGAAAAGAATTGCCTGTCTTGTTAAAAGGCATCTTTAATATATAGGCTATCTAGCATGAAGATTTTTTTCTTACAATGAAATTTTAGCACCAATATTTTAACTGATTAGAAGCCATTCCCCAAAGGTGAGAGATCAAATTGCAGGATGTGTTGCTTTGATGTTCTATGCACACATCCTGTACAATGGGCCCTTCCTGTCTTCAGTAAAAATAAAATTAGAGCATCTGGTTGTGGATCAGGTCCTTAGTGGACAGAGTGAGGAGGGCCTGATCATGCCAAGTGAATTGCAGCATTTACAGCCCTTGACTTCAATTAATGCTGATTTTCTTTGCTTAGGAAGAGAGACTAAAAAGACTGGGACAGTGCTCTTCAGAGAAGAAACGCATAAATGTGGACACAATCAAAGCAAACAGAATAGAATACTGTAGACCCGAGCAAGCCTATTTCCTTTCACAAAAGGAGTGAAAGCTGATGGGCAATAAATTTTAAATTGATACCAGGAAATATCACTTCACATAACACATAATTAGCCCATAAGACATCGAGGCCAAGTATTTATCAGGCTTCGGAAATGATTGGACATTTATATAGGTAATAAATAATAATGATCCCATGTTTCTTTTTTAAAACAAATATTAAATGAAGTGGCACAGACTTTGGTCTGAGTCATCTGCTTGACCTGCATGCCACTAATGTAGACTGATGAAACCCAAACTGTGGAGTACATTTCTCCTCTACATTGGCTTTTCCTTTTCATAATAATCGGTGCCTGGCAATTTTCCCAGTTCATTTACAATGCTAGAATATGCCAGGATAATATAACACTCAATCATAGCAATATTTTAAGTGAACCGTATCAGCTTCAGGAAGTCAATGGGAATTTTACTTAACCAAGCAAGGCAGAATTGGCCTAAAGCCCTTTTTCTTTCCACAATGATGGCATATTCTCTTGTTGTCAAGGTTTTTCTTAGGTAAATTTCTGTCTCCCCCTTTCCTATGTTCCATGGTACAGGTCTTTTAAAGAAGGTAGGAAGAAAAGATCTTTTGAGTTTGCCTAGTAGGCAGACATTTCTTCAGCTGAGCTAAGCACTCTGTAAAAGTAACTGACAAATGTGGTTATGTCAAGTGCTAAAGTTTATTTTGTCTTTTATATTTAATGAACATCTGTGGCATTGAAACTTTGTCCAGCGGAAGGCCACATTGGGAACAGAAACCAGCAAGGCCCAACCTCTTTCATATTTAATAAGGATGCGAGCTCTACACAGTTCACAATCCCAGCATGCAGTGCTCAATCGATCCATATGATCAACATGGGCCATGTATTTGTAATAAGTATGAGGGTGGCTGTTGGCCATAGTGCAGAACTCCATGAATTAGGATGCACTTTGGCCTACATTGCTCCAAAAGTTGTTCTGAAATGTTACTCTTAAAAGCCTGACTCTACAAAATTCTCTGTCTTCTTATGTATGAGTGCTTTCTTACCTTCAGCCATGATGCAAAGGAAAGGGTGTCTGGTGTAAATTGTTTATAGTTACACATTTTTACCACAGTGCATTTCTTAAATGACTGTGAATGTTAAACTCTGGAAAGGCTGGAATGTATTGCATTTAATTTGAGAATGTCAGAAGAAAATTAACCAATAGGCATTTTTACTAATTAAAAATTAACTAATAGGCATTCACCGGTTAAACTGAGAAATTCGTTTTGTACATGTCATACTACAATTGTAAATGGCAAACATTTAGGGGATTCTAAGGCCTATCACACCACTGAATTTTTTAACTGTTCAGGGATATTATGAATGATTCACGAGACAAATGAACGCTAATAGTTTGCTGAAAAAAAAACAATTTTTTTATGAGATAGGAAGATACTATTGCAGATAGGGTGAAACCTTATTTAAACTAGGATCGGGAGGTATAATCTCTACCCTTCATTTAAGATAGCTGTAAGAAGCCATTAAGCTCCTTTATGGAACCAGGTATGAAAGACAATAGGAACGTCTAGACAAAACAAAATCATCTGTCTCACTGCCCACCACAAAATGAAAGAAAGAGAGGAAGAATGGTAAGAGGTCAATGTGGCTCCATCAAAAAAGGCTGAGGTATGTAATGTCTGTTTGCATCAATCTTCACAAAAACTCAGTACAATTAGTGTTAATAACAAAAGGGAAGGAACACAAACCAAAACAGGGAAATAACAGGTTAGGCTATGTCTACATCACAAGGTTTTTGCGCAAAAAGCGGTGGAGTGTTCACACCTCAAGTACGTTTTTGCGCCAAAAAAAAAATACAATAAATCAACAGGATAGAGGGATTTTTCTGGTAAAGTTATTCCTCTCCCCATGAGGAATAACTCCTTTTTGCACAAAAAAGCATGTGTGGATGCTCCACCGGGGTTTCTTGTGCAAAAAGACCCTATCAGAAAAAGCACAGGTGCTCTGATGGCCATTCTTTTAATGGCTATCAGAGCTTTCTTTCACAAGAGTGTCCATGCAGTGTGGATGCTCTCTTGCACAAAAGCACATCGCTTTTGTGATGCACATTTGAGGTCTGGACACGCTTTTGCGCAAGAAGTTTTTGCGGAAGATCTCTTCCGCAGAAAGCTTCTTGTGCAAAAACCCTGCAGTATAGACAAAGCCTGAAAGAATATTTAGATAAGTTGATTCATTCAAGTCAGCAGGGCTTGTTGAAACTCAACCTAGGGTACTTAAGAAGTTAGCTAAAGCAATTTCAGAAATGTTAGCAATTATCTTCAAGAATTAATGGAGGATATATGTGTCCCACAGGACTGGAGAAGAGCAACCATAGTATCTCTCATTAAAAAGTGGGAGGGGGGAGGGAAAGGTCCTGGAAATTATAGACCAGTCAGCCTAACTTCAATACCTGAAAAGATACTGGAACAAATTATTAAGCAATCAATTTGTAAGCACCTAGAGAATAATAGGATTATAAGAAATAACAAGCATGGAAGTTTGAGGAACAAATCATTCCAAATCAATCTAATTTCCTTCCTTGACAGGGTTACTAGTCTAGTGGGGGAAAGCAAATTGATTAAATGTATTTTGATATCAGCTCGGGACATCATCTCACATGATATTCTCATATTCAAACTGGAAATGTGATGAAATTTCTAAGAGGTGGGTGCACAACTGGTTTAAAGACTGTACTAAAAGTGTATTTATCAACGGTACACAACCAAACTGGGAAGATGTATTTAGTGAGGTCCTGCTAGGCTCAGTCACAGGTCTCTTGAAAGGACTATCTAATGGCTCATCAAAGAACACTTAACTCACAATGGTCTATGGGAGATGCCCATCCACACTGAATGGACTTTCCTGTGTATGTTCCATCTGAAGTATAGGTAATGGTCACTGCTGTGACTAAGCAAAATTATGCACGGACATGGGACTTGCCAACGTGACTCCAAATCATGTTACTTGTGATTTTTCAGAGTGAGAACAATGGGTTCCCTTTCAGTTAGCAGAAGCTGTAAAAGACCTTGGAAACATCTTCATTTGGCATCTCTACTGCTCCATTCTCTTTCCTACTCAAATTTCTGGACTATGGACTTATATTAATGGGAGCAATCTAATAAAGGATTGACGTCTGTTCAATGATTTGAAAGTAACCAGAGACTTGACTTAAGCCAGAAGTTTATTACAGCATTACTACAAGCCTGAACAGAAAATTTTGCAATTACTGTATGTACTTGATTCCTCTAACCAAGTTTAATTCCTTCCTTCCTTCCTTTATAAATAAACCTTCAGATTTTAGATATTAAGGGATCGACAGTAGCGTGATTATTGGGTAAGATCAGAGTTGTATATTGAGCTGGGTGTGTGGCTCTTGTTAGCTAGTGTGGTGAAATAGAAGTTCACCTTTGTGGTTGATTTGGTATATCTTATGGGTGAATATCCACCAGCATTTTGGGATGAATGTGTCTGAGCTATTTGTCAGCAGTGCAACCTGAATTTGGTATTCTCAGTTGTGACTCATGAAGGCACGGTCACACCTCCTTAAGCCTATCACTACAGGGCATGTTTACTAAGTAACCTTCCCTTCAGTTTGACTAATGACCACCCAGAATGAGTTTCATATCAATCAGCAGCCACTCCAAAATAGTAATGGACTTGCTTTGAATTTTTGTGCCAGAAAAAAAGTAGACTGCATAATTTTGTGTTGCTTTGGGTTTTATACTGAAACTCTAGGCAGTAGATAAATCAAATAAATTTTACATTTGATTTGTATTTCAGTTATATTATCTTACTATATACTTTAGAAATGTACATCTGTCCATCCATCCGTCTGCGAGTCCATTTGTTCAAGAACTCCTAATCAGTAAGAGCTAGGACTACCAAATTTAGTATGCAGCTTCTTATTATTATAACTTAATACAAAGTAAGTGTTTGGTTGGGTCAGGACAATGGGATTATCTGAATTTGATTGTTTCTCACAAAATAGAAAGGGAAGGGTCTGGTAGAAGGGACAATTATACTGCAGAATAACTATGAGGAGGGCCAGCAAGGGGCCAGAGTGGGGGTCAGGCCAGCTATAAACCCATTGACCCAGCAGGGGTGGAGACAGGGACAGATATCTACTATCTATTTCAGAGAGTTTATGTGTTTGTTTGTGTGTCTGTCTCCCAGCCAGGAGACATGTACTTCTCTCCTGGCTGTGCCTGCTGCAGCGGCAGTGGCCATGGACAGGCGCTTCTCACTTGCCCCCAATCCCCTGTGGTGAGAGAAGGCTGGAATTGTCCTCTTCCCATGGTTGCCTGCATACTAAACCCCTCAGTCCCAGCCAGGGCCGGCCCTAGGCCAATTTAGCCGATTCCCCGGCGAGGGGCAGAGGCGCCCTGCACCCAGGGAAATTACGCATGCACCATGCGCCGGGAGCACAGTGCATGCGCAGTGCGCTGGGAACCCCCGGAATCGGGCCCTGCGCTCCATAGAGCCAGCCTTGGTCCCAGACCCACCCCAGAGCAATGATTTAAATGAAGAAAAATAAAACTTCTTTGTGTTAAGCACCCAAGTAATGCCAGGTAAATCTTCTAGGGTACATCTACACTTGCTTCCTAGTTTGAACTAGGTATGCAAATGTAGCCGACCGAAATTGCTAATGAAGCGGTCAAACTAGGAAGCAAGTGTAGATGTACCCTAGAAGAACCACTTACTGCCTCTGCTATTGTGGGGGTGGGGCTGGACTGGGGCACTGTCTTCTGTTTGGTGGTGGTAAAGTATGAGGGGAGTTGAGTCACCTTACTGTCTGAGGCTATGTCTACACTACAAGGTTTTTGCGCAAAAACGGCCGTCCGCAGAGTGTTGTAGTGGAAATGCGGAAGACAATTGTGAGGTTGAGGAAATTAGGTGGTGTACCACAATCGTTCCTTTTGTGCCTGCATTTTCTTACAGGCCTGGATGCTCTATGCAGCCATTTGTGCTTTTTGCTGCTTATTATTCTTTTATTATTCTCAAAGAGTGAGCTGTTTGCTCAAGATGGTACAGTGTAGGAATGCACTGTTGACTTTCAACAAGTTCTGGGACAGGTCCCAAGGCCATGCACCTGGTATGGGAGTGCAGGAGGGCTTGGAAAGATCACATAGCTGTCTGTGCTGAATGTTTCCCACGTGATAATGCTAATTATTTGGCCTGGGAAAATATTCAAAGTATCAACGATCTTGTTAGGTTCTCAAAACAACAGGTGTGATTACTGTAGATCCAACAGTATATAAAGGCCGGGAATATTCCTAACATTGGAACCTCGGTATAGACCGAAGCCGCAGAAGGTGCTACGCACTGGCCACTGGGGTCCGTCTGCTGTCCTTCTTCAGGGGGTTCCTGGCAGCAGAAGGGAAGTAGGCATTGCATATCATTCTGAGGTTTGCTTAGGCTTAATAAGCATTGTATTTTCTTAATAAGATTTGCTTAGGCTTAATAAGTATTTTATTTTATTCTAAGATTTGCTTCATTGTATTTTACTCTAATATTAAGCATTGTATGTTACCTTAATATTTGCTTAGTAATATCTTTAAGCCTTCACCCAATTTGTGTGCTTATTGCCTCCGAATCCCATAAAGGAAGAACCATTGCTTCTTGGCAATACAAGTGTCCACACCTCAAGCGCATTTTTGCGCAAGAAAGTCTACAGTCAATCAACAGAACAGAGGGCTTTTTGCAGTGTAGGTATACCTCCTTCTATGAGGCATAACTCCTTTTTGTGCTACAGCTCTTGCGCAAAAAGGCATGTGTGGACACTCTGCAGGAGTTTCTTACACGAAAAGAGCCTATCCGAAAAAGCACAGGTGCTCTGATAGCTCTATGGTGGCTTTCTTGGAAATGCTTCCAGTTCCATGCGCAGGGTTAGGTAGGCAGGCAAAGTTCAGAGTCTCAATGCGTGGATGAGACGATGGTGTAGGAAAGAGGGGTTTGGATTTATTAGGAACTGGGGACACTTTGGGGAGAGGGGGAGCCTACACAGGAAGAATGGGCTCCACCTAAACCAGGGTGGGACCAGACTGCTGGCACTACACACTAAAAAGTCCGTAGAGCAGTTTTTAAACTGAGAGAGGGGGGAAAGCCGATTGGTGTGGAGAAGCACATAAATCGGATGGAGACGTCTCTTACAGGAGAATCCATTGATAGAGATTCTCTAAGCTGTAGTCAGAAAGAGAGGAGGGGAGAGGACAAACCATGGGCCATAGCAGACGAACAACCGCATATAAAGGAATCCAATGCATCAGGAAAGGGAAGACAAATAAACAGTGGCAAATTTTTAAAGTGCTTCTACACAAATTCTAGGAGTCTGACTAATAAGATGGGTGAACTAGAGTACCTCGTATTAAAGGGGAGATTGACATAATAGGCATCACTGAAACCTGGTGGAATGAGGAAAATCTGTGGGACACAATCATACTGGGATATAAAATATATCGGCAGGATAGAGGAGGCCATGTGGGTGGCAGAGTGGCACTGTATGTGGAAGATAATGTAGAATCAAATGAAATAAAAATATGAAATGAATCAACATGTTCAATAGAATTGCTATGGATAGTAAATCCATGCTCCAATAATAAGAATTTAGCAGTAGGGATATATTATCGACCACCTGACCAGAACAGTGACACTGACATTGAAATGCTGAGGGAGATTAGAGAGGCTACCAAAATAAAGAACTCTATAATAATGGGGGATTTTAATTATCCCCATATTGACTGGGTACATGTCACCTCAGGAAGAGAAGTGGAGATAAAATTTCTCAATGTCTTAAATGACTGCTTCTTGGAGCAGCTGATACAGGAACCCACAAGGGGAGAGGCAATTCTTGATTTAGTCCTGAGTGCAGTGCAGGATCAGGTCCAGGAGATAACCGTTACAGGACCGCTTGGGAATAGTGACCATAATATAATAACATTCAACATTCCTGTGGTGGAAAGAACACCTCAGCAATCCAGCACTCTGGCATTTAATTTCAAAAAGGGGAATTACACAAAAATTAGGAGGTTAGTTAAACAGAAATTAAAAGGCACAGTGATTAGAGCCAAATCCCTGCAAGCTGCATGGAAACTTTTTAAAGAAACCATAATAGAGGCCCAACTTAAATGTATACCCCAAATTAAAAATCATAGCAAGAGACCTAAAAAAGAGTCATCGTGGCTTAACCACCATGTAAAAGAAGCAGGGAGGTACAAAAAGGCATCTTTCAAGAAGTGGAAGTCCAATCCTAGTGAGCTAAATAGAAAGGAACATAAACATTGTCAAATCAAGTGTAAAAATGTAATAAGAAAAGCCAAAAAAGATTTTGAAGAAAAGCTAGCCAAAAACTCAAAAAGAAATAGCAAAATATTTTTTAAGTATATTAGAAGCAGGAAACCTGCTAATCGCCAGTGGGTCCCCCAGATGATCAAGATATAAAAGGAGCAATCAAGGACGATAAAGCCATTGCCGAGAAACTAAATTATTTCTTTGCCTCAGTCTTCACGGCTGAGGATGTTAGGGAGATTCCCAAATCTGCACCATCCTTGGTGGGTGATGAATCTGAGGAGCTGTCCTGGACTGAAGTGTCATTAGAGGAGGTTTTGGAACAAATTGAAAAACTTAATCTTAACAAATCTCCGGGACCGAATGACATTCATCCAAGGGTTCTAAAAGAACTCAAATGGGAAATTGCTGAACTATTATCTATAGTTTGTAACCTATCCTTTAAATTGGCTTCCGTACCTAATAACTGGAAGATAGTTAATATGACACCAATATTTAAAAAGGTCTCTAGAGGTGATCCTGGCAATTACAGACCAGTAAGTCTAACTTTAATACCAGGCAAATTAGTCGAAACAATAGTAAAGAATAAAATTGTCAGGCATGTAGAAGAACATAATTTGTTGGACAAAAGTCCATAGTTTCTGTAAAGGGAAATCATGTCTTACTAATCTATTAGAGTTCTTTGAAGGGGTTAACAAACATGCAGATAAGGGGGATCGAGAAGATATAGTGTACTTAGATTTTCAGAAAGCCTTTGACAAGGTCCCTCACCAAAGGTTCGTGTGTAAATTACATTGTCATAGGAAAAGAGGGAAGGTCCTTTCATGGATTGAGAACGAGTTAAAAGACAGGAAACAAAGGGTAGGAATAAATGGTAAATTTTCAGAACGGAGAGGGATAACTATTGGTGTCCCCCAAGGGTCAGTCCTAGGACCAATCCTTTTCAACTTATTCATAAATGATCTGGAGAAAGGGGTAAACAGCGAGGTGGTATCGTTTGCGGATGATATTAAACTGTTTAAGATACTCAAGACAGAAGCAGACTGTGAAGAACTTCAAAAAGATCTCACCAAACTGAGTGATTGGACAACGAAATGGCAAATGAAATTTAATGTGGATAAGTGTAAAGTAATGCACATTGGAAAAAGCAACCCCAACTATACGTACAGTATGATGGGGGCTAATTTGGCTACGACAAATCAGGAAAGAGATCTTGGAGTTGTCATGGATAGTTCTCTGAAAACTTCCACACAGTGTGCAGCAGCAGTCAAAAAGACAAATAGGATGCTAGGAATTATTAAGAAAGGGATAGAAAATAAGACAGAATATCTTACTGCCCCTGTATAATACTATGGTACGCCCACATCTTGAATACTGTGTACAGATGTGGTCTCCTTACCTCAAAAAAGATATTTTGGCCTTGGAGAGGCTTCAGAAAAGGGCAACTAAAATGATTAGGGGTTTGGAACGGGTCCCATATGAGGAGAGGTTAAAGCGACTGGGACTTTTCAGTTTAGAAAAGAGGAGACTGAGGGGGGATATGATAGAGGTATATAAAATCATGAGTGGTGTGGAGAGGGTGAATAAAGAAAAGTTATTTATTAGTTCTCATAATAGAAGAACTAGAGGACACCAAATGAAATTAATGGGTAGCAGGTTTAAAACTAATAAAAGAAAGTTCTTCTTCACACAGCGTGTAGTCAACCTGTGGAACTCCTTGTCAGAGGAGGCTGTGAAGGCTAGGACTATAACAGAGTTTAAAGATGCATCTGACGAAGTGGGTCTTTGCCCACGAAAGCTTATGCTCCAACACTTCAGTTAGTCTATAAGGTGCCACAGGACTCCTCGCCGCTTTTGCAGAGTTTAAAGAGAAGCTAGATAATTTCATGGAGGTTTGGTCCTTAAAAAGCTATTAGCCAGGGGATAGAAATGGTGTCCCTGGCCTCTGTTTGTCAGAGGCTGGAGAAGGATGGCAGGAGACAAATTTCTTGATCATTGTCTTCGGTCCACCCCCTCTGGGGCACCCGATGCTGGCCACTGTCAGTAGACAGGCTACTGGGCTAGATGGACCTTTGGTCTAACCCAGTACGGACATTCTTATGTTCTTATGTTCTTGTTGCAATGTGGGCAGGTTCCAGTGAAGCTGGTGAATTAGAAAGGGTCTGACTGAGGTCGTGTAAATCTGTTGAGCAGCTTGTGTATTAGTCCTGTAGACTGCAATACACAATAAAATAGATGTGCCTCTACATGGCTCCCCTCAACTCGTCTCTCTCATATATGTGGCATGAAGGAGGGGGAGTATAGCTTCCAGTCAGAGCTCCTTGTAGGCCTGACGCTGTAGTAGGAGCGTGGCCTTCAGACCCACTTTCAGGTTTATATGGTGCCCACTGAGAACTGCACTGGAATAACTTCTGCTTGGTAGATTGGAGTGGTTATCCCAGTTGGGTAATAATCTATAAATAACATTCCAGCCTCCATATTTAGCCACATTATAGAGACTGTTTCTCATTGTTTTATGTCCACACCAAAATGATGACCAAGCAATTAGCCACAATTTAAAACTAGTGAACTCTCAGTAAATATCAGCAGAATAAAGTTTTGACAGATACAGTTAAATTTGTAGGCTCCTCTGCTATTGCAGGGACACTGTTTTTATTCTAGCCTTCATACATCACATTTGAATTCTTCCACAGACTTTGCTCTCCCATAGCTTCATCATTTTAGATTATAGAATCGGAACAATAGATAACCTCTTGTTCATATATCCAGTAACATCTAGGCAATATATCATCCAAGAAAACTGTTTTTCCAGTGATGAATCACCATCTTCACACCATTATACACTAACCGTCTATGACTTTCATTATCACACCATTTTTAAAAACCAGGCTTGTGGATGTGGCAAATAACAAGGATTAATATAATAGGAAATGTGCTAGTTAAGAACCTAAGTACAGTTGTTTTTCATGTCTACATGCCAGTGCACATAGAACATATATATGTGCATACAGAAACACACAGGCCCCAAACTCTGGTCTACCCAAGCTCTGTTCTCCCCCACACAAAGAGCATTATGTTGTCCACTGAAGTTCACCAAAGTGCTGGCTGTACTGCATTCCACAGAATGTCCCCTAAGTGGAAGAGGGCCAAGAGGAAGTGGAGGAGATCAGTCTGGATCTATGCCATCCAGGAATTTCCCCTCAACAGGTTAATGTTCCTTTCACCTTGCCAGGCCTGTGCAAAAGGAATGGAGCATGAGCCAGGATGTGCATAAAAATGTATTAAATGCAAAAACCTTAGCCTGTAGTAAAGACAATACTAAGGAAGCAAGAAATCTCAACACATCGGGATATGCAAAACGTGATTTCAATAACAACATTAACCCAGTAATGTTGCCATTGCACATATCTATTTATCTATCTTAGGGTTTTATACTGCCAGCTGCCACCCACCACCATAGTAACTGAGCACCTGCTGGGTTCTTATTGTAGGTCCAGGACTGTAGTCCTTATGCCAGAAAAATTACCACCGACTTCCCTGGGCATTTTGCCTACCAAAGAACTACAGGATTAGACACAATGAACATTAAAGTAATAGACTTTGTAGTAAAAAAAAATAGGCCCTGTCTTTATCTGCCAGGCTTTGCTATTAGAATCTGAAATTTGTATTTTCTCACTCTTTCATGTTTAAATTTGCAACTTGACTGTTTCTTTGTTTTTCCTCAAAACAGAAAGGAAAAATATGAATTTGCAGTGTTACAAATCTGTTTTGCTTAACTCTTTGGACTAAAGCAGTAGTCTCCAACCTTTTTAAGCACAAGATCACTTTTTGAACTTAAGTGCAATCCAATATCTACCTCAAATATAAATACCCTGGCCCCACCTCCCTCCCTCCTCTTCTCCGAGGCCCTGCCCCTGCTCACTCCATCCTCCCTATCTTGTCTTGGATTAAAGGATTTGAAGTGTGAGAGGGGCTTTGAGCTGAGTTTGGGGCAGGCTCTGGGATGGTTTTTGGATGCTGGGGTGCTTGGGTCTAGGGCAAGGGTTTGGGGTGCAGGAGTGGGTTCATGACTGAGGTAGGGTTTTGGGATGTGGGTTCCAGCTGGGCACTGCTTACTTCAGGTGGCTCCTGGGCGGTGGTGCAGTGGGGCTAAGGCAGGGTTACCCCTGCCCTGGCCGTGGTCCCACTCCCTAAAGCATCCAGCAAACTCCATCCCAAGTCCTGTTGTGCTCCCTGCCCTGCTTTGTGAAAATAGGATACAGAGTGGGAGGGGACACCCTGACATCAGCACCCCTCCTCTCTATCCCCTGCCCAGCAAGCAGGAGTCTCCCCAGGGGGAGGGACAGCTCCAAGGCAAAGGGCAGGAGATGCACAGAAGTAGGGGGGAGGGGCAGCCGAAGTGCTTGCCCTTGATAGCCTCTTGACCAAACCAGTCAGGATCACCCATCAGAGGCTCCAAGATCTACCAGTAGATTCTGATCTACTGGTTGGTGACCACTGGGCTAAAGCAATCCCTACTGTGTCTTCGCTAACTTTTCCCCCATATATTTCGGCTGCTGCAATCTATAGATATAGTAACTCCAGGCAGCAGGATGATATGGCAGAAATGATGTCAGACACTGATCCTTGATCTTTAATCCAATTAAAATCCCTGCCTCATACCCCACAGACTCACAATCCGAGTGCGGTACAGTAAAATGGTGTAGTTGGCATCTATCTTGGACCACGCAACAGAAGATGAATGAGTAAAACGGGAAACGGCTCATAGTTAATCTGCAGGGCATAAAATGCTGCATGTTGTGCCAGAATAACAAATGTGGCTGGCAGATTGGTGTGTGTCTTTGAGGTGACCAGCGTTATGTGAAGGCTGAGAGTTTTGTCCCTGGGCTAATGCTGACTGAGAGCACCATGTGGCTGTTCCCGTCATGGAGCTGGAAGGCAGATTCATCAGACCATTTCTACCATCCGAAGGCAGCCCTGCTTCATGAGTGAAAGAACAAAGTAAACTTGAGACACCAGACAAACTTTTGCAAAAGCACCACAAAAGCAGCCAAGATATTTAAATAATGCATTACCTACTTGATCTTCTGTGACTCCAAGCCTCATTATCTGGAACCTTCGTTCAGAGGTAGCCTCATTCTCCAGGGTGGGCATCTTTTACCAGTGGTGATGTCAAGAAGTGAGTCTCAGAATGATTAAGGGCCCTGAACATTCTAAAGGGTCTGATTCTGCTTTCAGTCACATCGGTACAGATCAGAAGTAGTGACACCGAAGTCACTTCTGTTACTCTGCTCAGAAGCCAGCTTAAGTGATATCAGAATTAGGCCTGAAGTCATAAATAGTAAATTCCCAAGGATATGAATGTGGACTGTTGGGTTAAATCTGAGGAGCAAACAGGGATCAAGGAGAGCAGCCGTGTGTACATAGAATCATAGAATACTAGGACTGGAAGGGACCTCGAGAGGTCATCGAATCCAGTCCCCTGCTCTCATGGCAGGACCAAATACTGTCTAGACCATCCCTGATAGTCATTTATCTAACCTACTCTTAAATATCTCCAGAGATGGAGATTCCACAATCTCCCTGGGCAATTTATTTCAGTGTTTAACTACCCTGACAGTTAGGAACTTTTTCCTAATGTCCAACCTAAACCTCCCTTGCTGCAGTTTAAGCCCATTGCTTCTTGTTCTATTCCCAGAGGCCAAAATGAACAAGTTTTCTCCCTTCTCCTTATGACACCCTTTTAGATATCTGAAAACTGCTATCATGTCCCCCCTCAATCTTCTCTTTTCTAAACTAAACAAACCCAATTCCTTCAGCCTTCCCTCATAGGTCATGTTCTCTAGACCTTTAATCATTCTCGTTGCTCTTCTCTGGACCCTCTCCAATTTCTTCACATCTTTCTTGAAATGCGGTACCCAGAACTGGACACAATACTCCAATTGAGGCCTAACCAGCACAGAGTAGAGCGGAAGAATGACTTCTTGTGTCTTCCTCGCAACACACCTCTTAATGCATCCCAGAATCATGTTTGCTTTCTTTGCAACAGCATCACACTGCTGACTCATATTCAACTTGTGGTCCACTATAATCCCCTAGATCCCTTTCTGCCGTACTCCTTCCCAGACAGTCGCTTCCCATTCTGTATGTATGAAACTGATTGTTCCTTCCTAAGTGGAGCACTTTGCATTTGTCTTTATAAACTTCATCCTATTTACCTCAGACCATTTCTCCAATTTGTCCAGGTTATTTTGAATTATGACCCTATCTGCCAGATCAGTCGCAACCCCTCCCAGCTTGGTATCATCTGCAAACTTAATAAGCGTATTTTCTATACCAATATCTAAATCGTTGATGAAGATATTGAACAGAGCCAGTCCCAAAACAGACCCCTGCGGAACCCCACTTGATATGCCTTTCCAGCAGGATTGTGAACCATTAGTAACTACCCTCTGAGTATGGTTATCCAGCCAGTTATGCACCCACCTTATAGTAGCCCCATCTAAGTTGTAGTTACCTAGTTTATTGATAAGAATATCATGTGAGACCGTATCAAACGCCTTACTAAAGTCTAAGTATACCACATCCACCGCTTCTCCCTTATCCACAAGACTCGCTATCCTATCAAAGAAAGCTATCAGATTGGTTTGACATGACTTGTTCTTTACAAATCCATGCTGTCTGTTCCCTATCACCTTCCCACTTTCCAAATGTTTACAGATGATTTCCTTAATTACTCGCTCCATTATCTTCCCTGGCACAGAAGTTAAACTAACTGGTCTGTAGTTTCCTGGGATGTTCTTATTTCCCTTTTTATAGATGGGCACTATATTTGCCCTTTTCCAGTCCTCTGGAATCTCTCCTGTCTCCCATGATTTTCCAAAGATGATAACTAGAGGCTCAGATACCTCCTCTATCAGCTCCTTGATACATGACAGTTCAGTTCAGATCACAACAAGTTCCATTCCTGTGATTTTTCCCAGCAGACTTTTGTTTAAAATAAATCTAAAGGTTTGAGAACATACAGTTTTAAAACGGCCTGTCATTATTTGTATTCCTCTGGTGTCTGAAGGCCATAGCAAAAATCAGGACCTCATTGTAATAGGCTCTGCACAAACATGTAGTAAGAATCACTTCCTTGATAATCTAGAATGACAAAGCATGGGAGGGGAAACAGAGGCACAGAATGGAGAAGAGATTTGCCCAAAGGTCACACAGCGGGTCAGTAGTCTCCTGAATGCAGTGCTGTATCCCCGGGGCCACACTGCCTGGCCATGTGAGTAATTAGTAATCAGGGTAACAAATAAGATGCAGCACAAATCAGATTCTAACTTTGGCTGACAGTTCTAGTCACCTGGAGATGCCAAAAAGCATAATGAGTTTTTCAGTGTTCCCACTGAAACCAGATGTCTGGGGTGGGCACACTTGCTATGCTGAGAAAATAAATTGCTATTGCATAAAATAATTTGAATGGCTTTAATATTACTTTTTTTAATGTTTGAACAAAGTCACTATTAAATCAGAATGATCAAATTAGGCTGTTGTAACTTTAACTCAATATGAAATAGAATATAAAAAAGATAAAGGGACCAAAAGCCTTTTCTTGGGACACAAGGGAGCATGTATAAGAGAGACAAAGAGAGACAGAGTGAAAGAGAGAAGAGACGAGAGAATAAAGATACTTGAAAAGCTTTTCCTCATGCCTTTTGTTTAAAAGGGAACTGAATGTTTGCATGTGGTTAATTTCTCCCTCTTTGGACCAGCTTTAAAAGGATTTGTTTTTTAAAGTCCCATTGTCAGTTTTTATTGGAAACTCTCTAATTTTGTGATGTGCCAGGATTTGATTTGAAAACCCTTTCAACGCCCTTTTCCAAACGTCAATCAAGCTTTAGGTTTCTTTCCAGCATCAAGGCCTTCTACAAATAGTCCCCTCCATGCAAGCACTCTGGGGCCAGGAATGAAAGTCTTTGATTCCTAAAAGCTTATACATGGCTTGATGGGGGTAGGGACAGAAATGAACCTGATGGCAACCTTGTTGCAAGAAGAGATTGTGAATGTTACCCTGGGAATTAGGCTGTACGAGGCAAATCCCTAACATCAAACCAGTTTTGTTCATGCCCCTTACTGCACTTGTTAATGAGGGTCTTACTAGGACATATAGTTGACAGCTCATCCTGAAAAAGAAATGTCTGAGATCTACATGAGTCACTATAGGACTGGTGTGGATAGTTGCACAACCTTTACCAACTTCAGGGTCACAAAACTGCAGCTGTTCTGCTATATAGGTAGAAACATCTTCAATGTCATTTTCTGGTGTTTAACCTCAAGTGTGAAATAGCTATTACACTCCAGGGACAGTCCCTTAGGGTTATGCTGAATTCCTCTGTGATGCAGAAAAATTGAAGATTAATGTGTTGATAATATTAGAGCTGTGAAGAGGGCAGAAATTCCATTCCATGAAGGATTTCAGGATTTCAGCATTTGTCTTCGTTCCAATTAGCAATTAAAGCTGTACGGTTTGAAATTCCCCACGACGAGGAAATTTAAAAAAAAAAATCAGACCGGGTTAATGGAAACATTTTGTTTTTACAAATCTGTTTAGTTTCTGTTGTGGTTTTTATTTTATATTATAGGATAAAATCCTAAAACAAATGTGAAACAGATACTGAAAAAAAAATTCAAAAATGTCAAAATGGAACCTTTTGCCATTGACAGACTTTTTTTTATTTTTCCTCTGTGTAACACCCATGTGGACTACAGCAGATCCTGGAACTCTGTACTGAACTTCTATGGGGCCCTACAAATACAATGGCTATTAGAACCCACAACCTCATTCCCTAGGATGTTTAGGGATGAGAACAAAGGGAACTAGAACCCGGACCTCTTCCCAGCAAGGGGACAGCCTATCTTTAAGCAGAGAGAGTTTACTTTCAGATTTTCATATGGAAGCTGAGAGAGAAACAGCACAGTTGAGGGAGTCCCTGCTACCCTCCCACTCCCCTCTAAAGGAATTTTGCCAGCCAACAGCATTATAATGGTCTACAGACAGCAAAGCCAAACCTGATCTGGCACTGGCTACCAAAACCACCAAAACCCTAGGAGGATCCCAGACCAGGGAACCAGCCAGCCTGGCTGGAATCAGAGAACACCCTCCCCCATACATGGAGAAGAGAAAGAAAAAGGGACTTTTGTTTAAATCAGTCAGTGACAGAGTGCTATGACACTCAACTTGAGACCTCAGTCTGCTTTGGAAAGATGCCTGGGAGGGAGTTGAAGGTTGCAGGGTGCAGCCATTAAGGTTCCTCCAGGGGATCTGAATGACTGATTCTCATTCATCTTTCCTGTGAAATGAATGGCTGACACTGTGTTGAGTGTTAAGATGATGAGAACTGGATTATTTATAAATGTATTATATATTGATATTTGATACTTGACAGTCTCACTTCCACATCAAATGCTGTGAATGGGACATGTACAGTCTGACTTAATTAGCTTCATTAACACCAGTTCTACAATTGAGAGGAAACTGCTTTTGCTGTTATTCTGGATTCTGTAATTTCCACTCCAACTCATCTGATGAAGTGGGTTTTACCCACAAAAGCTCATGATCTAATATATTTGTTAGTCTCTAAGGATATGTCTACACTGCCACCCTAGTTCGAACTAGGGTGGCTAATGTAGGCATTCGAAGTTGCAAATGAAGCCTGGGATTTAAATATCCCGGGCTTCATTTGCATCTTGCCGGGCACCACCAGTTTTAAATCCCCCTTAGTGAGGATTCCGTGCCCGCGGCTGCACGTGGCATGGAGTAGGTAGTTCAAATTAGGCTCTCTCTGAGGTGTACCGGTAGTTCGAATTAGAGAGCCTAATTCGAACTACCTACTCCGTGCCGCGTGCAGCCGTGGGCACGGAGTCCGAACTAAGGGGGATTTAAAACTGGTGGCGCCCGGCAAGATTCAAATGAAGCCCGGGATATTTAAATCCCAGGCTTCATTTGCAACTTCGAATGCCTACATTAGCCTCCCTAGTTCGAACAAGGGTGACAGTGTAGACATACCCTAAGGTACCACAGGACTGCTCATTATTTATAAATGTATTAGTTAACCTTAACCCTTCACTTACCCAGACCCTATTTTACTATTCCTGTAAAGTGTTATTTGAGGTTTGTTATTCCTTTGCTGGGAGTTGTTTACCCTATTGCCCCTTGTAAACTGGGCTGTATGTCCCTTGCCAGTTAGTAGCAGTAATTTTCTCAGGGGACAGTACACCTGTGACTATGGCTCAGTAAGGAGATGCCAAGGCTAGAGGCAACAGGCACGAATCTAGGACCCAATCTACATGAGAAGAAGGGAGAAGCCATTTCATATACTGGTGATAGCAAGCACCACAGAGAGAAAGGGAGGAGGCTTAAGCTACACCTCCAGGGAGGGGTCACATCAGAAAAAAAAATGCTGGAAAAACACAATATGATTTTGCTAAACATTTTGACTCTGATGGAACTGCATTCTCCAACATGGTTTCACTGAAGTTTTTCTGACCAGCTCTTGCCGGCAGCTTTTGGTACATAACTAATTAACGTGAATATTTTTCCTTGTTTTACAATCAAATTAATCAAATAATTACCCTTAATTATTCAATCTGAACAGGCAGTAATCCTCCAAGAAGGTCTTCTAGGCAATTCTTCATGAGCTGCTATATGCTGATGACTGTGGTCCAGAGGCAAATACTCTAGAAGAGACATAATCAATAATGGACAGATTTGCAGAGTCTGCAGAAAGGCATGGGGCTGACAATTAGTCTGAAAAAGACACATGCCATGTATCAACTTGTGTTAGGGAAACCCTGCATGAAACCAAAAGTCACCATCAGCAAGACACAGCTGAATGCTGTACAGATTTCTGCTAGTTTGGCAATATGTCATCAAATGATGTTACTATAGACACACTACTGACAAGTTGTATCAACAAAGGTAGTTCATCATTTGGTGGGCGATCAGGCAGCATCTGTCAGCAAGATGGTATTAAGCATCAAACCAAGTTCAAAGTCTATAGAGCTATTATTCTGTCCACTGACCCTACTATGGGCATCATGTTATTCTACATGTAATATCTACTTGCCTTCGGGTATGTCTACACTTGCCCTCGAACTAGGGAAGCAAAGGAATGTGACTGAAGTTGCTAATGAAGTGCAGGATTTAAGTATCCCACGCTTGATTAGCATAGTCACGGCCGGTCGCCATTTTGGAAATTGACTAGCCCGATTTAACTTGATGCGTATAGACGTAGTACTCCAAGAAAAATCCCTTAACTTGAATTAACTGGTACTCCCAGATTTGGGAGGTTCAACCTGTACTGATTTCCATTAATCTTTCCTGAAAAATGGATGGCTATACCCCTTGGAGACTTCAACAGTCAGGCTACGTCTAGACTGCAAGCCTCTTTTGAAAAAGAGCATCTAGACTACAACTAGTACTTTTGAAAAAACAAACTGCTTTTTCGAAAGAGAGCACCCAGGCAGTCTGGATGCTCTCTTTCGAAAAAGCACAGTTTGCATTACATAGCGCCTTTTTTCGAAAAAGCACTTTAAAAAAAAGGCGTTATTCCTTGTACTACGAAGTTTTCTGCAGTCGAAAAAGCTGCCACAATCTTTCGATTTACTTTCAAAAGAACATGGCAGCAGTCTAAACGCAGGTAAAGATTTTTTTGAAAAAAAGCCACTTTTTTCAAAAAATCCCTCTAGTCTAGACACACCTTCACAGTCAACATATGCATGCTGATGGCAGACAGACAACAGCAACATTATTTGAGGGAACAGGAGAACATCATTACTTTTAAAAGCTGTGAGAGAAACAAGATTTCACATACACTCTTGTAACACAAGAAGCTGGCATTGCCTTCCATCCCATCATGAACTGTCTGTTTTAGTGATAGAAATGTAGCCGTGTTAGTCTGGGGTAGTTGAAGCAAAATGCAGGACAATGTAGCACTTTAAAGACTAACAAGATGGTTTATTAGATGATGAGCTTTCGTGGGCCAGACCCACTTCCTCAGATCAAATAGTGGAAGAAAGTAGTCACAACCATATATACCAAAGGATTTGGTATATATGGTTGTGACTACTTTCTTCCACTATTTGATCTGAGGAAGTGGGTCTGGCCCACGAAAGCTCATCATCTAATAAACCATCTTGTTAGTCTTTAAAGTGCTACATTGTCCTGCATTTTGTCTGTTTTAGGATTTTTTATTGCTGCCCATCACTGCAGAGATTGAATGTCCCTCGTGGATTTCAAAGTGTCTGGTACTTGTTTCAGAATGTCCTTGTTTTGGGACAAAATTGTGGTTGGGGTAGATGCTTCTATCTATTTTTCATGCTGAAGCTGTGTATTGTTATGTCATTTGCTGGTTGGGAGGGCAAGGAGATGCTAGGGGGTTGGTACTAGAAGGGAGAGTTTATATAGCTGATAGAGGAGGTATCTGAGCCTTTATCTATCATCTTTGAAAAATCATCGAAGTCGGGAGAGATTCCAGAAGACTGGAAAAGGGCAAATACAGTGCCCATCTATAGAAAGGGAAACAAGAACAATCCAAGAAACTACAGACCAGTCAGTTTAACTTCTGTGCCACGGAAGCTAATGGAGCAAGTAATTAAGGAATCCATCTGCAAACATCTGGAAGATAACAAGGTGATAGGGAACAGCCAGCATGGATTTGAAAAGAACAAATCATGTCAAACCAATCTAATAAGAACATAAGAATGGCCATACTGGGTCAGACCAAAGGTCCATCTAGCCCAGTATCCTGTCTACCGACAGTGGCCAGCACCAGGTACCCCAGAGAGGGTGGACCGAAGACAATGATCAAGCGATTTGTCTCCTGCCATCCCTCTCCAGCCTCTGACAAACAGAGGCCAAGGACACCATTTTATCCCCTGGCTAATAGCCTTTTATGGACCTAACTTCCATGAAATTATCTAGCTTCTCTTTAAATTCTATTATAGTCCTAGCCTTCACAGCCTCCTCTGGCAAGGAGTTCCACAGGTTGACTACACGCTGTGTGAAGAACTTTCTTTTATTAGTTTTAAACCTGCTATCCATTAATTTCATTTGGTGTCCTCTAGTTCTTCTATTTTGGGAACTAATATAACTTTTCTTTGTTGGCCCTCTCCACACCACTCATGATTTTATATATCTCTATCATATCCCTCCTCAGTCTCCTTTTTTCTAAACTGAAAAGTCCCAGTCTCTTTAACCTCTCCTCATATGAGACCCGTTCCAAACCCCTAATCATTTTAGTTGCCCTTTTCTGAAACCTTTCCAAGGCCAAAATATCTTTTTTGAGGTGAGAAGACCACATCTGTACACAGTATTCAAGATGTAGGCGTACCATAGTTTTATACAGGGGCAGTAAGATATTCTGTGTCTTATTTTCTATCCCTTTCTTAATAATTCCTAGCATCCTTTTTGTCTTTTTGTCTTTCTGCACACTGTGTGGAAGATTTCAGAGAACTATCCACGATAACTCTAAGATCATTCCTGATTTGTCATAGCCAAATTAGCCGTGTGTAGTGCGGCCGAGGCGGGGGGGAGATGTCCCCTGCCTCTGTGTAGAGGGCGCATGTGAAGGGAGGGCGTCCTGCTGGGTCCCACCCCAGGGTCGGGAGTATGTCAGGTCTCCTCACACACACATGTGCCTATTGGGCCACAGCCCCTGGGTGTCACGCAGCTGGAGCCACTGCCCAAGGGTGGCATGACACATGCTCGCACATTCACAGGTGGCTGCATGACCCATGGGAGCCATGGTCCACTTGCGTGGTCCCTGGTCTCTCTCCCCGCCTCCCTCCCGGCTAGGAGACAGTGCTGGCACTTACCTAGTATAGCCTCCCTGGACGACCCTTCCAACTCTGGTGCCAGGACAGCTGGTGGTGGCCCCTCTGCGGTGCCCGGGTCAGGGTCCTCAGCTCCCGGCTCGCTGCCTCCCAGGCTGGCATGGACCACCCTGCCCCCCCCCCAGGATTTGGTCGAGGGCAGGGAAGTAGGGGCAGGTGGCAGCCCCTGCTGCAACGCCACCCCTGCTGGCCCTGGCATATGCCTGCCACAGCTCCTTCACTTTCAGACACACCTGCTCCTGGGTGCACCTGTGGCCTTTCCTGGCCATGGTGGCCGCTATGCGGCTGCGTTCCTCTGCCTAGTGTGGAGATCATGGATGTTGGGGGCCTCTCCCCAAACCTCAATGAGGTCCATGATTTCTGCACTAGTCCATGAGGGCACATGCTGTCTATGGCCCCTGGGTGCTGTGGGACTGGGCAGGGGACGGCTGGCTGCCATTGTGTGGCCACTGGCTGAGGGTCTGCAGCAGCTGGCAGATCTGGCTCTCGCACATGCCCAGTGGCCAGAGTCTACCCCTTTAAGGGTCCCGGGGCTGGGGGAGAAGAGAGGAGTTTTCCTGGTTTGGCTCAGAGTGGCCACCAGGGGAAACTGGGAAGGGCTGGAGGCCCCCTAATTTGAAATAACTGTCTACACAGCGCTTATTTTGAATTAGCTATTTCGAATTTGGTGTTATTCCTCGTAGAATGAGGTTTACCAAATTCGAAATAAGTGCTCCAATATTTCAAATTAATTTCAAAATAGTGGTTTGGCTGTGTAGATGCTATTAAAGTTAATTCGAAATAACTGCTGTTATTTCGAATTAACTTTGTACTGTAGACATATCCTCAGAGAGTAGTTATTAATGGTTCACAATCACACTGGAAGGGCATGACAACTGGGGTTCTATGGGGGTCTGTTTTGAGATCGGTTCTGTTCAAATATCTTCATCAATGATTTAGATATTGGCATAGAGAGTACGCTTATTAAGATTGTGGATGATACCAAGCTGGGAGGGGTTGAAAGTGCTTTGGAGAATAGGGTCAAAATTCAAAATGATCTGGACAAACTAGAGAAATGGTCTAGGTAAACATGATGAAGTTTAATAAAGACAAATGCAAAGTGCTCCATTTAGGAAGGAACAATCTGTTTCACACATACAGAATGGGAAGTGATTGTCTAGGAAGGAGTACAGCAGAAATGGATTTAGGGGTCATAGTGGACAAGAAGTTACATGAGTCAGCAGTGTGGCACTGTTGCAAAAAAAAGCAAACATGATTCTGGGATACATTAACAGGAGTATTGTGAGCAAGACATGAGAAGTCATTCTTCCGCTCTACGATACACTGAGTATTGTGTCGAGTTCTGGGAACCACATTTCAAGAAAGATGTGGAGAAATTAGAGAAGGTCCAGAGAAGAGCAACAAAAATGATTAAAGGTCTTGAAAACATGACCTATAAGAGTAGACTGAAAGAATTGGGCTTGTTTAGTTTAGAAAAGAGAAGACTGAGAGGGGACATGATAGCAGCTTTCAAGTATCTAAATGGGTTTTACAAGTAGGAGGGAGAAAAATTGTTCTCCTTGGCCTCTGAGGATTGGAGAAGTAGTAATGGGCTTAAATTGCAGCAAGGGAGATTTAGCTTGGACATTAAGAAAAACGTCTTAACTGTTTAAACACTGGAATAAATTGCCTAGGGAGATATTTAAGAGCAGGTTAGACAGACATCTGTTAGGAATGATCTAGACAGCGCTTTGTCCTGTCATGAGGGCAGGAGTCTGGACTTGATGATTTCTCAAGGTCCCTTCCAGTTCTATGATTTTATGATTATATAATTCTATATTTTGTGTGAGACTTATGGTGGAAAGACTTTCTCTAGAGAAAGATTTTGCAACATTTCCACCAGCTGGCCAGGGTGCTTTTAAAACTATGCTAACCAAATTAATGTGTTTATTGAAATGGCCACGGGCTTATGTTTGAAGGGCCTTTCATACAGACATATATGAAAGTTCTTTACAAACTTTACTAAGTGCACAGCCCTCAGATATGCAAGAATAGCCATGCCGGTTACTGCAACTCAGCCAGCAACTTTTTAACTCTGTACAGCTGCACTTCACAGTAATGAATTATGCCCTATTTAGTGGAAACTGCTGAGGATAGATAGAATGTTGTTA
The DNA here is from genome assembly GCF_052426305.1 of Pelodiscus sinensis. Lineage (NCBI taxonomy): Eukaryota > Metazoa > Chordata > Testudines > Trionychidae > Pelodiscus > Pelodiscus sinensis. The sequence continues at coordinate 65,253,771 of NC_143054.1, forward strand.
TTCAAATTAGAACAGTGGCCAAGATGCTTGGGCTAATTCCCTAAGCCAATAGAAGTGCCTTGGAATATTTGATTCTTAGGAAACTGGCCAGCTCTTAAGAGGATGTCCTCTAAAGTGTGGATAATTTCTAGGACTTAATTAAGATTAACAAGGAATACACTGTCAAAGAGCAGGAAACTTCTGTGGTTGCTGAGAGAAGGGTAAGGACACCTGAGGCTGCTCTGAGTCCCAATTTGCTCCACTTCTCCTTTAGCAGGGACCAATTCTTCATGACCCAGATGGCTCCTTAAATGGACAGCCATCTCCTGCAAATGCCAGCCCCTCACCCTGGCTCAGGAAGCAGCAGGGGATAAGTGGCAAGCATCTGAAGCAGAATGCACAGGAAGGGATTTCCCAGAAGAGAGCAAAGTGGCCCTTCCGTTGCCTGTGGAAGAGCAGACAGGACATTGAGTGGAAGTCTGAGGGAAGAGTGAAATCCTTTTGATATCAATAGTGGTGGTGATGAAAGGTCTAAAGAGGAAGGAAGGACGGAACTGTACAGTCGGGAAGCACAACTGATGATGGAGGACAAAGAGTCCCAATTGACCTCAGAAATGTACTAAGAAAAAGTAGGCTGTCTCTTATGGTCCACATGATGAGTGACCAGAAAGGGTGCCAGGACTTTGGCTTTATGTCTTATCTGAAATTTAGCATGCTCCAGCCCTGAGTTCTCCTAATAAACTGGGTAACTACTGGCACAGGGGAATGGGACACCTATTGACTAAACTACACTGTTGGGCAAAGCTTGCTGGACCCAGTCTTTTCCCTACAAGCTGTCCCATCTAAATTCTGACTCATCCCAACTCAGTTTGGCTTGTTAGATCCAACAGCTTCACTGCCAGAGGTAGTCAAAGTATAGCTTTAAAAGCAGGTATGATAAAAGCTGTGTTATTCACCCCAGTACCAACTGGAAAGCTCTACAAACTGGCATTTCTGATCTTTATTGAGAGGCTAGTAAGCCCCCACCTGCCTCTGGGTGAGATGTCCCTGTTGTTCCTCAGCGCTCCATGCACTGCCCCCATCCAACCCTGAGCATTAGCTCCGCAGCTCCCATTAGCTGGACACGATGGCCAAAGGGAGCTGCAAGGACAGAGTCTGTGGGCAAAGGCAGTACACAGAACTGCCTAGCTACACCTACACCTAGGAGCAGCAGGGACATGTTGAGGAGCTGTCCAAGGAAGCCACTTCCCACATCCGGCATTCCAAACCCCCTCCTGCATTCCTGCCCCAAATCCCCTCCTGTGCCAAAATGTTCTCTCTGAGCCTAAACCCCATGCCCAGACCTCTCTTGCCCCGGACACCAAATCCATTGGCCCCATCCTGGATCCTCTTCCTGCTCACCAAACCCCTCATCTCTGGCCCCAACCAAGAGCCGACAACCCCAGCTGGAACCCTCACCCATTCCTGCATCCAGGCTCTTCTCCCAGACTGGACTCTCCTCCCATATCTTGAACCCCTCATTTCTGACCCCACCCTGGAGCCTGTACCCCCACCCCAGCCCAGAATCCATACCCCTGCTCATATCCCATCCCCCAGCCTCAGCCTAGTGCCCTCTCCACACTACAAGCTCTTAGTTAACCAAGCTATTCGGTGGACCAGCACCCGTCATTCTCCAAACATGCTGGGTAACACAACTTTTACTGTAGAATGTCTTACATCTCTATCCATTTTGGACTTTTTTTAAACGGTGCAACAATACATTCAGTAACCAAACCTGAATTTCATTTTTGATAGGAATGTCCTAATTCTTTAGCTATTCTAATCCATGAAATGATGGTGGATGCTCTGTATCAGTTTTGAGCATGACTTGCAACTACAGCCCAAGGATCTGCTCTTTGGCTCAGGGCATTAGCCTCAGCTACTGTATAAATGGTGGAGTAAAGGACCTAGTAGAACAGAAAGAACAATAAAGCAAGAATTTTCAACAACAAAAGAACTACAAAAGACCTTCACTGTAGAGATCATACATTTGATCTTTTTTTTCTTTGTCTAGGAAAGTCAAGACATAGATCATAAAACTGTAAGGAACTTCAAGAGGTCATCAAGTCCAGTCCCCTGCACTCATGGTAGGTCCAAACACCATCTAGATCATCCCTGACAGGTATTTGTCTAACCTGATAACCAATGATGGAGATTTCACAGCCTCCCTAGACAATTTATTCCAGTGTTTAACCACCCTGTCAGTTAGAAAGTTTTTCCTAATGTCCAACCTAAATCTCCTTTGCTGCAATTTAAGCCCATTGCCTTTTATCCTATCTTCAGAGATTAAGGAGAATGATTTTTCTCCCTCATCCTTGTCACAACATTTTAGGTATTTGAAAGCTGCTATGATGTCTCCTCTCAATCTTCTTTTTTGCAGACTAAATCTAGTTGTTTCAATCTTCCCTCATAGGTCATGTTTTCCAAACCATTAATCATTTTTGTTGTTCTCTGGACTTTTTCCAATTTGTCCACATCTTTCCTGAAATGTAGCACAAACACATACACTTGTATAGATTAGCTACTTAGAAGTTAAAAATAAAATCAAATGCCAATGGTCAGGAAGTTTTAAACATTTCCCATCTGACCACCTTTCCAGTGCAACTGGAAAAGGAAATTCTTTGACGCCCATGTGACCTTTAACAGTCTCTTCTTTCCTCCCATAAGTTCCTGATGACAGGTGCAGATCAGATCCCATTTAGGGGCTATTTTGCAAACAAAACTATAAATCTGAATATACCCTAATTTTGAATTCAAGAATGCTATGTGTGTGGTTAATCTGGGTTGGAGTATGGAAGAATTTTTTTACTGCTCTTTCTTAACACGACCATGGGATGCTGTTCCAGGAAGAAGGACAACTAAGTGGATATGGGGTCCACCTATCAAGGAAGGGAAAGAAAATATTTGGATACAGACTGGATAACTTAGTGGGGAGGGCTTTAAACTAGGTTTGATGGAGGCAAGTGATCAAAACCCACAGGACAGTGAAAAACATGGAGCCCTGGGAAATGATCAGAAAATAGAGGGAACATGGGCTGTAATAGCAAGGATAAAGGAGAGACAAGGAATAACTGGGGGGCAAAATCAAATCAGTGTCTTAGGTGTCTGTATACAAATGCAAGAAGTATGGGAAATAAGCAGGAAGAACTTGAAATGCTAGTAAATAAACATAATTATTACATAGTTGGCACCACAAAGACTTTGTGGGATAATACACATGACTGGAATATAGGTATATATACAGCTTGCTCAGGAAGGACAGGAAGGGGAAAACAGAGGAGATGTTGCCTTACATATTAAAATATTAAAAATGTCATACATATTAAAAACCTCTTAGACTGAGGTTGAGATGAACATAGGAGGCAGATTTTTTGAGAGTCTCTGTAAGATTAAAAGGGGTAAGAAAATTAGGGTGATAACATGGTGGGGGTCTATTGCAGACTACCTAACTAGGAAGAAGAGGTGGATGTTATTGGCCCATATTTAACAGGATAGACACAGATGGAAGATAATAAGGTGATAAGTAACAGTCAGCTTAGATTTGTAAAGAACAAATCATGTCAGACCAATCTGATAGCTTCTTATTGATATCAAGCTTTGTTGATAAGGGAGAAGTGGAGGATGTTGTATACCTAGACATTAATAAGGCATTTGTCATGGTCTCACATGTCCTTTTCATTAATAAACTAGGGAAATGCAACCTAAATGGGGCTAATATAACGTGGGTGCATAACTGGCTGGTTAACCATTCTCAGAGTGTAGTTATCAATGATTCATAGTCATTCTGGAAGGATATAACAAGTGGGGATCTTCAGGGATCAGTTTTGGGACCAGTTTTGTTCAATATCTTCATCAACAATTTGGATAATGGCATAGAGAGTACACATTAAAAGTGTGAGAGGAGTTGCAACTGCTTTGGTGGATAGGATCATAATTCAAAATTATATCGACAAACTGGAGAAATGGTCTGAGGTAAATAGGATGAAGTTCAATAAGGACACATGCAAAGTACTCCAATTATGAAGGAGCAATCAGTTTCACACATACAGAATGGGACGCGACTGTCTAGGCAGGAGTACTGCAGAAAGGGATCTTGGTGTCATAGTGGACCACAAGCTAAATATGAATCAACAGCGTGACACTGTTGCACAAAAAGCAAACATGATTCTGGGATATATTAATAGGACACGAGAAGTAAGCAATACACAAGAAGTCATTCTGCTTCGCTACTCTGTGTTGATTAGGCCTCATTTGGAGTTCTGTGTCCAGTTCTGGGCACCATATTTAGAAAAGGTGTGGACAAACAGACAACATCCAGAGAAGAGCAACAAAAATGATTAAAGGTCTAGAAAATATGACCTATGATGGAAGACTGAAAGAATTGGGTTTGTTTAGTCTGGAAAAGAAAAGACTGAGGAGGGATACGATAACAGCTTCCAAGTCCCTAAAATGGTGTTACAAGGAGGAGAAAGAATAATTATTCTCCTGTATCTCTGATGATAGGACAAGAAGCAATGGCATTACATCACAGCATGGAAGGTTCAGGTTGGACATTAGGAAAAACGTCCTGTCAGGAAGGTTAAGCAGTGGAATAATATGCCTAGGGAAATGTAGAAATCTCCATGATTGGAGATTATTAGAGCAGGTTAGACAAGCATCTGTCAGGGATGATCTAGATCAGGAGTGGGGAATCAAAGGCCTGGGAACCAGATGCAGCCCCCAGCTTGCCTGGATCCAGCCCCTGAGGCTCAGTGCTCCCTCCCAGCATTGGGGAGCCCATGTTGGTAAGGGGTTTGGGTTTTTTTTGTTTCTCACTTGTGTGCAGCGCCCAACTGGCTCTTCTGTGTGTGGACCAGTGGCCCCAACCCAAAAAACGGTTCCCCACCCCTGATCTAGATGGTGCTTGGTCCTGCAATGAGGGCAGGGGACTGGACTTGATGACCTCTCGAGGTCCCTTCAAGTTTTAGTGTTCTATGATTCTATAATCAGTTTTCAACTCCTTTTTTTATTTGCTGCGGATTGTTACAAAATATTCTGTAGTCATATTAGTGCTCTTTGACTTAGATATCTCTTTGACTCTTGAATTCCTAAAATCCCGCCTGAAAAACACAAGGAAAAGAAGCCTTGCAAGATGTGAAAGAACAAACGTAACAAGCTGATGATTCTGTATTCTGTGTACAGTCCTATTGCTTTTATTGACTTCAAGGCTATGTTCTCTTTCAGAGAGCAGGACTATGGTCTTTAGATTGGGATTTCAAGGAACACTGCGCTTATAAATTAGTAAAATGTATGAGTCATCTCAGTGCTGTGTTTGAGCCAAGATGTAGCTATCAGCCTAGCATAACATTTCAGCATCTGTCCACAATAAAACACGCCTTCATTAGCACACAAGCCCTGAGAGGTAAGCCATCTGAAGGTTACAACAGGTACTTTTGTTATTACGGGGTGATTATGTATATCTGGCATCAATAAAACACCAGTGTGTTTGCCTTAGAGCAGAGAGAGAAATAGCTATACAACAAAGAGCTACAAGGAATATTGGAGTACAACTGATCAAACACTGTTCAATTAATATAGTCAATGAAGTTCTTTTTTTTTTCAAATCAATTATTTAATAACTAAAAACAAACTATTCATCCAGCAACAAAGCTAGGCTTCTTGTCTACAAGTATGACTGCAGATAATTTATTCAGTGATTTTTTTTCATTTCTATTTTTTGACAAATATTTTATTTCTCATTCCAGACCCAGCTTCCCTATGGTTTCAGTGAGATTAGTGCTGCAGCCACAAGAGAGAGAGAGAAAGAGAGAGAGAAAGAGCACTTTAACCTAAGCACATGTATGCTCAGGAATAGGACTGACGTTTGAAATGATCTTGCAACACAATGAACCTGATTGGTAAGTCGAGGCTAAAGAAGGGAAATTAAGTGCGACTGCAGAACTTGATGAAAGGCATACAAATATGGGTGCTGTTCACGAGTCGAGAATTACTGTGGATGTCAATTAACCCCACAGATCACAGGGTTTATTAGGCTGAATTATTTATCCTGAACATAAAACACTGGCAGAAAGAAAGACATCATTAACCAGCACAGCCTTGCACAGATTTTAGGCAGCCAACCAAGTTTCCGAACAATTTAATTTATTAGAGGCCTAAATTGTACTAGATTATCAAATCAAGTGGAATGGTGGAAGGCAGTGCATTTTACATTCAATGCCCAGAATGTAATAAGTGTGTTATTTCATTCATTCCATGTCACAGCTTGAGTTATGAAGAGAAGGGTATGTTTCCTTTGTAGGGTAATTTTCGATTTTTTTTATCCATTTTCAAAAGCTGTCAAACAGCTGTCATGAGGAAAATGTTGCCAGTTTATCACTGAAGCTTGAAACCTGTTAAATGTGAGCATAAAGTGGTGCACTACTTATAGACCCGATACAATGGGAGGAGGCTTAGCTGTTTGAAGTCTGTCTTTGTGGAGATTATAGCTGGGCAGAGAGGGACAATGAGAGAATTTCTCTTGGGAGAAGAGAGGCTGACAGGTTTGTGTGTTTTCATGAAATCAGGAGCACTTCTTACATGATGGGCATCAATTAAAAACACAAGAATTTGGGGAAATTCCCCAAAGAGCTTAAATCCTTCCCAGGAAGTGGGGATGGTTTTAGGAGGTTCCATGAAAAATTCATGCAGTGGATCCATTTGTACAAAAAAAAAAAAAAGTATAATAAATAAATAATCATATTAATCTCACTGCCTCATAAAACAGTAGCATATCCATTTCAGCCACTTAGTTTGAAAAACAGGTCCTCAGTCTGACCATGTGTGAAATTACATCACCCGGAATCAAAATAAGACAAAAGGTTGCACTCTAAAGTAGTAGCTCACACGGTACACTTACTCACAATGTCTGGGACATAAGAAGCGGCCATGCAGCCATATATACCCAGCCAAGAAACTGTACAGGGATGAACACAAAGAGGCAGACAAAGCACAGCATGAAAATGGGTGATAAGCAGAGATTTGCAGCCATCAGGAAGGGGAGAAGAGGAGGCAGCTGCAAAGACAGGAGGCCGGAAAAAACAGGCGAATTGGGCTGGAAATATATGCAGTAATGATAACGACTGTGAAAGGATTACATGGGACTGCAATTAGCTAGCCATGCTCTACTGCTATTCATTTGTGCCATCCCCCATCCTCTCTTTCAAATATTTTCTGTAAAGAGAGGAAAACTAGCTTATTGGCGAAGAGTTATGTATGCAAAGCTCAGGTTGAAAAAATTGATGTGCTCGTGTGGTATCTGCTCTTCCTCCCCTCCATCCTGTGGTCAAACCCAGAGCTTCCTCCCTCCAGGTTGCAGACAGACCATCCGCCACCGTTAAGCTCTCCTCTTTTTAAACTGGGGAAAGAAAATGGATGCACATGAATAAATGTAATATTTACTAACCTTTAGGGGCAGAATGGTTTTACTTGCTAGTGGGATTTATTTCTTTATTCTCTTTTTATTTTCTCCCTGTCTCTCTTTTTTTATCTCTACACTTTACAATTATTTTTTTCTCCCTTATGTTTTTTTTCTCACCTCTCTGTTTCCTCTTCCCACCCTCTCAATTCCCTTCTCCTTACTGCCTTGTCTCCCAAACCTCACTCCTGCTTCCAGAAGCACAGCTCACTTTCCCAAGTGCTATCATGAGTCACCTACAGGTCCAGAATTAGTGCCGTAGATCTGAGCTCTGAACTGTAGCAATTTTGAAGTATGGTAGAAACTATTCATTTGGAAACGCAATTAAAAACACAAGACTGATGGTTCTTATTAGCAGCATGACACATGTGCACAGGGCCTTTCTTAACCCCTGCACACACCTCCACCATGTCCCTGCTCCAATATAGCTATTTCAGGGGAGAGGATTGGCAGGCAGGAGCACAACATGTCCCGTGACAAGCAATAGGACTCTTTTACCTAAGGACATTGGGGCGAGCAGCCTCTGTTATTTAAAGTGCTTTGAGGTCTTCAAGGTCCATGTACAGGAGACAGGACTGTGGCGCACAATTCAGCCCCAGCGTAAAAGAGTGAAATTCCCTTGAATTTGGCCCTTGGTTTTGAAAGTCTTATCCAAAAGACCCAAATACAGTAAAGATGATTTATCTTGCTCAAAAGGATGAGTCATTCTTGCTAGGGGGTGAACCCATCACTCCAGAGAGTCTAATTATCACAGATGTGTACTTAGACCACTAAGCCATTCCCTCCTGCTTTAAATCAACTCTAAAGGAGTCAATTTTGATCCTGGATGGTTTTGTGGCACCTGTGATAAAGGCAAAGTATTTAACAAAGTCTCTGTAAGTGCAGTAGCTCATTATTCATATTACAGAAGGTGGACAGTTAAGGAGGTGCACATTGTGTTGTAACAAAGATTACAGTAGCAGCACTGTGAATTGCTTCTCAGCTCCCAGCTCGATTTTTCTTCAGCTACACAAAAGAATAATGGAGCAAAAGGAGAGTTAAACGAAATTGTACTTGTTCCAGGCATGTCTCGTTCCTCACTGGTTGTTTACTTGAAGGAGATTTCATTTCACATAGTTCTAACCCAGGTTAATGGGTTACACAGCTGAAGGATCATGACTGTACTGTGATCATCTTGTTCTGTACCCACAGCATGCATCTCTGAGCTGTGAGACAGCCTTCCCCAATTTCAGTGTGCATGTATTTGGCAATTGCTCTGCCAGGATATTTGCCTGTGCATATGCATACTGCCTATGCATGTGTGTGCATGCCCAGAGAAAAGGGAGGGGATCCTTAGCTGTCCAGATCCAGCATATAATGACAGCCAAGAGATTTTTTTCCCCCACAGCATTTGGTTAACATATGATGTGTCTGACATTTTTGCACAGTTCAGAAGACACCTTCCCTCATTTGGATTAAAGGAAGTTGATGGGAAGCCCCTCATTATAACAAGGCTCATGGTTAGGGAATGGCATTTCTCACCCTGTAGAAAGGGTGAGCTGCTAAGAAATTGCATCCTGAATCTTTTCTCAGAGATACCATTGCAGTTGATAGACATTATTCTTCCTGTATTTCTCTGGAAGAAAAGTGATTGTTTTCCCCATTACCTGAAAAGGACACAGGCCTCTTTCTAACACACTAAATCTTAAATGTTAATGGACTGGCAGTGTTTGCAATTTTCTGCTGGAAGGCTGGCTCGCAGGATACCGGCCTGCAGTCATTGAATCATTCCACTGAATCACAGCCATGTTGGCAGGAGCACATTCTGAGGAAGTTTGCAGTACTGTCAAACACCTGCTGTTGCCATTGAGTGATATTATGCAAGATCCGAAATTCTATTTATTTAGACCCTCATTTGATTTTTTTTTTATCCTCTTCAGGCACTGAAGCCTCAAGTGACAACAACAATAAAACCCATTCCCAAGAGCATTATACAATACTTGGCCCAATGCCAATGAGCTTGTTCTTGTAGGATGAAATCCTATGAAATATGTGCACAGATGCAAATACACCAAGATGATAGGGGCCATAAAGTACCAAGACAGGCAAATACCCATGCAAGCAGTGCAAGTGAATTCCTAGGATGACATGTACAAGTCAGGCAAGAAGGATTTGGCCCACAGACTTTTCATTCATTGCTTTCACTTCTTCTTCTGAAAGATGTTGTATGTACAAACCTATGGGAAGATAGGAGAGAAAGCTACCAAATACATAGAGATGGGCTATCATATATCTTGGAATTGACAGCTTAAATTCCTGGTTTAAATTACAGGACAGTTTCACAAGGAGTTATCTCATGAACCACCCATATGAGAAACTAACCTTATCTGCACCATGAAAGCAAAAATCCTAACTTTCCAATTATGTATAGCAAATGTATTCCTTTCCTGACAGTTCATGAGATCCTATTAAAATCTATATTTAAATATATTTTTCTGATTATGCTCAATATGCTTATATCTAATACACTTCAGTTCCACTTTGACTTTAGTGTTTGCTATCTCAGAAACTGTTACAGCAAAAACAAATATTGTGAGTCTGTGTAAGCTACTTATGTGGTTCCCATTATCCCAGTACCTGAAATATTCCCAAACTTAAATGCCTTGAACCTTACAACACCCTTTTAAGGTAGGACAATGCTATTATCCCCTGTTCACAGAAGGGGAAGTTAGGCACACAAAAGGGGAAGTAAGTGACTTGCCCAAGGTCACATTGGAAGGGCTGTGGTAGAGTGGAGAATTGAAACAAGATGGTAATTAAAACAAACCTGATAATTAAATGGTATTGTAAATGTTTTGATATTGAAGATTAATTCTGTAAAACTTTGCAGGAATTTCACACAACTGAAAGAAATGCTAATATTTGTACATCAGCCATGATTCCTTCTTTCAGAAACTTCTGAAAGGCTGTTTGAGTCCCAAGCTGCTGCTGACATATGGTTTCCTTGTTTCTATGGCCACAAGTACCTACAACTTTCCCTTTTTGGAGAAAATATTAGCTGTAGGGAAAAAAATCAAAGAAAAATGAAACCTATTTAAGGCCATTGGGTCATTGACACTTTTCTTTGTTGCGGAAAATGGAAGGAACCTAGAGGGTTTGTGCGTGATAGCCGCATGGAATTCAAATGGCTATGCACTTTCTGCTGGGGGAGGAACCTTTGTTGTAATTCTGAGACACTTTCAACGTGTTATGTAATTATATTCAACATCTTCAAACCCACTGAAAAAAAATGAAGCATTGCACTGGGTGATACCTACACTTTAAGGTTCATTGTTTCATGTTGTACCTGGGTAGGGTTAGTTAACATCCTTTCAGGAGAATAAACATTTCTAAGCACTAATCCCTCAATCAGTGCAAAAATATTTGAGCCCCTGAGACCCACCCCTGTCATCACCCAAAAGCCACAAGTCCCAGCATCACTCACCAGGACTTCCTGCTAGCACCAAGGATTAGTATTTCCCATGAGCATATGTGGTGGATGGAGGAGTCATAGAGCTGTCATCCTGCATGTGCCAGGGAGGGCAGTAGGGCTGTTGTCTTCCTGTAGAGTGGAGAAGGGAAGGGAAATAGGCAGATGAAGAAGCATTTTCATTCCCGGAAGAAGGGGAGCAGTTGTCTGGCTGAGCAAAGGAGGAACTATATTAGGAAATGTCTACACTGCAGAGTTTTTCTGGAAAAACAATACTTACGTCCACACTTCTATTGCATTCTTTTGACAAAAAGTCGAAAGAACAGAGGGTTTTTTTCGACCGCGGTAAACCCCTTTCTACGAGGAAGAAGCCTTTTTCCGAAAAAGCTTTTTTGGAAAAAGGCATGTGTAGAAGTGGAAGAGGCCTCTAGGAAACAACACAGGTGCTCTGGTGGCCACTCTGTCCATACTAATAACAACTGAAATGTGAGATAGTATCCAATAAATGTGGACGCTATCTTTTGAAAAAGCAGATCGCTTTTAAATTGCACTTTTGCTGTGTAGACGGTCTCTTTCTGAAGAAGTTTTTCCAGATCTCTTCAGGAAAAGCTTCTTCTGAAAGAAGCCTGCAATCTAGACGTAGCCTCAGTTATGGCTTATTCCTGTAGTTTATTATCCTGGCTGTGACTCAATAGTCTGCCCTTGTAAAGTTGCGATTAGTTGCCAACAGGAATTGTTGTATCCATGGACCATCACTCTCATGTTTACACCTGCCTGCCAGAAGAGGCTTCATTGGGAGGAATGTCAATAGAAAATGAAAACTCCTAAAGGAACTCACTGGTAGTGATCAGTGCTGCTGCGTGAGAAACCCAGGTTCAGTGTTGCCATCAGTGTCTCACACTTTCTGATCTGGCAAAGGCTTTGAACTCTGGAACCCTCCATGACAGATAATGGAGCTACTCTGAAAATCCTGCCATTTCAAATAATCAGTGAACAGATATGGGATATTACAGCATCTCATTTAAAACCTGGATTTAAAACTGAGCTCAGCTCATTGCCAATATTAGGAGCAACACAAGATGCAAAGTTTGGATCAGCTGCCAACTCCATTTTCCCCAAAGTTTGAGGGTAGTGAGTAAGAGAAATTGCATTGGATTTAAGATTTTCCTTTTATTCACAGGTCTTCATGTATTCCACAACCCCAGAATGCACTGAGAAATCCAATTCTTGCTGCAGAATTGTGCTCCAAAGGTAAGCTGTAATTTAGAAATAACACGGTGGCCCTCATGCTTGTGAAAACAGCCTTGAACAATTGAAATGAATATAAACTGGTACAGCATTCCTGTCCTAACAGCAACCCGAAACAGGAGCTCCGAGAGTTGTGAAAAGCTCTGAATGTCGCAGTGTTCCCTCTGAAACTTAGAGAAGATGCTCTAACTATCACTATTCACTAGTGACCAGCTTAGCAGAAAAATCCAAGTAATAGCTTGATCTCAGAATCCTATGGCTTCACAGGAGCCAAACAAACAGGTTGCATCCCCTTCCCCTCTTTCTCCAAAGCAATCTGTATGATTCAGTTGTACTAAACCTACACAGACTAAAAAATGAGACTTTTTTAATATACTAGTTAAAATGTCAAATTTAACATCCAGGTAAACAACAGGGACCACTGCACTGATTGCATTTTCCTTTTGTGTGTCATTCATTTTAAAACCTTCATTCTTTAATTAAAATAAGGCTGCAACAGAATCTCCATTCTGACCCAGAGCGCTGCTCAGTCAAAGGCCCCTGCTGCAATATTGCGGCCCAGCTTGCCAGCAAGAACACACGCCTTGGTTCTAGAGAAAGCCCTGACCCTCTGACATTCAAATCCAGATCCAAATCTCCCCTTAACTCGAAGCTTGTTCGAACCCACGGCTGCAGTCTCAGTCCATTTCTAATTAGAACCTGCTTTAGTTTTCCCAGGGTCAGCTGCAGTGTGTGGTGTAGGCCACCTGCGCGTTTAGATGGCAACTAATGAAGATTTTTATTAAAGTTGAGTCTTGGCTGACTGGGAGGGGGAGAGCTATTCAGCATCAGACGGGAGAGGCAGTTGCCTCTGGAATCATTTTCAATGCAGAGCTAAGAGAGAGGTAGTGTGGAGGCTGTCAGTGCAGGTGCTAATAAGGCCTGCCTAGGGCACAGTGCACAACTGCAGTGGTGCATCCCTTTAAAGGTGACCTTGGCCATTAACATTAACATTTTAGCAGACATTTGACATATTCGATTGTTTTTGTATCGAAATGCACTGCTCTGGGAGATACTTATGCTCAGATCAATGTCTTCAATGCCACTGTCTTCTTGTACTGCAGTCCCTTGATGTCTGATATTTAAGAAACACGTACGACAGGAGCACAAGGTAAGGCACTTTCTTATTTAAAGCATCTAATCAGTCAAATCACTATGTGTATATACAAAGTAATTCAAGGTACAGCATGCTCACTGTGAAAATTAAAGTGCCTGCCAAAAAAAATAAAGGCCTTCAAAATAAATCCGATAAGTACTTATTATTCAATGAATCAACCAGCCGACCATTACTATAATTCAGCGGTGCCTTTTATGCTATTCATCATCTTCTGACATACAGAACTCACTACAATAGCCCACTACATAGCTATCAGCTAAGCTCCCAAGAGAAGTGCTTAGCACCTGCAATTGCTGTCAGCTTTAGTACCTCTCAAGATCAGGCCCACAGACAGAGACAATGAGATGGTGTGAGGTGCTTTGACATTTCCATTGCTACTTGTTTGGATACTACTGCGGAACTGCTGCATGCTTCTAGCCTATGGTGCATAATGGCTGATAAGTGTTGCAGTTCTCCCCAAATAAGTGTCTATAAAATCTTCATAATAACCCCCATGCACATGTTTGGTGTATTTCACATATTTGTCTTGTTTTATTTGCTTTGGGACTCTTTTTAAGAAAAAAAAAAAGTCTCTCTGATTTCCCTCTTTGTAGTCATCAGTTACCATGGAAATAGCGATATCACTTGTATGGGCATACTCTACTAATATGAAAACACTCTCACACTTATACAATGTTTTATTAAACATAATTATCATCTCGACATATAAGAATACACTTTGCGTCTAGTATATAATTCAACTGCACATGGACAGAGAAAGTACAGTTGAAGCATTTGGTGCAGTATGTTTTAGGTGCACATACTATTAAAAAGACATTGAACATTTGCTATCATGCCAAACATATTTTTACATATCTGTCTTAACACTTTATACCATACCAACTTGTCTAGAAGACTAAATGATTTGGCCTCAGTAATTCACATTTTTTCACCAACAATCTGGACTATTGAAACTTGACACACCTGAGCATGGAGCCTTTGGCAAGCATGAAACTCTAAATGGGACAGAAGGCTACAGTGAGGTGCCTTAGCTCCTATTAGGAACATATCAAACCTGTCATCCACTCTACACTGGCTTCCCAGTGTAATGATGTTAAAGATCTCAGGCTTTATCTTCAGGCTGCGTCACGATGTGAGACCAAGATACCTAAAAGACTGTCTAAAGCCTGGAGATAAATACTGTGATTGACAACTTTGCTCCTCTGGCACAATGGGACACTTTTATAATAAGAGTAAAACTCAACTGGTCAGGTGAAAGAACCTTCTCATAGGCCAGTCCACAATTGTGGAATGAACTCCATCAGGACCTCAGGCCCTTCACAAACTTCCCATCCTTCTGCTCAAAGTACAAGGTGCATTTCTTTGTTTTCTCTTATTCGCACATGCGCGTACACACACACACACACACACACACGAAAATGTATAACTACTAACTCAAACAGAGTCTACCATACACACTTCTGTCCCCAGAGAAAGGATGCTATCATGGCAGATGTTAGTTATGTCACTTTTTGCACTACAGGAAGGTGCTCAGATATTATGGTGATGAGGTAGAAGACCCTATATATAATGGAATGCCAAGTTTCTTACCTGTATTACTAATAGTAATGGAGGTGCTCTGAATGGCTATGCCTCTGGTAGCTCACCTTTGTCAACTAGTGCAACCTCGACATCTCCAGTTGAGCCCGAGCTTCACGGCTTGAGCTTCCCACTGTCAGGGACCAGATAAGCTAGGAACAGCTGCTGGTCATCTCTGATTATGCCAGTAGGCAACCACTGAGCCCAACTGCACCACCTTAGATCTTACAGAGTGGCCACAACCCAAATGATTGCTGGTTTGTAGGCCTGCTTATAAGTCTGACCTCCTCCCGCCCCCACAGCAGATTAGTGGCTGCTCAATGCCTGCAGCTGTTCTTGTCCTCCTTCCTGTCCCTGATCCTGCTTGTTCCTGCCCTTGTTCCAGTCCAGTCCAGGGAAGCTCCTGCTCCCCTCTAGCTTCAGGCTTCTGTCTTTGATCCTTAGCTCTGTCTTGGGCTTGTAACACCAGTTTACCCAACCCTACCATGTCCCCAGTTCTGGCATTTGGCTTGGGGCCCTCTAGTACCAACCTTCAGCTCATTTCCTAGACTCTGCCCACCTTGGACCCAGCTCTAACCAGTAGGATGAACTTTCTTTCACCACCAGACCTGGCCACCTATGTCTTTGATGGCAACAATTTGGGCAGCTACAAAGGCTAGAGGTGCATCTCACAAGCAAGGACAGACACAGGCCAACACTTCCCTGGTGGTGCTGGTCAGAGCCAGACAGAGCTTGTAGGCAGAGCTTTGTACCATGAAAATGCAGAATGTGGTCCTATAAGCTCAGTTGGCTTCATTGACAACCTCAGCTCTTGTCCTCTGGGAGCCAAAGTCTCATTTTCAGACAAGTTCAGTGGCAAGCATCATCAGTTCTAAGATTTCTGATACAGATATCAGCTCTTCTTCTGGCTTCACCCCCAATCATTTCCCACAGGCCAGTCCCACGTAGTGGTCATCACTAGTCAGCTCACTGGAGACATGTGATTGGTTGGATCACAGAAGTCCCCTTAAGGCTGTAACCTGGTGTTCTGGTCATGCTATGGAGCCCACCTCTCTGTCTTCAGGAGCACCTCACCACTCTGTCCTGCTGGACCAGATACTCTGGTCTCCCCCAGCAAAGGCACAGAGTTGAGGTAGCAACCTCCGAGCAGAGTAGCACAGACACTGAAACAACTTCAGGTCTGGGAAGGCTCAGTTACAGAGACTTGACAGCACCCAGGAACACAACCCTCAAAAGGGCCCAAAACCCTAAATAAGTCCCTCTTACTCTGTATAAAAGTTTTATGCACAGAAAGCCCATAAAGATGTTTTCCCCCCTTATCAATGAAAGGTATGCACTCCTATCCCCAGGTAACAATTATTTACTCTGGATTTGATAACAAACAAAAAAATGTTTTAGTAAGTATGTAGAGGGTAGGATTTAAGTGATTGCAAGTGAAAACAGACAGATCAAAGTAAATTATTAAGCAAAAAATGAAACAAAACACACCAGCTAAGCCTACTACACTAAGAAACTTATTATGTGCAAATTCTTACCCTACCAATAGTTATAATTATCTTTTTCATAAGCTAGACAGCCTCCTAGCTTGGGCCCAATGCCCCCCTTCTTCCCCCATTTAGCCTTAGGGTGATTAGGCATCTTGGATAGTGAGTGGGAAGGGGTCTCCTGATTCTGGCAACTGTCCTATTATTGGGTCCTTTGTCCAAGTTGGGGAATTCTTTGTATTCAGTTCAAACTTTTCCTCACCTTGAGTGGAAAAGTACAAGATGAAAAATGGGATCCAGCATTAGGTGGCCTGGCCATATGTCTTGACTGGACCAATCATAATCTAGGCTTACAGGAAAAATAAGACTATTCACAGGTCACTGGTTTGAGTACTAAACCATTATGTTTCAGGAGTTTCACTACTGCCCGACCCTCATTAGAACATCTAGATTTATAAACAGATTCATGTTACATTGTTCGGAGTTCCACAGTTTAGAAAGAAATCTCTGGAAACACAGAGAGCTTGAGCAATTGCAAGTGTCCACTTATTCCATAACGCAGAACTAACTAGTGACCTAACTCAGTTGCTATAACAACAAGATCTATATCTACAATAACCCAATACACAACAATTCATATTTCTAGCTTCACAAATGATACTTAAACAGAAATAGAATATACACATTCAGCAGGTTGTAACTTTAAAAAATGACATATCACATGCTGCATTTTGCCTAAAGCATCTTAAAGCTATGCATATCCATATTCATCAGCCAATTTTCACAAAGCATGAAGGGGAAGGAGTACGACAGGATGCATTGGCCTGGACTCCCCATACTTGGAGCTGTCCAGCCCCTTCCTGGGCCAGTTGAAGTAGTTGGTTCAGAACATGACAGTTGTCTTTGGTGACCCGCACCATACCTGGACCACTGAAGATGCAGTACAAATGCTATAGAAATGACATAAATTGGCTGCCCAGTATATACTTAAATTCCAGTGCCTCACTCTGGACACTGAATGGTATGAGACTGTGCAGCACTATCAATTATGGATTGGCCTAAATGATGATATAAAAAACAAATTGTGTTGAATCCCCATCCTGTCTCAAGGACCTCACCACCTTATATGTGAAAATTGATGACCCCCCCCTTGCCAAGCAGAGCCATAAACACTGTGAAGCCCATTGAACCCTGACAACACCATAACCTCATGTCCCTCAACAGCGCACCCTACATCAAGACCCAGAACCAGGACCCAGAACCAATGAATGTCAACCAGGCCCACTCATGCCTGTTGAAGGCTGGAGACAGTGAGGCTGAACTTTGGACTGACTTCTGTATTGCGGGCAGTGGACACTTTTCCTTGAGATGCTTCCATAGGTCAGACAAGCTTCAGGGTTGGGAAATGCTAAGCCCCAGCCCCAGAAAAGGGGTCCATGCTGAGCAGGTGCTTTCCTCCTTCCAGAGACTCTCAACCTCCATGTATCTGCCAGGAACACAACCACAAATCCACCACTGATGCATCTCCACCTGCCATTGCAGTTCCTACTTTAAATAAGCCCAGTTGCTCACCTGGAGGCTCTGGTCAACTTGTCGGCCTCGGGTAACTTCATGGACCAGGATGTGGTGGGATATCTGCCATGTGTAAGAATTCCCTGGATCTGATGATAACCATGATGCATTGCTTGTGGTCTCAGGGTTGGTGGCTCACCAGGCCATCCCCTTAGAGGTCTTTACCCTTCTGTGACACCAGGACGTCTTCAGTTCACATTGATTCAGGCTTCCCTTGCTCCGGTCATCCTGGGAATGCCCTGGCTTGCTGCCCATGACCTCTGTATTCACTGGTCAAAAAGGTTAGTACACTTGCTCCCCATGCTGCCAACATCTGTGACTTCCCAAGTGAGAGCTGGTATCTTCTGTCGCATATGTCATCATTTTGGGGAATCCCTAAGAACTGGATGCATCTCCAGATGTCCTGCCTGCCACTGACAAAATACCTTACAAGTACCATGACTTTGCAGATGCATTTCACAAAGGAAATATGGACACCTTGTTACTACACTGCAAATACAATTGCCCAATCAACTTCAACCATGTGCCAAAATTTCCACCAGATTTTGGACTCAGGCCAAATCCAGGGAAGACTCCAGTATAAGATTATTCTAAGTCATATCCCTCCCACTCAGTGTTCAGGGGAAGCTGAGGAACAGACACATGCCCTGGACCTGTTGCATGTCTTCCACCAGCTCTACCCTGAGAAATCAGGCCCCAGGTCTCCTGGAAGGCAACTCTGAAAGCAAGGGGGTGTTGTTAGGGACTAGACCAGCGAGGAACAGCTACTGGCTTGCTCCCTGATTAACTGTGTCACTACACGACCAAGAAACCAAGATGCACTGCCTTCGAACTCACCACGTGGCCACAGCCCCTGAGTGGCTGCTGGTTTAGCAGTTCTGTTTATAAGCCTGGCCCCCACAGCGGATTAGTGGCTGCACAACGCATCCCAGGCCCTCAGTTGTGCTTGCTCTACTTTCATTCTCTGCTCCTGCTTGCTCCAACCTCTTCTCTCCCTCCCCTCCTTTCCCCTCTCCCCCCCTTCTGGCTGCAAACTTCTGGCTTTGAATCCTGAGGCTCTGCCTTGGTCTCACAACTTTCTGGATGACCCTCTGGTACTGTCAATTTGTTTCTCTCTCTCCAGTTCTGATCCCTGGCTCGTGACTCTGGTTCACCTCCTACCAGCTTGGGCATTTGGCTTCTGCCACTCCTGTACTGACCCTCTGCTTGTTTCCTGGAATCTTCCCGCCTAGGACCCAGTTCTAACCAGTGGACCAAAATCTCACTTTCCTCACTTAAGCCTCAATGCTCACTCGTTGGTGAGCAAGACTCATAGTGTTGCAGTCAATCATCCAAGTTCAGCTCTGAGAGCGGCTAGTAAAAACTCTCAAGTTTCAGGCCAGAAGCCAATCTCTAACTGCCTGGGCTTAGGAAGAAACTTTCCAAATGGACAGTTTATCCTAAGCTTTTCCATTACAGAGTTTCTTGCACCTCCCTTGAAGCATAGACGGCGGTATGGCAATTCCTATGTGTACATACGGCAGGTGCAAATGATATGATAGTTTCAAGCTCTGGTCCACAAATTACAGCAGAAATCACATAATTAACAAGCACAATTTAGGATTTTGTAGTTTTTTCAGTGTGAGAGTAAGTAGTAGGTTAGTACCACCTGTTTTGTATAGTGCAGGTGTGGGCAAGAGAGCCTCCGTGGGCTAGAGACAGCCTGCCAAGTGGGTTGATCCAGCCTGCAGCTGCCCTGCCACTCTCCCGCCCCCAGGCCAATCTAGAGCTGGGAATGGGGGAGTGCGCAAAGTCTCTTCCCCCCGCCTGGGGCACTTATTGCCTAGAGTGAACCACCAGCTGATTGTCCTGGGGGTCAGTGGAGTATACAGTCTCTCCCCCTGTCCTGCAAGGGGTGCACAGTGCCAGAGTGAACTGCAGGCTGATTAGCCTGGATGTAGGTAGAGCATGCAAAGTCTCCCCCCTTCCTGCAAGAGGTGTTCAGAACAGATGGTGGTTTACTCTAAGTACCGTGTGCCCCTTGCAGGGTGGGAGTAGGGGATGAAAGACTTCGTGCACTCACCTACTCAAGGTCCTAATTGGCGTTGGGGTGGGGAGAGCATATGAAGTCTCCTCCCACCCTGCAAGGGGCATGCGGCACTAAGGGTACGTCTAGACTACATGTCTCTGTCGCCAGAGGCATGTAGATTAGGCTACCAGACATAGTAAAATGAAGCGGCGATTTAAATAATCGCAGCTTCATTTAAATTTACATGGCTGCCGCGCTGAGCCGACAAACAGCTGATCAGCTGTTTGTCAGCTCAGCACAATAGTCTGGACGCGTGGGTGGCGACATCAAAGGTATTTGTCGACCACCCAGGTAAACCTCATCCCAGGAGGCTAGAGTGAAGCACCAGTTGTTCTGCCCAGCTGACAGCTCTCACTAGGCAGGGGAAGGGTGGGAGCAAAGATTTCACATGTTCACTGTACCCCCCAGGACAATCAGGGTCTGTGGGCAGGGGAGCATGGAAGTGTCATGGCCCCGCCCCTTCTGCCTGAGGCCCCGCCCCTTCTGGGGCTTCCCAGGGCCACTTCAAAAATTTGTGAAGTGGCCCTCGTTCTAAAATTATTGCCCACCTCACTACAGTGGATATTTTAAAGGGCCAGATTATGGGCTAGCTTGTGCAGTCATATAGGGGCTTAAAAAGGAGAGGGTAATCCTGACTCTGCACTCCCTGGACCTTGACTCTGGATGGTCAGCAGACCACTTGTCCACTCATTGCTGCCCACACTCAAGCAGGTAAGCAAGGAGTGGACAGAACTCCTTTACCTAAGATGGAGGTGGGGTTGTGCTCTATTGCTGGTAAAGACCAGCAAGGGTATGTCTACACTACCCCGCTAATTCGAACTAGCGGGGTAATGTAGGCATACCGCAATTGCAAATGAAGCCCGGGATTTGAATTTCCCGGGCTTCATTTGCATAAGCCGGGCGCCGCCATTTTTAAATCCCGGCTGGTTCGAACCCCGTGCCGCGCGGCTACACGCGGCACGAACTAGGTAGTTCGAACTAGGCTTCCTAGTCCGAACTACTGTTACTCCTCATTCCACGAGGAGTAATGGTAGTTCGAACTAGGAAGCCTAGTTCGAACTACCTAGTTCGTGCCGCGTGTAGCCGCGCGGCACGGGGTTCGAACCAGCCGGGATTTTAAAATGGCGGCGCCCGGCTTATGCAAATGAAGCCCGGGAAATTCAAATCCCGGGCTTCATTTGCAATTGCGGTATGCCTACATTACCCCGCTAGTTCGAATTAGCGGGGTAGTGTAGACATACCCTAACAGAGTTCAGACAATGCAAGGAGGGAAGGAAACAAACTGAGCTTTTCTGACCATAGTTCTCACAGTCATCTCCTTGTGCTGCTTCTGAAGCACTCTTCACACAGGGCAGATTGGAAAATCACAGACTGGCTCTCCAACAATGTCTTTTTCACATTTTTGAACCAATTCCATAGTGGAAACAATGCAGCTAAAAAAGATGTTCCTCCCACTGCGAGGGCAGGGAGCTAACAGGATATCTTTCTAGGCTGGAGTTTCATTGCCTGACGGTGTTGTCAGATTGACTGTGAGAGGCATGGTTGAGCTTCAAGGGGCAGACACGGATGTGTGTGATGCTTTTGACAACAAACACATTTAACAATTGAAATGTTTTTGGTTTTGAGATGAAGAAAGAGCCAGCACTTCAGAAGGGCAGTATTTTTGACAAGCATGCCAGGTCGTGAATGATGAGCTGTGGGTTCCTGTAGTGTACTGCTCTGACTGCTTCATAGACTCTGTTGGAACAAATATATTTAGACTATAAATCTGGAAAATAAGAACACTTATCAAGCAAATGTATTTTCAACTACTATAGAACTAAAATATAAACTGTTTATATATATTTGCAATATGTTGTCTAGATGCGATGGGGATAGGCAAAGATAGACAGACATCATGAAGACATTGTGTAGCATAGTATAAAGTTTTACCTGCATGGGTGTTGGGTGGCTGCTTTGATCACACATGGCAAAGCGACAAATGAATGATAAAGGTAAGCCCAAATCAGCACAGATGAAACTTTTTATATCACACAATCATATCCTCTATACAGGCATAATACAGTAAAGCATTTAAGCAGGTGCTTAAGTCCATCCCTATTCAGGAAAGCATATAAGCACCTGCGTAACTTTAAGCACCAAAGTCAACAAGACATAAGCACATGCCTACAGTAAAGGAAGAGGCTATTAACTTGGACTATATGTTACATATTTTATAAGAACATTATTTTAGGAATGTTTTAGAGAGTTTTTAAAAAATATTGGGGCTTTTTTTTTTAAATTTTCCTCCACTTGTAAACACAGATGCCATCATTAGCAGAAGCCCATCTGTAAAGGACTTAAAAGGGGAGAAAGATTAAACCTAAGTATCTAAAGCCATTTGAAAGATGCATAAAAATGTCATGACTTTAAAGTCCAGTATCTCGAGAGCATGTAGGGCTAGACACAAACCTTGAGTATCTCTTTGGAAGGTTGTGAATTTCCCCTTTCCAATGGTATAAAGCTCTCTTTTCTAGCCTGAAGAAACATGAATTATTAGATCCTAGAGATGACACTGACACACAACTGAACATCACATACCCTAGACCTGAGGCAGAGTCATACCGGTGGTGGAAGGAGGGAGTTTCTACATTTGAAAAATATTTTAGTGGCACATAGGTTTTTCAAAATGGCAGCTGTGTAGCAGTTGCTCAAGGATGTAATGTTGGAATAAGTCTTGCTCTGCACTTGAAAGCTATATCGACAAAGCTACATCAGGAATAAACCGGTGTCTCTCTGCTAACCTAACTCCCAGTGAAGATGCAGCTCAGTTGATGGAAGGGTGCTTCCGGTGATATTGCTAATATCATTCAGGGACAGGGTGTTACTATGCCAACAGAAACACCCCATCCGTCAGTCTAGACTGTGTCTAAACCACAGGCCTATGTCGGCATAGCTGTGACAACATAATCTTCCTAGTATAGATATATCCTAAGGCCCTTTGGAAGATGAATTTTGATGAAGAGGTAAAACTTATATGGTCCTGCAATCAATTAGATGGGTATCACGATCATATATATGAGTGCATGCCTGCATTCATGTATACCTATGTGTAAACATACATATGAATTTCTAATAATAAATGTCAGTGTAAATAATTTTTCTTTAAATTTGTATATCCCTCTTGTTGGCTCAGCTAAGCATTAACAAAAACCATAAAAAGATATGTGCAGTAAAAGTTAGATATTACAACCTGAGGCTGCACATGAGTCATTGCTGAAATTGGCAATTATGCCAGTAGCTTTGATTATAGATATAGTAATACACTTTGCTTTCTACTGACACCACTAGAAGGAAGAGTGTAAGCCTAGCAGGGACTTGAAAAAGGACCTAGGAGAGGAGAGAAGAGAGAGACAGAAAACAGAAGAAGGATTCTAGTTGAGGGAATGCAGAGGAGAAAATAAATAGTCTTCTCATTGCCTGCATTAGTGTGATTTTCTAGTTAGATTCAGGATCAGTGTGTTCATTGGAAATATCCTCACCAGTTTCCCCTGAAGCCCCTTGGCAAGATAGCTGATTTGAGCTTTGAAATTCTTTGGAGATAGTCTTGCTAGACACTGTCACAGGGTCTCTCGTACCAGCCCCCACTGCCTCTGGGGCTTACCATCACCACTGTCCAGGGCTGGCCCGAGCCATTCGTGCACCCTAGGCCCCGGGAGTGTGGTACATGCACGGCCCCACCCCCACCCAGTCCGGCAGCCCCGTGTGGCACCCCCTTACAATGGGGCACCCCGGGCAATAGCCTGGTCAGCCTATAGCTTGGGCCGGCTCTGCCACTGTCCAATGCCATGGTAACATTCACAGAAGCACTGTCAGGATGATAAACAAGGTCAGTGCGGTGACAACAGAAGAAATAAAGAGAGGGGAGATGATTAGGACCCTGATCAGGCTCCCGATTTACTCTGTGGGGAACTGGATCCAGCCCTCAATGAAACAAATGTAGCATGAATCTCATCTTAGAGAAAGAGCATCTGAATGAGCATCAACCACTGTAACATCCATAATAGTCAAACAGTCAGTCCAGCCGCTGGGGCAGAGGGCTGATAGCCAGTTTCAGCTACTCCCCTGTTGGCTTATCTATCCCGCAACAAACATCTGGAGAACTTCCATGGCTACAAACAAATATTCATGGAGCAGAATTCCGAAAAACTCCATTTTTCTCCATTAACAAGGAAAGCAAGGTTTGAAATCTCAGCACTCTCTGGTGTACACTAGGAAGGCCCTTGTCTTGGCTTGCTCCTGGCCTGGCGTAGATGAGCACAGTATAACACAGAGACAGATGGTGAGCCAAGCTCTGGGAAATTTAAAAATAAAATTAATTTCATGTGCATTTTTGGAAGGGTACTGTTGTATGCGGGCCCAAAGGCTTAAAGGTGCTAACATAATTATGTCCCTGTCCAGTGACAACAGTCCCTCCTGCCTTCCTAATGCCTGGAGTTGCCGTCTTGCCAGGTACAAGGCCAGCTTGGGGTTATGCCAGCCCTGATGACTAGATGCAAGTCCCCCTGAGAGGATTCAGGTGGTTGCAATATAAAAGGCAGCAAGCAGGAAGCTGCAGGGAAAAAGTGTGGTAGAGAGAGTAACTCAGACTGCCAGGAATCATACAACCAGAGGGTTAGGAGGGCCCACAAAGATCATCTAGTCTAACCTCCTGCCAAGAGGCAGGATTTGTTGTGTTTAAACCATTCAAGACAGAAAGCTGCCCAGCCTCCTTTTGAAAACCTCCAGGGAAGGCACTTCCACATTCTTCCTAGGCAGTCTGTTCCATTGTTTTACTGTTCTTACTGTTAGGAAGGTTCTTCTGCATTGCGTCTCATCCTGCTCTTTGTGGCAAGAGAGAACAACTTTTCTGCATCTTTTTTTAATGGCAGCCTCTCAAGTATTTGAAGACTGCTACTATGTCCCTCCTCCCCCCCCCCCCATCTCCTCTTTTCCAAACTAAACATACACAGTTCCTTCAACCTTTGCTTCTATCTCTTGCATTCCACATCTTTGCTCATCTTTGTAGCTCCTCTCTCTGGATCTTTTCCAGTTTTTCCACATCCTTTCTATACATTGGTGTCCAAAAATTGGATACAGCACTCCAGCTGAGACCTTATCAGTTCCAAGTAGAGTGGTACTATCACCTAAGGTGACTTGCAAGCTATGCTTCTTTTAACGCAACCTCAGATTGCATTTTTTTTGCAACATATCACATTATTGGCTCATTTTGGAGTTGTGACCCACCATAACTCCCAGATCGCTCTCAGGAGTGCTGCTGCTAAGCCAGCTGTCCCTCATTCTGTATTTGTGCATTTGTGTATTTGTTTTCAAAGTCTGGCTCCTTACATTTGCCTTTGTTGAATTTTATTTTTATCTATAACTCATTTCTCCAATTTATCTCTTGGAATTTTAGCTCTATCCTCCAAAGTGTTGGCAACCCCCTTGGTTTTGCATCATAGAATCCTAGGGCTGGAAGAGACCTCAGGATGTCACTGAGTCCAGCCCCCTGCCCAAAGCCGGACCAACCCCAACTAAATCATCCCAGCCAGGGCTTTGTCAAGCCGGGACTTAAACACCTCTAGGGATGGAGATTCCACCACCTCCCTAGGTTACCCATTCCAGTGCTTCACCACCCTCCTAGTGAAATAGTATTTCCTAATGTCCAACCTAGACCTCCCCCTCTGTAACTTCAGACCACTGGTCCTTGTTCTGCCATCCGTCACTGCTGAGAATAGCCTTTCTCCATTCTCTTCGGAACCTCCCTTCAGGAAGTTGAAGGCTGCTATCAAATCCCCCCTCGCTCTACTCTTCTGCAGACTAAATAAGCCCAGATCTCAGCCTCTCCTCTGATGTGCTCTAGCCCTCTAAACATTTTGGTTGCCCTCCCCAGACCCTCTCCAATGCATCCTCATCCTCTCTGTAGTGGGAGGCTCAGAACTGGACACAATACTACAGACGTGGCCTCACTAGTGCCAAATAAAGGGGAATAATCACGTCTCTAGATGTGCTGGCAATGCTTCTCCTAATGCACCCTAATATGCCACAAGGGCACACTGTCGACTCATATCCAGCTTCTCATCCACAGTAATCCCCAGGTCCTTGTAATCCCCATCTGCAAACTTGATCTGTATACCCTCTATAGCTAATCCAGATAATTAATAAAGATGTTAAACACCACTGAACCCAGAACAGACATGCCACTTGAGACGGCCCTCAAATCTGACATCATGCCATTAATTGTTGCTCTTTGTGCTTGTTTAACCTATTATGTACCCATTTAATGATAGTTCCACAAGCCTGCATTTTCTCCAGCTTTCTTATTGGAATGTTATGTGTGATTGTGTCAAAAGCCTTGCAGAAGTCCAGGTATATTATATTCACTGCATCCCCTCTATCCATCAAATCAGTTACCCTGTCAAGGAGGGAAATCAAGCTGTTTTGGCACAAGTTGTTCTCGGTGAATCGATGCTGACTGCTACTGATTATCCATTCATCTTCCAGGACAAATTGAATGTTTTGTAGATTGCTCTAGTAACTTTCCAGTTATTGAAGTCAGGCTGACTGGCCTATAATCCCCCAGTTCCTCTTTTATCCCCTTTGTGAAGATGGGCCTCACACTCACCCTTTTCCAGTCTTTTGGGACCCCTCCTTTTGCCCAGGAGCTTGTAAATATTATTGCCAGTGGCGCTGAGATTTTTTCAGCCAATTTCTTCAGTACCCTTGGGTGAAGAACATTCATCACTGCTAATTTGAATTCATTCAGATGATTGATTTTAATTATATTTAGCCTCATCTCTTCCCCTTTATTGTAACTCCTCCAGTCATCCAGTCACCTGTCATTTTTTCTTAGAAGACTGAGGCAAAGTAGGCATTGAGCAATTTCCATTACCAGCTCAGTAGTTGATGCACACTATCCTTGAACTTTCTTTTTTTACCTGACATATTTGAAGAACCCCTTCTTGTTCTTGCTAAGTAACATTTCTTACCAGCTGTAACTCATTCTTTGCCTTGCCGCTCTGATTTTGTCCTTACACATGTGCATAATTCCCATGTATACTTCTTTGGTGACATGCCCCTACTTCCATTTCCTGCATATGTGTCCCTTTTAATAGCTAAAAAGCTCCTTGTGTAGCCTCACTGGACTCCTGTGGTTCTTCTTATCTATGCTCTGCATGGGAGTAATTTGATGCTAAGCCTCTAATATTACATCTTTTAGAAATGGCCAGCCCCCTTCAACTCCTTTTCTTCCTAATTGGACTTTCCCTGGGACCTTGCCTACTATCTCTCTGAGAGAGTAGAAATCTACCTTTCTGTCCTTGTTACCCACTTTCTTGCCTGGCAGTAATTGGGGAAGCCTTAGGAAACTGCAGCAATGCCTATAGACACTGCAGAGAGTCAGGCTGTGTCTACATTGGCATGATTTTGTGCAAAAGCAGTCGTTTTTGCACAAAAACATGCTGCCTGTCTACACTGGTGGGGAGTTCTTGTGCAAGAACACTGACGTTCTAATGTGTGAAATCAGTGCTTCTTGCACAAGAACTCTGATGCTCCCGCTCAGGAATAAGCCCTCTTGTGCAACTGTTCTTGTGCAAGATGCCAGTGTAGACAGGCAACATGAATTTCTTGTGCAAGAAAGCCCAATGGCTAAAATGCGTCTACACTGGCATGGATGCTCTTGCGCAAAAGCACATCTCTTGCTCAAAGGCACATGGCAGTGTAGACGCTCTCTTGTGCAAAGAGTATTTGCACAAAATCATGCCAATGTAGACACAGCCTCAGGGTATGTCTACACTTGCTCCCTAGGTCGGAGTAGGGAGGCAAATGAAGCATACTGAAGTTGCTAATGAAGCGTGGGATTTAAATATCCCATTAGCATATTCGCGGCCTGTCGCCATTTTAAAATGCCAGTAGCCCGAATTAACTCACTGTGAGAAGTAACAGTTAATTCGAGGGAAGGGTTTTGGATTGGACTACCATCTCTACACACAGCGAGTTAATTAGGGCTACCGGCATTTTAAAATGGTGACCAGCCGCCAATATGCTAATCAAGCGTGGGATATTTAAATCCCACACTTCATTAGCAACTTCGGTATGCTTCATTTGCTTCTCTAGTCCGAGCTAGGGGGCAAGTGTAGACATACCCTCATAAGAAGAGTCTGCTAGGACCTCGAGTCATCATGGAAAGGCACCAGCTGAGAGAGCCTCCTGAGAAGGAAAGCTCCAGGCATCAGCTCCTTGGAAGCAAACAGACCCTCAGGGAAGAGCAGCTGTGCCCAGCTGAAACTGGGATGAACACTGTGAAAGTTTGTGTTTGGTTTTCAGAGACTTTTTGTTATTTTGGCAGAGGGACATTGAACTGGGGTTGGGGCTTAGGGCCAGTCTGTATCCAAAGGGCTAAATAAATGAGAACCCTTAAGGGGATTGTTCAAATTACCTGTGGACTGTGAGTGCTTCAAGAGCTGTGAAGTAGGGAAGACAAAATAAGAGGTCATTGTCCTACAACAGGGTTTCCAGTTACTCTGAGAGGGTATGTCTACACCACAGCGTTATTTTGAAATATCTTATTTAGAAATAGTTAATTTGAAATAAGTCATTTCGAAATAACGCGTCTACATACAAAATGCATTTTGAAATAGCATGCCCACACTGATTGGACACTGAATCGCATTTAAGGATGGCAAGAACCAGGTCTGGCAGGGCATCAGGTCAGGAGTTACTTTGTGTGGCTGCTACCTGAGGCCTGTGCTTAAAGGGATCCCCCCACCCTGGACAGCTGGTT
Organism: Pelodiscus sinensis; assembly: GCF_052426305.1. NCBI lineage: Eukaryota > Metazoa > Chordata > Testudines > Trionychidae > Pelodiscus > Pelodiscus sinensis. The sequence goes on from NC_143054.1 coordinate 65,282,596, forward strand.
CTCAGCTTTCCCTGCCTGCTTACCTACCTCGATGAGGGAGAGCAAAGCATTTTTTCTCTGTGTGCTCTGGCTGCCCTCACTCGGGACACCATAGCACTCTGCAACATGGAGCCAGAGCTGCCCCTGGGCACTCTGGTGCTTCTCATGGATGCGTTGCTGCAAGCCTGGCTGCACTTTCTGCAGGCTGCCATCCAGGAGGTCCACTGGGGGGCTGTCAGTATCCAGGAGGCCCTGCGGGAGAGCTTCCACCCTGAGGAACACTAAAAGCCTCCCTCGTCTGCCCCACTGGGGGCTTGTGCCTCATTCCTCTCTCACATCCTTCCACTTACCCCTCCCCTAACCCCCCTTTCTGATGTCAAATAAAATTCACGTATTTTCATGAACACAAACTCTCTTTATTTAACAAAACTGGGGGGAGGGAATGAAACTCTGGTGAGACTGGGGAACGTAGGAGGGAGAGGAGAGAAGAGAGGGTGGTAGAAGGGAGGGGGAAACCTGGGAGGAGAGAGCAGGAAGGGGGAAGCAAGGGGAAGAAGGGGGAAGGAGAAGCTTAAGGCTCAGGGTTGGGGGTCTCGCCGAACCAACTTGATTTTAAAGCAAACCTGCTCCTGGGTTCACATGTGGCCTTTGGTGGCCATGCTGGTAGATATCCTGCCATAGACAGCCATGTTCCTCCATCTAGTGTGGAGATCATGGACATTGGGGGCATCCCCCCCAAACCTGAATAAGGTCCATGATCTCCACCCTGGACCAGGAAGGCACCCGCCTTCTCCGGGCCTTGGCAGGCTCCTGGGAGCTGGCAGACTGCTCCTGGGGTGCAGTGGAGGGCTGGCTGCCAGTGGCTTTCTGGCTTATGTTTTGGGGCCACTGGGTCAGGGGCAGTGACTGCTGGCCCTGGGCTGGCAGGCTTGGAGCTGGCACAGGCACTGTGGCCAGAGTCTACCCCTTTAAAGGCTCCAGGGAGGTGGAAGGGAGAGGAGTGTTCTTGGTTGAGGCTGGAGTGGCCACCACGGCACCCTGGGAAGGCTGGAGGCCCCCTATTTCGAAATAAGTATCTACACAGCACTTATTTTGAAATAGCGATTTCGAATTTTGCATTATTCCTCGTGGAATGAGGTTTACCAAATTTGAAAATGCGCTCTGCTATTTCGAATTAATTTCAATATAGTGGTTTGGCTGTGTAGACGCTAGTACAGTTATTTCGAAATAACTTTTCTGTGTAGACACACCCAGACACAGCTTGTTCCTTCTCAAGATGTACTCAGGAACTTTTCAGACTCTGCTCTAGCACCTCTCTTGACAAAAGCTACGTGAACGCGCACTGTTCTCAACCAATGGGAGCTTTGGGAAACGGTGGCCTGGCCCAATGGGAGCTGCGAGTGGTCATACTTCTGGAAATGCAGGTAAATAAAGTATCTGGCAGCCGGTGGGTCTAAACTTGGCAAACCACAACTATCCTGCAGGTTGCTTATTGCCACCCCGTATCAGACTGTAAAAGGAATAGTTTAGAGCAGAGGCTCTCAAACTATGTAATACCGTGACCTCCTAAAATTCTAACTGAATTTGTGTGACCCCCACCCCCCACCCTCACTGCGCCACAAGTAAAGGGGGAGTTGGGGGCAGCAGGGCTGGCCGGGGGAGATCGGGCAGGGGAACCGGTCGGCAGGAAGCAGGGCTGGCGGAGGGTGGGTTGGGTGCAGCAGGGTTGGCCGGGGGACATCAGGAGGAGGAGGAGGGGAGAACTGGCCACCAGAAGCAGGGCTGGCGGAGGCAGTGGGGCTGGCCAGGGAAGATCGGGAGGAGAAGTGGGGGAGAATAGGCCGGTCGGGAGGGGGTCGGAGGGAGTGCAAATTGGCCAGTGGGGAGTAAGACTAACCCGGGCACGTGCAGATCCCAGGGCGCTGCCCATCCCACGCACAGTCCTGGTGAAGCGCAAGTGAATTCAGCTGCGGCTCCACCGTGCGCTTGACCAGCGCTCAGGAGCATGTACAGGGCTTCCCTTCCTCCCCAAGGCATCACATGCAACCAGAGGCTCTCAGCGCTGAGAGCACCATAGTCCATCAATGCTCATGGTGTAAGGGCTATGCAAGGGAGAGGATGCAGAAGCATTGCAATTTAGAGTAGCAGAAGGTCTGGGAGCCAGTTCAACTCTTAGCGGCTCCAAGCTGGGGAACAGCCAAAGATGGGTGAACAGTTAACTGTGAGTGATAGAAGCACAAAAATTAAATATGGAAATGTAACCCCCCCCCCCCCAATCTCTCACTTTTTTCCATAAAACCTGTCTTACAGGAATGTCTTTTTGTTAGACCCTTGGTGCAATACGTCCCTTTCCTTATCTTGCCATAATAAATGATCTTTTGGATGCTTCTCTAGAGTCAGAATTCAGGGCCAGAGGAGACCACCATTGAGGCTTGCCCCCTACTATCAGAACGAACCCTATCAGATAATTGCGTTCATAAACTTATACTGCTCTCTCTTAAAGCTAATTAAGTCATTTCCCCCCACAGCTCCTATTAGGAGGCTGTTCCAGAACCTCATCTCTCTGTTAGAAACCTTTTAATTTCCAGCCTGAAGTTGTTCATGGCAGTTTATATCCATTTGTTGTTGTGAAGTCACTGATTATACAGTCACTATTAATTTTTACTCTCTTGCTATGTCCCTTTTATGCACACACCATAGCAGCTGATCCATCTTAGGCAAACTAGATTGTGCTTCGGACGGTGCTCTCCTCTCCCTGGGGAACGTGCCTCTCGTTAGCAGTGAAGTGTTTGGCACAATGCAGCCCGTAATGACATTCTCCTTTGGCTTTCCCTCAGCTCTCAGTAAGACTTTTTACTCCATTTTCTGTAACCACTCAGGCACGGGATTCTGGGTACTAAAGATGTTTAACTCTTTACTACACTCATCCTAACCTGCAGGGGGAAATGCAAAATGTCCAATGCACTCTGGAGGTAGGGGTGGAGACGGCAGGGATTTACCCTGAGGGCTGAAGACAGTATTTCCCTTGGGGTGTGTCTAGACTGCAGGCTTTTTTTTCGAAAAAAGTGGCCTTTTTTCGAAAAAAAATTTACCTGCGTCTAGACTGCTGCCGCGTTCTTTCGAAAGTAAATTGAAAGAATGCGGCAGTTTTTTCGACCGCAGTAAACCTTGTTTTACGAGGAAGAATGCCTTTTTTCAAAAGTGCTCTTTCAAAAAAAGGCGCTATGTAATGCAAACTGTGCTTTTTCAAAAGAGAGCATCCAGACTGCCTGGATGCTCTCTTTCAAAAATGCAGCTTGCTTTTTCGAAAGTACTGGTTGTAGTCTAGACGCTTGTTTTTGAAAGAGGCTTTTTCAAAAGTATCTTTCGAAAAAGCCTCTTTCGAAAGAGGCTTGCAGTCTCGACGTAGCCTTGAAGTTTCCACCATGGACACTATAGAAGCACTTCTGCTGGAAAGATCCTATGACTCACTGCTTCCCTCAGCTATCCTGGCCAGTGCTACCCATCTTTGTGCTATGTTAGCCTCTTGCAGACCTCAGCAGAAAAGAGGCTGATGCTATCTTTACCACTATAACTTCTTCCCCAGTGGACTTTCCAATATCAAGCCAAAGTCAAAAGAAAATCTATTCTCTACTCTGGATGTTCAAAAACACAGGAGAGCTTTGTAATTGAATGACATCAGATGGTAAAATAATTAGTGTAGCTGTGGCTAGGCTGACCATAAACATGCAGAATCAGGAAAAGTGCTCTCACCTTTTATCTCCAAAGGATGTGTCTCTACACAATAACCCACAAGAGCAGTTTCAGAGGCTCAGCCAGCGGAAAGAATTGATAAACACTTGAGCAGGCCTCATGTATATTTCATCTAGTAGACAAGAGTAATGAACATACCCGCAAGCCAGTACATTAACTTCTGTCACTGTATGACACTGCTGACATTTCTTTAAATATTACAGATTGTACTAGCATTTCCGTGCTCTTTGGCTGGCCAGGGATACAACTCCGGGGGTCAGTGTGATTTAGTAAATCTGCTCTACAAAGAAAACTTGCAGGGTGTCTTCTTACTTTTACAGGTCACCAGCAGTCTCACTTTGCACAGGACACCACTGCAGTCCAGCATTCACTGCTCAGCTGACTCCTGCATCCTCACTCCAAAAGCCCCATGAATTCTGGGGTTTTCCCTTCAGAGGAAGAAAAAGATACTGCCTGCAGGGAGCGGTGGGATTCAACCGCAGGCACCCCCGGGAACAGAAATGAGACATTTGCCATGATCAAAAATGGTGCTATTCAGAGCAGCCTTCACTAAACAGTAGGACAGAAAAACCTGCTGCAGGGAACCTCTCGGGAGAATCATGAAGCATTGGTGATTTCAAAGGCTGCAGCTGTAGCGCAAAAGGCTCCTGAATTTATCATTTTCAAACTATAATTCCAGGGTTCTCAGACTTCACTGCACCACAATTCCCCTTTGAAAACAAAAATTATTGTATGAGCCCAGCAGAGATGCACTGTCTCAGGTGAGGGTGCCAAAGCCGAAGGCTGCAGCCCCAGGCAAGGGGCTTGTAATTTGAATCCCACTCCCAAGACTAAACCTGAAGCCTGAACCCCACTTACCAGGGTTGCCACCCCTGGGCTTTGGATTCAGGCCTGGGTGGAGGGACCCGATCTTCAGCTTTGGCCCTCACCTGAGACAGTGGCTTTGGCCCTCACCTGAGACAGACCTTGGCTTAGTGCCACTGTAGTGTTTCAAGTGTAGACAAGACCTAAGTTCCTTTTGAAAATGGGTTTTAGGCTCCTAAGTCATTTAGGCATTTTGAAAAATGTTATCCCTTGTCCTTACACTGGGATGAGTTGGGAGAGTTCTTTTATGGCTCCTCACCCAGAGTGACACTTGTATGGATTTTAAAAAAATATTTGTACCTCCACCTACAGCATGGGTGCATTTAATACAGGTCATTATTCATATGCAAAACGTTATTTAATATTACATAATTATACAGACTGGACTGGATTCCCACCTAGAATATGAGGAAGAAACTTCACCAAGTCAGAAAGTGGTTCATGGTTTCTGGAGGGAGTTACCACTCTGTGTTTGTTGTTTGCCTATATGATGAATCCTCTTTCCCTGCAATTAGTCACAGAGGGTATGTCTACACTACCCTCCTAGTTCGAACTAGGAGGGTAATGTAGGCATACCGCACTTGCAAATGAAGCCCGGGATTTGAATTTCCCGGGCTTCATTTGCATAAACTGGGCGCCGCCATTTTAAAATCCCTGCTCATTCGAACCCCGTGCCGCGCGACTACACGCGGCATGAACTAGGTAGTTCGGACTAGGCTTCCTAGTCCGAACTACCTAGTTCGTGCCGCGTGTAGCCGCGCGGCACGGGGTTCGAACGAGCAGGGATTTAAAAATGGCGGCGCCTAGCTTATGCAAATGAAGCCCGGGAAATTCAAATCCCGGGCTTCATTTGCAAGTGCGGTATGCCTACATTACCCCGCTAGTTCGAACTAGCGGGGTAGTGTAGACATACCCAGAGATACTTCATAAAGGCTGATGAGGCTTAAGTGTCAGCCCTTTGCCTTGTTGTTTCACCATCCATCGAAGTGCGATCACTGTCGTTCTGGAGAAGATTAGGTGTTGTGGAATGAGGACCGTGTTTAAATACTTTTGTGCCTGCTTCTGTAACAATGAATAAGAATAGCAAGTGTCGTAGTAATGGTATAAGACTGAAATAAAAATAGACCCCCCCCCCCCCTTTGTGGCTTCACTCTAATCATTATAAATGCTGATCATCTTTTGTCTTCTTAAAGTGCAGAGGATGCCATACTGTCTCAAACCTTTCTTCACAGAAACCCCTTTTGAAGTTGAGGCATTGCTGAAAGCACATCAGTGGCACTGACATGCACCATTAAGCCTGAGAGTGACAAGCATCCTGCCTGCTCTTATGAAAACTGTTGTGCATCCATTGACTGTGATAACTGATGACATGTGGATATCACCTCTACTCCTTCCCCACCTGGAGACTCAGAGATAGAGCCTAAATTATGAGTCATCCTCAAAGAATTCCTGCCTCCACTGGGTGGGAATTCTGTGTTCACAACCATTGTTCTCTGGAAAGGACAATCCAATCTACATGGTAGGCACGGTTTAGTAAATCTTGGGAAGTGTTTCTTTTTACAGTGAATTTGTGGCTTGTGAAAGGTGATGGGTTAGCAACTATGATTAACCAAAGAGACACAGGCCAGACAGCGTGTACTAGCTGCACTATGAGTCAGCCTCAGGTAGGTTCTGGAAGCATCCCATCTATGGGCAGACAGGTAGTTGCTTTTCCATGTTCATTCTGTCCTTAAAGGCAAGGCATAAATCACCAGTGAGGAGGCCAACTTCTGCCATTTTTAATAATGGTTTTGATTTTCTAGAACTGGCCTGAGATGAGAAGAAAAGTTTAGAGAGATCAGCACACATATCCTAAGAAGCGTGTTCGGAAACAGGAACACTCTGCTATTGCAAAATGTACCTTTGATAGAATATTCACAAATGAATTGGAAGGTTCATTCCCTTTACAATCAAAGCTGGCAGAAAAAGCTCAGATTCAATTTAAAAACAAAATAGAGAGTTCCTCTCTGTAATGGGGTGCACTCATTCTCGTGAGCACCCCTTGGCTGGGTGCATGTGCCTACTCTCTTTCAGATTGTCCCTGCTCTGGATAGAGCAATTCCCAAGGATCCCTCCCTTGAGACAACATCTTGGCTACAGCCCTCCAACAGAGTGGGAGGGGACCTGGGCCCAGGAACCTAGCCCAGGAACCCTTTAGGTAGAAGCCCTCTGCTATGTCCCTTTAACTATGTCACACAGCTTCTCTAATTCCCTCTTCCCCACGACCCAGCACCATCTTGGCCTTTGCCTCAGGGCCTTGTCCTAATGGAGTCCCAGAAACCAGCTCCAGGCTCCTTCTTGCTCTCCCTGGGTTCTGCTCCTAAAATGCCTTGGGGAGCGTTGGCACAGAGGTCCATTTGTGGTTCACTACACTGTGTGTGAGCAATGCATGTCAGCCCTGATTACTCACTACACCTCACCCATTGGTGTCATGATATTTACTTAAAGGTATCATGTAGTATGTCACTGGAAAATTACTAACTCACTGGTCATTAATGTTTTTGAGTAATGTACCTATGAGAGTTATGGTTAAATGCTAGAATTATGACTATAATGTATTTAAACCAGGCATTTCATGGGGAGTAGGTAAACAGGTCTGAACTAAACAAAGGAACATGTTTGCTTCTCTAACCAGCTAGTCATCAGGGAGTAACAAAGAAGGTCAATTTACATATCAGACAAACAAAGTCATAAAGCTAACAAGTGGATGAGGAGACAGCACAGTGTCCATGCACCAGCAGGCAAGAGAGATCTAGTCTCATTTTTTATTCTTTTCAAAGAACACATTACAAAGGTTTACTGGTACATAAAGTGGGAGTTGAACCTCAAGTGATAAGCAATGAAATCAACTGATTGTGTATAATGTTATAAAAGTGTATGGAGTGAGGCTTTTTCTTAAAGCTAATTCCACACAAGTGATCAATCAATGTGAAATGCATGCATTAACGGTATATAAGGAAACAATGATATTTAATTTTATTAAGCTTGAAAGGCTGTAGCCAAAGATGGAGAACCGGGTTCCCTTGCAAACAGGAAAGACGACAGCTATCAACCTCTCTCCTATGAAATTAAGCAATGAACGACTAAAACCAATGGAAGCCCAATTTACATAGAAATCAGCAAGGGGATGGAAAGCCAACAGGAAGAGAAGAACAGTGCAAGGCCATCATGCCTCTTGAAACAAGAACTGTGGAAGACATAAACAAGGTCAGAAGCCATCTTTGGCATCAATCACTAGGCAGAAACAAAGGGCTGGCGCTCTTGTTAGCTAACAGAAATGGATCCTTCTACCAAGGGTGCGGAGTTTGAAGTCTCTGGGAATTGAACACCGGTGAGAAACCTGTGTAGGCAAAGATCTTTCATCTAGGAATAAAAGGGAAATTACCTTTCCCTTTCCTGACTGAGGAAAGTCAGACATGGCTGTGAAGAAGGAAGGCTGGTGAAAGAAACTCTCTAGAATAAAGCCCATAACCCGCTAGATTAAGTTTCAGAGTTCTAGATGCATGTTTTTACTTGTAACTACCTCTACTTCTATTTCCTTTTATTTACATTAACTTCTGTCCTATTGTTATTACACACTTCATTTTTACTGTAAAGCAGCTCAGTGCTATGTTTGAAGGGAAGAGTGTATTTACCCCAGTTCAGTTAATAAACTATAACGAGCTTTTGCCTCTTTAAAGGCACAACCGAGCTTATTATTTCTCTGAGCAATCCAGGAGAGAACTTCACATTGCACAGCACACAGCTTTGAGGGAATTCAAGAGTAGGAGTGTGTTGGAATCACCTTGATATTTATAAGGAAAGCTGGTGGAAGCCAGAGTGGGGCTCTAGACAGGCTGCTGGGAACAGAAGGGCAGAACAGGGATGTTTATCACACAGACACTCAGGGTCTGCTTTGTAAGCTGGCTGTGAAAGTCTCAAGCTGGGAGCTACATTGTAAGATAACTGGGGTAGAAGGGCAAGTAGTGACAATCCCTGAACTTCTCTGGAGTGCACCACAAAGTTTGACAGCCCATGAAGCAACTTGGTGTTATATTTGGAGCACGAAAAGGAGAATTCCTGACATTTTCTTCTTCTCCGTGTTCATGTAGCATCAGAAATCAAAAGTGTGCCTGAAATTCTAAATATAGTGTGTGCGCCGCATGCACAAGGATGAACTCATCAGTGAGATATGTTACACATTTATGATGCATAGCTCATTAGGGTTTTGCTATCTGATTCACCAAGGTTTCGATGGAGACAGATTGCTATATATGAGGAGAGGCAAAGAAAATCTGATCAACCTATTTAAAGGGACAACCCTTTGCATACAATATGGGACAAGGCATAGCTCATTTAAAAGCACTGTGGGTGCAGCTGGTTTATGTCACAGTTTGGCTTGACAGTATTTATGGTACAAATATACAGCATCTAGTTAATCAAAGAGAAGGAAACAGACACTTGTCCAAGAATTAGGGGCATCATCACTAACCTAATGAGGGCTGTTCTTGCCATTTCCCTTTCATGCATGTTGGAAACAAGAGGGCTTTTTGTTTTATCTGCATTGACCATGCAAATCACCCACTTTGCAAAATCCATGATGACTGAATTTTAGAGAGAGTATCTCCTCAGGGACTGTAATTATTCATCTTTCAGAGGACACAAGATCTATACTACACAACTGCTGCAGACAAGAACTAGTTTACAGGTTTATCTCATGAGTAAAAGTATAATCCATCTTCACTGGCATGATTTAGTAGGTGCAGCATAAGAAAGGAGATAAAGTGGGTCAAATCTGTTTCAGTTTACATTTATTTGTACACAAGTGTGCCTGCTACCCATAAAGGTGCCACTCATTTCCCCACTGCGGTGAATTAACATCTTGATGACCACAGGAAATTGGCTGTCTTAGCATGTAGCAGCCTACAGAACATCTGAAAAACTGTATGGGGCATGTGAGGTGGGTTTTGAGTTACAGACTGTTCCTGAGAATGCATTGCCAGCAGCAGATCAATGAACCCAAAGTTCTAATTTCTACTGGAGTCAATAGTATATTCTAAGAAGATAGTGTAATGCTAGCACAGAATTGGCTATGCTAATACCTGAACTAGATCCACTAAGAACTAGCTTAGAGATCCCTATATTTTTAATTCAAGCAGACCATAACTTGAGAGATCATGCTGACCATCTTCTCGCCTTTCACTTATAGTCACATAAGCCACCTCCTCTCCCAAGAATATTGATAGAACATCTGTGGCAACCACAGCAGTGGCTTACATAGAAAAGCAATGGTAGGAAAGTGTTTAACATAGTTATGACATCTTTTGATGCAGTACAGGTGCTGAAACCAAAGAGGAGTCAGCAATAAATGATCATCTAGCTCTCTGCGAACCACTAATAGTACATGCCTCCCAGTTTGGGAGCCTTCAAGCCAGGTGTTTCACAAAATCAACCTGAGTTGAATGCTTGTGTTTTTAATAATACACTGTGTCCTTTCTCTAGCTTCCTACAATGTATTTGTAATTTTCATGTATACTGCAAGTATACACTTATGGAGTTCATTTCTTTGTGCACAGTGCATTTCTCTGCACTCTTCTCCCCTTCAATAGTTGCTGTTTTATCTCAAAGACAAACATAGCTTATCATTTCTATCCTGAAGCATAACATTGTAGAATCCTAGACTATAGAAATGTAAGGCTGGGAAGGGCCTTAAGAAGTCATCTAGTTCAGCTCCTGTGCTGAGGCAGAACCAAGTAAATCAAGACTAATCCTAACCAGTATTTTTTCTAACCTGTTCTTTAAAACCTCCAGTGATGGGAATTCCACAACCTTCCTTGAAAGCCAACTCCCGTGTTAAATTTCCCTTATATTTAGAAAGTTTTTCTTAATATGTAACCTATTCTCCATTGCTGAATTTAAACCCCTTATTTCTTCCTTTGCTTTCAGTGAACATGGAAGACAGCTGATCACAATCACCTTTATAAAAGCCCTTAGCATAATTGAAAACTGTCATCAGAACTCTCAGTCTCTTCTTTTCTCAAAACTAAACAGACCCAGGTTGGGGTTTTTTGGGGGGGTTGGTTTTTAACCTTTCTGCATAGCTCAGATTTTCTGAATCTTTTCTTATTTTTGTTGCTCTTATTTTTTGTTGCACTCTCCAATTTGGCCACATCTTTCCTAAAGTGTGGCACCTAAAATGGGGCACAGTGCTCCAGCTGAGATCTCTCCAGTGATGAGTAGAGTGGGACTTAGGACACTGCTATTCATATATGCCAGAATATTAGCCTTTTCTGCAAGTGCATCACATTGTTGGCTAATGTTCAATTTGTTATGCAGTATAAACCCCGGATCCCTTTCTGCAGTACTACCAAGTAGCCATTTTGTAGTTAGTGCATTTGATTTTTCCTTCCCAAGTGAAGTACTTTGCTTGTCATTACTGAATTTCACCTTGTGGATTTCAGAACTATTTGTCAAGGTCATTTTGAACTCTAAAATCCTGTCCTCCAAAGTGCTCAAAACCCCTCCAGGGTTGGTGCTAGCAAACTGTTAATAGCTACTCTTTCAATACAGTCTTTCAACCAGTTATTAATCCACTTTATAAGTTTCAGCTAGACTACATTTCCCTAGTTTGCTTCTGAGAATGTCATGTAAGACTGTGTCAAAAGCGTTATTAAAATCAAGATATAATACATCTACTGCTCTCCCACCCCTCCACTAGACATGCCAAAGAAGGAAATTAGGTTGGTTTGGCATGATTTGTTCTTAACGAATTCATACTCACTATTACTTATAATCTCATTATCCTCCAGGAGCTTACAAACTGATTGTTTAATAATTTCTTCCAGTATGTTCCCAGATATTGAAGTTAGGCTGCCTGGTCTATAATTCTCTGGGTCCTCTTTGTTCCTCTTTTCAAAGATGCTTATGTCTGCACTGGGGATCTATTGCAATTTTTTCATGAGTGTCTGGTAACTTGTGCACAAGTCACGCCAATAATGTGCACATGGGACACCTGTTCTGCTTTCAGATCACATTGTATGAACACAGTGGCAGTTTGCTGATAACTGAGAGAGAAGCATTCTCAGGAGTAACCCACAGTTCTTTCTTTATGGCTGAGCAGCGCACATCATGGGATTGTTTTTGTTGTTATTTGCGGGATGCAAAGTGGGAGCCACATGGGTCTCTATTTAAAAAAAAAATAAAACATGTTTCCATGTCTTTGCCCCCTTGATTCCTTTCTGGGTGGGCCAGGACCAGTTTCAAATTGCTGTCTCTCAACGTGGACCCAGAAACACACCATTTCACTATGGTGCCAAGTGTGAATGTGTAGAGACTGCTTGGCGGTATCACAGTATTGCAACCTGGATGCATCGGGCATTGAACTTTACCTACTGTACCACTGAGCAGAGGAATATTTAATAGCAGCATCAGCAGATGGCCAGCAGCAGGAGAGCACTGCGAAGCTGTTGCCATATGAAGAGGACACAGCTCTTGGAGCTAGAGGGCTAGCTCCTGGATCAGCTACACAGTGGGCAGCATCATTTCTGAGCCCAGCAAGCAAGTGCAGAACGATGGGAAAGGGTCATTCAGTGGACTTGGATGACCAGCAATCCCGAGAAAATTTCAAGATGGAGAGGGCTTATGTGCAGAACTGACCCCAAAGCTTCAACCACAGTGCACCAACACACAGTGCTAATAGCCAAGCAGCAAGAAGCCATTGCCATCTGGCCCCTGGCTCCCCAAGAATGTTACCAGTCTTCAGTCAACCATGCTCAGCATAGATGTATTGTTAGGGCCAGAGTCATAGAATCATAGAACACTAGAACTGGAAGGGACCTCAGGAGGTCATCAAGGCCAGTCCTCTGCCCTCACAGCAGGACCCAATACTGTCTAGATCATCCCAGACAGTTGTCTTTCTAACCTGCTCTTAAGTATCTCCAGTGGTGCAGATTCCACAGCCAGGTCTGCCATGCCACGGATAAGACACTGTCTAGCTGAGAGAATGCTCAAGGGACTATTGATGCTTTCTGCACATGGGGGTTCCCTAGCTATATTGGGGTAGTTGATGGGATCTATGTGTGACATACCAGTATACACTCTAGGCCAGGGTTTCTCAACCTATGGGTCAGGACCCAAATATTGGTCACCATTACATGTCAAAAGGGTCGCCAAGTGTCTCCCCAGGTGGCTCTGCCCCCTTTTCCTCCCTCCCCCGTTTTTGAATTGCCTTGGGTCACCAAGTCTTCCTGAATTGTCAAAATGGGTCCCCACCTGGGAAAAGTTGGGAACCGCTGCTCTATGCAAACAAGCAGTTGCGTGACTTCTACTCTGCAACCTTGGGTGACTTGTAATGCCCTGCTGAAGTAGCTCCCATAGGGCTGTTCACAAAAAGTCTTCCAGCATGCAAACTACATCCCTAGTGTCCATGTGTAGCTGCAGACTGCCAGTCACATCTGTGTTATACTCTGGCTCTTACCAGTCTTGGTTATACTTCAGGGTGACCCAATACACCCCCTATTTCCAGATTTTTCTCCCCAGAAATGTATATCCCAAACTGCCCAGCCATCTCCTGAACAGCAAAGTCCATTATTTCTTTAATGAATATGCTATGTCATCATCTCAAATAGTTATTCTAACATGACAATTTCACACTCAGTAGATAAAATAGTAAACAAGTTTATTAACTACAAAGAAAGAGATTTTAAGTGACTACAAGTCATAAGGCACAAAACTCAGAAATGTTACAAGAAAAATAAAGATCAGACATTTCCAAACACCTAATTAAACTATATAAAATTTAAGAAAAGTTTTCTCACCACATGCTTCCAGCAGTCTTACTGACCAAAAGCTCCTGGTAGATCAGGTCCCCTCCCCCAGAGTCCAGTGCTTGCTTCCTATTTCTCCTCAGGTGCAGTGAATGCAATAAGAAGGGAGGGCAAAAGGTTCACTTAGGATGTTTGTCTCTCCTTTTTATAGTTTTGGTTGCTCTTTTGAAAGACATTCCAGCTGGACACTAAGGGCATGTCTAACACTGTAGGGCAAAAGCCGAATTAAGCTACACAACTTCGGGTACGTTAATTGAGTAAGCTGAAGTCGAAATAGATTAATTCGGCTTTTGGTGCTGTCTACACAGTAGGAAGTCTAAGGAAGAACACACTCTTCCTTCGACTTCCCCTACTCCTCATAAACTTAGGGTTACAGGAGTCAGAGTAAGAAGTCCTCCAGCTCAACATTATTTTGAAATAATGTCTTGCTGTGTAGATGCGCTCTTTGTTAGTTCAGAACAACAGTAGTTATTCCGAAATAACTCTGTTGTGTGCACATACCCTAGGAGACAAAGAATTGATGTGGAAGGATGTTACCTGCTGACTTTTTCTCATCTATTTAGGCTCTCTTTGTTTCCCTTTCTACTTGATATAACTTTTTTCTGCTTAAATGCAATGTAAGCAAAGCAAATGTTCTTTCATTTAAGTACAGTTTGCCAGTCTCAGTTTGGACAGGACTGTGGAGTTTGAAGCATGTGTTAATATCATCATATAGGAAAATTTTATAATGTTGCCAAACATATTTTATTGGGATGATGCAAACTAGCAAATTATGAGTTTTCAAATAATATCTTACAAGACAAAACTTGCACAAAAATTATTACACTTGTGTGTAGGGTGCAAAGACAGGGGATAGAATCATAGAATCATAGAATCATAGAATAATAGGACTGGAAGGGACCTCGAGAGGTCATCGAGTCCAGCCCCCCGCCCTCAAGGCAGGATCAAGCTCCGTCTACACCATCCCTGACAGATGTCTATCTAACCTGTTCTTAAATATCTCCAGAGAGGGAGATTCCACCACCTCCCTTGGCAATTTATTCCAATATTTGACCACCCTGACAGTTAGGAATTTTTTCCTAATGTCCAATCTAAACCTCCCCTGCTGCACTTTAAGCCCATTACTCCTTGTCCTGTCCTCAGAAACCAAGAGGAACAAATTTTCGCCTTCCTCCTTGTGACACCCTTTTATATTATATCACACCATGAATATTATATCACACCATGGGTCTATCATTTGTCCCTGTCAGGCTACAGAACTTATAAATAGAAAGAGGAATTTCTCCATGCCACTCAAAGAAATGGTTGATTACCATGACTGACCATGCTTGGTTGTCTGGAAGAGACTTTGCTGACAAGATCTTTCAGAATTCAATTCAATTTAAATTAATGAAGAAAGTCTCAGACTGGTAGCCATGTTAGCCTGTATTTGCAAAAACAATGAGGAGTCCTGTGGTACCTTAAAGACTGAGACCAGGCCAACCCTAGGGAGTTATTTTGAAATAACAAGCAGAACGTACACATTACTAAGCCCATTATTTCAAAATAATGGACTAGTAATTTTGAAATAACAACACTCACTTTCCACTAGGAATAACGCTTATTTCAAAATAGATGCTCCACTGCTGCTATTTTTAAATAACTATTCCCCAAAGTCATTCAAAGTAATTACTCCCCAGTGCTTCCTGGGGCTCTAAGTTGAGGTAGCATGTCCACATTAAGAGAGCCTGCCTTGGACTAATTTCGAGGCTTCCCTGTAGTATGGACACAGTATTTCAAAATAGTTATTGGTGGAGTTATTATTTAATTTCAAAATAATTTCCTTGTGTAGACATGCACTAACAGATCAATTAGGGCATAAGTTTTCACAGGGAAAACCCTCTTCCTCAGATGATTTAGAGTGGAAGTTAGTTTAATGGACACAAATCAGACATCAAGAATGGTAACACACATAGATCTGTAAGGGAACACTTTAACCTCCCTGGACATTCAGAAATTGATTTAAAAGTAGCCATCCTTCTACAAAAGAATTTCAAAAATAGGTTAGAAAGGAGGACAGCTGAATTGGAATTCATTTGCAAATTCAACACTATCAACTTAGTATTGAATAAGGATCTCAACTGGTTAACACATTACAAAGGCAATTTCCCCTCTCTGGATATTCACCTCTCCACCCTTATTGCTGTAAATGACCTACTTCAACTCTGACTTGATTAGCTTCATTAACCCAAGCAACTTTTTCCTTATATAAACTCCTGCTTCTGTAACTTCCACTACAATTCATCTGATGAAGTGGGTGTTACCCATGAAAGCTTATGCCCTATTAAATCTGTTAGTCTTTAAGGTGCCACAGGATTCCTCATTATTAATGGAGAAAGAACTGTTTGCCCCAAGGACTAATCTTGGTATTAACAGTGTAGAGGTTGGTCCAGCTATTCTGGGAGACCCTGATTATCCTGTGATACCTGGTTTAATGGAGCTATACACAGGCTGCTTGGACAGAAGGAATATTGGAACTATCACTTCAGTATCTGTGGACTAATGGGTGAGTGAATAATTTGGCCACGTGACAGGCAGATGGGATCACTTGAAAGCAGCAAAAAAAAAAAAAAAAAAAATTCCCAACCATTATGCTTACTGCTTACTGTGTTTTTAGGGTTGCCAACCCTTCAGGATAGTCCCAGAATTAAAGAATATTTTTTAATTAATAATCATGTCACATGATGAAACCTCCAGTAATATATCAAACCAAAACTAGCAACCTTATGTGCTCTACACAACAGTTGTGAAACCAAGGGGAGAAGCCTTAATGATGGATGGGATGCCGAGGGGCGGCTACTTGCTTGGCGGTTCAAGCAGTGAGAAAGGCATCCCACAGAGAATGCAAACACCCGGGGGGATATTGTCAGCAATCTTATTGTTCACATTTTGCATCTCATGCTTGAACATATATAGCTGTCTATCCAGATGTTGATTCATGGTGGGGGAGGTAGAGATAGACTGAGAGCTATGCAGTATTGCTTCTGGTGGTGGAAGTTGGACATGGCCTATCGACTTCTGTAAAACCATATGAATTATTTTAGCTTTCTTTAAAAAACTGTATGTGCTATATTCAGTGATGAGTCATAATGTCCCCAAATGGATTTTAAACTCTTTTTATGGTGAATCAATCCTAAAATAAAGCTAAAAATAAAGTTTTAATTGAACCCGTGGGTAAATGACAATACTTTTTATTTGATAATGCATTTACCCAAACAATCAACTAAGCAACAACAAACAAACTTTTACAAATGCCATGTAGTTATTTGCCAGGATGGTCCCTCCCACCTCAGACCAAAGAAGGGGCTTGCAAACTATACTGGGGGGGGAGGGGGGGGGGGGGTGCTACTCCCTATAACATGTGAATCAAAATGGAGCAAAATTCTTCAGTTTTAAGTTTTGCTTTATCGCCCCCATGGAGATAGAGAATGTGCACAGAAAAACAGACAGCATCTTGCAATGCGTCTTACAGGGCTTTTAAACCACAGTGGGGAACAGACCTGTTTGAGTGCTTGGTACAATGCCCTTTTATAGCTCATGTAAACTATGAACATCAGTCAAATTTCTTTTCCTGTAATCACAGTTTCAATAAACTAGGACATTTTGCACAAATGATTAACTGTGCCCTGGGAAAGGAGTAGGATAGAGGCTGTAGGTGCACAATCCTGCCACCCACCAGTCTTAGCTAGTGAATAGCAGGCAGCGTTCACCAAACAAGGTAGATGAGGGAAGAGAAAAGGAATACTGGCAGATGTGCAGTCCTCGAAACTGTATGTAGCTGTGGCTTTACCATGAGACAGAAAGCAGTCGCCCAGATGGTGCAGCCACCATTTTAGAAATATGAACTGGGGTGGGGGCAGATAGGAAACATGGGAGGACAGAGAAGAAAGAGGGATGGGCTGGATACTCAGGCTTCGAGCTCACATCAACATAGGAATGGCCATGGGGCACTTGTAATAGAAGCCAGAACAACAACAGTGTAACGTAACAATACACTGGAAGGTTTGTTACATGCTGAAGTTGCCTGCAGGGGGCCTGCCTCATTGGTCCCAGCCTGAGTTTCTGGCTTGGAACCCAGAGATGGCCAATGAAGGGCAGGAATTGGTCCGTTGCAGCAGGGTATGAATGTGGCGGGCTTCTTAGCTGATTGACACCAGAATCCTGGGTCTCAAAAATATCCTGGCTGTAGGGGACAGCTGCTCTCCAACATCCCCCTGCTCATTCTCTAGTGGGTTTAGCCAGCTGTCCTTGGTGTGGGGAAGAGGAAAGTTAGCGAGCTCCACTTGGTGTGCAGGGCAGGTTGTGTTATAATTGTATAGGATTCTGTCCAGTTCATCATCAGACGGACAGGTCACATATTCCCTGACAAATTATCCCCTTTCATCCCTCAGTTCATTGTACTTAATCCTCTACTACCCGCTCTTTACTCAGCACTGGTCAGCATCTCAGCCATACCCTGTCTTGGGCACCTGCTTAGCAATGTCCACAGAAACGTCCTTCCTTATTCCTCTGTCTGGCCACACAAACTTCCTGCTCCTAAGCTTCTTCCAGGGTCTCAACATCCAGGCAGCTGCATGAGGCAGGCTGTTGGGCTTCTGGAGTGCTATTGCACTTGTATGGCAAGAATGTTCACACACTCAGATCCTGGAGCAAATGGGCAAATTCTGGCTCTGCACCAGCTCTGAAAGTGGGGAGCGGAAGTCCTGAGAACTTGATACCAGAGCAGGGGACCGGCACACAGCTGAATGGACAGGTCAGAAATGGGTGATCTGCAGAGCACTCTGGGGTAGCTGTTGGAAAGCAAGGGGAAAAATGGTGTGCAGCAATTGCTTCCACATGAGCAACAGACCACGTTCATTCAATGTGCAGCAAACCTAGTCCACTTAGCAAGAGGATACCAGAGTTCACAGCAAATGCCGTGTTAGTGAGCGGTGATGGACTGCGTCATGTGTATGCAGCCATTTTCAAACCCCATTGACCTGCTTTGATCCGCTTTAAAACTCCCGTGTAGGCAAGCTCTATGTGTGCCCTTCTCCAGTCCTTGGAGATTCTCCATGAATTCCTGAAGATAATTGCGGTCAGTTCCGAGACTGCTTCAGGTAGTTCCTTAATTACCATAGGATGAATTTCATCAGGCTCTGCTGACTTGAATGCATCTAATTTATTTAAACCTCAAGTGTTTCTCAAAACCGGGATCCCAACCCAATAGTCATAAGACTATTGTAGAGGGGTAGAGGCGGTGTTGCAAGGAAGATGGCTGTTGGCTGAGCTCCCAGCTCCAAAGGCATAACCACCACCAGCAGCAGCACAGCAATAAGTCTCTGACTACCTTAAATTTGAAGCATGAACAATGACTTCATTAAAGAGAGAAGAGTTTATTTCATATGTATGTGTATGTGTAAAAAGTTTATATATATAAAGAAAAGGAAGTTAGATTTTAAAACTTAAATCACTTTTAACTGTATAAATTGAATATGTTTATGAATAACCGTGGTAAGAACATTTTTTCTTAAATACAGGCAGTCCCCGAGTTACGCAGATCCGACTTACGTTGGATCCACACTTACGAACGGGGCTTTCTCGCCCCGGAGCTTGCAGGCAGCGGGACCGCCCAGAGCGCAGTAGTCCCGCCACCTCGACCTCCGGAGCGAGAAAAGCTGCTCTGGGTGCCCCTGGTCTGCTGGGGACCGTCTCCAGCAGACCAGGGACACCGGGAGCAAAGCCGCAGCGGCGGCGGGGTGCCGCGCCTCTGAGGCTTTGCCAGAGCAAAGCCTCAGAGGCGCGGCACCCCGCCGCCGCTGACGCTTTGCTCCCGGTGCCTCTGGTTTGCTGGGGACCGTCTCCCAGCAGACCAGGGACACGGGGAGCAAAGCCACAGTGGCGGCGGGATCCTGCACCTCTGAGGCTTTGCCAGAGCAAAGCCTCAGAGGCGCGGCACCCCGCCACCGCTGCGGCTTTGCTCCCCGTGTCCCTGGTCTGCTGGGGGGGGTGCAGCTAGTGCCCCCCCCCCAGCAGACCAGGCTTTTGTTGTGGACCCTGGGGTAGAGCAGCTGGGGTGCTGCTGGGTTGGTCCTGCAGGGACCTACCTGGCAGTCCAGCTGTTCTGTCTCAGGCTCGAGATTCAGCCGCTGTTGAAACTGATCAGTGGCTGATTCCAGGAAGCTGGGGGCAGAGCAATTCTGCCTCCAGCTTCCTGTAGTCAGCCCCTGGTCAGTTTCAGCAGCAGCGGCTGAATCTGGAGCCAGTTCCAACTTAAATACAAATTCAACTCAAGAACAAACCTATAGTCCCTATCTTGTACGTAACCTGGGGACTGCCTGTACAGACCATGTCATACCATTGATTTTTAACTCACAACTCCTTATTGTAATCAATGAGTAGTTCTGTTTTATGATTAGTGGCATGATAGGCAGTCTGACTTTATGTTGTATTGCATTGATTGACTACATTGATTACGATAAGGAGTTGAGATTTTAAAAATAAATGGCATGATATGATCCATTTACAAAAAATATCCTTACTGCAGTTATTCATAACACATTCAATTTATAGAGTTAAAAATTATTTAAATGTAAACGCTAACTTACTTTTCACCATTTAGGTTGTCCAGTGTCAGCATGTAAGTGAATCACACTGATATAGTTATAATCACTTTCACTTTCCCATGCACTAGTACAATGCTACAGAGCTTCAACTGCAAAGAAATATTTACACTTCCAACAAAAAAATTATTAGAGCATTTTCATGAGTACCAGGCTTTGCACAACCAAAAAAAACCTTACTAATTTTTACTCAACTACATGCACAATATCTCTACAATGATACAGGACCTTAAAAAGTATTATTCATTCATTTATTTAAAAGCTTTTCAGTTCAACTTCATTTTCATGCAGTTATGGGACAGCAAATTGCGGCACAAATTGATTCATCTAGACTCAGACACTGTTAGTTCTCCATATCTGCCTCCGCATTACTGTAGTTTCCCACTGATATCTACCACTCTTTGGCATTTTTCTGGGAAGCTGCCCACTGTGCTTCAATCTCTTCCCTTTATTATTCCCTCCCTCCTATAAACACATCAATGGCTTCCTGGCAACAGAAGCATTTTACATAAGCTCAGGGGCCTGCAAGAAAAGCTTATGAAGTGAAACCACAATTTGCTACTAGACTTGGAGTGAAGAGGGGGAGAATGCTCATGTTCTTTATTTCTGGACCTTTCTAAGACCTATAGATATATCACCATGCCTTCCGGTGCCTAGGCGATGTTAGCTGTCAAAATCCCTAGAAGTTCTACAGTCAAAACTCCCCCTGAAGTCAGCAAAAGTTTACCTGAGTGATGACCTTGGGATTCGAGTCACCATGAATAATACCCAATTTCACAAAATGACTGACACTACATGTAATAAATACCCTGTCTATACTGTTGTCAGGGGGGATTATGAATCTATGCCCTGCATCCTGTGACTCTTACTTAGTTTTACATATTGTGCTTTGCTTACAGAGTAAACCCGTAACCTTGGAGCTATTCCATGCTCAATGCCTCTTAAGAAAAATACTGGAGAAGGAGTGGATGGTCAAGGGGTGGCTAAGGGGCTAGAGAGCCTTTCATTTCTGTGTTTCCAAAAATTGGCACTAACTGGCCAGAAGCAACAGCTAGAACAACGAATTAAGCAGTAGGAAGGAAATGGAATTATTCCCTAGAATGACCCCTGCAGTTCAGGAATGAGACACAATGGCAGGTCACTGAGGGAAAGCTTGCACTGCCACAGGCATGCTTTCCCTTTTCTTCAGATGGAGGACTCCTGGATCCCAGGCTGACAATCCAGCATCTTTCAGGAGTCCGGAATTCACACAATTACCTTTAAAAAAAGGAAAGAATAAGTTTGAACTTCACCAGAGAGCAGATAAATGTATCTGGGACGCAAGCCCCTATAAAGCCTTCTGATCACACATGCTGTGCCTGTGCCACTAGACTGATTGTGGTACGCGTGGAGCACCACATCGGAATAATGTACCACATGCTGAGGCACTTTCTTAGCTCTCACTGGAGCAAATTCCTATTGATTTCAACAGCAACTTTGCCTGAGTCGAGCAGTCAGGATTTGGCCCATTGTGCAGAAAAGCAATACAGGTCCTTCATGACTATTCACAATGCACAAAACTATCACCGCTGGCCTAGCTTTCTCATTATTATCAGTCTTTATGTTGCAGTAGCACCTAGCAGCTCCCATCAAGATCAGGATCCCATTGTGCTCGGCACTGCACAAATAGAGGTCTCTCGCCCTCAATAGTTTGCAGTCTAATTTTTAAAAAGGAAATACTAAAGGAGTGTGATGGACAATAGATGGGGTCAAGAAAGGAGAAATGGGTAATTGCAATACAAATACTCAGCTAAATAGAGCACCTATGTACAGTACATAATGGTTTCAATTTGGACTTTTGGGTGAAGGGTTATTTTGTTAGTTCTGTGTTTCTAAAGCATACTATGGAATCTTGGTCCATGAATGGGAATCTTAGGTACTCTGAAAAGGCAAATAACAAATACAACAATAATAATTGCATGTAAAACGAATATCAGCAATCCCTCTACTGTCCATTATCAGTTTATAATGACCCTTATAGCCACCACACACTGTGAGAGCAAATAGCTCACTATTATTATGAATGGGCAGATTGTATCAAAATTCCGCAAGAGCCATACTTGCAGAATCATAATCTCTCTCACACTGGCCAACCTCTCCTCTGGGAATGGACCACTGGACCATGAGCCTCCTTGATCAGCTGCAGAAAAGTGTCTGGTTTCAACCTTCTCCCCAGAGTGCTGGGGGCGGAGCCCTGGAGTCTCTGCTGAACAAACAATTTGCAGCATTCAGCAGCACTGAATATGACTGGTTCTGGCAAAACCTGAGTATTTTTTGTTTGTATTACTGTAGCAGCTAGGATCCCTAGCCATAACCAAAGTCCCCATTGTGTTAAGTGCAATTCAGACAGAGGCTAGAAAAGATGGTTTCTGCCTTAAATCCTTCCTGAGCTATTGTCCCCAGCTCAAAGTCATCAAACTCAGCAGCAAATATTGCAGAAAAAGAAAACAAAACTAAATCACAAATGACTTTGCTAGGCTGTGAGTTAAAGCAAGAGAAAGCAACTCATGGGTAACTGCTTTCTTGCTGCATGATACTATTATCAACCAAGTTAATGCACTAGATCTATAAATACTTTCTGCTTCATAGGCTATCGAACTTGCTTTGCCTGGTCGGCTGCAGGAGGAAATTATAGAGGGATGAGATCTGCACTCTACATATTCTTGGAATGCCCCTGGGTATTGCACTAGTCAAAGCCAAAATAAAGCCAGAGCCCCGAGAAATGACCTCCAAGGCTCTGTGGTACACTAGCCTAGAGAAGACAATTCCTTCAAACGGATTAGGGGCTTGATCACCCATAGGAGCCACCCATTCTTGGCACTATCACCATTTATATTAAAGCTTACCTCAAAGACATCTAACATGAGGGGGGGGGAAAGAGCATGGAAAAAGAGAGGAGTGCAGACAGCAATGATCACCTTTCTGCCACTACCCCAGGAGTCAAGGTTTCCCATTAGGAACATCTTGGTACTTAAAGAGAAAAATGCATTTACACTTCAAGGCTTCTGTGGAGTAACCATAGAGATATGTTAATGGAATAATCACACCAGCTATGTAGGGGCTTGTGCTAGTCTGTGCAAAGGGGCTTTGTATGCTCCAACCTCTTTGCCTAAAAATTATTTGAAACACTGTTTAAAACTGGGTGGAGGGAGTATTTCTGGGCTCTTTTCATATTTAAATATACATTTCTTATTTAAACTTTTCCAGAGATAACTTGCAGCAATAATCAATTTCTCGGACTCTTTACAAACCAGAAAATATTCGGGACTAGTTCTGCTACTAGTGCAAATCCGCATAGTTCTGTTGAAGTTAATAGAGCCAGACTGATTTATAGCAGCTGAGGATGTGGCCTATTAAAGCCAAGGGTTTCTAACATTTTAAAGATTATATTCTGGCACAGGCAGCAATTTGGGAACACTGTGTTCACAGCTTTTTCTCTATATGATTCTAATGTATAAAGTAAGCGGAGCCTCTCTCCCAACTAGGTTTATTTCTCAGTTGGATGCACAAAGTACATTGTGATATGTGCACGTGCGCTTGGTGCAGGAGTAAAATGTTTATATCCTGATCTAATTTTATCCACCAGAAGCTACAGCGACCTTTCTGCATATTCATCAGGCAGTACAGGCTGAACAAACATGTTTATTATAGTTTCTCTATTTACAGGAACCAAATAGCCTTTGGCTCCTTTGGTAATTCTGTAAAAGAATAATTGTGGTCCCTGTTGTACTCATAACACAGGGCATTTTAGCTGTCAATTTCTTTGCTTTTGTGTGCATGTGTCTTAATATATGGAGCTACAAGCCTTAAACAACAGGCATTTATTAGGGAGAATAGCTACAAGCAAAACAAGTTGGCTTCCATGATTGTGACAGGTGACCACACTTTTTCAGAAGCTCCAAGACAGAATAGAGCCATCTACAGGCCAAAGAGCACAACAAGTATCTATTATTACAAGTGGGTCATCATTCTAATGCTATTTTCTTTGTATGCGTCAAGATTTAGGAGGGAGTTCATGAGTTGTATTGTGGGCTTGGGCAAAGACCACAGGTAAGCCCAAATGGTTTCAGCAAACGTAAGTGCTAGATATATAATAACTGCAGCTGGTCAGAAAATGTATTGTAGTTTAAAATTATTTCTAATGGAGAATAGCCTTTTCTCAAAAAATGAAAATTGTTATGGAAAACTTTAATTTCTTTCAACATTTTCCAGAAGTTTCATTACAAAACCAGAAAATTTCCCATTAAAAAGTAAAAGTTTTGATATTCTCAAATTCTCACCAAAAATACTTAACATTTTCTAATCAATTCCAATGATATCTCTAGGCACTAAGGATATGTCTACACTGCTAGCTCCAGCTCTATTAGCACTGATGTGTCTATCCAAGCAGGGGTACCATTCCACTAATATCTCAGAGGATGTTAAACATCAGCTACTGAAGTTAGACATTTTTAAATCAGAAAGGTCAGATAATATGTATTCAAGAGTTTGACAAAAACTGGCTAAGGAGTTCTCTGGACTGTTAATGTGAGTTTTCTATAAGTCTTTGAACACTGCTGAAGTTTCAGAAGCCTGGAAGAACACTAAGATTATGCCAATATTCAAAAAGGGGAAACGGGATGAGCCAGGTTAATTATAAGCCAGTCAGTCTATCATTAATTCAGGGAAGATAATGGTGTGACTGATGCAGGTTTCAATTAATAAAGAATTTAATGAAAGCAATAAAATTAATATTGAGGTCAGGCAAGAACTGAATTTTGGCTCTGCACTATTTAACATATTTAAAGAAGAAAGAAAACATAAAATCAGCACCAATAAAGTTTGCACATGACACAAAAATTGGGGGTGCATTAAATAACGAGATGACAGGTCACTGATATGGGGTGACCTGGATCACTTGATATGCAAAGTGCAACCAAACAGTGTATGTTTCAATACAGTTTCATGTAAATGTATACATTCAGGAACAAAAAGTATAGGTCTTATTTACAGGGTGGAACAATCTACCCTGTGCAGCAGTGACTCTGAAAAAGATTTGAGTATGAGGGTACATAAACAGCTGACCATGAGGTCACAGTGAGACACTAGTCAAAAGAGCTAATGTGATCCTTGGACACTAGCCTATGAGGACAAAATAAGAAAGGCTATGGCACAAAATGAATTACATTTGGCATAGGATATAAAAGGCAAGAAGGAGAAGTTTTATAAATACCTTAGGAGGAAGAAAATGATGAAGGAAAGAGGAGATCTCCTATTTAGCAGGGAAAAAGAGCTAATACTTAATTACATCCAAAGACCAAGGTGTTTAATGCCTGTTTAGTTTCAATCTTCAATAAAAACATAATTTCTGACCAGATACTTAGCACAATTAATATTAACACCACAAGCAAAAGAACACAAGCCAGAATAGAAAAAGAAAGAATACAGAATATTTAGATAAGTCTGCACAGCCTGATGAAATTCACCTTAAGATATTTCATGAACAGCTGGGAAAAAAAAAACTTGGAATAGTTAGTGATTGTCAGGAAGGAAGGGATGAGGTTCCAGAGAACTGGAAAAGCCTGGGCAACCATAGTACCTATCTTTTAAAAGGGGGAACAAAGAACACCTGAGGAATTATAGATCAGTCAGCTTTACTTCAATAACTGGAAAGATGTTATAACAAATTATCAACCAGTCAATTTGTAAGCTCCTATAGACTAATAGCATAAGAAGTTATAGCCAGCATGGATTTGTTCAGAGCAAATCATGCCAAACCAACCTAATTTTCTTCTTGGACAGGGTTATTGGCCTAGAACTGATGTATCTTGATTTTAATAAGATTTTTGACATAGTCCCACTTGAAATTCTCATAAGCAAATCAGGAGAATGTATTGTAGTTTAAATTACTGTAAAGTGGATGCATAACTAATTGAAAGACTGTATGCAAAAGAGAAATTATCACAATGAATCACTGTCCAACTGGGATGATGTGTCCAGTGGGAGTCCAGAGGGGTTTGTCCTGGGACTGATCCCATTCAGTATATTATTTAATGGTTTGTATAATGGTGTGAAGAATATGGTTGAAACATTTTCAGATGATAGCAGACTGGGAGGAGTTGCAAGAACTTTGGAAGACAGGCTTAGAATTCCAAATGACCTTGACAAACTGGAGAAATGGTCTGAAACCAAGTAGACAAAATGTAATAAAGACTAGTACAAAGTAGTACAGCTGGGCAGGAAAAAGAAAATGCAAAATAGGGAATAACTGACAGCATGATTGTACTGTGGAAAAGGAGCTGGGAGGTGTTAGCAGCTCACAAACTGACTATGAGTCAACAGTGTGATGAAGTGGCAAAAAAGACTAATAGCATTCTGGAGTGTATTAATAGGCATTTCATATGTAAGACACAGGTGATAACTGTCCCAGTCTGCTCAGCAGTGGTGAAGACTCAGCTGGATTATGATGTCCAGTTTGGGGCACTACACTTTAAGAAAGACGTGAACAAACTGGAGAGAGTCCCAAGGAGAGCAACAAAATGATGAAAGGGTTAGAAAACCTGATCTATGAGAAAAGGTTAAAAAATGGGGCATGTTTAACCTTGAGAAAAGACTGATGGAGAATCTGAAAACAGTCTTCAGTGATGTTAACTCTTGCTATTAAGGACAGAAATCAACTTTTCTCCAAGTCCACTGCTCTACAGCCCCAGCTCGCCCGAATGGGCAGGGAATCAAACAGTCGCACAATAGCCCTGGCTGGCAAGGGTGTGGGCAATTTAAGGAAGGCAATGCCTTCTCTTGCCTATGTTACTGGCCACCCATGGCAGCAGCATGAAGGAAACTGTGAAAGCTCAGGAGCCAGCATAAGGCTTTTTCTCATTGTGGATTCCTGGGCTCTTGGATGGTAGCAGAGGCGACTGGTGAGACAGACTCTAGGTTAGGGCACCGGCCATGTACCTCCCGCCAGCCCAGGGAAGAGCCAGAAAAATGTGCCTGTACCTCAAGCCCTGCCTCTCTCTGCCACTGCCCCACCCTTGCTCCACTCTGCTCCCTGCTCTGTCCCCATCCCTCCTCTTCCTCTGGTCATGCCATGCCACTTCTGGTGAGTGCAAGGGAAGTCCCACCCTTCCACCCGAGTGGCTCGGTCTGAGAGCAATATGAGCTAGAGCCGCCTTGCTGTGTTTTCCCCACCTTGGTGCTCTTGGTGAGTACAGGGGGGAGGGTGGACTCCTGGTGTTGGCTTTGGTGCTCCAATCCTTCTAGTCCCTCCACTGGCTACTGGTTGGCCCTCCTAGGGTCCACACCACCCCTACTCACACTTACCAGCCATGTGGTAGCAGGGAAAACACAGCAAGATGCCTCTAGTTCATGCTGCTCTTGAGCTGCACCACTCTGGGACAGGGGCAAGACTTTCCCTGAACTCACCAGAAGTGGTACGGTGTGGCCAGAGAGCAATGTAAGCCAGGGCTGTCTTGCTGCACTTTCCTACCACTGTGCTGCCTGTGATTGCAGGGACAAGTGCTGGCCCTCCGGCCTCACTGGTCCCCCTGTGGTCTACTGGCTAGCGCCGCCCACGTTGGGGGTGCATGTGATCCCTCACACATCCCCACACATTGCCCGTGGATGGTAAGGTCTGTGAGGGCATGTCTATACTAGGAAATTATTTCAAAATAGTTATTTTGGGAGTTATAACTTTGAAATAAGTTATTTCAAAATAACATGTCCACACTACAGACAAGCCTCAAAATTAGTCTGAGGCAGTCTCCCTTAATGTGGATGTGCTACCTCAACTTCGAGCCCCAGGAAGCACTGGAGAGTAATTACTTTGAATGACTCTGAGGAGTTGTCATAGGGGTTTCATGACCTCTCTACTCTTGGGGAAATGTTTGTGTTTGTCTGTATTGTTACAGTCATACTTGCTGACAAGTATTTTGAAATAAATTACCAAAATAATTGAAACTAGCATGAATACACAATGTTATTTCTACAAATAAAATTTGCAGAATTTTGCAAAATTTTAAAATATTGTGCTCAGCATTTTTGTGATGCAGAAATTTTAAATATTTTGGTACAAATTTCCCCCAGGGAATAGAATCTGTGAGCTCAGTGGCAGAAAGAAGATGTCCACAGGACTGCATCAGAA
Organism: Pelodiscus sinensis; assembly: GCF_052426305.1. Taxonomy (NCBI): domain Eukaryota; kingdom Metazoa; phylum Chordata; order Testudines; family Trionychidae; genus Pelodiscus; species Pelodiscus sinensis. The sequence goes on from NC_143054.1 coordinate 65,310,837, forward strand.
TGATAGAATTCAGTACCTGATTCAGAAAGGGAAGGGCAAATCAGATCCCAAAAGGGCTAAACCAGAAAGCCTTACACGGGGCTGTACTGGTGTGGGGGAACATGGAAAAGGTCATGCTTCAGCAGTGACAGACAGGCAAGTTAGAATCATGTTAGCTGAAGGTGAACAGGCCTGCAGACAGGAAGGGCAAAGGTGGCAATTGCCCCAGGTGCCTGGGGCTCGTGGCTGCTACCACTCCCACTGCAGCAGTTACGGTGGCTGAAGCCCCAGGCCCCTTAGAATTGTCGCCAGAGTGTCACTGCCCCCTGTGGCTCTGAAGCTCAGGGGGAGGGGATGTGCCATAGTCTGGGAAGCACCGAGAGGCGGATGACATGGACTTGCCCCTTCCACCTGAGACCCTGCCCCTTCCAGGCCACAGAGCCACCCTTTCTCCCCCACTCCCAAGCTTGCCTCTGGGCCTGCAGTGGCTGTTGGCCCCACTGAAAGTGAATCAGTTTCATCTATTGAAAATGAAAGTGTAGCTGGGGGGAGAAGTATACTAGAATTTATGTGGGTAAGGCTCGCCAATCTGACCTGAAGGTTCTAGGTTTTCATCCTCTTTAGCCCAGGTCACATACACTGAAAGCTATAAAGCTATTTCTGGAGGTGGATCTAGGGGCCCACAACAGCAGCCAGGCTCACAATAAAGCGATTTTTACTATAACAAGTATTAAGATGGCAAACAAAACAAAGCATACAGCACCAATTACACAGATCGATCCAATCACCTCTGAGGGTAACATTAACACAATCTGGTTCTATGAACTGTACTTATCTAAGTATACAGATAGAATTACCTAATATAATGCCATACTCACATCCCCTTCTCCCAGAAGACAGGTGTGGAAGGACCAGCCTCCCTCTCCACGTGGGACTTTGGTTCAAGGTGAAGCATGGAGAACTTAGAAGCAAAAACGTGGAAAGAATAAGCAAAGCGAAGCAAAGAGTTTAAATGAAAGAAAGAAATGAATACTGGATGAGGAAGTAGATAGAGCTTGTGCTCAAGACCCACGCTTCCTTATTTCCATAGTTTTTATCCCTCTTTTTGCATCATAATACCCGGCCTCAAATGACAAAAAAAAAGGTTTCCCCATTCTGAGATTTTGTGGGTACACATACTTGATTGAGTGGTGATATTGGGACAACTTTTGAATATGCACGAATAAAATCACCTCATGCCCCCCTGGACTCATTCCCGGACATGGGAAAAGTAGGAACTTTGCAGTTAGATACAAGTGGGTCTGTTGATATTATTTCTTTAATCCACAATGTCAGTTAGCTGGGTCTTGCAGTATTGGACTTATTTTAGGTCTCACGAGGCACTAAGTCACAGACCCCATCTGTGTACTGACCCAACTGAAAATTTTGCCACAAGGTCTTTCATAATTTCTAAAAAGATATTAAGAACATACATCATTTCTAGAAGATGATTAACTCCTATCACGCTACACTACTGTTCAACTCATACAGACTAACTCAAATCCTGCAGGCATTGCATAACTGGCATTTCTATTAAAACACAGAAAAGGGGATAGAATAGAAAAGATATAACTTGGCAGGCTACAAAAGTAATAAGGAGACAGCTCTGGAGCCATCGATACCTGATCTGAATATTCAGGAAAGATTTCAGAATTACACATTCGAGCAGTGATTCTATACAATAGGACAAGGTAAGTCTCAGCAATATGAAACATCAAGTTGAAAACGGACTGAAGAGGGGTTATTCAGAACCAGAAATTATAGAAGGTGTGATATATGCCCAGTATTAAAACACCAAAGTGATCAGCGGGCAAGAGTGATTTCACATTACTCAAACTAAGGCAGACTCTACAGACACATGATTCTGAAAACAGTGACACTGATCTCTTTAGAAATTAATGACAGCCGTTCAAGGAGACAGAGTTCTTAATAAAAAAATACTTTTGCATCAGAGAAGGCTCTGTACTAAAATATTGGTCTGAACTGGTTTCAGTTTCTACAGTATATTTGGACTGAGTTGCACAATGAAACTATTAAGCTGACCTAAAGCCCTACTTACAGGACTTAATTATAGCTGATGAACTTTTATTGGAAAAATTGTGTACTGCCTGTTGCTGAAATGGAGCAGCAGCAAACATTAAAATAATCAGGACAAATCAACTCAGTCCATTAAAAATAAGCTCCACTCTACTAAAATTATTTGAGGGGCATCAATGACATGCATGTGGGGAGCCAGTGGATATAGTGTACTTAGATTTTCTGAAAGTCCTTGATAAAATCCAACATCTCTGCAACCAAATTCTGTGGGGGAAAAGGAAATTCTGTGTGTCCAGCATTAATTTCTGCAAAATTCTGTATTACAAAATGGCACATAATTCTCATAGGAGTAATGTTTAGATCACCAAGTCCCAAGCACATAAGCGTTCTCAACAACATGGCTCGTACTCAATGTTCCCTCTAATTTTTTCCATCCATGTGCAGAATAAATTTTGTTATGTGCACCATTAATAGAAACACATGCTGCCGGCTATGAGAGGCTGTGCGTGTTCTGTTAAATCAGCTGGACTATATATGAATCTCTCCTGCGCGTCCGCCCCAGTTGCTCAGTTTACAGGGAACACTGCTTACATCCCTCTAAAGCTTTTACCAGCCCTCTTCACTGATGCCAAATGGCTATAATGATAGGAATGGAACTTTCTCCAGCAAGGTCTGAGGTATCACAGAGTTATGCATTCTAGAGCTTTTGCAAAGAAAATTCACTGTAACCCCAGGTTGCCTCTTCCTATGCAGGAAACATTTTTTTACACAACATAAAAGCTGACATAAAAGCCAAAGCTCTTCTGGGTCTGACTCAGCCCCATCACCAACACATGCTACGATCAACGGAGAGCAAGAGGGTATGTCTACACAGCAATATTATTTCAAAATAACTTACTCCGTGTCTACACATCAGGCTCTGTTAATGTGGACATGCTGTTTCGACTTAGAGCCTGGGGAGTAGTTATTTCAAAATAGCAGGACTGGTGCGTCCAGACCAATGCTATTTTTAAATAGCTATTTTGAAATTAGCATTATATTTTGTGGAAAAACAGGAGTTATTTTGAAATAACCAGCCCATTATTTCAGAACAACAGGCTTGGTAATGTGAATGCTCTACTTGTTATTTTGAAATAAAGGGAGTTATTTCAAAATTACTCTCTAGTGTAGACCAAGGCTTATTTGTAGCAAGCTGGTGGTCACCATCCTTTCCCGCAGTGGACAGCTGTCTGTATCAGAAACACCAGCACAAGAAACACTAGTTCATTTATTCCTTGGCTGCCTTAGTTGATAAAGATTGAAGGATTGAATGGTTTTGGAAGGAGAAGTAACTTCTCACCTTTAAGAGATGTTGTCTCTAGATCTGACTGGTTATTGTGTGGAAGTTTGTACTCCTGTTGCCCATACTTTACTTATTCCATGGATACGGATTATAGCAAATTTCAGTGTCTTCAGAGTGGTAAGTCTGATACTCTTCCAAAGTATTCATTGTTATGAAAATGGAAATGGTAAAACTATAAACTTTCTTCCTTTTGTTGGTTTAGCCATGCTATTCAAGTTATTTCACACATACAGATCTATGAAACACATGTGTCTGTAAGTAATTTACTCTTACTACTAGGAAAACAGAAAATAGTTGATGTTTTTCTATTATGAAATAATGATTAATTTGACATGGAAATCTGACACTGTTACCCTGGGCTTAAATAGAGACATTAACTGGTTAATGCACTACAAAGCCAATTTCTTCTACCATTGACATCCACAATTGCACATTAAAAGCTCTGAGGGATACATCCAGCCCACTTAATTAGCTTCTTTAACCTGGGTCCTACAATTGACAGGAACTTCTTTTGCTGTTATTCATATCTTGGATTCTGTTATTTCCACTCCAATTCATCTGATGAAGCAGGTCTTACCACAAAAGCTCATGTTTGTAAGTATTTGTGTTAGTCTCTAAGATTCCACAGAACTACTCATTGTTTTTAAAGTTACAGACTAACATGGCTACCCCCATGAGACTTTTTGACATAAAAGAGGAGTGATTTACAGGAAACTGGCTTTCACCCTTCTTTGTTGAGTTCTGTTCCTGTAATTTAACAGATACCACCATTTCCTTTATAATCCCTCCCTACAAGTACTGCTATGTAGAGATGGGAACTCATTTTGCTTAATTTTAAAACCTTTTGAACTCTGAATTAACTGGCATATTACTGGATTTGCATTCTGTTTAGGGGGAAATGGATACAAGGAAAAATAGAGTGAAATGCAGCAGAGCAAGGATAGAGTAAAAAAGAAATATGGAGAAACTGAAAGGGAAAGGAGGAGAAAGAAAATCTATACAAAATCAATAAGTAGCAATAACATACCCTGTATAATGAGCACCCTCTTGCACCAGCCAACTTTGTTGGGTATTCATCTATCTTGTAACAAAAGCACAGCTGGATTAAAAAAATGTATATATACTTACTTATATATTTCATTCAGTGTTTAAGAAATAAAATAAATTCAAACCCACTTAGAAGCACATGCACCCATCTTTGAAAAGCAAATACAATGGGCTTCAGATCAGTATGCTACTCGCTTTTGTGTTCTAATGAAGCCAGAGGAGAACACAGGAAGATCAGAGAAAACTGCATGTCTTTATGTGTAAAATGACTTCAAAGTTAATACTTAAACCAACAAAAGGGAGAGAAACGTCACAGTCCTCCCATCCCATCTATAGTGATCTATATATAAATTATACCACTTCTGAGAAACACATAGGTTAATATTACAGGAGGAAAAGTTTGTGAGTTTGAACAGTCTGAAAAAAATCATTTGAGGGGTTCACCCATGTCTACTTACTTCCTACGAACAGAGTGACAACATCTGGCATTACCTTATTCTAATATTCTCTGGGGTTAAAATATAACAGTATTAACAATAAGTTTATCAGAGGAGGCAAATGGATCTGTAGTCACAATTTATCTATATCTTTCTATCTTTGAATATTTTCTATCTCAGCTGAGCTTGGAGATAAATTCTTCGCAATAGAGTCTTTTCTGCTTAATCCCTTAATCTTCTCACAAGCCTCAAACACGAGGACTTCTCTTTCAGACCCAGCTGGAAAGTAACATCTGCACTGTTGAAAGAGAGGAGTTTCAGTGGGCAATCCCTGGAGGTTTGAGCTCATTCTCTCAGTAATTTTCCCTCAGTAATTAGAAGTTAAAGGCAATGACATTGGAAGGCCAAAGCCCAAGGGTTGCATGATTTCCTGATTCCACTATTCTCACTCTTCCCTCCCTGCTATAGAGCTAAACTGTTGCAAGTAAAAATGTTAAATGTCAACAAGCCCACAGGGCTGGCATAACCCCATGGTCCCTAACATTATGGGGGCCTTTTTTTACCCCAAAATCCTATCTGTCACCCTTTACTCCATATTGCAAGAGATTGTTCTCATAGTTTAGCAGTTCTTTGCCATCTCTCAAACCAGCTCCCAGTGCCACAGCTTTATCATGCACGATTAGCCAGACTCGCCGACAGGGTGAGCAAAAGGGTTCTCAGAGAGTCTAAGGAGCCCAGTGCACCCTACTGCTGCAGCAACAATGGTGCCCAGAGCCTTGGGCCCTTTAAATTGCCACCAGAGCACCAGGCGCTGCACTCTGGGCATCTCTAAGGCCTGTGGGGGGATGGGGAGGGCATGGCATGCTCCAGGTGGCACTGAGGGCTGGCTGCCCATAACCCTCCCCTTCCACCCAAGGCTCAGCTCCTTCCAGGAGTGTGGCACTAGTCCCCTCACCTTGCCCAGGGGACCAGCATAGCTGTCAGCTCCCCAGCAACTAGCACACAGCTGCAGTGTCTCCTCCACAAAATGCACATCAGCTGAGCAGCAACTTCTTAGGGTCCCCTGACTACCTGCCAAGCTGCCTCCAAATCCTTTGGCCCACATCTCCTGGGTCCCTTGGCTAATATGGCCCTGACAGATGATGTGGGGGGGAGGGAAGCAAACAGAGCTGATGAATGTTCAAAAAGAAAGAAGAATCTGGCTACATCTGTGCATTCTAATAGAAAAACATTTATTTCCCTTGTTAATTAGAATTAGATGTACTCTGTTTATTAATTAAATTGCACAAAACTTTGTTAATGCGGAATTAAGGTTGCCCAGTTATAGCTCATGCGTTTCCAGAACATCAAGTTCAGCAAAACTCAAACATCTGAAATTAAGAATATACAGAGTTGACATAAATGCCCACAAAACCTTAACTCTTTCCTTTTGGAGCTGGCAATAGCCACTGGAGCTTTGTCTACACTTCAGGGTTTTTGTGCAAGAAGCTTTCTGCGGAAGAAATCTTCCACAAAAACGTCCTCTGCAAAAGCACGTCCACACCTCAAAAGCGCATTGCAAAAGCGATGTGCTTTTGCTCAAGAGAGCGTCCACACTGCATGGACATTCTTGCACAAGAAAGTTCTTATTGCCATTCACAGCAAGAAGCCCCTGAGCGTCCACACACACCTTTTTGCGCAAGAACTCTAGTGCAAAAAGGAGTTATTCCTCGTAGAAAGAGGTACAGGCAGTCCCCGACTTACGTGGATCCGACTTACGTGGGATCCCTAGATACGAACGGGGTGAGGCAACTCCCGCACATGCGCAGCAGCATTCCCGGGGCTCGCTCACCTAAGTCCTAGGATCCTCCTCCTCCTCGGGCCGGCTCCGACTGGGGTCCCGCAGAGCTGCCGGGCAGAGGAAAAGTGCCTCCCCACGCCCGCTGCCCCCTCCCCTGAGCAACAGGCTGCCGAACAGACAAAAGCAGCCTCTCTGCCCCTCCTCCCCTCTATACATGCCGGGCTCCCGGAGCGCAGCAGCGTCCCCGGGGCTCGCTCACCTGGGTCCTAGAATCCACCTCCTCCTCCTCTTCGGCCGGCTCCAACTGGCCTCTGCCTGCAGCATCTGGCCACAGGGACAGGGATCCCGCAGAGCTGCCGGGCAGAGGAAAAGTGCCCCCCCACGCCCGCTGCCCCCCCCCCCCGCGGCCTCGCATCCTGCACGCCTCCCCCCTCTCCCCCTGCCAGCAACAGGCTGCACCCTCCCCTGAGCAACAGGCTGCCGAACAGCAGACAAAAGCAGCCTCTCCGCTCCTCCTCCCCCTATACCTGCTGGGCTCCCTGGGCAAACAAAGACTCCACCAAAACAAACAAAGTGCTGGCCTCATTGTGTTAGCAAAAAAAGGACCCTCCTCCTAGAACCCTGGGTGGTGTGTGGAAATAAAGCTATTAGCTCAAAGCATGGTGCAGAGCTGTTTGGTATTTGATGAGTTACTCCTTTAGTCCTGAGTTTGTCACAGGGACAGAAATAGATGTGAAATCTTCTGAACAGGGGAACAAAAAGACAGCAAAACAAACATTAGAGGGGAGTTAACCTTTCCCTATGCTATCCAAAACTAAAAAAAATGTTTGGCTAGAGTTTCCCCTACAATATGTACCAGTTCTGACTTACATACAAATTCAACTTAAGAACAAACCTACAGTCCCTATCTTGTACGTAACCCGGGGACTGCCTGTATACCTATACCACAAAAAGCCATCAATTCTGCCGTTCTACTGTACATTTTCATATGCAAAAACATGCTTGAGGTGCGGACGCTACACGAGTTGTTGCACAAAAACCCTGTAGTGTAGACATAGCCTGGGAATTATTTGCATGCTCGCATGTTGCACAGATGTGAGACATGGGTGATAACGAAAGATTCAAAGAGAAGGATATTGGTGTTCAAGAGGAGCTGTTATAGAAAGATCCTGAGAACAGAATGGATGCAGAAGGTCACCAACGAGGAATTATATAGGAAGATACAGCCGAAAGAGAACCTACTGCAGAAGGCTATACAACGGAAGTTGCAGCTATTCGGGCATATCTGCAGAATGAACAACAAGTGAAAAGTTAAGACCCTGGTATTCAGCATAATGGATGGTCTGAATAGGAGAGGCAGCCCTCACAGAGAACAGGTAGATGATATAGTAGACTGGTGCGGAGCTAGTCTACATAAACTAAGCCACTTTGCACTGGACAGGGAAAGATGGAAGGAAATAGTGAGAGAGGCATCGGACACCAACGGACGTTGAGCCCATGGTGGTTGTTGTTGATGATGATGATCTCCAGCTGCAGTCTCTGTTTTAGGTGTAACTGTACTGAATGGAGGGGAAATAAAATTGGAGCAGCTTGGGAGAGCTGTGATTGTGATATAAGATGATCTGAGGCTTAGTTTCAAGAGCATCCTAGAGTTGTGATTGTGGTATGAAGAAATCTGGGTTAGAACCACACACCCCATTGTGTGATTGTGATCCTAATAGCTGCTTTATGCCAACTGGCAAAAGGTGCTCCCAACCTATTCTTATCAAAATATTTAGCCAAACATAGTCTTTAAGGTACCCTGTAAAAACTGGTGATGCAGTGCACATGAATATTATTATGTGATATAGTTATAGCATGTGTATAAAGAGCAAGCATGTATGCTAGAAATATGTTCTTAAATTATGATTTGGAGTCAGTAGACAACTGCTCTGGACAAAGAAATGCTAGATTACTAGCAAAGGACAATGAAAATATATTTACAGCGAAGGTAAACAAAGTGATTAAGCCAGTCGAAAAAGAAAATTGACTAGTAAGGCTGAGGGAGACAACATGGCCTCTGCACACGAGTGTGGGAGGAAACTCTGGTGTATACACTTCAAAGGAATGTATTTCAAAGGTTTACTGAACTATAAATAGAAGGGGAGAGAACCCATTACTTATCTAGCACTTAAAAGATAAATGGTTTAGCATCCTCTGATTCTGTGAATGATGGATCCTCCCACCTCAGTGGCCAGAGATGCTAATAGATTGAGGTAGGTGAGCAAGCTGCTTAAGCAAAGATTGTATTTTGCTCAAGTTTTAGAAACTAAAATGTGTGTTATTTTTGTTTTTTTATAACCACACATATCTCCTTTTCTGTTACTTAGGGACTCAAATCTACATTCTTTAGTAATTCTTTAGTAATTTTACTATGGACAATCTCAGTACTGTGTATTAAGGTAAAGTGTGTGTTCTCAGGTAAGCGAACCAGACAGTGTGAATGAGCTGTCTCATTTCTGTGTGAGGGACTGAACACTACAGAGAAATGTCTCTGGGGAACTCAGGAACTGGGGTTCGCTGACTGTTACCTGCAAAGCAAGGTTTAGAATGGCAGAGTCCTGAGGAGTGTGCTAGTAAGCCATAAATGGGTGTGGAAGGGAACTAACCCATGGGTTAAGCTTCAGCATACCTCTCACTTGCTGAGGCAGAGGGGTAACACAGTGGCTTATGGTTCTGGGCTCCTGGAGGTGAGTGTAACAATGATCCAAGAAAAGTGGTGCATGTGTGTCATATAAGAAGCCATATGGGGGGGCCTGCAGCCCAGAGAAACAGGATGGAAGTTTCCGTCCTTGGAGTACACAGCCTCATACAGCCTTGAACCCTGCAAAAGCAAACGCCAGATGGCCCTTATCGGCCGCAGCCCATGCAGTTGAGCTGGGAACGTAGTGAGGGATTAATCATGTCAACCTCAATTTCAACTTCAAGAGAATATTAAGAGTGGGGTGGGGCCAGTACACACACACCCGGTTAACAACTGTGATATAAATAGTGTGGTGAGTCCCATGAATGGTGAGTTTCACCAAGGACCTAGACCTCTGAGGACAGGAAGTGGGGACTCAGACCCTGGCACACACACAGATAGAGAAAATGTGGTGCTGACAGGACAACAGCAGCGAACCACTTGATGATGATCTGTTCTGTTCATTCCCCCTGAAGCACCAGGCATTGCCCGTGGTCAGAACACAGGATACTGAGCTATATGGAGCTTTGGGCCAGTATGGCCTTCTTATGTTCTTATGACAACTGTTTCTTGCCCCTACTGTAATCCAGCTCCCATCCCATGTGTCCTTCCTTCTCACCTGAGCTCCTCAATTACTCAGCTCTCTAAACAGACATCCCCATCAATCCTCTCCCTTTGATGAATCACCCTATTCCCCTCCCCCTCCCCACACTTTCATCCCCTAAAATTCCCCTCCTTACCAGCAAGCACTCATATATCTAATTTTGGGAGGGGCAAATGAGGCTGCAAAAATACTTGGATTACATTCCCCCAAAATAAAAATAAAAATGAGAGAGTCGGGTTTTAATAGTATTGCTCATGCTGCTGTTTCCGGAGCTCTGGAGTTAGCTGTGCCAGCGTGGCTTGCAGCTGACTGATTCAGCAATCCTCTATGTTGTTCATAAAAAAGGACCATAGGCCTCGTTTGGTGGCAAAGACTCTGCCAGGTTTATTGTCACCAAAGCACAGTGCTAGCACCCTGTCAAATGAGTTATAAGAACACTTAACTCATGTATGCTGATGACAAAGTGGTGGCTCACTCCACATAGCGTTGTCCCCTACTCTGGTACAAAGCTGTCCTTCCGATGCCTTCTCCTTTTACGCATTGATCCGAAGTTACATATTACGTTCTATATGATGTTACCGCCCTTGTACCTTGTAGTCTGAACAAAACATTATCCATTATCCTGTCATTACATCCTTTTCTTTACAAGGGATCTGTCTGTTCCTGTACCACCTTTCTAGGAATCTGTTTACATAGTTACATGAGAATGCTGTGTTTTCCTGTACCATCCACTCAGGTCCAGAATGTGCTTACTTGGTTAGCTCACACCTAGGCTGTGTCTACACTGGCATGAATTTCCGGAACTGCTTAAAACAGAATACTATTCCGTTTTCAGTTTTTCCAGAAAAGGAGCGTCTACATTGGCAGGCTGATTTTCCGGAAAAGCCCTTTTTCCGGAAAAGTGTCTGTGGCCAATGTAGACGCGCTTTTCCGGAAAAGAGCCCCGATCACCATTTTCGCGATCGGGGCTTTTTTCCGGAAAAGACTACTGGGCTGTCTACACTGGCCCTTTTCTGGAACAGTGTTCCGGAATAAGGACTTTTGCCCGAGCGGGAGCAGAATAGTTTTCGGAATAGTATTTCCGGAATAGCGGCTGATTTTGTACAGTAGAGCATCGTTGCTTTTCCGGAAATTCAAGGGCCAGTGTAGACAGCTCGCAGCTTATTCCGGAAAAGCGGCTGATTTTCCGGAATAAGTGGCCCAGTGTAGACACAGCCCTAGTGTTGCTATTATGACAAGGCCTACTTTGGTTCACAACTTTATTCAATTCACACTTTTAGCTATGCTCAGGGCTCCAGCAAGGTCTATACTGAAACATTTGCCTGAAAAAGCTGGGAAACACTAAGGTATCCCAACAGAGACAGGATTGTAAAGCATTGTACTTCATCTACCTACAGCTTTACTCTGTTAGGAACTTCGTAAAACAGCAGCTGAGTGGTAAGTATACGTATCTCTGGCTTTCTGTTCCCTGGATCAAGTTGTTTTCATTCCAAAATTCAGATCTTGAGGCTCTCAAACAACAATCAAAACCAACAATTCGTGGAACATTTCTTCTTCCTTCCCCCTAAAGAAAATTCCCCACCTAGGGAGCTCAGTATGAGGGTTCTACTACAACATTATTATCAAGACCACTGGTGATGCTTTCTCATTAACTAGTGAAATAGGTAGTGGTGCTGCTGAGAAGGAAGCAGGGCATATCAGCAGCACTGTGGATGATTGACAGCAGCATACGATGCAGTCTCCTTTAGAATTTCTTATGCACTGGGGCTCTGGCAATATTAGTATAACAGGACTGTGATTTTTGGCTTGAGTGCAGCTGAGAGAGAAAAGCAAGTTTGTTTACCTTTGTCCATGCATAGCTAGAAAAGTGCTGATGCCACACTCTCAGTCAAGGGCCCTGCAGACTTGAGGAGGGGAGAAAGAGCACTGAGATGTAGTTTGCTCCCAGAGCTGTCAGAACAAATGCTCACCATGTCATGATATTCCTGCATTAGGACAAGCTGATCATTCATACAAGCCAGTAACTATTAAACAGGATGAAGCCGGGAAGGTGAACCACATTATAGGGATGCAGGAATCTGGAGAAAAACAAGTCACTTCTAGAATATCTGGATTGAGATTTCAGTGGCCCTAGTGAGCAGATCAGAAGACAATGAGGATTTTAAAGACTACAGCTTTGCTGAGAAACTATGATCATGTCCTTGATTTTAACAAGTGTTTACCACTCCATGTTACACAGGCAGTATATCTTGGCATAGCTTTCAGGGGGGAATCATTCACTCCTCAGGACACTGCCTAACTGAAGTAGCTATAAGTCATGTCAGATAGGTCAGGGTTTTAGTTGCAGTCCCTGTAAGAAGGCCATTTTAGATCAGTTTAGTTCTATTCTTTCTTTCATTTCATGTTTCCTGGCTCTCTGGATTACTCCGAAACATGTTGCGGTTTCAAATGCATCATTGTAGGAAGGTCATTATGCTTCCGTTTCCTACCTGGCATTTCTCACTTCCCTGGTTTCTGAATTGCTGGCCTACCCCCAGGCTACATCTACATTGGCCCCCTATTACGGAATAGGGATGCAAATGTAGCACTTGGGAAGAGGCAAATGCGCGGGGGATTTAAATATCCCCCACGGCATTTGCATTTTCATGGCCACCGCTTTTTTCCGGCTTGGAGGTATCCAGACTGGTGCGATCCTCCGGAATAAAGCCCTATTCCGGAGGATCTCTTATTCCTACTTGCAAGAGCCTTTTCTCCGGCTTACCTCCAAGCCGGAAAAAAGCAGCAGCTATGAAAGTGCTATATTTGCATCCCTATTCCGTAATAGGGGGCCAATGTAGACGTAGCCCCATAGTTTTGTTTTGATTTCTGCCCCACATGGCAACATTTTGAAGAAGCAAATCAAGAGCCAATGAATGTTCCTGTCAGCTATTTCCCCTGCAGGAAGGAGTCAGGGATATCACTAAATGCCTGACCTAGATGCGAAGGGTTTATGGTAGAGCCCTGCGCCTAACCTTGAAATAATCTTGTAATTATGACTATGACCCTCATGTGACCAAACAGCCAAATGACGGGACTCGATTCAGTAGTGGCCTCCTCCATAGAATTCTACCTCCACAGAATTCCAGCAAAAGCGCTGAAAATCATCCCAAATAGATGATCTGTTGGACACACTTGTCCATTGCTCTGCTCGTTGTCCATGAGTTGGTTGCTTTCATGGACTCTCATCAATGCATTGGCAAAAGGTGTGAGATTTAGTGAGGACCTGCACTTTATCCAAGCTATTCATCAGACACAGAGAACAAACAAAGTAAATTGGTTTAAACAAATGTTACAGAATTTGTTTGTAGGTTAGGGCATTGTGACGCAGAAAGCTCTGGAGAGGACACTATGGACTTCCTGTGCTTGAAATGCTACAGTAGCACCCCTGCCATTGCACCGCTGTGGCACTTCAGTGTGACCACTCCTTACAACACTGAAAGGCATTTTCTCATCCGCAGAGGTAATCCACCCCCCACCCTCCCCAGGAGATGTTAACTAGGTTAATGGAAGAATTCTTCCATTGACTTAGTACTGTTTATATGGGGACTTAGGTTGGCTTAACTATTTCCATGTCCCCGAGTGATGTAGCTGGTTCGATCGACGGTCAGGTCAACACTAAAAAGTTAATTCCACCCATTTATATAATTCAGGAATGTGAAAAATCCACACCCAGCTGAGGCTATGTTTACATTACAGACTTTTTTCCAGAAAAACAGCTGTTTTTCTGAAAAAAAACTTTACTTACATGCACACTGCAATCGTGTTTTTTGGGGGAAAAAATCAAAAGAACAGAGGATTTTTTTCTGGTAAACCTCTTTCTATGAGGAAGAAGCCTTTTTCCAAAAGTGCTGTTTTGGAAAAAGGTGTGTGTGGACAGGGAAGAGGGAGTTCTTTCGAAAGAAGAGGAAAGAGGAAAAAGCACAGATGCCCTGGTGGCCATTCCATCCATAGTAATCACAGCTTAAATGTGAGATAGCATCCATTCAATCTGGATGCTATCTTTTGAAAAAGCAAATCGCTTTTTCAATGCACTTATGCTGTGTGGATGCTCCCTTTTAGAAGAAGATTTTCCCCAAGATCTCTTTCAGAAAAGCTTCTTCTGAAAGAAGCATGCAGTCTACACATAGCCTGAGTGGCACAGCTAAGCCAACCTAAACCTCAGTGTAGACAGTGCTTACTACCACCTCTCAAGGAGGTAGATTAACTACAGTGAGGGGAGAACCCCTCCTGCCACTATAGTGAGTAGCTACACTGAAATTCTACAGTGATGCAGCTGCAGCTGCAGCTGTGCTACCGTAATGTTTTAGATGTAAACAGAGCCTAATTTCCTAGTGCAGATTAGCCTACACAATTTCATTAGGTAACTGACATTTCTAAAAGGGTCACCATCATCAAAGTCAGATTGTGACATTCAAATTTCACATAGTGTTCATGGAGTGCAAAACTTTGTAATCCTTCATTGTGGGATTGGTATAGAGGGGTGGGTTTTTAAAAATATGTTCCTACAACTCCACAATTCACTGCAAATTCATGGGCTTGATCTAGGCAGCATGATCTTTAACCTATGTTGTAAGACCCACAGATGTGAACTACATTTCTAAGGGCTCTTTAACACCACCAGAGATCAAGCTTAACATATGCTCATAAAAAGAATCTCCTAGACCTTTATTCCCTCTTACGCCACAATTTGCTGATTTGATTATATATCTGACTGGACAAAGGGAACAGGGCAGTTTAACTTCTCTAGACAATCACAGCAATCCCCAGCCCCATTGTAGGTAGCACACTTCAGGAGTTAAGAGCTATGCATCAAATATTATAGGCAGTCTTCATGCAGTAAAAATCGTAAGACAACACATTCCCATCAAGCAAGAAACACCACAAAGCCTGGGGATAATGGCACCAACCCAGGGTCCTACCTTACTTCTGGAACATCCCACTCCATGGTGGTCTAGGTAAGTGTCCAAAACGGTCCTTTGAGCCAGTGTCCAAAATGGTCCTTTGAGCCAATCAGTAGCATTACAACTCCCAACAAATGTTACCTGGCATTAAGGCCAACACACTAACTCCACTGAAGTTAATGGCAAACTCCTCTTGACTTCAATAGACCAACATCTAGCTCTAAATGATGAAGGACCGCATACCTAATTTAATAAAGGCCCCAGATGTTCAGAATACAGTATATCAAATGTCTCAAGGACCTATAGGTGCATGGCACATGGGTGCTCCACGACAAAGCAATGTTAAAAAAATAACCGATTCTAAGGCCAGAAGAGAACATTGTGATTATCTAGTTTGACCCGTATAACAGAGACCACAGAACTTCCTCAAAACAATTCCTGGAGCACATATATCTCCTAGAAACATATCCAATCTTTATTTAAATGGAAAATAATAGCGAATCCACCACAAATACTGGAATCCCAATAGAGATGTGCACAGCCAATAGGATAATGAAGACCAGGGTGTATATTTCCTTTCCTCAGCATCGTGCTGGGAAACACCTCTCATGTTTCTGCATTTTATTTCACTCGACCAGAGTAGCTAGGAGAACGCTTCCCCACCCCCACGCTACCCCTTGTCTCCATTAAATACAGCTTCATCAACACCCAGCACTGGGAAAAAACAGGGTCAAAGGGTCATCAGCTCACAGCGTGGCCTTGGTGGGGAGTTAGCAAAGGGCAGTTGACACTTAATGAGCAACTATTCCCAAGGGATCCTAACATAATGAAATAACATAGCAAATACATTTAGCCCAGAGCACATGCAATTGTAAGTACACATGCAAAGCCACAGGTTTATTCTAGTGTCAGCCTCTCACCAAAAATACACACCAGCTTACTTCAGTGAGAGAGCCAACTCCCGTGGGTCCACTGGCTTCCAAAGAGCTAATCATATTCATTTATTTGGGACCTCTGTCTTCTTATGCAAAGGAACTAGACCAATTCTAGAGAAAAATATCCGAACACCCCTACAAATAAATTTCAAAAGTTTTGTCTTTTATATGGACAATTACATGTTGATATTTGCATGAAAATGTTTTAATTCAATTAAAATTAATATAGAGAATGTAGCGGTATAATGATCACTTTTCAGACCATCATATTTTCTAAAAGACCCAGTTCTGGGGAAATTAAATTATTCTGATAAAACAATAGAAATCTACCTTTGATACAACTTGTGCTGTCTGTTGACACTGAGTCATCTGATTTTAATTCATTGCTATATACAGTTACATTGTATGGGGCAGAAACCAATTCTATGCATTATTCTAAGCCACTCAATGTATTTTTTTTTAAATCAGGACTGAACAGCATAACTACTCAAGTCAGACTGAGACTGTTTAAACTTGAGATGGGCCTAAACCCCAGACCTCATAATCAAACACACTCACACAGCTTGGGAAAGCTTGCATCTAGGAATGCCAACTCAGTCAGAGCAGATGGACTAGACACCATTTGAGGCAATGCTGTCTGGTCTGAGTTGGCAACCCTGCTTGTATCTGAAGCCCATACCCACTGTAATTCATGAAACAAAGCATGGAATTCAGTCTCTACTACTCTGGTTCTCAGTTATTAGAGAAGGGTCTGCACAAAGCTGTGCACATTGGAGAAGGTCCAGCAGAGGGCAACCGGAATGATTAGGGGGCTGAAGCACGTGACCTACGACAAGAGGCTGAGGGATTTGGGGTCATTTAGCCTGCAGAAGAGAAGAGTGAGGGGGAATTTGATAGCAGCCTTCAACTTCCTGAAGGAAGGTTCCAAAGAGGATGGAGAGAGGCTGTTCTCAGCAGTGACGGATGGCAGAACAAGGAGCAATGGTTTCAAGTTACAGTGGGAGAGGTCTAGGTTGGATATTAGGAAAAACTATTTCACTAGGAGAGTGGTGAAGCACTGGAATGGGTTACCTAGGGAGGTGGTGGAATCTCCATCCCTAGAGGTGTTTAACTCTCAGCTTGACAAAGCCCTGGCTGGTTTGATTTAGTTGGGATTGGTCCTGCCTTGGGCAGGGGGCTGGACTTGATGACCTCCTGAGGGTCTCTTCCAGCCCTAGGATTCTATGATTCTAAAGCTCTATGAAACAGAATTTCACAAACAAGGCCGGGAACAGGAAATTATACATATCCTGGACAAGGAGAAGGAAATCATTTGTTGTTCCAGGGTGAAATGCTATGTTTGACAGAAGAAAATGTTGGCATTTCACTCTGGTTAAAGCCCAAACCATGCATTTTCATGCATTGTTACTGCTGGAACTTGAACTGATTGGTTCACACTGGGCTAGCATGAGAACAATGGCTGGCATCACACCTTCCATCAGATGCATTTTCCAGGGAGGTGAGTCACAGATGGGGACTAAGTTTAAACTTAGCTCTAGGGCCCAGGTTTTCAGATATGACTAGCAATTTTGAGCACTCAACTTGAGACACTATAAAAGGCCTGATTTTCAGGAAGCTCTGAGCAGCAATCATCTGAAAATCAGGCTGTTTAAGGATTTCTCAGACTGGGTGCTCAAAACCAGCAGACCCAAATTCACGAGGAAACCAGGCAGGATTTTAGAGGAGGGATGGTAAAAGCCATTGAGCCAAACTACCAACCCTGTGGTGGATAGAAACCACTTCAAGCCAGAGGGTGTGGTAGCACCTCCAGCATCCTCATTCCAGCACCTGTGAAAACCTCGCCTCAATTTACTGGACTGAATCCAGACTTTAACATTACACTCACAGGATAGGCCCTGTAAACACAAGACAGGCAAAGGACAGCATGGGAGCATACACTGCAGTACTCATGGCCCTGTACCCTTTTGCCAGTTTCCAAAATGGGCAATGATGAAGGTGGAGACATGCAAGGACCAGTGCACCATACTTGCTGCCCCTGCCCTGGGCAACAGCAACCAGGCGGTAAGTGGAACCATTAAGTACAATTAAGCAGCCTCTGCTGAGATCCCTGGACCAATGGAGGTTCCAACATAGCCTCAGCAACTCACTGCCTTCTTGCTATGTTGGGTCCCAGCCAATTGCAAGACTGGCCTATATGTTAATATGTGTCTTCCAGGTTTGTCTAATTTTATAACTTGCATACACCAAGCACAAAGCAGCACTCGGTAAACAAAATAGTTATAAAGACTGCATTCCGTCTAATATGGATAGTCACTTCATAGCCTTAGACCTTTTACCCTCTCTTGTCATCCTTCAGCTTACTAAACCCTTTATATACCCACAGGGACTTAGAGGCCAATTCCCCAGGCTGGAGCCATAGCAGCCTCTGGCATCGCACTGTTGGGCTACGTCTACACTGGCCCCTTTTACGAAAAGGGCATGCTAATTTTAAACTTCGTAATAGGGAAATCCGCGGGGGATTTAAATATCCCCCACGGGATTTAAATAAAGATGTCCGCCGCTTTTTTCCAGCTTGGGGAAAAGCCAGAAAAAAGCGTCTAGACTGGCCTGATCCTCCGGAATAAAGCCCTATTCCGGAGGATCTCATATTCCTACTTTGAAGTAGGAATAAGAGATCCTCCGGAATAGGGCTTTATTCCGGAGGATCGGGCCAGTCTAGACGCTTTTTTCCGGCTTTTCCCCAAGCCGGAAAAAAGCGGCGGACATCTTTATTTAAATCCCGCGGGGAATATTTAAATCTCCCGCGGATTTCCCTATTACGAAGTTTAAAATTAGCATGCCCCTTTCGTAAAAGGGGCCAGTGTAGACGTAGCCTTGGTGTGTGCTGCTAACAGAAAGTTGTAGTGAATAGTCACAGTGAGCTTTCTTCTGTAGGGCTCATTAAGGCCTATTCCTCAGCATCAGCCAATGAAGCTTACGTAGCCTGTAAAATTCTGATGTCCTTTGTCACAGGGTGCCCGGTCCCTGTGACTAGAGCTAGGCCCAGTTGCTTGACTCAGAGCAGGTGAGCCAAATCCAATCATTTACAAGGGCCTGGGCTACACCTGGGTGTATAAAGGGCAGGAAATGAGATGGACAGAGATTTGATTGATTGGAGACAGACTGTGCCTAGGGAAAGGAAGCCATAGTGGATTGGAACTAATTTCAGTGGAGGGTCCAAAAAGTAAGGGGCCAGCTGCCCAAGAAAACAGTCCAGGTAAGGGAAGAGAACAGATTAAAATTGGGAAACTACCAGGATCAGAAAAATCAGAGACCCCCGAAGTCTGAGACAAAGGAATGAGTTAAAATATTGTTTTCTGTTTTCTTACTTCTGTTTTAAGAAAACAAACCATCTTAAAGGAAACAGAATGGCAGTAGTGGATTGGCAGCAGCCCTACCTCTTACATGGTTTGGGCCAAGAACATCCCTCTCCTATGAGCACACTAATTTTTCTCCCTTTTGCTTTTATAACAGGCACTTATCTAGAACCTGAGAGAACATTGCCCTCTTTTCTCTCCTCCTTTTCTCCCCTGCTATACCCCAATCATTATACAAAACACATTAGCAACCATCCTTTTCCTCCCTCCACTCTTTTATCTGCTTAAATATCCTTGACTGCAAGTCACCTCTTACAGAACATTCATCAATTTTTAATTCATTTAATCTCTTGGTAACAGTGTTCTTGTGAACTGAAGGGCCCTTGACAATGCTTCAAAGAAGCCTTACTAGTCTCTTTTGTTGAATTCAGGGATAAGACTTCGTGAATATAATGGACTCTGCTCAAATTAATATTTATTAACAGGACAAATCTATTCGAACAGGAATACATTTTTTCCTGCTGCAAACCAAAACATTCATTGTGAGATGGAGCTTCTGACCACAAATATAGCTACCGAACAAAAGAACTCACTCATTATGCAGCATGCCCAAATGAAAGAATTCCCCACTTCAGAGTTTTTCATAAAGCAGACATGGAAAGGAGTCTTCAGCGTAAACATCTTGAATTTATTTTCTGAGCTTGCTTCATTCTGATTTCAAAAGATTCCAACTACATCTTCTGCATCGAATATAAAGTTGATAATTAAGTTCTGCCAGCCTATGCACCCTTGTATTCCCAACTGGGAATGGCATTTCTCTTCACTTCCTATCCTTACTGTGGAGTAGTGTTACTATACACAGTGTTTCATTCTCTGTGTGGCTGCCTTTCAGTGGGAAAAGTGGTTGCTACGTAGAGATTGTGCATTAACTGCATTTGCAGAGTGCTTTGGGATCACTCTAGATTATTTTTGTTTATATAATGGTAGCACGTAGGGATGTTGATGGGTAAACACCCATCTGGGCTAGGAGCTGGCAGTCCCCACACAGGGGCTGAGAGTCGCCTCTCCAGTGGCAGCCCCTATGAGGCAGCTGG
Source organism: Pelodiscus sinensis (assembly GCF_052426305.1). NCBI lineage: Eukaryota > Metazoa > Chordata > Testudines > Trionychidae > Pelodiscus > Pelodiscus sinensis. Next base: position 65,331,149 of record NC_143054.1, read on the forward strand.
GACCTGAAGCAGTGGCAGCAGCCCCTGCACAGAGGTTGGGAGACACAGTGGCGCAGGGAGATGCAGCAGCAGCCCCGGTGCAAGTGCCTGTGGTGGTGGTTGCTCAAACCAGACCCAAGTGGGCATGAGGGCAGCTCCAGCCCAGCTGGAGTGGCTCCCCCCCCCCTTAATTGGTTAAATGCAGTAGCAGCAGTGCTTTTGACCGTTGAACCAATGAAACAGGATATTACATCCCTAGTAGCACACAAAAGCCCCAAGAGGATCAGGGCCCTGTTTGTGTCAGTTATTGCAGAAACACAGAGGAAGAACAGTCCTTGTCCCCAGTTATTTACAATCTAATTAGATGGGTTCAATTCAATTAGACAAAACAGAAATAAAAGACTTGTATTGCCAACCCTGTTCTCAGTAAAAAATGGCCCATCTTAGCTGAATCCAAACCTTTGCAGCACTGGGTGCTGCAGCTTCTGAACTAGGCCGGAGCAGTAACATTAGGATCCAGACCCTAATTTCCTCAGATTTCAAGGCTTGGATCTGAAAAGTTGATCCAAGCCCACTTTACTTGCAAGGACCCTGTGTTTGGTTCTCCACACTCCTGAATTACACTGTACAGGTTGAACCTCTCTAGTCCAGCACCCTCGGGACCTGACTGATGCCAAATTAGGGAAGTAAAAGAGTAGTCGAGTTGACTACTCGCATTCCTCCCTTCCCCCCGCTGCCTCTATATTCAAGGCAGCAAAGTGGGGGAAGCAGGAGCTGATGCTGGGGGGAGCCGGCTAAATAGCTGATTCCCCCAACACCATCTCTGCAGTGCCACTTGCCCCGCCCCCTCGCACAGCAGGGAGTTGAGACCCTTTGCAGCCAGGCACCGTGGATAGGGGCTGCTTTGCTGCAGCAGCTCCTGGCCATGGGGGGGGGGTCCCAGCGGGGAGATGAGACCCCCCCCCCCAGGGACAGAAGCTGCTGCCAGCTGGGCAGGCAGCCCAGCTCAGTCCTGGCTCACACCAGGCCCAAACCCCGCTGCAGCTCTGCAATTTAAAAATCAGTAGAAGCCAGGCAGCCTGCCCCCCAGCTCCTACTGCCTTTTAAATTGCAAAGCCACGGTAGGGTTTGGTCCTGGACCCAGTGCGAGCTTGACTGAGTCAGACTGCTTTCCTCTATCGACTACTCGATTAGTAAAATAACCTAATTTTAACATCCCTATGCTGCATCAGAGAATTTGCTAAATGACCAGAGGTCAATTTTGTCCAGCAGTATTACCAACACTTCCACTGTTTACCAGGTTCTTAGAAAACAGGTGGAGTAACTCAAGCTACATAACAGCACAAAACACTGAGAGCCAGGACTGGTGGTTGTAAACAAACTATATGGGATCACTGGAAACTTGGCCACACTCACAATAAGTGGACATCCAGCTAACTAAAATTATGCTGGACCACAGATTTGCTGGACTGGAGAGTACCATACTAAAGAGGTTCAACCTGTACAACTGTCTTTTTCACATGCACCTCAGTGGAACATACAGATTCCTCTTCTGTCTTCCAAACAGCACAAGGTGAAGGACACTGTGCTACTAAACAACCTGGAAAATGAGCACATTTTTCTCAGGTTCCCTCAGAACACGCACTGAATGTGTTTCTTCCATTATATAGCTAAAAAACGTTGACTGGAAAATTGTGATGCAAAGCGTTACTCGGAAGACCTGATCCCAAAGCCCTTAGCATTGCCCCTTGTGTCGTGCTGCAGCTCAGCCAGGCACATTGCAAGAAACATTAGCTGATGGCTAACACAATGGAAATTGCCATTACAGCAGATACTTCCTAAACTGTGAGAGCCCTTTTTACCTGAGATATTTGTCATCTGTCAAAAACAGCGTCAGCATGCTTAGCCAGTAAACCTTTAGCTTTAAAGTTTGCTATTAAAAATGTTATTTTCCATTCTCCTGGCAGTACAGACTAGTGCTGATTAGTGCTGCAATAGCTAATCCCCTTTATTGTAACTGGCAAGCCTTCATTTTCATTGATTGCTTTAGCCAGTAGTGTTAATACTTGGGTAATAGAATCAGGATGACTTTTTTCCCTTGAGCTTTTTTGTGTTTTTGTCAGAATTTATAACAATTTCTCCTTTGATTCTTTTTTTTTTTTTTTTTTTTTGAGGGGCTTTTTCCTGTTTTTTCTTTTTTCCTCCATGATTATTCTTAGTCTTCTCTTTTAGCATCTCAAATTCTCAGTGTGTCTAATTGCTGATCATTGAGAATCAGTTCTTTGCTGCTTCACACTCTTGTTTTTCAAAGTGTACTCAGAAGTGTGTCTCTTAAAGAAGTAATTACCTATGCCCACCATTAGAATTCAGCAACAATCAGTTTTCCCATTCTGTACAATGTTCAGAAATTTCAAAACTGTTCTCATTCCACCTCAGCATAAAATAGACCTTCTGAAGCAAGAAAGACACCCCAGAATAGCAAGTTTGAAGTCCAAGCTCTAATAAATATTTATGATTCATGCAATGTGGAACAAGTCCATTAGAAAAGATTGAGAGTGATTCACTCCAGAACAGGTAATAGCTTGGTGGTTAAGACCATCGTTGACCAAGGTTCAAGTCCCTAGGCAGGGATGTAAAGGTGGGTCTACATCTCAGTGAGGTGCCCCAGTTCTCGGTGCATTCATTGTTCAGGGTGTCACTTTTCCTCTCTGACCAGAAATTCTATCCTGGAACTGAGAAAACTGTTCCAACAGAAGCTGTGTCAAAATGGCACATTCCTACAAAATATTTTGGTTTTTACAAGTTGGCATTTTCTGACCAAAAGAAAACAAACCCCCCAAAACACATTTTCGTTAAAAAAATCCCAACCAGCTTCACCCATCATTTTACAAACTGACATGCATTGATAGGTGTGCTCCTTTCTCTCTCCTTCTTCAATGACAGGTTGGGGGTACAGCTCCTTCAGTCTGAAAATGGGGGCATACAAACATTCAAATGGTAAAAGGCATCTAACGTCTCCCCCACAACTTGGAAGATGTTATTCTTAGGGCATGTCTACACTGCAGGGCAAAATTTGAATTAAGCTACGCAACTTCACTTGCGTAACTTAAGTTGAAATAGCTTAATTTGGCTTTTGGCACTATTTACAGAACAGGAAGTCGAAGAACACTCCTCCTTCAACTTCCCTTCCTCTTTGTGAAATGAAGGTTACAGGAGTCGAGTAAGAAGTCCTTCACCTCAACATTATTACATGCTATGTAGACGTGCCCTTATAGGTAAGAGTATACCCTTATAGTAAAGGCCTCATGTGGGCTAACAGCCATTGCTATGTAGGGACATCAGGTGTGAGTAGAGACCATCCTCCATTTTGTAAGGCAAAGTTACAGACTGCAGTTGTAGCCACTTGCAGGCAGATTCAAACCTGGAGCTTAATGTAGGAGCCTCTACAGCTTGAAATACAAAGCCAGTCGGCTCTCAGTTTAAGCTATAGCGCTCGCTCATTTTTATCTCTCGTTGTAAGTGGTCTAAGTGCCACTCCATGGGGCAGTGACCCACACCCACTATGTGTGTGGGTTACACAGTCACCATTCAAAACAAGCTGCAGGCTAGAGATAGCAGCAGGCTTGGTTTTACAGTAAAAATTACATAACCTTTAAATACAAATAATTAAGTCATTCAGAAAAAACGCTTGTTGCTTGGATGCAAAGAATAACAGATAGATCCAGCTCCCCCACGTGGCGGGGGTGCAAGGAGTGGCAGGAAACCAAACTACCATCACTACCCACGAGATGATCCACCTAGCTCATGATTAGAGCAATGTGAGGAGAGCTTGTGCCATCACTGTCTGTTCTGAACCTTCAGGGGGCAGCCAAGTTAGTCTGTACAGAAAAAAACAACAAATGGTCTGGTAACACTTTATAGATTAACAAAACTACATGTTTTGTTAATCTAAAGTGCTACCAGACCATTTGTTGTTTTGTTCTGAACCTGTTCTGTGAATAAATGCAGGTCCTCAGACTCCATGGTTATAAGTTTGGCTCATTCCTTTTAAATTCACATTAACTTTAAAAGGCATGTATGTTATACATAAAATCCTGGGCATAGATGCAGATCAGTCTACTGACCATAGGTGGTATCTGATTCATCTAGGTGTGTATCCCAGTATTTACTGACTTACCAATACCATTATCTCCGAGAAGCCCTTATTCAGGTGGTATCACTTAGACATATGCAGGTAACATCACAACAGCAGCCAGTGAATATGGGCTGATGTTACCTTTGATGGTACCATTCCTGAAAAGTCACTCTATAAGTGACTTAATCAGATATTAAAAATTACCATATCCGTGGAGCTTGTTCGAGGTTTGAGTGACACTCCTCTCTAATTATGTTAATTGTGTTGCTTTCTTTCAAATCCTTAGGCTTTTGTTTGCAAGGAACAAATAAGAAAAGGGATTAGTTACGTTTATTTGTTTTTCTAAGTCTTTACAGAGTAACTGTTATGTGTAATTAAGTAATTTGACTGTCCTTGACCAAATTGGTGGTAAATTACCAGTGTAGTGTAACACATCACTTGGATAGTCCAATTACATTATACAGAAAGATTATATGGATCCTGTATCTTTTTTGACAGGAGCAGTTGGAAACAATAGTCTTATGAAAGTGAAGTACAATCTACTTTGATTTATAGTGTAGTTTGCTAGCAAGATTGCTCCGCAGCAAATCTGTCTTTTCCACTGCAGCTGTACCTTGGGCAATAGGCATTATGGATATTTCTATAAGAACTTTTAAAATGTCTATCTTAGCCAATGCGATGTCTGGTACAATGAGCTATAACTGGTTATCCCTTTGCTAGTGTTTTGTTCCAACAGTATACTCTAGTTCTCTGTAGCAGTCTGGGCTATTGTTATTTAAATAGTTCAAGCCCTTCTGGATCTAGCTCTGTTAGTTCCTCTTTATTTTCTGCCTCCCAGATAACTGATATCTATTTATCTATGCTTTCAATTGTATTACCTAAGAGAGAGTGTGAGGAGTCCCTTATAATTGGTATTAAAAACAGTCCCTTCTGGGAGTGTCCCATTTTCACCATTCATGCTCATGTAGAATGTGAGACTTCTAATATCATCCTGTCTCAGATACATCCTCCATTCAAGCTACACTTGTGGGTTGTTTTTTTAAACTTATCTTGATACTGGGGTTGTACTTACTTGATCCTTAAGTATTCTCCCAGGGAATAAACGATTTCCCAACAAGCTATTTCCAAATGTGTACCTCAATATGCCAACATTTACTAATCTTTGCTACTTATTCTGATAATGGTCCTTTACAAACACACTTCTCTTCTTTATAGGTATGACATTTCTTAATAGTCATTCTAAATATGTCCCATAAAAGAGTCCCATAAATCACTCCATTGAGGTTCTGGAATTCTGTCCACAATTTATAGCTTATGACTGAAGAAAAATTAACTGCTGTCAGGGTTTAGCAACAAGCCTGACAAACTGCTTAGAGCCAGCCAAGGTGGTGTGTGAAAGGTGGTATCTGAATTGGGTCATTAAGACACTGAAGAGTATTTTTTTCTCTCAGAGGGCTAGCTCTTAGAAGGCAGAGAATTAAACTGTTTTACTGATCTCATTGGACCTTTGTTTTAAAAAACATTGGATAAAACTGGGGATGGGAGGCAGTGGCTCTAGAGGAGTCCATAGTGGCAGGAGGAGCAGGAAGAGACCACAGAGTGGACTATGTGGCCTAGTGGGCTGGGGCTGCATGCCATATTCTGATAATCAGTTTGGGAGCATGCCCATGGACTGGCTCAGGCTATGTCTAGACTCCAGGCTTCTTTTGGAAGAAGCTTTTCCAGAAGAGAACTTCTGGAAAAACTTTTTTCAAAAGAGAGCGTCCACACTGCCAAAGCGCATTGAAAAAGTGATCTGGGTTTTTGAAAGACAGCGTCCACATTGATTGGACACAATCTCACATTTCAGTTGTGCTTACTGTGGATTGAGTGGCCACCAGGACACCTGTGCTTTTTTCTGGTGGCCTCTTCTTTTGAAAAAACACTCTCTTCCATGTCCACATGCCTTTTTCCAAAAAAGCCTTTTCAGAAAAAGGCTTCTTCCTCATAGAAAGAGGTTTACCGCTGTCAGGAAAACCCCTCCATTCTTTTGACTTTCTGCCAAAAGAACGCAATAGAAGTGTGGATGTAATGTAATTTTTCCAGAAAAACAGCCGTTTTCCCAGAAAAAATCTGCAGTGTAGACCTACCCTCAGAGAGGAAGCTGCTGCAGATACAAAAACAGAGCCACAATGAAGTAAGCGGACAGTCACCTTTGTTATTATGGTGGGATCTGCAGCACAAGTGGACTGTGACCAATGCCATTTTTATTAGGGGGAGGGTTATGTGCTATAGCAGTAGTTCCCTCCCTTTCCAGGTTACTATACCCCACACTCTGAGCAGGCCCAAAAATATTTTTAAAGGAGTTTAATCTGAAATATTTGCTATAGTCTTATTGTGTGCTGCCTAGCAGCAGCTTCTGAACAGGTGAGTGTGTGCGGATGAAATAAAGGCACATCAAGTAGATAAAAATATCAGCCTGTGAAGCCCTGCCACCATGCAGTGTATAAAAGGGGAAATTATTTCTTTCCAGGGACAAAAAAAAAGCCACCAACATGCTCTTTCATTGCCCTGGAAGGGCCTTCTACCTTTGCCAGATTGAAGCAGCCACTTGGTTGGGGAAGGGACCCTGAACAAGTATGGAAACAGGAAAAGGCTCAGAGGTGACCTGCTGCATAAAATGCACAGTGACTTTGGACATTGGGTGGAATAGCACCTCTAATATCAGAAAGAGGAGTGGGACAATGTCACATCTGGAATGCAATCCGGACCAGCGAGGGGCTGTGGTACTGCCTGCCCTATACAGGCAGTCCCCGACTTATGCAGATCCGACTTATGTCGGATCCACACTTACGAACAGGGCATTTCTCGCCCCGGAGCTCACGGGTGCGGGTCGCCACCCGTGTCCTCCGGGGCGAGAAAAGCTTCTCCCAGTCTCCCTAGTCTGCTGGGGGGGTCCAGCAAAGCCGCTGGACCCCCCCCAGCAGACCAGGGACACCCGAGCAAAGCCGCCCAGGCGGTGGAGGTCCCGCTGCCTGGGCGGCCTTGCTCGGGTCTCCCTGGTCTGCTGGGGGGGAGGGGTGCAGCTAGTGCACTCTCCCCCCCCAGCAGACTAGGCTTTTGTTGCAGGACACCTCAGGTAGAGCAGCTGGGGTGCTGCCGGGTTGGTCCTGTGGGAACCTACAGCGCCCCAGCTGTTCTGTCCCAGGCTCCAGATTCAGCAGCTGTTGAAACTGATCAGGCTGATTCCAGGAAGCTAGGGGCAGAGTAACTCTGCCTCCAGCTTTCTGTAGTCAGCCCCTGGTCAGTTTCAGTGGCAGCAGCTGAATCTGGAGCCAGTTCCGACTTACATACAAATTCAACTTAAGAACAAACCTATAGTCCCTATCTTGTACGTAACCCGGGGACTGCCTGTAATCCTGGGAGCTGCAGCTTCCTTGTCTTGATGCTCCCAGCCAGCACATACGCATGCACTGAGTATCTGTGCAATAAGTAGCTCTAGATCAGCAACTCTGGCTCCAGCAGCCTGTTTGTTACACCCCAGCCATATACTGGTACTGTCCACCTGATGAGAATACTTCAACATCCCCCAGACCTGAATTCTCCCAAAACCATGTGCTCTATCTAGCCCTTTTCTGGAGCACTCCGAGGATTAATAAGGTCTGTGAGCGCCTGTTATAGTCTTGGACTTCATGACATCCTCTGGCAAGGAGTTCCACAGGTTTACTGTACGTTGAGCAAGGAAATACTTTCTTTTGTTTGTGTCCTGATTATTTGACATTTTAATTGCCTACTTACTAATAGAATATCAATTTAAAATTTATTATAAATATTTTCTACATTTTTCAAATATATTGATTTCAATTACAATATAGAATACAAAGTGCACAGTTCTCACTTCATATTTTTATTACAAATATTTGCACCATAAAAAAGATAAACAAAGTAAATAGTATTTTTCAATTCACCTCGTACAAGTTATGCAGTGCAGTTTCTTTATGTGAAAGTGCAGCTTGCAAATGTAGAAATTTTTAACATAACTGCACTAAAAAAAACACAATGTAAAACTTCCTAGCCTATAAGCCCTCTCAGTCCTATTTCATGTTCAGCCAATACAACCTTGCCAGTACATCCCCACTGATGTTCATGAACCTGCCTTTGTGGTCAACCAAGGCCTGTAGAATGATGGAGTAGGGTCAACTATGGCTCCAGTGTAGTTCAGGAATTCCATTCTCTCAAAGCCACCTATTATTTCAAGCACATTAGCTATGTCCATCACTCATGAGTAAACCACATAATTCTCTCTCAAACCTCCACCTCTACAGTACCAACAGCTGCTTGTTGAGGATCATAAGCTGTTGCACAGATGTTATCTACTATGTCCCCTACCCTCTATCTGCATCCTGCTGCAATAATGGAGAAGTCAAAAGCCAGTTCTGTCTGTGCTGGAGCTATGCTTTGGAGAATTTGAAGTTCCTCAGCTGGTGTGGGTAAAGTAAAAACACTTCTACATGGGCGTTAGAGGAAAGAGACAAGTTCTTCCACCAATGCACCTAACGCACCTTCCACCAATGCAACTAATCTCAGCTGCTCTAGGGATAGATGTTAAGAACCCAGGAATGCAGTCTACATATCCAAACACCTAACCAGGGCTCCAAGAACCAGTGTAGACATAACTTGGGTATGAACTATGTGGACACAACATGGTAATGAACTGAGTGTGGCTCTGAAGTGTGGATGCTCTCAGGTAGAGGTCGTTTACCTTATTGCCTAGATCAAGTTAAATTGTGCAATGAAGATCTATTTTGAAGGTTACATTGGTTATTTGCCCGTAGGAGCTTTTCAGTTGTCTAAGGCACAATCACACACTATTTGGATATTAGAGAAATTATCTTTCTCTTCCAGGAGTTTGCCTCACTTTCTCATCTCCTCTTCTACTGCCACGCAGGGAGATGTAAAGCTGTTTCTTTAGCTCCCCCGATAATTTTCCCCTTTGTTCCTGTTTGCACAGTGAAAAAACAAAAATTCTTCAGAGTCATATACTTTACCACATTAAAATATTCATGTATTTTCTTAACAAAAACAAGTGTGTCAATTCCCTTTGAAAGTTCTATCTTTATATGAGCACTTATTAAACTGAACAACCAATCCCCTCCACTTTGTTCCCGTCCTTTAAAATGAAACTTGAAAGAAAAAACCCTCAACACTAAAGCAATGCACGTGTATTCTTTTTCTAAATGGTTCTTTAGTTTTTACTTCTAATGGCTCCAGCATCCTGGATCTGGTGATGTCCCCCTGAATCCTTGGTGCCTGGCTTGTTCATTGGAAAAACATGCTTTGATTTCTTATAATGGCTTTTGTAACTGAATGCTTCTTGTTATCTCACGGCCACTGCCCTCTGCTTCACTGGATAGCGGACACCCCTGGGATTGTTTGTCTGCTCCTCAGTCTGGCTCCAACTTTGTCTTTTATAACACTGGCACAGCTCTCAAAGCTCTGTAAACACCGTGTGGTCAGCTGTGTGTTCTTGGCAGCTGTAGGCAACCCCATTTATGCTGGTCACATGTGTGCTCATCTGTCCCTGACATAGAGTGCTGCACCGCTCCAAAGCTCTTGACTGCACAAACTGATCGGCAGGACTTGGCAATGACTCCGTCTTCATAGCAAGCACTTCCAGGAGGTTTCTATTTTCAGTGCTTCTTCTGAATATTTTGACTTCCTCTCCTATCCTGGGGTCTCTCTTGGACTGAAGACTTTTACATGAGGTCATCACCAATTCAGCCTCTATTCCTTGCTATTTTGCAGAGTTTAGCTACCCAAGATATTGCAAAGGTGAAGAGTTGTGTCCAATGTGGTAGGCCTAGTGATTTAGCACTAAATCAGAGCTCCACTTGGGGATGGCTTATGGCTTAATGTGGCCTGAGTTGACCAAAACGACTCACAAAACTCTTTCTTTGTATCACATCAGCTTCCAACTCACTTAACATTTGTGAGGCCCATTAGAGCACAGAGCTAGGGTTCCATGTCCACTGCACAGAGCCAAAACTGACAATGTTGTAAAACTGCATCTTCTCTTTCCATATCTCTCCTCTTTAGCATCATCCGAGGACACAAAAAATTTCTCCTTCTACCTGCTTTGTTCTGGAAAATACCTGCCTACTTTTTTGGCTGAGATGCTGCGGGGATGAAGACCATAAATACCTAGCTAGACAGACAGAGAAGCATGTTGAGTTATGTGCCTAATGACAGGGCCCCTTCTTTCGCTCTCTTTCGTAATCAGTTCAGACCTTGCGGTACCTTATCAGGTTTTATTCTCATTATAGATTTTTTTAGTTTAATACTATTCTAACCTTCACTCACTGCAGCAGCTGTAGTCTGCTGTACACTATGTGCACACTGGGGTACTGCAGTAATTTAACCCAAGGACAGGAACCCATTTTACTGATCACTCACTGCAGGGAAATAATTTCTTTCGCATTCTTGGACATGTGTGATCAGTTGCACGTCAAAATGTTACTATTGACACAGACATGATAAAAAGATCCAAGCTCCTCTATACACTCTCATTTCACGCCATAACTAAGCCGTAATTGACTTTGCAAATTTAGGGTAAGATCTTTAAAGAATTTACTTTTTTGAAATATGGCATCAAAGTACTTTTAGGTGTTGAATTGTACATGCAAATGAAAGGTCGATAACAAAAAACTAAATGCCTGCTGCAGTTGCCAATCTGCCGTTGTGTCCCAATTCACGACTGAGCAACCCAGTACAGACCTGTACATGCAAATATTGAATTGCAAAAAAACACTGACAATATTTTGAGATCACAATTGCTTTCAGATGTTCTCTCTGTCATAATATTGGATCCACTGTACTTCTTTATAGAGCACACATTTCCTAGAGAAAGCAGCAACAAAAAAACTTAACAGATTTTCCTCATCAGTTTCAGCTCCATTCTTGTCTCTGTTACCAGAAACCACTCCCTTTCTGGAACTTTCAGGATAGCCCAGAGACCTCTACTGGCTGAATACCATGGATGCAAGTTAAGGCTTCTCTACACTGCTTTACAATTTGGAGTACAGGGGTGAGGCTAGCAAAGCAGACCAACCTGCTGCAATGTAGCTCCAAGTGTGGACACTGCAGACATAAACTAAATGGTTCCTAGATCACATTAGTTTCCTCCACAGCATAACATTACAGCAAAGTACAAACCTTCGAGTCACACCCACAGTGTCCACACTGGGGAATTACAGCGCAGCTCTTTGGTGCTCAGTGCTGTTTTGTGTCCCATAGTCTGAACTGTGGAGCAGTGTAAATATAGTCTTAAAGTTCTCACACTCTCCAATTCACAGGCACTCCTCTTCCCATTTGTGCCCTCATTTGCACTTTGCTACACAGAGCTCCTTGTCTTCTTCCTTCAGATAAAGGCCTCAGCAACCGAAGAGGAAAAGGCAAAGTCTGTTTCACTGAATTTGAGCTCGAAGTGCTAACTCATGTATTACTATTTATGCACCAAGGAGCCCTAGTCATGGAGAAGGGCCCCACAGTAGCAGATGCCATAGGAACATAGAACAAGGTGATGGTCCCTACTCCCAAAAGCTTATAAATAGTACCCTACCAAAATCCATGATCCATTCTGGTCAATTTCATGGTCATAGGTCTTAAAAATACATATAAATGTCATGATTTCAGCTATTTAAATCTGTAATTTCATGGTAGTGTAATTATAGGGCTCCAGAATCAATAGCAGACTGTGTGGGGAGAAGGGAATGTAACAGTAACACCACCTTTATTTCTGTACTGCTGCTGCTGGGCAGTTGGAGAGTGGTGGCTTCCAGCCAGGAGCCCATCTCTGAAGACAGAGCCACCAGCTACAGCAGCGCAGAAGTAAGGATGGCATGGTTTGGTGTTGCCACCCTTAATTCTGCACTGCTGCCTTCATATCTGGGTCCTCAGCTGGGAGCCACCGCTCTCTGGCTGCCCAGCTCTGAAGGGAGCAACACAGAAGTAAGGGCAGCATGGTATGGTGTTGCCACCCTCTTACTTTTCTGCTGCTGTGAGTGGGTGCTGCTTTCAGGGCTGGGTGCCTGGCCAGTAACTGCCACTCTCTGGACCCCTTTTTGGGCAGGACCCTATCAGGTAGAGAAACACCGCTGAAATCTGCAGACCAGATTTCACAGGGGCACCAGATTCCACAGTCCATGACGTGTTTTCATGACCATGAATTTGATAGGACCCTACTTAGAAACTAAGTACAAAAAGAAAGACAGAATAGGTGGGTATAGACAGATAGAATGCAGCCTGCAATCAGACAACCCCAAGCAGTACAATAGGCCTGTGGTATCTGCACACAAGTGGCCTAACTATCCTCTCGTTTTGTAGGCATCACTGAAGAAAGGAATTTCAAGGAGGGCTTGGCGGAGGATAACGTGTTTGTTTTGTGGATGTTTAAAGGAAACTTCTACCGAGTGTGAGGGGCAGCAGGTGCTCATTTGAGAATCTAAGAGGTGGGCAATGGAGGCTGTCATCAACCTCTTGACAGTGAGTGACAGATGATAAAAAGGATGGAGAAAGTCTGCGAAGGACCTTTCAAGGGAGGATAATCCACTCAGGTGATAGTTTGAGGCGTGTCCAGTAAGGGGGAACAAGTGGAATGATGCAGCGGGGGAGATGGGGAGGGACAAAGCAATGGGCTAGAAAAATAATCTTTGCAGCAGGATTTTGAGAGGATACGAGCATGGCAAGATTGCATCTCTCAAGGCCAGAGAGGAAGCTGTTGCACTCAAAGACATGAGAGGACAGCCATCCATGTTCACTATGTGGGAAATGTGGTATTTTACAGATGCAGAAAGACTCGGCAAGATTAAGACCTTGTCTACGCTATGGAACTTTTGCCAACAAAACACTGGTGATGGGTATGCTACAATGCTCCTCCCGATGGCAAAACTCTTCTGCTTTGCCAACAAAATAAAACCTCCTCAAGGAGAGGCATAGAGCTTTGTGCAACAAAGTGTCAATGTAGAGACTGCATTCATTATGTCCCTGTAAGTGGTGGCCTTTAGGAGGTATCCCACAATGCCCACCGTGACTGCTCTGCTCACTGTCTTGAACTCTGCTGCTCTGTATCCAAGTACATAGGCATGCGCCCTGCCCTCCTTTTCAAAGAACCAGGAAGATTTAGAAATTCCTCAGCATGGGGAGCTCAGGTAGCTACTACCCAGATCGGCACGCCAGCTCTTGGCAGCAAACAGTACCTGCCTGGACTACAGAGAAGGTGTCCCACAAAGCCCCTCCTGACCACTCTTCTCAGCAGTTCGAACTCTACTGCCCTGCACCTGGGTACACAGGCATCTGCATCTCCTCCATTAAAGGCCTGGGAATTTTTGAAATTCCAGTCCCTGTTTGATCAGTGAGAACAGCTCACGCCTTCTCTTCCCAAGTGACCATAGTGGCGCCTCACAGCAAACACTCTCCTGGTTGGAGCACACTTGAGTTGTTGGATCTGCTGGCTCTGTGGGGAAAGGAGGCAGTGCAGTCCCCACTTCACTCCAGCCCATGGGGACTTGGATACCTACAGTCAGATTTCTCATGGCATGTTGGATACATGCTACAAACAGGCCATACATCCATGCCAGGGGAAGATAAAGGAGCTGACACAGGGTACCAGAAGGCAAAGTATCATTGTGGTGCTGTGATGAAGACCTGTCTCTTCTATAAGGAGCTGGATGCTATTGTCACCAGTGACTCCACTTTCAAAACCAAAGTCCTGTGGGTATTTTAGCAGGGGTGGAGACTGGGAGCTGCAGACTCAACCCTAAGGACAAAGTTGTGGACAAGGAGGTCGAATTGCAAGACAAGATGGGACAGGCAGGCAACAGGGTCATCCAGTACCGTGGTAAGCTAGGACCTTTTCTCAACCCAAGATTCAAGCCAGTCCCAGTACCCGCTCTCTGGTGTGCATGTTGCAGAGAGGGGAGCTCTGAGAAGTGAGCTTTTTGAGTTAATGCTGCTTGATTCTATGAGGTAGAGCTGTCATTTGCTTTGTTATAAAAAAGTGGGTGGAAGGGTAGAAATGTACCAGACTAGCTGTGTTTGCATCTGCTTCGTATTCCCCTATGCAGCTATGCAGTGGGGTGGAACAGCACGAATGCACACCAAGATTTCACAGGAATCCTCCAGAGAGATCTCTAGGAAATCTTCCTGGAGATACTCCCCAGTTCTCTGCTAAGGGTGCCTTGACAGAGCTGCTTTGTTTCTTCCCCACCTTGTAGGAAGCTTCCCACACCAATTGGCCATCACTTTTGCAGGGACAAAAGCAGCGCACAGGTGAACGGCACAGGGACCTGGTTTGTAGTTGCATGCATGCAGGAGATGCACGCTGGAAGCTTTGCTTACCCTCAGAACTGAGAGATCAGCTTCACCTCGCCTGTGGAAATGGTGGCAGAACTTACAACTTTGTCCATAGTTGTCGTCAGCGGGGCTGACAGCCATCACAAGCCCTGGGGCAAAGTGTGGGGGAGTGGCTCCCACCCCAGAAGGGTTGGGGCCTCAGGCCAAACGGGCGGGGTTCAGGACAGTCATTCCTCAGCACTGCCTATACTGTGGCACGTTCCTCCGCCGCCCTCGGGTGGTGATATTGCAACAGCAGTGGCAGCTGAAGCCCCAGGCCCCTTGGAATCACCAGGCCCCTGGACAACTTCCCCCATTGTCTCCACTGTTGGCAGGCCTGGTTGCCTGCAATGATCCCCTTAAAAAACACCTAGATTGTTTACCTCATTTTGAGGGCCACCGCTGGGTCAAATTCACTATGGGCATTCATTGAGCTGCGTGCTAGCCAAGGGCCAGTGAGAAACTGATTTGTTTTTTAAAGAGGTGTCTCTTACTACACTGATTCAATGTTGTGAGTGCACCAACAATCATGCTTTTATTTCTTGTGTGTCTGCAGATGTAGCCTGCAGGGTAACCCCTGTTCACCAATGGAGCACCCTGCTCTGCCAAATCAGAAGCGACCAAGAAAGAGCAAGGAGGCCATCTGTCAAGAGACGCCCCAAACCTCGTATGTTGAAAAACAAGAACACCAGCCATGGTGAGAGTCAGCCAATAAAAAATGTAAAATAGGCCACAGAACAGAAAGGAGATCCAGGAGCGAATCTGAACGGGCCAGAAGCAGGTGGTAAAAGCAATGGAGGAGCAAACAGATACTGAAGTCCCTCATCGAGCTGGTGGCAGAATATGAAGTGCTCACCCCCTGGAGCGGATCCAGACAGAACTGCTTCCTACACCTTCCCCAAACGCATCGCACATGTTGCCTTGCATTTTCCCATCTCCATCTCAGTACCCAGTTCATGCCATGCCATTGAACAGCTTCCCAAATGACAATTTGAGTTACACACAGCTGTGAGAGTTTACATCAGGAGACTGCCCTTCACTGTTATCTCCCTTCTCACCAAGCATTTTCTGTAGGCTAACTGTTATATAATAGAAACATATGCTCTCAAAGATAACCAGTCTTCATTTGTCTCCTCCCCATGGCACATGTTGCTGGAATTTATATACAGTGGCAACTGGAACATCTGCAAACTACAAACCATGGTCAGGAATCCTCAGAGTTTTCATGCAAGGTAGCAGGTTAAAAGAGCTTGACCACATTATTGGTGTGCATTGTCAAAATGTTGCCTCAAAGCCTCCTGCATTTGAATTGCCCTCCCCATTGAGCTGCTCTAATAGCCCTGGTATTTGGCTGCACAAAATCAGCTGTCAGGGGATCCACCTCCATGCTGTGCCCCAAGGGAAACTTTTTATCCTTTGCTTCATAAGTAGTACACTAGTTGGCTGCTATGACTGTGAGAATAGTTACTTTGCATAGGTCTAACCTACATAAGAACAGCCGTACTGGGTCAGACCAAAGGTCCATCTAGCCCCGTATCCTGTCTGCCGACAGTGGCCAGCACCAGGTGCCCCAGAGAGGGTGGATGAAGACAATGATCAAGCGATTTGTCTCCTGCCATCCCTCTCCAGCCTCTGACAAACAGAGGCCAGGGACACAATTTCTATCTCCTGGCTAATAGCCTTTTATGGACCTAACCTCCATGAAATTATCTAGCTTCTCTTTAAACTGTGTTCTAGTCCTAGCCTTCACAGCCTCCTCTGGCAAGGAGTTCCACAGGCTGACTACACGTGGTGTGAAGAAGAACTTTCTGTTATTAGTTTAAAATCTGCTACCCATTAATTTCATTTGGTGTCCTCTAGTTCTTCTATTTTGGGAACTAATAAGTAACTTTTCTTTATCCTCCCTCTCCACACCACTCATGATTTTATAGACCTCTATCATACCCCACCCCCAGTCTCCTCTTTTCTAAACTGAAAAGTCCCAGTCGCTTTAACCTCTCTTCATATGGGACCCGTTCCAAACTCCTAATCATTTTAGTTGCCCTTTTCCGAACCCTTTCCAAGGCCAAAATATCTTTTTTGAGGTGAGCAGACCTCATCTGTACACAGTATTCAAGATGTGGGCATACCATAGTTTTATACAGGGGCAGTAAGATATTCTGGGTCTTATTTTCTATCTCTTTCTTAATAATTCCTAGCATCCTATTTGTCTTTTTGACCGCCGCTGCACACTGTGTGGAAGTTTTCAGAGAACTATCCATGATAACTCCAAGATCTCTTTCCTGATTTGTCGTAGCCAAATTAGCCCCCATCATACTGTACGTATAGTTGGGGTTATTTTTCCCAATGTGCATTAATTTACGCTTATCCACATTAAATTTCATTTGCCATTTTGTTGCCCAATCACTCAATTTGGCGAGATCTTTTTGGAGTCCCTCACAGTCTGCTTCTGTCTTGACTATCCTAAACAGTTTGGTATCATCCGCAAACTTTACCACCTCACTGCTTACCCCTTTCTCCAGATCATGTATGAATAAGTTGAAAAGGATTGGTCCCAGGACTGACCCTTGGGGGACACCACTAGTTACCCCTCTCCATTCTGAAAATTTACCATTTATTCCTACCCTTTGTTTCCTGTCTTTTAACCAGTTCTCAATCCATGAAAGGACCTTCCCTCTTATCCCATGACAATGTAATTTACACAAGAGCCCTTGGTGAGGGACCTTGTCAAAGGCTTTCTGAAAATCTAAGTATATTATATCTACTGGATCCCCCTTATCTGCACGTTTGTTAACCCCTTCAAAGAACTCTAATAGATTAGTAAGACATAATTTCCTTTTACAGAAACCATGCTGACTTTTGTCCAACAAATTATGTTCTTCTACATGCCTCACAATTTTATTCTTTACAATTGTTTTGACTAATTTGCCCGGTACTGAAATTAGACTTACCGGTCTGTAATTGCCAGGATTGCCTCTAGAGCCCTTTTTAAATATTGGTGTCACGTTGGTTACCTTCCAGTCATTAGGTACGGAAGCCAATTTAAAGGATAGGTTACAAACCACAGATAATAGTCCAGCAATTTCCCATTTGAGTTCTTTTAGAACCCTTGGATGAATGCCATCCGGTCCCGGAGATTTGTTAGCATTACGTTTTTATATTTGTTCCAAAACCTCCTCTAATGACACTTCAATCCAGGACAGTTCCTCAGATTCATCAACCTACCTTAAAGACAGCACCTGTGAGCTTTTCATCTACCGAATGCACATTCCACACTCATTTTGAAAACTCCTCAGCCAATTGTTGAAGCACTCCTGACTGCTGTCAAAGTTCTCCATGCAAGATTTCATGAGACATGGGAATAAGGGGTACACTGATTCTCCCAGAAACCAGGCTAGCTGACAGTTGAGGGCCAAAGGTGGCAATTGCCTCATGGCCTGGCAATCCCATTGGTTCCCCTGCTATGATCATTATGCTTCAGAGGGGTAGCCAAGTTAGTCTGTACCTGGAAAAACTTAAAAAACAACAAATAGTCTTGTAGCACCTTAAAGACTAACTAAATATGTAGATGGTATTATGAGCGTTCATGGGCAAAACCCACTTCTTCAGATGACCGTAGTACTCTGAAGAAGTGGGTTTTGCCCACGAAACCTCACAATACCATCTTCATGTTTTGTTAGTCTTTAAGGTCCTACTAGACTATTTGCTGTTATTTATTATCATTATGGGCATTTCAATAACCCCACTGGAATCTTCTGGTCTGGAAAGAAAGTCCCTACTTGCAACTTCCTGTTCAGGCCAGTGTTCCTGAAGATGTGTGCATAATGCCCTTTCCCTGACCACCCCATATTGATATCAAGGAATCATGCCCATGATGAGCCATGGTGATCAATACCATAGAGAAGTAACCCTTTCTATTGATGTACTCTATCACAAGATAGCCTAGGACCAAAGCTTATCCCACTGCAGATAAGCAATTGCATTGTCACAAAGCCATCCACTATTTCACACACTTTTCTAAGTGTCAAAGTCTTTTGCAATAGAATCTGATTATTGGCCCTGTGCATTTGTGCTAATGTGGCCCCAACAACGGGCTTCCCAACTTCAAACTAATTTGCAATCAATCAGTAGCCTTCTGGAGTTGCCACATAGTGATGGCCAAAATGCTACTCCACTGAGAGGGCATCTCTCATTCTAGTCTCTCTGCACCGTAGAGTTCGGGCAAGCCCAGCCCACAGTTCCAGGAAGATTGGGCCCAAACGTTTAACAGTCACTGCTCATCATCCCAGACCTATGTGATGATGTGATCACATCACTCAGTGCTTGTTCCCCGAGACCAACAGCAAACACTCCACCTAGTCGAGCTGCTCCAGGAATGCCAAAAGGAATCTGGTTTTGTTTCTTTTCAGGGCATTCACAGAAATGGCATAGAGGGAGATAAGGTGTAAGTTCATACACTGCTAAGTTTCTTTTGTGATGGTGAGTCATTACATACAGTTGCTTCTTTTAATAAGAGTTTATTAAAGATTTTTGGTTGTAAAAAATATCTTTGAACCATAATCATAGAACAACGAAATTAGTTAATTTGTCACTTGCTTTGAGCGACTGTAGTTCAGGTACGGGCAATAATTTTTAATGGACGGGGAGCCACTCCAAGATTTTGGTAAGTAGTCAAAGTCTGCACTTCTATGGACGGGGTATAGGGTCTGAGATGGCAGGTGGGTGCAGAAGGGAGCTTGGGATAGAGGAATGGGGTGCAGGAGAGGGTGTAGGGTCTGAGAGAGAATTTGGATTAAGAAGGGGGTTATGATCTGGGCCAGGAGTTTGGGGGGCAGGGTCTGGGAGGGAGTTGTGACCTGGGAGAAGGGAGGAAAAGACATGTAGAGGGTTTGGGTTGTGACCTGGGGCAGGGTCATGGAGGGATATGGGTGTAGGAGAGTATTTCTGCCTGGGAAGGGGATGCTGGGTCTGGGAAGGAATTGTGACCTGAGGAGGTAGGGAGAGGAGGTACAGAGGTTTTGGAGGGTGATCTGGGGCAGGAGGAGATGGTGGCCTGTAGCAGGAAGCTGAGGAGAAAAAGAGGAGGTGGGGTGCCACAGACAGGCTGTGGCTAGGGGGGCACTTACCTAGGTGGCTCCTAGCCAGCAGCCCTGCAGAAACCTGAGGCAGGTTCCATCCTTGAGTGTTGTGGTCCCATGCTGCTAGGCTGGCTGCTCCACGTGACTCTGCTCCAGCACAGGGAGGGGGAGACTTTGCACTGCTACTGCCTTCAGCACAATTTCTCAGCTTCTATTGACCGAAAACTGGCCAATGGGAGCTGAGGGATTTTGCTAGGATGTGGGGAAAGCCCACAAAGCTTCTCCCTCCTACCCCAGCATCCAGAGCAATTAGCAGCCAGCTGTTTAAAGGAGTGTGAGTTATTCTGTAGTAAGGGACCAGCGAGGCGGCGGAGGGCTGGATCCAGTGGCTTGGTGGGCTGGATCCAGCCCACTGGCTGCCTCTTGCCCACCCTTGTTGTAGTTTAATTGCCCCCTTTGCTAATTATCAGAGATATTTATGTTTCAGGGTTTTCTCCTAGATCCTCCGGTGAGGTAATACATAAGAATTGTGATCTCACAATCATTTCCATGGCAGGACCCTTACACCATAAATGTCAAACAGAAGCTTTGCATGATTTAAAAGAAGTTGAAAAAGCCTGTTCCCCTGTAGGTGTATTCGACAATAGCAAAAATGAATACTGAAAATTTCTAACAAACTAAATAGCTGCTTCTTATCAATACTCTTGCTTCAAAAGTTCACCCTATTGTGAAAGCAGCTTGTGAAACCAAGTTTAGCGTACACATACATTGATGGATGGAGTCCTTAATGGAGCCACAGAACAAGAACCTCATGGCTCACAGTAGTGCATACTTTCTCACCTGTTTGCTTCAGGAATATCCTGTAAAGATACCTCTAGTCATTCAGTTGGTCTTCATCATTTTGGCCACAGAAGTAGCCAAGTCGCTAACTTGTAATAGACAGACAACATCCTGAAAAAATCTTATTGAATGAAGACAAACTTTTGTCAAATTAGAATTAATTCTTTTGGGGGGATGTTGTATTAAAACTGTGTGTGTGTGTGTGTGTGTGTGTGTGTGTGTGTGTGTGTGTGTGTGTGTGTGTGTGTGTGTGAGAGAGAGAAAGAGTGTGTGTGTGTGTGTGCATGCGTGAGAGAGAGAGAATGAAGACAAACTTTTGTCAAATTAGAATTAATTCTTTTGGGGGGATGTTGTATTAATACTGTGTGAGTGTGAGTGTGAGTGAGATTGTAGCATTGTATGTACTTTCTTTAGTAAGAATGGAAGATATTAATATATTCCTCCACTACGAACCGTTTGAAGCCACCTCTCCCCCGCCGGAGACATATGCATACACTAGTTCAAATTGGATTTTCCAGGGACTAACACAAAGAAAGGATTTTCAAACTGGCTTATGGCCTTCTGCCTGATCCAGCAAATGAACAAAAACCCCAGGCCATGGTGGGATCCAGTCCTTAGGGTAAGGTTGGAAGGGCTGACTCTGCTGAGGTCCCATAAGCCTGAGTACTTGTTCTGAGCTGAAGCTGTTATGAACTGATAAACACTAGGAATCGCGGCTTGAAAGACTGGCTCTAGCAGGACCCGGGTTACGGTTGGGGTTAATTCTAGTTGCCTGTGTACAGGTTCTTTTATTGTTTTGCCTGTAATGCTTTATATATCAAGAGTAAAGGCAGCTTGCACAGGAAGTGCCATGTAGTAACTTGTATCTGTTGCAATGGCACCTGTTCACAGGTTGCTTGGGCAACCTGTGTGTGGTGAATAATACACAGGGAAGGCAGGGAACTGTGCAGAACTGGAAATACCCTTGTCAGAAGGGAAAGGGATGCATGTCTCCACCCACAAGAGGCAACGCCCAGGGAGCTGGAAGCCTGAGAGGGATTGGCTTTGCTAGACCACTGAGGAGAAATCCAGGTGCTGTTGCCCTGAATTATGACTGTTGTAATCCAGCCCCCTATCCAGTAGGAAATGGATTAAAACTGACCTGCTGTTCTGAGGTGCTACCTTGACATTACTCTCGCTGTCAAAAAGTAACATTAATAATCATTCATGCCTTTTTCTCCTTGGGACATCCTAGATTAATCAACCCTTCTCTCTCTGATATGGCAGCAGGTCACAAGTGTCACAAGACTCTCTTTAATTAAGGCAAGGGAGTTCACTGTTATAAATGAAACTGAGATAAGGGGAGCAGGCTACAATAGGAAAAGCTGCACATGATTCCTGGTTGCAGTAAAGCTTGTAGAAAGAGAGTCAAATTCAGAGTTGGTGCGAGCGGTTACAATTCCACTGAAAAAAGGGTGCTGCAGCTACTCACTCCAGCATCTAAATGGCTCAGCAACACACAAGCACACTCTACCCACTAAGCACGTTCTGAGGACATGAGCACTGCTATGAAATAACGTAGAGCATGAGAATTCTGAGTACCACTATACAAATAAACACACCCAGCATCCCACTTGGATTTAGGCTTCTCACCAGCAATAATCACAGTTTCTTAATAACCAAAACACTGCAGGGTGTTTGAGAACTCGAGTGAACTGCTGAGATACAAGTAAAATGTACCCATTCTTCTAAAAGACTATATATCCCACATCAGAACTGGAAGAACACCCTGCCACTAAAAGAAACCATGTCTTGTGTGCCCTCATTGGCTTATGAAGTAAAACAAAGTCATTCCAATGAGTAAGGCATACAGTGCGTATTAGATGTATTACTCAAGACTTAGACAAATGGCACATCACTGAGGTAAATTGTCTGCACGTGGACAGTAAATGTGCACCAAATGTTATCAGAGCTTTCAGGGTTATTGTGGATAATATGGAGCTATTTTCCTCCTTACGCTCTAAAATTGTTGAATGCAATCTTCGTTTGCTTTTTGAAAATGTTAAAAATCATTACCAGACATTGGATATTACATTTCCAGTGCCTAAAAGCTCCTATTTTCTTCTTAACATGAAAAGAACTTTGAATGTATCCCATTTGCTGCTGTGCAAATGCATTTGCCAGTTCATCTAAATGCCAGCACAATTGCTTTAGCAGAGTTAATAAAGGTAATCTGAACAGCCTTATTTTTGTCCCTAATGTTCACCCCCAATAGGAAATGTGATTCTTACTAATAATAGTGTGTGTGACAGAAAATACTGAGTACATGTATCTGTTCCCAGTCACTTGCCAAAAATGGATAATTCACATCAGAGCTTAAAAAAAAAACCAACAAAAATAACAAACAAATTAACTTCTTCCCTGCCAGGAGCAACTCCTATAAACATATTGTTTGAATCTAAACTCTGATAGCCACCAGGGAGTCTGTTAAACAGAGGGAATATAGAACTCCTGTTCATACTCCCTTAGGATCACAGAATAAACTATTTTGTCTGTCACATTCTCCGTCTAGCCAGCTATTTAGTGTACCTTGCCAACATACACCATACCTAAGGAAGAAACAGCGTATGGACTTGAGACTGAATTTCTATCTTTACTAAAGTCTTTTAAGCACTTTCTATAGTGCCCATCACAATACCAAAAACCTCAAGCATTCAAAAATCATGTCAGACCTCAAAATCATGAGATTTTAAGCCAATTACAACATTCTTTTAAAAAACAAGAGATGCTGGGTTCTTTTCGGCTCTCTGATTTCTAATCACATTTTCCAAGCATTTCTTTGCAATTGTGAGGTCTAGAAACTAGCTTTTGAAAAAAAAAAAAAAAGAGTTTTGATGCAATTATCTTGTTTCCAATAGGTGGAGCTTTAAGAAAAAACCTCACCAAATATGTAGAGATTTGATAAAGCTGTGAGAATTAGCAACACTGCTATTACACTAGCATCTAAGGCAGGGCCAGACAAAATATAATCCGTGACCCAGATCCACCCTGCCAAGCCACAGAACCTGACTCGCAGTTGCAACGGGAGCCTCAGTCAGGCCCTCAGCCTGCCCCATCCCTGCACGCTGCTCAGAAAAGCCAGCTGCGGGGTCCTGTTTGTGAACAGCTGCAAGCTTGGATGGAGAGGGGGAGAGGCTTCTTCACGTGCTGCCCCTGTCCCTAGCACAATGCACAGGCAGTGCGTGAAGTACCCCTCCCTCCTTCCCCTTTGGGCTTGCAGCTGTTCATAAACACACATGTCCCCACAGCTGGCTGCTCTGAGTGGCTTGCTGGGCCATGAAATAGATTTCCTGCTCTACCCACACTAGAAACAAATTAAAGCTCTACCTTTTTCCAAATGCTGGGGATTTTTAGTCTCTCTTTTTAATTTCTCACCTTTTCCAAGATACACCAGCTAATATTAGATACTTTTGAAGACACTGGTGCTATAACAATCAAATGGCAAGGATCAATGGGAAGGTTGCTGTTGTAAAACCAAATAGCGCCCACACAAATCAGATCCCTACATGACTACTTGAAAGGTGTCTCATGAGGCTGTTTCATGGATCAACATTTTTCTTACATCAGCATAACATCGTCTCCTACATCTTCCTTCCACATTCGCAAAGTGTCTATTTCTGACTCTCATACAAATCAGCTCCAAAGCTTGGGATATGCCAAAAATGGGTTATTCATCATCTGTTACACACTTATGCAGCTCTGCTCTCTTAAAACGGAACATGTGTCTGATGATCTTATTTACATTTCAAATATGTGGTTGGGAGAGATAGGAAGTGGGCAACATATAAAATAAATAGCACCTATCACAGATGTTGGTGTGGGCGGTCAGGCTTAGTGGTCGGCAGACAATTCATCCACGAGGTGCAGAACTGAGGGTCAGAGCCAGAAATCTGGTTTTCAGAGCCAAGGGTCAGGAAACAAACAGGGCTGGGGATTGAATCAGAGTAGAAACAAAGCTAGTAACAAGGCAGGCACAGGGGTTCATCCATTTTGGATCTGGTTTAATCAACAGGGATGAATTCTGAATGTGAAGCAGGTGGGGAAGTTGGGAGGAAGTGATCATGAACTGAGAAAATCCAAGATGCTATGGAAAGGCGGATACGAGAACAGCAAAACAATGATGCTGGACTTTAGAATGGCAGATTTCTATTGACTCTGAGAAATAGTAGGCAAGGGGCCATGGAAAGACCAATTAGGAAGAAAAGGAGTCAAAGGTCACGGGTAGTTTCTAAAAGATGTAATACTAGAGGCTCAGCATCAAGTTAGTCCCAGGAAGATAAAAGATGAAAAAGGGCCACAGAAAGTCAATGTGGCCACACAAGGAGCTTTGTAGCTATCTAAACCCCCACAAGGGATACACACAGAACAGGAAATGGAAGTAGGAGCATGTCATCAAGGAAGTATACATGGGAATAATGCATGTACATAAAGACAGTATCAGGAACTGCTGGAATAGAATGCGTTACAGCTGGCAAGAAATGTTAGAGATAGCAAAAAGGGGTTCTGCAATATGGCAAGCACAAAAATCAAGATTGTGTGGATCCACTGCTCAATGGAGAAGGTGAGCAGGTAATGGAAAATGATAGAAAGGCAGAACCCCTTCATGCCTACTTTGCTTTAGTCTTGTCACAAAAAATAACACATAACCAGTTGACTACAGAAGTTACCATAGACAATAAAGGGGAAAGGTTGCAGGTCAGGATAAGTAAAGAACACATCAGAGACCTACTGATCAATTTGAATGAATTCACATCAGCAGGGCTGGATGCCATTCACCTAAGGATATTGAAGGAATTAGCTGATGAAATTTTGGAGCCACTGGTAACAATATTTACAAGCTCATGGACAAGAGGAGAAGTCCTGGAAAGCTGGAGAAGGGCTAACGTAGGACCCATCTTTTAAAGTGGGGGAAAAGAAGGAACCAGAGAACTATAAACCAGTCAGCCTTACTCTGATACCTGGGAAACTACTGCAGCAACGAATACAACATTCCATTTGCAAATACCTGGAGGATGAATGGATAATCACTGGTAGCCAGTATAGATTCACCGAGAACAACTTGCGCCAAACCAGCTTAATTTTCTTCTTTGACAGGGTAACTCATTTGGTGGATGAGGGGATGCAGCAGATATAATATATCTGGACTTCAGAAGGCTTTTGTCACAGAGGCACATGGCATTCTGATAAGAAACCTGGAGAAATGCGGGTTGAGGAACTACCATTAGGAGGATATATTATTGGGTAAACAACTGCAAAGGATAATTGTTGATGGAATGATGTCGGATTGAAGGGAAGCCTCAAGTGATGTTCCAGGGCCTCTGTTTTTTAACATATTTATTCATCACTTTTGGTATGAAGAGCATACTGATCAAGTTTGAAAATGGCACAAAACTGGGCGGGCGATTGCTAATACCTTGGAGGATAGGGATAACATTCCAAGAGATCATGATAAACTGGGGAACTGAGCTATAGATAAAATGAAATTCAACAAAGGCAAATGTCAGGTGCCACAATTAGGGAAGAAAAACCAAATACAGAATGGAGAATAATTGGCTTTGCAGCAGCACTGCTCAGAAGGATCTGGGAATTGCGGTGGGTCACAACCTCCGCATGAATCAGCAATGTGATACTGCCGCAAAAAATGTAATTTGAGATTGCATTAACATAGACATAGCATGCAAGTCATAGGTGGTGATAATACCACTCTCTACCACATTGCTTATGTCTCAGCTGGTGTACTGTATCCAATTTTAATCACCAGTGTATAGAAAGGATGCAGAGAAACTGGAATGGAACCAGAGATGATCTACAGAGATGATATGCAGATCACATGAGCAAAGGCTGCAGGAACTGAGTATGCTCAGTTTGGAAAAGAGAAGATTATGGGGTGGGAGAGGGACATGATAATGGTCTTCAAATACTTGAAAGGCTACCATAAAAAAGGATGGGGAAAAGTTGTTCTCTCTTGCTACAGAGGGCAGAATAAGAAACAATAGGTTCAAACTATACTATAGAAAATTTAGATTAAATCTCAGGAAAAAAGTTAACTGTAAGAACCGTAGGAAAAATAGGTGGTGACTGAGGACCAGTAACTGACAGTCATCCTCTCCATACCCAGCCCAGCAGGAAGTCCCAGGCCAGATGATGCAATCACTCTGGCCAAGGATGGCCTGCAGCCCAGGAATTTGAGACCCTACAGCAGCCAATGCCTAATGCCCCAGAGGGAATGAACAGAACAGTAATCATCAAGTGATCCCTCCCATCACCCTATCCCAGCCCCTGCTTCTGGTAAATAGAAGTTTGGGACAGCATCCCTTCCCATCCTGACGAATAGCCATTGATGGACCTGTCCTCCAGGAATTTCTCTATTTATTTCTGAAATCCTGTTTGTTTATTTCTGAAGGCCCTGTTATAGTCTTGGGCCTTCACAGCATCCTCTGGCAACGAGTTCTAATAGTTGTCTGTGCATTTTGTGAAGAAATACTTCCTTTGGTTCATTTTAAGCCTGCAACATATTAATTCTTGTGTTATGGGAAGGAGCAAATAGCACGTTCTTCTCTTCTTTCTCTATACTAATCATGTTTATAGACCTGCATCATATCCCCCTTAGTCACCTCTTTTCCAAACTGAAAAAATCTCAATCTTATTAATCTCCCCTCATATGGAAACTGCTCTGTACCTCTAATCATTTTTGTGGCCTTTTTCTGAACCTTTTCTAATTCCAATATATCTTTTTTGAGCTGGTTCAACCACATCTGCATTCAGTATTCAAGATGTTGGCGTACCATGGATTTATACACCATCATATTTTTTTATTTATTATTTATTTATTTAAATATTTTTATCCTGCCTTTCTATTTAAAATATTAAAAGTGGCTATTTTCTGTCATCTTATCTGTCTCTTTACTAAGAATGCCCAACATTCAGTTCACTTTTTTGACTGCTGCTGCATACTCAGTGGATATTTTCAGAGATCTCTTTCATGAGTGGTAACCACTCATTTAGACCCCATTTGATATGTATACTTGGGATTACATTTTTCAATGTGCATTACTTTGCATTTATCAACATTGAATTTCATTTGTCATTTTTGTTGCCCAGTTACCCAGTTTTGTGAGATCCCTTTGTAGCTCTTCGCAGCCAGCTTTGGACTTCACTATCCTGAGTAGCTTTGTATCACCTGCAAATTTTTTCCAGTTCATTCTTTACCCCCTTTTCCAGATCATTGTAGAATATGTTGAATTGAACTGGTCCCAGGATAGATCCCTGGAGGACATCACTACTTACCTCTCTCCATTCTGAAAACTGACCATTTATTCTTATCCTTTATCTTATCTTTTAATGAGCTACTGATCCATTAGAGGATTTTCCCTCTTATCCCGTGGCAGGTTATTTTGCTTAAGAGCCTTTAGCGAGGGACCTTGTCAAAGGCTTTCTGAAAATCTAAGTTCACTATATCCACACTGGATTCCACTTATCCCTATGCTTGTTGACCCCCTCAAAGAATTCGAGCAGATTGGTGTGGTACAACTTCCCTTTACAAAACCATGTTGAATCTTTCCCAACAATGTTCATTGATGCGTCTGATGATTCTGTTCTTTTCTGTAGTTTCAACAAGTTTGCCTGGTACGGAAGTCAAGCAGGATGGACTGATTGTCTTCTCTTGAGGCTTTTATACAGGGCAAGGGGAAAGACAAGCCAGTTCCTAGGTCGAATGTGATGCAGTCAAGCCAGATGCAGGGCCAAAAAGTGCAGCACTGGCCAGCTGTAGGGAGACTTTCTCTCCTCCACTACTTGCTGGCCTCTGCCACATAGGGTTGCCAATTTTCTATTCACAAAAGAACAAACATCCTTGCCCGGCTCCTCCCCCACTTACTCCGTCTCTTTCTCTTCCCACTCTTCCTCATGCATTCATTCTCACCAGACTGGGGAGGGGAGTGGAGTGCAGGAGGCAAGCGAGGGCACCAGCTGGGACTATGGGCTCTAGGCTGGGGCCAAAGATGAGCTATTTGGGGTGCAGGAAAGGGCTCCAGACTGGAGATGAGGGGGCTGGAGCATGGGACTCTGGGATGGGACGAAGTGTTGGGGATTTAAATGTCTGAGGGCTCTGGCTGTGGATGAGGTGTCGTGTGGGGCCAGGGATGAGGGATTTGGGGTGTAGAGGGACTCCGGGCTGGGACTGAGTGGCTCAGAGGGCAGGAGGGGGATCAGGTCTAGAACATGGGCCCAGGGTGCGGGCTCCAGGTGACACTTACCTCAAGCAGCTCCCCGAAGCAGCAGCATGCCTTCCCTCCAGTTCCTACATGCAGTGCCCTTTGGCTATGGTTCCCAATGGGACCTGTGGAGCTGGAGCTTGGGGCAGGGGCAGCATGCAAAGCCCCCAGGCTGCCCCTACACATAGGATCCAGAGAGAGACATGCCACTGCCTCCAGGAGTCACACAGAACCAAGGCAGGCAAGGAGCCTACCTTATCCCCGCTGGGTGCCCAGTCAGTGGAGCTGGCTAGAGCTGACAGAGTCCTTTTCAACCTGGCTTTCCGGTCAGAAACTGAACACCAGGTGACCCTATGCCACAAGGAGAGAAAGCAGGGTTAGTTATAGCCTTCCCAGGACTGGTGAGACCACTTCCTGTGCTGCCTGGGTGTCTCCTGCCATCTCATTAGCTGCTGGTGACTGCTGTTCTCTCTCCCCCCTGCCCTGGTTGAGGGAATAGGGTCACCAGGATAATAGGGATCATGGCCACTCCCTTAACTTCAGCTACTTGGGGAAGCCAATGCTGCAAGACTGTTGCTGAGTCCACTAGAGGCCCAAATGTGTCTCTTCTCTTGGTGCTCTGCCCCCTTACAAGGGAAGGGCCACACTGAAGTATTGACCTTTTTAAAAGCAAAATTATGACTTTACCCACTTTTTTGCAATGACAAATGTCTAATTCATAATTGAACATTCTGACCGTACAGTCAGTTAGCTGCTCTGCCAGAACCTTTGGTACTTACAGCTAAGCCAACATGATTTTTGTTAATATTTTATGTGTCTTTTTTCTATCCTTGGCTAGCCAGAAGGTTGTGTTGCACCCTAACCGGTACAGGCCGAGCCCAGGCAGACTCTGTGACAGCCTCAGCTCTCTGCTTGACCAGGGCTTGCTACAACCACAGAAGAGTCATCTGCAAAAATGGAGACTAGAGCTAAGTGGATTTGAAACTTTCAATTTTTTCCAATAAACTTGCATTTCCCACTGGGAAGATTACAATGAAATCTTTGGTCCTATGCTGGAATATTTTATTTTCTTGAACTGACCCAAAATATTTCATTCTGAATCTGTTCAATAAAACCTTAAGCTGTATTTCCCTGCAGTCTCTTGTAGGCCGAGTTCCTTGGAACACTGCATTCTTTCTGCAAAATGTAACGTGATTTCCTTTTGACCAAGCTGTGCGTGGAGCTCTATAGGAGATGTAATCCAGTCAGGGAGCCTAGTCTATAGGGGAGAGCATGGGCATAAGGCTCCTGACCTACAGATCCCAGGAAGCAACGTGCCATCATGGGACAATGTAGTTTAATGTTCAAAATGAAGCATTCTGAATCAGTTCAATAAACTGAAATGGAACATCACAAGTTCAGGAATGTTACAATGTTTCATTTTGATTGAAAATGTCAAAATGACAAATTTCAACATTTCCAAATCAAAACTTTTCCAAATTTGTGTTCCCCTAAAAGTCAACTTTTCATCTCAACTGGGGACCAAAAAAATTTAAAAAATAAAAATGAAAGGTTGAATTGTTGCTATTTTCCACAGGATGGAAATTCTGAATTTTGTTCACTTCTCTCTCGGAGAAGCCAAAATGGTCTGTTTTCTGCTCAGCTTGCACTGGCCTTTATGAAAAAGGAAACTAACTCCCCAAAACACACATGCACATGTGTGTATTAGCACAGCCAGTCGAAAACTAGCCAGGTGGCATCCTTATGACAATGATGGCAACATGCTATGAACAATCTCAGCAGAGTAGCAATTTCACAGAGGCCTGGAGTTCAGCATTAGAACCCATCTCTGGCTACTACAATTACCTGTATAAAAACAAGATTTTTAGTGTATTCTACAGTAACTTCACAAAAATCACAGTATTGCTATTGTAAAATAGCGGCATGGATCATCACTGTAAATATACTGTCACATTTTTGCAAATGTCACTACTTACCCCTTCTGCCTGCTGTTTCACTTTATTTCCTATGTGTCTAGAGCACCAGAAGTCAGTGAGAGTTTATCAAAACTGTAATTTCCAATATTACATTAATTAAATATTAATCTTCCTGTGAAGAATTATTAAATATGCTGCAGCCAAAATACCAATAGATGGCATTTAACGTGACATAATAGTCTCAATATTCAGATCTAAGATATTAAAGTTCAGAACCTTGATTTATAGAGAAAACTGTTAAGGTTGTCCAGAAAACTTCCCTCAGAATAATGCAACAGAATTAGGGCTGTCAATAAACGCGCATTAACGCCTTTGATTAACGCAGAGCACAATTAACACTTTTTTTAAACACATTAATTGCAGGCGTTTCTACTGTGCTGCCCCTTTGAAAAGCCACCACTGCATTTCAAAAGGGCAGTAGGAGCAGAGCCCAGGATCAGCTGTGCAGCACTGCCCCTTTGAAACACCACTGCAGGACTCAGCTGATCCTGGGCTTCCACAGTATTTCAAAGGGGCAGCACTGCACAGAGCAGGCTTAGCTGGGGACCCAAGCTCTGCGTTGCACTGCCCCTTTGAAACAGTTCAGCGGCATTTCAAATGGGCAGCGCCGCACAGCTGATCCTGGGCTCCCACGGCACTGCCCCTTTGAAATGCTGCCACAGCATTTCAAAGGGGCAGCATAATGTGGAGCCCGGGATCAGTTGGAGTCCTGTTATTGTCTAACAGCGCAATTAATCACAATTACTGTTTTAATTGCTTGACAGCCCTATATAGAATCTTAAGGATGTTGCTGTTTTCTGCAGGTGCCAACATTCTTCCCCGGAGTTTCACAGCATGTGATGTGCTACGAGTGTTTTAACAAGGGCCACCCCAAAATTCCCCTTAAGCTTGTGGTAATGTCCATGTCCCAGGATGCATCTCTTTGCAGAGAGGAAGGTGCAAGAGACTAAGGAATCTACTTCTTTATCTTCTCTTCCTATTCAGACAAAAATATTTGTTCACAATCATGATAAATAAAAGATGCGACAGCTTATGCTGTCAATGTTTAGACTGTGCTCCTGAAAATTACACCAAGTGGATTGATACCGTAGCACAGTGCCCCATTTATAGCACTACAAAAGAGTGGGGGTTTGAAAGAGCTTGTAGCGGGGCTAAGGAATAACTTCCCCTAGGGATTTCTTTTAAAAATTCCTACCATCTCTCTCAGTCCATTTCAAAGGCAAAAGAAAATAAGAAAGCTACTCAGAAGTATTTTTATGAGCCCCAGGGATGAGTCATATCTGGCACGGATGATTTAACAGGATGTGGAGAGGGGCTGACTCCAGCAGAGGCAGGAAAATCGCCCCCAACCCTCCTTTCAGTTTGGTGGCTGAATCTGAACAAGTGCCCTCCCCCTCTAGTGTCTCTTCCAACATATGACTGCGACACAGCAGCCACCTTTCTTCCATGCGGCACAGTGAGGCACATGGCCAGGCTTTCTGGTATATGGCACTCAGTGTATAAAAATATCTTTGAACAGAATTTTCAGCCACCTTGACAAGACTGAGGGGCCATTTCCTTACTTACAGAAAAAAGCAGCTCCTCAGATATCTGCCCTCACCTTTCCTTAGAGCAGGGCTGGGGAACCTAAGACTTGCCCCCGGCCTGCCTGGATCCAGCCCCTGAGGCTCAGGGCTCCCCCCCTCCAGCACTGGGGAGCCCCTGTTGGTGCTCCAAAATCTACTAGCTTAGGCCCCTGACCAGTGTTCCCTCTAAGCAGTGCAGCAGCTCAGCTCCACAGGGCTCTCTGTGCAGGGAGCCCTGAGCCTCTGAGTGGGAGGGGCTGATTAATCACCTGTGAAGTAAGGATGTTAAGTAGCGTGTAATTCACTAATGGAATAGTCGATGTATTTTTGTATCGACTATTTGATTAGTCGATAAAGCGGCGCTGCCCCTTTGAAACAACGCCACTGTATTTCAAAAGGGCAGCTCTGTACAGATCCGAGGATCAGCTGGGGACTCCCCAGCTGACCCTGGGTCCCACCCAGCGCTGCTGCTTTAAAATGCCGTGGCGGCATTTCAGAGGGGCAGCACTGCACACCTGATCCCAGGCTCTGTGTGGCGCTGCTGCTTTGAATGCCGCTGTGACGTTTCCAGGTGGCAGCGCTGCATGGAGCCCAGGACCCCGTGTGATGCTGCTGCTTTGAAGTACCCCCGTCTTTCCCCCCTTGCTGCCTCTATTTGATAGAGAAAGCAAGGGGGGGGGGGGGAAGCAACTAGTCAACTATCCTGTTGACTATCCAATAGGCATTTGCTTATCAGACAGTTGACTAGTCCTTAACATCCTTATTGTGAAGCTGTGCTGCCATGCCACTTAAGAGGGAACACTGCTCCAGACTGATTTTTCTGTAGGTCAGTGGCCCCTGGCCCAAAAAAGGTTCCCCACCCCTGTGTTTGAGAGACAAGGTGGGTGAGGTAATGTCTTTTATTAGGATCACTTTCTGTTGGAGAGAGAGACAAGCTTTTGAGCTATGCAGTGCTCTTCTGCAGGTCAGTGGCCTTTTCTTGTCAGTAGCGAGAGCTCGGTAACAAATAAAGATAGTGCCATCTCTAATCTTGCAAGTACCTTTCAATCCACTTAGGGTGGGAATTAAGTTCTCCCTCTATCTCTATGGCACATGATGTAAGTAAAGCTCAGCATTACACTCTGAGACATGTAGGTCATTTCACTGATATCTTTGGGCTAACGTCTGCAATCTCTTGAATTTTGGTGGTAGAGAGAGCTGAAAACAAACTGTATAGTATTTCTTACATTCATTTGTTAATTTCCTAACTATTTTAATGGATGCCTTCAGCTGTTCTAAAGCTAAAAGGGAAGAAAGAGGGTGCCTGTGGATTAAGAGAGCTTTTATATTTTCTAAGCCAATTTGCAACTTGCCTAGAATTAAAAAGAGTTCAACTCTACCAAGAGTCTGATGGGAGCAGACAAACTCTAAGTAGAACAGACAGGACTGGGAATAAAGTGGGAAGGCACACACAGAGTTTTCAAATGATGCTCTTAAATCCTTTGCCTATAAATATTACATACTTTTGAATGTCTGATAATATAATTTTAATATAGATTTCTGACAGATCTCTGAGAACACACACATGTTAATTTTTCAATCAACTGGTTAGAGGAAAAAATGACATTGTTCCCAAGTCTAGTTCTGTGTTAATAGTGTAATGTATTTCCTCAGAAAAGCTCTGTTTTGCCATGCATTTATAAAATGTTCTTACCTCTCACTTGAGACAATTTGTAACCATTTCCCCAGAATTCCTGCTATTGGATGGGATTTTGCCACATGGCTCCCAGTTGCCTAAATCCCATGTGATTGAAAATTTAGGGTTACGTGCATCAGACACACGACCAGTGGGAATAGAATAATGATGCTTTACTTCTACACCAGCTTCATAGAAGTTTTACAAATATTCATTTTGGAACTACCAGTGTTCAACATACGATCAGGGAATCTCAAGGTTTACACTACATAATTTATTGCAACCATCAGCCAGACCTTAATCACCTTTCCATCATGCCACAGAAAGTGTTATTTCACCCTGGCCCTGATCATGTAAAAGGCTTACTCATATTCTTTACTCTATGGATGTGAAATATTGGAGTCAATCTTTGCAGAACTGGGGACTTAGACTGCCAAGGCTCCTCAGGGTAGAAACTCTGCCTTTGCTGATCTGTAAAGCACAATGCATAACTATAAATGCCACATGAATAAATAATAAAGCAAAGTGAGACATTTATAAAATACAATAATGGTCTTAAGGTTCAAGTACGGAATACTTACAACTCTCTCAGGCCCTGGCAGGGTCAACTTAATTCTGAACCCTGGAAACTAGCTAAATTAAGTTCCATGTAGTTTACCCCAGACTGGTATTTCGGATTAGAACTTTAAAAAACAAGGTTCGTTCTATTGTTCATGACACATTTTATAAAAGTAGAGGTTTGTCTTGATTCCCTCAACCAAAGGTTTTCCTGCCTCTATTGCTGCACTCTGCGCACTAGTTGCTTCCTATTCTCCACCTCAGAGGGAGCTGCATTTCAGGGTGTATGTTTGAAGTTTGTCTATGTTTGTGAACTACTTTGGGATCCCTCAGAATGGAGGCTCAACATAAATGTAAAAGATTACTTTACCTCAATGAATAAAGGGAACTCAAAACCTGAGTGCTTACTGTGTGTGCATGAAATATTTCCTTGGATGTTAACAGCACCCTGTTCTGAATGTACAATCATCACCCTAATCTAGTGAGAGCTGAAGAAAATGGAGGCAAGCTCTGATTTCTAATAAGCCTTTGCAGCTTCAAAGCGGCACTGAAAAGTTTATTTTGCACTCATCTGAAAAATGACTGACTGGTTCATAGTAAACACCATTCAATAATAAAAAAAGAAATGCTGAAATTAAGGAATGATACTACCTCATCGCTCGACAGGAAGCTTATCAGAGGTTTTATTCATTCACAGCATACAAATGTGGGAACTGGAGGGAACAGAGGTTGAGGACCAAGAATATTTTATTCATATTAACCAGACATCCCCCCAGTGTGGTGGATATTATACCCTGCATGTAAAAAACTCCACAGGGACAACATGTAAGAGCTATCAAAAGTGAGGCAGAATTGCCCCTGCTCTGTGGCACACTTAGGACTTAATAGGAACAGCTGGTCAGTGAAGTGTTTGCTAGAAATTTAACAAGCCTCAAACAGTGAGAAGTATTTGCCAATAAATCAAGAGGGAGCACCCTGCTCAATGAGGTTTAATTTAAATTCATATCTAGGGCTGACGTTTGAGAGCTTCATTGCTCTTTCCCTGCATTAGAACAAGCAGACCTATGCCCAGATCAGTGTTAGCTCCAGGAAGATCTCTCTGGGTGACAGCACAGACTTCTCAGGTTAAGCACACATATGCTGTATGAATACACAACATCAAATCCAGCTGTGGGGTGAGGGAGGGGGAGTGGCAAGACCGAGCTTGGAAGTAATTGTTTCGTAACAGTACATTTCCATCCCTGTCAAAATGAAACTCCTCCTGGGCAGGAACATTTTCAAATAAAGTTATGTCCCATTACTGCAAATGACCTGGCCACATTTTCTATTGAAAGTATAAACAACTATGACAGGAAATGATATTTCGTACGTGACAGTATCACCGATTGGGGCTGTAGTGGTGACCAAGGCTATTGAGAGGCATGTCCAATGTTGTTATTTGCCTGAAAAACAAGAAATAATATTTCATAAAACTCAGGGTGAGACATTCTAAAAAACTGTGAAAAAAAAATTCAGCCTCGCTTATACAGCTTTACACACAGGAGCCTTAGCCTTTGCTATGCCAGCACTGTAAGGAACAGAACAGTGGAAATAGAAATATCAGGACTTACACAGGGCAAAAGGCACATCCACAGATTTCATAACTACTAGCTTCAGGGAGGAGGAGAATATAACATTTCAGCAAAGTTGCTGGAGATTGCAGCAGCCATTAATCCATTGTTGCTGCTTCACAGAGTAGTTTCAGAAAGACATCATCATTGGTTTGATGTGGTTTCAAGATGCTCTCAGGCAAATCAGGTTTCTGATAGCCCAAAGGAACAGGAGTCTCTCAAATCATCAGAGGCACTGAACAGCAAATAACAGTATGGCATACACTTTTATCTCTGGGTGTGAATGTGTGATAATTGCACCGGTGAGTCATTCTGCTCTGCCATGAATTATACCAATTTATTTGCAGACACACACTCAGCTATTGTACCCATTTGGTTTCATAGAGAATTCTTTCAGTCAGACATTTGTGGAAATGTATGCTTGTAAATACACATTTGTTAAGGAAGTTTGCTCTCCACAGACTTTGTGCTCCTACGGAAGTCAGTTCGAATCTTGCTACTGATGGATTTATATTTCATATTTGACAGTAGGTGACATTTGACTACAGACTGCACTGGCACTTTCTTCTATAATATATAGCAGGGAAAAAGTAAATTTGCTGCTTGTGTGAACAATGCAGCTACTTGTCTACAAAAGGCTTCAGAGTGCAATCAATGGAAATAATCTCTTTTCAGGTCATTGGAGCAATGCCACCAGCCAGCCAAAATTTCAGCAAAAAAAGAATAAGCATGAGGTTGCTGCAAGAGACTACAAGCAAGGGGGTACAGGGGGAGAGAGAGAGAGAGAGAGAGTGTCAATGGTAGAGGTAGGGGTGTGTGTGTGTGTGTGTGTGTGTGTCTGTCTCAGTGGTAGAGGCTCTCTCAGTATCTCAATAGCTGGGAGGGCAGTTTCTCCTTCAAGAATTTCAGGGCCCTGTGCACTGTGGAAATTGAGGGTCACTGACTTTCAATAGACAGCATATTTGACATACAAGTCTACCACATCCTAGGTGAAACGTCAGTGGGTCACCCACCCCACCACCAAAAGAGGTTCTCAACTAGAGCACGGAGTGGAGGGTAGCAAGCCTTCTGACGGCTCTGAGAACATAAGAACACCCATACTGCGCTGGATAAGAGGTCCATCTTTCCCAGTATCCTGTCTTCTGACAGCGGCCAATGCCAGATGCCTCAGAGACAGTGATCAGAATAAATAATCATCAAGTGATGTCTCCCCTGTCTCCCATTCCCACTTCTAACAGAGGCTAGGGATGCCAGTCATACACATCTTGGCTAATAGCCATTGACAGACCTATCTTCCATGAATTTATTTAGTTCTTTTTTAAACTATTTTAAAGTCCTGGTCTTCAGAACATTCTCTGGCAGGGAGTTCCCCAGATTGACTGTGCGCTGCCTGAAGAAAAATGTCCTTTTGTTTGTTTTAAACCTGCTACCTATTAATTTCACTTGGTAATCCTCAGTTCTTATGCTATGGGAATAAGTAAATAACTTTTCCTTATTTACTTTCTCTACACCACTTATGATTTTAGAGACAATCATATATCTCCCCTTAGAACATGTAATCATCAAGTGGTCCCTCCTGTCATCTGTCCCACCCTCTGACAAACAGAGGCTAGGGACACCATTCCTATCCAACCTGGCTAATTAGTATTAATGGACATAACCTCCATCTCTTCTAAGACGCAATGTCCCAATTTTATTAATCTGACCTCACATAGCAGCCATTCCAAACCCCTTATTTTTGTTGCCCTTTACTGAACTTTTTTCCCAATACTAAGATATCTTTTTTGAGATGAGGTGACCACATCTGCAGTATTCAAGATGTGAGTGTACCATGGATTTATACAGAGGCAATAAGATATTCGCTGTCTTAGATGCTATCCCCCCTTTTAAATTATACCTAACATCATTTCCTTTTTTTGACTGCTCCTGCACATTGAGATTTCAGAGAACCATCCACGGTGACTCCAAAGTCTCTCTCAAGTGATAACAGCTAATTTAGTCCCCATCATTTTGTGCATATAGTTGGGATGTTTTCCAATATTCGTTACTTTGCATTTATCAATATTAAAATTCATCTGCCTTTTTGTTGCCCAGTCGCCTAGTTTTCTGAGATCCTTTTGAAGATCTTCATAGCCTGCTTTGGACTTAACTATCTTGAGCAGTTTAGTGTCATCTGCAAATTTGACACTTCAATGTTTACCCCTTTCTTCAGATCTTTTATGAATATGTTGAATAAGGTTGGTCCCAGTACAAACTCTTGTGGCACACCGCTAGTTCCCTCTCTCCATTCTGAAAACTGACCACTTGTTCCTATCCTTTCTTTCCTATCTTTTAACCAGTTACCAATCCATGAGAAGACCTTCCCTCTTATTCCATGACAATTTACTTTGCTTAAGAAACCTTTTGTCAAAGGCTTTCTGGAAATCAAAGTACACTATATCCACTAGATTGCGCTTGTCCACATTTATGTTGACCCCCTTAAAGAGTACTAACAGTTTAGTGAGGCATGATTTCCCTTTAAAGAAATCAGGTTGACTTTCCCCTGACAAATTATGCAAAAACAACAAGGAGTCCTGTGGCACCTTAGATTTATTAGGATTTAAGATTTTCTGGGTAAACCATTATGTTTACCTATGTGTCTGACAATCTGGTTCTTTATTATAGTTTCAATCAATTTGCCCAGCACTGACATTAGACTTACTGGTCTGTAATTGCCAAGATCACCTCTAGAACCCTTTTTGAAAATTGGTGTCACATTATCTATCTTCCAGTCATTTGGTACAGAAGATGATTTAAAGGTTAGGTTACAAACCACAGTTAGTCATTCTGCAATTTTCTACTTGAGTTCTTTCACAGCTCTTGGGTGAATGCCATCTGGTCCTGGTGACTTACTACTGTTTAGTTTAGTTTATCAATTTGTTCCAAAACCTCCTCTGATGACACCTCAATCTGGGACAATTCCTCAGATTTGTCACCTAAAAAGAATGGCTCAGGTTTGGAAATCTCCCTTTCATCCTCAGCCATGAAGACCGATGAAAAGAATTCATTTAGTTTCTCTGCAAAGACCTTATAGTCCTTGAGTGCTCCTTTACCATCTCTATCATCCAGTGGTCACACTGGTTGTTTAGTAGGCTTGCTGCTTCTGATGTGCTTAAACATTTTTTTCTATTAGTTTTTGAATTTTTGGCTAGCAGTTCTTCAAATTCCTATTTGGCCTTCCTAGTTTTATTTTATATAACTTCATTTGATGGATTTTATGCTCCTTTCTATTTTTCTTGCTAGAATTTAACTTCCACTTTAACTGTGCCTTTTTATCTCTCACTGCTTCTTTTGCTTGGTTAAGCCACTGTGGCACTTTTTAAATTCTCAGATTGTGTGGCATATTCCTTAAAATTCTTAAATGTGGCATATTCCTTAAAATGAGCATCTATTATGGTGTTTTTGAAAAGTTTCCATGCAGCTCACAGGGATTTTACTTTTGGCACTGTACCTTTTAATTTCTGTTAACAAACCTCCTCATTTTTGTGCCATTCCCCACCACCGGGATATTAAATTTAATTATATTATGGTCACTATTTCCAAGCGGTCCAGCTATAGTCACCTCTAGACCAGATCCTACGCTACACTTAGGATTAAATCAAGAATTACCTCTTTCTTGTGAGTTCCAGGGTGCAGAAATAAAGTTTCTTGATATCCGAAATGACTCCTAGAAGCAGTCATTTTGGGTATGTCTACACTACAGCATTATTTCAAAATATCTTATTTCAAAATAGTTAATTCAAAATAAGTTATTTTGAAATAACACATCACACACAAAATGCGTTTTGCTATTTCAAAATAGTGCGTCCACACTGAGTGGACGCTGAATCGCATTTAAGGTTGGCCGGAACCAGGTTCGACAGGGCATCAGGTCAGTAGTGTCTTTGTGTGGCTGCTGCCTGAGGCTATCTGAGGCTGGTGCTTAAAAGAACACTCCCTCACCCCCTGCGCAGCCAGTTCTCAGGTTTCCCTGCTTGACTGCCTACCTCAATGAGGGACAGCAAAGCATTCTGTCTCTGCGTGCTCTGCTTGCCCTCACTCGGGACACCACAGAACTCTGCAACATGGAGCTGGAGCTGCCCTTGGGCACTCTGGTGCTTCTCATGGATGTGTTGCAGCGAGCCTGGCTGCACTTTCTGCAGGCTGCCATCCGGGAGGTCCATCGGGAGGCTGTCAGTATTCAGGAGTCCCTGTGGGAAAGCTTCCACCCTGAGGAGTACTAAGAGCCTCCCTGGTGTGCCCCACTGGGGGCTTGTGCCTCATTCCTCCTTCCTTCCATTTACCCCTCCCTTACCCCTCTTCCTGATGTAAAATAAAATACACGTATTTTCATAAACACAAACTGTCTTTATTTAACAAAACTGCGGGGGGGGGGGATGAAACTCTGGTGAGACTGAGGAAAGGAGGTGGGAGGGGGAGGAGAAAGGGTGGGGGAGTGAAGGGGAAAACCTGGGAGGAGGGGGCTGGAAGGGGGAAGCAAGGGGAAGCAAGGGGAAGAAGAAGCTCAGGGGTGGGGGTCTCACCGGGCCAACTGTCTCCCAGCACCGCGGATGCGGGGGCCTCAGTGTCCCCGGGGGGATGGGGAGGGGATGGAGGGTGTGGAGGGAGAGGGAGGAGGAGTGGGAGGAGGAGCAGTAGCTGGGGAGGCAAGCGCTGGAACGGCAGGAGGCAGCACGCTCTGCACCAGGGTCTGTAGGTATTGGCAGATGGCTCAGCCCTGGGCAAGCTGCTCCTGCCAGCGCTCCAAGTCTTCTTGCACCCAGATCTGGAGGGTGCGGTGCAGGGCTCGCAGTGCCCCCAGGTGCTGCTGTCGGTACCCCTGCACTGCACGGGTGGGCCTGCAGAGCTCTCGGGTGCGAGAGCATGTCCCGGGCAGGGTGGTGCGCTCTGCACACGCAGCTGGTGCTGCTGTGGAGAAACTAGAGAAGTGGTCAGTTCTCCCTGGAGACACAGTGGGTGAAGACCGTTCCCTGCACCATCATAGCCGATGTGCTTGCTCAGAGGCCATGTTCGGAATGTCTTGCTATCCCCGGGAGTGGGAGCTGCCGCGAGACCACACCCATGCCCCTGAGCTGTGTATAGTGCGGTCAAGGGGGGGGGGGGGAGAGATATCTCCTGCTTCTGTGTAGAATGGCCTTGTGGAGGGAGGGCGTCCTGCTGTGTCCCACCCCGGGGTCAGGAGCATGTCATGTCTCTTCACACACGTGTGGCGAACAGTCCAAGGCCTCTGTGTGGCAGCCAGCTGGGGCCACGTGCCCAGGGGTGGCACGCACATGTTCACATGTGCACAGGTTGCTGCGTGATCCGTGGTAAGCAAAGCCCATGTGCGCGGTCCCTGGTCTCCCTCCCCACCCCCCAGAAGGGGACAGTGATAGCACTCACATGTTGTTGCCTCCCTGGATGACACTGGTGATGGGTCTGCTGGGACAGCCCGGGTGTCCTGGCTGCGTGGCACACTCCCTCTGGGCTCCTGCAGCTCCTGGTGCTCCTCCTCCATGCCCTGGTCAGGGCCCTCTGCTCTAGGATTGATGACCTCAGGGGTGGCACAGACCGTCCCGCCCCCAGGATGCGGTCCAGGGCGTCAAAATAGGGGCAGGTGTCTGCCCCTCTTTGGGAGCTAGCCTGTGTGGCCCTGGCATAGACCTGCCGCAGCTCCTTTATTTTCATGCGCACCTGCTTGTGGGTTCACATGTGGCCTTTGGTGGTCAGGCTGGCAGCCATCCATCTGTAGAGCGCCACATTCCTCCATCTAGTGAGGAGATCATGGACGTTGGAGGCCTCACCCCAAACCTCAATCAGGTCCATGATCTCCGCACTGGAACAGGAAGGTGTCTGCCTTCTCCAGCCTCTGGCAGGCTCCTGGGAGCTGGGGGACTGGGCCCAGGGAGCAGTGGAGGGCTGGCTGGCACTGGCTGCCTGGCTCATGGTGGGGCCACTGGGTCAGGGGCAGGAACTGCTGGCAGGCCTGGAGCTGGCACAGGTACTGTGGCCAGAGTCTACCCCTTTAAGGGCTCCGGGGCTGGGGGAGAGGAGAGGAAGTTTTCCTGGTTGTGTCCAGAGTGGCCACCAGGGCATCTTGGGAAGGGCTGGAGGCCCCCTATTTCGAAATAAGCATCTACACTTATTTATTTAAATAAGCGCTTATTTCGAATTAGAAATTTTGAATTCTGTGTTATTTCTCGTAGAATGAAGTTTACCAAATTTGAAATAAGCTTTCTGCTATTTCAAATTAATTTCGAAATAGAGGTTTGGCCGTGTAGATGCTAGGAAAGTTATTTCAAAATAACGGCTGTTATTTCGAAATAACTTTGCTGTGTAGACATACCCTTAGGGTATCAAAAAACTTCATCTCTGAATCCTGTCCTGAGGTGACACATATCCAGTCAATATGGGGATAGTTGAAATCCCCCTTTATTATTGCCTTTCTAAACTCCCTTAGCATTTCACAGTTGCTATCACTAACCTGGCTAGGTAGTCAGTAACATATCCCTACTGTTGTATTCATATGATTACAGCAAGGAATTACTATCCATAACAAAATCTAGGTCACAGTTTGATTCATTTAAAATTCTTGCTTCATTTGATCATAATGTATTCTCTCTTATAAACTGCCACTACCCCACCCACATGACCAGTTCTTTCCTTTCTATACATTTTGTACCCTGTAATACTGTGTCCCATTGATTATCCTCATTCCATAAAATTTCTGTTGTATCTATTGGCTTTCCCTCAGGCCTTAGTTTAAAAACTACTCTATGACCTTTTTAAGTTTAAGTGTCAGCAGTCTGGTTCCATGTTGGTTTAGGTTGAGCCCATCCCTCCTGTACAGGCTCCCCCTTTCCCAAAAGTTTCCCCAGTTCCTAATACATCTAAACCCCTCCTCCCTGCACCATTTCCTTATCCATGCATTGAGACCCTGCAGTTCTGCCTGTCTTTCTAACCCTCAATGATTATAGTAATTGGTGGGCGAGGAGCAAGGGCCAGGTGACAGTGCCATTCACTCAGATCGGGATGGGGACGCTAGAAAGGTGTTGGCACAGAGGACACAATCTGAGCTTTCAGCTGCTATTTGCTTGTGGTGTGATATATTGAATTGTGTTGCTACACTTCAGTTGCTTTTGCGTATTACTTGTTATGTATTTCAGGTTAAGGGCATTGTGGAGTGAATGACAAGACACGTCTTTGTGGTATATAATCAAAGATAAATTCATACTTTGAAAGGAGAGGTTGGGCAATTTGGCCCTTAAGTTCTGAGCCTCAGTTTCCCCAGCTGTAAAATGGAGATAACACTTACTTATCTCTCCAAATTGTTGTAATGTTTAATGTTTGTAAAGCACAAGCGTTCCAAATGGAAGCTGCATGAAGAGTGGAAAGGATTACACTATAG
The DNA here is from genome assembly GCF_052426305.1 of Pelodiscus sinensis. Lineage (NCBI taxonomy): Eukaryota > Metazoa > Chordata > Testudines > Trionychidae > Pelodiscus > Pelodiscus sinensis. The sequence continues at coordinate 65,374,611 of NC_143054.1, forward strand.
TGCAGAAAGGTAGGGAAGGAGGCTGATGAAATTGGGAATAAGTGAACTAGTACAAATATACTGGCATATTGACATTTCTGGCAGTTTAAAAAAAGATGTGGTAGATTCATTTTGATGACTTTGACAACAGCAGCCCCACTTTGTTTAAGTCACAACCAGCCCTATTGCCTTCAGAAATCATCTGGTAGGAAAATATCAAATTGGAATATGTAAAAAACGTGTAGGAGCAAAACTAGCTTATTCCTGTTTTAATCCAAATTGGATCATACATCTTATGTCAAAGCCAAACAGAACAAGTAAAGTAAAAGTGGCAATTCTTCGACTCAATGTATTTTTCCCCATCTTACATTGAATAGATTTCCTTCCCTGTACTCAGAATAAAGAAGGAAATGTATAGTCAGATTAAGTAAATTTCACCACACTTCTGCTCTCTGTGGGTTTTTTAAACCAAAGAAGTATCTACTTATCCGGTGTGAATTTTTGTAGCTCCATTGACACCAATGGAATTAGGACAATGTACTCCAGTGGAGAATTGCCCCTATATATTATTAACATATTAAAGGGAAAAAAGTACTATGATTTCAGCTGGAAACTATTTCAAAAGGAGTTTCTTTTGAGGTCATAACCTGTTATAAAAGTTTCATTATCTAAGAAAACCAATTGTCTAGTTTTTCTTTCAGACTAAACCACGGGCAGAATAAAACACACACACTGCGTTTTTCAAATGAGGCACAGTGGTCAGCTTTACAAATTTGCCAGTAGCCTTAGCTAACAATAAAATTTTTACCCCAGAACCTGCAGTATTCTAGGTATTCCCTGTAGGGAATAGGGAAGTTGAGGTAACAATGTAAATTCTGAGGCATTCGTAATGGTCTCAGGCAACCCTGGAAACTTGTGAAGAGAGCCCAGTGTGCTGTGGTTTTAACTATAGCTATGCCATGGTGTCTAAAGAGGGGTGGGCATAGCATCTTGCGTTGCTCACAAATATCCTGCCTCTCCCTATGGACTACAAATCCTCTAGAGGAGTAACTCAGTTCAGTGTAAAGGCCCAGTGCTTACAGCTCTAGCTTAGGATGCAGGAGATCTAAGTATAAATCCTGAATCTGCCCCAGAATTCCTGCGTGACTTCAGACAAGTCACCTGGTCCACACTTAAACTTAGATCAATATCGCTCAGGGCTGTGAAAAATTTCTCAGCATTGAGAGCCATGGTTAGGGCTGTCTAACTCCTGCTGTAGATGAACATAGCATGATGGAGGAATTCTTCCTATCAACTTAGCTACTGCCTCCCAGAGAGCTAGATTAACTACAGGCCTAGAAAAAACCCTTCTATTGATGTAGAAAGGGTCTATGCTATCCTGATGCTGTGCCACAATAACAAGTTGTAGTGTAAACCAGCTTATAGTGCCTCTATGCCTGAAGTCTCCTTTCGTGAAAGGAAGACCATAGCACTGCCCTGCTTCCCAAGTATACTGCAAGAATAGATACCTTTACAAGACTGTGGCGCATTTTGAAAGCAACGGATGGGAAACAGCCGAAAGCAGTCATTACTACTACTAGAGATAAAACTCAACCCTTTGGTTTGTACACTAAGGCCCTTAGCCCACTTTTGGGTTCCGCAGTAAATTAATACTGAAAGTATTGAAGAGACAGAAAAATACTGATGAAAATTCTCTATTAACTTGGGGGAAATCTTTCTAGACCTGCCTGAAACAGTCAATTTCACAGAAGCAACATATTATGCACTGTTCACTTAGAGGCAAAGAAGATCTACTGGATTGAAACCATGAGTATTGGGAAGTGCAGATATCCAAATCCTGTGTTCATTCTAGGGATAAAATATAAAACCCTAAATCTATCCAATACCAATACAAGAGAGAGTGTGATCCCTAGCATGCTCATCTTGTGTTGGGAGATTGTCCTCTGCTTTTACCACGGCGGGGACGCTATGATCTAATAGATCCTTTTCATCTCTAATTACAAAGGATCCTCCAGTTACCAAAATGGCCTTTTTATAATAAAGATGAGACCAATTTTGAGGCTGAGCACAGGAACCCAGCACAAAACAAGAGACTACAAAATTGCTACTTTTGAGAGAGAGACATTTCTGAGCTGCCTTCCCATGTATTTATTTTTGCATACAGAATCAGTTATTTCATGCGCTTGATAAAAATCAAGGACAATTAAACTAAATTGAGCTTTAATTTCAGACTCAAATTGTGCCTCTGCAACTGAGCATTCCCTCCTGCAATGTCTGAAATTCCAACTAGCTGCATGAGCCAAACTCAGACATGAAATAAGTTAACGGCGAGTTTATTGCTTGTCAGAAATGAAGACCATAAGGTGCTGAATTATTCTTGGATATCATTAGTGGAGAGGAGGCTAAATGAGATATAAATAAAATACCTGGATAAGTTTGGGGTGACAAGCAGGAAAATGTTCCAGAGCAGAGGGGGATTTGTGCAGATGATCAAATTGCAGTTACCTTAATTGATGAAGATGTTGAATCCTCTACTGAAAGCTAGTAACTCCTATGAGGTGCTGCACAGTCTCAGCTGCCATTAACTTCAGCTGCATTAATCTCTCATTTGCAAACACTCAACTTGTATCTGAATCTCCTAATACAACCATCCTGAATGTGTCTTAAGTGGCAAATCCTTCTTTCTCCCTGTTTCAGCTAAGGTATGTCTTTTCTGTCCAATAGATGATTTCTTTCTTTTCCATTAGGCGCTGGTGTTTCCCAGTGAAGCCACTGACTAGACAATAGAGTGGCACACTTTTTATTTTTGCTCCATATTAACTCTCAGTTTGGCTCCTCTTCAGAAAGGTTCCCTGCTCAGGCACCTTTGATGCAAGGCCTAGTTTAATTGTTAGTACTGCATGAAGCACTAGGTTTAGGTATTTTTGATCTTATGTGTACTCCAAAAGTCTCAAAAGGATGAATGGAAGAACAAAACCTTTCTGAAAGATGAGCCTTTGCAAGGGACACTATGCCAAAAGGGCAGGTTGTATCAGTGATTTTCCCCAAAATTCCAGTATCTCATTTCCAAAAATGTCCTTGTTTTAATCGTGAAGTATTTAGCATTAGGGTTGTGTGACACACTTGAAGCATAAAGCCATTTGAACGCAGAAACACAACTCAAACTGTTTCTTCTAGAGCAGGGATGGGCAAACATGAATAGTGGGCAGGCCGCACGAATGGTCCACCTTCTCCTGAGCATGCTGCAGCAGCCCTCAGCCCACTTGAGTTCCACCTGCTGCCCCATTTGTTCCCCCTTACCACATAACTCTTGCACACCGGGACACCAGAGCTCCACACTTACTTGCTCCTCCCCATCCCTCCAAGCACTTTCGGAATCACCTGATTCACGCTCTATTCCCACACCTGCCTTTCCTTGGAATGCCACAAACAGCTGATTCTCTGTGTTTCAGCTCTGGAAGGGAGGGGGTGGAGTAGGGATGGAGTGTGAAACAGGCAAGTTGCAGCTCTTCCAAAATGCTGGGAAGGAAGGGGAGGCATAGGAAGTGCAGGGCTCCCGTGCACCAGTGTGTGAGAGGCATGTGGGAGAGTGGAGCAGTCCATGGGCTGCAGGTGGAGCACCAGTGGGCTGCATGCACCCCATGGGTCGCAGATTGCCCACCACTGTTCTAGAGCTTCTGGACAGATTAAATGCAGAGAAAAAGCCTTACGATTTTTGGAAAATCTAAGAGGCAGCTGAGTCTAGTGAGCCTCAGTGAATCATTTAATTAGAGACCACACAGTGTCAGAAAAAGGATTTCAATTCTATCAAACCCGTCTCTTATCACAGAAAGCCACAATGTCAGATGTTACATGGCTGAGAAAAATTAATAAATCAAACTCCTTATTAAGTCTTTCTACTCCTCATTTATGAGAAATATATCCAGCTTACTCTCTTATGGCACAATAGTTGGCCTCTCAGTAGGTCATTATTCAAATCATCTTTATCCAGCGAAGGTTATTGTACAGCAGGAGAGGTGTTAAATGTCTTACTAGAGTTTTGTAGAGCAGCCTACACAGGATCCCTGGGTCCTCTCATTTGTGTCTCATCCATAATGAAGGCATGTGTAAAGAACAAGGAAGTCTCCTTTAACTTGTGATTTTGTTGGAGGAAAAAAGAAAATATATTAAAGTGGTTGTGATGCAGTTCAGATTGTTAGATCTGACTGGAGCAGACTCACCCCAACTGCATTTGAAATGTGCTGTTATCAGCAACCTTTTGAGCTATGAAACAAGCCTGCAAAGGAGCAACCAAATGTCCTAATTTAAACTCCTGGTCATATAATGAAAAGAAGAATGGTGAAACCAGCTCTATATCGCAAAAGATTTACAGGAAGGTTTCTGGACTCAAAGCAGCCTCTGCATGCAATGCGTGGGTGTTGGTAGGAAGATTGGTTTGGATCTTCATTTAAACTAACAGTTTAGGACTTACTTCTAGCAGTTTCTGAAATTACAAAATTCGATCCACTTTGTAGGCATGACAGTTATTGCTTTGTTTACACAGAGTAGTCGCTTGACAGCAAATCAGAACCTTGAAAATCTTTTCATCTATATATTTGGGAGTAGAAACTATATTTGAATTATTAGCTTTTCAGGTGTGTCAAAGACCTGAATATGAATAAGGATTCAGTCAAAGAAACAGACTTGAAAAATAGTGGTAAAACCAGTGCTTGGAATATGTTGAAAGAGGTTTTTATGATGCTTTGGTTTATTTTATTTCTTTAAAAATGGCAACACCAGTGAAGTGAAATTTATAACCTGGATAACATTGAGATTTGCAACCCAGTGAAGTTGTCAAAAATATTAAATTATACAGTATGCGCAGACAAGGTTGAGAAATTACTTTCTGTCCAAAGATTTGTTTAAGTAACATCAAAGCAGCTATATTCAATCACATTTATCTTAGCCCAGTATTCTCTTTCATTTCCTCAAGTTCAAAGAATTAACAATATTATTGGGAAACATTCACATACACACTAAAATGCTCCTAGTTCTAACACAAAATCTTATTGGCTCTGTTTATCCAATATCTTACCGATGCACTGGACTTCTGGAATGAAAATGGGAAGGTTAAGAGATTGGTAGCAACAGGAAGATTTAGGTCTTGCAGAGTGGTTTTAAAACTTCTGGTTCTCCACAGTAACCAGAGAGGACCAGAATGGGTTGCAACTGGGAGCTCAACATAAGAAGGGCATGTCTACACTACGAGATAAGGAAGAATCTAACATGTCAATTCCTGAGCACCCAATTTTGAGAAGGCAAAGGTCCGTTGTCCTCACTATGGGCAAGAATCGAATGTTGTCTGAAGTAGTGTGTCCCCGTTACAGAACCTGCCATCAACTCAGAGAGCGAGGCACCATAGGTAGCTTTGCAGTCTAGCCTATGCTTCCACCAGTGCCTTCTGGGCCCAAATCTTTGCTGTGGTTGGTTGAGGGGCTCATGTCAGCTGCATCCCATAAGGCATTCCTCTAGTCCCTCCCTCCCCCTTCACGCAAAATAAAGCGAATGCAGTGTGCGCGCACCTTTTCATGCCCTGGTTGACAGTGTGGACGCCAGAGCACCGTCATGCTCATGGGTGTTGTGGTGCGCCTGATGGCGCTGCACTTCAACAACATGCGCATGTTGCAGAGGATGAGGACAAAGCTCAACGTGGCATGGAGGCTCTGTATTCATGCTAGTGAAGCTGCCAGTCAATGCTATGCACAGAGTGAAACACTGGGTCTGGCATTGTGAGATGAGCTCAGATAGGTGGGACCACACCGCTATTCAGAGATGGTATGATCAGCAGGGCCCGCAGAACTTCTATGTGCAGAAGGCCATGTTGCTAGAACTCTGCGAATAGCTTGCCCCTGCCCTGAGGTGACCGGATACCCCCATAAGACCCACTCTGACCATGCAGAAGTGTGTGGCATCTGCCCTATGGGGACTTGCAATGCCAGACAGCTACCAGTCAGTTGGAAATCAGTTGGGGATGGGGCCAAAGGCGGAACACACATCCCCATCCTGGCCCCGACCCTTGTGTCTCGGAGTATATCAAATGCAAGGAGTACTTCTCCATGGTACTGCGTGCACTGGTGAAACACAAGGGTCGCTTCACCAACATCAGCATGGGATGGTTGGGAAAGGTGCATGATGTGTGAATCTTTCGGAACTCCTGCCTCTTCCCAAAGACGCATACAGGCACTTTTTTCCAGACCAGACAATCAGAATTAGGGAGGTGGGCATGAGAGTCAGAGATGCCTTGACAGATGTTTTTAGGCAAGACCAGTTTTGAGACTCTTCCCTGTGGCTCTGCACAAGATGCCCCTCCATTGCCAATGTTTACCTTTAATCCAGCACATGGAGCCTCCTAGAGACACTGCTACTTCCCCAGCCAGGGCAGCAGCCTGCAGCTGGTGGTGGGGGTAGCGTGAGCGGCACGGCGGCTTCCCACTGTGTGCACAAATGTCCTCCTGGGGAAGAGTGCTTATAGGTTCCTCTCCTCCTCCTCCCTCCAGGTTACCATGCGAGATATCAGTCCTCTCCCAATCACAGTAATTGGGAGCGAATGCTGACAGAATGGAGCCATAAACCTGGGTGTTATGCTGCACTGCTTTGTGGTTCAGTAATGCCAGATCACTTACTGGTGGCTTGATGTGGGAAGGTGTCCTACTGCAGTGGACGGCATAAGACTGGCCTCCCCAAAAACCTTGGGAGAAGGATCAAAGAGTTCCTATGTGAGAGCTTTATGATGCTGTGCAGAAAAGACTTGTGCTCTCTGCAGACACGTGAACAAGCTGTTTCGCATTCTCCGGGCTGCGCAGGCAGAGAGAGAATGCACTGCACCTCACACCCCACTGCCTGAACCCACTTGTAGTTAGACAAAGTTTGTGAACTCACCAGATATGCCCTCCCTGGGCTCATTAATGGTCTGGGAGACGTCTTGGGAGGAGGGTGGGAACGGCTCCACCGTCATGACCAGCTTCTGGGTCTCAGGAATCAGTGGCTGGCTAGTCTCCTCTTCCACCACCTTTTCCTCCTCTGCCACTCCACTTGCCTTCTGGGCTGACACTAGGTGTGTCTTGTCCAGACTTGACGACTATGCTGGGGGAACTGGCCCCCCAAATGGCATCCAGCTGCTCATAAGAGAGGCGTGAGGTATCACCCACAGCATCTGCTCTCCTCCTTTGTCTGGTGATAAAACTGCCTGAGCTCCTTGATTTTTACCCTGCACTGCTAGGAGTCCCTGAATAATCTTTCACCCTGAGGTAGCTTGTGATCCTGCCGTAGATCTCGGTGTTCCTCTTACTGGTTCAGAGCTCACGGGAAGATGGCTTCATCTCCCCACACCTTGATGAGGTCCAAGATCCTGAATGCTCTAAGCTGGTGCTCGTCTGCACTCCTGGGAAGTGGAGTCTGAGGGAGCAGAAGTACTCGCAGTGTCTGATGGATTGCTAGAGGAACTCATGTCCACATTTCCTGTGGTGTGCTGCTTGCTCACTATGGGCTTGCAAAGCTGGCTACACGAGACAGGCCATTCTATCATTTTTGAGGCTTTTTGAGCTCAACAGGAGAGCAGTAGAGGCAGACATGCTGGCCAGAGTGGTCAGAGCAGACAGCTGCAGGAGGTCTAATGGGGTATGTCTAAACTACATGGCTCCATCGATGGAGCCATGTAGATTAGGCTGATCGGCAAAGGGAAATGAAGCCACGATTTAAATAATCGCGGCTTCATTTAAATTTAAATGGCTGCCGCGCTGAGCCAACAAACAGCTGATCAGCTGTTTGTCGGCTCAGCGCGCTAGTCTGGACGCTCCCGCACCGACCTGAAAGCCCTTTATCGACCTCCCCCTTATGCTTTGTAGGATGAGGTTTACCGGGGAGGTCAATAAAGGGCTTACATGTCGGCAGGGGAGCGTCCAGACTAGCTCCCTAAACCGACAAACAGCTAATCAGCTGTTTGTCGGCTCAGCACAGCAGCCATTTAAATTTAAATGAAGCCGTGATTATTTAAATCGCGGCTTCATTTCCCTTTGCCCAACAAACAAATCTACATGGCTCCGTTGACGGAGCCATGTAGTTTAGACGTACCCATGGAGGCCAAGTGTTGAATTTCTGGCAACACTGCGTCTATAGTAGCGTAACTTTGACCATGCATGGTCGGGAATAGCATTACTCCTGGTGAAAAGCAGGAGTATAAGAATCGACTTCAGCAGCCCCTAAGGGCGGCGCAACAGGATTGATAGTGTGGATGCATCACTTAGAAAATCGACCATAGGTGGCTAAATTCAGTGTAAAGACCTAGCATAGACCAGGTCAAACAGCCATGCTGGAACAGACCAAAGGTCCATCTAGCCCAATATCCTTTCTTCTGACAGTGGTCAATGCCAGGTGCCCAACAAAATGAACACTACAGGTAATCATCAAGTGATCTATCTCCCGTTGCCCATTCCCAGCTTCTGGCAAATAGAGGCGAGGGACACCAAGCCTGCCCATCCCAGCTAATAGCAATTGATGGACTTATCCTCCATGAATTTATCTAGTTATTTTTTGAACCCTGTTAAAATCCTGGCCCTCAGAACATCCTCTAGCAAGGAGTTCCATAAGTCGACTGTCATTGTATGAAGAAATAATTCCTTTTGTTTGTTTTAAACTTGATACCTATTTAATTAATTGAATTTGGTGTTTGGTATGGGAACAAGTATATAACTTTTCCTTATTTACTTTCTTCACACCAGTCATGATTAATAAACATAAGAACTTCCTAGAGAAGTATAGTTGAGGATAAAAACATAGTTCTTTGTATCAGAAGAGAGTGAACTCCTCTTGCTAAAGTAGCAGGAAAGGGAAATGGCCCCCTCGCTGGAGGAATGGTGAGTGAACAGGGAAAGTGAAAAAATAGCAGAGACCTATGAAATCAACAGCACAAAACGCAGCCAGGGAGTCCATAGTGCAAATTGCTCTGCTAGTCAAGGGATTTGGTTTTGGTAATTCGTGCGTTGAGTGATTCTGAATGTTATCCACTTCCACAGAGAATGCGCACAAATACCTGATAAATTCCCCAATATTTGCCAGTGGAGATGCTGCCACCAATACCCTGTATGCTCTTCACCTCACTGATGAGGAAAAGAGAGAATATGAGAAAGGGAAAGAGGCTTTTAACACCCATCTCAAAAACAGACATATTTGTTATATATTAAAGGACCAAATTTAATAGGAGATGCCAGGAAGAAGGAGAAACTCAAGTCAATTTTTGCAGGATATGGAATTCCTGAAGTCCCCATATCTGATGAGCTGAGTTAACCACTGTAACACTGCTAGCATTTGTACAGATCTCTGATTTTGAACCATATACTAGTACGGTGTTTCTCAATCAGTGGTATGAATACTTTTAGGGGTACTCAAGAGAAGTCTGGGAGGGTATGTCAACACAAGTGAAATTTGGAGAAAACTGAATTTTTGTTTTAAGTTTTACAGCGTTTTATTATTTTTGTACTTTTTACACGCAAAAATTTCATTGCCCGCCCAGCTCCGATTAAGTTGTTTAAACATGTGTGTTGCAACACTAGAAAAAAATTGTGTGTGTCTGAAAACTGTAGGTACTGGGGGTACTTTTTTTTTTAAAAAGGGGTACTTTATTAAAAAAAAAGGTTGAGAAACACTGTACTAGCATATCCACATTACCCCCAGAGCATCACTGGAGTGGAGAGAGCAATGCAGACTTTAAAAAGGCTCCTGCAAAAATCAATGGACTCATACAAAGTGCTCCTGGCATATCTAACAGTCAACATCGCTTGCATCTGAAATATCTTTAGCAGAATTTTTGATGGGAAGATGACTAAGGATTTTTTTTACCTATGTTTAAACATAAGTGGTCTGAAAGAATTTCAAAAACACGATGCTGAAATAAAAAATTCACCAGCAACAAAAGGTCAATATTTGGCACAGAACAAAAAGGCTACCTGAACTGAGACCAGGGAACCAAGTGTGGACAAATGTTTCCAGACATTTCGAATTTAGCGAAACTCCAAGATCTCACTGGTGGAGACTCCACTCCAGTGCAATCCCCTTCTTTTTCACTGATTTCTGAACCAGCACCTCTGAATTCATGTGCTTCTTTGCTGTAAAAGCTCTGTAACAGATATCAGAACAGCAGCAAATGCCAGTGATTAGCCACTCAATTGTAACATTCCATCATTTTACAGTAATCTAGCAGTGGGGAGTTAGGAATATATTTTAGTCTGAAGTGAATCTTGTACTCAGTAACATTGAGAATTTTTTAACCTGCCTTGTTGCTAGTAGCAGTGATTGTGGGAATTCTTCAGTGTAAGAAGGAAAGTAATCACCGATATGCCCCTGATTGCTTAAAATCTGGGCTATTGTTTATTGATTAACAGGGAATGGAAGCCACAATTTATCATCTACAGGGAATTGTTAACTAACAAAAACCTAAAACCAATCACATTACAGAGGCATTTGGAGAGAAAGCACCTGAGCTATGAAGACAAGACAGTTGATTTTCTTTAATGAAAAAGGAAAGATTTGGAAATGTCAGAAAAATTCTTGAATGTGACTATCCTGAACAAGAGCAAGCATTGCATGCCACTTACCTTGCTGCACTCTACATTGCCAAGTGTAAACACTTTCAACTACTCGCTCAGGAGTTAATTTTACCTTCTGCTACAGACATGTGCGCTGAATTATTAGGAGAGTCAGCTGCTAAAGTTTAAAACAATCCCTTTCTCCAACAATGTTATGCTGAGAGGAATCAGTGCTGTTTCAGAAAACAACCAACTGCAGTAACTGACCATCTTTCAGGAAGTGATTACTTGGTTTTAGAATTAGGCAAATCTAGATAGCAAATGGTGCCATTTTGCTGGCTTATGTGAAGCATGCATAGGATGGTGAAGTTCAAGAACAATACCTACTGCTGTTGATATATTTTGTGCACTGGATAATTATATGCAGTAGTGAGATGGAACTGGACAAAGTGTTTTGGTATTACAACAGATGGAGCTGCTTCAATGACAGGGAAGGATTTAGGAATTGCATAAAGAATCCTTTTGAAAAGCACCCAATGCAAAATGGAAACATTGTTTCCCACACAGGGTGGTGTTAGCAGGTAATGAAATGATATCTGAGCCTCACAAACCTATATCAATTATATCAAACACTATGTCAAAAATGTCCAGTGCTTCCAGGTTTTTCTGTCAAGAAATAGATAGCGCTGGTGTCCATCTGCTTTTCAGTGCTGAGGTTTATTGGTTGTCCCACCTCATGTATACAGAGACAAATGAGTTGGCAGCTTTTCTCAAGGAAAAAATGGTCTCACCTAGCAGAACACTTCAGTAACAAGGCATGACATACTTACATTGCATATCTTGCAGGTTTATTTTATAAAATATTAAATCTAAATGATTTACATCTGTCTTTACAGGGCAGAGGGCACAATTGCTTTCTGAACAAATTAGTTGTTTAATGCAGAGTTGTTGTAGCTGTTGTAGCTGTGTTGATCCCAGAATAATAGACACACAAGATAAGTGAGGTGTTATCTTTTACTGAACCAACTTCTGTTGGTGAGAGAGACAAACTTTCAAGCTTACATATAGCTAAAGAAGAGCTATGTGTGGCTCAAAAGCAAACGCTGAACATACTGTATGTATATTAGTGGATTTGCTTTAATGAGGCACAGAACTACAGGCAGTCCCCGGGTTACGTACAAGATAGGGACTGTAGGTTTGTTCTTAAGTTGAATCTGTATGTAAGTCGGAACTGGCGTCCAGATTCAGCCGCTGCTGAAACTGATCAGTTTCAACAGCGGCTGAATCTGGACGCCAGTTCTGACTTACATACAGATTCAAATTAAGAACCCCAGGCATCCCCAAGTCAGCTGCTGCTGAAACTGATCAGCGGCTGATTCCAGGAAGCCCGGGGCAGGGGCTTCCTGTAGTCAGCCACTGGTCAGTTTCAGCAGCGGCTGACTTGGGGACACCTGGGGCAGAGCAGCTGGGGTGCTGCTGGGTTGGTCTAGTAGCGCCGCCGCTCCTCAGCGCTACTGGACCAACCCAGCAGCACCCAAGCTGCTCTGCCCCAGGCATCCTGATTCAGCCGCTGCTGAAACTGACCAGCAGTGGCTGAATCAGGACGCCTGGGGCAGAGCAGCTGGGGTGCTGCCGGGTTGGTCCAGTAGCGCCCAGAGCGGCGCTACGGGACCAACCAGCAGCGCCCCAGCTGCTGTACCACAGGCGTCCGAAGCAAAGCCACGGAGCACGGGGGCAGCGGGACAGCCCAGACGCGCCGTGGCTGTCCTGCTGCCCTCGGGCTACACGACTTTGCTCTGCTTTGCTCCCCGTCTCCCTGGTCTGCAGACCAGGGGGACGGGGAGCAAGGCGGCAGGACACGCGGGCAGCGGACAGCCCAGATGTGTCTGGGCTGTCTGCTGCCCTCGGGCTCCGCGGTTTTGCTCTGCTTTGCTCCCCGTCCCCCTGGTCTCCAGCAGACCAGGGAGACGGGGAGCAAAGCAGAGCAAAGCCGCGGAGCACGCGAGCAGCGGATAGCCCAGACGCGTCTGGGCTGTCTGCTGCCCGCGTGCTCCGCCGCTTTGCTTCCTCTCCCTGGTCTGCTGGAGACCAGGGAGAGGGCCCCGTTCGTAACTGCGGATCCGACGTAAGTCAGATTCGCGTAACTCGGGGACTGCCTGTATTGACTAGAGCTGGGCAGGAAACTTTCCCCATTCTTCAAACAATGTCTAGTCTTCAAAAAATTTTCCTGGCTCCACTTAGGATGAAAAGTCAAAATCCTAAAACATTTATGAACCAAAAAGAAATAAAAAAAAAATCAACCCCAACCCCACAAAACCATTGCCAATTCAGACCAAGTGAAATATTTCATTTAGATTTTCACTTTTCTCTTTTTTTAAATTGTAGCTGAAACGTCAAAGCAAAAAGTCATCCCAAATCAGAAAGCCAGAACTAGTAATTTTGAAAATGTCAAACCAAAATATTTTAATTGTTTCAAAACTTAATTTTTTGAACCAAGAGACCAAGAAACCTGTTTTGTGAACAGCTTGTATCAATCAATTGGCATTTTTTGAGAAAAATATTCATAGAAAAATTTCCAATAATCTCCACAACTGGCATTTGCCAATTTCATTTTTTTCACTGTATGCATTAAAAAGTGATAAATAGAAAGTTTTAAAACAATGTTGGGAATTATTGTAGTGTGTCCATCAACAGTGGCACAAATGAGATAATGGTGAAGAGCTTTGAACATCCTCTATCAATAGAAGTAGCCATACTTTGTATCACAAAATACGAGTGTAAAAAGGTAGCACACACTGAGAATCAGCATTTTATAACAGATGTTTCTTAAATGATCTTCCTAGAAGCAAGATACATTTCTTCAGGACAATGTAGAAAATTGTAATAAAAAAGCCCAACATCAGTTTTTTTTATTCTATTCAATTTTTAACATTTGAAAAAAATAAAATAGAAGAAAAATGTACATGAAAATTTGACTCAAAAAATTGAAATGGCCCAATTAGCGCACAGCTGCATCCTAGCTATGTGCTAAAGACCCATAGGTTTCAGGGTCTGGGGCTCCTAGCCAGCTCTGAGGCCATATGTGGCCACAATGAATAACATGTTGAGAACCACTGGTCTAAATGAAACATTTAGATTTTCATAGAATTCCCAATTTCCTCCCTCTGACTGAAACAACTGTGCAAATTCTGCATTTTTTTTGGTTATAAAGTTTCACACAAGATACTTTGCTAAGTACCTGTCATTTCATGTATCCGTTAAGCACTATGCACAACTACAGCATTGTATAACAACTGTGCATTTATCCCTGACTGGGAACCACTGGTGAAGGGAAATGGGGTCATATTTCTCTGGTCCAGCTAACAGCACTAAGTGGAGGAAGAAAGGGCAGGAAGATCAAAAATTGGCCATAAGGCAATTTTTCATTTCTTGAATCCTTGGGGCTGCAGGGGACTGGGCTAGTTCCTAATGTTCCAGCTACCTTCAGGAGGCCCAAAGGGTTGTTCTAATTGTTGGGGACCAGCAGCATGCCAGCAATGCCCCCTCCCGACTATTCTTTTCCAGGGATCAGGAGAGTACCATAGGCGCCATTGCACAGCAACCAAAACTGGAGGAGAATTTATCCCAGCAGAGAAAACTTCCAATGCCTGGTTTGACTAGGCTTCAGATTAATGAAGAAGGTGATTTCTGGTTAAATAATTTTAAAATGCACACACAATATACTCAATAAATGTTAGCATCTGAAAGAGAGAAGCTGTATTTATTTCTCTTTTTATATAAGTAAAGGGGCAGCCATCCAGTGACGTGATTGGCTGGCCCAGTTTCCATTTAGTTGCAGAAATAAAATATAAAGCACTGATGTTAACCACCACCACCAAACTCCAGGGAACTGGTAGTCAATGCTTTGGACTGCTGTTGGGAAGCCCACATGGGGACCCTTTGCACCCCAGGCATATGGTCCCCTCAAGAGAGGTCGCTAAGGGAAATCAGGAACGCACGTAAGGTGTTCTTACCGTGCCTCAAGGGCAGAGTGGCGAGTGTCTTCACGGGATGGAAGCCACCTCAGATACTACACTGCAGGAATGGATGCTTGCTGACATCCAAGATGAGTGGGAATAGCAGGTCTTCTGGTGCCAGGCTTCCATCACCGACAGGGACCCCGACAAGCGAAAACATCCGGAGTGTCTGCGAGTGCTTTGACTGCCCGAAAAACCGTTCCTCGAGTCTGAGGAATGGTGCCAGGTGGAGGCTCCATGGTGCCAGGACTGGTACCAGGAGAGACGGGACATGCCTCTGACTGGACAGTCTTGGTGACGGCGAGTGCCTACAGTGCAGTGAATGGTGCCGGTACCATGGCAAGGGGTCCCGTCAGTGGCATGTCGAGAAGGGAAGAGTCACCATGTCCTCGATGGAGACGCGTGCCTGCACAAATCTGTGCACTGACTCTGGCGACATGGAACATCACATGTGCCTTAGTCTCTTGTGCAGACCTATGGGGACTTTGGGGTGCTCTTCTCTTGGACACCAGAGGAGAGCGGGACTGGACCATGCCAGGAGATCAGGGACCAAATGGCGGTTTACCCCAGGGCTGGAGCTCTGTAGGTGAAGAGGGTGGAACTGATATGGCACTTATGCCCTGCATGGCTTGGCAGGCCCTCAGCATAGAGGGAAGACAGATCTCCAACACCTGACGATAGCAACCCGAACGCCGGGCTTGGTGTCCTCTCAGGCTTCTCCAGCCTGTCCACTGGCTTGTTGCTTTTCTTCCCCTTATCTTTATGAGGGGACTTGTCACTGCCCGGCTTCCCAGCAGGCCTAGCTGGGGCTGTGGGTAATGAAAGGTGCCGAGCCAACAGCTAATCCAGCAAAGCTTGCATGGACTCTGTTAAGAGTGCTTTGAGAGGCTAGGTATTGCTTAGGGAAAAGCTTCTGGCACCGGTGCATGTGGCTGGCACACATACCTACATTGAATGGACATGAGCAATCACTCGAAGAAGTATTGTTCCAAACATTAATATTTGCTCTGCCACACATTATTTTTGCAGAACACTGACAGACTTTGCCACTCATGTGAATAAGTGTTAACTATCTTCAAAATTATCATTGATTCCAAAGGATTGATTTTTCCGTACAACAGTAGAACATTAAATCTTTATTTTTAAAAAAAGAACAAACTGCTCAGCAGCAGAAAGTAAATTATTCCAGGAAGTTGACCTCTTGTAAGCGCTGAAGACTATTTAGAGAGATGAAATCTCTGCAGTTTAATGCAGTGGATTTTCCCTGTATTGTTTGAACTTTATCCTTAATATTTGAATAGTTATATTTGAATAGTTATTTTACATATATCTCAAAATCCCATACAGTAATGCAAAAACTTGTTATTAAAATAAGACCTTATAGCAGAATATTTGTCTACATAATAAACCTAAGGATGTAATAAGCATTAAAAGATACAAAAAAGCTTACGAAGGAAATTCAGAGCTATGGTCACTGGTTATATTCTGATCTCATCCTCTTGCAGGTCAGATTCTGATCTTGTTTACACTGGAGAAAATCTCTATCAACTTGAGAGTTAAGTGAAATTATTCTGGATTTTCAAATGTATGGTTGGCATTCTATATGCTCTGAAATACTATATACATTTGTGCCCAGTCACCGTGAGCTGCAATCAGAGCAAAGGGATGCAAATCCATGGGTGCAACAAAGCATTACTTGCTGGGGAAGGTGGCTCTAATTCACCTTTCTGTTCCCATCTTAAATCAAAACAGCCTATGTTACACTGACTCAACTGTCTCAAAGGGACCATCTTCTGCCTGAGGATCCTGGAACCATACTTCACTCAGCAAATCTCATGCTGGGTGTAGAGCCTGCAACATCCACCTTAGGTTACCAGAGGAGTCATCAGCTGTCCTTTTGAGGCCACTTTCTGACTGCTTTGGGTTTCCTTGGCTGCACAAAGCAGCTGGAAGCCCAAGTATATGGCCCATAGTTTCAATAGTGAGGTCCATAATTACAAGCTATATGCATCACATTGCACATCTTCTCCCAGCATTCATTTAGTTCAGAAATTTCTGTGTGGCGCAGTTCCAATTCAGGGATTTGACCTAAGTGCCTCTTGTCATGACACCTTTGCTCATCAGGCAGTCAGGAGAAAATTGACTTCCTAGGGTTACACCACAGAGATGTCTGAGTTAATGCAAAGAGGAAAAGAGAAAGTTAGTTACTTGTTCTGCTTCTTTGGTGATCTGATCCCAAAAGATTCTTGCACTTGGGCTGTGTGTGCTCCCTACTGAAGCGACGCTAGTTCTGTTACTTGACCCTACAAGGCAGGCTCAGGAGGAACACCAGTTAGAACCTTCCTTCAGACTGCTGGGTGCTTGTCATCAACAGCCACATGCCATAGGAGGCTGCAGTGTTTTGTCTCCTTGCCTTCACCTCTATTTCCTGGAACAATTTACTGAGTAAAGAACAAAGTTTCCCCCCCACCGCCCAATCTCATTGTCACTAACCTCTGCGCCTCTCTGATCTTTCCAGCACAGAGTTCCTATAGCCTAACCACTGCCTCATCTCCTTTGTTACTCACCTATCTAAAGTCCTTCTGCGATGTCTAAGCTGTACGCCTTTCAACCTCCTTTTTCCTGGTCTCTCATCGCCATAATCTCTGTTATTGAAATTCTTCCATCTTTATATGCTGATGACTCACAAGTATACCTATTCTCCAGCTCCTCGCTCATCTCTCTCCAACCAGTTCCACATCTCAGGATGTATCTCTGACACCTCCCACTCTGTGTCCAAATTCTTTTGCTTTCCACCACAACATATTTAACATGAGACCTTTCTGCTCTGCTCAGGAAACTCTTCACCAAGTCCACATCATCTCTTTCCTTCTCACTATCACTTCCTCCTCCCATCCATGCAAAACTGTAAAACTGAACTGTCTCCCTTCTTCACATCAAATTCAAGATTCGTGTCATTGCCTTCTGGGTCTTACATTTCTCTGCCATCCGCTATATTCCCTGTTCCTGCCTCTTACTGAGTCAACCGTACCCCCCTCCACTTTGCCAATAATGATATGCTTGTAAATCCACTTGACCACTTCTCCAATCAGCATCCATGCAGTTTCTGACATGCTGCTCACCATGCAAGGAATATCTTAGAATCATAGAATAATAGGACTGGAAGGGACCTCGAGAGGTCGAGTCCAGCCCCCTGCCCTCAAGGCAGGACCAAGCTCCGTCTACACCATCCCTGACAGATGTCTATCTAACCTGTTCTTAAATATCTCCAGAGAGGGAGATTCCACCACCTCCCTTGGCAATTTATTCCAATATTTGACCACCCTGACAGTTAGGAATTTTTTCCTAATGTCCAATCTAAACCTCCCCTGCTGCACTTTAAGCCCATTACTCCTTGTCCTGTCCTCAGTTACCAAGAGGAACAAATTTTCTCCTTCCTCCTTGTGACACCCTTTTAGATATTTGAAAACCGCTATCATGTCCCCCCTTAATCTTCTTTTTTCCAAACTAAACAAGCCCAGTTCATGAAGCCTGGCTTCATAGGTCATGTTCTCTAAACCTTTAATCATTCTTGTCGCTCTTCTCTGTACCCTTTCCAATTTCTCCACATCTTTCTTGAAATGTGGCGCCCAGAACTGGACACAGTACTCCAGCTGAGGCCTAACTAGTGCAGAGTAGAGCGGCAGAATGACTTCACGAGTTTTGCTTACAACACACCTGTTGATACAACCTAGAATCATATTTGCTTTTTTTGCAACAGCATCACACTGTTGACTCATATTCAACTTGTGGTCCACTATGACCCCTAGATCCCTTTCCGCCATGCTCCTTCCTAGACAGTCGCTTCCCATCTTCTATGTATGGAACTGATTGTTCCTTCCTAAGTGGAGCACTTTGCATTTCTCTTTATTAAACCTCATCCTGTTTACCTCTGACCATTTCTCTAACTTGCTAAGGTCATTTTGAATTATGTCCCTATCCTCCAAAGAAGTTGCAACCCCACCCAGTTTGGTATCATCTGCCAACTTAATAAGCGTACTCTCTATCCCAATATCTACATCATTGATGAAGATATTGAACAGTACGGGTCCCAAAACAGACCCTTGCGGAACTCCACTTGTTATCCCTTTCCAGCAGGATTTAGCACCGTTAACAACAACTCTCTGACTACGGTTATCCAGCCAATTATGCACCCACCTTATTGTGGCCCTAAGTTATATTTGCCTAGTTTATCAATAAGAATATCATGCGAGACCGTATCAAATGCCTTACTAAAGTCTAGGTATATGACATCCACCGCTTCTCCCTTATCCACAAGGCTCGTTATCTTATCAAAGAAAGCTATCAGATTAGTTTGGCATGACTTGTTCTTCACAAACCCATGCTGGCTATTCCCTATCACTTTATTACCTTCCAAGTGTTTGCATATGATTTCCTTAATTACCTGCTCCATTATCTTCCCTTGGACAGACGTTAAAATGACCGGTCTGTAGTTTCCTGGGTTGTTCTTATTCCCCTTTTTATAGATGGGCACAATATTTGCCCTTTTCCAGTCTTCTGGAATCTCCCCTGTCTGCCATGATTTTATAAGGTCATTTCTCTTTCAGATTCTCTTCCTTCCCTGCCTTGGCTTTAAGTCAACTGCTGATAGCTAGGTTAAAGGGGGACTCATATACAACTGCTATTTATTTAAAATTCAGATGTGCTGGTACCATTCAAGCCGTATGCTTAGTTAGCCTTTATACCACCTCTTTTTATTACTGTTATCCTCAGAGTGCTTTCTCCCCATTCTTTCTTATTGGTTGTTCAACTTATTACTTTCACATTAGATTGTATGGTTCGTCAGAGTGGTGATCATATTTTCCCATGTGATTACACCACTCTAGCACAGCCACTCTCTCACTCTGACTGGAACTTGGCACCCTACCACAATGCTGCCAATACACTGAAGCACTGAGTCAGAGGTGAGCTACACGAAGACAGAGCAAATACTCCAGGCTGTTCCTTTGCAAGCCAAAATGAGAGAAAAAGAGGGGAGAGTTTTTTAAAGAGATGACTTATAAGGCTTTTCTTCTGCTGTGAAGATTAGGAAGGTGGTTGCTCTTGAGACCCCCTGTGTAGCTGTTAGGATACAGAATAAAACTGGCAGTTTCCTGTGATAGACTCCTCTTGCCTTGTTTCCTAAACTGAGGAAAAAATATCAGTTACCAGTAGCAAACCTGTATGAAGGAGAACCACTGGAGTTAGAGGATTCTAAACTTTCAAATAGCACTGAAACATTGGATTCAAACCATTCTTAAGATGGAGTCCACTAAAATCACATCAGAATTCATCTGGAAGGGGGGAAAAGTATGATAGTAGTCACAATTTCATGATTTAAGATGAGCGATTTCATGACTGTTCACAGGATTAGAAACTGAAGTTTTTCTAGCATTGTAAATAACTTCAGTACTTGTTTATAGTTTGGATGAGGGTCAGAGACAAAATGGCACTTGTGTCTTGGTGCAGCCCTCATTTCATTGGAGTGGGTCCAGGATCTTCATGCCAGATCTTCAGCTAGTGAAATCAAAGTAGCTCCATTGAAGTCAGTGTAGCTGTGACAAATATATGAGTTGAGGTTTACCCAATGGTGTAAAACTTTCAATCTCTTAATGACTTGTGTAAAACTGAGTGTTTTAATACAAATTAAAAAGTGTTTTTTCCTCTCTCAAGTATTTACAATTTATACAGCTCAATTTCAGCAATAACCTTAATATTATCTTTCTTCACAAAGTAGTTCTATATAGAACATTTAGTCAACATTTATTTTATCAGAATATCAGTTTAATGGTTTCTGAACTCAACTTGTCTGTTTTCTTCTGATCAAATATACAGGAAGATGTAGAGGGATAATATTTCACTTGAACTACATTCTTGCTATGAAAATTGATTTAAAAAAAGCCTTTGATATCATGAAAGCCAGCTACGTGTTTTGTAACTGGCATTCTTCCAGATGTGTTGCTCATGTCCATTCCACTGTAGGTGTATGTTGCTCTCCATGTGCACCAGTGCTGGAAGTTTTTCTGTTAGCAGTACCCATACGGGAGTACACATGACACATGGAGTGGCACCTCCACGGCACTGAATAAGAGGCAGTGTGTGCTCCCCCACACTCAGTTTCTTCTTGCTCAATATTCTGACAGTGGGGAAGAAGGGTGGGTCATGGAATGCATATAAGCAACAAACCTCAAAGAACACTAGTTACAAAACAGGTAACTGTCTTTTTTCTTTAAGTAAGTTATGCTTCCACAATAAACAGATTGCACTACAGTGTTTCTATAAAGTGAAATGAAAAATGGCATTTTGTTTGTTTCTTTTTTTCAGTGCAAATATTGGTAATGGCACACTTTGTTTTCAGTGCTGTAATTGAAATGACTATTTGAAAATGTACAAAATAATCCAAAATATTTAATTCATTTCAAATTATATTCTATTACTTAACAGTACAATTAACTGCAATTAATTTTTAAATTGCCATTAATATTTGCATTAATTACATGAGTTAACTTCAATTAATTGATAGCCCTACATTTAACAAATATTAGCACATTTTAAAAAGTTATTCTGATTCACCAGTTCTTGAGTTTCCTCTTCAGCACAGGAAGGAAAAACTCTGCTTTAAAAATATTTATTATAGCCAAGACTATATCACTTAATAGCTCTCTGGAAATGCTTATGCTTGGGCTTTCTAGCCCACAGAGTTGAACCTCTGACCTCTGCAAAACATGTAGAATTCTTCTGTTTGAATATTGGTTGAGTACCCTGTTGCTGGCAACGGGATGGATGGATATCGTAAGCACAAACAATTAGACTACTAGCACAAGTAAATTAACACCTATTCTTTTAAACCATTGACTTTATTAAAATACTTAATACATAGTTTGCAGAGGAACATACTGACATTTTCTGAGAACTCCATTGAAAGCAAAATGTATCTGTACATGTACTATTTAACAAAAAACAACTCAGAGGATGGGTTCATACTCTATATTCTAAGAGCAACTTTAGTTTTTCTCAGGTTTTTTTGGCACAGTCTCTTCCTTGCCTCCTTGACACCTATCTCAGAATATCTAGTAGCAGAGTGGGGCTCATATTCTTACAAACAAACAAAAAACAAAACAAAACAAAAACAAAAGTGGAATTTCCATTGTTTTTATCTGATCCTTCACTCTGCCCTTCTCATTTCTTTTTTTAAAACCTTGTACAGAAAACCAAACATGATCAGCCTCTTTCAAAGCTGCAGTGCAGAAAAAACTTCAAGTCAAATCTGAGCAGAGATCTCCCCAACCATCAGATCATCTCTCAATATCTTTACAATTCCTTCAATATACCCACTGCAAAACTTGATGGGAAGAAAACAGTAAAGTCAAAATATGCAAAGGACAAGAGTGCGCATTCATGAACTGCGTGAAATGCACATCGAGGGCAGGCTACAAATGCACAAAAGAAAATGACAAATTATAAACTTAAAAAAATTCTGTTGAAATAAAGAGACAAAAGGTGTGAAGGAGAAGAGAGGAAATAAACTGAATATTTAAAACAAAATGCTCTTTTTCACATACCTCAGTTAAAAGGTTCCAATTACCATAGACATTTAAACAGCAATAAAGACTGATGATAAAATATATATGTCATCATGACTTAACACAATGGTAAGGCTGAAAGTCTGGGGAAAACCACAACAAACATTATGTAGAAAAGAAATGTACAATGAGTTTCCATGAAGGATGCATTGAGGTTGCATAGGTTTTCACATCAAATTCATAAAGTTGCTTTTGGGATATAATTTTTCAACCGTGCATAGTTGATATATCTGTTATAAGGAGAGTACATAGAAAGTATGTATGGTTGAAACATGAGCTTTGAAGAGCACACTTTTTCCTTAAGTTTTACTGCAGCAAAATAAAGCAACTTATTTAACCTCTTCAGTGCCCTAAAACATGTATGGAGTATCCCAGGAAAGACACATGAGGATTACCATGTGAATGATACAGTGTATATTTATACATGTTGAAACAATTGGAGGAGCCGCCCCGCCCCCAAGTATAGCCCTAAAGTTTCCATATAGAAAAAATACTTCATGAGTTAACTTTATTTACAAACATTAAAAGTCATTTAAGTATAAACTATTTTAGATCAGATTATTATATCAACTGAAATTATGTTAATCAGACTGTTGAATGACTGGATCACTCATATTTAGTTATATAGTTATTGAAAAACAAGTATAAACACCAGCTCATTAATTGGACAGAAAACTTTTAAAACTGCACTTTTATAATTACGTTTGTTTTTAGTTAGTTCAGACTGAGAGCAATGCCTCCATAAGTCTGTTGGAATGCAGCTTTTCCATCTTAATTGAGTGAACAACTGCCAACTGTACTGCAGCAAGAGCCATTAGGCTATTTGTTTCATCACTGGCTATAAGTGAAATAAAGTCAGCGGATTAGAATATTGTCACAGGACAATTGACTACTGTTTTGAAAACTGTCTTGGTATTCAGCATGTTAATTTCCACTGATAAATGTCTTGCTCTGCTTTTGTCTAATCATAGGATCCCTTTTTCTGTGACAGGGCTCTATTCCATTGGAATTACCTCCTCCTTAAAGGTGGTGTTTGGCATTTCTTTTGCCATTTTGCACCTGGATCTAAGACAACATTATTAGTACTAGTTATTACTCTTGCATATCACAGTGAAGATGTACCTTTAAATATTATTTATAATGGCTTCACTATGGAGAACTACATCTTGCATTAGAAACTGTCTGAAACCAGAGACTTTAATACTAAGGATTTCATGTGTGATCCTTATCTACAAATAAACTTAAAATGCAGAGCTAAAATTGACCCATCAGACATTAAGTGTGTCACTTTAGATAATGAAATGAAAACAAAACACAACCCCCCAGAACAACCCGGCACATTTCTTTTAGAAAGGATGCTATTTACAACCATAAAGATTCAGTTCTTTAATAATAATAAAAAAAAACCCACCTCAGCTAATTTTAAAATTAGTACACTTAATAAGGTTTTGCAAACCAACACAGTGCACAAACAACATTGCTGTTTGTTCTTGAACATGAGTCTCAGAAATGTAGGAACACGAATATAAATTATACTAAGAATGAAAAATTTCAACTAATTAAATAAAAAGAAAGAAAACGAAACACCACTATATTTGAAACACGGCCTCTAAAAAGTTCAGTGTTCCAATATTTTCTCACAGTTCCAGATTGCCAACATTATAAGTTAAAGGTGAAAGATACCCATGTATAAACAAGGCAGCTTTCCACTGATTCTATACTGTTCTTGTCTAAACCTTTGGATATTTCAATCTTCAAATCCCATAAAGTAAGGTTGAATTTGCCAGTTACAAAAAGTACATCGGTTCATGATGTGGCATTTGAAAAAATGCATCTAGATATTTACAGGATGCTTAGAATGACTATTTTGAAAATGTTTTCTTTTTTTTTTAAATCCACACTTTTTCATTTCACCTTCTGTAGAATTGTAAACAACATGCTTTGCATTCGGCATGCGGCCTTAAGTTATGGTGCGTGGTCTTTTGGGAGGAGGTGGGGGCATAAGTTCAGCATCAGGATCCAGGTGATGTTTATGCGTCTGTCCTTGAGAAGCTGCTGTACACCTATCAATGAACTCAAACAGCATTTCCTTTGTAACTGGATTTTGGATGCTATTACATACAGCTGGGAACAAAGAACACATTTTGATGTTAATAAACTGATTGGTTGCATGCAACACTTGAACAATTTGATCCAGTACATGCAAAATAAATGACAGTATTTGGCATAAATGTTCAGCTTTGAACATATCATTTTATAGAACTTTTGTGTTAGGGATGAAATTATTCTACTTTGTTCTCACACAGCTTAAGACTAGAGAGAGTAAAGAACTGCTGTCCCAACAGGCACCCAGTCTAGCCTTCCAGTCAAGAGAATAATTCTTTGTCAAAAAGTAAAATTAAATCCAATATAAATGTCAGGAATTAACACATTACTTAGACATGTGGTAGGAACAAAGCTCTTGTACAATGTGTCTTCTGGCTCTGAAGCCTTACAGGTAGGAATACATTATTTTATCCATTTTGACAAATTTGGAACTGAAATGGCTAAGTCTTTGTATTTTTCACCAAATAGCAAACAATTTAAACAATTTATGTAAAGGCTTGATTCTGAACTATCATCTTTATCATTTTTGCTGTGCAACCTGTCTCATGTAATGAATCCTGAGACTTAGGAAAAAAAGACAAGCAGCAAGATATATATAGAATTAAGGTGGAATTCCATGACAAGAATATAAGATAAGTCTATAAATGATTTTGAGACATAGTCTGAGGATAATCAGCTATACAACAAAGGCAGTTGCGTGAGGAAGAACAATTATTACTTTCTTGAGCCTCAACATCCATTAAATAAAATGAGCAAGCTTCTCTCCCTCAACGGACATAAAAAATCTTCATGACTAGAAATTAAAAGTATGGTTCCATGGCCTCTGAAGATACTCTTTTCATGCCACTGTAATTCTGGAACCATGCACAATATTAATGTAACATTAATAAAACCTTCCCTAATGTCAATGATTTTTATAATTATAAAAATTTAGTATAAAGGTGCTTAAAAAATGTCTACTGTATGCATTGGATTTAGTCCATTTTAAACACAATATTTTAATTAAAAGTAGCAAACTTTGCTAAAACAAACAAAAATTATAAAAATAAAGAAGTTAACACCCCAGCAAGCGTGTGATGGTAAAAACACGATTTTTTAAAAAAAATTTTGAACTGTGACAGTGTAAAAAGAAAAAAGTTTAAAAAAGGGGAAGAAGAAGCATGCTCACACTTCCTTTTAGCATTACTATTTCTTTCCAGCTTTTTTTTCAAATATGGAAAAAAGGGAGTCTCTCGGCCACACCAGAGATCTCTTCCAATGGGGAAAATTTAAGAAAAATGGAAGGGATAGAACCCATCAAAAGTACAAAACCAACTTTTTTCAACAATTGAACCAAAAATGCATACATTTTTAAAATTTCATTGTAAAAATAATTTCCCATGAGAAGTTTCATTTTTTACAAAGATCTCTCTCTCTCTCTCTATATATATATATGTATACAGTAAACTTCCGATAATCCAGCACCGTTAGGACTCAGGGGGTGCTGGATTATCAGATATGCTGGACTATCGGAAGGGGGGGCTATGAAGGGTCTGGGGTAGAGCGGGGGGGGATGTGCCCCATGGCACTGCGGGACCAACCCAGCAGCACCCCAGCTGCTCTGCCCCAGACTTCCCCAAGTCAGCCGCTGCTGAAACTGACCAGCGGCTGACTCTGGGAAGCCCGGGGCAGAGCAGCTGGGGTGTCAGCTGCTGGTCAGTTTCAGCAGCGGCTGACTTGGGGAAGTCTGGGGCAGAGCAGCTGGGGTGCTGCCGGGTTGGTCCCGCAGCGCTGAGGGGCAGTGCTAGGGGACCAACCCGGCAGCACCCCAGCTGCTCTGGCCCCGGCTTTCCCAAGTAAGCCGCTGGTCAGTTTCAGCAGTGGCTGAATCGGGGAAGCCGGGGACAGAGCAGCTCCAATTGTCTGGCTGCCCAGAGCACTTCTGGGTTCCAGATGACGCCGGACCATCAGGAGTGCTGGACCACTGGAGTTTTACTGTATATATATAGATGACATTTTTTACAAAGATCTCTCTCTTTCACATACCGCCCTACACTCACCCACCCCCTTTGTAAAAAAAAGTTAAGCTAGCTCTAGCAGTAGGGGTGAGGGTAAGAAGAGGGCTGGGGGAAGAGGAAAAGTTGCTGTTGCTTGGAAGTAGGGGAAAGGAGAGGGCAGGCCAAAGGAAAAAAAAAACTTGCTTAAACAACTAAGAGGAAATGCTGGTGTTTCACGAGGCATAAGGGAGTGGTCAACAAAGGCTTCCCCTGTCGACCGATTCGCGTCTTGACTTGCGTGCTGTGCCAATGATCAGCTGAGCTGGCACAGCATGGCGGCCATTTTTATTTTAATGAAGCCGGGGATATTTAAATCCCCGCTTCACTGACTATGTTGGGTAGCCTATTTTACATGCCTTTTTCAGCAGAGGCATGTAGTCTAGACTTACCCAAAGCTGCTGAGGTGATGGAGATGCTTGCATTCTGAGGTACCTCCTCCAAAGGCACCAGCAATGTAGCAGTCCTGTTGCCACGTGATCAAATGGCTAACCTCAATTTATTCATCCAAACAATTAAAATTCACTAGATCATCAGATATGTACATGGGTAGAATAATTTTAAAGGAAAACTATCAATATACATACACTTTGTCAGCTTTGTAGTTCTGTTTAATAGTTTATGATACCACCAAAAAAGTCAGTTCAGTATGAGAACTGTTACTCATATTATTCAAACATATCTTTTTAATTTAAACTCATTCATTCCACCTGAAAGAAAATTATTCTTTCGCATTCTTTTTTATTGTCTATAGGAGAATCTGAAGGCGTCATAATCCTTAAAGACAAATTTTTTTTCATAGCTTTCATTTGCTTTACTCTCTATTGTTTGTAATACTATTTTAGGAGCTTGAAATTACATTTTCTCCTACTAATTCTGTCTTCCATCTGGCAAACAATTGTCTTGAATAGAGCTGAAATTACCATGGTTTTTTTTATTCATCAAATTCAACTTATGTAGCATGTTGATGTGCCAAAGTATTTTTCTTGGTGCATCAGCACAAGTCAACGTACTACTGGGAATAGTGTTTGTTAGTTAGCTGTGTTGTAGAGCTAAGACAACTATATTTTTATAGGCCTCACTTAAAGGCAGGCTAAATAATAACCCAAATCTGTGAAGAACTCATATACAGTTACTACACAGAGGCCATGATTTCATCTGTCATGTGTAAAGTAACCGGTATGTCTACACTACAGTTAAAAGGCAACTACCTTAATCTTGTGAGGGTTGAGATAGGGGGCTGTTTACCTCCAGTATAAATTTTTGGGCTTGGGTTGGAGGCTGAGCTCTGGGATCCTCCCACCTTGTGAGATTCTAGAGACAGGATCTAGACCAATGGTCTCTAACCTTTTAAAGCATGAGATCAATTTTTTCAATTTAATTGCCATCCGAGATCTACCTCAAACCCAACTATTCTTGCTCCACCTCCTTTCTGCCCCTTATCTGAGGCCCCAACTCCTGCTCACTCTATCCTCACTCATTTTCACCAAGCTGAGACAGAGGGTTGGGATGCAGGCTCTGATCTTGGATTAAGGGATTTGGAGTGAGAGAGGAGGGGCTCTGAGCTGAGTTTGGGGCAGTTGCAGGAGGGGTTTCTTAGTGCAGGCTTTGGGAGGGTGTCTGGTCTGGGCTAGGGCAATGGGTTGGAGTGCAGGAAGGTTTTCATGACTAGGGTAGGAGTTCAGGATGTGGGCTCCACAGGGGAACTGCTTACTTCTGGTGGCTCCTGATTGGTGGTGCAGTGGGGTTAAAGAAGGCTCACCCCTGTCCTGGTCCTAAACCACTCCTGAAATCAATCTCCATCCCAAGTCCTATTGTGCGCCCTCTCTGCTCTGTGGAGATATGATACAGAATGGGCGAGGGGGCACCTTGACATCAGCACCCTTCCTGTCATTCCCTTGCTCTGCCCAGCAAGCATGAGGCTCCTGAGCAGATGGGGACAGCTCCAAGGCAAAGGGTAGAAGATGCTCAACTGTGAGGGGAGGGACAGCTGAAGTGCTGGCACACGATAGCTTCCTGGTAAAACCTGTTAGGATCACCTGTCAAAATCTCCAAGATCTACTGGTTAGTGACCACTGATCTAGATGGAGTTCAAACATTTATACTGCAATTTAACAGCTCCTTAGCCTGAGCCAGATGGCACATAACAAATGGGAGGACTTAATGTTATACTGAAAAGACAAAAACCGCTAAACTAAATATTGAGAATACAGACCATCTTTCCTCATTAAATTAGACATTAAGGCAGAGGAAATTAAGTTCATTTAACCAATTTTACTGAAATGGTAAATATGAAAGGTGTGAGCAAAAGTAAATTATTCTACTCACCTAGGGCAGTGTTGTAAGCATTTGGAAAGCTTTTGTCTATTCTCTGCCTCATGAAGACCCAGCTGTTGTTCTCAAATTTGCACTCTATAATTTTATTGTCATACTGTTTCAGTTCTCTTGTCACCTGTTTAAAAAAAGTGTAAGGTAAATGTATTTTATTAAATCAATTTAAAGGAACTGTTACTTCACCTTGTGTTAGATAATGGAAGGCCTTATAATTCATCAGTTAGAATTCTTCATCCTACACCTGAAATTAAGCTTAACTGAATAGTTTACATCTCCAATGTACATATGTTCAACTACTCGACATTTTAAAAATACTTTTGAAATCTGCTGTCAATATATGGCAATTTTATTATGCTAAAACATCAGCTACTCTAGAAAAAAAACAGTACAAATGTCCCAAATGCAAATAGGTTTCCATGGGGATGAACTGCTTCCTGTATAAGTGCTACTGCTAGCCTAAGTACATGAAATGCACTATCTGTGTTTCCATCAACCTTCTTTGTTAAAGGTCTCAAAAGTAAACAATAGGTTTCAATCTCAGAATTAGCTTATAAAAATCTTTCCACTCTAATTTTTTAGAGTTTATTTTATTTTAAAAACAAAGCAAATTTTAATTTAAAAATACATTTAAGAAAAAATCACACATGTTCTAAATATCTTGAGTCATCTTTTCTCCATTCATTCATAGGCTTGTCAGCAAGGAGCTGATACTGTAAGCTATTTGTCTATCAGACGATGCTGAGTGATTTGGAGATTTTTAGTCCTTGTGTACTATATTTCCTGCTTATTTTGGCTTCTTCATCCTAGTCATCTTAACATAATAAAATGCAACATTCCCAAGTAACCATGGCAACTTGAGAACTTTATTGAATGATTTAGCAACTATTTTCCAATATACTTCAGTTGGTTCCAAGAAGTTTCTTTGTATGCAGGATTCTGTATTTAACTGTCAGTTTTGTGTCTAGTTCTGTTATAATTTCCAAATTAAATGCTAGTCAAAGTAATATCACAACTGTGATCCAGGCTTTTATGGGTAATTACTTTTCCTTATACAGTAAAAACTCCGATGGTCTGGCATCTGACGGTCCGGCACCATCAGGAACCCGGAAGTGCTCTGGGCAGCCGGACCATTGGAGCTGCTCTGCCCCCAGCTTCCCCGATTCAGCCGCTGCTAAAACTGACCAGCGCTGAATCCGGGAAGCAGGGGGCAGAACAGCTGGAGTGCTGCCGGGTAGGTCCAGTAGCGCTGCCCCTCGGGGCTGCGGGACCAACCCGGCAGCACCCCAGCTGTCCAGGATTCAGCCGCTGCTGAAATTGACCAGTGGCTGACTCCAGGAAGCCCGAGACAGAGCTGCTCTGCCCCAGCGTCCTGGAATCAGCCGCTGGTCAGTTTCAGCAGCAGCTGACTTGGGTACACCTGGGACAGAGCAGCCAGGGTGCTGCTGGGTTGGTCCCCGCAGCACCGAGGTTTGGCGCTACCAGACCAACCCAGCAGCGCCCCAGCTGCTCTGTCCCAGGCATCCTGATTCAGCCGCTGCTGAAACTGACCAGGGCTGACTCCAGGAAGCCCGGGGCAGAGCAGCTCTGCCTCTGGCTTTCTGGAGTCAGCCGCTGATCAGTTTCTGCAGCGGCTGACTTGGGGACACCTGTGGCAGAGAAGCTGGGGTGCTGCTGGGTTGGTCCAGTAGAGCCGAGAAGCAGTGCTGACGGGTTGGTCTCGCGGCGCCAAGGTTCGGCGCTACTGGACCAACCCGGCAGCACTCCAGCTGCTCTGCTGCAGGCGTCCCCGATTCAGACCCCACCCCAGACCCCTCATAGCCCCCCCTTCTGATAGTCCAGCATATCTGATAATCCGGCACCCCCTGGGTCCTAAAGGTGCCGGATTATCGGAAGTTTACTGTAGCAAAGAGGATTGGTTATTTCATATGCAGAATTTTGCATTTCTACTGTCTATCTATTTACCAGTACTGACCCTAGAATTTACTACTATTAAAGGATATGGTTTTTGAAGAATGCCAGGGAAGTCCTTGGAACAATTAGTAGTGAAAGCTCTCAAATATATTTTGGACTAATTTCTAGATAAAGGAAATCTTAAGTCCCAAATCTGGGTTATCCCACCTACAAAATAGGACACGTCTAACCTTCAAATTGCTAAAAATGCAACTATCAAATTTTATTCAGCATTTATTCTGACTATTACTATTAATTTCAGGAAAATGCACTCTGGGATTTTACTTGTCAAGTAAAAGTGACAGAATGAGACAATTTAGCTAAGCTGCTTAATTTAAGCCATTCAAATCATGATATTTTAGCATAAAAAAGTCAATTCTAGCATTTTATATTATTATTTCTTTTTGAAAAAGAAGCAATCTTTCTGCTGATTACAAGTATTTTAAAAACCATTTGACTAATACAATGAGCTTTGTGACTGTTGGTGGCCACATGGTTTAGGGGAAGACATTTCCTATTCTGTTTCCAAGATTAACTCTTCTCCTAATTTGCCTGTCTTTCCCTTTTTAGCACATTTCCTTGTACAGTATCTTAGTTCATTATACATGTGTTAAAAGCTATATTCCAGCCAGATGTTCAGTAATGCAGACTCACTTAACATTTACATTTCATTAGGTGTGTTCAGGAAAACACAACTTCCTTTTCTAACCCAGTATGGACATTTAAACACAGGAAGAAACTTTTGGCTGTGTAATGATTTAGAAATTCATATTATTTTGACAATAGCAGCCAAAGAAAAATATTTATATGCCCTTTTTTTCCTGCTGAAGCAGAAAAATGCTGTTAGAAATATCACCTGCTAAAGACAGAGAGAGATTCCACTTTAGCCAGTGACTTTCACTAACTAGCAATCTCAGTAAGCCTTTGTCATATAGTTTATCATTCTTCTAGTGTTTAGAGGCTCAGAATAGCAATAAATTATGTGGTTGCTCTATGTGACTGTGGCAATTAAGCAGTATTATTAACTCTCTGTATGCTTGCTTGGCCACTCATTAGCAATCTGGGAAACAGATCTTTCCAGAAAATGCAAACACCTGCCAATGCACTGAGCTAAATGCTTTTAGAAAACTGCTGATCGTAGCCTTCACAAGTTACAGCAATTGTCTTACTGAATAAGGAACATAGCAGTTACCATCCTCTGCATTATTAAATGACCTTGGTCTTGTAAAAGCACCTGTCTTAATGTATAGGCACATTTTTTTTTAGAATCTGTTGAACATTTTATCAAGAGTACAAAAAGTACTCTGAGCACAATATATACTTTCAGCATTGTTAATGCTGAAAATACCAGTGTACTACAATCATTCTAGGCTTCTCAATATGTATGTGTTAGGAGAGGATTGAAAAAGTCACAGAACAATTCCTTAGTGATCACTGTAAACAAGCTTTGTTGCAAACATGTCACAGTTCAGGGCAACTGCACCTGTTTCCCCAGTCATCCAGCTCTCAGCTTTCAGCTCCCAAGCTGTTGCCTCTGGGGTGGAGACCCTCCTCTCACTTTCTTTTGACCAGAAAAGACAGTCTGCCTAAACAGGCCTTCTTGTTTTCTCTTTAGAGGCTGATAACAGAGTGATTTGTGTAGCTATAAGGTACCTCAAAATTCTCTTTAATCTACAGGCAGTCCCCGGGTTACGCACAAGATAGGGACTGTAGGTTTGTTCTTAAGTTGAATCTGTATGTAAGTCGGAACTGGCGTCCAGATTCAGCCGCTGCTGAAACTGATCAGTTTCAACAGCGGCTGAATCTGGAGGCCAGTTCTGACTTACATACAAATTCAACTTAAGAACCCCAGGCATCCCCAAGTCAGCTGCTGCTGAAACTGATCAGCAGCTGATTCCAGGAAGCTCGAGGTAGGGGCTTCCTGTAGTCAGCCACTGGTCAGTTTCAGCAGCGGCTGACTTGGGGACACCTGAAGCAGAGCAGCTGGGGTGCTGCTGGGTTGGGTCCAGTGGCGCCCAGAGCGGCGCTACGGGACCAACCGGCAGTGCCCCAGCTGCTGTACCACAGGCGTCCGGAGCAAAGCCGCGGAGCACGGGGGCAGCGGGACAGCCCAGATGCACCGTGGCTATCCTGCTGCCCTCGGGCTCCGTGGCTTTGCTCTGCTTTGCTCCCCGTCCCCCTGGTCTGTAGACCAGGGGGACGGGGAGCAAAGCGGCGGAACACGTGGGCAGCGGACAGCCCAGACACGTCTGGGCTGTCAGCTGGCCGTGTGCTCCGCGACTTTGCTCTGCTCTGCTCCCCGTCCCCCTGGTCTGCAGACCAGGGGGACGGGGAGCAGAGCAGAGCAGAGCAGAGCAGAGCAGAGCAAAGCGGTGGAACACGCGGCCAGCGGACAGCCCAGACGCGTCTGGGCTGTCCGCTGCCCGCGTGTTCCGCCGCTTTGCTTCCTCTCCCTGGTCTGCTGGAGACCAGGGAGAGGGAAGGCCCCGTTCGTAACTGCGGATCCGACATAAGTCGGATCCGCGTAACTCGGGGACTGCCTGTACTTAATTCTTCAGGTGCAAGCATTACAGAGAAATATTAAATATTAAAATGATGAAACTACCTTCTTGCGTGCTAAGGAGCTTACCAGAATTCATGCTAACATGGATTCTGGCAGGTCCAGAACTCCCAATTCTACCTTAAGGATGGGGGCCCTTCAGGGATTAGCGGTCCTGTTCATTTGCTGGATCAAGAAGCCAACTTGCCCATTTACATCCAGACTGTGTACTGTATCTCCAAACTTTTTATTTGCCTCTGTCCCTGGGAAATCTAGTCTGAACTAGAGTATGTGTACATCTCCAGAGAGATGGATTCAAAGCAGATAACATAGGAAGTTCATTAGCCTCCCCCCCTACTAGAGAAGGTTCATTATATGCCAAACAACATTGCATACCCACACTGCAATTTTAATAAAAAATACCCTCAAAGTTTGTTTGGGATATTGTTTGAAGGACAATCACTACATAGAATACTCACAACCATTTCCTGAAATAGTAATGATGACTAAATCTGGTCTGGGAACCACCAAAATACAACTCATCCCTGACCAAAATCTCTTCTTCCTCAACAAGCTCTTTTCTGGCAGTTGTGGGGGCGTGTGAGAGAAATTAAACTTCCCTCCTAGTGGGAACAGTGACATATTGCACATCCTACCCACAGAATGATTTCTCTCTATTTTCCCTTCTTGGCTTTGGGTTCCTCCATCCTTCCCTCACTCCCACCTCTACCATACGGTAGAGGAGATGTGGGCAACTCATCATTCCACATCTTGAAAGGGAGCTTTGATAGTTGTTTCTTCCAGCTTATGCTGGATGGAATACGGGGGAAGATGTCTCCACTGTGACAAGCCGTGGGACTGAGGGTTGAACAATGTTCTCTGCAATAAAATTCACTGTTTTAGCTGTTGGTGCTCTTACCCCAGTGTTGACAAACATGTGGAACAAGAGCCAATTCTAACAATTCTTCCAAACCAACTACAGCCATGGGGGTCTTCCAGATTATGGGACCAATGCACCCATTCTAGTAAAATGTGCTGGAGAGAAAGAGCAACTTCATACTGACAAAGTCCTTTGGGGGATAATCTGTATGTTTCTCCCTCCACCCCATCCCAATCCTGGACAGACTACATGTTCTCCTTTCCCAGGAACAGAGAACCTCCATTAATTAGTCCAGTAACTATTTCCACAATCACAAACTTTTGTAGTCTACATTCTAATACACAGTGAACTCATCTGGCACAAACAGAGGTTGTGAGTAGATATACATGTGGAGGGCAGGTAATCACATACCAAATCTTGGTCCTGGCATCTAGGTGCCCAATTGAATAACTTTACAGAGAACTCCTAATTTGTTTGAACTGACGCTGCTTGGAAGCCAGTGCTCAGTGGCCTCAAATTTGGGCCATGGTGGTGGTTCCCTTAATCAAATATTCCCTAGAATATTTTTAGGCAGCTAATGGACATTTGGATCCCACAATACCACATGAATCAGGGTCATGGAGTAATCAGATCCCTTTAAAGTTTAACAAATGTAAGGTAATTCTATTATATCATATGGGAAAAAAAGTATAACTTATTCCTTCCATTAGATGAAAAGGTTTCCCACTCCCTGAAACATCTAATGTAGTCCTTTAATTCAGAAGTGGTGTTCTCTTTACAAAAACAATAGCATCTAGCATTAATGTATCACCTTTCTTGGAAAAGGAACCTGCGGTAGGAAAGAAACTGAAATACCAGTTAAACACTATAATTACTTCCATCTACCACTGCAATGCAGCCATTTATGAGGTGTTGCTAAACACAGCAACATTAAACAATGTAGGACATCTGAAAAATAATGTATCCAACTAAAAATGCAGAAGGGAAAACATTCATGCAACCAGACAGTAATTATTGCTACTGCTTTGAATGCTGCCATAGTATCTGTGATGACCCCAAATGGTCACTTTTTAAAAAAAAAACATCTCATTCAAAAGTGCACCTGCAGCCACACAGTGCTTGTCAACACCATTTCTAGGGCACAGACTCAGTAATGAGTCAGAGATAGTTTCACCTTACTGAATCACCATGTCCTTCCATACAACTGTTACATGTTCTCATCCAAACAGTAATCCAGCCCTGCTTAGTTTGTGAGATGACTGTTTAATTTTACATTTTAAAGCAGTTAAACACATATTTAGATTTTTGGTTAAAAGTTTTCCAATTTTTAGCTCCTTTGTAACATTTTCTCTACATTTTTTACATCACAGCAAGAAACAGATGAGGTCACATACTACATTTGTGCTCAGTGCAATTATAGCAAATCATTGAAGAAACAATAATCCACTTTAAAAGATACAGGCTGCCAAGAAAATATTAAATATTCTATTCAGAAATATGTTTTGTTCATATGATTTTGTGTTTGTACTTTTCCCCTCATTCTTTATTACCAAAAACATCTGCATGTTTATATGTTCACTGGCTTCTGTTGCTTATTCCTTGCCTGAAGGCACCATTTTATTTGTGATATTCTAGTAAAAATGATTGTGATGTTAAAGACAGAAGATTATGATTTCCATAGAGGAATAAGCAGAAGCAGCAACTGAACTCTTAAGAAATAAAGGTTTTTTTGCATGGATTTTCTTAGCAATATAGAACAAGAAAAAAGAATATATAGAAAGATAGTTAATAAATAAAACAATTTTCCAAGAGTCATCTGCTTCTTTGTAGAAAAAAGAACATATACGATGCAAGCATTATTCTTTTGTTATGTAAATTAACAGACATGTTAATATTCATACACAGTCCATTGGCTGGACTACAGAAGAGCTGTCATATTTTGCCATATAGAGCTGGTCTTAGCATTTTTGGGTTTGCCTGTGAAACAATCCCTCACCTCACTGAAAATGTAAGTGATTTTTCTCCACCTGGATCACACTTTTATGGACAAATGAGAAATATAGCTCTTCAGCGCAAATTCAAAATTAACTGAGTAACTCTGTGAAGCAAAGAGGGAAAAACCTTCAGGTTGACCCCAGACTACTGCTTCAGGAGAAATGAAGCCAGTCAGCTAGTGCTGGGGTCAGGACATTCTTGACAACTTTTAACAAAGTTTTCAAGGGACAACTGTCCAAATAATCTGATAGATGTGAGGTTTTGGCAGAGTTCAGGCATCAGTGACAACACTGTGGATGAGGTGGGAAATATGCAGACCAACTTTTGTTTTTACAGTTGGCGACTCCTTCAGTGAGGAGTGCAGAAGTAATATATCTTCAAGTCATGGTTTCTCCACCACTACCAAACTTGATGATGTTGTTCCATTCCATTTTGATGAAATTAATCATTTAGATAGTTGAAAGTATATGAGAAAGTATTATCATGTATGATTTACTGATAAAGATATTTGTATGGACTGTTTTAAGCAACCTAACAAAGGACAAAGAGAGTCAGTGGCAGAGCCAAGATTAGTGGCTGGGAGACCCTTGCTCTATATCCTGTGCTTTGTCTTTATGTATCTTCTGTCCCCTAATGCTATTCAACTAGCTCATCTTGTGACCAGAGGTTGTAAGGCTGCTTCAGCAGAAGTTAGCTCAGCTGTAAGGAGCATTTGAAAGAAACTTGCAATGGGTGTATTGCTCCCTCTAGCCACAAACAGATGGAAAGTCCTCCCCAAAATCAAAGAGACTTGTGGTGATTTTCAAAGGGTATGTCTACACACAATTTTTATTTCAAAAGAAGGATGCAAATACTGCGGTGCATTTGCATACTTCCTCCGCTTTTTTTCCCCCCAGAAGAGGCTCTTCCGGTATTTATCCGCATCTAAATGTGGCTGAATTTCAAAATAAACCCTTATTTCAAAAGACCCCTGTAAACCTCATTGGAGGAGGAATAAGGGGTCTTTCGAAATAGGGGTTTATTTCAAAATTCGGCTGCATGTAGAGGCGGGTAAATACCGGCAGAGCCTCTTCCGAAAAAAAAAAGCAGAGGAAGTATGCAAATGCGCTGCAGTATTTGCATCCTTCCCCCGAAATAAAAATTGTGTGTAGACATACCCAAAGACATCAAAAGCTAGATCTGGGCAACTGCAGAGGATGAGTGGCAGAAAATGAATAATGTGCAATCTCCAGGAAATGTCAGGTATAAATATTCAATCCTAGCAATTGGTGTAAATGTAAATAAGTAGGGAGGACTTGTAGTAGCAGACTTTATGGGTCCAAAAAGTCAGCTCTAATGTCATAGGTTATACACAGTGTTAATTATAATTGTCTTTGTGTTTTCTCTGAAAGTATATAATTTAGATTGTAAATACCATTTTAAAGAATATAGTTTTTTTAAGCGAAATATCAAAAATATACATGAATATAAATAATGCTTTTAAAATACACTCAAGCCTGTTCATACAAGGAGCTTTTACTGCACCTAAAAAGCTTCATAAAAATTTCAGTTAATTAAAAAATGAATTGGTTAAATAAAATATTGCATATTTTCTGTTAAACAAAATTTTGTGACATAATGAAACCGTATTAAAAATACATGTTAAAAGCACCATTTTCTAAAAAATAAATATGTGCTGAATTGGTTACCACAGATGTTATTTTACTTTACTCTGGTTATGAGAACGTACAGTGTATAGTTTTAAGTGGCGTATTGCACAATAAACAGCTGTCAGATTGGGTAAAAGCAAGTGAGTCAAAATGTTTATTCAATAGTGAAGCTGTTTACTGAGACTGACTACACATTAACTCTTGTTTATGGGAAATAAAATGAATGATCTGACTCCTTTAAAGGAACACTAACAAGTTAAAATACTATTTTAGATAGGTTATGAAAACCTTTTAAAAAACATATACAGCATAGCTGATGCTGATAAATGAAAAATCCTGAGTCACTCCCCTCAAAATCATGAGATTTAAAAAATATATATAAATTCAGAGTTATTTCCTTTGATTCTCTGTTTCTAAGTCATAAGATAAACACATGCTCTTCTTCACAACCATGAGAGCTCAAAATAAACCTACTTTTAAAAATGAAAGTAGAGATTTTCATCTAATCACATTTCTCTAGGTGCTTGGAGCGTCAAGAAAAAACACTGAATATTATGAGGCAAGAACTTCAGAGACACTAAATATTCACTATTGTCCATTTATTTCCATCTTCAAATATTGATTTAGTTTTCTGATCTAGGATGGGCTAGACACCAAATATCTTTCAAACTACCAGGAAATAACTGGAATAAAATCCTTTCCCTTTCTTTTGGTTAGTGACATAAGCTTGGTAGTTTTTTGTTGTTTTTGTTTTGCTATGAGGAAGTACAATCTTTAGCAATCTTTCCACAAACCAGATCTTACAGTACTTTCTGAACAATGCTCAGAACCTATGTGTCTAAAGCAAAAAGGACCCAGTATTGTAAAACACCAAAGAGATCCCAGTAAACCATGTAATGACAAATCCAGCTAAACAATCTGGAAACTTTCCAAATTCCTTCTATTTCTCATGCTTGCTGAAAAAGTGATTAAGGTCACTTGGTTTCCCATGTTGCTGAGATTGAACACACTATATGGAAGGTGGTACTAGCCGCCTTTGAAGCTAGTCACTCATGCCAAAACCAGGAGGGATCCATCAGATGAGTCATAGGTCCCAAATACACAATGTGTAGCCTTTGTCTGTATTTTTCTCAGCAAATAACAGCACCTTAAAAAGTTCTCTGTAGTGCAAAGAACAAGTTTTCAGGGAGCTCTAGTGGAAATCAAACCTGCAGCCAATTAGACCTACAGGCATCTATGCCTGCCACAGTCTCACCAACATCAGAGATTACCAGAACCTGATGTCGGGCAAGGTCAATGTCCTTACAATGTAGCTTCTTAAACTCCTAGTGTCTCTCTTGATAAAGTCAATCAATCAGGGTAAAGGTTTTCTTTCAGATCTGCATCTTAACTTTGGACATGAAAGCCTAGTAGTTCATAAGGTAAAGGTTTGAGAATATAGACGGACACACTTTTTAATCTGAATATTCGAAAGACCATGGTCCAGGGATTTAGAGCACAGAACTCCAATTGTGGCTGGTCTTCCCTCTACTCATGGCCATTTCTGCCATCAAACTCTCACAGAACAGTAGCAATCTTTAGCCAGAGGCATCTTTGAGGGCATATTTTTTTCTCGAACACTTTTGAGACTGGGAAGTAGTTACATCACGGAGTCTGCCACATCTTCACCAACTGGTTTAAATAGGATGTAACAAAAAGGTAATTCTAACTAACTGGAGTTCTTTGCCCAGGCAGCTCTCAAATATGGTCCTTGTAGATTCCTGGACTAGTTTCACCTCAAAATCAGGTGTCCTGTATGATTTCTATAAAAATTAAGACAATGTAGGATCCTCCACTGTGGAGCCACTACCTTGATGTTCCTCCATAGTGGTATTTTAAAAGTTCTCTTTTTATTCAGAGTTCAAAGAACAGCT
This sequence comes from Pelodiscus sinensis, assembly GCF_052426305.1. Lineage (NCBI taxonomy): Eukaryota > Metazoa > Chordata > Testudines > Trionychidae > Pelodiscus > Pelodiscus sinensis. The sequence continues at coordinate 65,414,186 of NC_143054.1, forward strand.
CATGTCACCCTGATCTTCAGCCTGTCCTGCCGCAAAAGGACAGAAATGACTTGAACTTTAGGAGGACAGAATTTATACCTGGCATGAGATTGCGTGTGAAAGCTATTTTTCACTCTTATGAAGATCACCCAAACCAAGCAGGTCAAAGGAATCAGATAAAAAGCAGTCCACTGCCCCTCCAGGCTGACGATTGAGTGAGAGGCCAAAAAATTATTCTTGTAAAAAAATTAGGATTTAGAAATACAAGGTAATAAAAAGATCCAAAAATGAAAATAAGTTAATAAAATATTCTAGACTGTAAGGCAATTTCCACTCAGAGTACTATTAATTATGACTTCCAAAGCAGAAAAAGCATCACTGATAGACAGAGTTACTAATTAACAGCAAATTGCACTGAACTAGATTTCAAACATGATACAGAAAAATTTAAAATTATACAGTTTTATGTGCAGACAACTATGACAAATAGATCAAAAATCAATTCTACAATTGCCCACAAACACTGAAAAGTCAGGGAAAAGGTAGCAAGATGGGATGTTGCAGAGTTTGGCTGCTGATTAGCCGGTCCCTGAGCTGGAATCTGGAATAGTAGGGGGGCCTGGGTTTCCGTACCAGCCACTGAGCAAGTGGCACAGAGTGGGCGAGTGGAACAGAGGCACTTGTGCAATGAGAGGTGGGTACCTCAAAAGGGGGAAAACATATAGTTATCTAGCTGACGGGCCAAGCCATGAAGAGGGAGCAACTGAGACATGAAGAAAGACAGCACGCTGAAGTGCAGAGAGAGACGGACAGACAGACTGCAGGATGCATAAACAAGAGACAGGAAAGTATATCAGATCTGGTGGAGGTAATCCCAAAGCAGCCAGAAGGCAACACCTTCCAGGTGAGTGTACCCCATGACACGTCATCAGGTTTTAACAACTGAAAAAGAACAAAAAGCACTGTCAATAGGTGTTACCAATACCACAAGAAATTTGACTTTTACAAAGACATTAAACACCTACCACTGCAAGGAGGAAACGCAGGGTAGTGGTGTTTGGAGACTCTCTTCTGAGGAGGACAAAGGCACCCATCTGTTGCCCTGACAGGACATCCCAGGAAGTATGTTGCCTGCCAGGGGCCCGTATCTGAACTGTTATGGAGGGATTGTCAAGGATTTTCCAATCTTCTGACTACTACTCCATGCTGTTCATCCATGTGGGCACTAATGATACTGCAAGGTGTGACCTGAGCAGATCAAGAGTGACTACAGGGCTCTGTGAGTACAGGTGAAGGGAATTTGGAGGCAGATGGTGTTCTTTTCAGTCCATGTGGTCAAAGGTAGAGACAGGTGCATCCTGGAGGTGAAGGCTTGACTGTGAAGATGGTGTCACCATCTTTGCTTTGACTTCTTTGATCATGGGGTGCTGTTACAGGAAGAAGGGCTGCTAAGCAGAGACGGGGGTCACCTATCTAGGGAGGGGAAGAGAGCATTGGCTGCAGACTGGCTAACCTAGTGAGGAGGCCGAGGACTTAAGATAGGTTCAATGAGAGCAGGTGACCAAAGCCAACAGTTAAGTGCAAAACATGGAGACCTGGGAGATGTGTTAGAAATAGGAGTGTGGGCTATAATAACAGAGATAAAGGAGACATGAGGCAGAACTGGGGAGCAAAATCAAATCAGTATCTTATTTGTTTATAAATGCAAGAAGTATGCATTGCAGTTAATCCACTTCCATGAGAAGTGGTAGTTATGTTGACTGGAGAAGCCTTCCTGTGAACATAGTACTGTCTACATTGGGGGTTAGGTCAGTATAGTTGAATTGCTCATGGGAATAGGTTTTTCACACTTTTAAGTGATGCAGTTATACCCATCTAAGTCAATAGTGTATACCTGACCTAAAAGAAGAGCAGGCTGGATGTCAACTTGGTGGCTGATGAGTGAACAGAATTTCATTCTATGAGTAATAGAAGAGAGCAATGAATTGCAAAAACTGCTCATCATAAACTTAACTGATTTAAGAAGGTACTTGACAGCCTTCATTGCAATTCACTCTGCAGCAACTTGAAACATTATGTATGCCAGAAAAAATAATTAATATAATCACAAGCCTTTATATCACCATACAACTTGCACAGTTAAGGTAAATGCAGACTTGAGCAAACTATTTTAAGCTAGACACTGATGTCAAACAAGGATACATCCTTTTGCCATTTACCTGCCATTATAGGGAAATGTGCCAATAGGTTGGACCTCCCTGGTCTGGCACCCTTGGGACCTGACCAAACCTGGATGAGGGATTTTGCCAGTCCAGGGGAGATGATATCTGGCCCATCCCAGATCCAGACCAGCCACCAGCCTTCTTGCTAGCTCCCCTCTCCCAGCCCTGCTGCTCTGCTGGTCCCTCATTCCTTCCCTGCTAAGCCCTCCCAGCATGCTGGGCTCCCATCCCACCAGGCAGCCCATCTGCGGTGAGCCCAGCCACCAACCCTTCACTGGGACTCTATCGGAACATCCATGGTCCTTCCAGACCATGGATGCTGTCAAACCATAGAGTCTCGGTTTACAGAGGTTCAACCTGTACAGACAACAGCTAAATCAACATGCAAGCAAAACTGAAAGACTGTCCAGCATCACAAGCATATTTTTGCAAAAATAAAGTAACACTAACATGCTATCTCCCTTGTTTTAGTACTTCCTCCTTTCCCATCCTCTTCCTTTTCTGTGTGTCATAGGCAGGGCAGATAGCACTGCTTTTTATTAAGAGTGCCTGATACTTCCCCTTTTATCACTCAGGGTATGTCTACACTACCCTCCTAGTTTGAACTAGGAGGGTAATGTATGCATACCGCACTTGCTAATGAAGCCCGGGATTTGAATTTCCCGAGCTTCATTAGCATAAGCGGGGAGCCGCCATTTTTAAATCCCCGCTGCTTCGAACCCCGTGCAGCGCGGCTACACGGGGCTCGAACTAGGTAGTTCGGACTAGGGTGCCTATTCCGAACTACCGGTACACCTCGTTTCATCAGGATGGCCCTGCTATGAAAGTGAGGCCAGCAAGTTAAGTCATCTTAATGGTATTGGTCAGAGATGGAAATATCCACACCCCCGAGCAGCGTTGTTAAGACAACCTATTCCCCCACTGTAGACATTGCTATGTTGATAGAACTCTTTCATTACTGTAGATGTCACTTCTTGGGGGGGCCGATTACCCATGTTGGTGGGAGAGCCCCACATAGTATAAATAGTGTCTATACTGATGTACTGTGGTGGTGCATCTGTGCCATGGTATCATTTTAAGTGTTGACATACCCTCAAACAGGTATGCATAGTAAAAGACACTGTGGTGTGTAGGACACCAGCCTCTTCTGTTGTAGATGAAAGGTGTGTAGTGAATGAAACAGGGGACTGAAGAAAGTGAAAAGATGCTCATAGTCTCAATGTTGAGGCAGTTGAATGCTGCTCAGGGAACTCAATTCTATTTCCACCAATGCAACAAAGTTCCATGTAATGCTAGCCAAGCCACTTAAGCCAAACTTTTCACAGCTATTCACTAATCATGTGTTCCTGACTTGAGACCTTGGGGGTCTGACATGCACAAATGCTGAGCACTTGCAGCTGCAGCTTCAGGCAAGGGGCATTGTGCTTTTAACATAAAAAGTGCTATGTAGTTCTAAGTACTCTGAAAAATTTGGTCTTGGGCACTTAGATTGGGCACCCTGCAGAAGTGTAAATTTCAGACCTTAACTTCTCAGTGCCTAAGATCCCCTTCCATAAAATTAAGATATCATCACCCACTCTATCCCCACCACAATGGCGGTTGTGGAAATAAAGTAATTAATGTTTGTGAAGCACTGGATATTATAGTGATTAGTACTACAGAAAAACTCATGAAGAAAATGAATAATTCTATCTTAAGAGTAGGGTCTAAACAGTGGTCAATAAATAAAGCATGGGGTCATACACCAAATAAGGAGAAAATATTTAGCAGCCACTCATCAGGGGAGCACCATTCATTCTGTATCCTGAATAAAGCATGAGCCCCATAGAAAAATAGTGTATAATCGTGTAATTAAACTGTATTATAATGTATGTGGACAAAGGGGACAAACAGAGGTGACCTTTCCTATGTTTTGTGTAAATAATTTATCAACCTTAATAATGTTCTTTTAAAATTTTATTTTTATGTATAATATACGCATATTTTCTGTGTCCTATCCCAGATCATTCTCTTTTCCTTTTTCCTGTAAGGTTACTGGTTTTTTTTTTTTCTCATTCTGGTTTTATCCTTCATTGTGTTTCTCTCTACCGGTTGAACCTCTAAAATCTGTGACTCTCTAGTCTGGCAACATCCATGCTCCAGCAGGACCACAAATATTGTTGGCATCCAGCCAAGTAGGGAGCCTTGACCTCCTCTCGGACGGCAAACTCCATTGTTCTCAGGTCCCAAGAGTGCTGGACTAGGAAGGTCCAACCTGTACCACATTTTGCAAATGGCCCACGTGATGATTAAATTATTTGTGGCCTACCTTTGCTGAGATTACACAAAACAGAGCATCTCAATACTAGTGCCTGCAGCAGGATCTAGGTCAGTCTCTTCGTGCAGTCTAAAGAAGAATTGGCTTCCACATGTCAACTAACTTTTTGCTCTACAGAATCAGGCCCCAATTCTGCAGACACTTATTCATGTAAATATTTGCACAAAGTAGTCTCATGGAAACTATTCCCTTGAATATGTGTTTCCAAGACTGGAACCTTAGACTCCATCTGTCCATCACTCAGCTGAATTCTAAAACCTTCCCTGAAATTATAGGACTCCTCTCCACAAAAGTACAAATCAGTTGTCACAGGTGATCAAAGGAAGTTCAAACCAGAATCCAAAGTAATGAATAATAACAAGGGAATCTTTTAAGATGCATCCTTTATTAATATGCAGCTTTCAAATGCTAGCCATTTTGAATTATATTTTTTCTTCTGTTTAGCTCCTAAACAGCTAGTTTTATATGCTTAAAGATTTTTTTCTCTCTCCGTAAATCAAAATTCAACACTGAGAACAATTATGTTAATACTGCTAGAAAATTTGTTTGCTTTGTTAAATTGAGCTTCAAAAGCATTTCAATTGAACACACATTTGCGATTGCGAGTAATGCCTATTCTTATATCCATTCAAAATGTTTACTTTATTATAGCTTATTATAAATGTGCTGTCTAAAATGCAGCAGCATGACTGTTCATTTTCCAGGCCATAATTTTATGATAATCATACGTAACATATTCATGTGTCAACTCTGCTGCTTAACAAAGCCCCAGACTGATATGTTAGCAGCTCTGCTTTCCACATGGTGCAAATTTCTGTGTCTCAGAACATTACTAAATAAGATTCAGAAAGATTTGACCATCATTTTTAAGTTTATTTTATCTAATATACTATGCTAGAATAGAAAGCAAAACAATCTCAGAAGCTGAATTATGGTATATTTACATTATCCAATATTGTCAGCTAAGAAATATGTAAATTATTAGCACTTGCATGACATGTTTGTTAGGATGGCAGTGGTTGGGAGGGAGATTTGCAAATGGCATAGCATTTTTAAAAATATTACTGCTTGAATGCATCCAAGCTTTCATACTCTACTTCCTCTTCCAAGATCAAAATTATATTTTTATGAAGTAATTTATCTTTCAATTTCAGATGTTTTAAAGTATTTTGCCATTTTTGCCAATGTACAGTTACAAAATATCATTTTGTTTCTCTCGTATATTTCAGAACTAGTTCTCACTTGCGGATGTGCTTGATACAGAACATAAAAAGGTTTAAAAAGACATCTTATAAAACAATTGTATCTTATTAAAACAATTTTTCTTCAACTATGCCATGCCCATTCATTAAAAGAAATAGCATCAGCAAAGGTTCCTTGGAAGCTCAGATTTTAACCAGAGAGGGTTAACTCAGTGTTGTTAATTTTGGATTGTATTTAGATCAGGGATGACAATAAGTGACCTGTGGGTCAAACGTGGTTTGCAAGGGCTAGCCCCTGGAGACACCAGACACTTTATTTACCCGAGTGCCCCCTCATAATTCCTTTTGGCTGTGGTTCATTGTCTCCAACCAATGGGAACTGCTGGAAGTGGTGGACTGGCTGCCTGGCCTGCACCACTTTCTGCCTCTCCTATTGGCCAGGAATAGGAACTGCCATCAACAGGAGCTATATGAGGCCACCAGACCTGCGGATACTCAGGTAAATAAAGCATATTGTGGCCCACCAGGGGCTAACCCTGGTAAACTGCATCTGGCCTGGGAGCTGCTTATTGCCCATCCCTTAGTTAGAGACTTGCAATGTTTGGTTGTCCCCTAAAGCTCCAGTTCTTGGAGTCTTATGATTACATCATAACCTCAATTTTCATTAAAAAAAGTTTCTAGCCCTTTGAAATGTGAACCTTTGACGGACCGGGCCGGTCTGGGCACAGCTGAGGGCGTCCGCTCAGGGCAAATTGCTCAAAGTAGGGGTTCCTTACAGCCCCCAGACTGGTGACCTTTCCAAACAGGCCACAAACCAGTCCCACAGAGCGCTTAGGCTGCCTGCCTGAAGCCTCACGAGTAAAACCCCTCCTACACCCCATCAATATCCATGCCCCAGATGGCTCCGGGACTCATACACAGGTGGGGGGGGGGGTCTTAGAATCCAATCCCACCTACCCCGAACTAGTTCTGTCTGATTCCAAGAAACCAGCCACAGATCCCAAGTCAATTTACCCTCCGGATCTTACCCACAAATCACGCTGAGCCAATCCTTTAGCATCTAACATCTAAAGGTTTATTGCTACCAGAAAGAAAAGCATGAGAATAAGGTTGTTAAAGGATAATACTTTACATGCATAGAATCTCCCAGTTCTCAATGCAGGCTCTAGCAGAGATGTTATAGCTGCTGGCTTAGAAGTCCTTAGTTGCACATCCTAGATTAGGATGGGTCCACAGTTCTTTCCAGCTCTTTGATCCCTGTACTGCTGCCTCTGGGATGAAGTGCTGAGCTGAGAACCAAGATGGAATCAGCCACATGGCATCTTTATACATCCTTCCTGGTCTCTTCTTGGCTGCAGCAGGTCACCTGGCCAGCGGCCTATCACTGTGTTCCCTGCTGGTAGCCCTTAGGTGTCAGTTACCATTCCCGAGGTGTGTCCTTGGCCCATTGATTGCTATTGTCCCACATAGCCTCACTAATTAGCATGTCCATAGGCCGGGCTCTGCCCAATGCTCAATCACATGCAGAGAAATACTCAGTATCCACACAAAGTACATGCTTATAATTTCACACACAGACATTATACAATCACATGAACAGCGTACATGGGATTAAGCAGACAGTAAGTTTCTATTCAACACCTCACATGACCCCCTTTTATACCATTTTTGGGGCCAACACCCCCACCTATGGGTGCAGCAGTGATCTGGCTGTTTCCCTCAAATTCAGTAACGTGACAGAACCCTAAAGGCTCTCTCGGAAGACAAATAAAAGGAACTAGGGATGTTAGGTATCATGCAATTGAATAGTCGTGTAATCGCACAAAATCTTAGTGGTTACATGACTATTCAGTAGTCCCCTGGGGTGGGGTCAGCAGATAGTCCGCTCCCCACTCCTCTCTCGGGGAGCACTCTGCCACCTAATGCTGCTACCTTTGATAAAGAGGCAACATTGCAAGGTGGCAGCAGACCCTGTCTGCAGGGGTATGAGCTCCCTGTGGACAGAGACTGTCTGCAGCAGCAGCAGCCCCTGCCCGTGAGGGGGTCCCAGCTCTCTACAGAAAGAGGCTGTTCCACAGCAGCAGCCTCTGTCTGAGGCAGGCCAAGGATTAAAGCCAGATCCTCATGGGCACTGGTTCCTGCTCCATCAGAGGTGGGGGGGAGGGGGGAGTGCATGTAGTTGGCAAGATTAACGTATAAACTCAGGTTTATCGGTTAATCATCTAGTTGATACCACAGTGACATTTCTGAAAAGAACCCAGTCTTTTTTTCTTTTCTTTTTTTAATTTCAGACCTAATCCCTGATTTTTAAACACTTGAGGCTGGTTATATTGTCAACTCAACCCTCCACTCTTTTAACTAAAGTAAATAATCTGTGTTTCAGGTTACTGCTAGAACTACTTATGTGAGGGAGTTTGTAAATGCCATACTGAAACACAGACTAAAACCTAAAACACAAACAAAAGCACTCCCTGTGGCCATCAAACTAGAAATCTGAACAAAATGTGGAAAGTTATCCAGATGACATTTTAGGGTCACTGTTATTTTCATTGCATTGTCAACATTCTGCAAATTTGGAAGGCTTGTCTGTACATTAACCACTACAGCTGTGCCTCTGTAACACTTCCAAGAAGACACTACCTACACCAACAGGAGGTGTTTTCCCATTGTTGTAGGTGCTGCACCTCCCTGAGAGGGGATAGCTATGTCATTAGGAGAATTTCTCCAACTGAGCTCTATCTACATTGGGAGTCATTTAACTGTGTTGCTCAAGGATATGGATTTTTCATACTCCTGAGCAACATAGTTCTGCCAACCTAATTTCCTAGTGTAGACTAGGGACGTAAAGGAATGGTTGACTAGCTGACTACCTGATAAGCCTATGCTTATGGGGTAGTTTAGTCTACTACTTGCATTGCCGCCACTCTGCTTCCTCTGTATCAGAAGCTGCAAAGGGCAGCGGGAGAAGCAGGAGCCAGTGTTGGGGAGAGCTGGCTTAAAAGCTGGTTTCCCCCAGCACTGTCTCCATGGTGACACCCATTCCCCACCCCCCACCTCTATCAGAGGCCAGAGGGGCAGGGGCAGCTGCCACAAAGCAGCCCCTGTCTGCAGTGACCCATGTGCGGGCAGGGGCTGCTTTGTGGCAGTAGTCCCTATGTGCGGGAAGTCCCAAACCCCTGTTAAGGCCCTCGCGCACAGAGTCTGCTGCCAACTGGGCAGGCTGCCCGGCTCAGTTCCAGTTTGCACCTGGCATGGGATAAAACCACACGGCGGCCCTGCAATTTAAAATGCAGTAGGATCAGAGGGACAGGCTGCCTGACTCCGACTGCCTTTTAAATTGCAGAGCTGCAGCAAGATTTGGTCCCATACCCAGTGAGAGCCCGAACTGAGCTAGGCTGCCTATCGACTAATCGAGAAGTCAATAAAAATTCTATCGACTACTTGATTAGTTAAATATATACACATTTTAACATCCCTAGTGTAGACCAGGCCTGAGATTCATTTTAAAGAAAATATGTTTTTATCTTTTTCCATTGCCAAGATAGCCATTACAATATAAACAGATGAGTCACTGCTTTGTTAACAGATACAAACACTGTCTTCAGTCAAAACAACAGTGGTAGAAAAGTTCTCAATTGTCTTAACTCATTTCTCAATTACCTCAGTTCTCTTGAACAGGTGTGAATTCTGTTGTCTTTCAAAACCATTCACCTTAACAAGGAAGGTATAAACTTCAAGGCCTCACTGGAACCAATTAGAGCCTAAAATTACCGAACACAAATTCATTTTTCTTTTTCTTCTTCAAAAAAAAATTAAGGGCATTAAATGTAATTCTTCTCTCTCTCCATCTTCCTCTCCACTTAAAAGCATGCTGGCCTTCTAAGCTAGTACAGTCCTTTGTACCCTTCAGGCTGTCCAGTGACACCAGAGAGTGAGTGGACTTGTTCTTCTAAAAGGAATGCCGTCATTGAGTGGCAGAGGTCCCTGGAACTGCCTCCCAGGTTGTCTTTTCCCAAGGAGACTGCTTTTAAGCTTGTTTCTGGCTCAGAGACTCAAGACTTTGATCCTGCATTGAATTCTCCATAGGCTGACCTCTGAACTTTGTAGAAAAGGGTTTTGCTTAGGTTCAGAGATCTACCTGTGCAGGCATCTTTGCAAGACTGCAGGCCTACACTAGAGGGGAGTAAAATTTTTTGGAAAAAATCATTTGCCACAAAATACAGACATGCACATGTTTGCTGGATTTCTCCAAATCACTGAAAAATTCCAAACATTTTCAGAATCAAACCAAATACTTTCCCTAACTTTCCAGACAAGCTGAAAAATACAAATTATTTTCTCAGCTTTATCCAAAACAGTAACAAGAATAATTTTTAGATGCAAAAGTTTTGTAACAAACTTTTTTCATATTTATCTGCCTTTCACTTGACGTAATCTTAAGTAAGATCATACCAAGTCCACAGAAGTAAATGATGTTACTAAATTTTATAATTCCAGTTGAGGAATGATCAACATGATCAGATGAAATCTTAACAAAGAAAGCTCTTGTTAACATGCAAATGTCCATGAACTGAAGCACTGGAAATGGGTAGAGAAACAACATATAGGATAACAAATAGTAACAATACTTTTGCATGTCTGATAATCTCAAAGAGTTTTACAAATATGAAACTAACCCTGGGTATGTCTACACTACAGCGCTAATTCGAACTAACTTAGTTCGAATTAGTTAATTCGAACTAAGCTAATTCGAACTAACGAATCTAGAACTAAAAACTAGTTCAAATTAGCATTTTGCTAATTCGAACTAGCATGTCCACATTAAGTGGACCCTGAACTGGGGTTAAGGATGGCCGGAAGCAGTGCCAGCAGGGCATCAGATGAGGACTTAGAGCGTGGAGCTGCTTCCTCAGGCTAGCCGAGGGCTGTGCTTAAAGGGACCTGACCCCCACCCCGGACAGACAGTTCTCTGGGGTGCCCCGCTTGCAAAGCAGTCCTGGCTTGGAGTGCCCACACTGGGCACATCACAGCACTCGGCCATCAGACCGGCTGCACTTGCCGCAGGCTGCCATCTGGGGAGAGGAGGCAATTGGGGGGCTGCAGGAGAGCTTCCACCCCCAGAAGCCCGCAGAGCCAGCCCAGTCCTCCCCATCGGGGGCTCGTACCCCATTCCTCCCTCACCTCCTTCCACTTAACCTTCCCTAGCCCCCCTTCTTATTGATGTACAAAATAAAGATAACGTTTCTTCCAACATAGACTCTGTCTTTATTGAACAAAACTCGGGGAGACTGGGAAAAGGAGGTGGGAGAGGGGAAGAGAGAGGGTGGGAGAGGGGAGGGCAACTAAAATGATCAGGGGTTGGGAACAGGTCCCATATGAAGAGAGGCTAAAGAGACTGGGAGTTTTCAGTTTAGAAAAGAGGAGACTGAGGGGGGATAGGATAGAGGTCTCTAAAAGCATGAGTGGGGTGGAGAAGGTGCATACAGAAAAGTTCTTCATTAGTTCCCATAATAGAAGGACTAGAGGACACCAAAGGAAAGGAATGGGTAGCAGGCTTCAAACTAGTAACAGAAAGTTGTTCTTCACAAAGCAAAGAGTCAACCTGTGGAACTCCTTGCTGCAGGAGGCTGTGAAGGCTAGAACTAGAACAGAGTTTAAAGAGAAGTGAGAGAAAGTGATGGAGGTTGGGTCCATGGAGTGGTATTAGCCAGGAGGTAGGAGTAGAGTCCCTGCCCAAAGTTTGCGGAAGGCTGGAGAGGGATGGCACGAGACAAATGGCTTGGTCACTGTCGTCGGTCCAGCCCCTCCAGGGTCCCTAGGGTTGGCCGCTGTCGGCAGACAGGCTACTGGGCTAGATGGACCTTTGGTCTGACCCAGTACGGCCATTGTAAGCTCAGGGCTCAGGGTCGGGGGTCTCAGTGGACCACCTTGATTTTCATGCACACCTGCTCCAGGGTGGCCAGGCTGGCAGCTCTCCTGCCCTACATGGCCACTTTCCTGTGCCTAGTGCGGAGGTCGTGGATGAGGTCCACGATGTCCGCACTAGACCAGGCGGGTGCATGCCTCTTGCGGTCCCGGGCAAGCTCCCGGGAGCCGCCAGCCTGGTCCCGGGAAGAGGGGGAGGGCTGGGGGGCATCGGGTGGCTGGCTCGAGCTGTGCCAGGTGCAGGGTCTGCTGGCTGGGTGCTGGCAGGCTTGCACCTGGCATGGGCACCATAGACAGCCTGTGCCCCTTTAAGGGATCCGGGGCCGGGAGGGGGGGGCAATAGAGTTTCCCTGGTGTTGGCCAGAGTGGCCACCAGGGAAACCTGGGGAGGGCTAGCCTCCCACTAGTTCGAATTAAGGGGCTACACACCCCTTAATTCGAACTAGTAAATTCGAACTAGGATTAGTCCTCGTACAATGAGGTTTACCTAGTTTGAACTAAGCGCTCCGCTAGTTCGAATTAAGTTCGAACTAGCGGAGCGCTAGTATAGCGCCTATCAAAGTTAAGTCGAACTAACGTCTGTTAGTTCGAATTAACTTTGTAGTGTAGACATACCCGCTTTGTGGTAAAGAGTATTATATACATTTTACAGATTGGGAAAGTGAGTTTAGGAGAAAATTACTTGCTCAATAATACCAGAACCAGGAATAGCAACCATAACTCCTTATGTGCAGTTCCCTGCTCTAATCATCAGACAACAATGGCATACAAAATTGGCTCTAACAAAATGGTTTTTCTAAGTTCATTATGAAGTATTGGATAGGCCTGAATTAAGCATTTATTTAGGTTTATTTGAATTCGGTGACAATTTGTCCAACACTTATAGTTAAGTCCAAAATATCTGACTCATTGGTCTGTACATGTCCCTCTAAATTATTCAGAGATGCCTTTAGTTTTGGCTTCAAATGAAGTTAAATTATCCTGAATCCTGTGATTATGCATTATTGACATCCAAAATATATGCTTTACTCCCGTTAGAGAAGGCAGACAGCTCGGTGTGGGAGAATATCAGAGTTTGTTCACATTGATGGACTAAGGACTGACTAAATCTTGCTTTGCATTCTAGTTTACATCATTTTCATTACCGCCTAGACTCTTTACTGTGACCTGCAAATATTTTTTTTGTTAGGCTCTAACATGGAAAAAATACAATGCAAGAGCTTCATTAAAATAATTCTGAATTTGTCAGTGGCCAGGCTTGATTCACTACAATCAGCAAACACATACGGAGATTTTAACAAGGACTACTTAGGTGTAAGGAAAAACGGGGCATTGGATGTTTGTGTTATTAGCCGAAGTCTGTTACATATTTCTGAGATGAAGTTGCCTGGGCATTTTATTTCTGTACAATTTTGCATGGTATTTTTCACAGTGGCAGGACACAGACATTTGGATAAATGCTTCTTTGTTTTAGTATCCAAATAAATAATTAAACAAATTGATAAAAGTTTGTATACTAACAATAAGAATGTTTATAAATGTTTACAGGATAAAACTACTAGCCACAAAACACACTGCCATTTCCTCCTTCGAACAGAGATACAGGTAGAGTTTTATATTCAAAATACAACAGCTCCAACAAACCTGAATGATCTGGACAAAGCTGTTTCTCCTATAGAGCTGATTCCCAGTTGCACTCTGAAATAGGGTTTTTTTTTCCCTCAGGTCTGTGCATTGCAGTGTGGACGAGACAGCCCTAAGTTTGAGTACAGGTCAGAAAATCTAATCTAAGGTTAAAATGTAATGTAGATCCTCAAGCTGGGTCAGATGACTCAAGTCCCACTAACCCTAGGTTTACATTGCTATGCAGACATATCCTTAGAGTCCTTTCAGATCAGTCCAGCCTTTTCTTTGGCATGAAGAGTCTGAAAAGCAGGGGTGAGAATTGCATCCAATGCTCTAAATATTTGTCATATCAACCCATGCCAACCTATCAGTCTATGGATTGAAAATCCTTTAATCTACTTTTAATTTCAGTTACTAAAGCTGAAAAACAATGGATGCAATTACTAAAACAAATTCAATGCTTCAGCTAAACAAGAGGAAGCACCATCTCTCTGCAAAGATATGGTACATTATTACAGTATTTTGACTGTGAAGTCAATGGTTGAAAATATTTCTCTCTCAGCTAAACAGCAATTCAGTGAATTTAGTAGCACAAAAGAAAAGTCTCAGTAGATAGTGTATAGCCGCAGTTTCTTTTCAGTAAATGCCTATAGTTCTTGGCGGTAAGGAGTGGGATGCCTAAACAAAGCTTTTAATGATACTGCTGCATTTTCTGATCTTTCCTTTTCAAATATTTTTACACTATTTTATCCAAAGATGTAACATACTATTTACTATACAATACATCTTTTCTTTTCAGAGATAGGCTGAAGTGGCATTTTGCAAACTTCAATTTATTGAAATGTAATAACACAACTAAGCTCTATAGTTCTTTGCTCTCACTTTTATTTAGTACCATAAAGATAAAACTGTAGTAGTTTTGCTGTTGCCAAACAAAAACTAAATAAATAATCCTACTGTCAGCAATAAAAAACCAAGACATCTAAGGTGTATAATTTTCTTTCCATATCATTACCATGCAGTTCTGGAAACAGTCTGAGTAAATGAATGGTTAATTTGAGTCAGAAACAAGTTGAAGAAAGAAACTCGAGTGAGGCATAAGAGACCTTATCTCTATGAAAAAATGGTGTATGGTGGGTTTGCCATTGAGGCGTGATTTTCTCCCACTGTACATGCTGATGTGATGGCACACAAAAATGATGTTTTCATAGAATGATGTTGAAAAGAATAATTATCTGGTAGTTTCAATGGGGGCTTCAGAGCTGCTAACAAAATTCAGATCCCACAATGGAGGTGGTTCTCTAATTGGTGGAAATACCTGAATTAACCCCTTTCCAAATCTAGACATTCTGGGATGTGAAAATACATCGTGGTTTTGAATCTGTGGATGATAATCAGATACAGTTGCCAGATGAACTTTTTCTGAACTAATGGAAAATCCAGACAATCTTAATGAAAGCTAGTAGTCCAACCTGAAAGGGATGTCTGTTATAAAGGTGGAAAAATGATGGTGTTTTGTCCAAATAATGAACCTTTTCCATTTGGCATAAATACATCATATACAGTAGAGTATTTTCTATATTAAATATAGTATTTTGGACATCCCTGCAGCAGGATCTCTCTGTCATTTTAATTACAAACATCCAAATTGTACGGTATAGAGATGATCAGAATGAGTGAAGAGTCTTCCTTTTGTACTGAGTTCAAATCTGGGAGTAGAGGCAATGACACTGGAATCTGAACCAAAATCTTAGCAGCTGTGAGAACTGAAATTGCCTAGGCCAACCTGATGAAATTAGAATAAAAATTGTAGTATTATGCTTGAGATTTGGAATAGATGATTGGTGTATATACAAGATGTTGCATATTTTATTAATATACATGGAAAACAGGTCAGTAATCTGATAATTCCACTTGTGGAAAGTCTGCTAAACAACTGACCTCTATGAAACACCTGTAATCAGAGGGAAAAGGTCTTTGCATTCAATCTGTAAGAACATTCATCAGATCTGGCAGACGAATTGCACAGCTAGATAACTGATGTCCAGTCATTGCTCTGAAAGTTGAATTACTTTCTGATTAAAGGGAGATGATCTGACTCTCCCTATTTGCTTTATATAATATAGAGCAACCGTGAGGTCGGTCATCACCAGCATGAAGGGGATACTAGGATCAGCGTGTACATCTGTGATCCCTTTTCTTGTATAATGAGCCTAAGCTCCGGTATGTTTATCAGGTGAGACCAAAGCTGGGATGGGCAATAAGCAACCCACAGGGTGGACACAGTTCACCAGGGTTAGCCCTTGGCAGATTGTCAGATTCTTTATTTACCTGTGCATCACCAGGTAAGGCCGAGCACTGCTTCCATGGGCTGCGAATCACCATTCCCAACCAATGGGTGCCATGGGAAGCAGTATCCCAGTCTGTGCTGCTTCCTGCAGCTCCCATTGTCTAGAAATGTCAATTCACAGCCAATGGGAGCTGCAAGTGGCCATACCTGGTGATGCACAGGTAAATAAAGCATCTGTTGGCTCACCAGGATGAGCCCTGGCAAACTGCGTCCAGCTCACGGGCTGCTTATTGCCCACCCTGCACTAAAGAGACAGATGCAACCCAATACTCTGGGTGTTCCTCAACTTCTGACTGTCAGAAGCTGAGTGGCTATCAGGGGATGAATCATTCACTAATTGCCATTTTCTGTTCATTTTCTCAAAAGCATCTGGCACCGGTCAGTGTTGGAAGACAGGATATTGGTTTAGATGGCCCATTGGTCTGACCCAGCATGGACATTCTTATGAGTAACGAACTGAGGAAAATGAATAGCCTTCTTGCATTTGAGGAGCAAGTTTAACAGAAATCCCCGATGTATCTGCACCTGAATCCCTCAGAAATAATAATGCAACCCCTGGTACTAATTTGTTAATGCATCCCAGTACTAATGCAGGAATTCTAACATAGCTGAGTGACTAAAGGAGACTCAGAAAAATCTGAGCTTATTAAATCCCTTGGAGCTGCAAATTCAGTGCTGATGTATCAAGACTTAGGGAAACAATTCACAGGGTAGACTGAATCTGTGCCAAGATTCTTAAAGGCAACATGTAACCTTGGTATCAACTCCTGAATTGAAAAAAGTTCACTGAGAGAATACTTACAGCATGCAGGGATGAAGTATCTCTAGTGACCGTCAGAGGTGGTAAGAAGGAACTGAGAGGGCTGCTAGGGCTGCTTTCTGTTGGCAGTGTTTGTGGCAAGTGTACACCTACACTGGAGTAGACATGAGCAAGCACTCAAAGAACATAACAGTCCCTTCCCAAGCCAACAGTTATTTTTATCAACACTTATCTTGCAATTTTGCAACTTCTTACATTTAAAATAGTTGTAACCATATTGTTTACTTATGCATCAGAAATAAGAAAGGTTTCACAAAGAAAATGTACTGGCCACAATTAGCAACCTGCTTCCAACCAATCAATTTACCTTCGGTTCTATCATTTTCTCAGCTTTCTAAACGTCAACATCTTGTTTTATGAGTAATTTATTCTAAAGATATTTTGGTCAGTATTTTCAAAATGCCACAAGTTCAATTTCATTTATCTCATTTGTGAAGCTAAGACTCAAAAGAGCTTCTGACACCATAGACCAGTGGTCCTCAGGGTCAGTTGTGGCTCATTCATATAGTGTTGATATGGCTCACAACACAAAAAGGACTAAATATGTGGCCTACAATGTTAAATTTATTTTGAATTTAAGCTTTTTAAGGCAGGGTTTATCTTTTGTTCTGTTTCTACAACTGGGCCCTGCCTAGGAGCTACCCCAATACAAAAAAAAATAAACAAATGGTTAAAAAAAAAAGTTCTGCACAACTTCCACCCAATTTACTGTCTCAGATGGGTAGCTGTATTAGTCTGTAACTTTAAAAACAAGCTCATCTGAAGAAGCGGGTTTTGCCCACAAAAGCTCATGATACTATATACATTTTTCTTAGTCTCTAAAGGTATCACAGGACTACGCCAAGTTATTGTATTATTCCAACAATGAAATAAGTAACATTTTTATAATCTAGTCTCACTTTTTAAAATGCGTTTTCTGTAATATGATCCTTCCTTTCTTCTTTGAGCAGCAATTACCTAACTACCTTTATTATCTTTCTATACTATTAGACCATATGTATAGTTGGTGTGCCAACTATATGTATGGCCAAATTGGGACATGGAAAACAAAGAATTTATTTTAATAAATAAAATTTAATAACATACAAATATGTCATCAAATGGAAGATGTCCCCTGGAAACACCAGCAAAAAAAGTGAAATATAAGATTTCACTGTGTGAAGGCAATGTCCATAATAAGTTATTTAAATACTCTTTCTTGTGAGAAGTTTGAACGTATTTATCATACTGTTTGAATGGCCTATTTTATTTAGTATAAAATACAAAAAAATACAAGTTTATTGAAGAAAATTAAGCAAAATTGTTCCTGAACTAATGAAGAAAATACTCCTAAATCTCCTTAATCCCGCATACATTATCACCATACAAGCAATCTTTTGATAGCAGCATCAATTTCTTAATTATTCTACCCACAAGAATCCACCAGTTGAAGCAAATTATGTATAAACACAGTAAAAAAAGTACATTCCAAAACAAGATCCAGAATACAATAGAACAACATGACATAAGGTACAGGGTGAATTCTGTGGGGCCTAGAACCCAGATTTGTAAGGTGGTTAATGCCCCCATGACATTAACTGGCAGCCATGATAGGGACACGTGCATTATCATATAAGTCCTGTAGAGTTAAACACCACAGAACGTACCACCTTGTGAGGCCAGACTGACAGTTTCCCTCATGTACCCTAATATGTCCAGACACCATATTAAAGCCTCGGAGGAGTTCCAGGAAACGTCCATGCAACAAGGTGGGCTCCCCTTGCCAATCACAGTGACAGACCTGTCTCTTTGCTTGTTCTTGGTCTTCTAACACAACTCTGATTTCTAGTTCCTGACCCAGATCACATCTTTGAAGCTGTTCCCAGCCTCTGACCACCAATGCTCTGACCACCAAGCCTGACTGCTACTGCTCCTGTCATTAGGCTTGACCACCCAAGCTCCAGTCATGACACACAGCAATCATTGATCCATTCACGTGACATTTTATAAAACAAAATGAAAAGTCTCTTGTGCCAACTAAAATCAGATCAGACACACAACGAAGCCAGAACCCTCCAAACCAACTGAAAAGTCTGGAGATGAATGTGACACAGATGAGCAGAATAAAACATGAGTCTTGGACAAAACCAAAATATGCTTGAAAATAATGAAACATGATGAACTAATGATTGTTCAGTTCAGGCAAGTAAGAAAAGTAAATGTAACAGTGATGATCATAGAATTATAGAATCATAGAGCTGGAAGAGACCTCAGGTCATCATCAAGTCCAGCCCCTTGCCCAAGGCAGAACCAATCCCAACTAAATCAACCCAGTCAGGGCTTTGTCAAGCTGAGACATAAAAACCCCTAGGGATAGAGATTCCACCACCTACCTACGTAACCCATTCCAGTACTTCACCACCCTCCTAGTGAAATAGTTTTTCCTAATATCCAACCTAGATCTCCCCCACTGTAACCTGAACACCTGGTATGCCTATGTTTGTTTATAAAGAAATGGGGGTTTCCTTTTATCAATTCCTCTGTCAGCAACTCTTACTTTGCGATAAACAACAATCTTGTGATCATCTGTAACCTAAGTTTTATCCTTTAGTTTTGCCTTCTTTATCAAATGCCTTTACTACATTATGTATTTATGTTAATTGTTCTGTTCATTTGTCAATGCACATTGAGATTTTTTTTCTACTTCAGTTTAAACATATGGCCAAAGAACTATATTAGATTATTTATTTGATCTTTGTTTTTGCATTAATAGTACATTATTTCTTACAATCAGAGACTTAACTCCTCACTATTTATACCTTAAGCTTTTTATATGTTTTTATATAATCTTAAACTTAATTAAATTTTTAAAAAGGAAATACAATTTAGATGCTATTAACTGAGATTCCAGCTTTATGTAATGGAAGCCAACTATACAATACTATCAATACAGGTCAGAAATGAGATATTAGACAGGAGTATTCAGCAAGGGACCACTTCAGTAGGAAAAACTAATTAGAAAATTAACACTATGAAAACTCTGCAGGTAACTATTGCCACAAAAATGTATTGTTTGTATGATTATTTGTAGTGTAGCAATGCCCAAAGACTAATTATGCAAAGAGTTACAAGTGTGAAACAAGAAGCAATGAGTATGACAAACAGGAGAAAAGGGACAAAGGAAAACCATATGGTAACAAAAATAAGAGTATGCTATAACAAACTGGCGAAGGCACAAATTTTAGGTGTTAAATATCGTCAATTATAAAAAATTACATACACATCAACTATTCCCAACTGCTGAATTGCATGTTGACTCATTTCTCTGAGATTCTACAGCAGAAGTAGGTCAAAAAAGTGGGATTGAAGAGGAGAGGAAAATTGCTTCCAAATAAGGGTCCTGGGTCAGCATCACTTCTGAAAACAGGACACAAATTCTCCTAAAATCTATTGTCTACTCTAATTGATTTTGTTCTTATATATTCTCTCAATTTCCCTACGTGGTACAGTTATATTTTCTGACATTCCTTTACAGACACCTTTGTCTACACCCTTTTTCATTTAACATAAGAATGGTCATACTGGGTCAGACCAAGGAAGGTCCATCTTGCCCAGGATTCTATCTTCTGACAGTGGCCAATGCCAGGTGTCCCTCCAGATGGAATGAAACAAACAGGTAATCATCAAGTGATCCATTCCCTCTTGCCCGTTCCCAGCCCTGGCAAACAGAGGGTAGGGATACCACCTCTGCCCATCCTTGGTAATAGCCACTGATGGAGCTATCATCCATGAATTCCATGAAATTATCTAGTTCTTTTTTTAACTGTGTTATAGACTTAGTCTTTACAACATGCTCTGGTGAAGAAGTTCCACAGGTTGACTGTGCGTTGTGTGAAGAAGTACTTCCTTTTGTTTGTTTTATTTAATTCATTCCCTTGGCTAAGACTTCTGACTCAACCATTTCATCTTCATAATAGTTACTCAGTAACTGGTCCTAACATCACCCTGTTACTCCCGAGTTTTGCTACTAACCCAATTATCTTGCAACTTCAACATCTATTTGTCTTCCTCTGCTATCATTCCTTAAGTCTAAAAAACAGTGTTTAGTCATCTACACAAGTCTCCTATTAGTGATAGTCCTGAAAACATCAACTTGTTTGTGTTCCAGATGTGCTCCTCCAGAGATACTCTACTTACAAAACATATCACTAAGAAACTATACCACCCTATGAGGGAGTGAAAATAGCTGTAAAAATTACTTTTAAAGATAAGGAAGTTACTCACCCTGTGCAGTAACGATGTTTCTTCGAGGTGTCCCCCCCCCCCCCGTGTGTGCTCCACTTGAGGTGTCGGGCTCGTCCCAGCGCCGCAGGTTGGAGAATCATCAGCTGTAGTTCAGCTGGACCCTGCTTGCGCCGCTTATGAGCATGCGCGCAATCTGGCTCCCACCAGTTCCTCCTAATCGGATCACTCCTGAAAGACAAAGAAGAGACTCCGAAGAAGGGAAGAGGGCGGGTCGTGGAGTACCCGCAGGAACACACACCTTGAAGAAACGTCGTTACTGCACAGGGTGAGTAACTTCCTCTTCTTCTTCGGGTAGTGTCCCTGTGGGCGCTCCACTTGAGGTGAGTACAGAGCAGTAGCCTCATATGCGGAGGAGGGATCGGAGTCAGTATCTGGGTGCTGTGGAGAGCACTGCAGAAGCCAATGTAGATTCCCTGGCAATAGCATCTATAACATAGTATTTAGCGAATGTCATGTCGGAGGACCATGTCACTGAACGGTGAATGTCTTGAATTGAGACTCCTTTGAGAAACATCAGTGAAGTAGATGTTGCTCTGGTGGAATGAGCGCTAAGTGGTGTGGTAATGGGTCTATTGCGTAGGGTGTAGCATGTTGCAATGCAGTTCACAATTATCTTTGAGATACGCAGTGAAGTCAATGCCCGGCCCTTAGTTCTTGTGTCCGAAAATAGGAAAAGATGTGGAGATCGGCGAAAGGGCCGAGTGCAGTCTAGATAAAAAGCCAGTGTCCTGCGGACATCCAGGGTATACAAGGGAGCCTCTTGTGCGGAATTATGAGGCTTATGATAGAAAGTTGTAAGTATTATTGGCTCATTAATATGAAAATCTGAGTTCACTTTTGCTAGAAAGTTGGGGTGAGGACGAAGTATTCCCCCCTGGTTGGTGAACAATGTATATGGTGGATTGGCGGACAGAGTTGCCAGTTCTCCAACTTGTCGAGCTGAGGTTATAGCCAAGAGAGAAACAACTTTCATAGGGAGATTGGGGAAATTGCAGGTAGCTAAAGGCTCGAATGGTGGATATGTAAGAGTATCAAGAACAAATTCCAAATCCCACAGCGGGGAGGGCTTTCTGTGCAGGGGATGTAAGTTCATCAGCCCTTTCAGAAATTGCTTAGTTAGCGCGTGAGCCATTACTGACACCCCATCAATTGGTTGTCTAAATGCAGAAATTGCAGAAAGGTATACCTGGATGTATGAGATCCCCAGGCAGGAATGATGTAGATGAAGAGCATAATCAAGGATCCGATGGATTGGGACAGACAGCGCATCTAGCTCATTGGCCAAGCACCAAGCGTGGAAACGTTGCCACTTATATAGGTAAGTCTTATGCATGGATTCGCGGCATCTTCTATAGAGTAGAACTTGTTTCACCTATTGTGAGCAGAAGGTATCCGTGCAATGGAACCAGCTAGGAGCCATGTTATGAGGTGGAGCCAGTCGATCTGGGATTGTGCCATGGTCAGTCCCTATTGTGTGAGCAAATTGGGTTGGTTGGGCAATAGGTATGGTGGTTGGCGAGACATTTGTAGCAGAAGGGGAAGCTACGTCTGTCTGGGCCAAAACGGGGCTATGAGTATCACCATGGCCTCGTCGTCGACTATCTTTTCCAGAACTCTCGGGAGAAGTGGGGTTGGTGGAAACATGTAGAGAAGATGGTGAGACCAGTCGATCAAAAACGCGTCCCCCAGGGATCCTGGACCCAGACTGGCTCTGGAGCAGTACTTCGGGCATTTTGCATTGGCATGTGTCACAAACAGGTCTATGGTAGGATGTACCCACCTCTGGAATATGGAGTGGGTGACCTCTGGGTTGAGTTCCCACTTGTGTTGGGGGAAGAAATGTCGACTCAAGGCATCTGCCAACACCATGTTTGCCTAACACTCTCTCCCATTGACTGTGGTTGCAGCCAACTCAGGGCTGAAGTCTCCCAACAAGATCAACTTGTCGTTGGCCGGTACTGAGCACAGAACTGAACTGAGATCGGTGTAGAACTATTCAATTGTCTCCTCTGTGCTGTTCATGGTGGGAGCATGTGCACTGATGATTATTGCATGCTGCTTATGACTAAGGGGTAGGCGTAGCTTTATGAGCCTCTCGTTAATACCGACAGGCAAGTCCGAAAGTTGTTTCATCAGAGTAGTCTTGACAGCCAGGCCGACTCCATGAATCCTATCCTCATTCTGCGCTTTCCCTTTCCAGAAGAAGGTATAACCACTAGCTAGTTCATTGAGAAATCCTTCTTCAGCAAGCCTGGTTTCACTCAAGGCAGCGATATCAATACCACAGCAAGTAGGGCTGTTCTCCGTTGAGGTCTTACTGTGTCCTCACTGTCCATGAGCATATGGACGTTCCATGCTCCCATTACCAACTTCCTTTTTTTGCACAACATAACCTGTGCATGAAAAATATTATTATAGTGGGAAAGCCTAACTACCTTAGACTAACAAAACATGTAGATGGTATCATGAGCTTTCATGGGCACAGCCCACTTCCTCAGATGACCAGAATAGTAAGTAACAGTCAATATGGATTGTCAAAAACAAATCTGGCCAAATCAACCTAATCTTCTTTGAAAGGGTTGCTGGCTCACTGGATGGCAAGAAGCAGAAGGTGTGAATATATCTTAATTTTGTAAGGCTTTTGACATCTTCATAAGAAAAGTAGGGAGATATGGTCTTAAAGAAATTATAGGATCAGAGCAAAGGCTGTACTTAAAGAGTAGCTATCAATGGTTTGCTGTCAAACTGGGGGGGATTTATCTAGTGGAGTCTCTCAAGGACCTGCCCATGGTCTGGTACTATATAATAATCTCATTAATGACTTGAAATAATGAAAGCATATATACAAATGGGGAGCATACATACAAAATTTCTGAAAGATACCGAGTTAGAGAGGTAGCTAGTACTCTGAAGGCCAGTATTAGAATTCAAAATGAATTACCTTAACAAATTGGAATATTGATCTGAAATCAACAAGGTAAAAATTCAATAAAGACAAGTGCAAAGAACTTCACATTGGAAGAAAAAAAATCAAATGTGCATCTAAGAAGTAGGGAATAAACAGTTTTCAAATATTTTAAGGACTGTTACAAAGATGAGTATGATCAATTGTTCTTCATGTCCACTAAAGTTAGGAAAAGTAAAGTAATGGACTTAATCTGAAGCAAGGAAGATTTAGGTTAGATAGTAGGAAAACATTTATAAGGGTAGTTAAGATCAGGAATAGGCTTCCAATGGAGTTGGTGGCATGTCATTATTGGAAGGCTGGACAAACACTTGTCAGGGATGGTCTAGATTTCCTTGCTAGTATCAGAGAGCAGGGAGCTGAATGACTTCTTGATGTTCTTTCCAGCTCAGCAAGTCAACAATTCTATGATTATCTCTATAAAATAATGATTCCACACTTTATGACAATATTTTATCTTTTCAATATTTTTGACAATGTATGAAAGAGGCATTTACTGACAAAGATAAAGAGTAGAGACATGACACACACACACACACAAAATAAAGGGACAGAATGAAGTTTCTGAAAGTCTTATGTTCTGAAACAGTGGCAGCAAAGGCAAAAAGCGGATGGGAAAATTGAATGGCACACTATATATTCACTTTGCTGAGAAAATTTTATTTATACCAGTGCAGCTTCAACAACATAGAGAAAAACTATACTATTCCCAAATATATATAATAATGGGAGTTTTTTTATATAATTAAAAAAGAGTTGGACTGTATAGTGATTTCTTACACTCTAAACATTTCCTTCTGTTAACAGACATTTCTTCCTTAAAGTCTATGACTATTTTGACAGAAACAATGTATTATCATACTGATTTTCTTTTGCCAAGATGCCTCTGTATTTCCCCAAAGTGACAAAGCAAAAGACTTTGAGGTACAAAGAACTGTAATCTGTCCGTTTTACAATATTTATTCAAACATGTCAAGATTTTATCTTCATATGGTTAAAATACAAAAAAAATATAAAATTGAAACAAGAATAAAAGTATTCTACAGTTAATCAGATTTTATTTTAACCTGTTCAGAAGGTTTAATTTATCCCATGTTAAGGAAGAGCACACTTCAATGTATTTTTTTAAACTACTAGCAATCAAAATTATAAAAGTTAGCCAATAAAAATAAAAAGAGACTATCTAGATGCAGTTATTTTATCTTACTGGCACAGACTATACTAATCTGCAGATTTAGTGTTCCTATCTCTGTGGAATTTTATGAACACTGGGCCTAAAAGTGCTAATTTTTTGACTGATTTGTAGGCATTATAGTAAGCATATCTGAACATTGTGAATTCGCAAATGAAGCTGTGTTACCACTATCGTTACTTATCTTAAATATAGTATAACTGGCACATTATCACAAAGGTGGGGCCTTCTGGTATTCTAGATTTTTAAAAATGTTCACACAGATTTGTTCTCATTCTGTATCTCTACAGTGTATAGCATAATTTGGCCCCAATGTAAGTTGGAACTGTTAGACTTCACTGTGATATAAATAATACATAATATTTGTCCTGAAGAAGCACTTACAGGCCCCAATTAGGATTGAAGCCTGCAGTGTCGCAGGTACTATACAAATACACAGAAGGTGATCGTCCCTTGACCTGAAGAGCTTATAATGTAATTAAAGAGAAGTTGTAACAAAGTGGGTTTCAAAAATAAAAGGAGAGAAGGAAGGACAAGGGCTACAAAATTAAATCAATTGTACAAATTAATTGGTCCAAATCTTAATAAAAATCCACATAACTTACCCATCAATGGTTGGAGGATTTCTAGTTAGCAACTGAAAATGCTTTACAATTAAATTTCTATAAGTTCAGTGAATCTCTCCCCTCTGGACAACATGTTCAAGTGTATGACAAGTTATATACCAATAACTATGCTACTTTGACTGGACTGTCAGAATGAATCCACACTATCTGGATGAGCATACAACCTGGGATGCCAATCAAAACACCCTAAAAAGTAGTGACTTTAGAAGGTCATGTGACTAATCCCTTATACCATTTTACATTCAGTTTCAAGGTCACAACCCAACCTCAGACACCCCTTCCATTTATTCATTGTACTGAAGATATATCACATTTAGCATATGTAGTCTTTGAAATATCCATCTGCTTGATTCTCTGGAATATTTCAAGTTACTGTTACTAGTGATGCTGTCATTGAGTGTAGTCAGCACACTGTTCAAACTAAACCTAAACCAATAAACTACACCTTTTGCATTAAAATAAAAGTGGTGTTTTCATATTTTAATCTTACATTACAGGGACTGGACTAGAGTATACATTTTTCTTAGGACAGAATGAACCTTTTGTAGAGACGTTGCTTTTATCGAGCATCTGTACCTGTTTGTATAGTATGAATACCTTGATATCTTAAGAGACTTGCCTGGTTTTTAAACAAAGACGTTGGGAACACAGAAAATCCAATTGAAAGAATTTTGTCCATGAAGAATATTATTCATTTAAGTAATGCTAGCAGTGGACTTGGTGCTACAGAAGATCCAAAATGAGAGACTACCTGTGGAAGGCGGATTCTGTTGTTCATTCTGAGAGTTTGAACAAGGATGAGTTGAGCTATGCCATTAGAACTTAACTAGCGGTTCTGCACTGGAATGCAGGTTAGCAGAGGCTGTGATTGCAGAGTAGATCTGGAGTTTTCAAATCTTCGTAGCCTGTCAGTCCCTTCTGAAAGTGTTTGGATGAAGTTTGCCCTGAACCAAAGATCTTTTGTTGGTCCAGGTTGCCATCATTCGGAGAAATATTCACTCTGCCCTATGGCTTGATGATTTCAAGATGTTGAAGATGTGGAAGATTTATATACAGTTGACAACTTAATATGCAAAGCTTTGTCATTGTGATGGTAAAATTCCTGATAACCATAATAGACCTCAGAAAGGGACAAAGAGAAAGCTCCCACAGGATCATCTACAGGAAAGAAAGACTTCTGTCTGATCTCTTCCATCAACATCAATTTGTAGAAAAGCCTTCTTTGCAACAAGTGTGAATCACTTGTGAAAGTCCTGCTAATAGAGATGAATGCCCAGACACTGATGCAGGTGGAGAATGAGCCCTAAACTCGCCAGAAACTACAAACAGATCTTCTAAAATAGCGGTTTACAACCGCTGGGTCGCAGCATGCTGCCAGGCCACAGCAACTCTGGGGACCAGAGCTGGGATACACAGCTCTCACTGTGGCTGTTGGGAGAAGTGTGTCCTGCCTCGCCTCTCAGCCAACCAGCACCAGGCAGGGGTAAGGGCTCCAAGGGCAGAGCTAGTGCTGGGGTGCTCTAGAGGCTGAGCTAGTTGTGGGAGGGGACTATGGGAGACAGGGCTGGCACTGGGAATGGGGGAGGCTCTGGAAGGTTAGATGCAGTAGGGCTCTGGAAACAGGAAGCTGGAACTGGGGGGGTCTGATGGTGGAGGGCTCTAGGGGGTTGGCACTGAGGCATTTGGGATGGGTGGCTGGTACTAGGGGGCAGGAAACGGGCACTGTGGGGCTTGAGTACAGGGAACTCTGGGGTCAATGGCTGGTGCTGGGGGATAGTGGAGGGGTGGTGGGCTGGTGGGCTCTAGGGGTTAGGGCTGGTACTGGGGAATCCTGGGGCTGGGCTTTTGGCAGACCGGTAATGATTTATTTAAAAATCTGCATATTCATCATTTATGTAATGAGTATGCAAATAAAATGTTACCAGTCCACCAAAAGTTTGTGAATGGGTTTGCCAGTCCCCGGCATCAAAAAGTTTGGGAACCACTGTTCTAAAAGATGATGCTCAGCTCTGAGGTATTCATGGTCCCATCATTGTAACCCTGAAAATGAACCCACTTAATCTTTTTTATATATGTTTTATACCATCCTCATGACCACATCTGAGTGCCTTACAGTACTATGGTAAGCAGCACGAGTAACATTTGTCATATGAGTTTTGTTCTCTGTCTCAGGGTATGTCTAGACTACATGGCTCCGTCAATGGAGCCATGTAGATGAGTTTACTAGACATAGGAAAATGAAGCGGCGATTTAAATAATCACCATTTCATTTACATCAAAATGGCCGCCACGCTGTGCTGATCAGCTGTTTGGCGGCACAGCGCGGTAGTCTAGACGCTCCGCGGTTGACAAGGGAAGCCTTTGTCGACCACTCTGATAAACCTCATTTCATGAGGGCTTCCCTTGTCTACCGCGGAGTGTCCAGACTACCACGCTGTCACCAAACAGCTGATTGGCACAGCGCGGCAGCCATTCTGATGTAAATGAAGCGGCGATTATTTAACTTGCTGCTTCATTTTCCTATGTATAGTAAACTCATCTACATGGTACCGTCAACGGAGCCATGTAGTCTACATATACTCTCAGTCTTCACATGGAGAGAATGGAGTGTGCAGTGCTTTTTTTAAATTTTGGTAGAGTTTTTGTTATGGATGGTATATGGGGGTTGATATTTAGTTTTTTTGCTTTAATATGTAGACATGGTTATGTATTTATACTAGAGGAGACTGGCTGAAGAAGTGCATCTTGCACTTGATGTGGAAGGTGAGATTTGTACCTGGATGACTTTCTTCTCTTCAGAAGTCATCCAAGGAGGTAGTCTGAGGCAACTACTATTTGCAGCAAGACCTCTGTTGTGTGGAATTCTGCTAGGTTTTAATGCCTCTCTTGTAAAATATATATTTGAAGATGCAGAGGAAGAATGAAGCAGTTTGGGCTGCAATATACGGTTCTAGCCAGTAATTTATCCAGAGTGTAGTTGCAGCTTAACTTACTTTCTCTGCTGGCATCCACTAAAACTGCTCTTCAAAGTTTAATAAAGCTACAATCAGTGGCTACTTAAGAGATGTAGTCCAAACTATAACTTCATCCTACACAAAGGACTGACAAAAGAGACTGCTGTAGGACACTCACTAGTCCTTATCAGGGTCCTGGAAAATGTGCATAAATTTCCCAGAAATAAGCTGAAAACAGTGATCACCTTTCCAGTAAGATGGGAGCACAGAGTATGTTGGTACAAAATGTGAATATTACAACTCTATTTCCAAAATATACTTTTTCTTCATTAACAGTCGACTTATTCTATGAAAATGAATCTCTCCGTTTTGATCAAAGTAGCATTTATTATGCAACTTTTTAATAACTACTCTTAAAATAAATAATCTTTTTTTAACATAGCAATAATTAATCTTCATTCAAATGGTAATTTAATGTGTTAAAAGCCCAAAGCGAAACTGGTCATTAACTGAACAGTGAAGACTGCCAGAAGAGTCATTATTGTTTAATAATGGAGAACATAGCGTGCTGAATGATTTGTTTTAATCCCAGAAGCTACTAGGGAATGAACTACAAAAGTTTTCAATCCTAAAAAACATTTTGTGATCTTATTTTTTGTTACACAAGATATTTTGTAATATCTTAACATAGGTTAACTATGGGACTTTCACTTTAAAAGGAAAATAAATCTGAAAATGTATATAATTAAAAAGACTTATTCCATAAGCATTACTCAGGTCAGTTAATAAAATGGTTACTGCATATGCTGGTGAATTCAATTTCATTATTCCTTAATGGAACACAATTTCTATGGTAAGATTACTATGTTTAAGATTACTAACAGCATTGTAATATACATGGGTTCTGGAGTCTAGTTGTTCATGATATTCAGTTACAGAAGCCTTCTTAGTTTTATCTAGTTTGAGAGACTTTAAAAGATATGTAATGGACAAATCACAAATACTTAAGAGAAATAGCTACAAATCACTGAATTCCCTCAAAGTTAAATTCATAGCCTTTTTATTTTCCCAGAAGTTAATAGCATAAGCTATTAGACACTTATATGGTTTTATATATGTAGACACACACACACACACACACACACACACACACACACACACACACACACACCACTGTCCCTTTTCCCATCTCTGCCCCCATTGACCCAGTAGAGTCATAGAAGGCCCGTCCCCATCTCTGGCACATTGCTGCCCCCCTGAGGTCATTCTTCAGTGTAATTGTCCTTTCTACCAGACCCCTCCATTTTTATTTTATGAGAAACAATCGAATTCCAAGCACATCCCATATTCCTGGCACAACCAAACTCTTACCTTGCTTAAAGTTATGATAAGAGGAATCTGAATACCAAATATAATGATCCTGGCTCTTAGCATTT
Source organism: Pelodiscus sinensis (assembly GCF_052426305.1). Classification (NCBI taxonomy): domain Eukaryota; kingdom Metazoa; phylum Chordata; order Testudines; family Trionychidae; genus Pelodiscus; species Pelodiscus sinensis. Next base: position 65,444,084 of record NC_143054.1, read on the forward strand.
AAGAGAGTTCTTAAACAAACAGACTCAAAGACGGACAGACAAACACATTTTAAAAATATATAACATATTATATTATCAGGGCTCGCCAAACCACAGCGAGCCCTGCTCACCAGCCGCGCTGTCCAGCGATCTGCACATGCGCAGATCGTTCTGCGCCTGCGCAGCTCGCCCAAACCCGGCAAACACATTTTCACTATTACAATCTATGAATACCAAGTAATATAATAATACAAGGGAGAATGCAATAGCCAACATATTCCAGCTCATAAGGTAGCTTACATTCAGTAGCTTGCAAGCTTCAATTATTTATATTTAATATGACAGAAGATAAGGCCTTTTCAATGAAGAAATGTTCCACATACTTTATTTCCCATTTTAATTTGTTAAAGAAACAACTGTGAAACCAACAAAATGCCACATACAGATTAGCAGCTTCTGAGGGAAATGTGATCTAGTCTATAATACTAGAAGGTAGGTGCACAACTGGTTAGAGACTATATTCAAAGAGTAGTTATCAGTGGTTTGCAGACAAACTGAGAAGGGTATATCTAAAAGATTTTGTAGGAGTAAATTCTAAATCTGGTATTTATTTAGAAATATCATTAATGATTTGAATAATGGAATATAGTTTTACCGATGATACCAAAATGGGAGGAATTGCAAGCACTTTGGAGGACAGAATTAGAATTCATAATGACTATGACAAATTACAGAATTGGTCTGAAGTCAACAAAATTACATTCAGTATATACAAGTTTAAAGTTCCTCACTTAGGAAAATCAAATCAAAACTACAAAATGAGGAATAGCTGGGTAGGTGGTAGTTCTGCTGAAAAGGAACTGGGGATTATGGTGGATGACAAATTACTCAACTGGAGTAGTGCATCCAATTCTGGGTGCCACTCTCTATGAAAGACTTGGAAAAACTGGAGGGATTCCACAGGAGAATAGCAATGATAAAAGGTTTAGAGAAAATCTGACATGAGAAAAAGGTTAAAAATACTGAGCACGAGAAAAGAAAATTGAGGTGACACCTGATTTCAGTCTTCAAATATATTAAGGGCCATTGTAAAGAGGATGCTGATCAATTGTTCTTCATGTCCACTGAAGCCAGGACAAAAAATAATGGGTTTAAGCTTTAGCAAAGGAGAGCTTGATGAGACACGAAGAAAAACTTTCTAACTAAAAGAATTAAGGACTGAACTAGGATTCCAAGGGAGGGAGCGGAATCAACATTACTGGAGTTTTCAAGAACATGTTAAACATCTTTCAGGGATGATATAGGCTTACTTGGTCCTATGCCAGGGCTGGACTAGGTTATAATAATTGTATAACCATACACATACTGCCACAAAGATTGCAGAATTAGGCTTTAAAAATCAAGTCAGAATTAAATACTGACCATTACTATGTACTAATAATCTGAAAAAAACCCTTTCAGTTGTCTGATTTAAGGAACAAGCCCAAATATTTAGCCTAAATTATCTGGTTCTTGTGCATGTCAATCAGATATGTTACACTGCTTTAACATAGCAGTTTGACTGGAGAATGGTTTATAAATATGCTTAACTAAACTGCACTAAAGTTTAATTAGATGTTTTGCTTGACACTACTTATATTAAATATAGAATGCTTATGAATAGCAATGACACTTTTGGCGCTGACAGGATTAAAAGCAGATTTCCATTTGGAATAATGAAATAATTCCTTATTCTTAAGGAACACAGCAGGGATTTTTTTTGGAAATAGCAATCAGAATTTGTAAAATTATAGTTTAGCTGATAAATATGATCATTAAGTCATAAAAGACTTTTCAGTAACTGTGCCATCTGTTATAATAAAGTGTAATAATGGTGTGGAAATTATCTGTGCTTTCCACTGTAAGGTCTTCTATGTAAAAATATTTTTAAAGAGTAAGGGATTTAAAAAGGTGGCATTGGTTTGAAATGTCATTGACAAGTAACCTAAAAAAAATATGAACATTTTGTTTCTGGTAATTAACCCAGAATCAAAATTAATCAAAACATAATGCTAGAACACACTGAAATTCTTTGACAAGATAAATATATAAATGTTATTGGAAATAATCTCAGAAAACAAAACAAAACAAAACAAAACAACAAACCCCATGGCAATTAAAACATTTTTCATTTATTTTTCTTGAAATTATATAGATTCCTTCAAAACTATTTTGAAATAATCAAAACTTTAATCATGCAAGTGTTTAATAACTTTCAAGTAAATCAAACTGGTAATCATACCTTAATTTGTGCAAAAGGCCTGTCAAAACTTCCAACATAAAGAAGACCAACATTCTGGGTAAGTAATCTAAAAAAGAAAACATCATTTAAGACACTATTTGTAACTAAACACATTACTGTAACCATCTTTATTGTGATATTGCAGAACTGCTATTGAAATGAGATAAAATAGAGGATAAATTAAAGAAAAAGGACATACATTAAAGATAGGACACTATTTCCATCTAGAATAGCTCTTTAGAGTAACAGAATCAGAAAAATTGCAGTTTAAAACAAAGACAAACAGATTCACCACTCAAACTGTGAGTTTAACAGATTTAAAAGTCAAACATGCAAATGAAACATTATATACAGTGATATAACGGAAATGAATCACCATGACTAATCACAATGCAATAACAGAAAATCTGAGAGAATCTCTGCTGCGTCATTTAATGGCTTAACAAATAATATAATTAATAAATAGTCTAGTAGCACTTTAATGTCTAACAAACATGTAGATGAATATCAGAGGGGTAGCCATGTTAGTCTGAATTTACATAATCAACGGGAAGTCTTGTGGCACCTTATAGACTAACAGATTTATTGGAGCACGAGCTTTCGTGAGCAAATACCCACTTAGATGCACCTGATGAAGTGGGTCTTTGCCCACGAAATCTTATGCTCCAATAAATCTGTTAGCCTATAAGGTGTCTCAGGACTTCTCGTTGTTTAAACATATAGATGGTATCGTGAGCTTTCGTAGGCACAATCCACAGCTAGCTCTAGGTGCTACAAGTGGGAGACACATTTATGTGAAAAGACAAGCAAAATAGGTTGATGAAAAGTGGCTTGTGTTGACCTAACTTTGCATAGGTTGGCTCTCCCTGGTCCTGCACCCTTGGGACTTGACCAGTGCCAAACGAGGGAATTTGCTGGACCGGGGTTCCTGGCCAGGCTCCCTTCCAAATTGCCAGTCTCTGCTATTGGCCTCCGCTGGCCCAACTCTGCTGCTGGCCCCAGGTCATGAGCCTATCGCCACTGCTAGCCATGGCTGCCAGGATCCCAACTGCCAACCCCCCTGGCTATTGGACTAGCAGCTGCCTCCCACATTCCTGCTGGACCACAGACCTTGCTGAACCAGTGAGTCCCTGGGACAGAGAGGTTCAATCAGTAGCACAGATAAGATCTTAGAAACAAAAAATTTTAGTGATATCTTAAAAGCAATATTTCCTTTTTTAAGTGAATAAATTTGAAAAAAACTCACTTATTTCTTACCTACATCCTGCTATACACTGAACATATAAGATTATTGAGCTACGTACATGCACACATACATATGTAAGTGACAGAGGTAGAACAATGACATTGTTTTAACTTGAGAGACTCAACTACACAAAAGAAAAAAGCCTCCGTTCAAAGAACAAAATATTCTGGGGGTTTTCCTAATTATAAGGAAAACACTTTATAGGAGAACCTCTTGCCTTAATAATTTTATATTTCAGAAAGGAGAAATGTAAGCTATGTTATCGTTTTACATAAGAACAACCATACTGAGTCAGACCAAAAGTCCATCTAGCCCAGTATCCTGTCTTCAAACAGTGGCCGATGTCAGGTGCCTCAGAGGGAGTGAACAGAACAAGTAATCGTGAAGTGATCCATCCTCTGTCGCACATTCACAGCTCTGACCAAGAACAGAGAATATCTCTGACCATCCTGTCTATTAGCCATTGATGGATCTGTCTTTCGTGAATTTATCTAGTTCTTTTTTGAACCCTGTTCTAGTCTTGGCTTAACAACATCCCCTGGCAAAGAGTTTCACAGGCTGACTGTACATAGTGTGAAGAAACACTTCCTTCTGTTTGTTTTAAATCTGCTTATTATTAATTTCATCGGGTGACCCTTAGTTCTTGTGTTATGAGTAGCAATGTTAAACGGTTAACTGGTAAGCATGTTGATAAGCATGAGCCTTACCAGTATGCTTACCAGTTAACTGTTCCTTGCTGTTGAACTCCACTGGTGGCCAGCAGCACCAAGCCAGAGGAGACCTGGTTGTAGAGGGACTGGCCAGCTAGTGGATACCATGACTGCATTGGGACTTGTGGCAGGACTCTATGTTTACGTCCCTGGTGGGCTGGTCCTGATTTAAAATGGTAAACCAGTTAGGCGCTGGCATTTAACCATTTTAAGATCCAAAGTTAGAAGGAGTAAATTATGCTTCCTTATTTACTTTTTCCACACCAATCATGACTTTATAGACCTCAGTTATATCCCCCCTTACTTGTCTCTTATCTATGCTGAAAATGCATAGTCTTTTATCTTCTCTTCATACAGAATTTTTGTTGCCTTTTTCTGAACCTTTTCCAAATCTAGTATATCTTTTTTTAGACAGCTAAAATCTGCACGCAGCATTGAAGATGTGAGTGTACCATGGATTTATATAGATGTAATATGACATTTTCTGTCTTATTATCTATCTCTTTCTTAATGATACCCCAAATTCTGTTTGCTTTTTTGACTGCCACTGCACATTGAATGAATGTTTTCAGAGAACTATCCACAGAGACTCCAAGATGTCTTTCTTGAATGGGAAATAACTTTGCATTTCTGTTACTATTGTATAAAACAAATAAAAAACAGGGTTAATTTCATACTACACCTGTTTCTTTTCTATAGATTTCATTGCTAACACAAAGCGACAGTTAAAATATCTAAATTTGTCCTGAGCAAAATATTGTACAAGGTTTTAATTCTGTTAACTTGTTATTATGCTTTTCTTCCTCTCCATTATTATATTAGTAAACATTGCAACATCTAGAAACATCACATATTGCAAGCAAGCAGTATATGAGTTATTACTGATGCAGTTTCTTGCTAGATGTTAGAACAGAAGAAAAGATTAATACAATCAAACAGACCAATCATTTCAAGTCGTGGTTTGCTTTATGTGTGTTACGCCAGGACACACACAGCAAAAATACCAGGATACAACACTAACATTTCTGATAGTGTATGATGTAACCTGCATGTTTACGGATGCATAGCTTATAGTGAAAGATTTAAATTTTGGTCCTGCTCTCAAAATTCTGAGTACAGGCAGTCCCCGACTTACGTGGATCCGACTTACGTCGGATCCCTAGATACGAACGGGGTGAGGCAACTCCCGCACATGTGCAGCAGCATTCCCGGGGCTTGCTCACCTAAGTCCTAGGATCCTCCTCCTCCTCGGGCCGGCTCCGACTGGGGTCCCGCAGAGCTGCTGGGCAGAGGAAAAGTGCCTCCCCATGCCCGCTGCCGCCCCCTCCCCTGAGCAACAGGCTGCCGAACTGACAAAAGCAGCCTCTCTGCCCCTCTTCCCCTCTATACATGCCGGGCTCCCGGAGCGCAGCAGCGTCCCCGGGGCTCGCTCACCTGGGTCCTAGAATCCACCTCCTCCTCCTCTTCGGCCGGCTCCAACTGGCCTCTGCCTGCAGCAGCTGGCCACAGGGACAGGGATCCCGCAGAGCTGCCGGGCAGAGGAAAAGTGCCTCCCCATGCCCGCTCCCCCCCCCCCCCCCGCGGCCTCGCATCCTGCACGCCTTCCCCCTCCCCCCCTGCCAGCAACAGGCTGCCCCCTCCCCTGAGCAACAGGCTGCCGAACAGCAGACAAAAGCAGCCTCTCTGCCCCTCCTCCCCCTATACATGCTGGGCTCCCTGGGCAAACAAAGACTCCACCAAAACAAACAAAGTGCTGGCCTCATTGTGTTAGCAAAAAAAGGACCCTCCTCCTAGAACCCTGGGTGGTGTGTGGAAATAAAGCTATTAGCTCAAAGCATGGTGCAGAGCTGTTTGGTATTTGATGAGTTACTCCTTTAGTCCTGAGTTTGTCACAGGGACAGAAATAGATGTGAAATCTTCTGAACAGGGGAACAGACAGCAAAACAAACATTAGAGGGGAGTTAACCTTTCCCTATGCTATCCAAAACTAAAAAAAATGTTTGGCTAGAGTTTCCCCTACAATATGTACCAGTTCCGACTTACATACAAATTCAACTTAAGAACAAACCTACAGTCCCTATCTTGTACGTAACCCGGGGACTGCCTGTACTGTAGGGCTGATTCTTGTATCCATCAACTATTGTAAAATAAGCTTTACAGTGAGGATAGAAGGCCTTAAATAAGTGAGAATATGGTCTTTTATCTTGTAAAACCAGCACTTGGGCTTGAGTACCCAGGTGCAGTACCTATTTTATAAGAAGTTCTGTGATGTGCATTATAGAACAACTGTTAAATAGAGAAAAATGCCTATTGAAGAGTCCTTGTAGGTAGAATATACTCCCCAAAGAGAAGATACAATGACAATGCTGTAAGATGACCCCATGCTTAATCTTAGTGAAGACAAAGGAAAGAGAATCTTTTACATACTCCTATCATATATATCAGCCCTATATAGAAACAGTGTGCACACATACAGCCACACCCACACACAAGTGCACAAAGCACTGAAGAAAAAGTACAATTGTAGAATCCACACAATTTTAGTTTTATCATTGATTTACTTGTAATGATCAGGTCAAGAATATTTACATGTCCTTCAGCCTGACAAAGTAGTAATGCCAAACCAGTTTTGAAATTTATTTGCGAAAATACTTGCTAATTGGTTTTCATCTACAGAGAGTTATTATTGAAGATAAATAAGATGAAAAAATGAAAATCACCTAATTCTTTTATAGGTCTTATTTTTTATCCAACCTATCTGACATAGAAGCCAAAATATATACAACTTTGATCTGTGAACTTAGTGTAATCTGGTCAACACATTTCTTATGTGGCCATCCTTGAGGAACCCAAGTAACACAAACATGAAGTAAAATCATCAGTGATAAACATTAGTAATAGATAGGGATAACCCTGGATTCCTGATGGAGAGGAATTCTGCTATTAGTATGTAGAGAATGGTAGGTATCTGTGGCATGTCAATATTGATCATACTGAGTGAAAGACTTCAACAGAAGTGGGTTTCTGCTTTGAGTCTCAGGAAGCTGGGAATTAAAAAGGCTACAGTGTTTTCCATCCACTGCTAATGATTACTATTCCAGATGCTATTGAACTGATTCTCACTATTTCGCTTCCCATTCTGTGCATGTTACTGAAATAAAATTGGAAAATAGTGCAGGGAACTGAGAAGAGAAGAAAGAACTGAGAAAAGAGACTGAGGAAGAGAGCACACCACAGAGTATATAATAAAAGGAAGAGGAAGTGAAGACACCGCAAGATGGAGGAGAAGACTGATAATATGGGGTGAGACTCCCATTAAATTTCCTTTCCTCCTCTTTAATCACAGAAAGCTCTCTCTGACTCTCCTCCTCTGCCAACTTATGTAGTATATACAAACTGAATACAAAACAGGTAGTAATGAAAAAATATGTATTTTGTAGAGACAAGACAAAATACAACTATCTGCAGAGCGTAACTTTCTTGCAAAATGAAGCAATAATTGGAGATGCAGAAAACTTGCTACTCAGTCACCAGATCTTTAGGGTTCTGAATATCTCATATATTGGACAACTGATTGTCACAGCAATATCAGAACTTATTGCACAGCATGTACTATCACCACCCTTTCTGGATGTATTTTACATATTTATTTGATATTGTAACACTTTAGTTTTTTCTTGGTTCAAATAATACAGGCAGTCCCCGGGTTACATACAAGATAGGGACTGTAGGTTTGTTCTTAAGTTGAATCTGTATGTAAGTCGGAACTGGCATCCAGATTCAGCCGCTGCTGAAACTGATCAGTTTCAACAGTGGCTGAATCTGGACGCCAGTTCTGACTTACATACAGATTCAACTTAAGAACCCCAGGCATCCCCAAGTCAGCTGCTGCTGAAACTGATCAGCGGCTGATTCTAGGAAGCCCGGGGCAGGGGCTTCCTGTAGTCAGCCACTGGTCATTTTCAGCAGCTGCTGACTAGGGGACACCTGGGGCAGAGCAGCTGGGGTGCTGCAGGGTTGGTCCAGTGGCACCCAGAGCGGCGCTACGGGACCAACCGGCAGCGCCCCAGCTGCTGTACCACAGGCGTCCGGAGCAAAGCCGCGGAGCACGGGGACAGCGTGACAGCCCAGACGCGCCGTGGCTATCCTGCTGCCCTCGGGCTCCGTGGCTTTGCTCTGCTTTGCTCCCCGTCCCCCTGGTCTGCAGACCAGGGGGACAGGGAGCAAAGCGGCGGAACATGCGGGCAGCGGGACAGCCCAGACGCGCCGTGGCTATCCTGCTGCCCTCGGGCTCCGCGGCTTTGCTCTGCTCTGCTCCCCGTCCCCCAGGTCTGCAGACCAGGGGGAGGGGGAGCAGAGTAGAGCAGAGCGGCGGAACGCGCGGCCAGCTGACAGCCCAGACGCGTCTGGGCTGTCAGCTGGCCGCGTGCTCCGCTCTGCTTCCTCCCCCCCACCATGGTTTGCAGACCAGGGGGAGGGGGAGCAGAGCGGAGCAGAGCAGAGCGGCGGAACGCGCGGCCAGCTGACAGCCCAGACGCGTCTGGGCTGTCAGCTGGCCGCGTGCTCCGCTCTGCTCCCCCTCCCCCTGGTCCGCGTGCTCCGCTCTGCTCCCCCTCCCCCTGCTCTGCCCAGGGGGGGGGGGGAGCAGAGCGGAGCGCGCGGCCAGCTGACAGCCCAGACGCGTCTGGGCTGTCAGCTGGCCGCGCGTTCCGCGGCCGCTTTGCTTCCTCTCCCTGGTCTGCTCGAGACCAGGGAGAGGAAGTGCCCCGGTCGTAACTGCGGATCCGACATAAGTCGGATCCGCGTAACTCGGGGACTGCCTGTATCTTATTCCAATGCCTCCGGTGATTTTTAAAAAACACTAAAGCTCCAAATCAACAGTTAGTTATTTGGAAGACAGTTGAATTTTCTTCTTTAGCCTTCTTTTTATCTTCTCTCAGAACTGCATGTGAGCCCTAAATTATTCCCAACATGTACTTTTCTTCCCTATTATAAAACTCATCAATACATTAAAATGACACACTTTTCACTCCTTTAAATATCTGTATTTTATACCATATAGCCCAAGATGCATAAAGAGAAGATGCTGCCCCCATCCTAAATATGACAACTAATCAACCCTTTAACCCAGGCATTTTCAAACCCTGGGTTGAGGCTTGTAAGGGCAAGTTGCTAGCTGGCCAAGAGATGCTTTGTTTATCCATGCCTCCTGCAGGTACGGGTGATTACATCTCTCGTTGGCCACGGATTCCTATTTCCAGCCAATGGGAGCTGCGGAAAGCAATGCCAGAGTCTGCACCTCTTCCCGTGGTGCCCAGTGGCTGGGAATGGTGACCCGTGGCCAACGGGAACTGTGATCACCTGTACCTGCGGAGGCACAAGTAAACAAAGCATCTTGCATCCAGCTAGCGGCTTGTCCTTATAAGCCGCACCCAGAGTTTGAAAACCCCTGTTCTAAGCAATATGATTAATGGGTCTCTGAAAAATGATCACAATTGCATCTTTTGACAGCCATGGCTATCAAAAAGTGCATCTTTATGTTGTCCACTCTAATACATCCCTTTTCAAAGTTTGCTATACAGCTTCCTTTCTAATTTCACAGCTGCACAAGTCCATCCACACCTTCAGTAACATCTGATATCTATACCCGATACCAGCTGGAGACCACAATTACATTATTTCCTGTACTACATATCCTCTTAAAATCAATGGTACTGTATGAATTATCATAGTAATAGTACCATCTCTGTAAAAATCAATAGAGAATTATAGAGCTACTTTCACATTTAAATATTAAAACATAAGAGCAGAGCTGTCAGAAAATTGACAGCAAAATGGTACCTTATTAGAACACATATCTATTTCCCTGGAGAAAATTGATAATGTTCCTGGAAAAAAAATACACACACTGTTGTTTACACTGACCTAATTTAACTTCAAAACAGTACAGGTTGGACATCCCTGGTCCAGCACTATTGGGACCTGAGTGGTCCCAAACTAGGAAATTTGCCGGACCAAGGGAGATTGCTGGCCCAGGGTTCCTGGCCAGGGCTGGGGATTCCCCTCGGCTGCTGCTGGCTCTGCTGACACTGAGGTTCTGGGCCAGAGTTGCCCCCTGGCCATCTCAGGCCCTGCTGTCATTGGGGTTCCTGGCCAGAGCTGGGGACTCCTTCTGGCCACTGTGAGGGCTCCCCAGGCTGGGGCTCCCTAGGTCTGGACTCCTACCTACTGCAGGACCAGCCCCTGATGGCCTAGCCGGGGCTCCTCAGCGTCCACAGGACTCCCAACTGGCTTATGTTCCTCACCTGCAGGGCTCTCTGGTCTGGATGCTACCAGACCAGCAAGCCCCAGAGGCAAGAAGCATGTGGTTCAATCTGTGTGATGTATTCTTTTTTGCCTTATACATCACTAATGTAATTGTTATTTTAATTAATCTGCAAAATTGGACATCATACCCTATAACTGTACAACTGCCAATATAATATCTATATTTAAAAAAGGGGAAAATGATCTGGGAAACTACAGTGCTGTTAGTTTAATCTTAATTATATTGAAAGTTTTAGCACAAATTTTTAAAGTTCCACATGGGAAATTATTAGTTAAATTGGAGAAAGGGAAGATTATTATGAGACTAGAAAGGTGGGTAAGTAACTGGTTAAAAAATAAACTCTCAGGCTGAGGGAGGTTACTAGCAGAGTTCCTCAAGGATCAGTCTTGGGACCAGTCTTATTTAATATTTGCATTAATGACTTTGACCCAAAAATTAGGAAAGTGCTGATATCTGTAGATGATACAAAAATGGGAAGTACTGCTAATATAGAGGACTGGAATATTATACAAGAAGATCTGGATGATATTGAAAACTGGAGTCAAAGAAATGAGATGAAATGTAATAGTGCAAAGTCATGATATTAGGGACTAAAATATTTTTGCTGGAAGCTGGGAACTTATCAATGTCCCTCTGCTACTGCTATTAGCAACTATCCTCAGTGCCTAGAGATGGACACAATGAAGGGGAGGACCCAAAGTTCTTTCCCAGAAGTATGGCTTCTGTGTCTTGCCCACACATTCAGCAGCTAGCCAATTAATACATTTGGAATTAGGAAGCAAGCAATTTCCCTCCCTCCTCACCCCCAAATGAGAATGACTAAGATCGTGGTTTTTTTTGCCTTCCTCTGCATTGTGTGGCATGGGCTGGTTTGAACCAGAGGAAACAGTGGATTCTCTAATCTGAAGCTTTTAAAATAAAAATTCGAAGACTCAGTAATACAGTTTGAGGTTAGGGCCTGCTACTAGAGTGAATGGGTGAGGTTCTCTGGCCTGTAATGTATGGTCAGAACTGATGATCATGACGTTCCCTTCAGGTTTATGAATCATTTTTATTTTTTATGAGTAGATGTGAAGTAGAAAAGGACAAAATATGATTATTTACTTTACAGCAACTATGGTATTTCTGGACAAAAGGTTGAGGGAGAAGGGGGACTAGGTTACCGTAGGAAGGGGAGGTGTTTGGCTCTGGCGAAGGAGAGGGGAGGGGAGGGAAGGGGGATTAGGTTGGGAGTATGCCCCCTTATAGTACCTCCCGGTATTCCGGCATATCCGATAATCTGGCACCACCTAGGTCCCAAAGGTGCCGGATTATCAGAAGTCTACTGTATATTCAAAAGTTTGTGAGGAGCTCTCCTGTCCTATCTCAACCAGGATTCCTAGATACTCAGCTTTATGTCTGAGCAAACCTTGAAAGTTCTTGTAATTGTTGGGATGAGTTGATGTAAGTGGAACCACTGCCTCATCTTGGGACAATGAGGACATAGCAGACATGGTTTGTTTATAAATCTGAGAATGCTCCACTCTAGAATTTTTTTCTGCTTGATAAGGCTGGTGGATTGTCATTGAGACACACTAGCTTCCTGGGAGGGTTCAGGGGAAGAGATGCTCACATGGTTGCCGCATCACATGAGCCTCAAGGGTTCCAATAAGGTCATAATTGAATGTTGTAAGGAAAACAGCCTGAGGATCAGGGAGGAGGGTACTAAAACATATGCCGATATCTGTAACACCTGTCTGACTGAGGTCCATAGGAAGTCTGCAATCCAACCCATAAGGTGTCTTTTGTGGAACTTACTGGTGACTCTTCATACCTTTGCTGGGAATCAGAAAAAGAAAAGGAACACTTTTTGTCCAAAGAAGACTACCCTAAATGTGGTGAATGAATATATCATAGCACAAGTCTTAGCCACTATGAGAGAGGCTCTTGGGAACACAGGAGAGGTGGTATTCTTCTCTATTAGGGGCATATACAGTACCACTGAGAGCACCAACATTTCTGGCTTTTTTGTTACATGTAGCTCTCCCAGTATCACAAAGATCCTTAGTCCAGGGGAAACCTGAATCATAAACCTGGGTGCTTTTAATAGGTAGATGTCACCACGTGGAACAGTCTAAGATTGTTGAATAACCTCTCTGAAGTTTATATCACAATTTAGCCAGCACCTATATTTTACACAAAGCAAATCCTAAATAAAAGGTATTTACAATGAAAATGCTGACAACTTAAACACTCGCTTGATGATAGCGGCAATAAACCAAACACTCACTACGAACAGTTCCAAATTGTGTGTGAAGATTTTTTTCATCATATCCATCTAGATAAAGAGAGGAACCTTTAATACACCACTTTATAACTTTTAATTACATCATACAAGTAAACGATTTAATCTATTTTATATTTGCATATTTGTAATTATTATTGTCACAGGATACAAACACCTCCCATATAAAGCAGTGCAATCCACCAGAAAGACCATCATATCTGATGGGAGGCTTCTAATTAGGGATGTTAAAAAGCGATTAATTAGGTAACCGTGTAACCAATGAAAATCTCAGTGGTTACAGTATTACATGCTGCAGGCTCTGCAGTGTAAGATTTAAATGCAGAGTCCACAGCAGCGGGTGGCAGCCGGCCCCCTGGAAGCTAGTGCATGCCAGAAGCTGCCTTTTAAGCCGGCTCCCACCTGCAGCCTTACTTGAGGGGAGCTGGTGTGTGCCAGAAGATGGTTTAAAAGCTGGCTTCTGGCCCTGTTCCCAGGCAGCCGGCTGCTGCCTCATATTTAAATGGTTATTATGATATTACATCCCTACTTCTAATAATGTCTCAAAAGTTGGACATGTCTGAAGATATCTATATAGTTTGTGCTCTGGCACATAAAATTACATATTTTGCTGAAGAATCTTAACCACAAAAAAGAATTTTGTTGAAAGTGTATCCTTTAGTATCACTATTGTGACACTAATAATTAGCTTACATTTTAATAAGCTTTTCCCCATATTCAACAATCCTTGCAATGTACTCTCAAGAAATATTAATATAAGCAGGCTATCGGGAAACAATATAAATGACAGATCACAAAAACTAATATTAGGGTCAAGACATTTCACTCTATTTACTGCAACTGCAGTGAAGGCAAACTTAACATGTTAGCTAAACTGAGGAAAATACTGTAGAAGATATCATAACAATAAAAATTACAAAAGGATCAGCTATAAATCATTGTAGCATTTTATAATGTACTTAAAAGTATTTTTTTTACTATTGCATTCACGTACAAGTTGAATATCTCTAGTCCAGCACACTCTGGTCCAGCAAGATTTTAGTTAGTTGGAAGTCCACTTATCATGGATGTGGCCCAATTTCCCCACAGTCTTATTAAATTTGTTTATAGCAATGGGTCCTGGCTCTCAGTGTTCTGTGCTGTTATTTAGCTATAATTTACCTAACTGTCATTTAGGAGCCCAGTAAGCAGAGGAAGCATTGATAATGCTGCTAGACAATAATGAGCTCCTTTGGTTTGGCAAGTCCTCTGGTTCGGCACAAGTCAGGTCCCAAGCATGCCAAAGCAGAGGTTCAACCTATACTACAGAATTCGACTCACCCATTCATACAAAAATGTTATTTCTGGATGGCTGAATACAATAAGCTATTCTTGTATAATTATCAGGATAGTCAGTAAATGGCAGACTTAGGCTAGACTACCATATTGCAGTTTGAAACACACTGAAAAGACAACAATATAAATAGAAAAAGATGGTGAGAGTTAAATTGTACAGTAAAGACGGAAAATTGGGAATGTACTAACTGAAGAATAGAAGGGTCAGAAGGGATATGATTGATGTTTCCACATGCAAAAGGGATAGCGAGAGTGAACATAAGCAGAATCTTTGAAATAATATCAACCCACCAAGAATTTAGACAAAACATTTTCACAGAGAGGTTACTGAATTTGTAAAATGCCCTGAAACAAAGCCAACAATAAATAGTGTAACTCTATTAAAATATTTAATAGAAAAGGATAGTAGTGGGTAGGCAATTTGTTATAAAGGTGGGTAAGATCTCTCGGACTATCCCACGCTCATAATATTTCAGTAATGTATATTATTATAGTTATATTAAACATACCATTGTTGTAATTCAAACACACACACTAAGAAATACAATGTTATGTTTTAACTGTCCTTCATAGAAGTCTGCCACACAACCACATCAATTTCAATACGAACTCATAATCTGCCAGTGACTACCGATAATAGGGCTCTAGGAAGTAACTGATCCCTGAAAAGGCACACTTCCATTGAATAATAAGTCTACTATACTTTGTACTGCTGTTATTTGTAACTATAAGGCTATGTTTACACTGCAGCGCTATTTCTAAATAGCTATTTTGTGTCTTTGGAGCACGCCCATTATTTCAAAATATAATGGGCTCGCTATTTTGACATCCCCGTAAACCTCATTCCACGAGGAGTGAAGGGATGTTTCAGAATAGCGATTTATTTCAAAATAAGTGCCGTGCAGACAGTGCCAAATTTCAAAATAAGCTATTTAGAAATTAACTTGAAATAAGCTGTGCAATATGCATAGCACAAATTGTGTAGCTTATTTCAAGCTAAGGGTGCAGTGTAGAAGCACCACAAGAAACCACACTACAAATGGAAATTGGAAAGTCAGAAATTGTAAAATATTATATTTTTCCCATTTGGGTTTGAACTGAAATGGAATCAAAATAGTAACATTAAATCAAAGTTAATTTCAAAATCAGGAAAAACTAATTACTATTGGTTTGTAAGTTTCTGATTTATTTTTTATGTAAGTATCTCCTTAAGGGAAGAAAGGTTTTTAATAGTAACATATTTGTACTTTATAAATTAAAACCACCCTACATGTTTCCACAAGTGCTACATGTTGCATTTACAGTGATGTTAGAACTTTGTCAAGTGTTAAGAAATATTTTAATATCTATGCCTTTACCTCACAGAAAAGTACTGAAACTATATTTACATCCTGTTTACATGTAACCAAACCTTTAAAATGAAAGAGGACAAGAATCCTTTGAGTAATTATGTTCAAACCTCTACTGAAGGAAGACTGTTCCTTATGGTATGTTGAAGAAGTGAATTGTGCCCAAGAAAGCTCAAGGTACATCTACATGTTTTGTTAGTCTGAAAGGTGCTGCGAGACTATATGTTGTTTTTTAAGTTTTTTCCAGCTACAGACTAACACGGCTACCCCCCGAAGTTTTTGTGCATTCTAGTTATAAATTATTCAAACAATGGAGCTTCTACATTTACATTTTGAAGACGATTACCCAACCATCTCTTACATATTTCTGATCATGAATATCAGTTTTCCTTTGCTCATTTTCATCTCTTTGTAAGAATGATCTTGTTAAAAGATAGGGTTAGATCAAGGCACAATATATAGGGACTATTCTCAGCTCTCCCTTGTGATTTCTTATGTAACATAAGACAAGTGCAACCACTCACTGCCCATTTCTCCATTTGTAAAAGGAGTTAAAAGAGTTACTGGAACAATTAGATAATTTAAAATGAAATAAGTCACCTGGGCCAGAATTCTCAAGGAGCATAAGAATGAAGAGGGTGAACTTCTAGCAAAAATATGCTTTAATTAAAAACCACTGTTGCACCAGAGAATTCAATGGTGGCAAATGTGGAGCCTATATTTAAAAAAAGACTTGTGGGGTGATCTAGACAGTTACAGAGCTGAAAACTCTCTACCTCCAAAATGGGTTGAAATAATTAACAGCATAACAAAACATCTGGAAGATCATGATATGATTAACTCACTAGCATGGTTTATGAAAAGGGAAATTGTGTCTTGCTTCAATAAAGTAGTGGATAATTAAAAAAAGGCTTCTAAAAGGCCTCTGACAGGGCTCCTTTACAAGAGGTTGTTAAAGAATCTAAGCAGTCAAGGGGTGACAGACAACATATTGCAATGGATCAAAAATGGGCTAAGAGTCAGAAAAAGTAAAAATGAAGTTTTCATCATGGCAAAGATTAACAGTAGTGTAATTCAAAGTTCTCTTTTAAATTGGATGCTGTTAATATTTTTACTGAAGATCCAGAAAGGGAATGAGCAGTAAAATTTTTTAAAAAAAATGCAAATGACAAAGATTTATGGGCATGTTGGTTCCAGGATATTTGAGAGACAAGGCAGATGACATAATATCTTTTACTGGACCAACTTCTGTTGGTGAGAGACAAAGCTTTTGA
Organism: Pelodiscus sinensis; assembly: GCF_052426305.1. NCBI lineage: Eukaryota > Metazoa > Chordata > Testudines > Trionychidae > Pelodiscus > Pelodiscus sinensis. The sequence goes on from NC_143054.1 coordinate 65,460,870, forward strand.
GTTTACAAAAAGCTCTTCTTAAGGCCTGTGTAAGTTCAAAAGCATGTCTCTCTCACCAAATGAAGCAGGTCCAATAAAATATATTACTTCACCCACCAGGTCTCTTTAAAGGTTAGTCATGTCTAAAGAAGATCATAAGGAACTTCAGCTAGACTTTAGCTAGGTGAATGGGCAACTTGATGAAGATGACATTTGCTATTATAATAGCAAAGTAATGCACACAAGAAATAAAATATCCAAGTTACTCCTAGTTTACAAAATTAGAAATTAACTATCAACCCAGGAAAGGAACCTAGGAATTGTGGAACTGAGGAATTGAGTGAAGCGATCTCAGCTCAACATGCAACTGTAGTAATAAAATAAAAAGTTGTCAGCTTGTATAAGGAATAGGATAGAGAACAATTCAGAAAAATTATAATACAATTATATTAATCAATGGTATGTAAGTAACTTGAATACTGTGTGGAATATTGGTCACTCCTCCTCAAATAAAGGATATAATGGACAGAGAACAATGACAAGAAATATTAGGGGCCTGGATAAACAATCACTGAAAGAGATGGAAAAGAGTGGGATTTGTCGAAAAGGGACATTATAAGTTTATACACGAACACTACATTAAAAGAACATTATTAAGGTTGCAAACAATGAAGAATTAAATAGGTATATGACGGGTTATAATTACTTTAATGTGATTAAGAAAATGCATGTACTTTACAAGTTTGTGTACAATGCAGGTCCTGTTAGCAAATGTAATAAGGCCTCAAAAATAACATTCCTAACAATTAGGAAAAAATTTTAACTGGAAAGAGAAGTTGTAAGCTGAGCTCAAACTGTGGCTGATAAGAAAAGAGAAGCTTCTAATTATCAGAAATGGTCCTAACTACTTAGAACAATACAGCAGAGTTTTATGTGTTGAACCAGAAGTGACCCCTGACATGCTAACGTTATCTTGGAGAAACAGTCTCAATTGTCATATCTTATTTTAGTCAGACTGGGAAATACCTTAATCCCAAACCAACCAAAACCCAGTTTTAGCTAAGATAACAACAATCAATATGCCATAATTTATTTGCTGTACTGTCCAAAAGAACCAAGCTTGCTAGGGATATTTATTTAAAGGAGAGATTGGATACTTAAATAGATAACAAAAGTATCCAAATATCAACAGTTAGTGCTCAAATAAAAATATTGTAAGAGATACAAAACATTACACTTCAAGATTTAAACCAAGCTCTTCAGTATTTAGACTCAGTGGCAGGATGGCAAAGCATCAGAGGTAAATTATCACACTGGGAGGTTTCTTTCAGCTTTCTCTGAAACACGTAGGATTGGCTACTGGCAGAGACAAGTCACTGAACTAGATAGATCATGAGTGTTGTTATAGCAATTTCTACATTCCCGCCGGGTCCGCGGACAGGAATTCTGGGACCCAGATCAGAACAGTAAATACTCCCCTCTGCCCCATGCATGCAGAAGCTGTGCCCACATGGATATGGTTCATCAGACATTTGGACAGTGCTGCGTTCGCACTAGTGGGTGCCCAGCAAGCTGCCAACTGTCCTGCTGGGCATGCTCTTCTGGTATGACCAGGGCTTCTACATGCCCACAAAGTTGGGTTGCCAAAAGTCTAATCATGCAAACCAAAAGACTTTTGGCCCCACCCCCCTAACCTGTTCCTTCCCTATGGCCATGCCCCTGTGCCAACCTTCTCCAAGGCTCCATCCCTACTCATTCCATCACCCCTCCCTCTATTGCTGGCCCTCCCCCACCCTCATTCACTTTTATCAGGGTGGGGTTGCGGTGCAGGAGGGGGTGCATGCTCTAGGCTGGGGTGGGAGGATGAAGGGATATGACTTGCTGGCTCTGGGAGGGAGTTTGGGTGTAGGATGGGGTGAAGGATGTGGGCTTTGGAAGGGACTCTGGGTGCTGACTTTGGGCTGGGGAAGGAGGTTGGGATGCAGGAAGAAAGTGGGCTCTGGACTAAGGCATGGGGTTGAGGTACTGGAAGGGGACAAATGCTTACCTTAGAAGGCAACGGAAAGCAACCAACAGCGGCTCCTAGGTGTGGGGGGAGACGCCCCATCTGCAGCACTACCACCCCTCAACTTCCACTGGCTTTCAGGGTGGGGGCTGTGCACAGAGATTTCTAGCTACAGGGATATGCTGGCTGCTTCCCGGAGTGGCGCAGAGCAAAGATTGGCAGGAAGCCTGCTTTAGCCCCACTGTGCTGCCAGTGGTGGGGGGGCTCCTGAGCCCTGTTAAATCACCCAGGCCCCTGGGCAATTGTCTTCTCTTTCCCCACTGTCAGCAGTCCTGATTCCAGCTCCAATTCTTTTGATTTATCCCCTTCAGCTCATTTAGTTATACTGTTCTTTTAAGGTCTTCAGATTTGCTGACATTCTTCTTATAATGAGACCTCCCAGACTGTACATTGTACTCTCAGAGGTGTTCTTCCCAGTGTCTTATAGCAAGGTCCATTATACATTTTTGTAACTCTTCATATTTCAGCCAAATCTGGATGGAATTTCATTGGCACAAAGAAAAGGCACCTCTGTAACCTAAGAGGATTCTTCCTGCCAAATATCCATTACACATCTTTAGTGGAAAATTGCAATTGCTTTTTGCTGTATCATCATATCAGGGATTCAGGTAATAAAATCAGTTTAATTACCTGTAGTTTTAGCTTCTCTAAGCCCTGGTCGATACTAGGGAGTTATTTTGAGATACCCCCTTTAGGTAGAATTTATAAGCGGAGTGTTGACACTACCAAGCCTGTTATTTTGAAATAACATCCTGGTTATTTCGAAATCTTTGCTCCTACTTTCCTTGGGGAATAATGCTAATTTCGAAATAGCATTAGTGTGGATGCGCCTGTGCTGCTATTTTGAAATAACTACTCCCTATAGTAATTCGAGCTAATTACTCCCCAGTGCTTCTGGGGGCTCTAGGTTGAGGTAGTGCATCCACATTAAATTAGCCTGCCTTGGACTAATTTCGAGGCTTCCTTTCAGGGTGGACACGCTACTTCAATTTTGTAAAATTAGGAGTTAATTTGAATTTAGTTATTTCAAAATAATTTCCTAGTGTAAACATGCCTTAAGTGCTCTCTTGCTCCATTAGGTGGTTCTCCCCAATTTCATAAATGACTGACCACTTTCACCCCCACCATTGCTATCTACCTGCATTAATCTAGACATCAGAAACATATCTAACGTAAATGGTAAAACAATCAGAATTGTCTGAACTTAAACATTAAAGGAATAATGCAAACGTGTTTTTTCGTTTATAAATACTTCATATAAATTAATAACTATTAAAACTGGTTAGTCACACATTTTCTTAATGATTCCTCTTTCCTCTCATGGTCCCTCAAACTAGGGAGCCTTGTTCAAGAATTCAGAGCAAGCATCTTGTAAAAATATCATAAACATTGCTGTAAATATAAGAATAAGCCAGAATTGGACTAAATTTTTACACATTTGTGTTCAAAAGTACATCTATGTGTTAGTATGAATCTAAGTTAGGTACACAAATGATGTAAGAGTGTATAAACCTTTACTTGCATTTTGGAGAGGTCATATTTCTGAGCGCTACAAAAGTGGATTCAAATTTCAAAATGTGGACCCTTAAAGTTACAAAAAGAAAAAGAAAAACTTCCATCTCAGCTTCATTCCAGTTCAAGTGGGGGGAAAGGGTGCCTTCAAAGAGCTAGTTTGTGGCTCCCTGAATTTCTGAACAGACAAGTAGAGCCCTGCAAATCCACAGATATCTACTTAATATCCATGGGTATCTGCAGGCTCTGTCTTCAGCATACTTTACAACAGCCAGGGAAAGCCCTTTTAACTTATGCCAATTGGTAAAGATCCTCCCTCCCCGAGGGGCTGTAAATCAGATGAGAATTGCTGGAGTCACTGTGCATTTACCACATCCTATACCCTCCAGAACCCAGGATTAAGCTATACCTTCAAAAGACACAGCATCAGAGCTCCCCAAAATCTGAGGAATTCTCAGCTGACCAGATCCAATTGCTTTCTGATCCATTTGCATTCCCAGAACTGTGTAAAGATGACAGACTGCATATGAGAATCAGCGTCTTGACTCAGAGTAAGGAGATAGATTAGATGAATTTTTGAAGTCCCTTCAGCCTTGTATGTTTATGATCATCATGTTCTGTAGCCAAATGTGTGCAGTACTCTAAAAAAAAAGCTAAAAATAGGTAATTTAAAATTATCCAAGAACAAAATCAAAATCCCTCTTGTAATCTTAAATTCCTGACCATATGCTAAACATAGGATTTGCTTACAATATAAATTACTTTTAATATGGACAAAAGTTGAAAAAAAGAAGTAAATAAAACAAATCAAAGCATTCAAAATGTAAATGGCACTAAATAGTTAATTTACAATGAAGCTAAGTATAGAATGGAAGATTGATCAGTATAAAGGAATGAAAAAATATACCACTGAGCTATTTCTATAACAAACTTTCCATCTATACTCCTAGTCTTTCTCTCTCAATGCTAGTTTTAAGGGTTTTGTTTATGATAAAACCATTTAGTGACAGACACTTTAAAAAGGCAGAGAGCCTGGAACATGAGCAATAACAACTTGCAAAAACATCTCTTGTAAGTTTTCCTATCAACTGTTGGAAAAGAGATTGAATTGTTCATGAAAATTGCTATTATTACAGGGAGAAAATATCTTTCAATTTACTGAACTGAATTATGAATTTTTATTACATAGGGCACAGGTTAAAAAAGAGCAATTATGATGACTGCATCAGACTAAAAAATTAGGTATTTCCAGACCCTGTCTACCAACTAATGATTTAACTGGCATCAGGATGACCTGCTCTTTCTTTTTATCTGTTTCTGAAAAGATTTGTGTAACTGAAATTATTAAGTTATCAGTTATCAAAATGAATCATAAAACAGTTCTCTTTTTGCAGTGTATCCTCAAGACACCATTTGTAGTGCAAGCTATTTGTTTTGCATCCCATTTTGTACTGTGATATTACATTTGCCAAAAAATCCTTGCTAAAAATTAATCAATAAGAGTGTTCAATATATTTTGATTTTCCACTTATAAGACCCCTTTGACAGTACTATTAATGAGTTGCATAATCAACCTTTTTAGATATACAGTTCATTCCAATTAATTTAAGACATTACCGAACAAAAAAATCTCTCACCCTTTATTTTCAACATCAGAAGCCTAATTCAGCCATAGTTTTTAAAAGTGTGTAAATATACCAATTACTTTAGCCGAGATCCATGCGCTTAAACCTGGCACTCTGAATCTAGCAATGTTTTGACAATAAACAATGATCAACTTGACTGCAAAACTGAATTTCTGAGACTCTTTGGCCCCAATCCTGCAAACTGAGAAACATATACATTTGGGGAAAGTAGAGAAGAGGTATATGTAATATTCTGCCCCCATATTTTTATGAAAGTATATTTCATGCAAAACAGGTTGAGTAACCTAACATTTAAGAGCCTGTGATCCACTGAAATACGTATATTCTGTGTGTATGTATCATTCTTGTATGTGAAGTTAGAAATATGAAGTGTAAATCTACTTACTAATTTAAATTAAGGGGTCAAAGATAACAATCTGTATACGGCTTTAGTTGGTCCTACAAAGACATATGATTATGCCACCTGGTGCTGGAATTTATCTTGAATTTGGTATTTTTCCATTGGGATGGGAAGTGTTAAACAAAAGGTTCCTGCCCTGGGGAAATTATATTTAAGGAATGGGATGCAATCAACAGTCATCTTCAGCAGGCTTATGAAACTGCCTCTCTCACCCTCAAAGGATACATAAGAAGTATCCTTTGTTTTCCAGTTTTAAGAAACTGTTAGACCTAGGCCAGAGAAAAGACCAGCTCTATCTTGAAGGATTTTACAGGAAGTAAGAACTAAGGTGAAAATTATGATCTGAAACAATCTTTCTTTGTGTATTAGGATTAGCTGGTGTTTTATTTTGGTTTAGTAATTTGCTTTGATTTGTCTGTCATCACTTGCAATCACTTAAATCCTACTTTTATACTTATTAAAAGCATTTTTATCATCAAAACCAGTATAAATAACTGTTATAGGGGGAGAGAGAGGCCACAGCTGTGCATCTCTTTCATTGATAAAGAGAGTGAACATTATGAGCTTTCTCCGTGTAAAACTTTTATACAGAGTAAGACAGATTTATTTGGGGTTTTGAGGGGCTGTGCTCCTGGACGCTGCCAAGTCCCTATAATTGAGCCCCTTCAGAGCTGATTTCTCAGCATCTGTGTTACTCTGCTGGAGGGGCGGTTACCCCAACTGTGTGCTTTTGCTAGGAGAGACCAGACCGTCCAGCCCAGGAGGACAGGGACCAGTGCCCAGAGGGCAGGTAGGTGGGCTCAGTGGTAGGGGACCTCTGTGATCGAACCTGTCAGTCTAGTCTACTGCTGCTATGCATTCTTCTACTGACTCAACTACCAGAGGTCTATGCTATGGATGTAAAGGTTCAAACACTCTGATGGGGATATAATATGGTTCCATATGATCAAATTTCATCCCTTAACTCTGAGTTCTTGATTTTGGAACCATAACATTTTTTTAATATCTCCCTCCCACACAATGGGGTCAGTTTACCAATTGGTATGATCTTAATTTTTTATAACTAGAATGTTTGAAGTGTATCCCCTAATATTGCTTTAAGTTTTTGCACTCAGCATTTATAGAGGAGAATTTTGTGTGTGACAGAAATAAAGTGCAATATTGTTAAAGCAAGTATTATCACTCAATATTCCTTATTGATATAAGGCTATTTACTTGGATTAATAAATATATCAGGTGGCATTATTTTCTATATTAATGAGGCAAAATCAAATGTTAATTGGTCAGATATAGAGGACTACGCTATCTATTTGAAAATCAAAGAAGCTATTCCTTTCTTTGAAGTTGAAAACTACTTTCATTGCTATCTTTTGTTACTATGTCTAAGAAAATTTACTATCGCACAGTAAACAGTTATTTTATTGAAGCATAATTCATTTAAGCTAAATTAAACTGATGTAGATTAGATGAAGATAAAATCTAATTATATATGACATTTGAGAGATAAAAGGAATGATAGGAAAAGGAATTAGTTTCCCTAATCCCAGAGCCCAGAAAGAAAAGGTTGGAGTTAGACATAGGGTCTGAAGGCAGGTGTGGAAGTGAAGTGGGTCAGCACAGGTCACAGATAAAGCTGAAGGCTCAGGAGTGGCTGGGACAGGGACAGAGGCAGGTACATGAACCAGTCCGAGGACCATCTGGAAGCATCAGGAACCTAACACTGGAAGGCAGCAGAAGACTTCCTGGATGACTAGCACTGGTGGAAAAATTAATTCACAGTTCTGGGGGTGTCTGGAAGCATTTTTGTCTGGGGGTCGTCTGCTGCACACCCAGACCAGGAATAGGCATACCTGAGGACTGAGTCTCTGCAGATTCTGCTTCTGAGAGCAGTCAGTATAGCAGAGTTGCTACAGCAGGCTGGAGAGTGGAGTCACTGCAGGCTATGTTAGAAGTGTGAGTCATGGCAGTTGAGTGCTCAGCCCTGGTCTGGCAGCAAGTTTGCCTCACTGTCCCGTTAAGACAGGGGTGGGCAATAAAATGGCAGAGATTAACTAGGACTAGCCTCTGACAGGCTGTCACCGCTATATTTACCTGTACTTCTGCAGGTACGGGCGATTGCAGTTCCTGTTGGCTGTAGATCTCCACTGCCACCCAATAGGCGCTGTGGAAAGTGGTGTGAATAGGGACATTATATCCCACAGCTCCTATTGGCTGGGAACAGTGAGGTATGCTAAGGGCTAACCCTGGGGAACCAGATCTGGCCTTAAGTTAAGCAGGCATTGCCTATATCTAGAGAGAGTCAACTACATGACTGGCCTTAATTCTAACTCTCAAGAGGGCAGCCTATTCAGAGGACTTCTCCAAATATCTACAATTGATGTAAACTGTTGGGGGGAGGAGGGTTGCATAAGCCTAGCTTGTTTCTGTGTGCTGAGCATGTAGAGAGGGATTTGCAGAAGGCTGCCTTGTGTCCGTGTGATACGCATACTACCACATGCCTAATCAAAGTGGCAGATTAGGGAGTTGACAAACTTCCATCACTTCATGGGACTCTGTCTCAGATCTCCATAAAACTCTCATGGAAATATTACTGTGGGCAAACTACTGTCACAGGATCTTTGGCAGAGCTGCTTTGTTGCTTTCATCATTAAGCTAACAGTCATGAACCATTCTGCCATCACTGAAGGAGGGGGCGATTGCTACACACAGATGAGCTGCATAAGGTCCCATGTTTTCCTGGTCACCCCAGGTATCTTCCTTAAACACTGCCTGTGGAAAATGAGAGTAATGATTTTGAAGTAGTGTTCCCTAGGAAAATTTAGTGCTTTGCTAAAAAGATCTGTAACAGAATAATTCATATTCCAGAGGTGCTTTTAAAGAAGCAAACTATATGAATCAATAATCTCTAATGAAGCTAAAAAACCCAACCTTCCAAAGAACTTAATAGTAAGAGCATAAGTAATCCTGGTACCTAATGTGATCTTGCTGTTGGTTTTCTGGGGACCTGAATCTTTAACCTTCAACTGCTATATTTTGTACTTTGCCATCAGTAAAGTTATTGCATATAATTTATATGAATAGTAAACAAGTTTTTCAAATGAATGTTATACTTCATTTTCTGTTGAGTTGTTAGCTCAACCATTTTTCTTATTTTTCCAGTTAATCTGTTTTTAAAGGGCACTCTATTTCATACAAATAATTAGGATTAAAAGATAGAGGAAGGCTCAAGTAAAATAGAGTACAAAATCCTCCCAGAATTTATACAGATTTAAGGTTGTGAAAACTCATCTAACATGGATTTCTGGAAGAATATTGAAGTTGAAATTTATACCCTTCTTTTATAATACTTCATTATTTCTCAAACATCTCACAGATAGCTCAGCAGCACATCTGCTCATAACCTGCATCTAATGGGTATATCTACACAGTAAAAGCTGTGCACAGACTAGCCTACCTGAACTAATTTAAATCCAGACAGTGCAAGTAACAAATATCAATGCACAGAAAGTAATGCAGGTAGCATAAGTTCAGCAGGGATCCTAGATACATACGTCATTTACTAGCCTGCACTGAAGCCCATGCTTAATTTTCACTGCTGCTATTCATGTTAGGATTCAAGATAGCTTGGGCAGGCTAGCCCAAGCATAGCTTTTGCAGACGTACCCTAACACAACAGTGTGACTCTCCAAAGGGCACCAAAGGTTGTATTAATAGAATACAGTCCAAATTGTTTTAGAATAAGATTTTTGCTATAATTTGGTGGTCTACATATCAAATACTTTTTCTGGTTGCTCCACTTAAGATACAACCACAGCAAAATGGTGTGCAGTGCCCTACTTTGTTGATGAGCCTCCTAAAAATGTGAACTTGTACATCCTGAAATACAATGAAGAAAAAAATCCCTTGTACATTACACACTATTTGCAAAGCAAAAACATGAGATAATGAAAGAAAACAGAATTACACAAAAATAGATTTGCTTTAGATTGTTCAATAAGACAGGTGTAATTATTGTAGCAAGAAAAAAATTAAATACAACTAGAAGTTCATTCTCAAAACCATACTACTATACTGACATCACCTTCGAATCTTTTCTCAGTTCAAGAACTGCATAAGAAATGCATACTCAAGTCTGTGCAACCACACCGTATTTATGTATCCTCTCTTGTAATTTCTTTTAAATTCCACGGCCCTCAAACCATTCCTCCTGAAAGACTGAGATTAAGGTAGACTGAGCCCCTTGCCAGTCATCCAACAGATTCATTTACAATTGATGCCACTTAGTTACAGTAGTTAAATATTATTCATCAGTACTTTAAGACAGGAAAAATGATATGGGAAGTAAAGAGACTCACTGAAAGTTATATAGTAAATCAGTGGGCAGGAAAAATCAATAATGGACCCAAATGGATTTTTTGATAAGCCTTATATAAAATAAGCTATTTGTATCCTTTGAAGAATATAAATCAACCCATTTCATTAGAATAGTTATAAAGTTACAAACTTCCTATTGCCAGCTTCTGCAGACTACAGGAGATCCAACAATTAGCATACCAACAGAATACTTGTAACCTTTCATGAGCACTAGAGCTGCCATGTGGGGGGTAGAGGGAGGGAGGCTGGGGCGGGGAGAGTGTGTTCTGTAGCATCACAAATTTAGGAAAATAAAAACCTCCAGGTATCTGTATTACACAGGACAGGCTGTCTGAATGAGAGCACAATGAGAATCCCTGTTTTAATAAAATACTAAAGAATAGCACCATATTACAATTTATTTTTTATTGGTTAAATGTCATCTTTTTCTGGCAATGAGCCACTGATGGAAAACATTGTATCATTAAATTATGCAGCAAATAGAGTACAGATGCAAGCGCAATGAGGTAGCTGGCAAAAACAACATTGCCATGTAAAGAGAATCCTTAAGCATGATGTGTGGGAAAGGAGAACAAGAAGGGAGAGGACAAGTTTGTTGAATAACAGACACAAAGAGGTATATCTTCAGAAACTAAGAACATACAGGAAACAGGAAAATCTGGTTTCAAAAAGAAAATATGTAAGGTTTTTTTTAAATAATAAAAAGGCTGTTAAAAGAAACAAAATATTCAGTTTTACAATTTGTAGGTGTAAACAGGTTTATTTTATTTCATGTTTAATCTGAGAACTGCATGACACACTTTTAAGGCTCTAGGAGTGCATCACTGATAGGAAGGGCTACATTGATAGATGCTCTCCACCACCAATCTGCAGGGATCTAAGAAGTGCAATCTCCATGACCAGAGAGCCCCATGGATTTAAAGGATGCTACTGGGCATAAGGATAGGACACTGATGATCAGTGAGCCCCTGGTCAGGAGTCCTCTTCCAAATGGTGAGGCAAATGCCAATCATGGTGTCTATGGTGTTCCATAAAGGGTCCTCATGTAGGTTGAGCAAGGAGAATGGAGGAGGAAGACACTTACGCTGGCATGGAGAATCCTCACATTTCTGGAAATCAAGGTGGAGACATTGAGGGGTGATTAATTGGTCTTATTCATCTGTTGCACAGAATGAAGAAAGATCTGCCACTGATGGTGGAAACCATACTGCTGGCACCAAACACATCTCCGTTGTTGCTGGTTCTGGGAGTGGTGTTGATTCTGAAGTCAGTATTGGTTTGGAGGCAGCTGAAGGTATTGAAGTAAAGCAAGAGCTGATACAATGGCCTTTGGCGCTACCAATGTAACAGTGTGAAAGAGTTTCCAGTGCGAGGAGTCCCTTGCACTGATCCAGTAACGGGCCTGCTTCTACAGAATGAGGAAGGGGAACATCTGGGTGCAGTGCTGAAGGACCCTGAAGTGGCTTGTTTATGGCCACCTTGACTGGACAATGTAAAACTGGCAAAGTCCTGGTCCAAAGGAGAGGTCCGGACAGAAAGGCAAAAGAGATGCATAGCCACTTGATCTGCAACTCATATGGAAACAGCCAAAGCTTATATCGCTCTCATCAGTAACAGACACTAGATGCCCAAAGGCTGGAACCAGAGTTGACAATACAGGGTCTCAAACCTTCTCATGTAGTCCTGAGGAGCAATTAGAGGTACCCATGCCATTGACAGGGAATAGCTCCTCCATCTCTTTTGAGAGGCACCAGATCCCTAAGAACACATGAGCAACCTCCAATCATCCCAAAGTGCAATATAGGGCTCTGGCAGGTGTCAGTCCTTCAGACTTTACAGCTGGGTTTCCCAGTGATTACAAGCTCATATCAATCTTCATTAGAATCCACAATAAAGGGCTTGAATCAGTTAAAGCTCAGGATATTTATCCAAAAGTTCTTCCTTTTTCTTTTGGTGTCTGGAGAATTCAGAACATGCAATCCTCCTGTGGAGGTGGTTCCTCTCTGGAGCTGTTATAACCTCAGTGATTTGCCTTAATCATCTCCTACTGTTTTTACTTCCTGAAGTGGTGGCAACTTTCTCCCAAGTAGTCAGTCCCTGGTCTACAATTACACACAAACAATTCATACACTTAATATAATATGGTCTCCCACTGATATGGTAGGAAGCTGCCCTATTTGTCTTGATCACTATATGAGTTACCACTGAATCAGCCTAATTGCTTTTATGGGCAACCACAACTTAAGTAATGTTGCACAAGAATGCAAGGATTGTTTAAAGCAATTTCAGAAGAATATCATTTGGTAGCTTTCCATTGCATTCTTGACCTTATTAGGTTGTTTAAATCTAACAGGATCAATATCTCAAGGAAAATGACAACTAGGACAGTCCTTTCTCCCCTAAGAAGAATCTGATTCCGGTCACTGAATTCAAATAATTCATCATGCAAAGGCGTGAGCCTAATTCTCTCTTATACCAAAATCCAGGACTGTTTCTAATGTCCTTGAGGATTTAAGGTAAACATACTTCCTGTCAAACTGGAAAAGATGGATTCTCCAATAAATCTCAACAAGTTTAAACATGATTTCCAAATCAAGTTTAAACTTGTTGAGATTTATTGGAGAATTAGTTATATGGATATCATATCAATGATATTGCTACAGCAGAAATTCAAGCAATCCCAAGCAGATCGTTTTATTTCTTGATATAGTGTGCTGATTCTCTAAAATTTGAGAATTCAGTGAGTCATGGAAAGCTGGCTTTCTGTTCTTCCAAAACAATTTAAGAACATTTAGTAAACTGAATGGTACTCTTCAAGTTAAGACTTTCATGCACTATTTTATCTTTAAATATATTTATTAGTTGGTATATTATATGTCCTTATAGGATTTGTGGCTCTGGCATGATCAGAAAATTGAGTAATGAAATGTTTGGAACAAAACAGAGATGAGAAATATTTACGAATGCCTTGTCTTTAGTGTCTGTTGTATAAATTTTCTCCAGTGACAAAAATCAATCCTCTCCCACAGTTTTATCTTTTTTTTGGATACATCAGCATATGCAATGAGGCCAACGGGGGGTTTTTGGACACATCAGCATATGCAATGAGGCCAACTGAGGTTTTATAAGTAAATATGTTCTTTTAACTTTAAATGACATAAAATAATGTTTTGTATTGCAAAAATAAAGACCAGGAGTTCAAAACATTTAGGAGTGTCTTCCCTTCAGTGGATGTCATGAATATGCATTTAAAAAACATCCATGTTTAATAAGAAAATATTTTAAAAGTGAAAATATTTGTTAGTGAACACAAAAAAATGTATGAATTTGCAAAAACTAAGTGGCACACAGACAAACTAAAATAGGAAAAACATTGCAGAAAATTAAGATATTATTTATTGCACCATCACAAAAATACTCCTCCTCTGAACAGGAATAAACTGACGAGAGATGAGTGTTTGTTAGTTATTCCACAATTTTTTAGATTTATTTCAGTAAAACTTTTACTGATTATTCAAATACAGATTTCACACAATTACAATCAAAACAGGAAGGATATGGGAAAATGAGCTTTAACAGTGATAATTGATACCTTCAGGGCATTTTTATAATTTACAGAGGCTAACTTATACTAGTGCAAAAGAATATGATCATAAGCATCAGCTGTAACTCAGCCTCAATAACTCAGAGCAGTCCATATGTCCCTCAAGACTTCAAGGAAAAAAGGGACAAGCATTTTCTTTATTTAAATTAGTCTTTGCCTTTATTATGTATTTTGCAAGCTTCTGGAGCGTGCAGCCCGGACCAGTGTCAGGCTCCTCATTATATTAAATACAAGCTGTTTCTAATTGGCATCTTACAGTCTTCTTTTTATAATCAAATGGACTGAACCAAAATTTGTAAATACAACTTAAGGCTAATTAAGTAGTCTGAAAAATCTCCAAATATTACAAAACTGTGATGAGAGAGCGCAAATAAAATCAAGATTAAAACATTTTTAAAAGTCTAAAAAGCATCCAGTTAAGCTTCGTAAAATATGTGTTTAATATTAATTCAGATAGCATCATGTCATTAGGTAAATACAGCTGTTTGCTTCACTTGTTTATATGAATTATGCATAGCACAAAGGTATAAAATATATTAAAATGCACAGATAAAAATTAGAACATTGCTAGCTTTGTGACAATATAAATACTAAACAGAGAAAATCAACACTGTAAAGCGTTATAAATTAGAACTTTATTTATATTCCATTCAAACTTTCATTCAAACTAGATCTGTTGTCTGAGGTCCTAAAATCTTAAATGTTAAACATGTCTCATCCCTGGTAACAGAAGTAGATCTGGTCACTACTACTAGCCTCTAATTAATACCTACATGGATAGGGATATGGGCTAAATAAGATGGGCTAAATCCAGCTTCCATACAGGCATCTAATAATGGCTGGACACTAGTCTAGGTATGTACAGGATAATTACTATACAGAGCCTCTGAAATCAACTTGGCACATTTTGATTAGAAAGGCTGCAGTGATGGTGTCTGCTTGATACTGTTTTGTGGATTATAGAAATAATCACCACCTCTTAATTTCAATAGCTAAGCTAAAAGCAAATGATTTTCTCATATTTCCACTCTTGTCCTATGTTCATCCATGTTGGACCTCAGATTCATGTTGTGAATAGTTGCCAGAAATCCTAAAACTTTCAAAAAGCTACCTTTCACTATATTTAAAAATCAGTGAGGCTAGAAGAGGTAGTGCAGATAGAAACTGTACCTCTATTGGTTATTTCCTCTAGCTACTTCTCACACCCGCGTTTAGGGGTATGAGAAGTAGCTACAGGAAATACAGAATGGTTTGTTTACATGCACTGGGATGTCCCATGAATCCTCCACAGAGATCTGCAGGAAAGTTTTCTGGAGGTTTCTTTGGAGAAGTGCCTTATTTTTTCCCTGTGGTAGGACACTTTACTATGTCAGTCAGCAATTACTTGAGCAGGCTAGCAGTATATGGGACTGATCTGCATCCAGATTTGAGTTGAACTGTTCCCTTTCAATCTTTGATACCATCATGAGTATATCATTAGCTAAAATGGCTTCTTGTGGAAAACTCGCTCCCAAAGTTACTTTCTCTCCCTAGGCCGTACTTACCACAAATGGGTCAGCTGCCATATTCTCTAAATTTCAAGGGGAAGCGAGAATGTTGTAACGTGTGTGGCTCAAGGGGTGTGAAAACACTCAAAGTAGTACCTCTGTCCATTTTTTTTTAGCAGCTGTAAAAGTGGCTTTGAGCACAAATGGAGCAGCTTGGCAAGATAAGAAAGAAAAAGAAGGCAACAAGGGAAGATGTATTCTAGGATGTCCTGCAAGCATTGGTGCTTCGGATTGCAAGCAGAGAGTTTTGAGGATCACAACTAATGACAAAATGGAGAAGACTAGAAAGAAGAAATTGGAAGCAAAAGATGATAGCATTGCTTAGGGAGCAAAAAGACATGATGTAATCTCTGACTGAGCTTCAGGCTGAGTACATTTGCACTTCCTTCGCCCATAGTTAATGAGACCTCCCTACACTCCCTTGACTCATTCCACAAATCTTTTGGGGCTGCAGCAACACCACACGCACTAAATCTCATAGGAGAATATGCACAATGCTAGTCACAGATACGCTCAGCTTTGAGAGATTACATCAGTGTATGTGTTTGTGAATTTTCTGTTCTTTCCTCTTGAACCATACTTTATCTGTATGAATGAAGTTTATTTCAGCTTTAAATAGATATGTTTGTATGGGTGTGGAAAAAAGTTTTTTTTTTTTTTTTTGGAAATTTAATTCCTCTTCATTAGTCTAACACACAGTGGCTGGAGCCAAAATTCAAACTTAACAGCAACAGTTGCATTTACATTGTTAAATTAGCATGCATACATTACTCATTACAAGGTTCGGAGCACAGTGCGAAACAAACAAAAAAGCCCAGAAAAGGCCTGGCACACCATACTACATTACCATGGCTCACTGTTAAAACACTCCTTCAAAGTCTCCTGGAGCCAAATAACTCCCCCAGGGTATGTCTAGACTACATGGCTCCGTTGATGGAGCCATGTAAACTAGTTTACCCGGCACTGGCAAAGAAGCAGGAATTTAAATAATCCCCACTTCATTAAAATAAACATGGCCGCCACGCTGTGCTGATGATCAGCTGATCCAGCAAAACGCGGCAGTCTAGTCGCGGATCTGTCAGCTGGGGAAGCCCTTGTCGACCAATCCTGTAAACCTCGTTTCACGAGGCATAAGGGATTGGTCAGCAAAGGCTTCCCCAGCTGACAGATCCGCATCTGGACTGCCGCACTGTGCCGATTCAGCTGATCGTCGGCACAGTGTGGTGGCCATGTTTATTTTAATTGAAGCGGGGATTATTTAAATCCCTGCTTCTCTGCCTATGCCGGGTAAACTAGTTTACATGGCTCTGTCGATGGAGCTATATAGTCTAGACATGCCCTTATTGCCCTGACTGTTCAAAATCAATGGGCAGCCAATCCACGTCTGCACTCCAACCTTCCAGAAACTCTGCCCACCGCCGTGCTTTGCCTCAGATATGATGAAGCGTACAGCAGGAGCTATGACCCTGGCAATATTTTCTTCCCTTAAGTCTAATCTCTTGAGTAGAAAGCACCAGTAGCCCTTCAAACATCCTGGAGGCACATTCAGTCATTCCGTACCTGCTGAGCCCATTGTTGAAGTGCTCCTTGATGCTGTCAAGGTGGCTGTTATACCGCTTCATGAGCCATGGGAATAAGGGATTAGCTGGGTCTCCCAGGATCACTACTGGCATTTCAACATCCCCAGTGGTAATCCTTTGTTCTGGAAAAAAGTCCCTGCTTCCTATAAAGAACTGTATTCCTAAAGATGTGTGTTTTAGGCATCTTCCCTGTTCATGCTGGTGAAACAACCCCCATGATTCATAAGCATTTGCACCACCACAGAAAAGTAGCCTTTTCTTGTGATCTATTCTATTGCAAAATAGACTGGTGCCAAGATAGAGCTATGAATTGCTACAGTTAAGCAATTCCATTGATGCAAACCCATCCACTATGTTCTGCACACTGCCCAGAGTCACAGTCCTTCATAGCAGGAGTTGATTAATGATCCCTCACACTTGATTTACTGGCTCCAAATTGAGTCCTAAACTCGTCTATATAAATCTGGCATTGCGCAATCATCACTTGCTTCTCCACTCGTTTTGGTGTTGCTGCACCGGAGAACTGGAGCAAGCACTGCACATACAGGCAGTCCCCGACTTATGTCGGATCCGCACTTACGAATGGGGCTTTTCTCGCCCTGGAGCTCACGGGCGGCGGGTCGCCGCCCGTGTCCTCTGGGGCGAGAAAAGCTTCTCCCGGTCTCCCTGGTCTGCTGGGGGGGTCCAGCAAAGCCACTGGACCCCCCCAGCAGACCAGGGACACCTGAGCAAAGCCGCTGCCTGGGCAGCTTTGCTCGTTTGCCCGGGAGCAAAGCCGCCCAGGCAGCGGGACCCCCACAGCCTGGGCGGCTTTGCTCCCGGGCAAACGAGCAAAGCCGCCCAGACGGTGGCTTTGATCGGGTGTCCCTGGTCTGCTGGGGGGGTCCAGCGGCTTTGCTGGACCGCCCCAGAAGACCAAGGGGACAGGAGCAAAGCCGCCCAGGCGGTAGGGGTCCTGCTGCCTGGGCGGCTTTGCTCCCAGGAAAATGAGCAAAGCCGCCCATGCGGCAGCTTTGCTCGGATGTCCCTGGTCTGCTGGGGGGGGGGGTCCAGCGGCTTTGCTGGACCCCCCCCAGCAGACCAGGGAGACAGGAGCAAAGCCACACAGGCGGCGGGGTCCCTCCGCCTGTGCGGCTTTGCTCGGGTCTCCCTGGTCTGCTGGGGGGGAGGGGGCGCAGCCAGTGCACCCCCCCCCCCAGCAGACCAGGCTTTTGTTGTGGGACATCTCGGGTAGAGCAGCTGGGGTGCTGCCGGGTTGGTCCTGTGGGAACCTACCGGGCAGCGCCCCAGCTGTTCTGTCCCAGGCTCCAGATTCAGCAGCTGTTGAAACTGATCAGGCTGATTCCAGGAAGCTGGGGGCAGAGCAACTCTGCCTCCGGCTTCCTGTAGTCAGCCCCTGGTCAGTTTCAGTGGCAGCAGCTGAATCTGGAGCCAGTTCCGACTTACATACAAATTCAACTTAAGAACAAACCTATATTCCTCATCTTGTACGTAACCCGGGGACTGCCTGTACTTCCACGAACATTACCTTGGGCATCTGAAAATTCTGCAGCCACTGCTCATCATTCCAAGCCTGCATAAGAATATGATCTCACCCACCTGTGCTTCTCTTTCGGGGCCTGCACCACAGTCCATCTTATGCAACTGCTCCGTGATTGCCAGCAGCAATCTTGAATTTTTTTTCCATAGTGCACAGCAAGGCAGTCACCAAGACATCTTCATCAGACTTGAAGCTCAAAAAATACTACAAGATCAGACATGTTGTATTTTTATTGCTCAGTACAATACTGAGAGCAGTGCAGAATCCATGCTTCTCACAAAGATAGCAGATGTGCAGCTAGCAGGACTTCTGAAAAGTGGCAAAAAATGTAATAGGATGCTCATGAAATGAAGGAATGGAGAAAAATGAATAATTGGATACTGAGCAAATATTCCCAGCTACCCCAGGATGGTGGTGTGTTATACAGTGGGAGAGCTACCCACAGCGTACTGATCTCTGTGTCAATTGAAGTATTGTTACTGTGAATGCATACCAGTGACACAAGGACCATATGTAGACATGAAACAGCAGTTTAATTATTGCAGCAACTTCATATCAAAATAACTTTAAATTGATTTAATTTTGTAGCATAGATAAGGTCCAAATCTTTAAAAGACTATGGTCCGTGCTATTAAGCTAAAGAATTGGAGGTATTACAGTCTATCATATCAAACATTTATACCAACATATAAATGTTGAACTTACAACATATTTTAAAATGTAGCATTGGTGAATATTGTGAAAATGAGATAAGAAGGTGAAAAAGATGAGGAAGGATTTTGTTCAAATAAAATCTTGCTGCTTTCTTCTCCCTTCAATGCTCCTTCCTATTAGCTTCAAAGATGACATTTAAACCTGTCTTAACTTCTTCTAGCAGCAGTTAAGTCATAGTCTGTTGAAAGAGTTAGAACAGCTTGAAGTTCAAAACAAAGGTTTCTTTTCACACTTAACATTTTAGCTCTTGAATAGTTCCCAAATGTGAATATTCCCGTTTCCATGTACCAGACGATTTGAGATTGTATAAAGTTCTGCTGCTGTTTAGGAAAAAATATGAGCAGAGGATAGACATATTTTCATTGTACTCACTTTCCTGATGCCTACATTACTCTGCTTTGGGCTGAACTCACAAGAACTCTTAATTACAGACAGTGGCAGTAAGGAGATATTCAAAGACAGCTATTAAAGAAATCTAAACCACACTACTGAACAGAGCCTCCTCCTTCTACAGTGATCTCTGATATTTGTTCAATGATTACTTTTATTTTGAACATGTATCTTCACATATTATCCTATTCTATCATGACCTGTATGGCTTTAATTGACTTTTAAATGGCTTCATATATATGGTCTACCACAAAATTATTAAAAGTGATATTTGTCTATGAACCCCAATTAAAAAAACAGATCCAGAGTTGACTACAAAAGAAATACATCACAACATGTTAGGCCTTGTCTATACTGCTGGGGATCATCAACCCAAGTTACTCAACTTCAACTACATGAATAACGTAGCTGAAGTTGAAGTATTTAGGTCTGTTTACCATGGTATCCTTCACAGTGATAGGACAACAACTAAAGCTCAACTCTGCTTACTTTTCTCACTTTAATGGAGTACTGGAGTCAACGGGAGAGCCAACGGTAGTTGATTTATCGTATTTATGTGATAAATCAACCCCTGCTGGATTGATTGTTGCCTGTCAATCCAGTCTGTAGTAAAGACATGTCTTAATACTCCACCTTATGTTTTCACACATAAAGCCCCAAAGGCAAGAGACTGATAAAATGCTCCTTATTCATACCCCCAAAGAGAATGAAGAGTAAATATAGATCATTTCTTTGATCAGATAGCTTTCTTTGAAAATGAACAAAGTTTGGCATTTTGCCACAGCAACTAAATTTTATGCATTTATAATGAATGTAGATTTAATATTGCAAAATGTTATTTCCTCAATTAAAAAACTGGTCTATTAAAATATATACAGAAAACTAAATAGCTGCTGAGTGGAATTTTTTTTATAGGAAAACTAGCATCTCTGTTCAGTAAGAAAAAAAAGATTGTTTTTGTAATACAGGAAAAGACATCCAATTTCCTGAAATGTGACATATGCGAGTAATATTTCACCTTAAATCCAAGCTACAGAGCCTATGGAAATATCTTTCAGAAAAAGGGGTTAGAACAAAATATACATAAAAAGACACAGTAGTAGATAAGAAATGGGTTAATTTTAGATACATGATATTTGGGATCCTACCTCATGACCTCTTGTCTGGAGAGAAGCAGGGGAAATGCACTAACTTTTCTTTCACAGAGCAACTAGCTCTTAAGTTGCGGACACTGAAGCAAGCAGAAAGTCCACCTTAAGACAGGTGGGTCAAGAGGGAACTCAGACTTCATGGTCTGAAGAAAGCAGGGCCTACAGAATATGTAAGAGTAGATTTAAATTCAATTTTTAAGCATACAGATAATTTTAGGATAATGAGAGGCAAAGCTTTTAAAAATCTGTAGAAATTAGTTGCTAAAATAGAATAATTATCTGACAGATGGAGATTGCCCAAGGCTGCCACTTGCGCGCACACAAAAAATTGAGCTTTTTTTTTTTTAAGCCAACATTAGAAATTCCAAAAGCATGCTGAATATTAACTGTGGAAGGTACAACATTATGTTCAGTATACATGCTGTCCAGATTTAAAAGTGATTTTTTTTCAATTAAACTGACGTGTCAGACAGGGATTGTAAGAATCCACATATAAAAAAATACAGCCCATATAGTGACCGTACCATGAGGCAGAATCTTGTATCATCCAGATAAACCCTGACCCGAGTCTGTTGTGACCCTCATCCTTCACTATGCCAATGATGGCACCCTTCATTGCATACTTCTATTGTAAGAACCTTTGTGCCTTTTCCTATGCTGTCCCTCATACACGTAATGTACCTCCAAACCACTTTGCATGTTCCATACCCTAGCCTTGTTCAAACCCCTTCTTAAGAGCTACTTCTTCTGTGATGTCTATGGTAAACTGCCTAATAAGTCTAAGCAAATGGTCTTTTAGGGATCATTTATACTTTTTAAATTTATTAGAAAACAAAACTTTGATATTTACACTTAGCTAATAAATGTAAATGTTTTCTTATCACTGTCTCCCCTGCCCACAACTGAGTTCTATACCCTCTTTTTGCATCTTGTCCTTGTTTGTACTATAGCTCTTTGGGACAGGGACTGCCTTTTATTTTATGTTTGTAGGGCACCCATGACAATGGAAGCCCAACTTAATTTGGATTTTTATATTATGCAACAATTGTAATTCTGGGGAATTAGTATTGTTATGATTTGTATACAGCTCAGACACTACAGTGGTAAGTGTGGTATAAGAATACAGTATTAGGAATAGAAAGAATCTGTCTTAAAGACCTGACAACCTAAACGGACAATTCATAAGCAAAGTGCAACAGGAGACCACAAAAACCATGCACAGTGTATTTTGTTAGTTTAATAGTTTTTTGTGTTATGATTTTTCCAGTCACTGGTTGGTTAATGTTTCTCAGGTTGGGAATGCACTAGCATTCATAGACAAGAAAGTAGGATTTATAAGGCAACTCATGACTGAAATATGGAGACAACTACTTATATGAGATGACAAACCAGTCTTTTCTCTGGCTCAAAGAGATTAATTTCCTGTATTTGTTGGTAGCAAAGAGGTCCAGGATTTGAATTTAGCAAACGTATAGTGTCCTAAAACACATTTCACCTCAATTCTCAATTTCCTGCCCTGTATTACTGATATTTGACCCTTTGTTTCAATTTTTATCAATGTGGCCAACATGGATTACACCTTATAATTTATTTCTCCCTTAGAAGACAGGTAAAATACCTTTCAACCTTTCCTGTATGTCAAAGTTCCATACAAAACTGTGCTCTCCTGTGACAGAAAATGGTATTAATGGTTGACAAATCTGACTGTCCCTCCTGTTAGGATGTTTCCATACAGAGCCAATCAGACCAAACATTTATCTGTCATTTGCCTTTAACAAACTTTATTCAAAAAACCACAAGGCGAGCTGCAGAAAAAGAGAGCTTAAAAAAAAGAATGAATAGTTGTGAGATTCAATTCTGGTATGCCACTACTATGTATTGTGGCAAGCTCCCTTTGGCCCTGGTCAGTATTTAGGTCAACCGTCTTCCCCCTTTTCCCAGGGTTGGGGGTTGCAGCTGGTTTCTGAGGTAGGTAGCCATGCCGGAACTCCCTCCCCTGTTGTTTCTAACTCTGTATCTGCCGTCACTGTTTCAAACTCTTGATTTTTCTCTCTGTCTCTCCTCTACATCTCCTTCCACTATCCCACAGTTTGACTTGGGAGGCTTTTATAGTCCTCCAGGACACCTCCAGTAGGCCTGAACTGGAGTCAGCTGGCCCCAATCTGCCTGACCCAGCTCCCTACCAGCTGCTCCAAATTTCCCTGTAGCCCTCTACCCTTACATAGCAGGCCTTTTATTGGGGGGGGAAGAGGGAGGTTCTTTTCCCCACTCTGTAGCAGCCCTCTGGCCTGACCTGTCACAGGATCTCGTAATTTATAGAATCATAGAATCATAGGACTGGAAGGGACCTCGAGAGGTCATCGAGTCCAGCCCCCCGCCCTCAAGGCAGGACCAAGCTCCGTCTACACCATCCCTGACAGATGTCTATCTAACCTGTTCTTAAATATCTCCAGAGAGGGAGATTCCACCACCTCCCTTGGCAATTTATTCCAATATCTGACCACCCTGACAGTTAGGAATTTTTTCCTAATGTCCAATCTAAACCTCCCCTGCTGCACTTTAAGCCCATTACTCCTTGTCCTGTCCTCAGTTACCAAGAGGAACAATTTTTCTCCTTCCTCCTTGTGACACCCTTTTAGATATTTGAAAACCGCTATCATGTCCCCCCTTAATCTTCTTTTTTCCAAACTAAACAAGCCCAGTTCATGAAGCCTGGCTTCATAGGTCATGTTCTCTAAACCTTTAATCATTCTTGTCGCTCTTCTCTGTACCCTTTCCAATTTCTCCACATCTTTCTTGAAATGTGGCGCCCAGAACTGGACACAGTACTCCAGCTGAGGCCTAACTAGTGCAGAGTAGAGCGGCAGAATGACTTCACGAGTTTTGCTTACAACACACCTGTTGATACAACCTAGAATCATATTTGCTTTTTTTGCAACAGCATCACACTGTTGACTCATATTCAACTTGTGGTCCACTATGACCCCTAGATCCCTTTCCGCCATGCTCCTTCCTAGACAGTCGCTTCCCATCTTGTATGTATGGAACTGATTGTTCCTTCCTAAGTGGAGCACTTTGCATTTCTCTTTATTAAACCTTATCCTGTTTACCTCTGACCATTTCTCTAACTTGCTAAGGTCATTTTGAATTATGTCCCTATCCTCCAAAGAAGTTGCAACCCCACCCAGTTTGGTATCATCTGCAAACTTAATAAGCGTACTCTCTATCCCAATATCTACATTATTGATGAAGATATTGAACAGTACGGGTCCCAAAACAGACCCTTGCGGAACTCCACTTGTTATCCCTTTCCAGCAGGATTTAGCACCGTTAACAACAACTCTCTGACTACGGTTATCCAGCCAATTATGCACCCACCTTATCGTGGCCCTATCTAAGTTATATTTGCCTAGTTTATCAATAAGAATATCATGCGAGACCGTATCAAATGCCTTACTAAAGTCCAGGTATATGACATCCACCGCTTCTCCCTTATCCACAAGGCTCGTTATCCTATCAAAGAAAGCTATCAGATTAGTTTGGCATGACTTGTTCTTCACAAACCCATGCAGGCTATTCCCTATCACTTTATTACCTTCCAAGTGTTTGCATATGATTTCCTTAATTACCTGCTCCATTATCTTCCCTGGGACAGACGTTAAACTGACCGGTCTGTAGTTTCCTGGGTTGTTCTTATTCCCCTTTTTATAGATGGGCACAATATTTGCCCTTTTCCAGTCTTCTGGAATCTCCCCTGTCTTCCATGATTTTTCAAAGATCATAGCTAAAGTCTCAGATACCTCCTCTATCAGCTCCTTGAGTATCCTGGGATGCATTTCATCAGGACCTGGTGACTTGCTGACATCTAACTTTCCTAAGTGATTTTTAACTTGTTCTTTGTGTATCCTATCTTATAAACTTACCTTCTCTCTGCTTGTATTCACTACATTAGGCACACCTCCAGACTTCTCGGTGAAAATGCTGACAAACTAATACCTATGGATTCTTCAAATGTTTCAATATTTGTTTCATTTTCCCCAAAATGTTCTCAAAATCTGGCTTTTTGGAGAACATACTTCAGATTTGTAAAGCATTTCTCCATTTGGGATAAATCCAGGGTGCTGCAGAAGAGCAGCTAAATATTACTGACATCTTCTTTCTGCTAACGTGCTTTGATTAACAGATCCCTTAGCAATAATATAGATCTGTATATTCATGTTCCTGAAGTTTTACTGCTATTAGGATAATTATAATTTAGGCAAAACACAAAAAAGTACTCAAAGGCTGAAGGGCTTGCAGTTGTGACACTACAACATGGGAAAACCTAAAGGGATTTCAAAATATTGGCAAGTGAAGATAAGGTTATTTTAAATCTATACAATACTAGCCAATTAGCCCATCATAAGATGGGATTTTCAGGACTCTCCTCCATGTTGGTCTTCTCTCCTGAGCCTCCGGTCTCTCACTCCGTCTCTCTCTCTCCCCTCCTCCTCCTGCTTTCTCCCTTCCTCTCTCTGTCTGTCTCTTTCTTTCTCTTCTCCTCCCTCTCTTGCCTTTCACTCGGGAGACCGTGAAGCCCAAATGGCTGTTTGGGCACTGCACTCCCCGTGATGCATGGGAAGAACGGAGCCTAAATGGTCACTTGCGCCACTTGCTCCCACGCGGCGGCCCAGCTGAGCGGCGCAGAAGGCAGCCGAGCCCCACGGCGGGAGGCGAAGGGGGGCAGGGCGGTGATGTTCACGGCCAGGGCCTGGGGCCGCTGTCACGCTGCACGTCACCGCCCGCCCCCCTTTACCTACTGCCATGGTGCTTGGCCGACTACTCCACCGCTCAGCCAGGCCGCTGCGGGGGAGCAGGTGGCCGTTTGGGCTCCCCCACGGCGACCCGGCTGAGCGGCGCAGAAGTCAGCTGAGCGCCATGGCGGGAGGTGAGAAGGTGATGTACACAGCCAGGCACTGCCTCCTGGCCGCGTACGTCACTGCCCCACACCACTTTCCCTCCCGCCGTGGCACTCGACTGACTTCTGCACCGCCCAGCCGGTACGCCGCGGGGGAGCAAATGGCGCAAGTGGTTGCTTGGGCCCCGCGCTCCCCATGCTGCAGCCCCGTGCTGCATGGGGACCGCAGCACCCAAACGACCACTTGTGCCGCTTGCTCCCCCGCGGTGGCTCGGCTGGGCGGCGCAGAAGTCAGCCGAGTGCCACAGCAGGAGGCGAAGGACATGACTCAGACAGTGGCGCCGCCCAGAGGGAACAGCCAGCATTTCAGCGTTACAGTCACAGACATTGGGCTACTATATATATGATTGGAAATCTCCAGTTTTACTTTCTTGCTTTTGGGAGAAACAGGCCTTCCAACCAACACTTTTTTCATTCAGCTGACTAATATATACATCTAAAACTGGACTGGGACTTGAGGCAAGCCTCTGTATTTCATAAAAAAACCCTAAAAAGCCCCTATAAAATCGTCCTTTTACTGGGTGGATCAATGCCTTAATTTACAGCAACTTGCTGTTGTTAATAATATTTTACTTTTACAGATACTTTTAATTCTGATGCTGCTTTATAAATCATGGGCTTGATCCTTCTCCTTTTTCATTCAATGGCCAAAGTTCCATTGACTTCAGTGGGAAAAGGACTGAATATATTAAAAATCATCCAACTATCCATCACTGAATCACATCTATGTCTGGAGTGGACCAGAGCCGCTACTTCACAAGACCGCTACTGATACAGAAGAATTTAGGGATGGAAACTGCATGTAAAACCACAGGAAGTAGGCTGAAAATAATTATACAAATTTGAATTTGATAGTAACTACAGACATCGCCTTTTTTAGGTATGAAAACTACCACAAGATTATTACAAGTAATTAGGATCTCAGTTACACATCTTATCCAAAAGACACTCTACAACACACAGTGTCCCATAATCCAATGGTAAGGGCACTAGATAAGTACTACTGCAGTGAAAAGACTGATGACACTGCTTAAGTCACTGACACAGTTTAATTTGCAATGGAAGAAGTGCTGGGGATCAAGCAATTTTTAAATTTTCATAACTGAAACAGCAAACCCTGAGGTACAAGGGCTATGAATTAAGTCAAGAAGTGTTAGGACTCAGCCCTGTCAACCCCTGGCACAAATTGATCACTGCTAACATCACTTCCTCAAGTAACTTGAGTTTTCTTATAACTAGACCTGCATTAATACTATGTAGATTGTGAGCTCTGATAGATCTCTTCCTGAGGTGTTACAGATCGAGGTATTTGCCCATGTTTAAAGTAAAAGATAAAGGGAGGACTTGCTAATTGTGGGCAATAACCTTTGCTCACTATTTCAGAATCCATTTGTTCAGTTCTCCATGGAGAGCAGAAAAGATTCTCAAGTGTTTATTTGAGATAAATGCCTCTGCTTTGTCTCACCATTTGTCAGTGACTAATCAATATACGGACAAATTCTGATTCCATAAACACCACTGTTTAAGTGTATTGTAAAATAACTGATGAATTTCATGGAAGTTGACTAATCACTTTTGGATTGCTTAGCTATCAAATCTCTGTCCAGTATATAGTATTTTTGACCTAAGGGGGGAAAAAACCATTTTCCTTAATGGGTTGACAGTTGTATCAATACCTGCTTTTTCAGAAAGCCTAGCATGCTAAAAAACAAAAGGAAGCCCAATGCCATCATTTCAGAATTGCTAGCAGCAAGGCACCCACCCAGTTTAATGAAACAATTTTTTGGTTATTATAGAACTCAATCTAACAAGCACTTGTTCATAGCCATTTTATTACAGCAGTGCTCAGGGTCCTGACATGCCTTTTCAAAGCATAAATTTACGTGCTATTCTGATACTCTCGCAGCATCTAAAAATCTTTATATTACTGTTACTTCTTTCAAACAACTTTCCATTGTCTAGCCACGCTGGGAAAAAAAGACAAGTAGTAATGGATGTGCTTTAATTAGGCTGCAGTTTTATTAATTCAAACTGGGTGAGCAAACTATGGCCCATGGACCACATCCATCCCATCAGATGTTTTAATCTGGCCCTTGAGCTCCCACTAGAGAGCAGGCTCAGGGGCTTGCTCTGCTCTGCACTGCCATGGCTCTGAGGTGCACGTCACTCCTCCAGCACCTAAGTTTAGGGACTTCTGGTGGCTCAGCACAGTGTTCCCATCCCAGGTGCCAGCTCTGCAGCTTCCATTAGCCAGGAACCATGGCCAATGGGAGCTACAGGGGCAGGAACTGTGAACAGGGCAGTGTGCAGAGCTTCCTGGACACGACTCTGCATAGTAGCTAGAGGGGAGACATGCTACTGCTTCTGGGAGCTACTTGAGGTAAGTGCTATCCAGAGTCTATACCCCTGAATCTCCCCGCAGCATCTTTACCCCGTCCCAGCTTTGATCCCCCTCTAATTCTCTGAAACCTTGATTCCAGATAGGAGCATCCTCCTGCATTCCATACCCCTTATCCCTGGCTCTACCCCAAAGCCTGCACCTCCAGCCAGAGCTCTCACCTCCACCCACATCCCAATACACAGCCAGGAACCTTCTCCTGAACCCTGAACTCACTTCTGGCCTAACCCCAGAATCTGCACCCTCTGCTGGAGCCCTCATTCCCTCCCGTACTCCAAACCCCAATTTTGAGAGTATTAATAGTCTGCCACATGGTCTGCCACATTTTTTCCATACTGAGATGTAGCCTCAGGCCAAAAAGTTCACCTTCCCCTGATTTAAAATATCTGAAAATAATCATGAACAAATTGTACAATGCATGACATCAGCATTTCCTTGTTTCCACCTGTTTGGGAGGCTGCCTTCAGCTTTCCCTCTTTCCAACATATTCCCAGCCTGGCAAATATCAGGACCACACCAATTTCCCTATGAGAGTTAAGGAGAGACTTGAAAAGCGAGAGAGGATGAGTCTCTGTTGTATAAGACATTAGGAATTGGGATGTGAAAGGTCAACCAGTTAACATCACCCTAAATGGGTGATGCTTACCTGTTCCAGATAACCAGTAACTGCTGTGGGCAGGGAGTTGGGAGCCGCCAGCCAGCTCCAACATGGGATGGTGGCGGGAGCCCATGGGCTGGGGGTTACTCCTTTTAAAATAACTGATATTATCCAACAAAATTATAAATAAATACATTTCCATTTCTGCCAAGCCTACATATAAGTAACCACTTGCATAGTAATTTAGAAATCACTTCTGCATTTTGGGCACCAAACATAATAATGCTGCTGGAATATAATTTGAAAGTAAGAATCCCCATACTAAAACAGACCAAATATTCATCTAGTTAAATACCCTATCTCCAAAAGATTCTCAGAAAGTTTCTGGAAATTGTTCTTGTTTATAAGCATTTTCTTTTTCTAATCCAATATCAACATAAATCTACCAACTGAAAAAATTATAATCAACATACATTTTTGCTTATTATTTCTGTGTAAAATTGGTATCATCTTATCAAACACATACATGACAAAAAATGAAATAAGAGAACTTTTCTTATGTGGCCATCATGGCTCATTATTGCAACATTTTTAGGCTTCAGCAGAAAACACAAAAAACATCTTGCAATTAAATAACTTATGTAGCTAATACAGCTTAATTTTCATTATGGAAAATCTTCCTAGGGGGCAGCTATAATGTGATTACTATTAATATTTTTAAAGAGAGCAATGAGAACGTGATATTTGTTTTTTGTTTTAAACATCTGACACTCAAAAGCTAAACATAAAAAACAAACATTCTAATATATTTCCCAGTAGTAACAGTTTTTCTATTGGTTATTAAATTGACATTTTCTGTTGACATCTAAACAAATATTTCTTGGCTTTCTGTCCTTAGAATGAGACACTCTCACAATCTATCACCATTTATATATATTAACAAGACCTGCGAATATTTTGAAGTGTTAGATGTGCTATTATTACCATTACTCGATTCTGTTGGCTGAAATAATGAGCAAAATATAAATTAACTGAAAAACTACATTCTTCATAGTTACTAGAGGCATGAAGAGAAAAGTATATATCAAACTGTCAGCAGGAACGAGACCAGACACTAAAATATTAAACAACTTGAAAATCAATTAACTTGATTTTAAACAAAATCTCTTCCATGGAAAACATAATGTATTGACTTAAACTCCAGTACACTCACACATGGGAACTGCCATTGTATAACACATTAATGCAATTTAGAAGCAGCAGATGCACCAGACAGAGAAATATGTAGAAGTGTTGTATTCTAAAAAACATTTAAATGTCTTGGGTAATGAAACCTTATCTTCCTTAGTGGGGTTTTGGTAGATATTAAATAACTAATAAGTCAAAGAGATACATTAAAGCAAGGTCTTGAATAAATATTAACTGTCATATCATTTTGTTCACCTGTAGATAGATAATATTTTAACAAAGAACATTTTATTTTTACTTTATAAAAAAATAGGAGGTATTTTAAAAGTCCAAGCCGGAATAGACTGCTTAATTTATTTTAAAATGTATCTTCTTTCACAACAACAAATTAGGAAAATTAACCTATCTATATTATATACATCTGCAGTACAGCTTCTTGGTACAGTACCAATCACAAGTCAAAGAAACAACTGTCTATGCTTCTAATGCACTTCTGCTACAGAAAGTGAAGAGGAGTATGTGTGGAGGAGAAGGGGAGGTAAACCTAGAAAAGATCAAGATATAATACCAGAGAAATATTTTCTGCTAAGGACCATTCAGGTGAATATTTTAGATTATATTTAAAAAGGGTAAGGAAGGGAAGAGATTACATACCCTTCTCCACCAATTCTTGTTATCTTTAGACGAAAATCAACAGAATTCAGACTGGGTGGCTTCCATTTCAAAATATCATCACATCGACCAGGCCTGTATTTCTAAAGCAAATTAAAGAGCAGTTTAATTATGCTTTATTAGTTTTATTTTAAGTTAAAATTCAGCATTTTCTACTTTATTAACTGTTTATTTCTGGGATAGTTGTAGTTAAGAATATTCTTTTAGTTGAAGTATTTGGCAACATGTACGATAAAATACAATACTTAGGTGTAACAAAGTAGTCACCATTTCATTTTACACCTGATTTGCTATCCCACTGTATTCAAACAACTGCACAGGACAAAGAACCGAGAAAGTAATTATAAATTAACATACTTGATATCTTCCTGCTAATAACATGATAATATGCTCTTAGAAAGGTAGTTTTCACATGGAAACTCAAACTGAGATGAAACAGAATAATAAGAATCTAAAATGCTGGCAACACACATATAACAATTTTTTTGCACCCTCAAATTTCTCAGACTATTTTGAGATGAGTGATTCTGTAAGCTGTACTGCTTTTTGTATTTGGTTATGGGTTGCTTTTTTATTTAAACACAATGTGAATAAGTCATGGTAAGCCATGTTTTTTCTCAGATCCAATCAGAAACATTTTTTCTATCGATCGAAGATTGTGCTGTGTAAAGATTAAAGAAAACCATACTAGCTACCTTTTGTATGCTGCTTCTCTATCCAGGAAAAATAAGCCTAAGAAATAGAGTACTTGTTCGACTGACACGTAGAATAGAAGGAAAAGTGTATTATGTTAAGTATTCAGAAATACAATAGAAGTCATCAGTTCATTATATTAAAAAAAAAGTCAGACAGTGGATTAGGGTTGACAGTGTGTAAGGAGAACTACCTTAGAACCCACTATTATATGATGGTATTTGCATGTAAACTAGGACACACTTATGTGATTCACATGTAAGAAATTTAAGAGATGGGGTTTAGTCTGAAGTTCTTGTTTACTATTTCTATTTCTTTATAATGTAAAAGAATCAATCCTCTCTTATATCATCAGAGGTAACACTAATAACCCTCATTATGGTTCATTAAATTCATAGGTGCTCCCAACCAAACAGACACACTTCCACTCTTTTACTCCTGGATCAATCATTTCTGTGGAATTAACAATATATGATTGTGTAAGGGGACTGTTACCCCTTACTAAAACTCTGTGGGAGTTTTTGGTTTGCCAGCTCACAGTATCTGAAGGGGAAGAGTTCATGAGACTGACTGAACCCAGAGACAATGGAAAGCAGCCAACACTCCAGCTCAGCCTGATTGACAGGTTGGACAGGCCAGTGAGGACAGTGAGAGGCCAGGCCCCGTCCTCCCTGTGAGCTGGGATTGTTCTGGCTCTGTCTCTGAACAAACAAGCTGTGTGCAGAAGTGGTCCTGCAAAGACAGAGAGCTGAAATAGGAGTACAAGCTGTGTGAAGAAGTCCTGCAAAAACAGGGAGCTGATAGACTGCCCTAGCAAAGCAAGCTGTGTGCCGAGGGGCAGTTTTTGCAGCAGCTGAGCCTGACACACACAGCTCAAGAGCGCAGACCCTGTGTTTAGCAGCAGACTGGCAGTGCTCAGAGTGCCAAAAGGAACAGAGAAGCAATGCAAGAAGCTAGGGACTGGCCACACAGCACAGCCTGCAGCTGGGAACTGCAAAGTGTGGGGAGAGACTCTGGACTGGGAGAGGGGTCTGGCCACTTAGAGCTTGAGGCTGTGTGGTCACTGCCAGAGCAAGTGTGTCCAGCCTGCAGCCCCCTGCAGCACATCCAAGGACTCTAAGGGGCCTGTAAGGAAGAGACTGTGGACTGTCCTTACACTCTGCAGGCTGCTGTTTTGATGTCCCTGTGCTACAGAGCAGGGCTGTGTGTTCTCATTTAACCATTCTCATTTTGTCTTATTCTTTTCTCTTTAATCAATTGTTGTTTAATAAATTGTATTTGCTTTGAACCTTATGAAGTGATCACTGGGCCAAGAAGGCCTGCAGTGTGAAGAGAGCACCTCGGAGTGGGGACACCCTAACTCCTGCCCCTAGTGACTACAAGGTCAGGGATTAAGCCCCAGGAAACCTGGGCCCAGCCTTGTTGGGGTTTCAAGGGCTCTGCTACTCAGGAGAGTGGAGGGGCAGCCCTCAGGATCAGGGAGCCGTGGGGTAAAGGAAGTGGGAGCGGGGACTCAGATCCTTTCGCTGGTTCATTTCACCGGGGTGTAGAGAAGCCAGGAAAGTTCCCCACAATAGCGGGATCATTCCCCCGCTTACAATTGCACTGTAAAAGTGAACTGTTTTTCATTGTTCCACCAGGTATGTATACAAGTGTGAGGTATCCAGCTGTCTGAATACCCTTCTGCAAAGAGCCTAGAATACTCTTGATGAAATACAAAAAGAGTCACAAACCACAAAATATTAATCTCTTTTCCTTCTTAGAGTCAGTTCATGTTAGATCTTCCAGCTGCCATTTCTGGCATCTCTATTTCCATACCTACCAGTCACTGCATCTCACTGTTGTTTCTCTCCCACCTTTTCCCTTGCAAGAGTAATTGGTGAAAGACCCTGAGTCTGAAACACTTACATTCTTTCAAGGGAGGCTATGTGGTTCATTTCTCGCCATACTAATGTGTATTTTCAAACTATAGTTTTATCACTAAAGTGCTAAAAAGAAGATCAATATTAATATTATATAGACTTACTTATCTTAACCGAATAAGAAAATAAAACAAGAAAAGTATTACTCAGAGTAAGCTCTTTAACCTTTCCAGACTGCATTATTGTACAGGTTGGCCCTCCATGGTGCGGCACCCTTGGGACTTGACCTGTCACTCATGTAAAGGACCAATGCCAATCTGACTGTTTCAAGACTTCTAATTAAACATTTCCTCATATAACACATGGAAACCTTTCTCTTAACTCTTTTATTTTTGGTGCTTTAGACTAGTGATGTGAAAGTGTCACTGTGTACAGTTAACTGATTAGCCCAGGCTCATCAGTCAATCTTCATGGTTACATGCAGGCTCCCAGTATGCACAGGGCGACAGCTTTTAAGCCAGCTCCCAATGTGTACAGGCTCAAACCTGTATATCAGCTCTTTCTACCCTTTGCACTACTGCCTCTGTAAGCCAGCTCCCCACACGCACCAGTTCCTGGGGAGCCAAATGCCACCTGTGCGTAACTGCTGAAATTTTCAATGGTTACATGATTACTTAATTACATTAATTTTAACATCCCTAATTTAGACAGGGACAGATAAAGGGAGACTGAAATTTAAAGTAACCTAGATTTAAGATCCACAGATCAGGATTTCTATGCCAGATCCTGAACTGAGAAATTCCAAAGGCTTCAAAGGATTGTAAGCAGATACTAGGTACTCTCTTGTAGGTTGAGGATTTTTAAAACTTGTGATTCTATTCATTTCTTGCCTGGACACTGAAGGCTATATAGGCCAAACCTGCGTCTTTGAAAATAACATTTCCTAGATAGTGGAAAAACTATGCCAGGCTGTCTATGTATGGCATTATGTTCTTGAAGAAATGCATTTAAACTGTGAAAGCCACCTCAGATCTACCACACCATGGATATAAAACAAGCTCTTAATAAAAAAAATGAATTTGCACTAAATTACCAAATCATCTTAAAGCCCAATGTAAAACCAACTGCAGAAGAAGAGAGAATGAAGAATTATTCTAAGGTTATGGATGAAAAGTTTGGGTATGTCTACACTAGCCCCCTAGTTCGAACTAGGGAGGCTAATGTAGGCATTTGAAGTTGCAAATCAAGCCCGGGATTTAAATATCCCACGCTTGATTTGCATCTTCCCGACCGGTCGCCATTTTTGAAATTTATAAGTCCGGACTAACTGCCTGCATCTACACGCAGCAGGGACCCGGTATTTCGAATTAAAGCCCCTAAATCAAACTACCTGAAGCAGCGGAAACTTAACAGCCTTGGACATACATTTGTGGCAACGGTAAAAATTTCAAAATTATTGTTGACAAACATCACACTTGCCAAGGGCAACAATAATTTGCATAAGGAGATCTAAGAGAACATGCCCAAGAAGTAATGGCAGTACAAACATACTAGCACAGGCCCTCATCGAAAGAAAAAAAAACATAAGTGATCCACTAACATTTCTCTAAACAGTTTGAAAGGGGCAGAGAGTAGTTGGATCTTGAAACTTACTGTTCTCATTACAGGAAACTGTCGACATGAAGGTCTCAAACTCACAGAAATCTAGTTTAAAATGAAATCTCAGCCTGCCAAAACACATTAATAATCCTCGTGAAGGGGTTTTATTTCCTTATTGAGTGATCACATACACACCAAACAGTACTGAGCCCTTGTCAACACTAAGTACTGAATCAAAATACTGTTTAAATGTTAGGTTGAAGTAATCAAGGATTTGGCACCTGAAGCATGTGACAGACTCACATTAGATCAACCCTAGCACATTACAGAGCTATTCTATCTAAAATTATAAATTGTTCTAGCAAATACATTCATAGTTTTAAAGCAAAAGCTGAATAAATCTGTCTAAGATCTAACTGCTCACTGAAATGGTAAATAAACAGTAAATATGACAAATTTACCCTGAGCAGAAAACAATTATAAACGCTTAGTTCCTCTTTTCAAGTATATTAATCTAAATGCCATCTGAAAGTGAAGATTAATGCTTCAATATGAAGCCTATTAATTCACTCCAACCACAGAAATCAGAACTGTTAAATATTGCTCCCAGAAATGTATACTGGCAACTTAAAAACCAGTTAAATTGTTAAGTAATTGTTAGGGAAATTTTCTTATCTGTTGATGCTCCCTTCCATGTTTAGCTCATTAGAAAGAAGTTGAGCATGTACGTTTTGAAGGCGCACATCATATCCATGGTTGATCCATTATCAGGCTTCGCTCCAGTCCTTGGTTTTGCAGGACGATCTTGCTTTGGTCTCCAAAATCTCGTGTCTCTGTTAAAGCAGCTTCTGTCCTGCAGTGCAGGCTGGGCTCAGTTCCCCACACTGCGTATTGTGACTGGGCTTCTGGTTGCACAGGGTTTCACCATGGTTCTGGTTTGACCCAACCCCCTTCACTTCCCAACAGGGAGGTTGGTGAGTGGGCCATATTTCAGAGAGGGGCCCTATGACATGGCACTTGTGCTTGCCACTCTAATTTGATGCAGCTACCTCCACATGAGGGAGATCTGAAAAATTTGAGCTGTGTTGTGACCCATGCACCAAGGGCCAGGTAGCAACACTACAAGTGGGAAGCTAAATGCTGCAAGACCTGTAGGTCAGAAGTCAAAGCATCTGCTGCTACAAGCTTAGCGGAGGGTAGGCTCTCTTCCCCATAAACAGCACCTGATTGTGCACTCCAGAGGGTCTCCTACCACAGAGAGTAGGGCGGCACCCTCACCCCAGGGTAGTACCCATTCTGCTCTAGACACTTGAAATGTTGGAAGATCTGTACCACACCAATAAGAAGTTTCCAGAGATCCTGATATGTCCGGTCACCACTGGAGGATACTATGGCTGACATTATGTCTATCTACAACCTCTCTTTTGGGAGCTTGTGTTTTCAAAGTTCATACTGTGAACCTGAAAAAAAAAAAGATCTTCATGGAGGACTATTGAGAGGTATTAGTGACAAATATTGCAACCACATGCATTATATTGCACATGAGAGCATCTTGTATTAAGATTAAGCATGGCTTATGTATCATTGTGGGCCAAGGATTCTGTACAACTCCAGAAAGGGAAGGTTGCTTTTAGCTCCTTCAGGAACTAAAAACAGTTGAGAGTGATTAAGGTGACTCACTCAAGTTGTGACCCCATACTCCAGGGGCCAGGTTGCAGAGAGATACTAACCCCTGCGGAGGCTTGAAAATTCTATTTTGAACAGGGCTTTCCAGATACCAACAGACAAAGAACGGGCTTTTGACATAAAAGACTGCATTTAAACTGATTTGAGGGCTGGTGGTCTTTCTGTTTCTAACGGATAGGACCTTACAGACAGGAGTCACCAATTGTTGCAGAAAGTCTGGAAAGTCTTTGACCTACAAGGGGCTGCATTTGACTAATTGGGTGACCTCTGGTAAACTTTTAGCAGGTGTACAGGAACTTCTATTGTTTATTGTATTCTCTCTGTAATACTTTTTTTACCTTAAGAATAAAATTTACAAACTTATAGCTTCAATTGCTTAAATATTTGTAAATACAATATTCACCAACAGAAGAAGTAAAGTAGAAAAGATAAAGTAAAATAAAAAGATTTATTTTGACCAGATTAACTAACTAGTCATTTTAAAAATCAATATCTGATTATGGTGCACTTCCTCTAGAAGGGTAAATAATATCATAAATATCTTCCAGAATAAAGAACCAAATGACATCATTTCATAAAATGACGACTGCTATTGTATATGCAATAATCTGTAAACAGCTATCAACATTTCTTTCATATTGTGGCAGAGCAATGACCTTGGGGTCCTGCTCTACTAGGCAGTTAGCGTTTGCCTCAGAGGCTTGCTGTCCACAACACAGAGGGAAGGGTCACAGCTTACTGAGCCACCTTCATCATAGGCCAGTCAATTGGCTTGGAGTGGAACCCCTTCTTGCTCCCAGACTCCCCTCTTAGGTGTAGTCTCTGCAGTGGTGTGGGGAAGTCTGGGGGAAAACCAGGCCCACTCTCTACTCTGGGTTCTGGTCTAAGGACCCTAAGGGCAGTGCCAACATGCAGTGTTTCCTTCACTATCAATGCTGAAGTCCACCCAGGGACACTTCCTTAAATGACCTTTCCCATTACCTTCTTAGTACCTAAGCACATCCTTCCTGCTCCTCCACAGTGCACCTCCTTACTTCTAGTCCTTAGCTCCTATGCTCCCCTGAAGCCTTTTAAACTAGCCCCAGCAAGTCCTTAATGGGCTGTCACAGTATTTTGATTAGTTTGTCTATTGTTCTAGGTGCCTGCCTGACTTAATTGCTCCACAGCAGCCCCTGCCCAGGTCATTCAGGGAACAGAAAATTATTCATCTAGTGGCCAGTATTATTTACCTTCCATCAAGCTACTGTAGCTGACTGTATCAAGGTCAGTCACAGTATCCAATAATCTATGGCTGTAATGTATGAATGATATAGCCCCTATTTTATTACTTAATACTTTGGTATTAAGAATACATAGTTATCCTTATGCAAGTCATCACAGGAGTAATGCCGAAAATCTCAATGGGATAAGAGGTCTAAAATGTTTCACTCTGCTGATATTAAGAAATATCCAGCATCTTTGTTATGCTTATCTACATGCTACAGTTACACTGTAACATCTACCTTCTTAAACTATCAAATTCCTCTGTGTTTTATTTAAAATACGAATCAGAGCTTTTATATTCAACATACAGAAGTCTGTGGATATGGGAATATGAGGGGGTGCAGGGTTGGTATGTGTGGGGGTGCAGCAGTGTTATGATGCTGTGGCCAGATGGAGGCTGGGCCCCAATTGGGGGCTTGTTGGCCAGGCTTCCTATTCAAATTAAATAAAATATTATGGACAACACAAAAGGTTTCAACATTGTCTTTATTTATGGCAGGGGTGGAGAACCTTTTTTGGGTCAGGGGCCACTGAGTTTGGGTTAAGGAGGCAGTTGTGACCCAAGGCACAGGACTGGAGTGCAGGGGTTGACCTAGCGTAGAGGATGAGGTATAGGGGAGTGCAGGGATTTTGATTTCTACCTAAGGGAGGGGATTAAAGTGCAGGGGTTTGAATTGTGACCAGGGCAGGAGTGGATTGTGATCTGGGAGAGTGGATTGGGGTGCAGGTCTGGGAGGGGGTATGGGCTCAGATAGGAGGTTCTCCCTAGCTCTGGGGGAGTGGATAGGGGCACAGCCGCAGCAATCCACTTTTGAAATGTACAAGAGTCCCAGTTGCAACTCTTGTACATTTCAAAGTGGAAGCACCTCACGGAGCCTTGGGCCAGAGAAGGACTCAGAGAGTCTGCCCCCTCCTCCCCCCCAGGCCTGGGCTCCACATGGTGTTTCAATATTTGAAATGCACAATAGGCTCTAGTACATTTCAAAGGAGGAATGTAGCAGGACACATCCACCTTTGAAATGTAGCAATAGTCAGGCAGGCTCTTGCTACATTTCAAAGCGGAAGCACCCTTATCAACCCTGGGGACTATCAAATAATTATTTAACCTCTAGGTTCTGGTGCAGTTACACAATTATTAGATTAATTGATAACTAGCATCCCAATAGCTATCATGTCCCCTTTTAGTCTTCTCTTTTCCAAACTAAACAAACCCAGATATCCGAAAAGGCAACACACAGAAACCTGTTAGAGAATACTTTAACCTGCCTGAATACTCATTAATGGATCTCAAAGTCACCATGATGTTTCAGGCCAATTCTACAAGCCAAATACACCGGGAAGGGTTGGAACTTAACTTCATTTACAAGTTTGATTCCTATCCGAGAGGAATGAATAAAGATATTGACTGTCTCGCACACTACCTTCCACATCCTAATGACTTAACCAACCAACCAATGGGTACTTATGGAGGTGCAAATTTTTCTTATGGTCCTCTTGTAACTTGAACAATCTAATTCACTATTCCTCCCCCCCCCTTTCCTCCTCCCCCTCCACTGCCTTCCCTTATTCTTGGATCTGGACTTTTAATACTCCAGTCATTTGCAGGACTGGGTTGTACCCACAAAAGCTCATGATATCATCTACATGTTTTGCTAGTATTTAAGGTGCTGGTAGACTATTTGTTGTTTTTAAGTTTTTCCAATTCTTTCAGTCTTCCCTCATAAATGAGGGTTTCTAGAACTTTAATAATTTTTGTTCCTCTTCTCTGGACCCTCTGCAACATCTCCACATTCTTCTTGGAGTGCGGTTCCTAGAACTGGAAACAATCAGCGCAGAGTAGAGCAGAAAATTATGAAATCTCATTAAAATTATATCCTCTTATCAAATATTTGCAGAATTGCAAATGTAACAATTTTACAAAAAGTGCTGGGATGATTGGGGGAATTATACTTAATTGAGTCTTATTTTATCACTTCAACCAGTTTTTTCGATGTTACAGAACCATATGAAACCTTAATAAACATGAAGGCTTCCTAAATAAAAGTCCCATTTCTCTAATCTTCCATTGATAAAATGTCTTCACTGTGACCTTTTAGGCTCCTAAATTTACATTTTTACTGCCACTGACTTCAATAAGATTTGTGGGTGCTCAGGATCAAGCCATTTATATTTGGGTGTTTTAATATAGTGTGGCGGGGTCAGTCCCACTCCTGGGCCCCAACCCCTGTTCAACCTACTGTCCCACAGTTTAGGAGTCACAGTATCAGACTCACTTGCCTTGTTTTGGTGTTTGTCCCTCTGTTGTCTCCCTGCAGCCTTTAGCAGGGCCAATGCTGTTCTGCTTGGCTCCTCCGGTCTCCTTATCAATTGTTTTTCTCTAACTCCAAACTCCTCCTTCACACACTCTCAACGCTCAAAACTCCTTCTCAACTCTCTCTCCCCCCACCCCCCTACAGGGAGGGTTTTTAAAGAGGCCTTGTAGCAGCCTGAATCAGCTTCACCTGGCTCTTAATTAATTTGCAGCCACCCCAGTCTCAACTGCCCCTAATTAGCCAGGATTGCTGCTGTTCCCTCTGCAAGAGCTGCCTCTCTCCCCTTCCACCAAGCCCTTTAACTTGCTCTGTCACATATCCCCCTCCCCTGCTCAACACTATGGGGTTGGGCTACTTGGGGCGGCAGGCAGTGCACCCTCGATAGGCCGTCGGTGTTGCCATGCTTGGCTCCGGTCCCATGTTTCACTTGGAAATGGAATGGTTGCAGGGACAGGAAGCACCACATTACTCTTGCATTCCTGTCTTTATTCCGGTGCATTCACTGTTGGGGCGCGTGCTCTGTGACGAGGGTGAACTGTCGTCCGAGCAGGTAGTATCGTAGGCTCTTCATGGCCCACTTCACTGCGAGGCATTCCTTCTCTACAATGGCATAGTTTCTTTCCCTTGGGAGGAGCTTCTGACTTAGGTATACTATAGGATGCTCTTCTTTCCCGACCATTTGGGACAATACCACACCCAACCCGACTTCAGAGGTGTCGATCTGTAGTAGAAACTCCCTCTCAAAATCTGGGGCTATGAGCACTGGGTCACTGCACAAGGCTGATTTTAAATCGTTGAATGCGTCCTCTGCTACTGGGGTCTATTTCACCACATCTGGGCCCTGGGCTCTCATTAAGTCTGTCAGGGGACATGCCCTGGAAGCTACGTGGGGGATAAACCTCTGGTAATACCCCACTAGTCCCAAGAATGCCCAGACCTCTTTCTTTCGTACAGGCCAGGGCCAATTCTGTGTTGTAGCCACTTTATTCAACTGGGGCCTCACTAATCCCCTCCCTACTACATACCCCAGGTATTTGGCCTCTGCTAGTCTCATTGCATATTTTGCTGGGTTTGCAGTTAGGTCAGCTTCCCTTAAGCTGTCCAGTACAGCCGCCATCTTCTCCAAATGTGTCCCCCAGTCTGGGGTGTGGATGATGACATCATCAAGATAAGCAGCTGCATATGCACGGTGAGGGTGCAGTAGCTTGTTCATAAGTCGCTGGAAAGTTGCAGGGGCCCCATGTAGTCCAAACGGGAAGACGGTGTACTGATATAGGCCCTTGGGGACGGCAAAGGCTGTCTTCTCTCTGGCTTCCCTGGCCAAGGGAATTTGCCAGTACCCCTTGGTCAGATTGACGGTGGACAAAAACCCAGCCTTTCCCAGCTGATCTATGAGCTCATCTATTTGTGGCATGGGGTATGCGTTAAACTTTGACATCTCATTCAATTTCCAGAAATCACTGCAAAAACAGAGGCTGCCATCAGGCTCAGGCACTAAAACAATGGGGCTGGACCATTGGCTGTGGGACTCCTCAATGACACCCAGTTCCAGCATTTTTCTTACTTCTTTTCATACCTCCTTGAGCTTTGCTTCTGGGATTCAGTAGGGTCTAACATTCACTCTTATTCCTGGGTCTGTGATTATGTGGTGCTTGACCTCAGGGCCAGACTCTGTTGAGAACACATCTGAGTGTCGCTCCAGCATCTGAGTGTCGCTCCAGCATCGCAAGAACCTCTCCCCCCCAGCCTGGGGTTAATTCTGGGGAGAACCCCACCTGTCCCTGTTGGCTTTCATCTAGTATTGCTGCCCCCAGGGCAGTCAGCTCCACCTCCCTGTCTTGCCATGGTTTCAGCAGGTTAACATGGTAGATTTGTTCAAGTTTCCAGCGACCAATTGCCCACCTGGAATTTCCGGACTGTCGCCGGACGGTTGTAGTAGGTTTGCTGGGCCTGCTGGGCTTTTTCTAGGTGCTCTCTTACAATGAGGGAAAACCGGAGCGATCTTGTCCTTCATCCGGAGAACATGCTCTACGATATTGCGTCTGTGGTTTGGCTGTTCCACCCAGGTCTCTTTGGCGAGGTCTAGGATGCCTCGGGGGTTTCACCCATATAGCAGTTCAAATGGGGAAAAAGCTGTGGAAGCTTGTGGCACTTCCCGGATGGCAAACATGAGGCATGGGAGTAGAGCATCCCAATCTTCCCATCCCGACTCACTACCTTCCGAATCATGTCCTTGAGGGTGCGGTTGAACCACTCGACAAGGCCATCCATCTGTGGGTGGTATACTGATGTCCTCAGGGCCTGTATGTGAAGCAGTGCACACAGGTCCTTCATTAACTTAGAAACAAAGGGAGTATGCTGGTCGGTTAGGATCTCCTTGGGTATCTCCACCCTCGAGAAGATTTGAACTCACTCCCCTGATATTGTCTTAGAATGGGTATTTCTCAGGGGTTCTGCCTCAGGGTATCGGGTGCCATAGTCCAGGACCACTAATATGCTCCGGTGTCCTCAGGCTGACTTTTCGAATGGGCCTACTAGGTCCATAGCGATGCGCCCAAAAGAGATCTTAATAATAGGTAGGGGTACCAGTGGGGATCTTAAGTGTGGCTGGGGCCCATGAAGCTGGCATTCGGGGCAAGAGGCACAATACCATCGGACCTCCACAAATCCCCCTTGATAGTGTAGTAGGTTCTAGGGCCTTCCTTCTACGGGGACCTCATTTACTTCAACTATCTCTTTATGAATGTTTTGATACAAGGGGTCGTTGGCCTGATCCTGTCCAAAATTTTCAAGTGAGGGCCCTACCTGCCTGGACTCTGGGGAACCTTCGGCCCCTTCCATACTAGGGGGCCCTCCTGAGCTAGGCCCAGCCTCAGGCTCGTCCACCTCTCGCAGTGCTGCATTATTGGTTGGCTGAGTTTCCCCACCAACCCGGCCCTGCCTTAGGTTCTGGGTCAGGATTTGAGTGCCCCGTCTCTTGGCCGCCCTCCTTTCCTGCCTTGAT
This sequence comes from Pelodiscus sinensis, assembly GCF_052426305.1. Lineage (NCBI taxonomy): Eukaryota > Metazoa > Chordata > Testudines > Trionychidae > Pelodiscus > Pelodiscus sinensis. The sequence continues at coordinate 65,503,604 of NC_143054.1, forward strand.
TTCCGGGGTTTCCCAGGATCAGAAAATAGGTCCTGGGAAAATTAGTGAAAGCTTGGGAGTGGGCTCTCTTCCTTTCCCTCAGTTGTAGGGAGCAGGTTTACTAAAACCAGGGAAGCCCGATCACAAGTGGGTATGGGAACTTCGGAACCACCCCCACTGCAACCCTTGTGACATTCCCCTGGATCTCTATTTGTACAGGGACAACAGGGTAATAACTGACATCTCCATGGACTCAGGAGATTCCTGTGCACTTGGCATTGGTCAGCTGATTGGTCTCAGGGCAGCTGATGGAACCATATGTGACAGTGCTCCGAGTCCACCAGGGCTGTGGTCTCTACCCCGTTCATCTTAATGGGTCAGGTGTACAGATGGGGGGCCATTGCTAGGCCTGCCAAATTTATGAGAGTACAGGGGCCTCCCAGGTCCCCTAGGTCACATTGCATGGGTTCTGTCATGTTTGGACAGTGTGCCGCTATATGCCTATCTCCCCACACGTGTAGCATCGATACCCTGCCTGGGGCATCCCCCTATTTCTTAGGCTACTGGGACTTACCCCCTGACCTTCCTGCCCCCGGTTCCCAAGTCCCTTCATGGCCTCTGGCCGCTCTTCTGTCTCCCTCTTTCCCAGCAAAGTCTTACTCGAGGGTTCGGAGCCACGGGACTTTGGTGGCTTTGCTGAGGGGTTGCAAAAGTCCTTCACCTGTTAATTGTCTTTCCACGAGGGCTACCATCTCATCATATGAAGAGAGGTCATTCTGGCTGACCCAGACTCGCAGATCGGGTGGTAGGCCCCTCATAAACGGGTCCAGGACACCAATTTCCACGATCTTCTCCAGGCTGTAGGTCTCCGGCCCGCAACCATTTTTGGGCTAAGTGGATCAGGTCAAATAGTTGTGATTGGTGCTCTGCTCTCCCCGTATTTCCACTCATAGAACCTTTGACCTCTGACAGTAGTGGTTACTCCTGACCTGGCGAGGATCTCAGCCTTCAGCTGGGAATATTCAGTGGCGGCCTCCTCAGGCATGTCGAAATAGGCTTTCTGGGCCTCACCACACAGAAATGGAGCCAGGATACTGGCCCACTAGGTTCGGGGCCAGCCTTCCCGCAGGGCTGTCCTCCCAAAGGCCAGGAGGTATGCCTCCACATCATCCTCCCTTGTCATTTTCTGGAGGAAACTGCTAGCTCCATCTGAGCCATGCACCTAAGTGGTCAGAGCCTTTAGCTGCATTATTACCTCCTGTAAGGTGGCTCAATCCTGGGCAGTCTGGCTCATCATCAGCTGGTTTGTTTCCTGTTGTAGTCACACTGACTCCTGCTAGGCAGCCACTTGAGCCCAGGCAGCTTATTGCTGTGCTGCAGTGGCTTGTATAAGGGCCTTTACTACATCCTCCATCTTGTTTTTCTCCCATCTTAGTAGGGTGGCCTAGCCTGCCCTGGGTGGGTCTGCTGCAAGGTCTTGCTGCAGCAAAACAATCCCACTCCTGACACCACATCCACCGAAGCCGCCTTCCAGAATTCCATCCCTGGCGGCTGCAGCCCCTTCCCCCTCCCTGACCAGGAGACACGGGGTCTGTTGCCTCCTGGTGTTGGCCTCGCCCCACGTGGAGACCTACGTGTGGGTGTTGGCATGCATGGTGGGGCCTGCGGCATGGTGGTGGCCTCCAAGACGTTCGGGAAGGTGGTATTCTTCCTGGCGTCCGAAGCCACTGCACAGGAGGCGGTGGAGAAGGGTTTGGTGCTGGGTGGAGTCCATGTCCCACTTGAGCCTTTGGAGGACCTGGGCATACGGGTGGTATTTTCCCCTGTTCCTCCCTCCCTCCCCAATGCCTCCCTACAGTCTTTCCTGTCCACCCTGGGGAGGCCCTTGTCTGTCCTAAGTCCCCTTCCTTTGTGCTGCAAGGACCCTATCCTCCACCACGTTCTCTCCTTTCATGGGCAGGTACAAATCCAACTACTGCAGGCGGGGCATGGTGGAGAAGCCCTAGAATGGTCATTTCTAGTGCCCTAACAATGGGCCCAGTATCTTGGGGTATATTATACCTTGGGGTAGGCCTGGTGTTTTCTTTGTCGGACGACGGGTCACATCCAAAGGGACTGCCCCCTGGCCCAGCTCGGAGATGCACTTGGGACCCTTGACACCCAGGAGGGCACTGGCCCTACCGTAGCCGGTGGCCCTGACGGTCTAGACCCTGGGGTCGCCCCTCCTCCAACCATGACCATCATCAGTTCCGCTCGGGCTCCGAAGGGCCCAGACGAGTGAGCGGGCGCCATTGCCACCGCCAAAAGCGGCAAGATTGGGCCTGTGGAGGAGAGGGCAGCAGGGTCGGTGATGGGACTTGGACAGGGCCTAACTCAGGGGGAGGTTTCCTCTTTCCCAGCTGCCCAGCCCCCATCTTCTCTCACTCTCCCATCACTGCCCTTGTCCCCTGGCTCTTCCCCCATTCGGACCCAGCCCTCCTCCTTTGAGTGCTGGGAGGTTGCCATGGGGAAGCACCGCAAACAGGCCTGGCGTTCCACCCCACCCACTGAAGGGGAGGATACCCTCCTTGTGCCTCTAGGGGTGGACATCGAAGCCATCCCTCCCTCTGAGCCCCGGACGCTTCACAGAGTCCCTGCAAGAAGGAGTGTCCACAGAGGATGCTCCCACCATCCCCACCTCTGCTGCGAGGGCGACTGCTGACCCTGCTGTTGACAAGGGCGACCATGTGGCTGCGGGCAGCGGGCTTGCCTTCATCTCCCAAGATGAAGCTTTACGGTTAACCCTGGCTGACTCAGAGAGGGATCAATATGCCTTGGAGGGACAACAGTTGGCTTCTCCTTCCCGTTCTAGCCTGCCACTCTCCCTTTCCCCTGCCTCCGGGGTGCCCCAGAGTGTCACTTGGGCCACCGAACCCCTGGGAGATCCCAGAGGGCAGAAGTTCCCATCATTACCCATCACTCCTGGTGCTGAAGCCTGGTGCTGGGGAGATACTAACTTCCCCCACCACTGCCACTGATCCCCCGCCCTGCGAGGAGCCGTATCCCAGTGCCTCTTCTGTTGAGGCTTCTGACCCTGCTCCTAATCACTGCCCCACTCCTGCTCCCTGTTCAGCTGCTCTCCCAACCCAATTTCCCACTCTTCTTCCTGTTCCCCCTCCTCCTTGTCTTTTTCCTGAGGGAAAGGCACTTCTTCCTCCCCCGATCCCTTCCCTGACATCTTTTCCTCCTCTTACGCTGTTACTGCTGCCACATTCAGCTCAGACGTTGGTCCCCGGGAGGTGGTTTTTTTCTCTCCTGCTCCCAGCACATCTGGGGCTGTTCTCCCTCTGTCACTACTCCTGTCAACATCCCAGCAGGGACTTCAGAGTCCCTGCTTTCCTGCATCATTTGGTCGCGGGGCACGTGGAGAGGTATGGCCAAAGGCCCCGATGCACTGAGGGGCAAGATGCGCGACTTCTTGGAGGACATTCGTGGCTCCAAAAACAAAGTGGCTCTCACCCTTCAGCGCTGGGGGGATTTCCATCTCATCCTCCAGACCGTAAGGGCCATTTTGGGGGAAGGAAAAGGGACTGGGAGGCTGCGGCCTACCAGCGGGTCTGTAGCTTCCGTGATGCCCTGCTTACATTTGGTACAGTCATGGTTTGCTGCGGGCCCCAATGGGGACTGCAAGCACTTCTGCTGGCGAGGATCTTCCCCAGCCCTCTCAATGCCACCGTTCGTCATTGCAACTCTGAACACCCGGGGTTTCAGGGTGGGTCTCCGTAGGTGTTGGGTACTCTTCTTTTCGGGGGGGGGGAAGGTGATACCCTGTCATCTTCCTGCAGGAGACCCATACCGCGTCGGCCGCCGAAGCTAGCTGGTGGCTGGAGTGGGGAGACAGGGTGTACTTTAGCCACCTCTTGGCCAATCAAGCTGGGGTGGCGACCCTATTCTCTCTGAACCTGCAGCCCGAGGTGCTGAGGACTGACAAGGTTGTGCAGGGCTGCCTGCTGCACTTCCAGGTCCGGATAGAGGGGCTAACATTAAATCTCATTAATGTCTATGCCCCAACATCCAGTCTGGAGAGGCTTTGCATCTACCAGCAGGTGTCTGCCTTCCTCAGCTCTTTGGATCCTCGTGAGTTCCTGGACCTGGGCGGGGATTTCAACTGCACCCTTGAGGAATGGGACCGCGTGGGGACTGAGTGGTGCCCAGCCGCCACAGACGTCCTCAGGGACATAACAGACCAACACTCCCTGGTGGATGAGTGGCATGACCTCCACCTGGGCGAGGATGCAGCGTTTACCTTCGTCTGGGTGGAGAGTCAACGGTCGTTTCATTTCCGGTTGGACTGCACTTCTCTCTCACGTCATCATCTCTCTCACGCCAGCTCCTCCAGCATTTGGCCAGCTCCATTCTCAGACCAACACTTGGTCATCGTGATGGCCTCTCTCTCCTCGGAAAAGCCAGGGTCAGCCTACTGGCATTTCAACAACCGCCTGCTAGAGGACGTGGGCTTTGTAGCATACTTCCGGGAGTTCTGACTGGATTGGCGCAGGCGGCGACGTGCCTTTCCCTCAGCGCGGCAGTGGTGGGATGTGGGGAAGGTGTGCAGGCGCCTCTTCTGCCGCAACTATACCCGGGGGGCCAGCTGGAGAAGGGATGCGGGGATAGAGCAGTTGGAACGGGAGGTTTTAGAGCTAGAGAGGCAGCTGGTCACCGGCCCCAGAGATTCACTCCTCTGCGGAACGTACCAGGAGAAGAGGGAGGAACTTCGGGCCCTCGACGACCTTCGGCCCTGGGGTGCCTTTGTTAGTTCTCGCATCCACCTCCTCAGGGAGATGGATCACAGCTCCTGATTCTTCTATGCACTGGAGAAAAGGAGGGGAGCTAAAAAGCACATTGTCTGCCTTTGGTGGAGGATGGAGCCCCCCTCACAGATCTGGTGGAGATGCACGAGAGGACTCACGCCTTCTACGCCTCTCTTTTCTCACCAGATCTGACCGACGCCACAGAGTTCTCTGGAACGAACTTCCAACAGTCAGCGCAGGCGACAGGGACCGGCTAGAGGTGCCCCTCTCTCTGGCCAAGTTCTCGGAAGCCCTCTGTCTCATGCCCACCAAGGAGTCCCTGGGCATGGACGGGCTGACCATGGAGTTCTACTGCGTATTCTGGGACGTCCTTGGCCCGGACCTTGCCAGAGTCTGGTCTGAGTCCTTGGAGAGTGGGATCCTCTCTTTATCATGCAGGTGAGCCATGCTCACCTTGTTGCCCAAGAAGGGAAACCTCTGTGATCTGAAGAACTGGCGTCCATCTCGCTTCTCAGCTGTCGGGCCAGCTGTATATTCTGGCCATCGAGCCCTTCCTCCATCTCCTTCGCAAGAGGTTGACGGGGGTTGGTGCTCTGTGAGCTGGAGATACAGCTAGTCCTGTCGGCGTATGCCGACGATGTGCTCCTCGTGGTCCAGGACCTGGGAAACCTGGCGCTGGTGGAGGCCTGCCAAGCCGTCTACTCAGCGGCCTCCTCCGCCCGGGTCAACTGGATCAAGATCGCAGGCCTGGTGGTAGGGGCTGGGTGGCAGGCGAGCTCCCTCCCACCTGTGCTTCAGGCCATCAGGTGGAGCGCAGGTCCGCTGCTCTATCTCGGCGTTTTTCTCTCTACCACCACCCCTCTCCACTGGATAACTGGCAGGGTTTAGAGTCCACGGTAGCTGAGCGGTTGCGGAGATAGTCCTGACCCCGGGTTTCCTGGATCAGATCCAGCAGCTGATGCTGCAGTTCTTCTGGACAGGACTGCACTGGGTCTCTGCAGAGGTTCTCCATCTTCCCCTGGAGGAGGGAGGACAGGGTCTGACATGTTTGCATACGCAAGTCCGTGTCCTCTGTCTCCAGGCCCTGCAGAGGCTCCTATATGATGCAGGTAGTCTGGTGTGGAGCACTCTGGAGCACGCTTTCTTTTGCCGCTTCCAAGGGCTCCAATATGACGGGCAGCTCCTTTATTTGAGAGGTCTTCTGCAAGACCTCTTCGAGCTACTGGTCTTCTACCAGGACCTCCTCCGGGCGTGGAAGCTGCTTGCGGAGACCAGGTCCCTGGGCCCCACCATGGGGGAAAACCTCCCCGTGGAGCCCCTGCTACACAATCCCTATGTACGTGTGAAGGCGGTGGAGTTCCCCTCGGTGCGCCAGAGGCTGGTCCTGGCAGAAGTCACAAGGATCAGAGTCCTCTTGGACTTTGACCGTGGAGACTGGGTGGATCCTCGGGCGCTCGCACAGTGCACGGGCTCCCCACCCTATGTACTCCCCAGCGCATACTTCAGAAGGTGAAGGACACTTTGCTGCCCACTGCTCGGGTTTATCTCGACAAGGTCCTGCGAGAGGGTGCACCCTGCCTGCCCCTTACCCCTGGCCCGCCTGATCTATTCATCGGCCCTAAGCCCCGCGTACCTCCCTGACTGCCTCCCTCTAGTCACCTGAGCCGGCTGTACGCGTTGCAACCGGTCCCTTCCGAACCATGCCAAAGAGTCACCTGTACACACTCGTGCTTCACACGCTTCACTTCCCCACCCATGTGTCCCGCCCAGACACAAGTGGCGGGACCTCCTCCCACAAATAGAGAGTGGGGAGCCCCGGTGGGCCAGTCTCTATTCCACCTTGGTTCCATGGCGCACAAGCGTGTATTTGGCGCGGTTCACCTCCATTCCCGAGATTTGCCCCTTCTGTGGTGAGAGGGAGAACCTGGCACACGTCTACCTCTAGTGCGCCAGGTTACAGCCCCTCTTTTGGCTCCTCCAGAACCTCTTGTTAAGGTTCTGGCTGCACTTCTCCCCTCACCTGCTAATCTACTCAGACCCCATCCATGGCCCCAGAAAGTCATGGGACCTTCTGGTCAACCTCCTTCTGGCTATCACCAAGATGGTAATTTATAAGACCAGGGAGGGGCCTGCAACTGTGGGGCCTATTTCCGTTCCTGCATCCACTCATGTATCCGGGCAGAGTTCCACTGGGTGGCGTCCACTGGCTCTCTCGAAACCTTCGAGGGGCAGTGGGTGCTGTGCGGGGTTCTCTGCTCGGTGTCCCCATCCAGTTCCCTTGTTTTAGCCCTGTGACCCTCACAACCATCCCTGTTTTCTCTGTATTTGTCCCAAGTAATTACTTGGTTTTCTGGGCTCAGTGGACCCTCCCCATAGGCTGGGGGGAGGTCCTTTATATGTGGATGGGCTAACGCCCACCACCTCCCAGACTCCAATAGGCACAATAGCTTAAGGAGACTACTATTAGTGTTGGCCTATGTAGTCAGAGGGTGAATTTAAGATCTTGCATGAACTAGAACAGGGCTACTCATCTTTGGAAGCCCCAAAGACCACAATGATACAGTACATACCAAGGGCTGCAACTTAAGTGTGATTGAATATACATGCAAATAGCTTCTTTCACACTAACGGGCATGAATACAAATCTTAAGGCAAGACTACACAACACACAGGCCCCCATTTAAGTCAGTTCTGCTGATATTAATAAAATACAATATTTACCCGATTTTCACCCGTATGACAGCACTTTTAATGAGCAATGACAGTCCAGGAATTTAACTGCTAAAAAGCATATCAACAGAAGACCATCATATTGACTACTTTTTTGTTTTGGCTCCCATCCGTGGGCCACGTGTGGAACCCTACATAAACCCAAACTGCACCACAGGCCGCAAACTAATGGCCCATAGGCCACGTGTTGAGTAGCTCTAAACCAGAAGCTAACACAAACAAACAAAAAAGAGCAAATTATCAATTTTCACCATGGCAAAAGTTAATAGTTCAAGGCCAATGTTGTTTATATATTCAATAATAGTCAGGAAAAGGAAAGGACAATGAAATGACACAGTATCTAGAATTCAAAAAATTATTAGGTTAACCCACATTGGAGAATTGTCTACGGAACTTCAGAGGCACCAACAAAACTAAATGATCCACAATGACATGAAATTTAGTGTTGACAAATGCAAGGTAATTAACATTGAAAGGAATATTTTTGACTACTAACACACATTGCTGGGTTGCACATTAATTCAAACTTCAACTCATGTTGCAGAAGTGGGATTAATTTATTAACTAGGAAGACAAAACAAATATACTGTGGTTTATTTCCTTTTAATTATACACTTTACAGAATTTCTGTACAACCATCTAGAGCTTTTACCAAATGTAAGTATAAAGAAAGAATAATGCAGAAAACGAGCCCAAGAAGTTAAGTTTGTCGATGGCCATAAGCAGGGCTTGCCAAACCGTGGCGAGCTCTGCTTGCCAGCTGTGCTGTCCGGCGACGCCCGAACCTGGCTCTTACGGGTTACAATCTACTCGCCACGGGCAAGTAGATTGTATAATTTGTTGAGCCCTGGCCATAAGTGCCATATTCATACTGCTACTGGGTCCTGTTCCCAAGTATCTTACTTCAGTCTTATTTGGTACAGCTTTTGGAATACATTATATCTTATTCATTCACAAAATGTTAGAATATGAAATGTGGGTATTTACATCCCTGATTATTTTATACCAAACTAACTTTAAAAGTATTCCCAAATATTCTATGGAAGTTCTTTTTTTAAACTTATTGTTTCAAGATGCAATTAGTTTCCAGCAAACTAAGATTCAAACAAAGTGAATATGAGGAGTTATATTTTGAAAGTAAACATAGCAAGAAAAGTTTTCTCTCTCTTTATTTGTAAAGATACCCACTAAGATATAGTTTATAAGTACTACCAGGAGCAATCTGATTGGAAGACAAACAGCTTGGTAAATACCAGCAGTTTCAAAAGTAATCTTCATTTGTAAATGCTGAGAGAGTTTTTGAAAATAGGGGGAAATGGCAGTGTTACAAGATGATACTGGCCTTTTAAGAGGATGAAGAACCAGTGTACCTTTGACTTGGTCAGGTGATACCAGCTAAGCTTTCAAAGATGGCTCTTGGGCTCAGAGAGAGGGAGATCTGGTGAAAGGCAACCTGGGTGAGCCAGGCTCAGAGCTAGTCACCAAAGGAGCCAGAGTCCTTTGGGAAAGGAGGGAGACGGAACCTGAGAGCTAAATAGGAGGAGGGGAACCTTTGGACTTGTAGCCCTGGGTGGGTTATGAAACTGTGAATGTGCTGATTTGACCTAAGTTTGCAAAACAGAACTGCATGAAGAAGACTGCAGATGTGGCTGAGAGTTTGTCAAATAGCAGAGGAACCCTACCTTGTTACAGGAAGTGGAAGCTGGCCCGTATAAGCTGACTTTGGCTCATAGAGCTCAAGCTTCAGTGCGGTAGCCATATTAGTCTGTAAGTAGAAAAACTTAAACAACAAATATTCTTGAAGCACCTTAGAGACTAACAAAACATGTAGATGGTATCATGAGCTTTTGTCGGCACAATCCACTTCTTCAAATGAATGCAGTTTAAAGGATCCAGTTTTCAAATAAATAGCACAGAGATAGGATGGGGGAGGGAAGAGGAGAAAAAAAGAAAAAAAGGAGGAAAGAAATGATCAATTAGAGCATCCATGCTAAATGAAGTTGATAAAAATAATTAGTACCCACTTTAAGTACTCTTTGCTTGGTTTTTTATGTCACTAGGGTGTGGAACGTAGCAGGCTGTCCTGGCAATGTCTTTGTTTGGACTTCTGTTGTAGAAAGTCTCTACATCTCTAGGGGCTTCATCCAAAGCCCACAGAAGTTAAGGTAAAGATTTACTTGGGCATCAGATCAAGCTATTAGTCAAGGCACTAACAGTATCGAAAAGTCTCAGAGGGGTACCTGTGTTAGTCTGTAACTTTATCTCTTTGTAATTAATTGCGAATGTCTGGAAAACATAAGGAATTATTTTAAAACTCACAAAACACTGCTAAGGCAAAAATAAGGAAAATAATAAATTTTGCTTTTAATGCTGCAGTGTCTAAGCTACAGATTCAAACCTCACAAACAAAGAACTGTAATCATCACTAGACTCTGGCTCTCTGTTTGGTTCAATAAATCTATAATGAAATCAAGAGACCTGTTGATGTGTTCAGTAAGCATTTGATCCATCTTTCATGCAGTTGTTAATGAAGTCCATGTGTTCTACAATTATCTTATAGGTAACAAGCCTGTAGCTACTAACTTTTGAAGGTCATTAAGATGTAAAAATTAGTTTTTTGGCTATGGCAAAGTCATCTTACATTTACAATTCAGCCAAAATGCAAACAACAATGAGATCTTGAAAAAAATGTTTATAGGGAAGTCTTGATAATTCTGCACTGACAATGAACACTGGATGTATTTGATAAGTAAAGTAATTCCCTGTGCCTTTACACAAGTACATTTTGATGTTGCTAAGTTTCCAAGGTTTCTATTATTTTCATTCCTTTAATATTTTGCTACATTTCTTGACAGTTTTTATTGACCTGTTTTAAATATTCAGTAACAATGAGCATGCTATAAAATGCGACTTTTAATTGAAGATACACTAGAGTACATTGCAGAGTGAGAAAAAAGTATATTGAAGTCCAACTGTAGGGATGTGCACAATAGTGTCTCACCCTGTAGGTGCATGCTATTGACTAGTGTTGTGTTGATTATTTCTTTTTAATGTTGTAAATACAGACAGAATTTGCTACTGTTACATATTGACTTTGGTGTGCTAATGCAAATTTAATGGCTTGATGGCTTTTGTCACTAGAGAGCTAATGCTATATTGAGATGCTCTGGGGAAATGGAATATTTTGTAAGCAGTAAGACTGATTACTTAGAAAAAGAGATAAAACTAGCAGCATTTTCTTGTTTGAATATTATTATAAAACATTTTATATGGATGAAAAAGATATATTGTTTCAAGACTATCCAAACTGTATTTTGAAATATGGCACAGTGCTCTACTAAACAGAAAGGAAAATATATTACAGCCAAACCCAGTTTATGAAATATTAAGCTACACTGGCAGATCAGACTGAGTGACATGCACTAATATGTTGCTAATATTTGCTCATTTAAATAATGTTAGATTATATTTCATACTAGGGATTTTAACATTTGCATGCAAATTAGGTTTCGAAAGTTATCCTGTATGTAGAAATTAGTCTATTAATATTTTAAAAGATAGATCTCAATTGTCTTTTTCAAATAATTCTACTGCAAATTTGAAGTCAATGCAATATTTTATATTGGACTTCATTTCTGCAATTTTAGTCTTAAATGTCTTCTACTTCTGCACCTCAATTCAACTTTATACTTTTGGCCTCATTAAACATCTCATCTCAAAAGCTTTCCTCAAAAACCATACTAAAAGCTTTCCTTAATATTCTACCGAAGAGGCAAATGTGACAAACATTTCTTCAAAAGTAACTTAATTTAAAAATTAATCTAATATTTGATTAAATGGGCAGTTCAAAATCTGAAATCCATATTTAGAGCATTCAGAACCTCATCGCTACTAACTTGTTCATGGTTCGTTTTCTTTTCACACACCACTTTAATCAGGAGAAACCAGTTTTGGTTCACGTAGATTTGCATTCTTTCCTGTCATCCTTCCTATTACAGTAAAACTCCAATTGACCAGCATGCAGTGGTCCGGCACTCCTGATAGTCTGGCACCACCTGGAACCCGGAAGTGCTCCAGGCAGCCGGACAATTGGAGCTGCTCTCCCCCGGGCTTCCCCAAGTCAGCCGCTGATCGGTTTCAGCAGTGGCTGACTTGTGGAAGTCCGGGGCAGAGCAGCTGGGGTGCTACCGGGTTGGTCCCGTAGGGCTGCCCCTTGGCAGAAACTGACCAGTAGCTGACTCGGGTAAAGCCCAGGGCAGAGCAGCTGAGGTGCTCTGCCCCGGGCTTCCCAGAGTCACTTGCTGGTCAGTTTCAGCAGCAGCTGATTTGGGGAAGTGTCTGGGGCAGAGCAGCTGGGGTACTGCCGGGTTGCTCCCGCAGCGCTGAGAGGCGGCGCTATGGGAGCAACCCGGCAGCACCCCAGCTGCTCTGCCCCGGACTTTCCTAACTTAGCCACTGGTCAGTTTCAGCAGCGGCTGACTTGGGGACACCTGGGGAAGAGCAGCTAAGGTGCTGCAGGGTTGCTCCCGCAGCGCTGCCCCCATCCGCCCCACCCCACCCCACCCCAGACTCCTCATAGCCCCCCCTTCCGATAGTCAAGCATATATGATAATCCAGCACCCCCTGGGTCCTAAAGGTGCCGTATTATCGGAAGTTTACTGTACTGTGCAGTTCTAAAAACTTTGGCACTTGATTGTAAGCAAAGCTGAAATAAATGGCTCACCGCAACGATGAATGATCCAGAAAGGACTCTGATTAGCCTGCAGATAAATTCTCCAATTGCACTGACTTAAATCAGGAATAACTATTAAAGGCAAAATAGCGGCAGCAGTGTAAGATTGGCAATATGAAAATGTGTCTTGCCATCACTACAGTAGTCACTTTCAGCCAAAGGAACTAGAGATACATTGTTGCTGCTTAACATAGTTCTATATTGCTATTGATTTTGTAATGTTCTTATTCTTCACTATCAAGAACTCATTACCTCTTTACATCTGTAATACATAAATCTTACATGAAAAACTAATGCAATAATAGACCATAAAATATCTACATCTGTCTTCTATGGATTTTTTGTTTTATTCTGTTTATTTCATTTCTCTCTCTTATTTCATCTCAGATGAACTTCAGAGCAAAAACAGACCAAGATGTAACCCAGCAATTTATGTGAACATAGAGCAATGCTTTGTTCGTTTCCCTAGATGAAATGGCCATTAAACTAGATTTTACAATTCCAGAATAGGTTAAAGTTTAAACTGAGGAATTCGAAGAAATTGATCTTCACTCTCCAAAATTTCTCTCTCTCTCTAGGAACATGAAGATAAAATTAGTAACCGAATACCTGGTAATAAAGATAAATATACAAATTTTAAACTGTCCCCAAATTAGCATATTACACAACAAAATGACTACATTGATTAAGCAGTAATTAACCCTCCTTCATATGGGACAGTCAAACACACTTTTTCCCTCAAGCAATTGGGGCTCATCTAATCTACTACTTAAATTGATGTAAATCATGTTGCTCAGAGGTGCGAAAAGGGCATCCCCCGAGCGACATAATTTATGTTGGTTTAAAAGCAGTGTCTCCCACTGCCATAACTTCTGTAGTTCGTTGAAGTGGAGTGATTATCTAATGGGAGAACTCTCGCCTGCTGCCATAGGAAGTCTCCACCAAACACCCTACAGTGGCACAGCTATGCTGATGTAGTACAATAGTATAGACTAGCCTTTAGATACTTTGGAAATGACAGAATTAGCATTTAAATCTCTGCAGATGTCAGTGAAGTCATTAGCTTTAGAGGGGTAGCCGAGTGAGCCTGTAATTGGAAAAACTTAAAAACAATGAATAGTCTAAAAGCACCTTAAAGACTAACAAAACATGTAGATGGTATCATGAGCTTTCATTGGCAAAATCCCACTTCTACAGATGACTGGAGTATTAAAAGTCCAGATCCGAGAATAAATAAGACAAGGGGGGGAGGGAGGGAGAAAAAAGGAGAGGAAGACAGTGAAAATTTTTTCAAGTTACAAGAGGCTGATGAGAACAATTAGCACCTCCATTGGTTGCATGGTTGAGTAATTGTAGTTGTTGTGAAGATTACAGCTGGAATTTCCCATCTCCCAAACTTTGCTCTAAGCAATCAAACCTGAGAGATGCTGAGCACCTAAAATTCCCATTTATGTAAATGGGAACTGACGTAACTCAGAACTACTACTAATGTTTTACAGTTACAAAGATGATAAACATTCAGCATAATAAAATTACTATAAATGCTAAATGACAGATACAATTGTGTGAATGTGTGAAGATGCATGCACAGAGTGAAGTTAATTTAAGACACTGAAAGGTTCCACTATACTCTGAACTTGTCTACGGTCATCTTCAAGACTTATTTTATGGTCAAAATCTATCAAATAAAATTAGCTTCCTTTCATCAGGAAAAATCACTTTCAGTTTAAGGGGTGTTTGTTATCTCTGTAAATGTTCTCTGAAAAAAAAACAGTGAAATTGTCTAGAACTATGTCAGCTTGGCTAGTATGTGCAAGGGCTCTGTTCTTGAGAAATCACCATTTCTATGTGCATATTGGTGACAGAATAACTGTTTTGAGGCATCAGAAGAACAGTCTCCTGCAAGGACCAATATTGTCTCTGTTACTCAACTTACATTTAAATGACCTACCTGCTAGCATATCGCAGGTCTTACAAGTTTGTTTACGCAGAGAACATGTGTCTCGGCACTCAGTCACTCCCCTTTGACATACTCAAGAGCATTCCGAATGCACATATGGCAGACATAGCCATTGTTGTTGTTGTCAATAGTGCCTGATACCAAGTGGAAGCAGACTGTATCGAGTATCTTCCACTTCATGCACAAGCAAGCAGACAGTTGAACATAGTAGTTTGATGATCAGCAAATAAAGCATGTTTCACATCCAGTCGGTCTAAGCAATATGTGGGACAGAAATCTTGAATCTAGTGACCATCTTACAATGAGGGCAAGGTGAAAATGTTTAACTACCTGCTCGGAAAATTGGCCGGAATGACAGGGGCTGCCAACACCTAAATGTTATCCATTGATTCTCTGATATTCATCGGTGGAGTGTTGTACTCTGGTATGGGTTTGCTAGTTTCAAACACCAATGATCAATATGAAACTTAATTCTACCATGTGTATTATTTCAGGCACATTTAAATATATTCCTTTATCATGATTACCAGTTCACTGCAACGTTGCTTGATCCCATGTTCACAAAGAGGAAGCATAGCAAAATTTCATCATATGCCACATCTACTGTTAATAAAAGACTTACTCAATCCACCACATGGTCATCTGCCCTCACATTGCCCATTGTGGATAAGTTATCCTGTTGAGGGATTTACAATAGAGGAGGCATGGTGAGCTTCAGACAAAGTGACACATTATCTTGTCTCAGACCCCACTCAGTGTCAACCCAGGTTTGCTTTGCTGCAAAGGCAATGGAACCTTCTGAACTGGTTTTGTACCAGACATAGAATTTGTGTTGCAGAGGATTTTCAGTGGTGTTTTAGAGACAGTCCACTATGGCAATGTGGGTAGTCACAAACCATGATATACACTGTTGAGGTCTGCAAAGTGACAACTGCTTGGAGGTCTTTCTGACTTGAATATCATTAATGAGAGTGCTGTGGCTTGGTTTGACCAGACTGCATATGTCAATAAAAAAAACAACAAAAAAAAACCCCAGCCCAAGCCCTCACCTCTGCCAATAACTTGATTTGGAAGTCATTTAATCTCTGGGCATCAGTTTCCACCTTTAAAATGGGGGATAATACTTATTTGTCTCATGAGGACTTTTTAATGTTCATATGGAACCATGCTAAAAATATCATGGAAGGAGAAAAAAAATCTGCATTTAAACTGATAAATATTGGGCTTAAACTGCAGCAAGGAAGGTTTAGGTTGGACATTAGGAAAAAGTTCCTAACTGTCAGGGTAGTCAAACACTGGAATAAATTGCCCAGGGAGGTTGTGGAATCCCCATCTCTGGAGATATTTAACAGTAGTTAGATAAATGTCTATCAGGGATGGTCTAGACAGTATTTGGTCCTGCCATGAGGGGAGGGGACTGGACTCGATGACCTCTCGAGGTCCCTTCCAGTCCTAGTATTCTATAATTCTATGATAAAGGAATACTGGGAAGTAAAGTAATATAAACCCAAAGTTTAGTTGATGTAAAATCAATTGTAAATAAAAGTGTGGTTGCAACATTTAATTAAGTATTTTTATTTTAAGTATTCCTCTTCAGTGCAGTCAATGCACTACTTAACAAATAAGGACAAGAAAATTAAATTGACCAGTGTAGTTTCAAACTCTAAACTGAGGCCCTGATCCTATAAACTTACAAGAGTGTAAAGTTAAGCATGTGCATATTTGCAAAAATGGGGCCTGAAACAATGGTGAAAATTAGCAGCCCAAATGATTAAAAGTAAATTTAGATTTAAGGGAGAGAATTCCTTTCTTAACATTCTTTCTGGTGCCTATTTTATATTAAGCTGGAAAAAATATTTAATGAGGAACGCAACCTAGATAGTCAGGGCAATCTTCATTTTTATAACCTTTTAAATAATAATTGCAAACCAAAATAAACACTGCTTAGACAAGCAATCTACAGCTAAGTAAGATGCTGTTTAAAGTGGAAGGTGACCATCTACACAAATTTCATTACCAACTTTTACAAAATTGTGATAAATTTCATAGAGAGTATGCCTTGTGAGGAATCACTGACGAAGATATAATCTGAGTATTATGTTGTGATAATGTACATATTGATAGTGCATGAAGAGTTATGAATTTTTGCTATATATTTGTCAAACATGTTGTAAGCCTGCGAAACACAAGAATTGTAAATTAGAGGTTCTATATGTCATTTCCAAATATACCTAAAACAGCACAACTGCTGAATGGGCAAACAAAAATTTACAGTTCATATGAAACGGTCTGACCCTATGGCACAACAAGGATTTTTCCAGCAAAAAAGGGTAGAGATATAAAAAAGAACAAAGGCTTGCACCTCTGAACTGCTGAATTCTGACGGGGGAAATTTTGAACAAAATGACAGATCCCTAAAACTATTTGGGCAAAACCAGAGGTAGTTATAGAAAACTCCTAGATTTAACATCCCTTCTATCATTTTGGATTTGCAAACACAAATCTGTAATGTATTTTACCTGCTTAAACCTCTTGATAACGCTCATTTCTTTGTATTAGTTAATAAATCTCTAGTTATATTATGAAAGAACTAGCTGACCATGTTTTCTACGGTATGAAATCTCAAGCATCCATTGACCTGGGGATGTTTTTGGTCCTTTGAGGCTGGAGGATTCTAATGGTGTTGATTTTTTGGATTTAATAACTTTTCATCACAAAAGTCCAATATGACTGGGTGGTAAATTTGGTTGGAGCAACTAAGGGGACCGCATAGTGAAACTAGTATAGTAATCTAGGAGTGCACATATTGTGAATATCTGTCCATTTTGTATAAGCGTCAGTCTGCACTGACCTCTATAGAGTCTGGAATCTACTATATATTTGAGAGTTTGTGTGTCTGTCCACACATCTGTAAGTCTGTTTGCTCAAGAACTCCTAAATGGTAAGAGCTAGGAACACCAAATTTGACATGCAGATTCCTCTTCTCATAACAAAGGAAGGTCAGTGTTTGGTTGTACCAGGACAATGGGATGTGTGTGGAATGCGACTGTATCTCATCAAATGAACAGAAGGGCTGTGGTAGAAGGGACAGTTATACTCTCAAATGACAACAGGGGGCAGCAAGCACAGGGAAAAATTATACTCCTGATTGACCAGAGGGAATCAACAAACTTTCAGTACAAGGGAGCAGCCACTGGTAAGCCAGTGTGGCATCTGCCACTCCGAGCCACAGGCTGAACCCCATCCCTTATCCTGCATCTCCCATCCCCCTGGAGTCCCTCTTCACTCCTGCAACCCTGACTCCTGCGCACGCGCACACGCACACACCCCTAGCCTCCCTGCTCTGAGATCATCCGCACCCCCAAACCCTGACTCCTGCATCCTCCACTCCCTCAGCCCCCTGCCTTGAAGGATCCAAGACAATGCCAGGTAAATCTTATAGTATGTCAAAAAATGGGATGAGGAAGGAGGTATGATTATACTATTTCTTATTTTAGGCACACACATGGCTTGATTCAAATTTTTTTCTGAAGGTTTTTTTTGGGGGGGGGGGAAGAGCATCTCAAGCATAAGGGATATTATGGAAGAAAGCATATAGATGTATGTGAGCAAGTGAGAAATGGGGGTGTAAAGCCAATATTGCTGGCAGAATGGAGATGGCTGAGGGAAGAGGAGTGGAACAGGGTCAGAAAGGAAGGGACAGTATGATAAAGGGCTTTGAATATAAGGATACATTATCCGATTTTCTCCATAAAACCAATAAAAGAGAGCCTTATATATTAATCTTGTAAAAAGTTTAAATACAGTAGAGAGACCTGAACCTCCAAAAGGGAGACAGAAGCTGTGAAAGTAAGCTGTCATACTGTTATAAATCTTGCATGATGGTAATACAGTATATATTTATTATATATACACATACCTTTTCTAGCTGGTGGGTGATTTGACTAATATTTTAATCTTGTATCTCTGAAAGTTTAAAATTAGGTATTAAAAAGAATATTTAAAATAACTAAGATGTAGTTAGTAAGACAGGCAAATGAAGGGTTTTCTGGCTTCCCACCATGTATACTCATTCCTTCAGAATAGTGATATCAAGGTTTCCATATCATGGAGAATTTCTTCAGTCATTCATGGACCAATTTCACATCTTTTCTGTGGCAAGTACTGTGCTTGTTTATATTAAAAGTAATATTAAGAAGGCAGGATAAAAATAACTTCCATTAAAGCAATTGGTGAAGCTGTCTGGTTGCATCTCCCTATTTTGTGTGTTGATTTCCCTTTTACATGTATAGGCCTTCACACTGACACCAAGTCTCCCTGCATTTCAAACTGTTCCTAACACTACAGCATCTTTAGACCTCTTATGCTGTCATCCTCTGGATTTGCTACCCTAGTCTATCCCATCCTAAAATTTGGTATAACCTACAAGTCTAATTAACTGCATTTTGCCTTTAGAAACACTTAACAAAAACAAACTCAGCCTAACACAATATTGATGGGCTTTTATTTCTTTTTGGATGCTTATTTTATTAAAAGTTGCTGGAAGTCCTAAGAATGCTAGACTGGACCATAACTAGAGAAGATGTTAACGGCTTAAAGATTAACAGAAACTTTCCCAATATCCCACAAGCAATTCATGGACTAAGTACAATTGCTCTGAGAGTATAGGTGAGGACTCAGAAGAATGGAGACGGGCAAACATTATTCCTCTTTTTATAGGTATTAAGAGGATCCAAGAATTTATAGGCAGTGTGATACCTGAAGAGATACTGGAACAAACTATTCAACAATCAATTTGTAAGCATCTGAAGGTTAAATAGCTAGCATGGATATGTCACTATTAAATCATGACAAACCGACTTAATTTCCTTCTTTGATGGGGTTACAAGGCTAGTGGATGGAAGGAAGCAGTAGACATTGTATATCCTGATTTTAGTAAGATTTTGACACAGTTCCACATAACATTCTCATAAGTTAACAAGGGAAACATGGTTTAGATGTAAGTATTAGAAGATGGGTGCACAATTGGTTGAAAGATCAAACTCAAATAGTAATTACCAATGGGGCCAGACTGGGGCCAATACGATTCAATATTTTCATTAATAAGTTGGATGATGTAGTGGAGAGCATGTTTATAAAACCTGATGGCACCAAGTTTGGAGGGGGTGTATGGATTTGGGAGGACCGATTTCAGAATTCAAAATTACATTGATTTCAGACCAATTCTTCAATTTGTCAATGTGATGAAATTAAGTAAAGACTAGAGCAAAGAATTAAATGCACAAATACAAAATGGGGAATAATTGGCTAAGTGGTAGGATTGCTGAAATACGGGGTTACAGTAGATCACAAATTGAACATGAATTAATATTATACTGTGGCAAAACAAAGGCTAATATTCTGGGCGGTATTAATAGGAGTGTCGTGTAAAACAGGAGATAATCTGGTGAGGCCTCAATTAGAGCAGTGTTTCTCAATCAGTGGTATGAGTACCCTTAGGGGTACTCAAGAGAAGTCTGGGAGGGTATGTCAACACAAGTGAAATTTGGAGAGAACTGAATTTTTGTTTTAAGTTTTACAGCGCTTTATTATTTTTGTACTTTTTACACCCAAAAATTTCATCGCCCGCCTGGCTACAATTAAGTTGTTTAAACAAATGTGTTGCAATGGTAGATTTTTTTTTTGTGGCTCTGAAAACTGTAGGTACTCGGGGTACCTATAATTTTTTTTTAAAGGGGGTACTTTAGAAAAAAAGGTTGAGAAACATTGAATTAGAGCACTGTTTCCAATTCTGGGTACTACAATTTGGAAAGATGTAGACAAGGAGCAACAAAAATGACAAAAGCTTTAGAAAACCTGACCTATAAGGAAAGGAAACTAGGCATGTTTACTTTTGAAAAGACTATGAGTGATCTGATAAGAAGTCATCAAACGTTACATGGGCTATTAGAGGATGGTGATTAATTGCCCTCCATGTTCACTGAACGCGTGACAAGAAGTAATCGGATTAATCTGCAGCAAGTAGATTTCGGTTCAATATAAGGAAAAACTTTCTAACTCTCAGGGTAGTTAAGCTCTGGCATAAGCTTCTAAGGAAAGTTTTTAAGAACAGATTGAATGAGCACCTATCTGTGATACCAAGGTTTATTTGATCCTACCACAGCAAATGGGCTGGACTTGATGTCTTCCTGGAGGTCCCTTCCAGCCATACATTTTTATGATTTTATAATTCTATGCTTTACTCATTGGAAAAAGTGATTTTCAAGTAAGGCTCTGTTTTATACAGCACATAAGCTGTACACCATGATCTGTAAATTCATGGCAGCACCATTAACACACAAATTGAACATGAATTAATATTTGTTAATAATATATAACTGTGCACTGAGTAGGTCTCAGTGACTATGACTGCTGACATTTTCACAACGTCATCATGTATTTGCTAGAGTGACTCAGTATACCAGACAATGATGTTTCAGCAAATAACCATTCAGTTGTTAATGAAAATTAATGGAGCTCGTACAACTCTGAAATAGAAAATGTAAAAAATATATTTCAAAATACTTCCGAAATAGTGTCTACTGTTGAGTCTGTGTGAGGTTCCTAGAATAGATGTTTTAAAAACAGATTTATATTCTTTATATTTAGTAATAATTTAGAATATTGCATATATTTTTGTTAATGGTGATATACATTATATATTAAGAGAAAAAAGAGTTGCCTCTTTCAGATAGGGTTGCCAACTGTCTAACGCAGGCCTGTGCAAAATGTGGTCCACAGGCCAGATCTGGCCCACCAAGCCACCGGATCCCAGCCCACGGAGGCAGCGAGGAGCCCCAGGAAGCCTCTCCTGTTTGCTCAGAAACGTGGCTGTGAGGCACTTTCTCTTAATGAATCCAGAGGGGAGGAGGAAGATTCAAATGCTGCTCCCGCCCCCAGCATAATCCCATTGGCCAGTTTCTGGACAGAAACTGGTCAATGGGGGCTGCCAGTTTGAACAACATGAAGCAACCCTCCCCCACCGCTCAGTTACTCACTCAAGCACATGGACGAGCAGGCAAAAACATTTTAAGCTCTGTTGGTAAGTCTCCTGGCCAGAGACTGCCTCTGGCACCCCAGTCCTTCCCTTCCCAAACCCTCTGCCATCCTGCTACTCCAAATGCGCCCATACCCATTCCCAGATCTGGCACCCCAATCTCTTGGCCAAGATCACAATCCCCTTCTATTCTAGGACACATCCCAAAACCCTGCACCCCAGTCCCTTGCCCTAGGTCACAATTGCCTCCTTCACCCAAACTCCCTCCCAGACTCCAGTCTCCCTCCTGCACCTGGATCCCTTACCCCAAGCTCCCTTCTACACCCAACCTCCATTCTAGACTCCACACCACCTCCATTAATACCATGGAAGAGTGCGGCCCTTGACCACATTCCAAAATTTTGGAGTGCTTTCCCTCCCCCCAACAAAAATTATTGCCCATTCCTGGTCTAACTGCACAAATACTCTTTCCCCACCTCTTTCCTGAGGCCATGCTCTGCCCTGTCCTTTCTCCAAGGTCCCACTCCCATTCACTCCGTTCCTCCTCCCTTATTCTCTTTCACTGCGCTAAGGTAGAAGTTGGGGGGGGGGGGAGACCAGGCTCTGGGCTGGGGGGAGGTATGTGGGACCAGAAGTTCAGAGTGTGGGAGAAGGCTTCAGGCTGAGCTTGGGATAGGGGGTTAGCGTTCAGGATGGGACAAAGACTATGGGAGGAAGTTTGGGTGCAGGAGGGGACTCTGGGCTGGGGCAGGAGTTGGAGTATGGGAGAAGGTTCAAGGTGCAGGCTCTGGGAGAGAGTCTGGGTGTGGAAGTCAGATCAGGTTTGGGGCAAAAGTTGGGATGCAAGCTCTGGCTGGGTGTCGTTTACCTCAGGCAGCACCCAGATGGTCTAGCACCCAGGCGCCGGGTGGCTAGGACTCTCTCCACGCTGCCCCGACCTTCAGTATTCATCTTCTCCTCCAGATAGCACTGGCCCAGCCCTGTGGCCCCTTTGCTCCCTGCAGGTGTCCTTTAAGGAGGGCAGAGGGGCTAAAGCTCTCCCTCCTCCAGCAGATTTGTACAAGGACAGTGCTAGCTCCCCTTCATCAGGAGCAGTGGGGAGTGGGACTCAGTGTGTCCCTCTACAACTGCAGCTCTGGGTGGGAGGCTTCTGGGCTGCAGGCCCCTGTTCAGGGCTGCAGCAGGACCCCATGCTACTCCCCACCTCGAGCAGCAGCAGGGCCCAAGAACACCCCTGCCACAGAGAAGCAGCGTTCATGGACACCCCCTCGGCCCCAGAGCAGCAGCATCCATTGGAGTGTCCCCCCCTACCCAAGATTTAGTTAGGGATATTTTAAAAATTCATGGGTAGGTCATGGACTGTGGCCTTTTCTTTACTGCTCATGACCTATCTTTGACTTTTACTAGAAATATGTATGACTAAATCACAGCCTAAATTATTGTATATATTTTTGTTCATGGCAGTGTATAATTATATAAGATTAATGAAAGCTATCTCTAAGAATAGTTTGGTGGCATGGTGAGTGATGTACTACAGTGACTAGAGTGCAGAATATGTGTGCTGTTGTTGCAAGAGGAGGCTGGTATATAGCTGTACACTGAGTAGGTCTCAGTCCGCAAAAAGAAATCCCCACATTAAACAAAATTCTCTCTAAATAGCAGAGTGTTATGATTGAGGGTATAAATATATGCACTGGGCTATACCTTTAAGCTTATTACCTTTAAGCTAACTGGAGCAAAAGGAGGAAGTGCACAAGTACATACCAAGAAATAACAGCAGGTGTAAGCTATTTTTTCTCTTTAATTCCAAAAAATGAAAAGCCCCTAAAGCTGAACAGATATGCATGAAAGATGATGCTCGGCATTGCCAGCAGAATCTTTTCTACATGTTGCCAAACGTATGTTAGACAAACTTGTTCTTCAGGGTGAGTTTATTACATTTCACACAGCTATAAGCCTGCCTGAAACTAAATATTTATGAACCAAACTTAAAATATAGAATCTTGCTGTATTTTAAACAAGGAACAAAAACATCCTTTCTATTTCTATTCCATCCTGTATATTTTAATGATTAATTATAAAATGATGCGTTTTAATTGCATTAAATTCACAAGCAGGTATCTATATTAAAATTGCAAAAAGCTACATTTAATTGACTTAATTCCACGAGAATAAACCTGTTTTCAACATATGAAATGTTAAAAGGGGTTTTTTGGAGGAGGGGAAGGAAGGGGTAGATGGGGGAGGGTAACTACATATTTTTTCATAAGTCACAAGGTGATGCACTTAGAAAGGCATGGCACTGTGAAAAAATTTCCCCTATAATGAACAAATAACGGAGAAAATATATTTGAGTTACAAAGTAGCACTGCTACAAGATATATAAGAACACCATTCTGGAGAAACTGTGTAGGCTAGTGGGGGCAGGCAGAAGGAGCTTGTTATTGGGCATCAAGAAGCAACAACAGGCTCATGGAGAGAAGGAAAGGTGTCAAGCACCTGACTACCTTCCAGTGGAACTTCAAATACTTGCTGTTTACTCTGAGAACACTGTAGCAAAGCACCTGACCAGTATCAGCCACTTCCTGTGAGAGACTTTGGCAGTGTAGCCTTCCAATGAACTGTAGTGGAGTCAATGCCTCAGCTACTTTGCCTGAACCTAAATTGGCCCAGTCTCTTTTACAGATCTCCCACACATGGTGATTTGGCTAATACTGGTGGGCACCAAATTATTCCCCATATGGTTGTTCACACTAGTCATTGCACACAACCACAACTCAGTCAATCGTCTCCATTCCCCTCCACGTGAGGGGAGATGGAGGGAATAGTAAAAGCAGCAACTTGGTACCCTTGTGCCTGTCTTTCAGTATAATTTCCCTCTCTTTCATCCCTCTATTCAACACAGGCTTTTTATATATTTTAGATTTTCATTTTGCAAATTTGCCTGCTGTTTTTGTAACTAACCTTTTCTCCCAAAACAGAATGTCTCATGTAATCTCCAGAAGCAGACATTTTAGAACTGACCTACCAAACAAAAATTTGCACAAGCCCCTTACTATTTAGGTGCTCCCATAAACACCTTAACTTTCAGATGCCTGTATCTGAGCAGGTGATTTCTTACCAGTTTGGAAATCCTGGTAGGTTTTTTAATATTTTGATGTATTTACAAGCAACATATATTATGAATTAAAGACACCATCAGTTTACCTTAACCGTTTGATTGATACTGCATTTCATTGCTGACAAAGATGCTGTATATCGACAAAAAAGGTACCCCTTTACCTGAGCTTCTGATTATGTGAAGCCACTGAAGAAAATCATTGCATAAGACTACTCCCTAACCTACATTGTGTTTTTGTCCTAAGATATCTCATAGCAGTTGATAAATCTGGCATAGCTCTGTTTAGAAGAATGGGTGGTAATGTGAACCTCAGACATGACAATCTCACCTTCCCTTCCAAAAGGCATATCCATGAATTATTATATCGGTGTGTAGTGAAGATCATGAAGATGAATGCTTTTTGGGACTATTACAGAGGAATCCTCTTTGGGAAATTAAAGTATTTGCTTAACAGTACTGATAAGGGCAGTAACACAAGCAAATTTCAATGTAACTTTCCAAAAGTATAGACTTGTGACTGATCAACAGGGGCTTCTAACTCAAAGGTAGCAAGAGCTATCCAATAACAGTCCTAAATTTTGTGGATGGTGCTTACTTTTCTTGTCTTTTTGGGTCCCACTTGTGTGTGTTCCCATCTCAACTTCAAAGGGAAGTTTTGGAAGATGGATTTAAAAGGCATATCCTGAAAACAGTTCTATGCTAGAGTTGGATGTAAGATTTTGGGAACAAAAGCAACAAAGAGAAACAGAGTAAGTAGGAATGTCCCTTGATTCACTGCAGAGGGTAAGCCACCTGAATCCTGAAAGCTAAATCTACCTGTGGTAAACTGAGTACACTCTCCACTAGAGGTAATCAATTCACCCCAGAAGTAGTAGTATGGGAGCCCTAGAATGAAACATGAAAAAAGAGTTCATTTTGGCATACATCAATCTCTTCTCCTGTCTGGTCTGTAAAACTGCTTAATGAAAGGGAAGAAAAAACATGTGCTTCTTCATTTTAGGTCAATTCTCAATGTGAGTTATAGAAGTACTAGTTTCATGAGTTTCAGCACTGAAAAAGCAAAGAGAAAAGTAAATCTTCCCTTTGGTGACCAGTGAAAAAATATTGTTGGATGAGAAAACAAATGCCTGTGCAAGTGGAACTCCTCTGAATGCCCACTGAGTGAGAGAGTGGGAAAGGTGGAAGAGGAAGTTGACCCAGGGCCCAGCAAGTGGCAGTGGTCAGACCCCTGGGTCCTGAAAATTGTTACCAGAGCACCGTGCTACCTGCTCAGTGCAACTCTGAGGGCTGGAGTGGAGGGTGCACCATACTCTGGGTGGTGTGTAAGTTTTGTTGCACTTAGCCCCTTCCACCTGAGGCCCCATTCCTTCCAGGAGCATGGAGCATCCTGCACACATACCTTGCCCAGGGGCATATACAGACTGTTGGCTCCTCTGCCCTTTTTAAACTGTGGCACATTCACCTGGTATTCTGGTGGGTGTCCAGCATCATCTCACC
Organism: Pelodiscus sinensis; assembly: GCF_052426305.1. Taxonomy (NCBI): domain Eukaryota; kingdom Metazoa; phylum Chordata; order Testudines; family Trionychidae; genus Pelodiscus; species Pelodiscus sinensis. The sequence continues at coordinate 65,529,449 of NC_143054.1, forward strand.
ATCTGAGTGAGATGGAAAAACAAATATCCATTCACCTAAATGCAGCACAGAGTTGCAGATGCATCTAGAAACCAGTGTGATCAAACCAGTAGGTTCAAGGACAATGTGAGGTGAAAACAGAGAAGCTGAGACTGCAATGAGGTCTCCTTAATCCAATCTGTATTGTTCCTGAGTTCTGGCAAATTATTTCCTTGTCTTCCACTTCCCCATTCTCTCTCTTACAGAGGAAGAAACAGGAGTGTTGAACTGGGAAGGATCTGGAGATTAATGGGGATGAGTGGAGTAAATCACAGGGATGAAAGAAAAGTCTTTATTGCTGTTTATTGCTAATTGGGGACAGCAATAATAGGTGAAGAATATGATGTACATACAATATATGTGTAGCCCAAGGTCCAGTGTGTTTAGGGTTGCCAGATGGTTTCAACAAAAATACCGGACACACTTGACATTACATCACAATCTACATTACATCTTATTTAGAAAATACTGGAAATTTATATTTTCTCAATTTGTTTCCTGAACAAAAAGCTCAAATATTGGACTGTCCTGTTCAAAACCGGACACCTGGCAACCCTAAATGTGTTTCAGCAGTAGCCTTGGGAACTACAAGTTGTGGACTACAAACTGCAGCATGTTGGGAGAACTTCCTGGTTCCTGCCAGCATGTGCCCTCTGCCCCCAGCAGAGTCTCACAGCAGGGTCTGTGCTAGAAGCAGTGCACCGGCTGCATGCTGAGAGGAGGGGCTGCTGAACTGTGATCCTGTTCTATGTTTTTTTACAGAATAAAGCCTGTTCCTGGTGGTTTGTCTGAGTGGGTCTGCGCGCGTACACACACACACACACACACACACACACACACACACACACACACACACACACACACACACACACACACACACACACACACACACACACACACACACACACACACACACACACACACACACACACACACACACACACACACACACACACACACACACACACCGCAGAGCATACCAAGCAGCCTCAGCCCTAGCCTCCCACAGTGGTGTAAGAAGTCACAAGGCTTCCACTATGCTGAATAACCTCGCACTGGGGTAGCAAACAGGAGGGGTTACAATATGCTATATAAGACAAATTATAAATACATTTGTGACTGCAATTAGAATTTTTTCAGTACAGAAGAGTTGCACACAATGCTAGATTACCACCATATATGTTGCAATTATTGTTCAATGGAGGAAAAAACCCTTTGTGGACACTGAATATATCACAGCTCAAAAACAGCATTATGTATTTTTTAATTCTAAGAAAATTAAGCATTTGAAGTTTTATCTCCTGGTCATCCACTAATTTTTTAAACCAGAGTATCAGACAAATTACTGTTGAAGTCAATCCACTCCCCAAAATACCATTTCACAGAAAACAGTTTCACAGCTATAATGCTAGTTCACTACAGAGCTAATGGTAATTCTTCTCAGAACCCGTTAAATGTGGCTTCATCATGTGTGGGTTTTTTAAATTAACAAAAATATAAATGAGGGAAAATCATATTTATCTAGTTAAAGTGAAGCTTGAAAAACTAATCCAATTAAAAAATGCAGAACAAACAACTTGCCTTCCGGATGCCAAAAGTTTAAAAGCATCTACTTTTTGGCAAATCAACAATAACATCCTGAGAAATGAATGTATTTTTGTAATGAGAAACCAACAAACACAAACAGAGTTTAGGAAGAAGTGGAATGACACCCACCACATCTGACATAGGACAAAACCCTACTTCAGTTGAAGGCCTATCAAAATATGAAAGCAAATGTCATGGAAACAGAAGCACTCTCCATGGTAACATCATCTCTGGTATAGCAGCTAACCACTCTAATTCTTAACATGCTCCAAGATAAAGTATTAGCTTAATTCCAGTTTTCATTCTACAGTCTATCTGTAACATTCAAAATATCTAGCTGTTGTAAAGATTTAATATAAATATTAATATTTCATAAGTATGCAACATTAAAACCAAAGCTGAGTGTAAAGGCAAATAGATTAACTGAAGCAATGCAAAATTGAGCAAAACAACCTAAGTGAAAAACAAGAGACCAACAGAAACAAAACTGTATTACAGTACAACTTTTTCCCACCAAATTCTCTGTTATGAGTAGCAAGATATGTTTAGCTGTCCTGTACTGCAAACAGAGTATTTGATCTAGTGTAGAAAAGGTACAATGCACAATTATAGCTAACCAAAATCCTGCAATTTTACTTGGTACAGAATAAGGGATTGTAAATTTGAATCCATCACTTAAAAGTAACCAAGGGGTAGTCGAGTTAGTCTATACAGGATAAACTTAAAAAATAGAAAATAGTCTGGTAGCACTTTAAAGACTAACAAAACATGTACAGGCAGTCCCCGAGTTACGCGGATCCGACTTATGTCGGATCCGCAGTTACGAACGGGGCCCTCCCTCTCCCTGGTCTCCAGCAGACCAGGGGGACGGGGAGCAAAGCAGAGCAAAGCCGTGGAGCACGCGGGCAGCGGATAGCCCAGATGCGTCTGTGCTGCCCGCGTGTTCCGCCGCTTTGCTCCCCGTCCCCCTGGTCTACAGACCAGGGGGACGGGGAGCAAAGCAGAGCAAAGCGGCGGAGCCCGAGGGCAGCAGGACAGCCACGGCGCGTCTGGGCTGTCCCGCTGCCCCCGTGCTCCGCGGCTTTGCTACGAACGCCTGTGGTACAGCAGCTGTGGCGCTGCCGGTTGGTCCCGTAGCGCCGCTCTGGGCGCTACGGGACCAACCCGGCAGCACCCCAGCTACTCTGCCCCAGGCGTCCTGATTCAGCCACTGCTGGTCAGTTTCAGCAGCAGCTGAATCAGGACGCCTGGGGCAGAGCAGCTTGGGTGCTGCTGGGTTGGTCCAGTGGCGCCGAGGAGCGGCGGCGTTACTGGACCAACCCGGCAGCACCCCAGCTGCTCTGCCCCAGGTGTCCCCAAGTCAGCCGCTGCTGAAACTGACCAGTGGCTGACTACAGGAAGCCCCTGCCCTGGGCTTCCTGGAATCAGCCGCTGATCAGTTTCAGCAGCAGCTGACTTGGGGATGCCTGGGGTTCTTAAGTTGAATCTGTATGTAAGTCAGAACTGGCGTCCAGATTCAGCCGCTGTTGAAACTGATCAGTTTCAGCAGCGGCTGAATCTGGACGCCAGTTCCGACTTACATACAGATTCAACTTAAGAACAAACCTACAGTCCCTATCTTGTACGTAACCCGGGGACTGCCTGTATATGGTATCACGAGCTTTTGTGGGCACAGCCCACTTCTTCAGATGACCGTTTTTTTATTTTGGTTCTGGACATACAACACTCCAGTCATCTGAAGTGGGCTGTGCCCACGAAAGATCATGATACCATCTACATGTTTTGTTAGTCTTTAAAGTGCTACCAATCTATTCGTTGTTTTTTTAAGTTTAAAAGTAACCAACCTTAAATGGCAACTGTCTTGGCATTCACTACTATAATGAATGAAAACTGTTTGTAGTATTCTTCCTTTCTCTAGAGTATACTATACAAGGAACAGTAAATGGATCATTTTTAAGAATGGTTGTTCCAATTCTTCCCAGAAAAAAGCTTGCTATTTTTCTTTTGAAAAAAAATCAAAGATTTTACAAAATGAAATAATGATTTCGTTCATATTCATTTATTCCTCAAACATAAATAGACACTGTTTGTCCAAAATGAAAGGTGTACAAATTCTGTTAGTAAACTCCAACATAATACCAGTTGGGTCTATAACACTTTGGACTCTGACCTGGGATACATGTTTTAGCCATCTGAAACTTTAATAAATTATGAATAAATTAATCTAAATGTGCTGAAAAAATTACTCAACTGATATTAAGATGGGTGGGGACAAGATTGAACATCTGCCCTTGTTTTCTGTGATTTCATTTCCATCATTTTACATCATTTTGATATCTCAAAATGTTACATCATCTCTTTTGCAAACAGATTTGGGATAGAAGTCTGGACCTTCATATTTTTAAATGCTATAACACAAGGAGCAAATTCAGGATTATTTATTTTAATTTTTCTGATGTGGCCTTACCCAAAGAAAATATCTAGCTCTGTGGGCTAAATTTGTTTTTTTTTAAATGTTTTTCTTTTTCTTCCACTGTGCACCAGGGGGAATCAATGGCATCAATCCACTTTTTTTCAATCAACCTTACACTCAAGATGGTGGAATTTTTGTACATCCACAATACATTTTAGGATTGTTAGTTGTTAGATCCTTTTCAAAATGGCTTAATATGGCGCTGAATATCTATCTATCAGGAACCTGGGATAATTTTACTTACACATTTTTCATATTTTCCCTTTTTTATTGATTGCTTGAGCAAATAAATACTTCATTGTCGTTTTTCTATGCTCTGTTGAACAGCCTCGTCAACAAATTAGATAATTTCATTTCAGACAGTAGCACTAAGCAGAAAACATTTCTCTTGCACATACTTCAGTGATTATGGATCAGCTTTTATGCTTGAACAACTATTTTACATTAACATCAACTTTTAAGTCTTCTAGTTTTTTCTCCTACTGCTTCACTTGTGGGATCAAGTAAATTATCTAGAGGTGTATATTCAAAACAAATGCTTTCATTATTTCTTTAAATTGCTCAATATTAGCTCCTCGAAAATGCTGACTGACAAAAAAAGTCTTAGACCTTTTATTGATCTTTGCCATTTTTAGGCATCAAGATCTCTCAGAAAGCTACAGAATGATGTTGGAAATGTGTTGCTGGCATAGAACAGGAAATAAAATTACTGTGGATATGTTTTGATGAAATAAGAACAAATCATTAATGTTCTGATCTACTTGGCAGATGTAACAAAGAAAACAAAGAGTTTATGTCAACAAACACTTAGAACAAATTTAAACATTTTTTGTGAGAAATCCTCACAATGGTGTTTGGTAACTACTAAAAAACCAGGCATCTGTATGCGGTACTTTACCAGCTCATTGTTTCTCATTCCAAGTGAATTCAACACTGAAGATGGAAGAATGCAAAGTAAGCCAGCCATCCAGCTCTACACAGACCATATCTTCAGATATCCTGCCTCACAACAGCAGCTAGCTGTGCAAAAAGTACTAAACACACTCAATTGTTTGGTGGAGGGAGCAATCTTCTGAAAACAATCCAGCTTCACAACACTTTTCTTAGTCATTTGCATCTACCATGAAGTCTATTTACAATGTACTACTGATATGTTGGATTGCTGCATAAAGTACATCAGCAAAATGAAGATCAATTTACATATTAACATTCGGATATAAATCATTAGCTTTTATCAATAGCTAAGTGAAAAAATAGTTTCATGAAAAAATCTTTGTGCGAACTTTGAAGTCTCAAGATGCTAATTTAGTAGTAGGAATCTATCAGCTCTATTATGACCAGCTTCTGGGAGAAGAAAACTCTGTAAGATTCCTTTTGCAGATAATTTCCGCAAATCATTCAATTTGAGTGGAGAAGGGGAGATTAATGATTCAGGATGATACAGGATATGCTAGTTATTCCACTGTTAATCTGAGAATGGAGGAGAGCTGATGTACATTTTTCAGTTCAATTCTAAGTTCTCCTCCTCTTCTCTCCTACCCTCCACCTTCCATACCTAAGAAAGATCTGTGAATGATCTTGGATAGGTAGGGGCAGAGCCATGGAAACACCTGATCATTTCATTGTAGTATGCATATGTGAAGGGCTGGGAGAAGATCTACCTTACTGTGAAGATCCAAACGTTAGACATGTCATCCAGTGAAAAATCTAGTGAAAAATTCCCACTAATTCAAAGTGGCCATGAACTTGCTTTGTTCAGCAATGGAAGATGCGTACACTTACAGCATGTGCCCCTCTCCTAGCACTGTGTGGAAAACCAGCCCCTGGTTAGATTATTTCCTCAGCAACAGCCTGGCTGGCAGGCTCCCTTCCTTTCCCCACTGCCTTTGTCTGGGCTGTCTGATTTAGGGTGCTGGCCAGGAACAGCCATGCCTTACATGTGCCAAAGCCCTACAGAGCACTGAAATGGGGAAGCTTCTCCATCCTTCAGCTAAGCTCTGAAGTGGTGGAAAGGAAGCCATTTCCAGCCTGTTTGCACCCAGACCTTGTAGGTCCCCAGGTAGGGTTGCTTAGCACCATCTTTACATACTGCCCCCTGCCCTAGGTCCTGCCCTCAGGGCGTGTGGCACTGCTCTGTCCCCCAGGCACCCTTCTGAGCCACTTCTCTGCCCAGGTTCGTTGAAGCCCCTACAGCCAGATCCCCTGGGCTCTGGTGCTCAAAGCATCTTTAGAGCTTAACCCCTTCTTACTCTCATAGTAGCTAGGGACAGGAGACAGTTGGGTTATGTCAGTGGCAGCTTGGAAGTGTTAGCTGCCCCTCTACACTGTGCAGGCAGGAAGGGACAAGCTGCTCCTAGACATAGGGGAGTGGGGGAGGAGGCAGGAAGAAATGATCCCTGGAAAAATATGGGCCAGATCATTGCTACCCATACCATCCTCTGCCACCCCCCTTTTTGATGGAAACAGTTCCCATTCCTTCCCCTTCAGCACAGTGCCGAACACCTGCTGCTTGCCACATTCAGAATCCTGACACCAATCTGGGGCGGTAGACCCTGCATGTCCCTACATGTTGCCTGTAGAAGACACAGTTCCAGGTACCTGGAGAGGCTAGTCCATCCTGGGGACCCTGCCAGGCATGGAGGGTGGAGAGCACAGGTATGGAGGGTTGGATCAGGTCAGTCCTCCTCTCCCCCCACCGCCATGTACGAGATGTATGTGAATGTGTGTGTGTCACCTCTCCCTATGCAAACCTTAAAGGTAAGACGGTAAATAAAAAGACTCCAGCTACACAGTATGTCTTTTTAACAGCAGCTTGATGTTAATTTGATAATATGTACTGCACAGTTCTGAATAACTGTCATTGAACTCGCTTGAAAACGAGTATTTACCAGGTGTCCCATATTTAGCACAGGATAATATGGTCACCCTATACATATAATAGCTCAGTGTGAGGAATGCTGCTTTACACACAGATCACTGTCACAGGCATATTTGTTAAGGCTAATCCATGTTTTGGTGTTCTCAGCTGAAAACCATGCCTTCTGACTCACTGAACTTTGGGCTACTAATATGTAAAAACATGCACAATTATCAGATGGCATTAGGCCTGCATAACAAGTTCCTTGGAGTTTCACACTAAGAAATGGGTACTACATATCCAATTGAAATCAGTAGTCTGCATGGGACTGGCATTTTATTTAAGAAAGCCTCCTGTATTCAAACACAACCCAGGACTCCTTACATTTGACGACATTTACAGTGGTGACAGGCTGAACTAGTGTACCCTGCAGGATGTGTCAGATGACATCTACCCAGCCTGCTGCATTAAGGTCAACAGAAAACCTTTAGGATGTCTACTGCTGATATACAGGAAACCCTCGCCATTTGTGAATGCTGGGAGCCTTGGCTCCTGACCCCCATGGTGAGCTCATTGCGGCAGCTGGCAGTTATGGGGAACTCCACAGCTGCAGCTCTGGGCAGCCATAAGGAACTTACTGCAGCTGCCAGGAACTACGAGGAACTCACTATGGCTCCTGGCAGCTGCGGCAAACTCACCATGGGACCACAAATAGCAGGGGTCTCCTGTTTGTAGAAAATACATAATGGCTGTCAGCAATCCCACGTCAGACAACAGTTGCAGAGGATGACTAAACTGAATATCAAAGTTCTAGACCAAATTTGGGGATTTGCCATGAGTAGGTGACAAACAAGCAAAGGGAATTCAGTGCCCTAGAAATGATGAACTTTAAATAGCTTACACCATAAGTGAAGAACAGATGTAGTAGAATTGACACATTTATTAGGGAACTGAACAGCAGTGACATCTCTGCAGGCAGATGTAGGAAATCAGGTTAAACAAGAAGTTCAAGTTGGGTAAACAGCACATACATTTGCACTTCAAAATGTAACAGTAGCAAGAATGATAGCAGAAAATGAACCTGTAGAAAATTTAGGCAGGGAGAATCTAAATAAAAGTGATGTGATTTTCTGAGATGGCAAACATCCTCTGTGTTCAATGACGTCAAAGGGAGTTACACGTGTTCGCCACACCTGAACAATCAAACTGCATGTATTTTAGTGCCTAACTACAGAATCTGGTCCCTAGCTTTTGGTGGGCAAAACATGAACCTTGATTAAAAATCAAAACCAAAATCTGAAGAGGTATGATAAAATAATCCCCTCAAAATGGCAAAGACAATCCTAAAATCCCATCTAAGTTATGGCCTGAATAGTCATAAAAAAATCCTTAAGGTACACTGTGCCTTATTAAAATAATTTTTGACTATCCATAAAGTATATTATTGGATTGTCCAATTGAGAGACAATTAGCAATTTGAGAATAGAATTGCTGGGAAACCTGCTCTAGAAAATGAGAAAGATAGATAGTCATTCATGACCAGAAAATACTGTTATAAAGGTCAGTTGCAGTGCCCACAGCAATGTGAAAGATACATGTTGGCACAGCAGATGCCATTTTGTCTAGTAACAGATTTAGTCACAACTATTCTTCATGTGGGGAAATGCTCTCCTCCCTTCACAAATAATTTCTGCTTGTGAAGTCCATATGAAGCCAGCTGGAAATAATAAGGAATAGGTGCAGGGACTACTGGGAAATGACAAAACAAAGCATATTTGTATAGAAAATAATGTATATAAAAGTTTAAATATTTGATAGTCCCCTTTCCCTCACTTTCAGTGCAGGGACTGTGTCTATTTATGTCTGTAAACCACTTGGCACTATCAGTGCTCTGTAATAGAAGAAATAATAGTGCAACTCTCCCTCCCCACACACATACTCAGTACAGTAGACTGTGATAGCATAGTTTCAGACTTACAGGATTTAAGTTGTTGGCAAATGTTATCCAACTACCAAAGCAGTTTTCAAAAGACATATTGAGCCAAACACTGAAACTAGCAATGAGTTCTTATGAAGTGGTTGACGTGAAATTGGCATTGTTTGATGACACAAAACATGACCTTTTGTAGCCATTTCACGCAATGGCAGCCTTTTGTGATTTGAGATGAAGTTTTTATAATAAAAGATGATGAAAATCTGATCATTATAGTGCCAACAATTAATAGGTAATCAAGTATTCCAGGTGACCAGTGATATTGTCACGAGGGTGGATCAATTTTTTGTATTAAACACATGAAATGTTACCTTGAAATGAAAATATTAATTGCTTATTTATTTTCTTTCAAATGATTTTTTCTCTTGTTGGTGCTGCATAGAGAAAAAAGTTGTGAGGCTGAAAGGATTCAAGGACATTTTGAGAGCTTATTTTGGACAATGGAGCCAGTTTACTGTACGAGATAAAATGCTTTCTTATCTTAGGCTTGGGCTAATCTAGGAGTTTAGGGTGAATTTAAGCTTCATTAGGTTGATTTTATAAAAATGAATCCACATCACCAACCCTGTTACACTAACTTTAAGGGCTGTTAAAAGTTGATTTCAATACTCCTCCTTTTCGTGAGGAGAAACAGTAAATTCAATCTTGCCTGCTGCCATGCCTGGATCCTCTCCTGCTTGCAGAGTCCTATGGGAATAGAAAGTGGCATTCTCCCAGCAAATGGGGGGGGAGGAAGGGGCTGCCAAACACACAATCACCATGTGGGAGCCTGCTCTGCCTCAGTGCCCTCGTGAATCCCTGCCATGTCACCATACCCAGACCCCTTACCATCCAAAGACTTATCAGTATCCATGTGAGGCCCTACCCTGAAAGGAAAGTTGCAAATGCAGATGCTTGCCTAGCTGAGGGAACTGCTATTTGTGGGCACCATGTCACATTTGTTTCCCAGGTGGAATCAAAAGATTGAGCCCCAACCTGTTCTTTACCATGCCTGCCACCAAACGGAGTTCAGCTGCTCCCTTAAGATCTCTATGGTGTACCTGATGCATAGTGGGTCTTTAAAATCATAATTTTGGCCTTGTACATAACACAAGTATTGTTTTAAACAGATGTTCTTTTATGCTAAGAGATTACATTCTGCATTCTACAATTTATCTCCTGTAAAATTTGCCCATCACTTTTTTCGATAACAGTGAGCCTGTTGTCTACTCCCCTCAGTGTGCTTTCCTTATCGTGCTGGTGTCTGGCTGTGCTACTCATAATTAGTGTCTAGGTCAGTGTTCCCCAAATGGTGTTCTGCGGAACCCCGGGATTCCGTGCAGGGCTGGTACTAACCAATTGGGAGCCCTGGGTGACCACTCAGTTTCAAAAGAAATAAAGAAAAAAAGGAAAAGGAAAAGCATCGGGGACTAACCAGGGAAACCCGGGGGGAGGATTTGGGAGGTCAGGCCGAAATGCAATAGCAGCCCACCCCTAAGACAGGCTCTGTCGGTGGCCTCCAAAGACCATTATTGGCATTTCAATGTCTCTAATGTTAATTTTCTGGTCTGGGAAGAAAGTTCTATCTTGCATCTTTCTGAAGCGACAGGAGTTTCTGAAAACATGTGTCATGCACTTTTTCAGACCATCCTATGCTGATGTCGTTGAAACAGCCCTTGTAGTCCACCAGGGCCTGCAACACCAGTAAGAAGTACCCTCACAGTTTATAGGCTCTTTGGCAAGGTGGTCAGATGGCAAGACAGATGGAATGCAAATTCCCTATTGCCCCAATACAGTTAGGGAAACCCATCACGGCAAAGCCCTTTGCTATATCCTGTACATTTCCCACAGTCACTAACTTTCATAGCACAAGGGTTGCCATTGCTACTCTGATCACAGCAGCCCCCCAATGTAAATTGATTCCCAACTGACCAGTAGTTGTCTGGAATTGCAAGCTTCCACAGGGTTACTGTTGCTTCCACAGGGTTACTGTCACTCGCTTCTCCACTGTGAGAAAGTTTTGCAGCTACAGCTGATCACTCCATAGGTGCAAAACTATGTGGCCACATCAATTTGCGCTTGTCTGGTGCTCATCTCATGGCACAGAACCAGAGTTCCACTGTGTCAACAGGACTGACTGCTGCTAGTATCTGCTGATTGCTTCACTCAAGTGTTTCATATATGTCTGTGTTCATGGTCTCCTCACATTCTTTCTCGCTATGGTGGATCCTAGCTTGGCTCTTGACATACCACACACTGCATAAGAAGTGAGGTGTTTGCTACGATTACTGTAAACCTTTGCAGCTGAATGGGATGCATGCTTGCCCTGGTATGGTGTCTGCAGGATAACCAAGGAAAAAAGGCTGTGAAAAGATTATTTGCTATTGCTTTCAAGCAGAGAAAGAGAGATGAGATTAGTGTTGACCTTAATAAATATGATCTAACCTCACAAGGGAGGGGAGATGATCTCTTGTGAGTTTCAGCAGCAGCCTGTCACCTGCGGATCTACCCGTTCCCACCCCCCCTCCGCCTTAGGCAGTAGAGAGGAAAGGTAGATTGCGAGCCTGTTGCCTGGGCAGTGTAATTGACTAGAACATCTTGAAACAGCTGCCTGCCTCTCCCTCCCTCTCTGGTTCTACAGCTTGCAGGCTTTGCCTCCCTGCAGCAGGGAGGGAGGATTTGGCACACCCCCTCCCCTGCCGACTCCTACCTTCCCCTGCCCCCCCCCCCCCTCCAGGCAGTAGAGAGAAAAGGTAGATTGAAAGCCTGTCGCCTGTGGATCTAGCCTGGGGCAGTGAAATTAACTAGAACTTCCCGAACGGGGCTGCCTGCCTCTTGCCCACTCTCCGGTTCTGCCCCTTGCAGGCTTTGCCTCCCTGCAACAGGAGGGAGGGTTTAGCCGCGCCCCCCCCCCCCCCCCCCCCGCCGCGGCCCCAGGCAGTAGAGGGGAAAGGTAGTTTGAGAGCCTGTTGATGCAGCAGCAGCAGTGTAATTGACTAGAACTTCTTGAAGCGGCTGCCTGCCTCTCTCCTCCTCTCTGCTTCCGCGGCTCGCAGGCTTTGCCTTCTTCTAAAATGGCGGAGGGTTCGGCCCTTGTGGCACTGTTCCCCTCCGACAAGACCCGCCCCTGCCAGAGTACCTCCTGATAGTCCAGCATTTCTGATAATCCGGCACCACCTGGGTCCCAAAGGTGCCAGATTATCGGAAGTCTACTGTATATAGTTAATACACTGGTGCTTAGAGAGAAATGAATTACCTACAGAAAGAAAACAGACTTTACCATGCAGAATTGATATCCTAAAGGTGGTCAGAAAAAAAAGTTTTTCCATCTGAATTTGACAATTCATTGAAATTAAATCATTTTGCAGAGACTGATTTCAATCAGACAGGTAGACTGCCTACGGCTGGCTCTCCAAAAAGCCTATTTGGAGGTCTTCCCCAGAGCTGGTACTTCATTCCTTTTCATACAGTATTTCAAATGTTTTGGTTTCCATTCAGAATCAGAACTGAACCAAATTTTAAACAGAATATCTTTCTCCACCCAGCTCTATTCTCTTGCCCACTCTCCGGTTCTGCCCCTTCTCTATTCTCAACATTAACATCAGTGTTTCCTGAAACTAGTAGCAGTGTATACACATTCATAAGATTACATCCCTAGTATCTAATAAAGAACCCATCAATTACCTTTCAATAGAAAGAACTCTTCCCCAAGTGAACAGGAACTAACAAGAACAATTTTGGCCAAAAAAACACAAACAAAAACCCAACCAACTGCACACCACCAAATTACCCCAGAATCAATCCCAGAACTAGTGCATGAGCTAGCAAAATGGGAGTTTGAGAGGGATATTGGCTGATGAACAAGGAATGAGCTGTGTATTAATGGGGGCAGGGATGACCTCTGAGAGAAGGGCTTACTGAGAAAGTAGGGCAATGAGCTAGTTATCTTAGGTTCCTGTACACAAATGCAAGAAACCTGGGTGTTGGGACTAAAACAGTTCAGTTAAAACTATTCAAAATGAAGGCAGTGAACTTTTGACCCAAGGACTCCATTTTGATCAGAATGCCTGTCAGCAGCTGGAGATTCTGAACTGTGCTGGCTCTTACCAGCCAGGACTGATTTTCAGAACATGTCATCAGATGTTGCATGCCACAGAAGCGATTTAAGGCCCTGTGCAGCTGCTGAGGGGGTGGTTTCTTCCATCTATGCTCCTGTCAGCATCAGACCACAGCTATGATGAGGAAGGGAGAAGAGTTACCATCAATGATCAGTGATCCACCATCACAGAAGTTCTTCGCTGGGATCTCTCTGGAGCTCCTCCCTGAGAGCTTTCAATTAGCTCAAGGGTTGTAAGTCCCAGGCCTCAGCAGTACAGCAACATCCAGCCTAATACCACCAGCAGCTCTGCATGTAACAGGGGTTTACTTTCCTGTCTTCTCTTCTTTTCCTTCTGACCAACGGGAACATTTGGGCCCAGGCTTCATGCCTCCCTGATGAAATCCCTACAGGTATATACTGTTATTTAGTCACAGTTGAATAAGGCTGTTTACCATCATTTGTGTTATTGTTTTAGTTCTAATATGAAATCCCCATTTTTCCCAGTTATTGTAATTTAATTCCCTAATACATCTGTTATCTTATTTTAGTGTCTCCCTCTTTATTTATACATCACACTGAAAGAGTGCACTGAAGGATTACTCCAACCAGTGATAGATTCAGAGGATACAGGCCCCTTTTCCTGCAACAGGGACCTCCCCTGATATAAGGGGTCACTTTTTAATCTCTATTTTCTTAGTTGCTCTTGCCCCTAGGTAACATGGGAAACAAACAAGAAGAATTCGAATTCCTGGCACAATCGAGGAACTAAGATATGAAAGGATATAAATTGTTCAGGAAGGACAGGTGGGGGAGTAAAAGTGGAGGAGTTGCACTGTATGTAAGAGAGCTGAACATTTGCTCAGAGCTCCACCATGAAACTGGAGAAAATCTGTTGAGAGCCTTTGGGTTACGATTAGAGGCGAGAACAATAGGAGTGATGTCAAGATGGGCATCTGCTACAGATCACCAGACCAGGAGGATGAGGTAAATGAGGCATTCTTTGAAGAACTAACAGTTTTCTAGATCACAAGCCCTGATTCTCATGGGGGACTTCAGTCACCCTGACATCTGCTGGGAGTGTGATATAGCAGTGCATAGGCAACCCAGGACATTTTTGGACAGTGTTGAGGAAAAGTTTCTGTTGTAAGTGCTGGAGGAACCATCCAGAGAGTCATGCTCCTTTTGACCTACTACTCACAAATGTGGAAGAATTGATAGAGGAAGTAGTAATAGGGAGCAACCATGGCAGCAATGATCATGAAATGGTTGAGTTCAGGATACAGAGAAAAGGAAGAAAGGAGAGCAGCAGAATATGGACCCTGGATTTCAGAAAAGCAGACACTGACTCCCTCAGATATTGGATAGGCAGGATCCCCTGGAGGTTAATAAGAGGGAGAAAGGGATGGAAAGCTGGCTGTATTTTAAAGAAGCCTTATTAATGGTGCAGAAATAAGCCATCCCATGTGAAGAAGGAATAGCAAATACAGCAGGCAAGCAACTTGGCTTAACATACATTTGTGATGAGTTTAAATACAAAAAGGAAGCTTACAAGTAGGAGGAATGTGGAAAGATGTCTAGCAAGGAATATAAAAAAACATTGCTTGAGCTTTCAGGGATGTAATCAGGAAGGTCAAGCACCACTGGAGACGCAGCTAGAGAGGAATGTGAAGGATAAAGAGAAGAGTTTCTACAAATATTTAGCAACAAGGTGCTTAGGGAATGGGGGACACTTACTGAAGGGAGAAGGCAACTTACTGACAGATGATGTAGAAAAAGGTGAAGTACTCAATGCTTATTTTACTGCTCTGGGCAGAACAGTATGGAAAGCAGGTGAGCAGTCCTCAGTGGTGAAAGAACAGGCTAAGAACTGTTTAGAAAATCTGGACATACACAAGTCCATGAGGCCAAATCTAATGCATCCAATGGTGCCACAAGAGTTGGCTGATGTGATTTGCAGAGCCATTAGTGCAGAGCCATCAGCCATTATCTTTGAAAACTCATGGCAGTTGGGGAAGGTCCTGGACAATTGGAAAAAGGCAAATGTAGTGCCATCTTTAAAAATGGGAAGGAGAACTGGGGAACTACAGATTGGGGAAACTTAGTCCCTGGAAAAATCATGGAGTAGGTCCCCAAGGAATCCATTTTGAAACACTTGGAGGAGAGGAAGGGGATCAGGAACAGTTAACATGGATTCACCAAAGGCTAGTCATGTCTGATGAACCTAATTGCCTTCTATAATAAGATAAAGGGTTCTATGGATATGAGGAAAGCAGTGGAAGTAATATGCTTTGTCTTTAGCAAATCTTTTTTGCTTTCTTGACAACAAGTTAAACTATGGGATGGATCAAATGGACTATAAAATGGACAGAAAGCTGGGCAGATTGTTGCACTTAATGGGTAATGAATCAACAACTTGATGTCTAGTTGGCAGCCATAATCAAGCAGAGTGCCTCATGGGGCTTGTTTTGTTTAACATCTTTGTTAATGATCAGGATGATGGGATGGCCTACACACGAGTTCACAGATCCCACAAAGCTGAGGGGAGTGGTAGATATGATGGAGGTTTGGGGCAGCATCCAAAGTGATCTAGACAAATTGCAGGCTTGGACCAAAAGAAATCTCATTCGGTTCAACAAGGACAAGTGCAGAGTCCTGCACTTAGGATGGAAGAATCCCATACATTGCTACAGGCTTTGGACTGCTGGGCTAAGCAGCAGTTCTAAAAGACACAGACCTGGGGATTACAGTACACTAGAAGATGGATATGCTTCAACAAAGTGAGCCCATGTTGCCACAAAGAGATTTTGGAACAAATTGACAAACTAAATAGTAATGTTACCAGAAACAGATAGCATTTTCATAAGAGTTCTAAAAGAACTCAAATGTGAAAATGCAGACTTGCTATTTGTGGTTTGTAACTTATCCTTTAAATCAGCTTCTGTACCAAGTGACTGAAAGATAACATAATTGGTTGCAAAAGGGTTAACATGGTTTTTGTAAAGAAAAATCATGCCTCACCAATGTACTAGATTTCAATTAGCCTCATTAACACAGGCACTATAATTAACAGGGCTTTTTTTCCTTTTCCCTCTCCCTACTTTTTCTTTTACATATTCTGAGGGTCTCCATTTTTTTCTCCACTCAAACTCATCTGAAAAAGTAGGTTTTGCCCATGAAAGCTCATGATACTATATATAATTTGTTAGCCTCTAAGGCGCCACAGGACTATTCGTTATTAAAGTTACAAAGTAATACAGCTACCCATCTGAGACTTTTGATAAAGTTAATGTAATCTGAACAAACTCTTCAATTCAATATCCGTTTTTGCCATTATTGTACATTTTAATAATATTTTGTGGTGAATTTTGTTCTAAAGTTTCAGTTTAGTAGACTTAAAAAATTTACAATTCTGCCACAAAGAAACAAAAAAGGCCAAGTCAGTCACTTGTTTGTGTTTAGCTGCTGCAGAAATGGGAGAGAATAGCACAGGTTAGTCCTAATTCTAGAGCTGGTCTGACATCAACACTAATGCTTACAAATAAGATAAACAGTTCTCTTTGCCTTGTGGCTGGATGGAAAGACACTGTTTACCAAAATGGAAAGAGATCATATTCAAAAATTGTTATGTAGTTGCTTTCAAAAGTGATTTATTTTAATACTTAAGAAAACATACTAGCATTTCATCAAATCATTTCTATGAACTTACATTGTATGGAAAACTAGAAGATTTACCTGGCATTGCTCAGATACTTCAGGACAGGAGGCTGGAGGTGCGTGGGGTGCTGGAGTCAGGACAAGGTTGTGGGGTGCAAACCAATGTAAGTGGTTTGGGAGATGTAGGTGGACTCAAGGGGGGGATTAGGAGTTAGGAGTCAGAGCAGGAGATGGGGGTGTCCAGCAATCGATCCGGGAGCTGGCCCGAGGTGGCAGGGGCCACCCTGGCTGGCCTGCCAGCAGCTCTGCTCCCTGTGACCTGCTCAGGGTGGCAGGGTCTGTTCTGCCCGGCAAGCCAGTGGCCTTGCTTCCCAGGGCTGGCCTAGGATGGTGGGGTTTGTGCTGCCTACCCCTGGACTAGCCCAGGGCTGTGAGGATGGTGGAGATGTGCTTGCTTGCTGTTCCTCTGTGGTCATTCTGAAGTATAAATGTCCTGGCAATCACAGTCCTCCCTTCCCATTTGATGAAAAACAAATCACATTCCACACACCTCCCATTGGCCTGGTATAACCAACCCTTGACCTTGCTTTAAGTTATAAGAGGAAGCTGCATACCAAATTTGGTGGTCCTAGCTCTTAACATTTAGGAGGCATTCTTGAACAAACGGTTCCATAGATGGACAGAGAGAGAGAGAGACACACAAACCCTCTCAAATATATAGTAGATTAGTAAGCCAGCTGCAGTCCTCGTAGGCGGGTGTGGGAAGTATGCCATTACTTCCCTTTTCCAGTCTAAGCACTAGCCATTAGTATTTATTTGCTTGTTGTTAAGGATAGTTATCTCATAGATTCACCTGTATTTCTATTAGGCAGTTTTTTGATGCACCCAATCTTTACACTTTGTTCTTAGAGAGTATTCACACACATACCATATTATGCAAAATATTTAAAAAGTCAATCCATATTTTAACACAGTAAAATTTCCCTGAGGAAGCCAACTACCTTGAGTAGTCAGCCTTTGTTCTTACATAAGCATTCCTTTTTTCTACTAATACAGAAAAATTTCACACTTTGTAGTCTAGTTTGCACAAATGACAAATAAAAGCAGCTGTAAGAAGTCACTGAATAATAACTGCTACTTAATCTGGTCTATTAAAACTATGGTTTTAGTGCCTGAATGTAGATCAATGCTTCAATAATCCATAGGCTCCAAAAAAAACAGGAACTGAATGAGCAGGAACCGCTTACCTATTTATTACTTCGGTCTTTGTACCAAACTGTTAAAGTGAAATGGCACATAGCAACCTCCTCATTTAACTAAACTCCTGTTAATGATCCCAAACAGACTCCAATCAATTCCGTAATAGTAGTTTTATTAAGAACCAGAAGACACAGAAATAAGGAATCTTCAGCAGTGCTTAATTTATAATGTAAAAGGTGCCAGGGCAAAAGAAATTTTACTTCCATACAGGGGCAGATGACCATTTCGGGGGGCCCAGAGCAGCGTAATTTCATGGGCCCCCCCTTTGCCACACTGCATGCGTGGGGCTTCTTGAAGCGCGGGGCCCGGGGCGGCCGCCCCGCTCGCCCTACCCTATATCCAACCCTGCTTCCATAACTGACGTAGGAACCCCAGAGGTAATGAGATTATGAACTATCAAGCCTACAGATACTAGGGTGCAGCCCTGGCATGTCCTTACAAATTAAGCACTTATATACAGTAATTCCACCAAAGCAAAGACTTTGCTGATGTTGAAAAATGTTCATTAGTAGCAGATAGCAAAACAAATTTCATTAGCAAAAGCGAAGGAATGTAACTGGAAGATTTCAATCTCATACTTAAAATGTATTAAGTGAATAAAAATTAACCATTGTAACTTACACCTGTTGGCTGAAAAATCAGTCCATCAACTTCATGACTGACTTCTCTGGCAAAATTTCCTTCAAGAAGCTGTAAAACAGATGAAAACAAAAATAATCTTTCCAATGTAGAAGAGAGTTTTCAGCTGAAAGATTCCACATTGATACAAGTTTCACAGTTTTTCCAG
Source organism: Pelodiscus sinensis (assembly GCF_052426305.1). Classification (NCBI taxonomy): domain Eukaryota; kingdom Metazoa; phylum Chordata; order Testudines; family Trionychidae; genus Pelodiscus; species Pelodiscus sinensis. Next base: position 65,548,156 of record NC_143054.1, read on the forward strand.
TAACCTATTTTTTTAATAAATAGAATAGCATTTAAACCTTGGGTACTGAATCTGGCCAATATAAAAAATACAATGAAAAACCAGACATGGTAGAATTAAAATAACATATTTATAAATAATACTCAGATAAAAGTAGCAGGGCTGCTTCAAGATAGTTCCAGTTTGAGAAAAACATTAGGGTTAGAAAAACATTAGGGTTGGAAAATATGATGATTCTATATACTGCAAAAGAATACTGGTAACACAAAAGCTGCTCAAGGATGGGAAAAGTCAGATTTCCACAAAAATGCAATTAGTAAAGTTGCTATTTTAAATATATGAAGTACTGCTCTTTTAAAGATTATTAGAGGGCTGTGCTCCATGCTTGCTACGCCACTAACCCCCCTTTCTGACGTCATTCTGTTGCACAGCAGGAAAAACTTTTTTATATATAGAGACATTACGTTTGAAAATAAAACAAATCTTACAATGATTATACGCAAAGTTTTTATAAAGCAGAATCCTTAACTTACCCAGTAAATACTACTGCACTAACTAAAGTCACCATCTGAATTAAGAGAGGTTCTGTAATGTGCATCAAGCAGATTCTGACTTCTGTTGAGTTGAACATCAAGATTTATCCAGTTAAGAGAAATATTTATCAAGACAAATGAAGGGGTCAGTATTTAAATCAAGTAATGGCATAATCTCAATATCTAACTAAATACAGTGAAACCTTTGTAATCCGGCACGCTGTTAACCAGAAAACTTTGTTATCCAGCATTGCCCCCAGCCACAATATTGTCACATCTTCAGGCGCACAGGCCTGGCTTGGTTTACCATGATTGGCTTAATTTTTTTATTTAAGAAATACTAATCATCTTTAACTCAAAATAGAAATGTGAGACCAAATGCCTCACACTACAAAACTACCAATATTAAAAACTTGAGATTTACTATTATTGTCCATTGTTTTTTCCCAGGTTGATGGGACCCTCAGATAACTGGAATTTTTAGATAACCGGAACACCCTAATCTCTGAGCGTGCCAGATAACACAGGTTTTACTGTATGAAGTCTCTGGGAACAAATGACTTATCGGAAGTGGAGAGTCACTATAAATTGTGAAAAATCAGGCCAGTTATATAGGTACTTATTATTTAATTATAAGCTTTAATTCTCTACAAATATCCTATGCTGTCGGCTCCATCAGTAATGTTTGAAAAATAAATTAATAGATCAGTCAAATTATCTCAAGATCAGATAGCACAGCAAAAACAGACATGGCAAGTGTGACTAATTTAAGAAACTCCGAAAATTTTGGTCCAATAGTGCTTCTCTTGCAATGGCTGCCTTTAAATGACTGGCACTACTCAGTAACTAAGGGTATGTCTACACTACAGCACTAATTCGAACTAACTTAATTTGAATTAGTTAATTCGAACTAAGCTAATTCGAATGAATGCATCTAGACCTAAAAACTAATTCGAATTAGCGTTTTGTCCACATTGAGTGGACCCTGAACCGAAGTAAAGGCTGGCCGGAACCAGTGTCAGCAGGGCATCAGGTTAGGACTTAGTGTGTGGAGCTGCAGCCTCAGGCTAGCCAAGGGCTGTGCTTAAAGGGACCCGAGCCCCCACCCCACACAGACAGTTCTCAGGGTTCCCCGCTTGCTGATCTACCTTGCTGAGGGACAGCAAAGCATTTGTGTCTTGGAGTGCTCTGCTTGCCCTCACTCGGGGCACCACGGCACTCTGCAACATGGAACCAGACCTACCCCTGGAGACTCTGCTGCATCTCGTGGACACGTTGCCAGCAGCCTGGCTGCAGTCTCTGCAGGCTGCCATCCGGGAGGACCATCGAGGGGATGTCAGGATCCAGGGGGCCATGTGGGAGAGCTTCCACCCTGAGGAGTGCTAACAGTCTCTCTCGTCTGCCCCACCGGGGGGCTTGTGCCCCATTCTTCCCTCTCCTCCTTCCACTTCCCTAGCCCCCCCTTCCTGATGACAAATAAAAGACACGTATTTTCAAAAATAACAACCCTCTTTATTCAACACAACCGGGGAGGGGGAATGAAACTGTGGGGAGACAGGGGGAAGGAGGCGGGAGAGGGCAGGAGAGAGGTTGGGGGAGGGGAGGGGGAAACCTGGGAGGAGGGAGCTGGAAGGGTGAAGCAAGGGGAAGGAGGGGAAGGGGAAACTCAAGGATCAGGAGTGGGGGTCTCGCTGGGCCAAACGCCTCCAAGCAAGGCGAGGGAGGGGGCCTCAGCGTCCCCGGGGGAATGGGGTGGAGAGTGTGGAGGTTGAGGTGTTGGGTGTGGACATTGAGAAGGAGAGTGTGGGGGTTGAGGAGGAAGAAGTGGGAGGGGGCGGGAGTGGGAGGAGAGACAGTTGTTGGGGGGGGGCAGCAGGTGCAGGATAGGTACGGGGCACCATGCTCTGCAGCAGGGCCTGCAGGTTTGCGTTTCTGGCTCGGTCGGAGCGGAGCTGCAGGTCTGTCCGCATCCAGGCCTCCACGGTGCGGTGCAGGGCTCGCAGGGACCCCAGGTGCTGGTCCCAGTACTCCTGCTCCATGGTGGTGGTCCAGAGCAGGCCGCGGGTGTGGGAGCATGTCCCGGGCAGGGTGGTGCGCCCTGCACGAGCAGCTGGTGCAGCTGTAGAGAAAGAAGAGAAGTGATCAGTTCTCCCTAGGGACACAGTGGATGATGCTAGGCCCCCCCACGACATGACGGCGACCGTGCCCTGCACCATCAGAGCGGTTGTGCTTGTACAGAGGCCATGGTCAGGATGTCTGGCTCTCCTCGGGACTGGGAGCTGCCCCAAGACCGCACCCATGTCCCTGTGCCATGTATAGTGTGGCCAGGGGTGGGGGTGGGGGTGAGATGTCCCCTGCCTCTGAGTAGAGGGGGCGTGTGAAGGGAGAGCATCCTGCTGGGTCCCGCCCTAGGATCGGGAACATGTCAGGTCTCTTCACACACGCATATGTCTACTGGACCACGGCCCCTGGGTGTCACGCAGCTGGAGCCACCTGCCCAAGAGTGGCATGGCACGTGCACAGGTGGCTGCATGATCCATGGGAGGCATGGCCCACACGTGGTCCCTGGGTTCCCTCCCCCCCGGGCAGGGGACAGTGCTGGCACTTACCCAGTATGGCCTCCTCGGATGACCCTGCCGAATCTGGTGCTGAAACTGCTTGCAGTAGCCCCTCTGCTGCACCCGGGTCAGGGCCCTCCAAGTCCCGGCTCGCTGCCTCCCGGGCTGGCCCGGACCGCCCCGCCCCCCAAGAGTCGGTTGAGGGTGGGGATGTAGGGACAGGTGGCAGCCCCTGCTGCGGCGCCACCCCTGGTGGCCCTGGCGTATGCCTGCCGCATCTGTTTCACTTTCAGGCGCACCTCCTCCCTTTTGGGCCATGATGGCCGCGTTCCTCCACCTAGTGCGGAGATCATGGAGGTTGGGGGCCTGCCCCCAAACCTCAATGAGGTCCATGACCTCCGCACTAGTCCAGGAGGGCACACGCCATCTACGGCCCCTGGCTGGCCCTTGGGTGCTAGGGGACTGGGTGGGGGACAGCTGGCTGTCACTGGCTCCCTGGCTCATCGTGGGGCCACTTGGTCAGGGGCAGACTGCTGGCAGGGCTGTCTCTGGCAAGTGCCATCTGGCCAGAGTCTACCCCTTTAAGGGCCCCGGGGGCTGGGGGAAAGGAGAGGAGTATTCCTGGTTTGGCCCACAGTGGGCACCAGGGGGAACCTGGGAAGGGCTAGCCTCCAGCTAGTTCGAATTAAGTGGCTACACAGCCCTTAATTCGAACTACTTAATTTGAACTAGGCGTTAGTCCTCACAGAATGAGGTTTACCTAGTTCAAATGAAGCACTCCATTAGTTCGATTTAAATTCGAACTAGCAGTTTGTATGTATAGACGCTATTAAAGTTAATTCGAACTAACGACTGTTAGTTGGAATTAACTTTGTAGTGTAGACATACCCTAAACTACTACTTAAGGTGAGTAAGAGTATCAGAATACAGCTCTGAGAAAGGAATTCTTGTTAACAGTAACAAAGATTTGTGTCTAATTGTAGCTCACCATGACATAAATAATCAGAATATAAATTTTTATTTCAACTTGTGGCTGTCTGCATGTAATAACCGTATGTGGTGATTTACTTTTTTGCCAGACACACATCACATTTTAAACACCAATATAGCAGTTGAAACATTTATATGCCTTTTATGAAGAATTAATTCATTATTGCTTTCATTATTCAGTTTTTAGAAATAATTTTATTAAAAACATATTTTAAACTAACAGTTCTTAAATGTGATAAAGAACATAATTTTAAGTCTCCTATTGGATATTGAGTGGAAAATGACCCACTGAATTGTTCATTTTCAGTGTTGCAACATTCACATTTAGAATCTGAAGTTCTAGCATGTACTCAGATAATCATACATTTCAAGTGTCTGAAATTTGCAATGAACTCGTGACTAGCAGCTATTCAAATGATTGAGTTTTTTTAATCTTCAAAGGTTGATAAGCAAATGAAAACCCAGTATTTAGGAAAAAAACATTAACAATCTGGAATACTTTATTTACTAAATTCTAGGGGGCTTCACCTACTGCTCGCCACATTTGCCAAAACCCCTCCCCCGGTCACTTTCTTATCCTATGTTTAAAAAAAACCAGAAAGCAACTTTTATCATAGAATCACAGAATCATAGAACACTAGAACTGCAAGGGACCTCCAGAGGTCATCGATTCCAGTCCCCTGCCCTCATGGCAGGACCACACACCTTCCAGATAAACCCTGATGGATGTCTGTCTCACCTGCTCTTGAATATCTCCAGTGATGGAGATTCCACAACCTTCCTAGGCAATTTATTCCAGTGTTTAGCCACCCTGACAGGCAGGAAATTTTTCCTAATGTCCAACCTATACCTCCCTTGCTGCAATTGAAGCCCATGGCTTCCTGTCCTATCATCACAAGCCAAAGAGAACAATTTTTCTCCCTTCTCCTTGTAACACCCTATCATGTCCCCCCTCAATCTTCTCTTTTTTAAACTAAACAAGCTCTATTCTTTCAGTCTTTCCTCATAGCTCATGTTTTAAAGATCTTTAATAATTTTTGTGGCTCTTCTCTGGACCTTCTCCAATTTCTCCACATTTTTCTTGAAATCTGGTGCCAAGAACTGGACACAATATTCCAATGGAGGCCTAATGAGCACAGAGTAAAGCGGAAGAATGACTTATCATATCTTGCTTAAAACACTCTTATTAATGTATCCCAGAATCATTCTTGTTTTTTTTGCAACAGTGTCACACTGTTGGACTCATGTTTAACTTGTCATTCACTATGACCCCTAAATCCCTTTCAGCAGTACTCCTTCCTAGACAATCATTTCCCATTCTGTGTGTGTGAAACTGATTTTTCCTAAGTGGAGTACTTTGCATTTGTCCTTATTAAACTTCACCTGATTTACCTCAGACCATTTCTCCAGTTTGTCCAGATCATTTATGACCCTATTCTCTAAAGTAATTGCAATCCCTCCCAGCTTGGTATCATCTGCAAACTTGATAATCGTACTCTCTATGCCATCATCTAAATCATTGATGAAGATATTGAACAGAACCGGTCCCAAAACAGACCCTTGTGGAACCCCACCTGTTATGCTCTTCCAGCATAGAATCATAGAGCTGGAAGAGACCTCAGAAGGTCATCAAGTTCAGCCCCCTGCTCTAGGCAGGACCAATCCCAACTAAATCAATCCGTCCAGGGCTTTGTCAAGCCGAGACAAACACCTCTAGGGATGGAGACTCCACTACTTTCCTAGGTAACCCATTCCAGTGCTTCACTACCCTCCTTGTGAAATAGTTTTTCCTAATATCCAACCTGGACTTCTCCCACCACAACTTGAGACCATTGCTCCTTGTTCTGCCATCTGTCACTACAGAGAACAGCCTCTCTCCATCCTCTTTGGAACCTCCCTTCAGGAAGTTGAAGGCTGCTATCAAATCCCCCCTCACTCTTCGCTTCTGCAGACTAAACAGACCCAACTCCCAGTCTCTCCTCATAAGTCACATGCTCAAGCCCCCTTATCATTTTGGTTGTCCTCCGCTGGACCCTTTCCAATGTGTCCACATCCTTTTTGTAGTGGGGGGGCCCAGAACTAAACACAATACTCCACATGTGGCCTCACCAGAGCCGAATAAAGGGGAATAATGCCAGCAGATCCAGAGATATCAATGCTCCTCTTAATGGAGCCTAATATGCCATTAGCCTTCTTTGCTACAAGGGCACACTGTTGACTCATATCCAGCTTTTCATCCACTGTAACCCCCAGGTCCTTTTCTGCAGAACTACTACTTAGCTGGTTGGTCCCCAGCCTGTAACAATGCTTGGGATTCTTCCGTCCCAAGTGCAGGACTCTGCACTTGTCCTTGTTGAATCTCAGATTTCTTGTGGCCCAATCCTCCAATTTGTTTAAGTCACTCTGGACCCTATCTCTGCCCTCAAGCATATCTACCTCTCCCCCTAGCTTAGTGTCATCTGCAAACGTGCTGAGGATGCAATCCATCCCCTCATCCAGGTCATCAATAAAGATATTGAACAAAACCGGTCCTAGAACTGAACCTTGGGGCACTTCGCTAGAAACCGACCGCCATCCTGACATCGAGCCGTTGATCACTACCTGCTGGGCCCGGCCTTCTAGTCATCTTTCTATCCATCTCATTGTCCATTTATCCAATCCACATTCCCTTAACTTGCTAGCAAGAATATTGTGGGAGACCGTATCAAAAGCCTTGCTAAAGTCAAGGTATATAACATCCACTGACTTTCCCATGTCCACAGAGCCAGTTACCTCACCATAGAAGCTAATCAGATTGGTCAGGCATGACTTTCCCTTTGTGAATCCATGCTGACTATTCCTAATCACTTTCCTCTCTTCCAAGTGCCTCAAAATGGATTCCTTAAGGATCCCTTCCATGATTTTTCCAGGAACTGAGGTAAGACTGACTGGCCTGTAGTTCTCTGGATCGTCCTTCTTCCCTTTTTTGAAGATGGGCACTACATTTGCCTTTTTCCAATCATCTGGGATTTCTTCCGATCTCCACGACTTTTCAAAGATAATGGCCAAAAGCTCCTCAATGACATTTGCCAACTCCCTCAGTATCCTCAGATGCATTGAGCATGACTGTGAACTGTTAATAACTACTCTCTGAGAACAGTTATCTAGCCATTTATGCACTCATCTTATAGTAGCCTCATCTGGGTTGTACTTCCCTAGTTTATTGATTAAAAAAAAAAGATCATGCAAGTCCGTGTCAAATGCCTTTCTAAAGTCTAAGTATACCACATCCACCACTTCCTCTCTTATCCATAAGACATTGGTTTGACATGATTTGTTCTTTATAAATCCATGCTGGCTGTCACCTATCACCTTATCTTCCAGATGGATTCATTAATTATTTGCTCCATTATCTTCCCTGGCACAGAAGTTAAACTGACTGGTCTGTAGTATCCTGGGTTGTTCCTATTTCCCTTTTTATAGGTGGACAGTATATTTGCCCTTTTCCAGTCTTCTGGAATCTCTCCTGACTTCCATGATTTTTCAAAGATGATAGCTAAAGGCTCACATACCTCCTCTATCAGCTCCTTGAGTATTTTAGGAGGCGTTTCATCAGGCCCTGGTGACTTACAAATATCTAACTTTTCTAAGTAATTTTTAACTTATTTTATTTTAACTTCTAAACCTACTCCATTTCCACTAGCATTCACTATGTTAGGCATCCTGTCAGCATCCATCTTCTTAACAAAAACTGAAACAAAAGTTATTAAGCACCTCTGCTATTTCTTAGTTTCCTGTTATTGTCACTGAGCAATGGGCCTACGCTGTCCTTGGTTTTCCTCTTGCTTCTAATATACTTCTAGACTATAAGAACATAAGAATGGCCATACTGGGTCAGACCAAAGGTCCATCCAGCCCAGTATCCTGTCTACTGACAGTGGCCAATACCACGTGCCCCAGAGGGAGTGAAACGAATAGGTAATGATCAAGTGATCTCTCTCCTGCCATCCATCTCCACCCTCTGACAAACAGAAGCTGGAGACACCATACCTTAACCATATTGGCTAATAGCCATTAATGGACTTAACTGCCATGAATTTATCTAGTTCTCTTTTAAACTCAATTATAGTCCTAACCTTCACAACCTCCTCAGGCAAGGAGTTCCACAGGCTGACTGTGTGCTGTGTGAAGAAGAACTTCCTTTTATTTATTTTAAACCTGCTGCTCATTAATTTCATTTGGTGGCCACTACTACTTATATTATGAAAAAAAGAAAACAACTTTTCCTTATTCTTTCTCTATACCACTCACGATTTTATATGCCTCTATCATATCCCCCCTTAGTCTCCTCTTTCCATGCTGAAAAGTCCTCATCTCCTTAATCTCTCCTCATATGAGACCCATTCCAAACCCCTAATCATTTTAGTTGCCCTTCTCTGAACCTTTTCTAATGCCACTATATCTTTTTTGAGATGAGACCACCACATCTGGATGCAGTATTCAAGATGTGGGTGGACCATAGATTTATATAAGGGCAATAATATATTCTCCGTCTTATTCTCTGTCCCTTTTTTAATGATTCATAACATCCTGATTGCTTTTTTGAATACCGCTGCACAGTGCGTGGATGTCTTCAGAGAACTATCCATGGTGACTCCAAGATTTCTTTCCTTATTAGTTGTAGCTATATTAGCCCCCATCTTATTGTATGTATAGTTGGGGTAATTTTTTGCAATGTATATTACTTTACATTTATCCACATTAAATTTCATTTGCCATTTTGTTGCCCAATCACTTAGTTTTGTGAGATCTTTTTGAAATTCTCCTTTGGTCTTAACTATCTTGAGCAGTTTAGTATCATCTACAAACTTTGCCAACTCACTATTTACCCCTTTCTCCAGATAATTTATGAATAAGTTGAATGGGACTGGTCCTAGGACTGAACCTTGGGGAACAGAACTAGTTACCCCTCTCCATTCTGAAAATTTACCATTTATTCCTACCCTTTGTTTCCTGTCTTTTAACCAGTTCTCAATCCATGAAAGGATACACTTGCATGCTCTATCTTTCTAGTGTTCATTAGGAACTGAATTTAAATGGGGGTCAAAAACATGGATGCCATTTTGGGAGGGCAGGAATAAGGGTTCTGAAGCCACTCATAGCAGAATGCTGTTCGCTCTTCTTTCCTTTCTCCTCACTATGAGAAAGCAAGAGGAAAGTGCACTTCTGGCTGGGGAAGGGGAGGTTTTGTAAGTGATGCAAACCGTATACTTTTCTTTCACTCTCTCATAGGGAAGGGAAAGAAGAGCAAGCATTATCCCAGTTATAAGAGGATTCGGCCTCCTCCACACCTCCCAAAGTGGCATGCCAAAAACAAATATTTTAAGGATTGAAGACAATCCCACATTAAAATTATGTCATAATTTCTCAAACTTCACAGTTGCCAGAATATTTCAGTATAATATTCCTATGTAAAAGAAGCTGATTTTGAAAGAGAGACCTTTGAGAACAATATGACATCAAGAAGGACAAAAAAAGATTTCCTTCCTCCCTTCCAAAGGTCATCTTTAAAAACCTTAAAAAACAACAAATAGTCTAGCAGCATGTTAAAGACTAACAAAACATGTAGAAGGTTCATGAGCTTTCGTGGGCAAAACCCACTTCTCTGGATGACTACAGCATTAGAAGTCCAGATCGAAGAATAAATAAGAGAGGGGGTTGGGGGGAGAAAAGGAGGGCAGGGGAAGGGAGAGACTGAGTAGATGATTCAACTCACTGTCTCTCTCTTTTTCCCCTCTCCTTTTCTCTATTTTTCCTCCCCACCCCCACCCCATTTATTCTTGAATCTGGACTTCTAATGCTCCAGTCATCCGAAGAAGTGGGTTTTGCCCATGAAAGCTCATACCACCTTCTACATGTTTTGTTAGTATTTAATGTGCTGCTAGACTATTTATTGGGGTTTTTTTAAAGTTTTTTCTGTTACAGACTAACTTGGTTACCCCTCTGAAGCTTTTAAAACCCTCATGGTCTCTGCTGATACAAAAATAACGTCTTCCCTTCTTACTATACTTGCTAATTTTTCTCTCACTTGTTCTATCTGTAGAGACGTACAACTGATGAACCACTTGTTCTGTGATTTATGGAAGCAGCAGACTCCTTAGTGAGTTATTTTATCTCTTAGTACAATTTGGGAAGCTAAGGTATGATGAAAAGGAGCAACAGGCCAATTATCTTGTCTACTATTACTATGATAGAAAATACCTTCCACATTATGCTGATTAACCAATCCAAAGAAAACAAATTAATAGATAAAAGGATTAAAGTTTGTTTAATAAAGTAATCTTAGTGGTGCTGGGTTAATAGGATCTTGCCATGAGGATTTTGTGTTATGCTGAGACTGCTTGTATACTGAAGAATGCTGAGACTGCTTGTATACTGAAGAATATAAAAAAGTGTCTAAAACATTTGCTGTTATGTTTAGCAAGATTCTAAAAAACAGCAGCATGAACAAAAAAGGAGTGCTTGGATGATGAGTGAGCTTATATAAAATATTTTTTCACTATCAAAATTTTAATATTACTTTTTAGTTGTATAGCCTTCTAATTGTAGATACGCAAGATTCATCTTTAAATAAGCCTCCTATCTTCCTGTTTAATTTACCAAACATGTTAACATTTCTAATTAACTTGAACAGTATAATCTATTTAATCGGCACCATGATAAATGGCACACCTGCTTAACTGGGATGACTGCCAGGGAACAAAAAAATGCAATGCATTTCAATGATGCTTCGTGCAAAAAAGATAAATGATGCACACAACCCAGTTTTGCTGGTAGGCTATTCTTAGTAGTTTACTGGTATGAATTTCCACCTGTGAATTATTTCAGGTAGTTTTCTGCTCTAGACTGAAAGCTAAAAAAGGACATATTTCCTTCATATGATTTACTATTTTAATCCTTTTTATTATTCTTATTTTATAAAGCAGTTCATGAATGAAAATAATTGTTCCAGCCAATATGAAAAAACTGCTTTTGGTTTGCTGAAAACAACTCTGTAACTGTTTAAAATATATGAGTCATGTGTAGACTTGGCAGAATTTGATTTTAATTTTTTTATAATATCAACAGATATCATCTATGTTTATTTAAGCATTTTTTCTATGTATTGATTTACAGTATATTTTCCACTGTTGCTGAAAATTATGGGAGTGAATCAAACAATACTATAATGGCAAACAATGAGAGACAAATAATTAAAACTTTATAAACTGTCAGAACAAACTGTTATCACATGTAAAAATCTTTACTCCAACAAATCATACCTCTTTTTTTCTATTAATTGACTAGTCCATTTGTAACAACAGTAATTCAAGTAGTTAAATCACTGCATCTAGCAAAAAAAAGTTTTACTTAGCCTATCCATAAATTTAGATGACCAAAGAATTTTTTAAATTTTTTTGTGTACAGTGGAACTGAAGTTTACCAATGCTTACCAATAAAAATACATCCTTCCTAGCATAGTCATGAGACAAGAAAACTTGTTAAAAAAAAGATTTTTCTTAAATATTGTGATCCGCAGCAAAATTATTTAATCAGTTTGTAAAAGTAAATGTTATGGCCTGATTTTGATGAAAATTTCTCTAAGCCAGTGGGACAAAGTTTCCTGAACAGCAAGAATGTGAATCATCGGGTTCCTGGGCCCCTATTTCTTCATTGGAATTTAAAAAAAAAATCAATTTGATGACAATGACAGAGAAAGACACACACAGATTCTCTTTACTCTCCTACAGGATGTTTTGCAGGCGAAAGCATTCCAAATCAAGACAATTCTGTCAGTGGTTTGGTAGCTCTGAGCTAAGACACCCAACTCTTGGGGATTTTCAGAGGTGATTTTATATGACAGAAATATAAAGGAGTTTGAAAGTTCCGGTCCATGCTCAAATTCCTTTCCTGTCTCTTCCTTGCACATTTAAAAATATATATACACACACATTATGAAACTGTAGATTTCTACAAAAAAATCTGCTGGATATAAAGTATTTATTAACTTATTTGTACTTAGAGGTTTTTCTATACAATAATTTAATTAAAGCACCATAACCAAGATTTTATGAATAAGGTGTTAAGTTACATCATGTAACAGTCTCATAACTATTAGCTATTTTGTTTAAAGTTCTGTTGCAAATAAAATAATTGTTTCCCAGTAAGTACCAATGATTGCTATGACTGCAAAGAGTTTATCATATAGAAAATTTATTTTACATTCATTTTATGAGACAAATAGGGATCTGTGACTTTCCCACTCAATTTCAAAACTGCTGTAGGCTAATAATTCAGTTTTAACCCAAGCTCGTGCCAATGTTGTACGTATCAACCCTTAGGTATTATTACAGAGCCAAGTTCAAATTCCTCATTTTTTTCTTCACTTCATAAGGAATCCTGTGGGGGAGAGGACCATTTCTTCAAAATATTAGAGGTAAAGCCTTACCTTGCCTGTTTTGTGAAAATAAAAATCTCAGGGGCATAGATGTGTTAGTCTGTAATTTTAAAAACAATGAGTAGTCAGTCCTTTGGCACCTTAGGGTACGTGTAGACTACATTCCTCTTTCGAAAGAGGAATGTAAAATGAAGGAAATTGAAAATGCAAATGAAGCACATATTTACAAATCTCACGCTTTCATTTGCATAATTGTCTCCAATCACTTCTTCGAAAAAGGTTATTAAAAAAAGTCTAGAAACGGTTCTTTGGGAAAAAAACCAACCCTTTTTTGAAAGAACCCTTATTCCTGAAAAAATGGGATTTACAGAGTTCTTTCATAAAAGTGGTTTTTTTTTTTTGAAAGAACCACGTCTAGACTGCTTTTTTTTCCCAATATAATCTTTTTCGAAAAAGCAATCGGATGCGATTATGCAAATGAAGTGTGAGATTTGTAAATCTGCGCTTCATTTGCATTTTCAATTTCCTTCATTTACATTCCTCTTTTGAAAGGGGATTGTAGTCTAGACACACCCTTAGAGACTCACACACACACACACACACACAGTAATATAAGCAAAATCCACTTCTTTAGGTGAGATGAGCTTGATTGGAGGGAAAAAAGGGGGACCCTCAGAAACTTATGAAAATAAGTAACATTTTCATTAGTTACACCAGTTGAATATTGTTTGTGAAATGGTAACTATGCAACCAAAAACAATATTCATTAATTAAACAATTAAAATACTGAAGAAATTATCAGATAGTACAATGATGGACACCCATGAAATACCTTAGAAAGATTAGCTTTCCAGGTTAAAAAAAAATCATAGCTCTGCATTTCCTGAGTATCTAACATTTAGTTGGGAGATAATTAAAACATCCTTGTAATATATTTACCCTTTATTTACTAATACATACTCTCAACCTTAAACTCATCTGAACAGTTTGCTGGCTGGAAATTTCTTTGACTTTTACAAAACTATTACATTGCATTTATGAAAACTAAGTAAACTGAAAAAAATGCTATTGAATAATATTTCTAATTATCTGAAAATTAGGAATGTGGCAGGTAATTAGTTAATCAATTACCCAGTAGTAAGCATCACCCAGCAACATTGCATAGAGGGAAAGGGAGGAGGGAGCAGAAGCTGGGGTGAGGTAAGGGCTACCAGCTCCCAGCCTGCATGGACTAGTAGGCTGGATGTCAGCTCACACAGGGCAGAAGCAGCTGCTGTTTCTCTTTCCACACACCTATGCAGGTTGAGACCCAGCAGCCTCCTAACCCCCATTGCTGCTTTGGTCCCATCCCCCCAGCCAACCATTTAATCAGTTAACCAGTTAAATTTAACATTTAACTAGTTTACTAAGTAAACAGGATTTTACATCCCTACTGAACACATGTAGCATCAACTTTAAAACTTTTGTTAATATTAACTTTTAAGAGCTATTTGCCAGTACACAGTGCTTAAATTTATAGTAGGGCTTGCCAGGGCTGAATCCCAGCACCTCTGTACTTCATGCATCATTTATGAAAGCAAAAAAAAAAAAAAAAAAAAAACATTGCTTCAGCCCCAGCACCTCTTTCTTTACAAATTAATCACTGCTAGTACACTACAGCAGCTCTAAACAGCCAGAGTACCAGTACCAGCCAGATAAACTGGGTTTAGGGATGATGACATCAACAGCACTATGCAAAGAAACTAAGTTCCATTTCATTTGCAGCTGTCTTACTGATTTAGAGGAGATGTTACATGAAATGAGGAACTGTGCTCTGCTCCAGTTTATCTGCTGTTTAAGGATATCTTTATGTACATAAGAACATAAGAACGGCCGTACTGGGTCAGACCAAAGGTCCATCTAGCCCAGTATCCTGTCTGCCGACAGTGGCCAGCACCAGGTGCCCCAGAGAGGGTGGTCTGAAGACAATGATCAAGCGATTTGTCTCCTGCCATCCCTCTCCAGCCTCCGACAGACAGAGGCCAAGGACACCATTTTATCCCCGGGCTAATAGCCTTTTATGGACCTAACCTCCATGAAATTATCTAGCTTCTCTTTAAACTCTGTTATAGTCCTAGCCTTCACAGCCTCCTCTGGCAGGGAGTTCCACAGGCTGACTACACGCTGTGTGAAGAAGAACTTTCTTTTATTAGTTTTAAACCTGCTCCCCATTAATTTCATTTGGTGTCCTCTAGTTCTTCTATTTAGGGAACTAATAAATAACTTTTCTTTATCAGCCCTCTCCATACCACTCATGATTTTATAGACCTCTGTCATATCCCCCCTCAGTCTCCTCTTTTCTAAACTGAAAAGTCCTAGTCGCTTTAACCTCTCCTCATATAGGACCCGTTCCAAACCCCTAATCATTTTAGTTGCCCTTTTCTGAACCCTTTCCAAGGCCAAAATATCTTTTTTGAGGTGAGGAGACCACATCTGTACACAGTATTCAAGATGTGGGCGTACCATAGTTTTATACAGGGGCAGTAAGATATTCTGGGTCTTATTTTCTATCCCTTTCCTAATAATTCCTAGCATCCTATTTGCTTTTTTGACCACCGCTGCACACTGTGTGGAAGTTTTCAGAGAACTGTCCACGATAACTCCAAGATCTCTTTCCTGATTTGTCATAGCCAAATTAGCTCGCATCATACTGTACATATAGTTGGGGTTATTTTTCCCCGATGTGCATTACTTTACACTTATCCACATTAAATTTCATTTGCCATTTTGTTGCCCAATCACTCAGTTTGGTGAGATCTTCTTGGAGTCCCTCACAATCTGCTTCTGTCTTGACTATCCTAAACAGTTTGGTATCATCTGCAAACTTTACTACCTCACTGCTTACCCCTTTCTCCAGATCATTTATTAATAAGTTGAAAAGGATTGGTCCCAGGACTGACCCTTGGGGTACACCACTAGTTACCCCCCTCCAATCTGAAAATTTACCATTTATTCCTACCCTTTGTTTCCTGTCTTTTAACCAGTTCTCAATCCAAGAAAGGACCTTCCCTCTTATCCCATGCCCATGTAATTTACACAAGAGCCTTTGGTGAGGGACCTTGTCAAAGGCTTTCTGAAAATTCAAGTATACTATATCTACTGGATCCCCCTTGTCCGCATGTTTGTTAACCCCTTCAAAGAACTCTAACAGATTAGTAAAACAGGATTTCCCTTTACAGAAGCCATGTTGACTTTTGTCCAACAAATTATGTTCTTCTACATGCTTCACAATTTTATTCTTTACTAAGATGTACCTATCTCATGTCCCCTGACAGTACACAGTGAAACCGAGGCAGCAGTGTCGCATGGAGCTTTTATGCCCACTGATGCCCACTCTAGCATGCAACTAAAAAAAATATATATATATATATATATATATATAGCTTTTGTCCAGAACACCTAGTCAAAAGGGATACTGGTGGCTCTGGTTGCACTGCTGAATAGGCTGTTGACTGTCTGGTCAGCAGTACTTCACAGTGAGCTGGCAAGCTTCCTTGCTAGACTTTGAATTGTGCGGCTCCCAGGAAGCTAGTGGTACGTCCCCTCAGACTCTTATGTGTAAGGGGAAGCCAGGAGACTGCACATGCTGCTCCTACCTCCTACTTCTAGTGCCACCCCCACAACTGCCACTGGCTGGAAACTGCAGCCAATGGGAGTGGCAATGCACACCTCCGCTGAGGAGACAGAAGGGGGATGTGCCACTGCTTCCAGGAGCTGCTTGAGGTAACTGCTCCACAGAGTCCCTTCCTGCACCCCAAATCCCTGTCCCCACTCCTGCTCTACAAACCGTTCAGTCCCAACTCAGATCATCATTCTAGATTCCAAGCTCTCATCCCCACCTCAGAGCCTACATTCCCAGCTGGAGCCTCTGAGCTATCCCGGTGAAAATGAGCAAGTGAGGGTGGGGAGAGTGTCGTGTGGTTTGGATTTTGGAGATGAGAGGAGCCAGTAAAAATACCTGATAGACAGACTCTTGTTAACTTTATTATGCACAGAATAGTTAAGGAAAGCAGTGCACGGTTACAGAGATCTATTTCAATACACAGGATCATTAGTAAAGACAATAATATAACACCTACAGCTAGGACAATACACAAGATACTTGATTTTAAGGACACTTATTTCTATAAATCACACAAACACAGTTCCACCGCTAAGAACTTACAATTCTCAGATGATTGGATGATTTTCAGATGATTGTCAGATGGGAGGTCATGGCCTTGTTGTTTCCCCATGCACAGAGGCATCCACAATGCATCAGTCAGTAGGAACAGGCACAGCTTTTAGTTGCAGCAAATAAGGAAGTGGAGTCCTCTTACCCCAATCCCTCCCACCGATTACCTTTTCTACCCCTATTTTATAACAAAGCGAGACTTGATATGGTCGTTCTAGTGAAATCTTCCAATTAATCATCTACTGTGTATGCCCCTCTTTTGTACACATCCTGCTAATCAAACTACACTATACTTAACTCTATAGCTGTATCAGTGATTTTGCTCCTTAGCATTGTTAGGTCCTAGTACCAGGTTACTCCCAATGTTCTTGGCACGGTTTCTCTATACCAATACTCTCAGAGCTCTATTGTTTCATGCACTCCGGACTTTCAAAGCTCAATCCTTGGCCTGGCCCGGCCCACGTGCTTTCTTGCACTAGGCTCTAATCAGGCCTGGTTTGCCTTATTAGAAGCCTCACTTTGTTCAAGGCAGCCATTGCTAGTCTGGTCCATGCAGTACCGGACACCACAGACATTATTATTCTGGTCAAGATGAGGTTGTCCAGGCTCCCCTACAGGGGAGCCAGGGATGGGGAATTGAGTGAATAGGGGTGTGCTACAGAGAAGGAATAGAGCATGGGCAGGGCCTCAAGGGAGGGATGAGGCAAGGGTGTTTGGTTTTGTGCTAGTAGAAAGTTGGCAACCTTAAAAGAACCTTTCGAAAGCAGTGACACCTGAGCCACGTAATCAGTAAGATACATGTAGCCTCCCTCAGATCCTTTAGTATTACAACCAATAGAATTATTGCATGTATTATATCATATAATATTATTCAGGAATTCTCTGAGTTATTGACCTAACAATATCTGTAACCTGTGTAATCAAAACAATACAAGTCATTAATCTTTAATTATAACCTAATTTCTTCAAATATAGCCCCCATGCACAAGACTGCAATTAATTTTTAGTTATAAGTTTGAAGACACGGGGTTATTCTACTGTTAAAAATAACTCAAGACAAAGAAATAGTGATAGCTGATACATGTCTTAAATGATCTAGCTTATTTTAATTAATGGATTTATTTGTAAGATTTCTCAAAATTAATTCTGTGCTCAAAGAAAGAGCACTGCAAGTCTGGAGAGGACACATTTTAGTTTTTCATAAGAGGTTTAATCCCTTCTTTAGATGCAAAATGAAATGGAAAATAAAATATGATGGTGTGACCACTGCCGCCTCTACATTGTTATTTATATGGACACAAAAATTGTATCACTAAAAATCTCTCTCTTTTTTTTAAAGTTACCTAAGCTTTGTTAAACTAAGAATTTCTTTTACCGGGGTAATGGATTACCAGATCAAAATAATTCTTTTATCTAAATGTTAAAAATATTTACTTTTTTGTTGCTGACACTCTGAAAAATTCTAATATAGGAAAACATCTCATGGATTTTTTCCATTCATGTGTGAAATATATTTTTATGTATATGAGGCAATTACAAATATGCAGCACCAAAAGAAAGACTAAAGCTAGTTGTGGGTGCTCCTCTAATCAGCTGGGCGGCATTTGAATTTTTCCTGAGAAGTGGCACAAGCACACAGTTTACAAGGAACACTGGACATTAGTACAACATTAAAAGAATATATTTACACCTGCATCTAATAGTGTACATGAAAAAATAAAATAAGTTATGAAATTTTAATGTTAAGTATCTTTAAATTTAGTTGCAAATTGAAAAATTAATCCTTAGATCTTAACTGTTTGACAAAAATTAGTCCTGCAGTCTTAGATAGTTCCTCACTAATATCCTTTTAGGTACTTTCTATGTGAATTAACTTTTAGCCAGCTTTTAAAGACATTTATTTTGTATAATGTTTATAGTCTTTAACATCCCTTAATAAGATTTGGCATACATGCTAATGAAAGACTGCCAGCATTTACTGTTTTCGATCTAAAAATGAGGAATCTTACTATAATTCTAGATTTTCTCAAACATATCATAGTTTGCAATGCAATATGCAAATATTATTAGCATTTTGTATTACATAAATAAAAAGGAAGCTAGTAATCCTCTCTGTGCACTTCCTTCCTTTTCCCGGACCTCTTCACCCTCCAATAAAGAAACAGACCTGGATACCATCCTTGAAAAACATCTGCTGTGTGGGTGTTTTGTTTGTTCTACTAAACTAGTTGTCCTTGCCTTATAGGTCCTATACCACTGACTTGGTCTCCTCTGCCTTCCTCTATCACATTTCCTATTTACCAATGGCAATGGCCTCAATACCTGTTTCATCACCTTTTCATATCCATGCCTTCCTGCAAGCTGCCCTCTATTTTACAAACCTCAAGATAAAATTGATTTATTCCCAAGTACATGCACCTGAGGCATTTAAAAATCCATGTTGAAGTTTTATACCCATGGCAGGAAACACATCCTTTAACACCTACTGTTTTAACAATATGTAATAATACTGATGATGAATGCATTTGAATTAATTTAATATATGCTTGATATTAAGATGAAATTTTTTCATCATATTCTTTATTAACCATTAAGACATACTACTGTTTTTTTACCTCTTATGTCTGTAGAAAGAAAACTCTTTAAATAAAGGAACTCTGTGTTATATTCTAATTACAAGGTCTTTTCAGTGGATTTCTTACTTATGTGGGCAATACCTCCTGGAATCTGATTTGGATAAATGAAATTTAAATGTTTATATGAATCATCTTCTTCTTGAAATCCAGCTAGAAATTTTATGGAAAAACTCTCCATGCAAGAAAAAAATGGTTACTTACCTTTTGTAATTGTTCTTTGATGTGTGTTGCTCGTGTCTATTCTATGTAGGTGTGCGCGCACTTAGCAGTACTTGTTAGGCAAGCAGGGGATCCCCCTGGAGTAGCACCATTATATACCCCTCCTAGCCCTCCAGCCCCTCAGTTCCTTCTTACCGGACTACTCTGAAGAAGGGGAGTCGGGCAGGATTTGTAATGGACATGAGCAACACATCTTGAAGAACAATAGTTACAAAAGGTAAGTAACCATTTTTTCTTTGACTGATTGCTCATGTCAATTCCATGTAGGTGACTCTAAAGCAGAAACCCCAGGAAGCAGGGTTGGAGTTCTAATCTTCCACTGAGCAGAGGACATCCCTACCAAGAGCTGCATCCTCCCTAGCCTAGTGAGCCAGTGCATAATGATTGGCAAAGGTATGAACCAAAGACCGTGTGACAGCCCTACAGATGTCCAGGATAGGGACATGAGCCACAAAGGCTGTAGAGGAGGCTTGCACCCTACAGAGTAGGTGTTACGGGAGGGGCTGGAACTCCAGCCAGAGTATAACACTCCTTGATGCAGGAAGTTATCCATGATGCATGAGGAAATCCTCTGGGCAGAGACCAGTTGATCCTTGAACCTCTTCACGATTGCCACAAACAACTGTGGGGACTTACGAAAACTAAAGTGCTTCTAACATCTAGAGTGTGTAAAGCCTGTTCTTTGCCCAAGGCATGAGGATTGGGATAAAAAAAATGGGAGAAAAATGTCCTGAGACACATGAAACCAAGACACCACCTTTGGCAAGAAGGCGGGGTGGTGGCATAGTCTGACCTTATCCTTGAAAAAGACGGTGTAAGGGGGGGGGGGGGGTCCTCAGGTAAGGGCCCTTAACTCTGAAACACGCCTGGCCGATGTTACAGTCACCAAGAACAACACTTTCCAGGAAAAATGTAGCAGTGAACACGTGCCAGAGGCTCAAAGGCGGGCCCTAGGAGTTTGGTCAGAACCAAGTTAAGGTCCCACTGAGAAACGGGTTGACAGATATGTGGGTAAAGCCTGTTCATCTCCTTCAGAAACCAATGGACTATGGGGTCCCCAGAGCCTGGGTGAAAAGCAGAAATTGCTGCCAGGTGGACTCTAATTGACAAGGAGGATAGCCCCTGGACTCTGAGATCCAGGATTTAGTCCAGGACCAGCAGGACATGGGCATCCATACGAAAAATTCCCTTCTGGGTAGCCCAGATAGAGAAACACTTCCATTTAGTCAGGTGGGTGGCCCTAGTGGAATTCCTGGTGCAGTTCCTGCACCTGCTCTGAGCACTGCAGCTCCGCTGCTGTCAGCCTTGGAGCTTCCAGGCCATTAGGTGTAGGAATTGCAGGGCCGGCAGTAAAGCCTGCTGAAGTCCTGCATTATCACATCTGGATACAGCGGGAGAACAATAGGCCTTTTACAGGAGAGGCACAGCAAGTATGTGAACTAGTGCTGTGTGGGCCACCCCACCTCTATGAGAATGAAGGAAGCCCTGAACTCCCAAGCCCTCAGGGGCACCTTGTATACCAGCAAGAATGGGAGGAACGCGTAAAGCAGACCCTCGGGCCAGGGGGCGAGGAGGACATCTCCCAGAGACCTGCAGCCCAGCCCCATGAAGGAGCAGAACCTAGGGCACTTCCTGTTCTGAGGGGTCACAAATAGCTCCAGGAGAGGAAACCGACACTTGCAGAAGATTTGGAAGGCTACATCCCTGCTGAGAGACCACTTGTGGCTGGTGAAGGACCTGCTCATCTGGTCTGCCAGAGTACTGAGAGTCCCAGGAAGGTAGGAAGCAATTGGGTGAATACCCACTCCAATACACAGGTCCCAGAGCCAGAAGGCTTCCTGACACAGGGAAGAGGAATGAACCCCACCCTGCTTGTTTATATACGAAATCGCCCTCGTGGTATTGGACAGGCTCAGAACCATTCTGCCACTGAGGTAGGGGAGAAAGGCTTGACATGCAGGACAGATAGTCTGCAACTCCCTGACATTGATATGCAGGAAGAGTACCTCCCATGTCCACAAGTCGCCGAAATGGGCTCCCCTACAGGTGCCGGATGTGTCCGTCACCAAGGGTGCATCTACACAGCACCCTAAATTTGAAATAAGATACACAATTTGCACTATGCAAATTGCGTATCTTATTTCAAAACTATTTTGAAATAGCTTATTTTGAAATTTGGCACATCTACATAGCACCAAATTTTGAAATAATGTGCTATTTCGAACCATCCCTTATCCCTCGTGCCACGAGGTTTACCGGAATGGCGAAATAGCACGACCGTTATTTTGAAAACTATTTTGAAATAACGGGCGGCTTCTGTACACATGGAGTAGCTATTTCGAGTTACCTCTAGTATCCTGAAATAGGCATGCAGTGTAGACGTACTCCAAATGAAGGGTTGGCAGAGGCCTGGAGGACGGAACTCCAGCACAGACCACCTCCTCCTGGGTCCACCAGTCCAGAGAGCAAAGGACAGTGGAGGGAACTATCACCACCCTGTCCCCAAGGGTGGAGGGATGGACTGTGGGCCTGTGCTAACTACAACTGCAGCGGGTGCCGGGTGCATGTGAAGCCTTGCATGCTGTATTACATAAGTATAGGTGCCATAAGGCCCACGAGGCACATTCAGTTCCTGGTTGTGGTCACTGAAGATGTTCACAGAGCCATGATGGCTTCCCTGGATGGTCAAGAAGCAGGACCAGGGCAGAGAGGCCATGGCTGACAGAGTCTAGGCAAGCCCCCATGAACTCTATGATCTGTGTGGGGACTTGAGTAGACTTGGCCACATTCAGGAGCGTCGAGAAAAGGTCCTACACCATGGAAATATGAGCTAGCACCTGGTCCAAGGAAGGGCTCTGCACAAGCCAGTCATTGAAATAGGGAAACCCCTGAATACCGCACTTCCTCAGGAAGGCGGCAATAATGGCCATGTGCTTTGTAAAAACCCGAGGGGCTGAGAAAAGGTCAAAGGGGAGGGCTGTGAACTGATAATGCTTCCAGCCTATAGGAACTGCCTGTGGTGAGGGGGTGATAGAGATGTGAAAATAAGTATCCTATCCTTTAGATTGAGGGCAGCATATCAGTCTCTGAGATTGGGGGAGGGAATGATCAACACCAATATCACCATCTTGAACTTGGCTTTGGCAATGAAGGCGCTGAGGTACATGATGTCCAGGATGAGTCAAAACACACCCTTCGCTTTGGGAACCAGGAAATACCGGGATTAAAAACCCTTACCCGTAAACTCCTGGGGGACCACTTTGGCTGCTCTTAGGCTTAGGTGCTGCTGCACAACCTCCTACAGGTGTAGATACATCTAACTGATCTCTGTGTTAATCATAAATTTCTGTATTAAACATTTTCTCATTGAAATTTTTATTTTAACTTTGTATCAAGTCCTGTTAGCTTTGTATTAAGTCTTGAGCTTTGTATTAAGTCCTTTTATATAGAAATGTTGTAGATTTTCATATAGAACATAGACATTTTGTATTACAAAGTTTCTATGTAAAAAAAGTATCTTGTCAACTTTGTACCCCCTTTTTGCTTAATTGATTGCCTTGTTGAGTGAATGAGGTATGAATGGAAAAGGCATGAAAGGCAAGCATCTCTGGGCACTTGCAACAGTTGGAGAGGGGATGGAAGCCAGACCCAAGAACAATGAAACTTGTGAAGTGGGCTCATTGAAAGTAAACTGGACATATGGATGCCTTGGGAGTCAGCAGCAAGTGCCTGCTTTTGGAAGGTGAATGTGGCAGCATTGAGACACCAATCAAAAGAAGGCACCACAGGTCTAACTGCATATGCATATGACGACTCTCACAAAGTATGCATATACATGTGATGACCAACTGGTGTGGATCTGCAGGAGAGGGAAAACAATACAAATCTAAGGCATCTTGTAGGGGGACCCCACGTCTTGTGTTGTCAACATCAGAGCATCGATCTGGATCCGCAGAAGCCCAGCTCCACTCCTCCCCCATCTAACTCACCAGGCCAGTGCAGTTAGGGGGAGCAACTATTAGTAACAACAAGACAGTGCGTGCTTGTGTGTGTGTGACAGAGTGCATGAACGTAATCTATCATATGCACATGATAAGTGTTGATTGATATATGTGCTACCAATAAATGTGGCATTTTGCCTTTCCCCAGTGAAAAGATTCAGTGCAGTACTTTTAAGTATAACACAAGAGATGCTTATGAGAGAGGTCCCTAAAGAGGAACAGGGCAGTGAGGTGAGAGGGAGGAGGCAAGAGGAAGGGGATGGCATATCCCCACGGTCCGAAGTGATGGACTCACAGGCATGGTAGAAAGGGAATAAGCATTCCAAGAACCAGAGAGGTGAGGCAGCTAGGCTGTCCTGTTGAGTAGACATGGAATCATTTCTGTCCAAGAGAAATTTCCTCTGGGGACAGGGGTATGGATCCCTAAAGATTTTAATGTGGCCCCAGTGTCCTTCAGGCTATGCAGATGATGATCATCCTGCTCCGAGAAGAGGGTTGGCCCCTCAAAGGGGAGGTTCTGAATGGTGGTCTGGAGCTCAGGAGCTACTCCTGACTCCTGCAGCCAACAGGCGCTGCACAGCACTAAACCTGCACCCACTTGAAGGGCAGCATGAGCGACCATCGTGCCCTCCTCAAAGAGGGACTTGAATTCAGACTGGGAGTCCTGTGGGACAAGGTCGGTGAACTTGTCCATCGCAGGCCAGGTATTATATGCATAGCAACTCAGCAGGACTTGCTGATTTGCTATGCGAAGCTACTGGTCCCCAGAGGCGTAGGCCTTCCTGCCAAGAGGTCCATCTTTTTAGCATCCCTGCTCTTAGGAGTTGGCCCCAGTTGCCCTTGAGGCTCATGCTGGTTAACTGTCTAGACAACCAGGGACTCCAGGGGAGGATGGGAGAAGAGATGCTCATTCCCCTCGAGGCACAAACTATTTTCTCTTCACTTTTTTTTGTTTGGTGGGATAGAGGCTGGGGTTTGCCAGAGGATCTTTGTGACGATCTGGTTAAGGTGCAGGGTCACGCTGGTAGTGGTCCAAGGCTGAAGGATATCAACTGACAAGTCCACGTCCTTCAACACCCTTTCTGCCTGAACCCCAAGCTCTGAACCAGGTGATGAAGAAGGCCCTAAGTTCAACCTAAAGTCCACAGAGGGCATGGTGGAAGCGCCCACCCACAGCCCTGTTCAGCGATGAGGAAGATGACCCTTTCAGGCCCATATCCTCCAGGCCACGAGCATAGAAGGAGCCTGAGAGGCCTCAGAGGAAGCCACCATGGAGTGGCACTCTTTCTCCAGTAGGCCTGGGTGAGGCTTGCCCCGGAGACAGGGACTGCCCCAATGTGGGGGAACAAGCCATTGGGGTCACAGAAGGAGGAGCCCTGGATACTGGGTAGACTGACTTCAGTCTGGAGGGGCCCACACCTTGGCTCTGGTGATAAGCATAGGGCATCCAAAATGGCCACTGGATGAGGGCCTGCCACTGCAGTGGCTAGGACTGTTGCACCAGCTGGACAGGAGTGGGCTGGAGCAGCCATGACTGTTGCTGTGGCTGTACCAATGTGCTCCAGTGCCAGGAGCAGTGTCAGGACTCATGGTGCCATGACTTCAACCTGGAGGCCCATGACGACAGGATGGACTTAGCCTCCGAGTCAGTGGAGTATCCGAAGTTTGACCAGGGCAGCGCTGTAGCAGTGGCAGCCGGAGATGTGCAACTAGGAGCATGCCTGGCCATGGAGTCAGGCTTCCCATGGTGCTGAGGGGAAGGCAGCAGCATAGCAGGAACCGGTACTGGACCATCTAGTGCCAAAGCACCTGCCACGGGAGTGCCCAATGACAGGGGTGGCACTATGTGTGCCGCCTGCATAGGGCTGGAGTCGGAACCGGTGCCGGAATTGGTACCATCACAGTAGGCAGTGTGGTTGCCAGTACTAGTGTCAAAGTTGCTGGTGCCGGAGTCATGTGATGGTGCCCTCTCCTGTCCAGTGCCTGAGTCACCTAGTGCCGTGGCTGTGGCACTGTGCCATCTGGCATTGCAGTCCATCGCCAGGCCCGGTGCTGGGGCCAGGGATGAGGTCAACTCGATAAGGTCCCTCACAACCTCGAAGGTATCCAGTGTCAAGGGCTCTAGTAGGTCCTCCACTGAACTTGGTTCCCAGCATGGACTGGGACCTGGCATGGTGATGACCCCACCACTATGGTCTGGGTGCCTAGCTCACCGGTGCCACGTGCCCCACTTGAGGGCACACTGCCAGCATATGCCTCGATGGAGACCTGACTAGGTCTCTGTTTCCTCTGAGGCACCAGAGATTGGGACTGGTGCCAAGGTCTTCGCAGTACCAGGGACATATGCAAGTGGCTAGGTGCCTCACACACCAAAACCAGTATGCTCTGGGTTGCTGGTGCTGGGTACAATGCCAGTGCCAGGCGAAGAGCCGCTTCCATCAGGATGATATTCAAATGGAACTCTCTTTCCTACCTGGTATGCGGCTTGAAGCTTCTGCAGATCTTACAAGACTCAGACAGGTGAGTTTCTCCAAGGCACTTGAGGCAGGCTTTGTGGGTATCCCCACAGGGTATAGGCTTGGGCACTTTACACAGGGTTTCAAGCCTTGGGGCCTGAGCATGCCCCACTGCACACACTGGGGACATGAAACAAGCCCCCACTGAAATAAACTCTTAACTATTTACAAAAGATAAGAATAATCAACTAGAAAAACCCTAACACTACAACAGGTGAGAACTGCTGAGAGGCACTTGCAGAGCAAGAGCAAAACATGTTCCAACAACTGACACGAGTGGTATGAAGGAACTGAGGGTGTGGAGATCCAGCAGGGGTATATATTAGCCAATATAGAGGTGCCACTCCAGGGGGCTCGGCTGCTGGCCCATTGGGTACTGCTAAAGGAAAAACTTCTGATGATGTGCACACACCTACATGGAATGGACATGAGCAATCACTCAAAGAAGAATTCTACTTTGCCTTGTTATGGCTAGGGCAAAAATATTTTAAGAATTACCTACTGCATGCAATTTAGGAATTCCTAATGTTAGATACATCACAAACTCCAGTGGTGCATTAGTTATAGTTTGTTAATCGAACTCTTTAGCACTTCAAAAAAGTGTGGTTCATGTCTGCCTTGATTTTGGATGAGTTACTTATGAAAGCCAACTTTCACATAACTAATTCTTCTTTCACTACCTCACCCAATCACTTTTTACAAACATAGGCTCATTGAAAAAGATTGGAGCCCAGGTAGGTTCTCACCTACCCCTCTCATAGATTTGAGCTAAAACTTTCCAACTTTATTTTCTGAAAGAACAGTCAGCTAGAAAAGACAGCTTGGACTGGGGAGGAGGTGGGGGGAACAAACATCTTGAAACACTTTTTACTAGGACAACACTTGAAAATGCCATTAATTGAATACCAAGTTCTGCTCCCACAGCATTAGCCATTTTCACCGAAGAAATAATAATTGAAATAAAAAAAGCTAATTGAGGAGTCAGCTAACTTACCAAAACGCAGTGGAAACTTTATACAATAGGAACAAACATTGAATATGCTATAAAAAGAAATATGAGATAGGAAATGTGATGTCTAATGCTCTGAGAAAACTCATGCCCAAATTGTTTTCCTGTTAAGACAAAGCATCTCTTTCTTACCTTTGATTCATTGATAAGTCTGAGATTCATTGAGAACATCACTTTAAAATTAAGAGTTGAGGTCAAATTTTCAAAAACACGCAAATGACTTAAAGCCCTACATCCCATTTTTAAATGTGGTTTAAACGCCTGATACCCACTAAGTGTTAGACTAATACACTTTTAATAATGGGAGTTAGGTGTTTTTGAAAACTTTATCCTAGACTTCCAAGTCACCATAAAAATTGGGAGAAAATATGCACGTCCATGAAAAAATATAAAGGTATGAAGGACTACCTGATATTTTAAGAAATTCAGTAACACACCCTGATCAACTACATAAGGATTCTGGCAAAAGGCATACCAAAGCAATGAATACTAGATTTAAATATTGTCACAAATAGGACATACCATAAAGGAGTAACAAAAAAATAGAAGGCTCATGCCCTACCATGTAGAGGTGGAAGTCATGGAGAGTTACGCAGAGTGTGGTATGAACTGAATGATTTATTCCTGATCTTCTGGGTTTGTCTGATGGCTCCAGCCTCTGAAAAAGTTACCGCTGCCCAGCATCTGTTCTAACTTATGCCACCTAAAGGTTAGTGGTTGCATATCTGAGCTCTATCAGGCCCTGGAGGTGAGACGGAAGACAACCAAATACTTATATGCTGCAGTGTAGTGAGAGTATATTTGCAGTTTCCATTCACGACAGACTTGAGAAATTTTTGTTTATTTTTCGATTCTAAGGATGGGAGCCATGTGGAGGCCAGGATGTGGCCTGCGGAGGGCGGGTTAGCTGAGGGAGGAGCCAAGATGCTTACTGCTTGCTTCTAGTTGCCATTAGCCCCTCCTTCAGGTACATGCTGCATGCTCATCTGAAGAGCGACCCGACACTTAAAGGGCCAGTTTCCTTTTTTTTGTTTGTTTTGTTTTGCTTTTCCCGGCATCAGAAATTTGCCAGTTTCTACAGTTTTCCAGATAGCGCAGGTTTTACTGTATGTTGAGTTGTCACAAGGTTTACAACAGACTTTCAAGCAAAGCCTGAATTCCAGCTTCCACAGGTAACCCTTCATGTAATCACCAAAGCTATGTCTAGACTGCAAGCTTCCTTTGGAAGAAGCTTTTCCAGAAGAGATCTTCTGAAAAAACTTCTGAAAGAGCGCATCCACACTAAATGGACACTATCTTGCATTAAGCTGTGATTACTATGGACGGAGTGGCCACCAGGGGACCTGTGCGTCTTCCTCTTTCCTTTTCTTTCAAAAGAACTCCCTCTTCACCATCCACACACACCTTTTTCCGAAAGAGCTCTTTCGGGAAAAAGCTTCTTCCTCATAGAAAGAGGTTTACCAATGTCAGAAAACCCCCTCTGTTCTTTCGATTTTTTTTTTGAAAGAATGTGATTGCAATGTGGAAGTAAGTGCAGTTTTTCAGAAAAACAGACGTTTTTCTGAAGAGACTCTGTAGTGTAGTCATAGACCCCATGTGGATAACACAAATACTGGATATAAACGGACGAAAGTTGGAAAAAAAATAATTTTGTTTAGCTATCCCACTGTGCACTCTAATTTGTAAAATAGCACTAAAGCAAGAAGAAAAAGAGACATGCTTTATAAACTCATTGAATTATAAAATACAGTTGCAGCAGTTGAAATAATATGACAACACATGGTGAGATCATGGACAACTGACTGGGAGAAGAGTAGAATTTTGAATTTTCTGTTGGCGAAATAAAAATTCTTTTAAACTATATTCCACATAAAAAGATACACTGATTACATCCTGAGCTCCCAGTAAATAGACAATCACACTAAATGGTTAGAAATAACTCCTTTGCCTAGTTAATCATACAGATCATTTTGGCAAAAGACATTATAAACACCTAATTACTGCAATAGATTTATTTCCTATAAGAATGAAAGTAGATAGCAACAGCAGTGTCATACTGATGCTCACTAATATGATCAGGAGACTAATTACTATCCATGAATCATTTGTAGCATTCAAAACTTGATTAATGTCAGGTCAAGTTTAACATGTGATAGGTTTTATTAGTAATGCTCTGCTATCCCACAGCCAGTAAGCTTATTTAAGTCCCATCTGTTACACATAGGAATAGCCAACAGTCAAAACAAAAGCATTGTTGATAGAACTGGTCATTCAAGTATGTTTTAAAAGTTCCACAAGGCAATTACACTGATAAGTCTAAACATATTTAGACTAGTGATTTTGTAAATGATATCTTAAACAAAAACGTGTGCTAATGATATTAAATGTGTAAACCAATAAGCTGACAAAATAAATTTTAGTGTAATAAAATCCTATTTAAGTTTGAATATAAAAACTTTTCATAATGCTTGATATGAACAGGACATTACAAACAAATCCTGTTATGGGATTAACGCACATGACTTAATGCCACTACTCTGAAAATGTAGCTCTACATGTGGGTTTATCTTTGGGAATCATGAGAAACACTTGTGACAGTACTTTGTCAGTACTTTGACAGTACTTTTAAATTTTTTAAAAAATTAAAAGCATCCAATGACAGTAACTACAAATTACATGACCCTAATCTACTTCTTGTGTGGCCGCAATCCTTATAGTTAAAGGGATAGTCATCAAGAAAAAAAAAAATCACATTCCATGACGATTTTGTATCAACTACAATTAAAAGTAGCACCCAAAGATTAATATAAAAAAGTGTGAGGAAAACATCTTTACTTCTCTTTAACATTTGACAGCGCTTTATATAAAGTCAGTTTTGCTGGTCACTTCCACTTCCTCTCTCACGCTAGCATGCGGACATCACTTTCATGTATCATATTGAGGGAACATACTTCTACAGACCCTTCAAAGCCTGTTACCTTATGAATAATAGCAAAAGTAAAGATGAACTGACAAAGAGGCAACAGATAACTGAATGTGCAGAGAGAAAAGAGTCCCCTTATATTTTTCCATTATGGAGATGAGCCTATGAGATCTCCTAAACTGCTTAATCCTATCTAGATAGAAGGATGAGCTGTTTGTATTATCCAAAATGGGATTCCTGATGAGAACTTTGAGATCTTACAAAAAAATACTGGTCAATGGATAAACTAGTTAAGATGAAAATTTGACATAACATTGGGAACAAAACTAAGGTGTGGATGTAAAGAGATCTTATTAAATAACTTGTAATCTTTGAGAAGAGCTTGTGACAACAGAAGGATAGGTTGTTCTTCAGAACTCTCAAAGCTGGAGCCAGAATGTTCCATGTATAACTTCAGCCATGGAAATGGATTTTTTAGCAGTGTACACAACATCTAAGGATGCATAGAGAATCATGCTGGCCTACACATGATCATCTGCAACTACAATGGAGTTTCCCTGCAGTCATCTATCTATCTGTTATTCAATACATGCTGTGAGCAAATTGTAATTAGTTTCTTCCAACACCTACCTCTACACACCTACCCTGCCTCTCTCCTCTGGTGCTGGTCCTTCCCCTGCAGGTGTCTGCCTGTCTGCTTCACCCCAGAATCCCCTGGCACCAGCACCTTCCCTTAGCCCTACACCCTCCTGGTGCCTCCCCCTTCTCTTCCTGCCCCTGCCCCCTTTGCCCTCTTTTTCCCTGATACCCATCCCCTCACCACTCTCTGCCCCATTCCCCTCCTGCCCCTCTGTGCCCTCACATGACTTCCTCCATCCCTACGTTTCTCATGCCCACCCCTTCTTTCAAGCTTTCTGCCAGCACCTCCCCCTTCCTCCTCTAGCCCCAATGCCCTTCCCCTCTCCTCTCCCCTCCCAGCATCACCCTGTCCCCCCTCCCACTGACACCTCCCCTCCTGCCCTTTTCCTCATTGTCTGCACTTGGCATTTGTCTCTCCTCCACCCTGTCTCTTGGTACCTTCCTCCTTTCTTCCCCCTCCCCTT
Source organism: Pelodiscus sinensis (assembly GCF_052426305.1). Classification (NCBI taxonomy): domain Eukaryota; kingdom Metazoa; phylum Chordata; order Testudines; family Trionychidae; genus Pelodiscus; species Pelodiscus sinensis. The sequence continues at coordinate 65,579,252 of NC_143054.1, forward strand.
CCGCACAAGCACCTTCCTCTCCCAGCCTGCCTCCTCCCCACAACCCCGTTCCTCTCCCCCCCTCCGCACAAGCCCCTTCCCCCTAGTTTTCCCCCTCCTCTACCTTCTGCCTTCCACTTTGCGGGGCCAGAGTCTGCGCTCAGGCCCTGGACTCTGAACCCAGAGTCAGGCCACGCAATTCAATGTGCCTCCAAGGAGTTTTAAAGTCCCAGGCCGTGATGTCACGTCATGCCCGGGCGTCGTCCCTGCTCACCTGCAAACGCTGCGCATGGTGGCGGCAACGTGCGCCAGCGAGGGGGAGCCGCACTGAGAGCGGCGCATGGCAGGGACGGTCCGGGGTTGGGGGGACGCTCTGGGGGGCGGGGTGGGAGGACACGCGGGGGGGGGGGCTAGAAGAGAGGGTCCGGGACCCGCTCCAGGCAGAGCCAGGGGAGAGACCCAGCTGCACATATTGCTGGAGCAGGGCCTGAATATTAACTCGCCGCCCATGACGCGTGACACACTTCCGGGTTCAGGGCGGGGGGGGGTCCCTTTAGGCGCGGGGCCCCATTCGGGGGAACCAGGCGAATCGGCCTAAGGCCGGCCCTGCAATGCAGTTTCATTAATTTATAATAAATGTACAAAGTCCTGTATCTCTGAATGCAGAAAGAATCAAAGAGCAAGAAACGTCTTAGTCACAGCATGAAAAATAATCTTTTTACTTTGTACCTTAACCCAAAAAACTCCCCTTGAGTTTCTTCCAAGGCAGTTACTATAAAGGATGTTAAATTCTCGGGAATAAACTTTCAGAGAATATTCTCGAGAATGTTCTTGAGAATATTCTCCAATGCGAGAATTTGAGAATTTTCTCAAATTCTTTAAAAACTATTTAAAAAGTATTTTCTATTTATAATACTGTCTCTCTTTAATAAAACTTCAATGAAAGTTTCCAATTGTTAAAATGAAAATTTGGGAAAGTAAAGAAAAAAAGACAGAGGTTTTAATTACTAGAACTTTTATTACGAATCTTCTGTTGCAGGACACAAATATTTTTAACTTTCTGGATTGAATACAAGTCCAATCAGAATCTGCACTTTCCGAATCTGACCCATATATTTCTCTCTCTTCTTCTTCCTCATACATATTTTCTTCTTCGACTTCTTCTTCTTTCTCTTCAGCATCATTAATTTCTTCTTCCTCATTTCTCTGGTTCTGTTTCCTTTTTTTTCTTGGGGATTTCAACTGAGCATCATTTGGGTTTTTAAGAAGCTTTAGATTATGGGCTATGAATGTCAGCTTGCCTGCCCTTTCTTGTATTAACTTGTTTCTTTTTGCATTATGGATGATACTGTAAGTACTGAAACTTCTTTCCGTTGCTGCCGTTATTGGTGGCATAGTCAATATGTTGATCGCTGCTTTCCCTAATTTTGATCCAAAGCAAATACCTTTCCACCATGTTACTGCATCTACTGAGCCATCTGATTTTGTTACATATGATTTTCCAAAAACACTTTCTTTAGCATGATACTCTGCAAGTTCTGCAGTGACTTTTTCTGAGTGATCAGTGCCATACATTCCTGTGACTAATTTATCGATGAATTCAGTTCCTTGTATTTGTTCATTTTTAGTAAGACACTTAAACATTGAATTTTGGATCTAGAATATTTGCTGCATAGTGTATATGTCTTTTAGAGCCATATCTTTTCTTTTTTCAAAACTTCTGATCACATCCTGTTTTTCTTGTTTGGTAAGTGGACTTTCGGGGAGTAGCCTATCAAAATGATCGCTTAATTCCCAGCTCATTTTTGGCTGGTCAGATTCAAGCAGCATAATCCATTTAACAATGGGACTTATCAGTGCATGCAGTTTTTGGGCCCGTACCCAAAATACATCTTCATCCAGGATTGAATTCCTGGTACGTTTGCTCAGTTTAGTCTGTAAATCTTCATGTACAGCAAGACATTTTAAGACTTTTTTTTATTTCAATAAGCTTTTCAAACAATATAAAATGGAACTCCACCTAGTTTTAACTGGCAATTTAAGTGCACAAGTTTGATTTTTCTCTTTTTGAAATACAGTAAAATGAGCTCGTAAAACTTGCGATTTGTTAATTTACTTCACAATAGTTTTACAGGTAGCTTCAGTTTCTTTAACAGATTAAGTTACTGATGTCACCAATTAACAAATTTAGTATCTGAGCAGCAGAAGTGTACATAGCAATGTGACTATTTTTCATTAAGCATTGATAAGGATTTCACCATTGCTGCAGCATTATCAGTGACAATGGCACCAAATTTTTCAGTGACTATATCTGTCATTATTTCTTCCATGTGGAATGCCATATACTCAGCAGTATGGCGTTCAACATCTGTTGCCACTGTCTTGTAAAACACTGGTTGGGGTGTTGATATAACAACATTTTTAACAGATTCATTTCTTCAGTTGCTCCAAGCATCACACTGCAGTGTAAAAGAAAAAGCTTCAGCAATTTTTGTTTTTATAAAAACCAACACGTTGATATTCAGATTCCAAAAGTTTGTTAGAAAGTGTGTACCTGGATGGCATCTTGTAAGATGGTCTTACTTTTTGCATGAAAGCAATCCAATCTTCGTTTTCAATCAGTGAAAGAGGCGATCCCGATGAGAATATAGCTCATGCAAAAAATTCATCCAAAACTTTGTTTTCAGTTTCATTCATAGAATTAAAGTAGCGACTTATAGAGTGAGACACCTTGGCTGAACTATATGTGGAAGGTAGTGATGTAAATTCACTAGCACTATCACAGTGTTCTATAGATGTTAATGCAGTTGATGGTTGAGGTGATTTTGTTGCCTTTTCCTTGATGTAAGCAGGAGTCTTCAAATAACTGGAAATATGCTCTCTCAACCTTGTCGCATTTCTGATGTATTCAGCCTTGCAGTACTTACATTCATATAACACTTTGTCTTTAACTGTTTTATGAAGGAAATAATCCCACACATCACTTTTAGGCTTAGTTCTTTTCATACTGATGAAAACACAATTACACCTTTCACAAAAGAGAATACATGTGTTACTGCCTCTTTATATACTTTTTGTGATGCTTCCAGAAAGTTGCATAACAGTCAGAATTCCTGACTCACGAATGTCCTGGAATGTTCCTTAATATTCTGGAACGTTCTATAATGTTCTCAAACTATATTGAATGATCAAGAAAGCTCTTTAACATTCAGGGTGTTCTAAAAGTTGAATACAATATATTATTTCAAGAAGAAATGAAAAATTAGAAGATTCTCAAAAATTCTCAGGAAATAATCTTTTGGAGAATATTCTTGTTCTCAGAGAATATTCTCCTGGGAATAGTCTCACCACTCATCACTAGTCACTATCTTTTCAGCTGCTCCTTTAGGTGTTGTCTGTCTTCCTCAATTTCTTCTCCTTTGTTCTGCTTTTCCAGAGCCCAAAACAACACTTCCACCAAAAGTTCTGGGAGGAGTTCACACACTTTTGGCTTAGGTTGGCATTTAGGCGGACAGATATTAATTGAAGGGTGAGTGTGACAATGTACAAAAAGATGACAAAGCTGTCACAAAGGTATTACCACTGATATACCACCACTGCACTATTTTGATAATTCTTATGCAAAGTGGGCTTTCTAAAGATATCCTTGGAAAAGTTGTGATCTGTTAATGTTATCCTGTTTGTGTGTGTGTTACCACTGTATGAAGTGACAAATCTGTGCTAGGTGTTTTTATCTCAGATATCCTGTTTTTCTAGGTAACATGCATGACACAAATCCACATGAAGACCAGCCAGCAAAGTTTGTGGCCATTAAGGAGAATCTACACATTCAGCAGGCCCCTCCCAAGCACACCTCAGAGAGCACACAGACAATGGAGGCCCAGTGCCTTAGCAGGACATGTAGAACATGTGATCCCTGACTCCATGCATATGGACTGAAAGGCATAAATTGGAGTGTGGCATCGTCAACCTTTCTATTTTCTGCTCCAGATCTCTGGACTATGTTTTCTAATAAAGAGCTTCGAACAGTGGACTGACAACCCCAATATTTTTGATGAATTAAGGACACTTATTACAAGCTAGGAGATTCAACAACCCCATTATTATCCTGATCTACAAACTCTGAAATCAACTGTAATATATATGACTCGTTTTAACATCTTGATAACAGATGTTTGGTGGTGCATGAGGGGCAAGAAAGCCTAAAGGAAACAGTCTGTGGCTCCATAATAATTAGTGTAGTATTTTCGAAGCACTTATTCATTACTGGCTTGGTAAAAATCTTATGGCAAAGTGTATCACCATTCTGGGGTATATGCCTCATATTCCGGTAGTCTGACCTGAGATTGGCACTCATAAGTGGTGTTCCATACCAGGCAATATTACAGAGAGTTCACACCCATCAATCTCAGTTTGGGATTTTAATTCAGCCCACAAAAAAAGTTTCATTGAGCTAATAATACCATTTAAAAAGCTGAAGCAAGAAAATACTTAAAAATCTCATAAGTATTTGTTAGAGCTCAGTCCAGGACTGCCTCTGTACCAAGGGAGGTGAGGCACTGTAAAATCACCCTCCAGTTGTCAGGAGTATTGTCCACTACATGAGTTATTGCCTGCACTGCTGCCTTATAGTTTACAGCATAGAAAGGAAACCAGGTCAAATTGCTGCAAAATTGCAACTATTCTGGACAAAACCGAAAATAAAGTTGTTGAACCTGGTCCAGAATCTACAATCAAGTGGACAAGAAGGCAGATGTAGCAATGGACACCTGAATTTACTTTGCATATTATACTGCTTCCCACTGATGTGTCCACTCTATCAGATCAGATTTCAGATCTATGTTGGTACAGATAGCCTGTGCAAGATAAATGGTCAGTAGCATTCTTGTCCGAGAGTATGTCAGCTCCTCTAGCAAAGGAAAGTAGAGAAATTACATCTGGTCTGCAAGAATAGGGTTCCTCCCCTGAATATGACCAGACTTGTAAGTTGGTACTGACCACTTGTTCTCTGTCTGAGAATTGAGCAGTCAGTCAACTGGAGGGGTAATAGACTATTTTTATTTGTCATAGTTTTCCAAGAAAGCAACAGTAATGCATTAACTAACGGTCTGGTGGAGCTATGAGCACTAGCAAATACAGACTGCAGGTTGACATATTATAAATGGACACTTCAATTATACAAATGACCAGATTCAGTTCCAAAGTGAGAGAGGAGTTGTCTTGGCGGCATCCCCAGATCAGAGTAAACACCAGGGCCAATACAAAGGTATGAACAATAGCAGGGTCAGCTTCCTGAGAGATTCCCAATAGTTTCCATATCAGGGTGGTACTAGAAAAGAGCTTTCTTTTCGGGTGTTGCACATAAGGCCGACATGTCAAATTATGGTCAAGTTTTTCTCCCCCAAGTATACAACTGCTTGAAATGGCAGCATATCTTAGCTGAGATTCCCTTCAATCCTCTGGAAGTCATTTTCAGTGGCAACAATAAAGATGTCACAAGCATACAAATCAGCACTAAATAGTAAAAGCTTTAAAAAACTCTCTTCCCACTCAAAAGACTCCATCACATTGAGATATTTCCTTTAAGGAATGAGAGTAAACTGTAGGGAAGTAGTAAGGGATACCAATTTTTAAAGTATCAAGGTGAAGGGGACATTTCAAATTAAAAAATATATTTTCATTATATATTTTGAAATTTTTTACTAACTTAGTAATAGTTAGAAAATGCTAACCAAATCAGTCTCATTTTAATTTTATTTTTTCTACTGTTCGGTTAGGGCCATTCTAGAAAAAACAGTATCACACTCCAATGAGTGTCATGCTGAGTTATCACTAGTTGGCAGGTTCTGGGGGAACAAATCAAGAAGTCACATGCCTAGTATATCCAAAACAATATCCCAGAATAACACACACACTGTGTGTGTTAATATTTAATTTGACAGCACATCTGCATTGCTGAATTCAAGATAGCAATTAGGCAGTTCTCACTGTCAATCTCTTCCTAAATACACAATTGAGAAATTGACATCAATTACCTAAGATGTTTTCAAATGCTTCTCTTAAATACGAGAAAAAAAAGCACATTTAAGAAAGTTGAAGTTCTCAAAGGAGAAAAACGGGTTCCTCAAAGATATGAAGGAATCATCCAAAGAGGAAAAATCTTGAAGATTTTTAATTTCTAGAAATATATACTCTGATTAAATAATTATGGCTTTTTTATTAGGAATTTCTATGCAGAAAATATGCATCCACATAAGCAACTCTGCATATAACAATTTAAAAGACATAAAATTGATATTTGACTATGCAAAATATTAATACACTTCACTTTAATACTGTTTCAATCACTGTAAGCTAATATATTCCACTTGGCATATATACAGTGAATAATTTAATATAAATATTTTGATTTAAACATTCATTGTGTGTTCAAAAATCACCTAGCTTCATTAACTACTTTATGGTGCATAATGGCTCAATTTGTGACTCAACTGAATTAAAACTGGCTTCTCTAGTCCATAGAAGTAAAATACTGAAGCAATGTCATTATTGTCCACACTTGCAAATTACAAAACTTTCAGAACAGTACATTAGTGAGAAGGGGGCTGAGGTAATGTGTTTTACTGGACCAACTTCTGTTAGTGAGAGACAAAAGCTTTCAAGCTTACACAGACCCAAAGAAGAGCTTTGTATAAACTCAAAAGCTAGTATCTCACCAAAAGAATTTGGTCCAATAAAATATACTACCTCACCTGTCTTAACTCTTTAATATACTGGGAACACCACAGCTACACCAATATTGCGTAGTACAGTTCATGACAAGAGAGAAAGACTGCAGTTGAGAAAATATAATGCTATATCACTATCATAATAAGGTGTTAACCACCTACATAAATGTTTTTCTTGTACATTTGTCCAAATAAACCAACTAAATCTGTCTCTCTTGAAAGTCATTCCTGTAGGAGAGGGTTGATGAGTTCCCTGTGGAGTTTTATTGCCAAGAGGCTGTTTGGAAAGTGGCAGACTGTAACGTGGTACAGTAGACATCATTAAACAGTTGCCCATGAATTAATGAGTAAAGTGACCCAGTTAGTCACTGCAGCTGAGTCCTCTAACTCCACTTCAAAGGAGATCAAATATACCAAGACAATCACCCATACTGGGATGCCAACTGGCTCTTCCTTGTAAACAACCCCCCCCCCCCCAAAAAAAAACTGTGCATTGTTAAGATACCACAAATTTTTTTAAAAAGATGTACTTGAGGAGAAATTAATGGCAGAAGTCTATATGTAGGAAATCAAGTGTAAACATTAATTATTTCCATAGTGCAAGGAATCCTGCTGAAACAGATAGCTCAAAAGTAATTTTACAAGTTTCAGCATAGTCCACAAGATAATATGGTTATATACCTTTTTGTAACTTATTCTTTGAAATGTATTATTCATGTCCATTCCACGTAGGTGTCTGTGTATGCTTGTGCACATTAGCCAGAAATTTTTTTTCCCCCTTAGCAGCTAGCCTTAGGGCTGGTCTGGGTGCCCCTGGGAGTGGCCCCAAAATGGTGCTCAATATAAATCCCTGCCAACCTTCCCCCCTTTTCAGTTCCTTCTTGCTGGCTACTCCCACAGTGGGGAAGGAGGGTGGAAATTGAAATGGACATGAACACATCTCTAAGAAAAACAGTTACAAGAAAGTTAGTACCCATTGTTGTTTCTTTGAGTTTGTTTGTTCATGTGCAATACAATTTGGTGATTCCCAAGCCGGAAGTCAGGAGGTGGGGTCATAGCTTTGGACTCAATGAAGCACTTCCCTGCTCATTGATGTATGATCTCTAGACTGGTGTGTGAGTTTGTAATGAGCTGCGAACATGTGAATAGATGATCATGTTGCTGCTCTGCAGATTTCTTGGGGTGGGGCCAGGTAGGGGGATCTGGGCCAGGAAAGCTTCTGAAGTAGACTGTGCCCTAGTGGAACGCATCAAGAGCAGTGGAGGAGGCATCCCTACTAAGCTAAAGCAATCCCTGATGCATGACACAATCCATTAAGAAATATACTGGGCCAAAACAGGTTGGCACTTCATTCTATTACAGCTACGAACAGTTGGATAGACTTCCTGAAAGGCTTTAGTTCTTTCAACGGAAAAGGTCAGTGCCCAGAGAATGTAGCCTCTGCTTACATGAATTAGCATGAAGTTTGGGGGGGGGGAGGGGAATGCTCTGATTCATATAGAATGTGGAGATCATCTTGAATAGGAATGCTGGGTAGGCCGGAGTTGCACCTTATTCTTACAGAACACAGTATAAGTTCAGAGGCTTTCCTAGTAGAGGTTATTGCTATCAGAAATGCCACCTTGAAGGATAAGTACACAAAGGAACACATTGCTAGCAGCTCAAATTTGTACAGGACTAAGTCCCAAGGAGTAACAAGTGCCCTGACATACGGGTAAAGTCTGTCAAGACCTTTTAGAAAGAAGCTGAGTAGAGGGTCAGTGAATATGGATAAGCCTTGGACTCCCAGATGGAAAACTGAAATAATGGCTAATAATGGCTGAAATAGTGGCTAATTGTATCTTGATAGAGGAAATTGAGAAGCTCTGTTTGAGGTAGAGGAGATAATCCGAGATCAAAGGCATTGATGCCTGCATGGGGGACAAACCATGCTCAGCAGACCAAATTGAGAATCTTTTCCTTTTATCAATAAAAGTAGCTCTCGTAGAGGGCTTCCTACTACCTTACTTGCTCAAGGATTTGTCTCACTCCAAGAAAGAGAGGTCCACAGGGTTTAGCCATGGAGCTTCCATGCTATTACATGGAGGGACTCAAGATTTGGGTGTAAGAGACGGTATTGCTCCTGTGACAGAAGGTCAAGAATGAGGGTAGCGGAATTGGAGGTTCCACTGACATGTCCAACAGGGTTGTGTACCAAAGCTGACAGCACCAAGCCAGGGTTATGAGGATAACTTGGGCCCAGTCCTGTTCAGGAGCACCCTGTGAATCAGAGGAAATGGAAAAAAAGAAGAAAAGTATACAGTAGCTGACTCCCCCAGCCAAGGAGGAACTCATGACCTCAAGAGCCTGAGCTAAGGTTCTGGAATGTACAGAAGAGTCAGCATTTCTGGTTGTGTTAGATCTCTTTGCAAAGCAACACATCTGGGGAGACCCCCACCTCTGGCAATCTCCAGATATAGAGAACACCTGTGGGACTGAAGAAATGGCTTAGGCTGTCCGCCAAGCTGTTTTGCACCTCTGGAAGGTAATTGTCTTGTAGGTTTATTGACTGATCTACAAAGAAGTTCCACAACCTGAGAGCTTGCTGGCAGAAAGGAGAGGAGTGTGCACCTGCCTGTTTGTTGATAATAATATACTGTCACCATATTACCTGTCAAAACCAGGGTACAATGACCCGATTGGTGGAACCTGAATGCTTGACATACCAACCAGACTTCCCTGAGCTCTATGACATTTATGTGCAGAGTCAAATCCTCTGGACACCAGAGACCTTGAGTTTTAAGGTCTCCTAGATGAGCTCCCTACCCCAAATCGGATACATCTATCACAAAGGTTAGTGAGGCTGTGAAGGGTGCTAGGGAGCAAACTTGGTCTTGGTCAAGCCACCAAAGAAGGAAATCTAGCTCCATTTGAGGTAACATTACCAGTCTGTCTATCCTGTCTCAAGATGGGCGGTAGGTGGACACTAACCATAGTCTCGCAAAGTGTACTACGTACATGCATAGGCCATGTGACTAAAAATACTGAGGCAGTTTCTGGCCATGGCTGTGAGGAAATTTCTGAATGATGGTCTCGATGTTCTCCTGGAAGATACGCCCTTGACTGTGTGGAGTCTAGGACTTCCCTATAAACTCTACCCTCTGAAGTAGGAATAGAGTTGTTCTGGTCTCACCGAGGAGGCCTCATTGAATGTGGTTCAGGTCACCTGAGTTTCTACCTGGCTCCTAGAGTGGCACTGGATGAACCAATTGTACCAGTATGGGAAAACTGCATGTAATGGCTGCGGAAGAAAGCTGCTATCACCACCATCAACTTTGTGAAAACCCAAGGTGCTGAAGATAGGCCGAAAGGGAGAACTGTGAACTGACATTATGGTTTCCTATCACAAATCTTAGGTATTTTCTGTGGGTATGGTAAATTGAAATATGATAGGATGCATTCCTCAAGTCAAGGACAGTGTACCAGTCGCTTAGCTCCAGTGAGAGAATAATGCATGCCAGAGAGACCATGCAGAACTTGAGCTTCTTTATGAATTTGGTGAGACTGCACAGGTCCAGAATATGCTACAGCCTGCCCTTGGCTTTCAGGATTAGGAAACAGTGGGAATAAAACCCCTGCCCCATAATTTTCAAAGAAACCTCTTCCACTGCTCTCAGAGACATGAGCGTGTGCACCTCCTGAAGCAGGAGTTGCTCATGAGAAGGATCCTTAACGAGGGACAGGGCAGACAGGGTGGCAGGTGGCTGAAGGAAAACAATGTATTATCTGCTTTGTACCATGCGTAGCATCCTGAACACTAACACAATGTGGGACCACACATAGTAAAAAGGGGATATGATGGACCGGGCCAGGTTTGGGCACCGCTGAGGGCATCAGCTCAGGGTGAACTGCTCAAAACCAGGGCTACTTACAGCCCCTGACTGGAGATCTTTCCCAAATGGGCCACAAGCCAGTCACACAGAGCACTTCAACTGCCAATCTGGCCAGCAGAAAGTCTCACGAGCGAAACCTCTCAGACACCCCAGCTCTCCATGTGCCACAAGCAGTCCCGTGCCTTAAACACAGGTGAAAGATTATAAAATCCAGTCCCAAAGAACCAGCCACAGTCCTAGGCCAATTTACAGTTTAGATCTTACCCACAAGAGCACACTGGGCCAATCCTTTAGAATCTAAAATCTAAAGTTTTATTAATAAAAGAAAGAAAAGGTTGAGCGTAAGACTGTTAAGGAGAATTACATACATCAATCACCAAGTTCTTGATGCAGTCTCTTAGCAGAGATGTTACTAACTGCTAGCTCAGAAGTCTCTGGTGTACACCCTATATTAGGATGGGTCAGCAATCCTTCCCAGCTCTCTGTCCCTAGCAAGGATGCATCTGGAATCAGTAGCAAGACTGAAGACAAGATGGAGACGGCCTCAAGGGATTTTTATATTCTTGGTGTCTCCCAAACTGGATCCAGTCACATAATCAAGTTACCTCTCTCTGTTTCACATGCAAGTAGCCATTATGCACTGGCTAGTCTGCAAGCTTCCAGATGCTTCTCTCAGGTGTATATTGGCCACTCAGAGCTATTGTCCACGAAGCAGTGCTAATTAGCACAGCTATTCACTGAACAATCCTTCCTCACATTAGACAGTCCAGGCCCTTTTCTCCCTCTCAGACAGAGAACATTTAAAATACAAGAACAGAGCCCATATTCATAACATACAAGTACATGAGTATCATACATAGAATCAGTAGAGCATAAGCTTTCATTTGACACCTCACTTTGCTGAGAACTTGAGGCAAACACCACCCAGGGGTGCAACAGTGATCTGTCTGCTAACTCTAAAATCCAATAATGTGACAGGGAACAACCGGGATGAAAAAAATATAATGGAGTGGATATGAAACAGTCACTAGTACACATCCTCAACTTCAAAATTGCTGCTTGTGGCCAAAAGTGAGTTTGGATTGCCCAGATCCCTGACCAAGTTTTTGAGATTGGTGTCTGCAGCCATTCCTGTTGTAGTAAGTTGAGGGTCAGCAACATGGAGTCAGCAGGCCCAAATAGAGGCCTGTAACATGAAAACAGCAACAGGCCTGCAATCTAGCAAGCAAGACTTTGGTTCAGTAACACAGGAGCCAAGAAAGAGACCCTATTGATAATTGTGTAAGTTAGGTCGAGCATGGAAGGACACAGGGAGGCACTGAGTACAGACTGTAAGCCAAAGGGGAGTAATGGAACATCTTAATAAGAAATGTCTTAGTACATAGACTCCCTAAAAACTAATGCACATACCGACCTAGGTTCAGGACCGGGTTGAGATTGACAGCATGAAGGATAGTAAGTAAGCCCCCCTTCCATAAGCTGAGGGGTCGTAACTAGGCAACAGAGGGTGGTAACCTGATATGTAAAGAAGTGATGTAAGTTGTTTGTACCTGTCTATAAAAGGACACCGCAAAGGGTGGTCTCCGGCCGATCCGGGGTGTGGGGGGGGAGAGACACGGCGCACTAGGCACCTGAACGCAGGTGTCATTGCCTGAACTTACAGAATGCACAGTAGCTTAACTTTGACTGACTGCTGTTAATATCTGTTATATGGCAATAGGCCTGCCCGGTGGTGGTACCTTGTCAATGCGGGCCATAGTGCCCAGTGGTGTAACATTGTACTGATCTCTGTTACCGACTGGTAGAGCTTCGCATTTGACAATAAACCTGCTCGACTGATTTCAAACCTTGCCAGCATCTGTCATTTCCGGGGCCTCTCTGAGATCTCTTGTGTTGACCCAAGTGCACGGGGTCTAACACTCTAGATAAAGGGAGTACAGATTGTTACGCATGCAGCTGAAAGTTTATCACCACCAACCGAGTAGAGGTCCTGTCAGGAGCGCACCAGGACGATCCGGACCAGACAACGCTGACACTGACAGTTCAGACCACTGAAGGTACCAAGGTACAGAACACCGAGGTACGACACCTAGACATATCCTGCCTGTTCTGAGGTGGGCATGGGCATGGGCAGAACTGGGGTCAAGGTGTGAAATGTCTATGCTGAGTGGAGGGCGTATGCAGACCCAATGACCTGAGTGTTGTTCTGGAACCCTTTAAACTATGCAGACTTGTCTGTTTTCTTGGGGAAAAGTGCATTGTCCTGAAATGACCAGTTCTGGATGGTCTGTTGGACCTATTACAAGAGATCAGCTACCTGGAGCCATGCACCCTATGTATTGCTATCCCCATAGTTGAAGTATCCACAGCATCCAAACCCATTTGCAGGGGAAACCCTGGAGACAAACCTATCTTCATCAAATAAGACAGAAAACTCCACTCTGGAATCCTGGGGAAGCAGTTCCATGAACTTGGACAATGAACTGCATGTGTTAAGATTATATTTACTAATCGCTTGTTGGTTAGCGATACACAGCTGCAGGGCGATTGAATAAATCTTGTATCCATTCAGGTCTAGCCTCTTGGCCTCCCTGTTCTTCAGCCCTTGCAAGGTCGATCTCTCCCGATGATTTGCCAGATCTACCACCAACAGGTCAGGAGCAGGGTGGGTGTAGAGGTGCACAAACCCTTGAGATAGGATGAAGTATCTCATCTTATTATTGTATGTGGTAGAGAGGCTGGTGTCTGCCACAGGGTCTTGATAGTGTCAGTGATGGACTCGATGAGCAGCTGGGCAATATGTCCCAGTGCAGAAGAGAACAAAATGTCTACCACAAGATCAGTGTCCTCTAGAACTATCCAACTATAAAAATAACTAGAACTGAGAAAACTACAAAGAACAAATGAGCTGCTCACTTGCTACCAAAAGCCATGTGAAGTTCCAGCTAACTGTCACTGGTGGAAAGACAAAATTGAAGAGGGGGTGTTGCAGAGTCGCTGATTCGAGTCCCACGACTTGAACTCAAATCAGACTTATGTTGCCTAGGTGACTTGACTTGAGACTCGACTCGGGTTCATTGTTTGTGACTTGAGACTCAACTTGAGACTTGCTAATTTGTTAAATCAACTTGGTGAAAAAAAATGTCTGAAAATGCTGATATTGATGGCTTATACAAAAGTGACTTGATATTTTTAAAATTAAGACTTGAGACTTGACTTGAAAGTGACTTTAGGGACTCGAGACTAAACTTGAGACTTGAACTGTAGTGACTTGAGACTCGACTTGGACTTGACAATGACAACTTGAAGACAACACTGAGGTGTTGGCAGGGTACTATATCGAGTACCAATTCGGTGCTAATCCAGGTGGTGCCTAGACTGACCCTACTGCAAGGGGAAAAAATTCTTCAGGCTAATATGCACATGCATTCACAGACACATAATTGGAATGCACATGAACAAAAACTAGAAGAACTACTAATACAAATATAGATTGCCATAATGCCTAAGAAAATAGCATATATAAAAAGTTATATTTCATCTAAAAGAATGTATTTTCCTACTAGTAACATTGTTTATTTCCTGTGATATCACGGAAGCTAGATATTTAATTATATATTCCATATCTGATTAGTTTGCATTAATTTAATTTCATCACTATCAATATTTGTAACATAAGGTCACTGATTCTGAATATAACGTTTAATGAAGATATGTAAATCTTTCTTTCAACTGATGCTACCAGGTAATTTCCCAGAAATGGATGATTAAAAATACTTTGTATGCAATTCATGTGTAGAATGAGCTATTCTTTAATGTAGCCAAAAAGCAATGAAAATATTTTCAGTTTTTCTTAATCACCATAATATTATATTTCAGTATAATACTTGATTCAAAGTTTAACAAACAAAATGTAATATAAAAATGAAAAATCCTTAGCATGGGGAAACATTTACAATCAAATTCTTGTTAATCATTTGCCCCTTTTGTGTTGCCTCAGCAATTCTAAGGGACTGGAATTTGAATGTAGAAGACTAGAGAATTTTCCTTGCCTGAACCAGTGCTCCCATTGAAGAGGCATGCTGGCCCACTGAAGAAGTATGCTGGCAGTGAGAAGGGAGTGTAGTGAAACTCAGTGATGCAAAAGTGATCCTTAAACAATGTAAGATGGCAAGCCACAGGGAACCATAACTTACTCTGAAGGAGAGGGTCTGGGACAGAGTGAAGGCAGAAATAAACAGAGAGGAGAAAGACAACAAGCTGGACAATAGATGAGAGATACCAAAAAAGAGAAAATAACAATGAGAGCAGGAAAACAGGATAGAGGACAGCAAACAGGACAGAAAACTTGAAAGAACAGACTGAAGCAGGAGGGAGCAATGATGTAGGTCAGAGACACAAGAGCTTCAGCCAATTGTGGTGTCAGGAAATGCAGGATGCTTAGGTGAGGTGATTAAGGGAAACAATAAAAAATAAAACAAAAAGGAAGAGTGTCTCTTTTGAACATAAAAATGCATCCAGATAGCATGAACTTTTTCCTCTAGCTAAATATAGCATTCAAAACCTCTGGCAAAACTACACAGATACTTGTCTTGACATCTCTATCACACTGCCCAATTTATTACAGAACAATAGGCTCTGTGGCAGGGTAAGTCCCACTCCTGGGCCCCTGCACCCTGTTCAGCCCACTGTCCCACAGTCTAGAAGTCACAGTAATATGGCTTACTCGCCTTGGATTGAGTTTTGTTGTCTCCCTGTAGTCTTTTAACAAGGTCGATGCTGTTCTCTTGACTCCTCCGGTGTCTTTCTCGCTTCAAACTCCTCCACTCTCCAAACTCCTCCACAGCTCTCCAAACTTCTTCTCAATTTGCTCCACACTCTCACAACTCTCCAAACTCCTTACCAACTCCCTCTCCCCTCATCCACAGGGAGGATTTTTAAATAGGCCTCCAGGCAGCCTCAATTGGTTTCACCTGGGCCTTAATTGATTTTGCAGCAGCCCTGTCTCAGCTGCCCCTAATTAGCCATGTTGCTGACACTCTCTGCCTTTTTCTCCTTCCATCAAGCTCTTTAACCTCCTGGACACCAAATAGTCTGTCACACCTCATAGAAATCTCTTTCTGGGGCTTTCCTGATGGACCACTTGGTTTCCTAGCTAGCGTCCAACTCTCAACTCATTCAGATTCTCTCTTATTTACTTCAATATATGGCCCAGAGCCAATTCATTTTAAGAGTGATCACTGGGTGGGTATAAATTTGACAACAAATAATACAACAAACATGATATCTCCTAAGTACGACAAAACCAGATTTTCTGATTCTATGACGAACAACAAACAACAGTCCAAATATAAAATAAACCATGAGAATAATACAAAAGCTATGAAATAATATACTGGGGGGCAGGGTCTGTACATTTGCCTCAATACTAAAAAAAGTACCATACTATTTCACCTCGTAGCAGAGTATATTCACGCTCATTCTGATCCCTCTAGGGCTACGTCTACACTGGCCCCTTCTTCGGAAGGGGCATGCTAATTTTGAACTTGGGAAGTAGGAATAAGAGATCCTCTGGAAAAGGGCTTTATTCCGGAGGATCGCGCCAGTCTAGACGCTTTTTTCCGGCTTTTCCCCAAGCCGGAAAAAAAGTGGCGGCCATGTTTATTTAAATGGCGGGGGAAATTTAAATCCCCCGCGGATTTCCCTATTTCCAAGTTCAAAATTAGCGTGCCCCTTCTGAAGAAGGGGCCAGTGTAGACATAGCCTAGGAGTAGTTGTCATTTTTAAATCAGATAATATTTTCAAAATTGACAAGTTACTGGTATCTAGTATGATGGTACTTGGAAAAGGTAGTACAGTTGACTTGTGTCATCATTTAACCTTCCAAGTCTCATTGTTTCATTGAAAGCGATCTACAATAATTCTCAATGGGACCATGAGCTGCAAGAAAAGAATTTATGTCCTCCTTTTGCTAGTCAGCACATTCATTAGATTATACCATTTATGAGGAAAGACTGGGACTTTTCAGCTTGTAAGAAAGACAACATAGGCATATAATAGAGGTCTCTAACATCATGACTAGTGTGGAAAAGTGAACAAAGAAAAATTATTTACTCCTTCCCATAACACAAGAACTATGGGTCACAAAAGGAATTGTATAGGTAGCAAGTTTAAAATAAACAAAAGGAAGTATTTCTTCAAATAATGGACAATCAACCTGTGGAACTCCTTCCCAGAGGATGCTGTGATGTCGAAAAATATAATAGGATTTAAAAAGAGCTAGATAAATTCATGGGGGACAGGTCCATCAATGCCTATTAGCCAGGATGGGTAGGAATTGTGTTCCTGGCCCAGGACTAGGCAAAATTTGGCACAGGCTGGATTCGGCCTGTGAAGCTGCCAAATTGGACCCACAAAGCCACTGGATCTAGCCCATGGACGACCCAGCTGGGACCCTCCATCAGAAGGGGCTGGGTTGAGAGCTATTCTACCAGGACCTGTGCTTGCCCTGGGGTCCTGCCCCCTGATTTCCAGCCAATGGAAGGGACCTGGAGCAGATGGGAGGGTGCTGACCGCTAGCCTCCTTCCAGAGTTGTATGGGGCAGAGGCTTAGAATTCACATAACATGGCTGGCAGCTCCTGGCCCCACTGCTAACCTGTTGCCTGGCAGCTGCCCGGCAGGCACAACACCTTTGAATAAGAAACAAGTGAAAGGGCTCATGCCTCCTGAGAAACTCCAGGCAATAGGCCAGTGGGACCAAGAGTTGTGGGCCCTTTCAATTGCTTCTGTGTAAAGGACTTGTGCCTGCCAGAAGGCTGCCAGGCAACAAAGAAGCCCAGCAAGTGCAAGCCCTTTAAATAGAAGAAGTTCGAAGGACTCTCACGTCTCCAGGGCTGTGTCCGACTCAGGGGTTTTTTCGGGAAAAGTAGCCTTTTCCGGAAAAAACTTCCCCTGCGTCCAGACTCAAGCCGCGTTCTTTCGAAATTATTTCGAAAGAACGCGGCTTTTCTTTCGATGGCGGTAAACCTCGTTTCACGAGGAAGAACGCCTTCTTTCGAAAGTTCCTCTTTCGAAAGAAGGCGTTCTTCAATGTAAATAGGGCTTCCTCGAAATAGAGCATCCAGACTCGCTGGGTGCTCTCTTTCGAAAAAGCGGATTGCTCTTTCAAAAGATCCGCCTGCAGTCTAGACGCGATCTTTCGAAAGAGGCTCTTTCGAAAGATGCTTTCGAAAGAGGCTCTTTCGAAAGAAGCCTGCAGTCTAGACATAGCCCAGCTCCCAGAAAATGTGCTAGGGCAGAGGTCAGCAACCTTTCAGAGGTGGAGTGCCAAGATTTGACGTATTCGCCTCTATGTACGAATCCAAGTGCCAGTGATACTTTTTAAAGTCAATAATAGTCCTACGTACAGCAACTTCATTAATAAATAAATTAAGATGCAGATCTTACCTTTTAGTTCAGGGGTCAGCAACGCTTAATAAGTGGTGTACCAAGATTTAATTTATTCATGGATCCCTGTGCTGGGAGAAAGAGGGAGGAGGGGAGGCAAGGGCAGACTGGGTACAGTGACCTTATTTTCTGAACCAGCTGCTGCTAGGCAGAATGGTTTCATTTAAATTATTAAACAGATTAAGCATTTTAACTTTCTCATAAGCTTCAGAGGGGTAGCAGAGTTAGTCTGTAACTAAAAAAATTTGAAAAACAAATAGTCTAGTAACACGTTAAAGACTAACAAAACATGTATATGGTATCATGAGCTTTCGTGGGTAAAACCCACTTCTTCAGATGAATGGAGTATTAAAAGTCCAGATCCAAAAATAAATAGGGGATGGCTGGGAGGTAGGGGGTGGGAGGTGGGGGGGAGGGGAAAAATAGTGAATTAGAATGTTCAGGTGTTCTTGTAACCTGAACACTCTACATTGCTATTTTTTCCCCGCCCCATTCCCTATTTATTTTTCTATCTGGACTGTTAATGTTCCATTCATCTGAAGAAGTGGGTTGTATCCATGAAAGCTCATGATACCATCTACATGTTTTCTTAGTTTTTAAGATGCTCCTAGACTATTCATTGTTTTTCAGGTTTAACTTTCTTGTATTAGTTTATCAAGCTTCATTTTAAATAAAGTAAAATATTATGTCCAACATAAAAGGTTTCAATCTTTTCTTTATTTATGGCAGGGGTGGGAAACCTTTTTCAGGTCAGGGGTCACTGACCCACAGAAAAAACAGTTGGGGACGATACAAGTGAGAAGCAAAATAACTCCTCCAAAAAAATCCCAACACTCATTGATGTGGCCCTAACTGAGACACCTCACTTCTCTGATATCCCAGCCTCACAGGGTGAGGGGAATGGAAAGGAGGGACGGAGGTTCAGGGCTTCCCATGGACTAGATTTACTTTTCTGGGGTTCTAGAGTTAGTGGATGTTATGGGCCTCCTTAGGCTCTGAGGCAGGGACAAAAATGAGGGGTACAGTGTGCGAGACAGGGTTGGCAGCAAGTAGGATAGGGATGGGGTGCAGGATCTGGGCAGGAGGTGGGGTGCAGAAGTGAGAGAAGTTGCAAGATCTAGGTGAGGGGGTAGGGTGCAGAAGCAGACTGGGAGCAGGGTGTCTGGCCAAGTGGAAGGAGCAGGACCAAGGGAGAGTGCAGCGTGTGGCTTGGAGAGAAGGTGCAGGAGCAACAGCGATGAAAGAACAGGATAGGGTGTCTGAGCAGAGGGGGTGCAGGAACAAAGGAGGGTGTCAGAGCAAGCTGGGAGTGCCGGATCTTGGGAGGGGATGGAAGTGAAGGTACTCAGGTGGGGTGGGGGGAAAGGGTCCGGGCAGGAGGGGGGACTATACCTGGCTTCATGGCCCCTTGCAGCAATGTCTGCAGCCATTCTATCCCAGCCACCCTGGAGAGAGGCTCCTTTGCCAGGGCCCACATGGTCCAGGCCCAGTCCCAGAGGCCCCACTGTGACACCTCTGGGGTGGCCCCGCTGCCACTGTGGTATAGGGCCAGAGACCCTGCTGCTGTGGCCCATGGGATCTGGGGCTAGTCCCGGAGGTTAGAGGCACTGCTGTCATTGCCACACAGTCCCAGGTCAGCCCCCAACCATGTGGCTGTAGCAGTGGCACCTCCAGAACCAACACTGCACTGCATGGCCACAATGCCTCCAGCCTACAGGGCTGGCCCCAGATCATGTGGCCGCGGCATCTGCAGCCTCTGGGGCTGGTCCAAGACCGTGTGGCCACGGCGCCTCCAGGGCTAGCTCCGGACCAATGGCCGCGGCAGCAGCATCTCCAGCCTCCGGGGCTGGCCCTAGACCATGTGACTGTGATGCCTCTAGCCTCCGGAGCCAGCTCCAGACCATGTGGCCTCAGCCACAGTGATGCCCCCTCCCACCTCAGCCTTACCTGTTGCAGACAGAATCATAGAATCACAGAACACTAGAACCAGAAAGGACCTGGAGAGGTCATCAAGTCCAGTCCCCTGCCCTCACAGCGAGACCCACTACCATCTAGACCATCCCTGATAGATGTCTATCTAACCTGCTCTTAAATATCTCCAGAGATGGAGATTTCACAACTTATTCCAGTGTTTAACCACCCTGACAGTTAGGAAGGTTTCCTAATGTCCAACCTAAACCTTCCCTGCTGAAGTTTAAGCCCATTGCTTCTTGTCCTATCCTCAGAGGCCAAGGAGAACAAAATTCTTCCCTCCTTGTGACACCCTTTTAGATACCTGAAAACTGCTATCATGTCCCCTCTCAGTCTTCTCCTTTCCAAACTAACCAAGCCCAATTCTTTCAGTCTTCCTTCTTAGGTCATGTTCTTTAGACCTTTAATAATTCTTGTTGCTCTTCTCTGGACCTTCTCCAATTTCTCCACATCTTTCTTGAAATGTGGCTCCCAGAACTGGACACAATACTCCAATTGAAGTCTAATCAGAGCAGAATAGAGCAGAAGAATGACTTCTCATGTCTTGCTCACAACATTCCTGTTAATGCATCCCAGAACCATGTTCGCTTTTTTTGAAAAAGCGTCTCACTGTTGGCTCATATTTAGCTTCTGGTTTACTATGACCCTTAGGACTATAGCTACACTACAGAGTTTTTCTGGGATACTCCTGGAAAAACTCTGCCACATCCAGGGAACGCATGTGCTCTTCCGAATTTTTTTTTTCAAAAGAGCGGACACTTTTTCGGCATCCCTGTAAACCTCATTTTATGAGGATTAAGGGATGGTCCGGAAAAGGGTTTTTTCCTACATTTGGCCCAGCATGCGCCCTTCTTTACCCCGCACCCCGTCCACAGAAAAGTCCTACCCTTGACCACTTTCCAAAACTTTGGAGTGGCTCCCTCGCCAAGAATTACTGCCCTCTGTTGTCAGAAGCTGGGAATGGGTGACGGGATGGATCACTCAATGATTATCTGTGCTATTCATTTCCTCTGAGGCACCTGACATTGGCCACTGTCAGAACACAGAATAACAAATGGACCTTTCATCTGACCCAGTATGGCTGTTCTTATGACATCATGGCTGTGACTGATCCTAGGACATTTCCCAAAGCAGTTAGTGATTGACTTATGTTATGCAGGATGAGGCCTTACATCCCTTCTAAATGTTTTATATTACTTTCATATTCACATGCTACCTAACATAACAATATATATTATCCATATAAAAGGATAATCCTGTTTTAAAATCCTGCTAAGATATAGGTTTCAGTAATCCTATTAACAATGAGTTTCTCAGATTAATTACAGATTGTGTGAAGAACCTTCATTTTATCAAATATGTTGTCTTTCAAGTGAGTTATCATTCAGTTCTAATAAGGAACAGTAAAGAATAAAGTACATTGTTCACAACAACCCACAGATAAGTTTTGTTTCTGTACAGTATTGGGATAAACCAAAAAGTAAAAAAGTCAAATTTCTGAATAATTTTTACTGTGTTCCTAGTGGAAAGTAACAGAAAGGATTATATACAATAGAATTTTGTTTGATCATAAAAGCTTATACTAGTATTATATACTGCATCAAATGAAACAAATTCAGCAGTTACTAGGGATCCAACTGTTCCTTTCTTTGCTTCCTATCCTTGGCACCATATTTAAGAGTTTCTTGTGAAATAAACTGGAGCTCTGCAAGAAAATTTCATTCTCCTGAAAAAATAATGTTCATCATAATATTACAACACTGCAGCCCATGTTTTCAATGTCTCAAGCAAATAATTAAGTGGACTTTTGGGACAAAACTTTAGGTACTACAATTATACTAATCTTTATACTTTAAAGAAAGCATGTTCATGTCACATCCAATTATTTTTCAGACTTAAGGGGAGAATAAATTACACACTAACTGCAATGGCTAAATCCTAAACCCAAAACCAACTCTAAAACCCATTTTATCTTTCAATTTATTAGATAACAGTGAATATGTATTTTCTATTTTCAGTAACAAACTATTACCTTTAAATATTAGAAATGTAGTACATTCCCAAACCTATAAGAAATAGTCACCATTCCTCTTTCAATAAAAATTATTCAGACCATTTATTCCATTTCTAGTTTATTACTGAGATTCCAGTCATAAAGGAACACAGAGTAAGTTTAAAGGAGAATACAGGCATGTTTTCAGCACTGATGTTAAGTTATGTATAATACGGTGATAATCAGGTCCTAGAAGCATATTTTAAACAATATTAAATGGAGTGTTTTAGTCAAAAGGAAAAGTAAGATGGAAGGTCAAGTTCCAAACTAGACAACTAAGGGGTGCTTTTCATCTTTGGCTGTCCAGACACTGGAAAATTAGTGATGCTACAAAATAATTCATCTCCTTTTGTGCTTTCACTAACATGAAATAGGAGGGATACCACAAACTGAACCTTGTGGGAGCTAGCACATTATAGCTAAGGATGTTAGATAGCAGGAAATAGAACAGTTGACTAATCGCATGAATTATTAGCTGATAGTTGTCTATTTCATAGTCCCTGGGGGTGGAGCCGGCATCCACTGCAGTCCAGCCCCACTCCTGGAAGTCTCCTGACACTCCATGCTACTGTCTCTATATCAGCAGCCCCTGTCCTTGGACCCTACATGGACAGGGACTGCTGCTGGGGACCAGCCTCTGTCCACAGCAGGCCCAAACTCAGGATGCAGAGCAGCCTCTGTCCGAGGGGAGCTCAGACTCTCCACAGATAGGGGCTGCTACCGCAAAGCAGCCTATGCTCACAACGGGTCCAGGCTTGCCATGGGCAGAGGCTGTTTTGCGGCAGTCTTCCCTCCACCCATCTCTTATGGAGCCAGCTGCAGTGGAGGGGTGGGGGGGGAGTGAGTAGTTCACTAGATTAACCGATAAAACTAGTCATCTACTCGTTCACATCCCTAATTATAGCCTGCGTAGTCAGTCAGCACTTACCCAACATTACCCCTTTAAGTACTCTGAGGGGCAAAAAAGTCAAACTAACGTATGTGGGAGGGAGGGGGCGGGGTTTATACATCAACTCATGATCTCACAAATAAGTGAAAGGCTAATAAAATGTAAATGGATACTTTCTGATGCTAGACTTGAATCATCACTGCAGCCTGAGTTTCAAACATTGGTCTGAAACCAGAATGACAAGGAACAAAAAATTCTGATGGGTGCCCTATCCCTTGCCTTGAGCCCCCTCCCACACCCAAACTCCCTCCCAGAGCCCACACCTCACACTGTCTCCCAAAATGCCAAAGTACAGAGCTTTCTGGTTCATAAAGGTCCAGGTAACACAGCTTTTCGGGAACATCTACACTGCAAAACAAATTCAAAATAACTAGTGCTATTCTGAAATAACTTAGTCCACATCTACACAGCAGGCAGTTAGGGTTGCCAGGTGTCTGGTACTGAACTGGACAGTCCGGTATTTTCGCCTCTTGTCCAGTAAAAAAATTCAGAAAATAGTGGACACCTAAAATGTCCGATATTTTCTGATTTTTTCCTGGACAGGAGGTGAAAATCCCGGGTGCTTAGCGGGTTCCGCAGGGGAGCTGTCCAGGCCGGCGCAGGGAGGCAAAATGGAGGGTGGCCACTGGCCGCCTGTTAGGGCCAAAAAGCTTCAAAAGCAAAGCATTTCTTAAAGGGGCCACTGTGGTTTTCTGTTTGTTTGTTTTTTTAACAACTCTTGGGGTCCTTTTTCTCTCTCAACTTTGGTCTCCCCCTTTTTCTCACCAATTTTTTTGGTGTTTTTTTTTTTAAGTGTGTCCGGGTGAGGGGGAGGGGGTCAGTATTTTTTGTTAAACCATCTGGCAACCCTACAGGCAGCTATTTCAAAATAGTGTCAAAATATTGTCAAGCTGAAAGATTTCTTACTCCGACTCCTGTCACCCACATTGTACGAGGAATAAGGTAAGTCTGGTATCTCTTACAACTCCTAATGTCTCTCTTACACAGCTGTCACATAGGGTTGCCAGGTGTCCAGTATTTTCGCCTCCTATCTTGTAAAAAAAAAAAAATCAGAAAATACCGGACACCTAAAGTGTCCGGTATTTTCTCATTTTTTCCCGGTCAGGAGGCAAAAATACAGGGTGCTTACCTGGTTCCGCAGGGGAGCTATCTGGCCCAGAGCAGAAAGACAAGATGACAGATGGCCGCCGGCAGCCTGTTAGGGCCAAAAAGCTTTGTGACGGGGCGAGGCAGCCCCACACTGAGCCTGCAGGCCCCAGCCAGGATTACCTGGCTGCGGTGGCCCCTCCCCCGCAGCCCTACCAAGCAAGCCCGGGCTGTAGCTCCACTATAAAAGCCTGGGGAAGGACTCAGTCAAGGGTGGCAGCTGGAAGAGAAGGACCTGTGAAGGATGCTCCTGCATAGCCGCCACCAGAGACTCCAGAAGAGGCCGGTGGGGACACAGAGGTGAGCTGGTGCATCCCAGAGGCTGCCCGCCGAGGGACTTAGGCAAGAGGGCCTTGGCCTTGCCTTAAAGAGACAGACTTAAACTGTGTTTTGAGTTCAAGCCAGTGGGCCTAGCCTTAAGAGGTCCTGTGGAAGGGCCAGGCAGGAGGAGCCTGCCACAAGCCTCAAAAGCATTTCTTAATGGGGCCATGCTTTTTTTTTTTTAAGCTCAACAACTTTGGTCTCCCTCTCTTTCTCCTTAACAGAATTTTTTTTCCGGTGTGTGTGTGTGTGGTTTTGGGGGGCGGGGGGGAATGGGTTGGGAGGGGGAGGGGAGAAGTGGTATTCGGTATTTTTGGTTAAATCATCTGGCAACCCTACTGTCACATCATCAGGTCTGTTGATAGGTAAATCATATCCACACTTTTCTCTACTGCTAGTTGACAAGAGAAGATTGAGAAAATGTTCAAGCATATAATTTTGCCTACTCTAATTCAATCATTGAAAAACCAATATTCAAACCATGTGTAAGGTTTCATGATTCAATGAATATCAGATTTATTACTTGTTTAATTACCTTCAGGATATGGTGTAAACCTTTTATCTGCTAGGATTAATAGAGCAGAGCTCTGTATTTCTCAATACTTGGAGGTTTCCAATTAGCTATTCCATTTTACTATCTAACTGTATTCTACAATAACTGTATTATACTACCTAGAAATATCAACAGAGGTGAAATTATTGGAATGAAAAGCAGACTGACAAGCAAAGTGGTAATTACCATTCAAGAATAAGTCTTTACTTTCACTTACAAATCAGTTTCTGGTTAACAATACAGATTGCACCTCCCTTATATGGGACTCTCTCGTCCAACAACATCCGTGGTCTGGCATGACCGTGTATGCTCTTGGACGAGAGAACCCCAGAGCAGGAGGACCAGCAGCTAGGAGCCCTGCAAGTCTGGTGACAGTGGGGCCCAGGAGGAGGTGGTGCGCTATCTGGGATGCCTGTCACCCAGCATCAGGGCTGGGACCATGGCTGCCCAGAAGTTTAGGCTGTAACATTCTGGGCAGGGGCAGCTTCTCGCAGGTCTGCAACTGCCTGGGTGGTGGCGGCAGCATGATTGGGGCTGCCTGCCTTCCAGCAACAGGGCTGAGGCTGCAGCTGCAGGGGAAGCTGGGCCGGGCTGCAGCAGCTTGGGCCACATACCACACAGCAGTAAAGCTGGGGCTACAGATGCAGCAGCCTGGGAGGGGAAACCTGACTGTGGCTGTGACAGCCTTCAGAGCTGAGGCTGGGGCTGGCCAGAGGGCAGCCTGGCCAGACCAAAGAAACCAGCAACCGGGAGGAGCAGGGCTGAAGGGCTAGTGGACCTCCCATTGTCTGGTAAATTCCTTTATCTGGGACTGGTGAAGGACTGGAGGGTGCCAGACCACAGAGGTCCACTTAAAAACTCGCCAGTATTGCCTTAGATAACTAAATATTTGTACCTCAGTAGCTGCAATATATGCAGCCACAGACCAAAAAAAAAAGGACTAAACATGGCAACTGTTTACTTTCGATCGGGTTCAGAATATTATAGAACCTGACAACATTTTAAAACAGCCCTTTAAAACATGTTGGTAATTCAGATAGGATGACAGTACCATTATGAAACTATGTTAATCTCAAAGTGCACTGCAATTTTGTATTTATATTGACCTGGAACTGCAGCCAGAATTATATTGAAGTAGCTAACATCAGAAAATAATAAGAAAATACAAGTAGCAATCAGCAAGAGTACATGTTCCTTTGGACAGACCAGAAGTACAACTCCCCTAGAATCACACAAGGCAAAAACTCGACTAACTACCTCTGCAGAGCATACTCAAACCTCAAGGAGACTCATTCTCAGGTCTATGAGATAAGAAAAAAATAATTTAGCTACTTATTAGTTAGTGGGACAGAGCTATGTGCACTGATAAAAGGATAACCGCTGAGAGAATGCTAAATATCCCCCCCCCCCTTTTTTTGTTAAATATTATATAATTCCATAGAACTTACATGGACATTGCTCTACTAGTTCTTGCATTTTTAAAGCCAACATGATCTAATCCATAAATATATACTGGGAAAAACTGATACTATTTTGAAAACATTTTGTAAAAGTAGTAGGAAAAAATGCTCTTTAGAAAGTTCTGCACTCTCTCTGCCACATATACATGCGGACAGCTTTGCTTCATAAAAATGACACAAGATTGTCCATTCCAAAAGTATTTTACCAAACCAAACAGTGAATGCAAGAATAGAAAGTACACTTGAACCTCCTTAATCCTGGTGTCTGAGAGCCAAGAGCACCCATGGTTTGAACCCCCACATGGCTGGAGCACCAGCAATGGCTCCCCCCAAGGGGGTGAGAGATTCCCAAGCCTCGTGGCCAGATTCATGCAAGACACAGGCCAGATCTGACCTGCAGGGTCTTCCTGGTAGGGGGAGGAGAAAGTGGCTGTGTGCGCTGCCACTTCCTTCTCCCCCACCTCTGCCTGGGGAACCACAGTGCAATGAAGTGTTTGTCTGGAGGCTATTCCCCTGCTGCTCCCATTGGTCATGAAATTGAGGCCAATGGGAGCGGCGGGAAATGTTCCCTGTAAGTTGAGAGCTTGGGAAAACATCCAGGAGAGATAGAGGAGCCCCCAGCTGACTAGAAGAACTACTACAGCTGCCCCCAGCCAGCAGCATATGTTTGTATTGATGGTGCACATCTGCGCATGCCTCAGTGCACATAAAACAGGGTCACTTACCTGTAACTGTTGTTCTTCGAGATGTGTTGCTCATGTCCATTCAAACTAGGTGCATGCGCACCGCGTGCACGGTTCCCGGAGCATTTTTTCCCCAGCGGTACCCATCGGGCCGGCAGGTCGCCCCTTGGAGTACCCTGCCAGCCCTCCCGCTCCTCAGTTCCTTCTTGCCGGAAACTCCGACGCAGGGGAGGCAGAGGGGAATCGAATGGACATGAGCAACACATCTCAAAGAACAACAGTTACAGGTAAGTAACACTGTTTTCTTCTTCTAGTGATTGCTCGTGTCCATTCAAACTAGGTGACTACCAAGCTGCCTCTACCCCGGAGGCGGGGTCAGAGTCATCCAACAGAACCCCCACACCGAGATTCAGTGCAACAAGAACTTTAATGCAGAACTGGAACAGAACACCACACTTAACAACTAAACATAGAGATACAGCAGGTACACGACACGCTGCGTGTCACTCAACCACTTCCCCTTGTTTGCTCACAGGAGGGAACCCAGCACAGCTGCCCCCACAGCAGAGTCCTCCCGTGCCTGCTGAGTGAGAGCATAATGTTCTGTAAACGTATGGGCCGAGGACCACGTAGCCGCCCTACAGATCTCAAGAATTGGAACGTGAGCCCCAAAGGCAACGGATGAAGCGTGAGCCCTGGTGGAATAAGCCGATACACGAGGAGGCTCCTTATGCACCAGAGCATAGCACTCCCGGATGCAGGATGATATCCACCCCGACAGCCGTTGGGCTAAAACTGGCATCCCTTTCATCTGATCCGCATAAGCAATAAACAACTGAGACGTCTTGCGAAACAGCTTAGTCCTATCTATATAAAATGCCAGCGCCCTTTTCACATCAAGGGAGTGCAAAGCCTGCTCCTCAGGGGAGCTGTGGGGTTTGGGAAAGAAAACGGGGAGGTATATGTCTTGCGACATATGAAAGGTTAACTCCACCTTGGGGAGGAACGCAGGATGGGGATGCAGACGAACCCTGTCTGCCTAGAACACTAAGTACAGGGGCTCCACCGTTAGGACACTCAACATGCTGACGTAATGGCGACTATAAAAGCCACCTTAAGAGACAGGAACTTCAGAGGGCAGGACGCTAGCAGCTCGAAAGGGGGGACCCAAGAGCTTATTCAGCACCAGGTTAAGGTCCCATTGCAGCATCGGGGCCCTTACATGGGGAAACAGCTTATCTAGGCCCTTCAGGAACCTTTTCACCAGAGGATCAGAGAACAGAGACTTGCTCTCCCATCCCTCATGAAACGCTGTCAAGGATGCCAGATGCACCCGACAGAGCAGACAAGCCCGCCTGTCGCAACCCAAGTAGGTAATCCAAGACCACCAGGACAGAAGCCCGGGAGGGGCAAACACCCCTACTCTGAGCCAAGGCCAAGACACGCTTCCATTTGGCGGCATACAACCGCCTGGTGGCCGGATTTTGGCTGCCCAGGAGAATCTCCTGTACCCCCATCGAGCAAGCCCTCTCAGAGGGCTTTAGCCATAGATAAGCCACGCCGGCAGGTGGAGGGACTGTACATCCAGGTGATACAGGATGCCCCCGCCCCTATCGTGGATGACTAGGTCCGGGGTCAGTGGCAGGCAATAAGGGCAGGCCACCACCATTTCCCACAGGATGGGATATCAAAACTGTCTTGGCCAATCCAGGGCTATCAGGATTACTTGTGACCTGAACAGCCTGATCCTGGTAACCACCTTGGGGACCAGTGGGAATGGAGGAAAGGCATAAAGCAAGCCTTGAGGCCAGACTGAGGTCAGGGTGTCCCTCTCGAGTCCGCACCCAGGCCCAGTAGGGAGAAGTACTGGGGACATTGCCTGTTCCCCTCGGTAGCAAAAAGGTCCATTAGGGGACAACCCCACATCCGGAAGAGGTGCTCCACCACCTCCCCCTTCAGGTACCACTCGTGGACTTTGAAGGACTCACTCTGTGAGTTCGTTAACGTATTCACGCACCCCGGCAAGTATGCCAACTGTAATTGGATGCGGTGGGCTATGCAGAATTCTCACAGGAGAGTCGCCTCCTGACACAGCGGGGATGACCAGGCTCCGCCCTGCTTGTTTATGTAAAAGACCGCTGCGGTACTGTCCAGCAGCACTGACACTAGGTTCCCCTCGAGCATGGTCAGGAAGACTTCGCAGGCCCTCCTGACCGCACTTAGTTCCCAAACGTTTATATGCAACCCCAGTTCTTGCGGATTCCACAGCCCTTGCATCCTGCGGTCCTGCAGGTGTGCCCCCCAACCGTCGTCGGATGTGTCCATGATGAGCTGTGCCGACGACGGTTGGGGGGCACACCTGCAGAACGGTAAGGAACTCCCGAACACATCTTGCGCTCCAATGTCCACCAGCGGAGCAAGGCGAGGACTCCCTGTAGAACGGTAAGGATCCTGTCCCAGCTGTCCCTTGCTTGGTTGAACGCCCCCGTCAACCACACCTGCAGCAGTCTGAGCCTCCGCCTGGCATGTTTGACCACATAGGTACAGGCTGCCATATGGCCCAGCAGCTTCATGCACGACCGCACCGTTGTCAGGGGAGACAGCTGCAGGGCCGACACTAGGATTTGTATCGCCTGGAACCTAGAACTCGGGACGTAGGTGCGCCCCGTCCTGGCACACAGGACTCAGACTCTATATTCTGAGTGGGGGTAAAGGTCAACTTCTCCTCGTTTACCACAAGGCCCAGCTCGCTGAAGAGAGACCGCGCCAGACCTATGTGCGCAAGCACCTGATCTCTTGAGCGACCTCTGACAAGCCAGTCGTCCAAATATGGGAAGACTTGGACTCCCATCCGCCTGAGGTAGGCTGCTACCACTGCCATACATTTTGTAAACACCCTGGGTGCCGTAGACCGTAAACTGGAAGAGAGGGGTACCTGAAGAGGGAAGGGGGAGGGAAGGGAAGGGTCCCAGGAAGGGGATGGAGTACCCCGAGACACTATGTCCAGCACCCATTTGTCCGAGGTGATACCCGACCAGGCCTGGGCAAAGTGGGACAGTCTGTCTCCAAATGGGAGGGCAATGGCTGGCAACGGTATGCGGTTCCCAAGCGCACCCTCAAAACTGCTGCTTGGGCAGGGATGGAGGCGGCTGAGTGGCTCCCTTGCTTGCCTCCTGCTGCAGCCAGCGGCACCTGTTGCAGGACCCCCAGGCACTGCGCTTGGGTGAAGGGCCCAAACAGACCACATGGTCTCCGCCGCCAATAGTCAGGGCGTGCGGCCTGCGGGGGGACCCTATGTGGCTGCCTATTCGGCAACTGCCTGCATTGGAGAGCCGGCAAATGGATACCCAACGATCACAGGGTTGACCTGGTGTCCTTCGGGCTGAGGAGTCTGGAGTCGGTGTTCTCAGCGAACTGGGCCTTCCCATCGAATGGCAGGTCCTGGATTGTGGCCTGCAAGTCTAACGGGATCCCTGAGACCTGCAGCCAGGCATTGTGCCGCATCACCATGCCCGATGCCATTGTCCTGGCCGCGGAGTCCACCGCATCCAGGGACACCTGCAGGATGGTGCATGCGATCGTTCTGCTCTCCGTGATCAGGGCTGAGAACTCCTGTCTGTGCTCCGGAGGCAATCTGTCACGGAATCTGTCCATCGCCTGCCAGGTGTTGTAGGCATAGCAACTGAGCATGGCCTGCTGGTTGGCGATACACAGTTGCACTCCCCGTCGCATAGATCTTGCGCCCCATCAGGTCCATGCGCTTAGGGTCTTTCACTTTAGGGGATGGGCCCAGTTGCCCCTTGTGACGTAGTGGGGGTACTTGCTGGGCTGTGGTGACCTCTGCTGTCTGGAACAAGACCCAGCAGGGAAAACCTCATTATGCAAAGGTGATGCCAAACCTGTTGAACCAGACACCCCCATGGAGAGGAACAAAGGAAGGTGGAATGCTACCCTGGCTGGGGGGCAGGGCTGGAAGAGTGTGGGTTAGTTGCTGTCTGGGAGCATGGAGGAGACAGCCTAGGGAAAGGGGCTGGAGTTTAGGGGCCCAGTCTCCCCCCATCTCAAGGGGGCCTGAGGCATCCTAGCCCAGCTCTGTGACCAGATTACATCTGTGCTGTGCTGTATCCTGGAGAGGCAATAAACTTCCTCTATTCCACCGGCTGGTGCAGTCTGTTTGTGCCATTTCGGGGTGCAGGAGATGGGGGATCCCCAACGCGCCATCATACCCCTGCCCCTCCTTTTGGGCAGCCACCTGGACCACCATAGACCCCGGTACCAGGTGTGAGTATAGGTGCTCATGCCCCGACTGCAGGACATAGTACCTTCTCTCTACCCCTTTGAGAGTTGGGGAGATAGAGGCCGGCGTCTGCCACAACGTGTTGGTGATTTTTGCCACTGTCTTATTTAGTGGCTATGCCAACTTTGCTGGAGCATCATCTGTAAGTACGTCCACCATCAGATCTGACTCCTCGGTCACCGGCTCTACCGGTATCCCAAGATTTGCAGCCAGCCGGCGCAGCAGTTCCTGGTGGGATCTAGCATCCGTAGCCAACATAGCCGGAGCCGGACCAGCCAGGGCCTTCTCCGGGGACGATGAAGCAGGGGACTCATGACTCAGGACCGGTTGCTCCACCGCCTCCTGAACAGGAGCCGGGTGCTGAGGTCCTCCGGGCTGCTGCTGGGTCCCCGTTGCTCAGTCCCCCAGGTCCAGGTGGCTCTTGGGGCTAGTCCCCTTAGGTGAAGGTGGAGCTCTGGACAGGGAGGCCTAGGGCGTGGACCTCTGCCACGAGCCACTAACAGACCCATCATGCAGGAGTGACTCCTGCCATTGGTGATAGGCTCAGGGTGTCCAAAAAGGCCAGGGCTGCTGGGCCTGAGGTGGCCACGTTTGTTCAAAACTTAACGGTACCGTCCGGTGCCAGGAACGGGATCAGTGCCAGGCCGACAACCGTGAGGACCCCATGGATCGCTTCGACTCTGCCTCCGACTCCGAGGACAGTGCTGACGCCGACTATGGAGGTTCCCATGCGGGCTGACCCTGCACCGCCCCAGGGCGGAATCGCGCCATCAACTCTGGCTTCCCCGCATGGGGGTGGGGCTGCAGATGCGGAGGCTGCGGCACCGGGTCACGCGGTGCCTGCGGTGCCGGCAAGGCCGGTGCCTGAGGTGCCGGAAGAACCGTTACCTGCAGTGCCGGCAAGTACGGTACCGGCAGTGCTTGCATCGGCGGGAGGGCTTGTGGCGCCGGTACGGACGACGCCTGCTGGGACAAAAAGGACAGTGCCTGCAGTGACAACTAGGGCACCGGAGCCCCAACAGCATGGTCTCCGGGAGTGGATGGGCAGGAGACGGAGCCAGCAGTACCACCTGCACCGGTACCGGCACAGTCTGTCCTCATACCACTGCGGCCAGCAGCGATGGACGGTCCCTCGACTCTACCGGTGCCAGCCAGGACTCCAGGGCCCGGGAGACCACAGGTACCCCCAAGGCTTCCGGAGCTGAAGTCAATGACCCCTCTGAGGAGGGAGGTGAAGGAGGCAAGGCCGTAAGCTCAATCAGGTCCTGAGCAGCCTCGAAGACCTCCGGCAAAGAAGGGCATCAGGTCAGAGTGGGCCTGGGGCTCCCTGCTCGGCGCGTGGCCTGTCTCTTCTT
Organism: Pelodiscus sinensis; assembly: GCF_052426305.1. Taxonomy (NCBI): domain Eukaryota; kingdom Metazoa; phylum Chordata; order Testudines; family Trionychidae; genus Pelodiscus; species Pelodiscus sinensis. Next base: position 65,612,066 of record NC_143054.1, read on the forward strand.
CTGAGTCCCCTTTGAAGGCCTAACAGGCGAGCCCGGGACCGGAGTGCGGCTCCATCAGCGACCATCCCGGTGGTGCCGGCGCTCGGGCGATCTCCTGCTGGATTCCTTCACCCGTTTTGGTGTCGAGGACCAGGACCGGTGCCGCAGTGCCGTCTTCTTCCATACTTCGGTGCAGGGAAGGTCCGAACACGACTCCCGCTGCGCACCGAAGCTTCTCTGGAGGACACGGACTGCAGCGTCGACTCCATCAGGAGCAACTTAAGACAGGAGTCTCTCTCCCTCTTGGTTCGCAGCTTGAATCCTTGCAGATCTTGTAGGCGGCGGCCAGATTAGCTTCCCCCAAACACTTCAGACACTGTTCATGAGGGTCCCCCTTGGGCATGGGTTTAGCACACTCCACACAAGGTTTAAAGCCCTGCGGGCCTGGCATCACCGACCCCCTATGGGGGAAGGGGGTTCAAGCTCCAACTCACTTAACAACTACGTAACAACTACTGAAGCTAACTATACAAACAGAACTTTCAAGGGGTGAGGAAAAGCACGCTGGGATCAGCAGAAGAGAACAGTTCCAATGACCGTCACGGGCGCTAAGAAGGAACTGAGGAGGGGGAAGGCCGGCAGGGTACTTACGCTCAGCTATAGCGGCACCACTCCAGGGGGCGACCTGCCGGCCCGACGGGTACAGCTGGGAAAAAAATGCTCCGGGAACCGTGCACGCGGCGCGCATGCACCTAGTTTGAATGGACATGAGCAAACCCTCGAAGAACTACTACATTTATTCTGCACATGAATGGAAAATTGTCAAGGAAACATTGGTGGTGAGAGTGGGGCCTGAGAATGGTGGGGGCCAGAGCCACCTGTGCCCCCTGAGAATGTGGTGCCAGTTAAGTGCCCCACCTGCATCCCCTACATGCTCAGATCCCACACTCCCATCCCCCTCACACACCCTCCCTCCCAGACCCTGCACCCTACTCCCAATAACAAATAAACACAGTGCATTAGGGATTTATCTTATGACACATCACACATGGTTAGTACTCTATAATGATTTGTACTTCAGTAAAAACCTTTTTTACCTCAAGTTGCTAAAGAGGTTCAAGTGTATTCTCAAGCAGTATGTCAGAAGCCGTTTCAGTATATAAAACAAACTAAGATTCAATATTTTATGGCACTAATATATAAATGTTCTTCCCAATCTTCTCACAAAACATTCAGATGAGGAGAAAAATTAAATATTAAAAAGTAGTTGAATCTCAGGCACAAAAACAGAGTATTGATGCATTATAGGCAGTAGTAGCATTATATCAACACTATACTTGACACTTTGCAGATGGATATTCTGCCTAGAAAAGCTTACAGTCCAGAGTATACAACCTATACACATTTGGGGAAAAAACAGAAGGAACAATAGCTGTTATTTAGATCCAATAGCTTCAAATCCAAATAATGCAAATACTTCATATTCCGATATTGTTAAAGATAGCCATGCAAACAGTTAGCAGAAGGAATGTAGCCCACTAGAGAGATTTTATTCAAATAGACAAGAAAATAAGCAAACAAACATGAGTGTAGCTTCCAGTCTTTTTGGGTCATAATTACAAAAAAGTGTCCCACAGATGTGCTTCAGATCCCAACAGACCAGTTCTGATAGTGATCTCTTGGCAACTATTTCTAAGCCGTATTGACTTTGACCGAGCTACAATATTAAACCACATTTTGCTAAATTCTAAGCTTCACCTCCCGAGAGCAACCAGTTCTTAAGAGATAAGCTGTCAAAAGTGAACAAGGATAGATATAAAGCAAGCAACTTACCTGTTTTTAACTTTGTATGTGTTTTTAAATATTATATAAAAAATTCTGCATAGATTAATACTGCTGTTTAATGGGTATAACCAACAGATGACATTTATAACTCTCTCTGGTCCATTATACTGCCTGCGAGAGATCATTCAGTATTTATTCGGCCTTCTAGTTGTCACCTAAAAAGTGGTATAAATTGCTAAATTCTCCATAAGAAAGCCAAAAGTCATATTATGTATACAAATTCCCTTATAAAATTAATAACATGTTAATATAAAACTATTTTCATTTTCTATTTTTAACATTTCATAGGATCAAAGAATACTAGAACTGGAAGGGACCTCGAGAGGTCATCAAGCCCAGTCCCCTCCCTTCACAGCAGGACCAAATACCATCTACATCATCCCTGACAGATGTCTATCTAATCTGCTCTTAAATATCTCCCAATGATGGAGATTCCACAACCTCCCTATGCAATATATTCCAGCATTTAACCACCCTGAGACTGAAGTTTTTCCTAATATCCAAACAAAACCTCCCTTGCTGCAATTCAAGCCCAATGCTTCTTGTCCTATCATCATAGTTCAATGAAAACAAATTTCCCTCCCTCCTAGCACCCTTTTAGATACCGGAAAACTGCTATCATGTCTCCTTCTCAGTCTTCTCTTTTCTAAACTAAACTAAATGAGTACTTTCAGTCTTCCCACATAGGGCATGTTTTCTAGACCTTTAACCATTTTTCTTGCTCTTCTCTGGACCCTCTCCAATTTCTCCACATCTTTCTTGAATTTTGTTGCCCAGAACTAGACACAATACTCCAACTGAGGCCTAATCACTGCATAGTAGAGGCAAAGAAATATTTCTCGTGTCTTGCTCACAACACTCCTGTTAATACAATGATGTCACACTGTTGACTCATGTTTAGCTTGTGGTCCACTATGACCCCTAGATCTCTTTCTACAGTACTCCTTCCTAGAAAGTCACTTCCCATTTGTATGTGTGAAACTGTTTTCTCCTCCTTTGTGGAGTACTTTGCATTTGTCTTTATTAAACTTCATTCTATTTATCTTAGACCATTTCTCCAGTTTGTCCAGATCATTTTCAATTATGAGCCTATCCTCCCAAGCACTTGCAAACCCTCCCAGCTTTGTATAGTCTGAAAACTTAAGCATATTCTCTATGCCAATATCTAAAACATCAATTTAACTCCTCAATCTAAACATATGCTAAGATACCTCATTTCTCTAATTTAAACTGTTTTATCCATTAGTTTCTTCTTGAAAGACAAAATTGATTTCCATTGGTCCTTAGTGTGTGTTTATAATTTTGCACTGTTAGCTAAAAGAAAATAATTGAATTAAAATATTTTTAAATATTCATTTCACAGTACTGTCTGACTCTATTAGTATGTGATAGTTTGTAAGTGGAATTTCAGTGAATTTCTTAGAGGCAGCTGGATGGTTCTCAGTCCCAGCAAGTTTATGTCATATGATTTCGCTCTTCCTTGAGCCTCTTTTCTGTGGTGCTGATTCACGTATCTGGTTGCCACAGAGACTGGTGTCTGGCATCAGAATCCTGGAGTCTGGGATTCTCAGAGTTGTTCCTTGATTTTGTCCCTCTAATACAGGAAATGGAGCATTTTACAAGGCATCTGTACTACTCTGGATCTGTTTTTGAGTCCGACATCAGTGATAAAAGATAAATCTTCTGCATGTATAACCTCAGTCATGGACTGCATTTGTGTGTGATGCTAGACATCATAGGAGTTGGAAGTACAAGTGCAAGGAGCTATTCTTGTCTCTGTAATTCTGGATATTAGAACTGTAGGTGTTAAAATCCCCAAATGATCTATCCTCAGAGAGTCTCCATGAGCTTATCTTCAGGTTTATTACAACTCCACATACATGGGGAACACAGTCAGAGTGAGTTTGCAGAGTGGCTACCCTAATGCAGTAATAAATGAGAATGCCCTGATCAACATCTTGAACGGGGTGGGCAAAAGGGCCTCTGTGGGCTGGATCCATCCCACCAAGCGGGTTGATCCAGCACACGGAGGCCCTGCCGTTCCCCTGCTCCCAGATCAAGTAGGGAGAAGTATACAAAGTTTCCTCCACTCTGCCAGGAGCATGCAGTGCCACACACTCCTGGCAGAGCAGGAGGAGGCTTCACACAATCCCGGTCCCCAAACCCTAACTGGCAAACTTAGAAGTGCCATGTGCTCCTGGCAGGGCAGAAGGAGGCTTTGCATGCTCCCTTGCCCACAGGCCAATCAGGACCTGGGGGCGGGAGGAGCACGCAATGTTTCCTCTGCCCTGCCTCGTCCTGTAAGGAGCACATGGCAGGGCAGGAAGTGACTGCACACTCTCCCACCCCCAAGCCCTGATTGGCCTGGGGGCAGAAGGGGAAGTGTGCAAAGTTTCCTCCCATCGCCAGGGGCATGGGTGCCCAAGGGGAACCTCGGGTCGGGGGAGGGGAAGGCGCTCTCCCACCCCCAGACCAATCATGGTCTGTGGGTGGGGAAGCAGGGAGGTATCCTGGCCTTGTCTCTTCTGTTTGAGGCCCCACCCCTTCCAGAGTGACCCAGAGCCACTGCAAAAATTTCTCAAGTGGCCCCCAGCAAAAAATTATTGCCCACTCCTGATCTTGACCAAGACAAGGAGAATTTCTAGAGAATTTAATTTGGCAGCTATCACTGTTGTAGCCAAAGTTAGTTTTGTTCTGGCAAGGATACCTTGTATGACCAAACATGAGAAAATTCCAGTTCCTGGAGATTCAGAAATATGCTCTCAAACCACATCTGTCAGAAGATCTCATGACAATTTCAGAACCACTATAGTGTTCTGATCTCTTAACCCTCCATAACTAAAACAACACAGATCCATTCTGAGTTCTTCTTAGCAATTAAGAAAATTAAATATAACCTTCAGAAATTCCTCCTCTTCTCCTACAGTTGACAGTATATTAATGTAATGTCTTCTTTAAAGCATAACCCAGCACAGGGTGGGATTCCTGGATATTAGAGTAACAATGAAGACCTTAGTTGGGAAGTGCAGCTCCTGAAGAACAAAGAGGATACTAGCTTCAATATTTATCTGTCCATTCAAAACTGATTGAAATATTGTTTCTGCCAAAGAATTGCTGATTAAGTCCAACTCCTACTGCAACCATGTTGTGGGAGCTTTGAGGGAGAAGAGCCTCTAAGTTTCTTCTGTGCTGCTGTTTTCTGGCTGGCAGAATCCTTAGGGAAGACATGACATTCTCTGAAAATTCTCATACTTTGAAAGAAGTTTAGCCTTTTCCAGAGATCCACCACTGTGATGATTTTTAGGAGGGGAAGGAATTCTTCAGCATTTGTTTTTTGTGGAATATTGAAGTCACCCCTGGTGGTCCAAAATCACCCCTTCAAAAAAGGCATTCAGCACTATGATGCAATCTGATTTTACCTTAGAGAGTAGGTTCTTTATTTTCAATGACAACTCCTTTTCTACTTGAATTTCTATCATGACTACACTCCTTTGATTGATGGTTGCAAACATTTATGTCATTAGAGTTTATGGATTCTCCTTTTGTTTTCCTCCAATTTTGGAGGGTGTGTATGGAGAAGAGTGAGGGAGAGAAGGAACTCTCCCTTGTGGAGAAGCAAGATCTTTTCATAGATGTTACTGTCATGGGAATGGCCGGGGCTTACTCTTCCTGCTGTGAGGGATAAGTAACAAAAAAGAGAGATCTGAAAAGGGTTTCTCAACCTTACTTCCTGAGGATGAGGCTAAGGATAAGTCGCCAGACTCTTATTTGAGATAGTAGGTTGCTCACCATGTGCAATAACTAATGTACTTCGAGGTATGTGTCAGACAGGTGCTCCAATGTAGGTGCAGCAGAGCCCCTTGCACCTGGGATGGGAGATCTTTGGTAGCAGCACCCACTGGGTCGCACATATGCTCCTCTCCATATCACACTGCAGATGGCATCTATACATAGCCTATTGTAGAACTTAACTTTGAGCTCCAAAGCAGAAGCGAGGGCAGGAAGTGGAGCACGCATAGGGAATGAAATGGAGAACACCCTTTGCTGATTATTTCCATAACCCGCTTTTTCTAAAGTGATGTGCTATCATGATAGATAAAAAGGGGCTAAACAGTTGTCAAACCGCTGGGCTGTTAAAGATGGCTGCAGCAAACAGAATGGATACTTTCCAGGGCATTTCAATCAAAAATTCAAAATTGTGTTTTAGACGAAGGTGTGAGAGATGTAGCCTCCTGATGCAGCATTTGCCTGTGCTTCAGCGGGGTCTTTGTAGCCTTCGCTGTGCATCATACTGACCCAGAAGGAGTGAAAGGAGGTTGGACTCTTGAGCTATGCTGGTATTTCCCCTGATATCTTTTCAACACTGATCTATATATGCTGAAAGAGCAGAGAGTTATTACAGAGTCTTTTAGAGAACACAGAGATTCATCTATGCACTTGGCAAATAGTTTGAAACTCTCAAAGGGTAGATCCTTGACCATAGTCTATACCTCAATTCTGCCTCCAGCTTCCTGTAGTCAGCCCCTGGTCAGTTTCAGCAGCAGCGGCTGAATCTGGGAGCCAGTTCCGACTTACATACAAATTCAACTTAAGAACAAACCTATAGTCCCTATCTTGTACGTAACCCGGGGACTGCCTGTACTACCTTACACACTTCATAGCTCTAATTCCTGGGACCAACACAACAACAACAATTCAGCATTGAGAGATAAAACTGAAGTTTGTGGAAAAGTAAAGAAGGGTTTTGTAAATGGAGAAAATGGTACACCAGAAGGAACAGATAAAGCCACAACATTAATAAACCTAAAATCAATAAATTTACCTTTCTTGCCGTGTGGATGTCAAAAAACGGTTTGTTTCGAACACTGAATGGTTCCTGTGCTTTGTCAATGAGACCATTCTTCATCTTTTCATGCCGTGGAAATATAATCTCTTTTTCTATACATGCTAGTCGAATGTTAAAATCACATTCTCCAACTGGCTGTCCCTGCCAATTTAGACAAAAAAAATATAAAAACCTAAATGCTTATTAAATTATGATTAGATTGAGGTTCCCCATACAAAATATTTATAAACAAAATATTTATACAGATAGAGGTACATTGAATATAATCAAACACAACAAAATATTCACATTTATGTCAATCTTCCCAGCTTCCACATATTTTTCTAGAGCTAAAGAGGTCCTATCCAAGGATAATTAAAAAAAAAAAAAGTCTTGCTAAACTTGTGTGCTCTAGAAATAAGAGATCAAGTAATCTAAAACTGATGATTTTGTAAGCACAGAATTGTGTTAGGTAACCATAACAGTATTATTAATAATAGTATTTTACTACATGTTGTACCTTTATAAACAAACCCTGTAGTCCAGCAACATCCATGGTCCAGAAGGACCACAAAAGTTACAAGATCAGAGAGTCCTGGCATGCTGCAGGAGGAGGGAGAGGGTGGCAACAGGGCAGGAGCCTAGCACTATATGCAAGTCAGGGGGCGGGGAGAATGCATGCCCAGCTGGGTTGGGGGAGGGGGTCGTCTGCAAGTCAGTGCAGGGCTCAACTGGACTATGGGGGGGGTTGGAGTCAGAGCTGGTGTGCGGCTCAGTTGGGTGGTGGGGAGAGCTAGGAAGCCTAGTGGAGAAGTGGGGCCAGAAATAAGCTCCCCTGGCCCAGAAAAATCCCTCATCCAGGACCAGTAAAGTCCCCAGTGTGTGGAACCAGGGAGAGCCAACATGTAATATACTTTAGTCCCCTTTGTTCATAACTTAATGGTATCTAGTAGCACAGCTAAGGAAAACCCTTACTTCATATGTACTACAAACACTTTTGCACTAAGAACTAGACATTAGCATTTCTGTTGTAGAAAATGAAGATAATGAAAATGAAGCTGTAGATTAGAAAAGCTGCAAAAACCAGTAATACATAAGGACAGTAAGTTAGTAGACTAGGTTATAGCTCAGTCATAAAAGATACTAAAGTTCTTGTTTAATTCTCAGGTGTTAAACTATGGCCTTTCGAGATCTGAAAGAAATTACTCATTTTACAACCCTTCTTTACTCATTTGGTGGAATATACCAGATAAATAGGGCAGTTCAAAAAGCACATCTAGAACATTAATAATGGTCATATTGTAGTTAGTTACATTTAGCATGTGACTTACTGTAGCTGCCATTAACTGAATAGTAATAGATTATGCAAAAATGTAATACTAATTTTAGAAATGTGAATTTCAACCAAATCAGTCAATTTTATAGCAATCCAAGGAATATAGTTCATGTTTTATCATTATTATGTCCAGTCTATAACACTAATGAGACTTATTTTGCCTAGTCTATTCCTTACTCTGCTTCTTTCTCCTTCATATTCAAAAATACTATTTTTTCCACAAACTATCCTGGATATACTTCATGCCGCAAACAAGGCACAAAAAGTTGACCCTGAACTATGCAAGGTTTGGAAAGTTATAAGCAAGAAAATAGAAAACTAGACTAGTGATTTTTTTAAAGGACTATCAGAAGTGGCCGCCTTTGGGATCAGCAAATGTATCACCCACTGGGGATTTATTTTCTATTTACAATTTAGGAAAGTACAAGGTATCACCGCCTTGATTTTTGCAATGATTTGTGAAAAATGTCACGATTCTCAAATAATCTTTTCTGGTTACATATGCTGAAGTACACAACCCCGTTATTCTGCTACTTTTCCTAAAATCACTTCTGCACTTACTCACGTCTTGTAAGAAATTCAAAATAAACAGAAAATTGTATTTACACAATTATATTACAGCTAATCATTTTAAAAGATTTTGCTGTAGTGGCATAAATTGATTTCAGGCCTTCAGTAGTAGCATTTCAATTCTTTTCTGTGAATTCATATGGAATCTTCTAATCACCTAATTCTGCTTAAAAATATATATTTTTTTCCTTCTCACATCTATTCTGAAGTAATTATCTCCCACAGTTCTAATACTAAATTTTTTATTTCAAAACTAGTTACAGCATAGTACCGCTCGTTCCTTTATGTAAAGGTCAAAGCTAGACTGATATATGAAAAGTCTCAGAGGAGTAGCCATGTTAGTCTGTAATTGTAAAAACAAAAGTGGACTGTTACTGCTGCACCCTGCCCCCTCCCACAAAGCTGGCTTAAGCCAGTTCCCCGTAGCACTCCCTCTTTCTCATAGAGGCAGCAAGGGCATCGGGGGGGGGGGGGGGGGGAGTGACTAGTTGACTAGTGTGTCGACTATTCAATAAGCTGTTAGTAGGAACTTGATGGGAATAGAAATGCACTGAAACCAAAATGGAGACTGTGACTAAAGGGACAATCCAAAATGGGATGATGGGATTTTAACATGGTACCCAACAGACTGAAAGGACTTTTGCCGCCAAAACCACCCTCTGCACACAGCACATGTCCATGCACACCGCACCAGCTTGTCTGCACCCAGCACCATTCTCTAGACTCGGCACTCCAGCTGCTTTCTCGCCCAGAGGCGTTTATAAGCTTGGACCCTGAGAGAGTTCGGGTTCCTGAGTTCCTAGTTTTTCTCAGGTTCCTTCGTTCCTTAATGAGTTCATCGTTCACCTAGCTTGCTGTCTCCAGGACCGTGGTGAAGGCCGGGACCTATCCTGATAACAGACCAGCATCTAGCAGGGTGCTTCAACCCACCATTGTGGTGAAAGCCCGGTGCCAGTGGACTCTAGCTACCTGTCAAGGACAAACCGGACACACCGCCTAACTCCGATTTCTATGGTGAATGTCCTCTATTCCAGAGCTGGGAAAACCATCTTGTGTGTGATCTACTCACAAACTGACTGTCACACCATCGACAGAGCAACAAGGACTCCTCAGTGTTCCTCCACCGAGGCTATCTGAGCTAAAGGGTTGCAGGTCCTAAGCTTCGGCTGTCGGTTACCATCTCCGGACAGACTGAGTATAATTTCCTTTACACACTGCATAACACCTCATTATTTTAAAAGGGTGTAGGGTTGGTTTTACAGTGTTGTATTGGATTTATTCAAGTTCATTGGTTACCTGTTGTATTCAATACACTTTTATATCTTTTAAATTTGAAATCATAGTCTGTGTTTATTTCCATCTGAGAAATCTGCTGGTGATAGATACAGTGGGTTCCAGGCCGGATCTCCTTCTGGGACAAAGGCATTTACCATCTAGTCAGCAGCCCCAGTCTTAATTAGTTTACTAGTACGCCTTTGCTGGTAACAAAGCTTTTGCTTACTGGATAGCTGACTGGTCGATTAGTTGCTTACATCCCTAATCCAGAGTATATATATAACAGCAAAAGCAGTTACCTAATAATTGTCAGACCAGTATTAATGATGCTGTCCCAGGCTGGAGGTGTCCCATGCATGGCAGGGGAAATTGCCTTTGTTGTGCATTAATCAGTGAATATATCTTTATTCAAATCTAAGCTGATAGTGTTGAGTTTGTAAATGAATTCCAGTTCAGCTGTCTCCCTCTGTAATTGGGTAATAAAATTCTTTTGTAGAAGAATGGCTACTTTTAAATCCATTATTGAATGTCCAGGGAGGTTAAAATGTTCCCCTACAGGTTTACATGTGTTACCATTCCTGACGTCTGATTTATGTCCATTGATCCTTTATCATAGAGACTGTTCAGTTTGGCCAGTATACAAGGCAGTGGGACATTGCTGGCTCTTGATGGCATATATCAACATTAGGAGGAACATCCACAACAGAAATTTGGCATAATTCTGAATGTGACATGCTTCATTAGACATTTATGAGAAGGTTTGGTTTTTTTAAGACCTATAAATACCTGAGTACCTGAACTGACTTCAGGATTTTACAGGTTCTGATCATTTGTGAAGGGAGATTATTATTAGTTCAGTGCTGTTTGATATGGCACTTTAGCTGTGTTTTAAGATGTCATCATTAAAAAGATTTTAAATTGTAATGCAAGCTATGCCCAAGTGTTTTGTTCCAAAAAAAAAAAAAAAAAGTTTATTGTAATAGTATCTCTTAGGGTTAGACTCAACTAGCAAGAAACATTTATGCCTAATCTACACTAGAATTTGCAATGGTGTTAGCATGGATTAATTAATATATATTAAACCATGAGTAAAAATTCACCTTGAGACATGCACCCAGAGAGAAAAGAAGTCTCTTTAATACCTCTTCCTATTTAAGCTCTCGTAACGTGGTGTAACTCTTTGTAATTGCACTGAGAGATCAAAAGATGCTATGGTTGTATTCCACAGTACTTTTGTTAACACTCTTTTGTTTTTAATGCAACTCCCTATCACCAACCATACAACAACAGGATTATCCCTGAAATGTGAATCAAAGTCCCTAACTGGATGAATCTAAATAAGCAAAAAAGTTTTGAAATCCATAAAAAATAGTCTATTTTACAAACACAGGCAAATAGATGGATTTAAATCTAAACTCTTTCCGACCTGGCAAATTTAAATAGTTGAAACTAAAAGCAAATTGCAAACTTTTACTATATTAAATCAAAAATACATATGTCAACAAGTCCCTTTTCATCTACTAGATGGAAAAATAAGCAGTTTTTAAAAACGAAATTAGGAAGTATAGACAATAAAGAAGAAAAAAATAACTAACTCAGTTCTTCAGATAGAAAACAGAAAGGCTGAAAGTTGCTCTCCACTGACTCAGACAACACGACTAAATGACACACAGCATGGATTTAAATGGGAAACTCTAACTTTATTAATTATCTCTCAGAAAGGGGCACTACACTGCCTTCTGTGCTCCCCTCCCCCCCCCCCCCATTCTCACACGAGCCATTTACTCGTTCCAGGGCTTTAATCAAAAGATAAACAATAACTTAGAGTAGATCATCACCAATCAACTCCATGGACTCAGATCTTTTTTGAAATCTCTCCCCTCCTCCCTGTGACGGGGGTGTGGACCCCCGCACTACCAGACCCATTGAAGCAGCCTGGGGAGGGGGTGGACTGCCACCCCTGCAGCACATGCGCTGAGGCTGTGTGAAAATATAAATTCCCAGTGGTTGGAGCTAGGGAAGGAGCCAGCCCCGCCCCATGCCGGCCGGGCGGGAGAGTGACGGAGGAGCAGAGCCACGTAGCACTGTGGCCGGAGCCTCTCGCTGAGCGAGAGCGTAGACACGGATACGCCCAGGGGTGGCAGAGTAGGCGTGGGGGCCCCAAAGGAAACCCGTCAGGAGGGCGTCAGTGCAGGGGAGGGCCCGGAGCATACTGATGCCGGAACTGAAGGTAGAGGCACGTAAGCATGGGAGGAGACGTATAAGAGGGGAGAGAAGTGCAGGAACACGGGATTGGCTGGCTCCCACTTTGTGCCTTTCACTTACCAGAATAACTCCAGGGGAGGTCCAGAGGAAGGAGCCTCCACATATTACGGGAAGTGGGATGGACAAGGAGGTGGAACCAGACACAGGAGACGGAGCCTCAGAGTCTCAGCCAGGAGTACTGGATGCCAACGGACTGAGGATCAGGGCGAGGGACTCATACAATTGCAGGAAACTGCTAGGAAGGAGGGGAGCTGGGGAGCCCTGGACTCGGGTATAAAGTCTAACCCTCTCACACTCCCCATATATAAAAAAGGGTGTGATGACAGAGGCTACCAGACAGTGAAGGACAAAGGGTGCATCAGTGTGCAAAGACATCAGGCTCCTCCCTGCTTATGAGTGCTGAATCCAACTGCAAAATGTCATATCTCATTTACCTTTTTACTCATTACTTACTCTAGAAACCAGATACTGGGAGGCGCAACAATTAGCATGGGTACACCTCCATCTACCATGCCAATACCTGTCTCCTGCCTGACTCCTCACCTATTGTCAAAAAGCAAAACACCAGCCCCAGAAATTGATAAATGCACATAATCATACCTAATAGACCTCAGGACCACTGTACTGCATACCCCTGTGTTATCACAATCCACTCCAAAATCCATAATTACCCTGGTTAACCTCACGGTTCAGATTTTTTCACATCCCAGGTACGTGGGTTGACTTAGTAGCCCCATTCACCTAACTCATTTGTGAACATCTCACTAAACCAACTGAGCACAAGGCTATTACTGTGTAATCAGCTCCACACCCATCTGTATCCAAATACTTAAATTTAATTCAGTGCAGTCCTTAAAAATATTTTTTCCAGATGAATAATGTGGGTACAGCTCAGCTATCAGTATGTACAGCAGGGAAATGAGCAGGCCCCAGCGCACTTCCCTTCAGCCAAATCATCAAAAGACAAATGGCTTCATATTTAAACCTCGGTTGTGATACATTTTCTAATGTGGACAACTCCTTGTGAGTTTAGTGCACAACAAGATGCCCACAGATACAAACCTCAAACCTCCCTCCCAATGTCATACTCACAGGCATTCTGTGCCCACCGGCTGATCATTCCTCTCTGACGTTAGTCATTGCTCCACGCCCTGGATCCCTGAACCATGACTTTGGTATAAGACAGAGGTGGGCAATAATTTTTGACAGGGGGACACTCCAAGATTTTGGAAAGTGGTCAAGGGCTACACTCTCTAATGATATTAATGGTGGAGATGTGGGGTCTGGGATGGAGGTAGGGTGGATGGGAGCTTGGGGTAAGAGACTGGGTACAGGAGGGAGACTGGAGTCTGAGAGGGAGTTGGGATGAAGCAGGCGGTTGTGACTTAGGACAGAGAACTGGAGTGCAGGGGTTTGGGATGTGACTTAGGTAGAAGGGGATTGTGAACTGGGGCAGGAGATTGGGGTGCCAGGTCTGGTAGGGGGTATGAGTACAAAGGGGGACAGAAGGTTTGGGTATGTTGAGTAGGGGGGGCAGAGGGTTGAGGCAGGGAGGGGGTGAGGTGTCAGAGGCAGGCTGCAGCCAGGAGACTTACCAGCCAGCAGCCAAACCACCCTGGCCTGCCTGTAGAACTAAGGCTTGCAGAGCTTAAAACATTTCCCAGCCAGCCAGCCTGCTTGCCCAGCCATATACTTCAGTGAATAACTGAGCCGAGGAGAGAGTGTGTGGTTCTTCTTGTCTGCCTGTTATTCAAACAAGCAGCTCCCATTGGCTGTTTTCTGTCCAGAAACCAGTCAATGGGATTGTGCTGGAAGCAGGGCAGCTCCTGAAACTTCCTCCTCCCCTCCAGTTTTGAAACAGAAAGGAAGTCCAGCAGCCGTGTTTCTGCATGGCCTGTGGGGCAAGCAGGGGAGCCTACCTGGGGCTGCCCGTTCCCTCTGTGGGCCAGATCTGGTAGCTTGGCAGGCTAGACGCAGCCTGCTGGCCGTATTTTGCCCAGGCCTGGTATAAAAAGTGCCCTTGTAATCATGGGTGATTAGCAACTAAAGCAGTAGGGTCTGTGCACCCATCTACCAACCTGTGGATATAAAATAAACATATTGTTCTCTCCAAAGTGTGGGACTTGCATGAGAGATTGGATGAACATAAGAACCGTCATATTTGGTCAGACCAAAGGCCCATCTAGCCCAGTATCCTGTCTTCCAATAGTGTCCAATGCCAGGTGCCTCAGAGACAATGAACAGACTAGGTAATCATCAAGTGATCCTTCCCCTGTCACCCATTCCCAGCACCTGACACACAGAGGCTAGGGACACCACTCCTACCCATTCTAGCTAGTAGTCACTGATGGACCTAACCTCCATGAATTTGTCTTGTACTTTTTTAAACCCTATTAAAGTCCTGGTCTTCACAATATCCTCTGGCTGGCTCCCATTTACTATCCCACTGCCCAGTCCTCATCACTCTTTCTATAAGGCACTGTTCCCCGTATCACAGAAGCAGCAGCTCCCGCTCCTCCTCTCCCCCCTTGGCTGGAGATATGTGGCTCTGACTTGTGCCACCTGTAGCTACACAACTTCTGCCATACTGTCTGCAGGAACTATGTAGATTAAAGTGGTTCCAATAGGGAACCCATATCCCATCTAGGAATATGGCTCATGATTTCCAATTGGGACACCATTCGAGAAAGAGACAGAGAGAGAACAGCAGGAAAGATGGGGGAGAAACTTTCAGGCATGGAGACTGCCTGTCTCTGCCCCATCTATCGAGCAAGCTGCCGCTATTGCTATTAAGGAGTGTCAACCCTAGCCCAACACCTAAGACCATGTAGAGAGGAAGACCCCTCTGAATCAAAGTTCCCCAAGATCTAAAAGCCTTCTAAAGCTTTTGTTACTACTTGTCCACCATGTACAGGTTCTTTCCCATACCTCCTGCAGTGCCGTCTGCATGTTTTCTTGTTCCAGAAATGGCTAAGCAGGAATTGCTTCTTTGTAGCAAACTGGAGAACAAAAGACTTTTGAAAGCTCAAGCTAGTTAAATTGGCTGACACATGCCCCTCCCTTGCCCAGGCAATGGCCAAGAGTATGGGGGAAATTTCTCCTCCTTCCAGGCATTCTGGAATTCTCTCCATCACTGCTGTCCAGTCACAGATCATTCCTTGCTAAAAAGGCATTTTGTCATGTCAGAGCATACAGTTCAAATAGGCCAAACTAAAGCCAAACAAAGCAAATTTATAGTTATACTAAACAGAAAATGGACTGCTTGGGCATACATTTTGATCTACTTGGTAGGAAATGATACATTAAAAAAATAAACCTAGGGTTTCAGGATCTGAGGAGAACAGACAAAAACAGCCATGGTAAAGGAGAAAAAATAACCACTAGTCCAATTGGGATTCTTCAGGTAGGAAGTGAGAAGGGTGAAAATTACTGTCCATCTTGTTATGTCTGATCCTATGCTGTCCAACTGTACCATAAACAGTTCCTTATGGATAACTGTGTAGCTGGCAAAAGTGTGGTATTTGAATTATGAATCCCCCAAGCACAGTGTTTTTAATGGAAATGCTATCACAATGCTGCCAGGTTTTACTTCAGTAAAGCATTCTGAGTCTGTGGTTATTTAGCTTGATCTGAGATAGACTGAAAATCTCTCTCTCTCTCTTTTTAATTTGGTCTGAAAATAAACTGCCAGCAGAACATATTCCTTTTTATTCCCAAAAGCAGTACCTTAAATAATATGAATAATTCAGTACATACTATATACACCCACACAAAATATGCATATAAGTGCCACACATGCCTTGATTTCCTGAACCATAACAGACCATATGCCACAACTGTCTTAACTTTAATAATTGTGGAACAAGACTGGGATATAAACACAGAGTAAAATGTCAATGTCAGCCTGTGTGACAGTATTAATGACAATTCAAAGCACAGAAAGCTGACATCTGCATTTCCAAAGAGAAATCCCATCAAGTCTTTCCATTTTCAGAGGGTCCTGAAGTCTAATCTCTTGATTTCTATACTAATGGGCTAGTATCTATTTCTCTTCACAGTGGAATTATGATTGCTGATATAAATTTTAAATCTTTATTTAAGATAGGTCCATGAATATATGTATTTAAATAAAGCTAATTAATTCAAGGGTGTCTTTTGCTCCCTCAATAACATCTATGCCATTTCAACAACTTGGCAGCTGAATAATGCATCTTTAATTTCTGTATTTGTCTGTTACAAGAATGGAAAGTAAAATATTTATGGAAATGAATAATGCTGTAAAACTTCAAACATTAAAGGTTTTTCATTTGTAAAAATGAGACAAATGGCAAGACTGCCATTACAATTTGACAACACATTGTAAGATGAACATTTTCTAACCTTTAGCACTGAATCACACAACACAGAGACAAGCTAATGGCAAAAAGCCTAAAGCTTTAAAGTTTAAAATGATTTATATATTTTATCTACAGTACCAGGAAGCTACAGAACATGATATACTGTTGCTTGAGATAAGAACAAACTAATATGGACTGAGAATTTATTCAATATTTATACTGTCTGCATTCATATCACAGAATACTGCTGCGAATTCTCCTATCTTCAGAAACAGTTTGGGGGATTCAAACCAAAAACCATGAATAGCAGCATTTTATAAATATTTAAATTCAAAAAATAAGTTCAGCAATAACTTTCATTTTAAACCAATTAACTTTGAAAATGATTCCAAAAATAAAAGTTTGGTGTTTTATTTTCAGTAAATATTGAACTCATTCTGTGGAATAAGCAAAATTCCATGTTTAAAAACAACGTACAGGTTGAACCTCCTAAATCTGGGACTCTCTGGGCCAGCAACTTCCATGATGTTGCCAGACTAGAGGGCCCCAGTGCTCAGGAATGTGAGCCAACCGGGAATCCATACCTTGGAAATCTCTCTGCCAAAGTCGACATTGATGAGGAAATCCAGCATCGCCTAAGCTACACAAGCTCTGCTTTTGCCTGCCTGAGACAAAGGGTCTTTGAGAACTGGGACATCAGTGCCAAGACAAAGCTCTGTGTATACTACATAGTGGTTGTTCCAACACTGCTGAAGGCATGTGAAACCTGGACAACATATAAGCGTCACTTGAAGGCACTTGAACAATATCATCTACGCTGCTTCTGGAGAATCCTAAATATCCCTTGGGAGGACAGGCGTACCATCACTAGCATCCTGGAAGAGTCGAACATGATCAGCACTGAAGCTATCATCATCTATCAACAAATTCGCTGGACTGGTCACGTGGTTCGGATGCCTGATCAGTGCCTCTCAAAACAAATTCTGTTTTCCGAGATGAAGGAAAGATGGGGGAACGTTATGGGCCAGAGGAAGCAGAGGGCAGAGGACATGTTAAAGGCAAACATAAAAAAGTGTTTCATCAGCGTCGACACTGGGAGAACCCTGCCCAGGACTGTCCCCAGTGGAGAGCAGTAATCCATGAGTGGGAGGCACAATTTGAGAGGTCCCGCCGCACTGCAGACAAGGAAAAGCAGAGAAGAAGAAAAAAAAGTGGCAAAAACTGCATCCCTCCAACAGCCAACAGCACATGCCCCTTCTCTGTGATAAGACCTACAGCTCCAGAATCGGGCTGGTCAGTCATCTACAGATCCACAAATAGGAGGGCGACATGAAGACATTCTACTCATTATCGAGTGACCACTGAGACACATTCTAATTCTGGCACCAGACCATCTAGCCTGCAAATACATTAACCAAATTGGGTATTTCTCCATGGTTCTGTAGGTGCTTGTGGATCACTGTGGGCACATCAGGGACATTATGCAAACATTATGCATTTTTCAGAACACTGACCTGGTCAGGAAGCTGCAAGCAGGAGCTTTCTTCCCAAACCAGAAGATCACTGTGGAGAAATGGAAATCCCCACTGTGATCTCTGGAGACCTCTACCTACCCCTTAATGCCATGACTAATGAAACAATACATGGGGAGCCTTGACAGCAGCACGGAGTGCTTCAATAACAGGTGCAAAATGACTGTGGAGTGTGCTTTGGACTGTTTGAAGGCCCACTGCAGATGTTTATATGGGAAGCTCGATTTGGCTGATAACATCCCCATGGTTCTCACTGTGTGCTGTATCTTCTATAGTATTTGTGAAAGAAAGGGTGAAAGCTTCACTCAGGGGTGGACCACTGAGGCACAGTGCCTGGAGGCACAGTTTGAACACCCCGAGACAAGGACTACTACTGGAGCACAGCACTGAGTTTTATGGATCAGGGATGCCTTGAGGCAGCAAAATTTATTGCCCTACATGGAAGTACAGTGACTATTGTTAGGAGGTTACTGATTGCTCCATGCACCACACTTAGCGCCACACTGACCATAGCTTTTCTGAGAAATACTTACTTACTTTCATGTAATGAAATAAAAATGTCTTTGAAACATGAATTTAATTTATTAACCACAATTAACATAGGACACACATGAAGCATGAAACATCTGCACTGTGTGGGAGACAGGGAGGGAAGGGCTGGGAGAGACAGGTGGTAAGGCATGTGCAGAGAATTTCAGAGGTTTGTTTATGTCTAAGGTTTATATGGAGCCCTGCCACCTGATGTGTTGTGCAAGAGGGAGGGAAGGGGTGGCAGTTCATCAGTGTTAAACCGAATGGGGATGTATTCTTCAGCATCTCTGCTTGCCTCTCCATACTGTTTAGGGCCTGCTCCATAGTCTCTTGACACTCCCTCCTGTTGTTGTCCCTCCACTCCTTCAATTCTTTATGTTCAGCATCAGCGTGACTCAGGACATCTTGCAAAAACTCCTCTCTAGTCTTTCTTGGGCAGTTCTGTGCCCTTCTCATACACACTGCAGGAGTTATAACCTCCTGAGACTGGCATTCCAAGGCCAAATTAATCAAGCCAAAATTGTAAAATGTTACAGAGAATCTACTGTTAACATTAGACACCACTGACCCAACTCTTTTCAATCCTGTGCATTGTTCACATACCTAGCACTGCCTGGCTGTCTCAAGAGAGGGTACATAACACACAGGAACCCCACAATAGTGAGTTCAACACTAGAGCAGTAGGGGAAAACCTAGGTACAGCAGGGCAGGTAAAAGGGCCAGGAAAACCCTTGCTGTAACAGAGAAAGAGCAGGAGAAAGAGCAGGGGAAACCTTTGCTGCAGCATCACAGGAGAATCCCTTGCTGCAGATGACAAGGATTATCACTTATGCCAAACATTGGCCATACTGTACTCTAGGCAGGTGTGACTTGAGGACAACAAAGCAGGGGGGCCTGAAAGTTAGTAATGGCCACTCAATTTCCACACACTGTGTTCATCCTGGAAGACATTTCACTGCTTAGGGTGAACAGAAAAGCAGAGGATCTTTTACTCAACTGCAGGTTCCATCCAGGGTCATATGCAGCTTGTCTTTCTGGAGTGATGCCTTCACCTCCAACCCGACAGTACAGTGGCAATGGAATATCAGCCTGCAGGGGTCAAATATCACAATTGCTTTGCCAGCTAATTTGAGGACAAGGATGGCATAGCAGTGTTAGAGTGGTGTTATAATGTTGATTTGTTTATAATGTTTATAATGTAATTGTTGTAAATAGGATGTGGGTAAGGTGCACACTTAAAGGAGCGGTTGCTGCCATCAGTAACTGAAAACAAAATGGAGTTCAGGAAAACAAAAATAGAGTTTCTGGACAGGACAGTTGAACTTTTCCTGCCTTACGTGTCTGCATTCAGTACCAAAATTGCACCAGGCATGCAGATCCTTTGCACCCAGCACAAAATTGTGCACACCACTCTACACAAGTTTACAGTTACCTGCCAAAGGTTCTAAAAGAGAAAAGCCCTGCACCCAAGGGGGGGGGGGGGGCGGGTCAGTGTTCTGGGCTGTGTGTGTGGGGACAGCACAGCGCCACAGAGGGAAAAGGCAGAGGAATCATTCACAACTGCGGTGGGTTCCCACACCACGCTGTGGTGAAGGCTCAGCACTGGAGATCTGGGATCTGGGATACACCAAGCAGAGGTGTTTGATCTCTACCTGCCTCGGACCATCACATTGTCACCGTCCCTGAAACACTCCGTTGTGGTGAAGGCCCAATGAGAATCATCCCAGAACTGCGAGGGATCACTTGTGGTTCCCTCCCTAAGGGCTAACCTGAGCCCAAAGGTAGAAGGTCGCAAGTACCAGTACCACCATTGACGACAGACTTTGTAACGTATAAATACCTTACCTGTATTGGGGATCTTTCTGTCTTCCTTCTCTTCCTACACTTCATTGCAGGAGGAATAACAATTAAACCGAACTAAGGACTTAGTTCGGATTAACTTCTGACTGCCGCGTGTAACCACGGGCAGTCAGTTCGAACTAAGGGGATTTAAAAATGGCGCCCGCCCGGGAACATGCAAATGAAGCCCGGGATATTTAAATCCCGGGCTTCATTTGCAAGTTCAAATGCCTACATTAGCAACCCTAGTTCGAACTAGGGGGCTGGTGTAGACATACCCTGAGTGATTTGCCTCATCAAGGGTACAAAACAGCTCCGGACTGCAAATCTCTACGGATGCACATTCCTCCTCTGATTCTGGGTCCCTTTGCCCCCTCAGCAAACTCAGCCACAGTATCCTCCTCCTTTCTTGGTCCCTGAGCCTCTGAAGTATCCACACAGGTCTTCTGATTATCTCTAAGTAGATCATCCAGTTCTCTGTAGGACTTGCATGTTGTGGGCACAACACCTGAGCGACGGTTTACTTCCCAGGCCTTGTGATAGGTGTTTTACAACTCTTTCACTTTGACCCTGCACTGCAGTGCACCCTTTCATGGTCCCTTTCAGTTATACATATGGAGGTGTGCCTGTAAATATAATCTCTACAGGTAGAGCGCAACTGGGAGTGAACTACTGCCTTTCTGTAAATGCTGATGATATCTAGAGCCTCAGCATGACTTCAAGCAGAGGATCTCATAGTGCATGGAGCAGACATGGCCAGCTAGAGAGATACACTGAGAATACACCAGGCATCACAGAGCAAACAGGAAGTGAACTTTCAAAAGAACACAAAGGGCAGATCTAAGGGTCAGCTCTCTTAGACGCAAAGGGCGGGTCTAAGAGAGCAGAGCAACAACACTGAAAGAGATGACCAGAGAAGCAAGAACAGGCATTGTATAAAGGTGGTAGAGGCTAGTCAGGATGAAGTACTGCAACACAGTCCACACTGGCACCCCAGTGTTCTATCCAGAGCACAGCAAGCTCTGTGCTTCTTGCAGAGATGGTTTGCCTAGAGTGCACTAGCTATGGAGCTAGTGCGCACTAAGTGCCTTGATAGTGTGGACACTGTGAAAGTTCCAGTGCTGAGGGCAAATTAACTACGCAGTAATTTGCCAGTGTAGACGTGGCCAGATTCTATGTGGAAGGATGTTCCCAACTGGCTTTTTCTCCCCTGTTTGAGATTTCTTTGTTTCTCTTCCTGTTCATGGCTCTATTAGCTGCTCAAATGCAAATTAAGTAGAGCACACATTCCTCTGTTTAGGAATTATCTGTTTACCGACTTCTGTTTGAGCAGGGCTGTGGGGTTTAGAACATGTCCACACCACCATCCGGGGTATTTTATAACTTCATATACAATATTGTTGCATACATTTTACTAAGATAATAAAATTACCAGAACATTTTGAGTTTTCACATGATACCTTAAGAAGGCATACTTATACAAATATTACTACAATAGTATGGAGAGTTAATTATGCAAGGGACTTGAAATTGTCTATTTACAACTACAATTTAACATACTTTAAAATTACCATAAATTACATTGGCATTACCCTTTCCGTAGCCTATTTCATCATTACAATTAAATAAAACAATAAAAGATTAGGATATTGAACATGTACTAGGCTTGATGCTTTTCTACTTTTCCTTTCTCTTATATTTCTGACATTTGTTTACCTCGGATCTAAACATGAGATCATGTAAGATTTTTAAACTACTGTTTTTTCTTAAACTTAGATGTGTAACCTGTTTATTAGCGGTCCTAACAAAACTCTACCAATATTAAGCTTTTCTCCTTTTTCCTCTTGTTTCCTTTTTAAATACCTTAGTTTTTAAGTTTAATTTTGACCACTGTTGAAGGCATTTCTTCCTTATTTACTATTGAGGAAAAAAATTCAAACTATTAGGTCATTTTCATTTAAAGGTGTTGAACTCAATTCCATCAAGTCATACTATAAGACTTATGTTCTCAGATTTACTGAAGTAGCAAAAACTTCAGTTTTGTGGAAATCTGGGAGTGTGCTTGTTTTTGTACATTAACCTTATCTATTATGGGGCTTGAATCTCTTACAGTATTGAACACATGCATTCTAAATATATCAAAATTAAATACATAAATGTAACACTTTAGATGGGCTTCAAGATACTACTTCCTAGAGAACCTCTGAAAAATAACAATGCATGTTCTGCTCCTCTCCTCACTCAATGTTAATTTTATTCTTCCCCAAATGCCCACCTGATCGTCTGACTCCAAGTATTCTTCTCCTTAATGTATCCCTCATACTCCACTTGTCTCCAAATCCCTGTATGGCCTTTTTCCCCTCTTCATTTTGAGGTCTCCACTCTCTCCCCCACAAGCTCCACCTCTGCCTGCGGAACTCTGGGTTCATCATGAACAGGGGCTGCTCCGGCCAGGTTGCAGCATCCCCTGCCTTTGGCAGGCCTCCTTCAGGCTGGAGCAGCCCCCACCTGGCAGGCGGGGGCCTGTTCCAACCCCCACCAGTTAACCATAACCAGTAAGCATCACCCACTAAGGGTGATGTTTACTGGTTAACCATTCACATCCCTAGTATGTGTCTACATAAACAAACAGATTCAGAATTAAAACTAGGAACAAACTTTTTGGCACCCAAGTCAAACAAAATGGATGCTGGCCCATAAGTGCTTGGATTTTTGAACTGTCCCCCCAATATTTTCACATTGCATTTCTAAGATAAGACTAATAAAATAATAAATGAGAGACCGCTTGTACTGCGAATTTAACCTCATTTTAAAATGAAGTTTATAATGGAAAATAGATAGATAGAAACATTTTATGTGGATTTAAAAACAAAATGTTTTGAAGCATGAACTCCAGCTAAGGGTAATGGTTATGGGCAGGATTTATGACCAACACAGCATCTGTTTACAAGTGATAAACTTTACTGAATAGCACCCACCACATCTTTATGCACATTAGCAAACCTGAAGAGAAATCAGTCTTAAATATACTATTTTACATAGAGAATTTAAGAACACTCAAGTAAAATTATCTCTGCTATTTAAACATCACATTTGCAAGCATTTTCCTTTCAAGAGCTAATTCTATTCTTACCATTCCAATCTGCTCTCATGAAAACTTGGCTATGGTTTAAAAATTGTAAAGGCCAGGGGGTGAGAAAGGAAAAGGAAAGAAGTATTCACTTTCAGCTTCTTTTAAAATAATGTATTAATTAGATGCCAAAGTACATCAACTATACTTTTTTTGCACAGTAAAGAAAATAACAGTTCTTTACACATCTATTCCACTTCTGGGCTACATGCACCTCATGCACATAAAACTGGATTCCTTTGCCCAGAAAGGTCTTTGGAGCCACGCCTGTGCCCTGGAGGCCCTCACATCTCACCCTGCCTGCCCTGCCTCCCCACCAACAGGCAAAGATCAGTGCAAACCTAACTATCCTTCAGCTTCTTTGCCAACATATAAACTAGATCGCCTGGGGCTCTATAAAAGTGGGAGAGAGCAGATCACTGAATACTTGTGGACAAAATGTCTTGAAAGCCACAGTACACAACACCTAGACAGTGTGTGTGTCACATACTTCACCTAGATGAGGAAGCATGTCCTGAGCTTCATATACTTCCCAGGTGAAATCCCAGATGAGCCCCCACTTGTAATGGTGACAGCAGAATCAAAACAAGGATCTCTAGAGCTTAGAACATGAGCCTCTACTGCATGCTCTAAAAGCCAGCAGAGCAAGTAACTATTCTTCTGTCTCTCAGTGACTATCCACACAGACTCCACTTTTGGAAATGAGCAACCAGGAGGTGGGTGCAAGAAATCCTATTTAAATAAGGATTTGATGGCAGCTTTATATCACCAGATGACAGTTCCTGAATCATCAATTAAGGCTGTATGAAAGTGCAGACTGATCCCCACGTAGCTACCCTGTGCATGTCTGAAATTAGATTGGACTTCCCTAGTCCAACCCCCTCAGTATCTGACCTTTCCCAAATAAGGGAGTTTGTCAGACCAGGGGAGGTCAATTCAGGCTCCCAGATGCTAGCCTCCTGGCTCTCTGAAGGAAGGAAGGAAGGAAGGAAGGAAGGAAGGAAGGAAGGAAGGAAGGAAGGAAGGAAGAGCCAGCTGGGCTCTCTCCCAGCCCTGCTCAGCTCTGTACCATTGTCTGAACCCATGCTCCCAGCCACCAAGGATCTCTGGACTGTCAACATTCTGTCAGACCACGGATGTTGCCATACCAGAGAGTCCTAACTGTACACATCTGTGAGAAGTCACAGAAAAAGTCAGAACCATGCTAGAGTGGGCTTTACTCTGCAAGGGTGGATCTAATCCAGATCTACCATAACTAGTTTAGAAATTGGGGTGGATACTACCTGATCTTCCAATCTGTCTATAACACTACAATTGTACTGAATTGTTCTGTCAAGGTAACATAAAAGATCCCTAATCACACCAAGGCCATGCAATTTCACTTCCTTGTTTGGAATGAGTTTTTAAAAGAAAACCAACAGCTGAATCACCCTGTTCAGATGAAAATCTGAAAGAATCTTTGATAAAAAAAATGAGGCATTATCCACAGGTCACAGGTTTCATAAGCAACACCAAATAAGGTGAATCAGCCCTGAAGACCTGAATTTCCCCCACTCTCTGCACTGATGTTATGTACAGCTTCTTAAAAGCAGGGTAGATAAAAAGCAATCATTTTTTTAAATAAAAAAAACACGCACACACTCTGCACTCCTGCTCCAGATCACAAACCCCTCTTAGGCCCTGCAACTCCTCCTCACCCCAGTCCATTGCCTCAGGTCACAATCCCCTACTTCACCCAAACTCCGTCCCAAGTCCCACACTCTAATCCCTTACCTCAAGCTTCCTGCTAAACCCACCCTCCATCCAAGACCCACGTACCGCCTCCATTAATATAATGGAAAGAGTGTGGCCCTCAAACACTTACCAAATTCTTGGAATGCCCCCCCATCCAAAAATTATTTCCCACTCCTGTGTTAATGGCTTACAGTAAGAAAGAAAAAGATTCTTTCCACCAAATTTTTTTGAGGGTTGCAGATATCAAACTCTGATCTTAATGATTTTAAAAAAAATTTTGTGGTACTAATTAATACATGGTAAGCTGTACTGCATTAAGATCAGGGAAGTGTTCGTTTTCTTTTTATTTGCTTTAATATTAAATAATCATAAGCATTGTTTCTTGTTAATTATCCCTTGTTTTAATATATTTTCTCCACACCTATGAACTATTTAAAATATCTATGGTTTTTCTTTTGAGTACACATCCACACACTACTTCAATATTGATGTTGCACATAAGAAATTTCAACCTGCCCCAAAAAAACTTCAACCCACCCAAGAATGGAAAATCTTAAGAGGGAACACTGTCTGCCACCAGTCCAGAAAGCTGCAGTAAGAGTAATCTAGAGTTGCCAGTTGCCACTGAGTGTCATTTTCCTATTTTATTCTAGAAGACTTACCCAGCGTTGCCCAGGTCCTTCAGAGAAGGGGGCTGGTGGTGAAGGGGAAGTAGAAGTCACAGCAAAGCCTTGGGGATGTGGGGGGAGGGAGGGCAGGAGGCTGGGGGCCAGTGGAGTATAGGAGGGAGAGTTGCGGAAAGTCTCATGTTGGGACTGTTGTATCCGGTGTGGCTCTTCCCCGCCCTCCAGCCCCGGCCAGCAGGGGCCTTCGGTTTCCCTCTCTCCCCCAACACCCAACCGAGAGGGGCTTTCTCTCCTCCACCAGCCCCTCCTGGTCAGCAGGAGCCTTCCCCTCCTCCCCAGCGCTATGGCCAAGGGCCAGGGAGAGGAAAAGTATGGAGCAGGGGAGCTACTTACAAGGTCTGGTGGCAGGCAAGATGGTGGTGCCCCAGCCCTGCTAGCCACTCTCTTTGGGGTGCAGCTGCCTCAGTGGTCCCACTGCAGTAAAGCTCTCCCCTGTGATCGCTGCCCCCAGTGACCACTCTCAGTATCGTGTTCCTCCTCTTTTCTGCCCCTCTCTTTCTATGTTATGGAAAACAGTCCCATACCTGGCACTTCCCGCTTTCCTGCCACAACCAAACCCTGACCTTGCTTTAAGTTAGGGTAAGAGGAAGCTGCATCCCAAATCCTGCGGCCCTAGCGCCTACAATTTAGAAGAAGTGCTTGAACAAATAGACATGTAGACAGACAGACACTAAAATATTTATATAGATTACATAATACACAGCTCTTATTTTGGAACATCTTGGTCACAGACCATAATAGTAATGTGATAGTTCTGTTCCCTACTTTACTTAAGCATGACACAACTTTCCAAAAGGAGCCCCATCTTACACAGGTTGTACCTCCCTTAACCGGGACACTCTGGTCTGGCAATATCCGTGGTCCAGCAGAACCATGGATGTTTCTGGATCACAGAGCCCAAGTAAAGGGGCAGGAGTGGTTGGGGACGTGACTCAGCTAGGAGCCCTGTGTTGTTGGGGAAGGGGGGGCACAGAGGGCACAGCAGGAAGTTCTAGCCCCTGCAACTGAGCAGTAGCGGGGGACCAGCTGCAAAGCTCTGGCTGCATAGCTCAGGGGCTGGCAGAGACAGCTGCAGAGCTCTGGCCCCGGCTGCAGATTTCAGAGGCCAAAAGCAGCATCCAAGGTGCTCCAGCCCCAGCCACCAAGCTCAGGGGCTGACAATGGCATCCAGAGAGCTCTAGTTCTGGCAGCAGCTAGAGAGCTCCAGCCACAGAGCTCAGGGGCTGACAGCGGCAGCTAGGGAGCTCCAGCCCCAGACACCGAGCTCCGACCCAGCAGCAGCTAAGGAGCTCTGGCCCCTGCTGTGGAGCTCCAGCCGGGGGGAGTCACAGCTAGGTAGGCAGAAGCGGGGCTGGGTTGAAGCCCTAGCCAGGGGCAGCAGGGTAGCACAGGCCATGTTGGAAGGGAATTCCCCTAGCCCAGCAAATCCCCTTCTTCAGGACTGGTCAGGTCCCAAAGATGCCAGATGAGGGAGGTCCAAACTGTATTTGTTTTCAATGAGGCTTACTCCAAAATTAAGTTCACTGAAAGCAAAATCACTCTTAGCTTTTCTGGTAACCGATCTACGTCAAAATTACAGTGGGAATGGGGAAGATGAGAAGTTGTAGTTGTAGACGTTTTAAGGACACCATACATTTAATGTCATGAAAATGTGTCTGTTAGAGTTAATAACATTTGAAATTTAAAAAAAGAATTTAAGGATAGCCATCAGCTGGCAACTCAGGAGAATGCTGCAATTGCAAATCTGAAACATTTATGTAACATTTAAGATAAAGTTTAACAAAATATAACTGCTATTGTGTCTGTATATGAATTATTTTTAGCATTCCTAATGTTCTGCTGCTACATATGTAGCTTGATCCAAATAATGAATATTATGTACTATTTCTTAAATTAATAAAAAATCAATTTATGTAAAAAAATTACTCAATGTATACCCTCTTAGATGTTATAAAATGCTGTACTGAGCTGTAAATTAACATGTTTTAGAGATCAGATTTGCACCAGATTTGAAGAAATGTGAAATAGTATAGATGGAAAACTTGCTTTAAATTAATTTTGTTGGTGATTTAAATCATCATGTAAATCAATTACTTAAATCACCTTGATATAAATCAGTCCGCCCTGCTAAAAAGCCAACTGCCATAGTGTAGAGAACAAGTTGCTCAGAGACATCCAATTAACCATACTAAGACTATACTTGAGTCTCAGAAAGAAGGGGATTTCTGGACTGCAGGAAAAGGCCCTTATGGAATGTAGTAACTGGGAAAATATGGTGGAGAAAATAGGAAAATATTCTGTGACCCCCTGGAGAGGAGCAAGATGAGCTGATATTGCTGTTAATGTGCTTTTATGGAGCTGGTGAATAGCCCTCTGTGCTATAAGTCCATAGAATAGCAGGAAATTAGGAATTCTAAGGGAGACAGGTGGCATAAGTGCTGCCCAAATAGATAATCTAGTCTATTTAGCTGCATAGATTAATCTAGTACAGTCCTTTCTGCTAAGCATCAATACAGTCTGACCTTCAGCTGATCTTCTTTCCATAATAATTAGCCATCCAGAATCGACGCTGTCAGAAACAACAATGTGCATATTGAATCTGACCTTCATTCTTCGAAATCATATCAGGTAAGACAGCTAACATTACTGAGGGTTGAGCTAACAGGTTCATTATGTCCAAATACCAAAAGTACCTGAACTAAGCTAGAGCTAGCCAAGCATGTTCATTACTGCTAAATTCTGCCTGAATCTCCTTAAAACCCAACATTATGAATGAAATTCCTAACAGAAATACATTACATGACAGGAAGAAAGAATCCAAACAAGGAGACCAGGATCAGACTTCTTTGAACAAAACGTTTGGCATTTTTGGTTGAGATCTGAAGCAAATAGATCTATTGGGTATCCACACCTGTGGAATACACTCTGCAGGATCAAATCATTGACAGTGCATTCATGATCACTTGTGAACTGTCTGCTGAGCCAGTCTGCTAGAACTTTCTTCATGCCTGGAAGATGCCCACTATTGTGCAATTGGGTAATGAACACACCAATTCC
Source organism: Pelodiscus sinensis (assembly GCF_052426305.1). Classification (NCBI taxonomy): domain Eukaryota; kingdom Metazoa; phylum Chordata; order Testudines; family Trionychidae; genus Pelodiscus; species Pelodiscus sinensis. Next base: position 65,641,007 of record NC_143054.1, read on the forward strand.
AAGCATGACGTTTTTGCAGAGCTGGGGATTTATCCTACTCCCCCATTTACTGACATTAACATTGTTGTATTATATCTACCTATCCCATCTGGATTAAATATCCTCATTGCACAGGAAGAAATTCTGAGCATGCTAATCTACAGGTCTAGTTTCTAGAATGCTTATGAAAAAGTAACTCTGGGAGTCCAGAAACCCAAGGTCTGTAGATGGTCTAAGTAAGCTCCACACTGAACCAGAGAGACATAGTCACCAATCTCATGGTGTGTACGTACACACACACACACACACACACACACACACACAGAGAGAGAGAGAATGCTACATTTTACATACCTAGAAAAGGTGCTTCCATCAATTGAACAATGAAATGACTTATCACATGGACATGAGGGTCCAGGTTCCTGAGGTCTGATGGGTAGATATATTGATTTCATCCATCCCACTAGCTCCTAGCTGGACTCCAAAGGAACAGACAGTGTCACTCAAGTCTCTCAGAGTACCATTATGCATCAAACAGACACCTGCTGCTGACAGGTGACAGCTGATTTGGGTTTGCAGGACTCGGACTGTGTAGACTTTCAGGCTCAGGCTGGAGCCTTAGACGGTCCCAAAACTCAGGCTCCAGCACAAATCCAGAAATTTACACAGTAGTGAACTAGCCCACAGACTAAGCTCCGCAAGCCTAATCAGCTGGCACAGGCCAGCCACAGGTGTCTAGTTGTTTATAAGTAAACCTTCGGAGTGCTGGGTTTCATCAGTTACTCTGGTAAAGAAGCAAAATGCAGGACAATGTAGCACTTTAAAGACTAACAAGATGGTTTATTAGATGATGAGCTTTCGTGGGCCAGACCCACTTCCTCAGATCAAATAGTGGAAGAAAGTAGTCACAACCATATATACCAAAGGATACAATTAAAAAAAATGAACAAATATGAAAAGGACAAATCACATTGCAGAACAGAAGGGGGATGCGGGGGGGTGGGAAGGGGGAGGAAGGAAGGTAAGTGTCTGTGAATTGCTGATATTAAAGGTAGGGAGAGTGGGATGTTTGTGAGTTAATGGTATTACAGGTGATAATTGGGGAAACTGTCTTGGTAATGGGTGAGAAAGTTCAAAGATTTGTTAAGTCCTTGTTGGCAAGTGTCGAATTTTAACATGAATGACAGTTCAGAGGATTCCCTTTCAAGTGCAGATGTAAAAGGTCTTTGTAGCAGAATGCAGGTGGCTAAGTCATTTAGAGAGTGTCCTTTCTGGTTAAAGTGGCAAGAAACTGTTTTCTCTTTGTGATCTTGTCTAATTGCTGGTATATGTGTTGTTCCGCTTGCTGGTTTTCTTCCTTCTTTTTTGTTCTTCCTGACATACAAAATGAGTCTGTGCCACTGTCCCTCTAAGATAAGTTTTCAGAGGGGATCAAGAAAGGCAGAAAATATAGTGCACATCAGAGCAGATTTACTGGAGGATCTGAAGATAAGGATTTTTTTTTTTGCCTCTTCTGTAGCTTTTGGGGATGTGAGGGGGCTCGTGGAGGTGAAAGCAGCGATGGGAGCCTCTTTTATTTAAGGGGTGTCTATTTTTAGTCTTTCTAATGGCTCTTTTGTTTTTCTTTACCACTAAGGTCCATTTAAAAACAATAGGAAGTCTGCCTTAGCAAGACTTCTATGCAGACTGCTAGGAAGAGGAACTACACACGATCTTAGCCCTTCAAAGGCCCAGAAGATTCATTCCTATCCATCACTGAGCCATGGTCATCTGACTGCAGCCTGAAAAGGCTGCCATGAGGACCTGAAAAAGAAATCCTTACTACTCCCTCAAGTCACCAGCTGGCACATTGTTCTTTTTATGTTTAGCAGCTGAGTATGGAGCAGTGGCTCATGTTTCCATTTTTGATTGACTGACTGTAGTGCAAGTTGTTACTATTAAGTAAATCACCTCAAAACAACATTCCATTTCAATCAGAAACTTTCCAAAATGGCAGTTAGTGAAGCAGTGCTTAATGTATGTCAGGAGTTGCCAGTACTGAGTCCCACAGCACCAGTAGTTATGGCAGTTCATAGCTCCAACACTTTTAGACTTGCCATAACAGTTATGAAACTTAAATATTGCTTGAGCCCAGCACCTCTTTTGTTATAAATTAACCACTAGAGTGAAGCTATGAAGAGATACAAAGTTTGTTTTGTTTTTCCCAGGTTTGCACTATGAACAACAGATGGTTTTCAGAATAAAGGCAACACAACAATTACTGTCTCTACAGGAAATCTGCAGCAACTTCTTGATTGTTCATAAACAGAGCAATAATACTGGTATTTACTGACCCCGGAGACAAGGGAACCATAGGCTTCAAGAGACACTCTGTGTGCTGCATTTAGTCTGCAAGTGTTAGTCATCAATATTATATGTTCTCTTTTAAATGTCCAAAAACTTGTTACCACAGAGTTAAGGCTCTGTTGGACGCATAAGAAAGTTATCTAAACATTTTTTGTGTTTCAAATAAAGGAAGCATTATCTGCAGTTAGTGAACTGAAATGGTTGTTTCTGATTACGTCCTTCAAAATTTTTGAACTAGTAGATTTCGCTCTCTTACACCTGCTACTTATTCATAGATTAAAAATGCAATACGAGCTTTCCTGCTTATTAAATTACCTACTGGTTTCCTTGTATGAAGAACCAGCTCTCCCCATGGGTATCTGTTTTGTTTCCAAATACAGTCTGAGTGTTCTGTATTATGCAATACACCAAACATGACCATTCCCAGCTCGTAATTGTATATTTGTGCCATGCACTAAGCATGTCTGTCCTCAGTTCCCCACTTTGCCTATGCACTTAGCACATGCTCATTGTCAGCTCTCTAGTCCATTATTAGCTCCCCATCCCAATTTCAATATTATGGGAGCATGAACATAAGAATGGCTATACTGGGTCAAACCAATGGGCCATCTAGCCCATTACCTGTCTGCTGAGAGTAGCCAATACCAGATGCCACAGAGGGAGGGAACATAAGTAATCCTCATGTGATCCCTCTTATGTCACCCATTTCCAGACAGACAGAGGCTAGGGTCACCATTCCTACCCATCCTGGCTCATAGTTATTGATAGACCTAACCTTCATAAATCTATCTAGCTCTTTTTTGAATCCTGTTAAAGTTCTAGCCTTCACCACATCCTCTGGCAAGGAATTCCACAGACTGACTGTGCCCTGATTGAAGAAAAACTTCCTTTTGTTTGTTTTAAACCTGCTGCCTATTAATTTCATTTGGTGATCCCTAGTTCTTATATTGTGGGAGTAAGTAACTAACTTTTCCTTATTCACTTTTTCCACACCAGTCATGATTTTAAAGACCTCTAGCATATTACCTTTAACTTCCTCTTTTCTAAGATGAAAAGTCCAAATCTCTCTTCATATGGGACCCATTCCAAACCCTTAATCATCTTTGTTGCCCTTTTCTGAACCTTTTCCAATGCCAATATCTTTTTTGAGATGAAGCAACCGTACCTTTATGCAGTATTCAAGATATGGGCATACCATGGTTTTATATAGAGGCAATAAGATATTCTCTGTCTTATTCACTATCCCTTTTTTAATGATTCCTAACATTCTATTTGCTTTTTGACCGCCATTGCATACTGAGTGGAGAACTATCCACAATGAGTCCGAGACCTCTTCAGAGAACTACCCACTATGAGTCCGAGATCTCTCTTGAGTAGTTGTAGCCAAATTAGTCACCATCATATTATATGTGTAGTTGGGATTATTTTTTCCAATGTGCATTACTTTACATTTATCAACATTAAAGTTCATTTGCTATTTTGTTGCCTAATCACTTAGTTTGGTGAGATCTTTTTGAAGCTCTTCACAGTCTGCTTTTGTCTTAACTATCTTGAGCAGTTTCGTATCATCTGCAAATTTTGTCACCTCACTGCTTATCCCTCTCTCTAAATCATTTATAAATAAGTTGAAAAGGATTGGTCCCAGGACAGACCCATGGGAGACCCCTGTAGTTACCCATCTCAGCTCTGAAAACATACCATTCATTTCTACCCTCTGTTTCCCTCTTTTAACCAGTTATCAATCTATGAAAAGACATTCCTTCTTATCCCATGACAACTTACTTTACTTAAGAGTCTTTAGTGAGGGACCTTGTCAAAGGCTTTCTGGAAATCTAAATATACTATATCCACTGGATCCCCCTTGTCCACATGTTTATTGAGGCTCTCAAAGAACTGTAATAGATTAGTAAGACATGATTTCCCTGTACAGAAACAATGCTGACTTCCCCCCGACAAATTATGTTCATCTACATGTCTGATATTATTCTTTACTGTACAGGCGACCCCCGACTTTCAACCCGACCTTCAACCCTCCCCCCACATTTACGGCCACCCTGCCCCGGGAGCCATGAGGCCACCCAGCACAGCCCCTGGCCGGCTCAGGGCGCTGTTCGTGCCGCAGGGTCGCCTACAACTCAGTACAGCCCCCAGCTGGCTCAGGGTGCCATTCACACCATGCCTCAACCGCCTACCATACGGAACAGCCCTCAGCCAGCTCAGCGCGCTGTTCGCACCGCTGGCTTCAGTAGACTACAACTCCCAGGAGGCAAAGCAAGCCAGGAATGGAATCCCCATTCATAACATTGCCCCTATGGACAATAAGGGTTCGGCTTACGACAGCCCTCCAGGAACCAATTAGGTTGTAAGTGCGGGGATCGCCTGCAGTTTCAACTAATTTGCCCAGTACTGGTGTTAGACTTACCGGACTGTAATTGCCAGGACCACCTCTCGAGCTCTTTTTAAATATTGGTGTTAAATTTAAGCTATCTTCTAGTCATTAGGTATGGAAGCTGATTTAAAGGATAGGTTACAAACCAGTTAATATTTCTGCAATTTCACGTTTGAGTTCTTTCAGAACTCTTGGGTGAATGTCATCTGGTCCCAGTTGACTTGTTATTGTTAAGTTTATCAATTTGTTCCAAAACCTCCTTTAATGACACCTCAATCTGAGACAATTCCTCAGATTTGTCACCTAAAAAGAATAACTCAGATTTGGGAATTTCCCCAATATCCTCAGCTGTGAAGACCGAAGCAAAGAATTTATTTAGCTTCTCCGCAACAATGTTATCATATCTGAGTGCTTCTTACACATCTTGATCAAGGTGCCAAGGGCCCCACTGGTTGTTTAGTCAGTTTCTGCTTCTGATGTACTTTAAAAACATTTTGCTATTACTTTTTGAGGTTTCGGCTAGCTGTTCTTCAACCCCCTTTTTGACTTTTCTTATATTTTTACACTTAATCTGACAAAGTTTATGCTTCTTTCTATTTTCCTCATTAGGATTCAACTTCCACTTTTTAAAAGATATCTTTATCTGTCACTGCTTCTTTTATTGGGTTGTTAAGCCATGGTTGTGGCACTTTTTTGGTTCTCTTACTGGTTTTTTATTTGGGGGTATACATTTAATTTGGGCCTCTATTATGGTATAATTTAAATTTCCATGCAGCTTGCAGGGATTTAAGTTTTGTCACTTTAAAGGAGGAACAGGAATGTGGGGTATGAATGTGAACATAAGAACAGCCATACTGGGTCAGACCAAAGGTCCATCCAGACTAATACCCTGTCTGCCAACAGTGGCCAATGCCAGGTGCCCCAGAGAGAGTGAACTGAACAGGTACTAATCAAGCGATCTCTCTCCTGTCATCCATCTCCATCTTCTGACAAACAGAAGCTGGGGACACCATTCCTTACCCATACTGGCTAATAGACATTAATGGACTTAACCTCCAGAAATTTATCTAGTTCTCTTTTAAACCCTGTTATAGTCCTAGCCTTCACAACCTCCTCAGGCAAGGAGTTCCACAGATTGACTATGCACTGTGTGAAGAAGAACTTCCTTTTATTTGTTTTAAACCTGCTGCCCATCAGTTTCATTTGGGGAAGTTTAGGGGCTATAGTCTTTGGTCTGCATCCTCCACTGTAGTTCTGATCCCTTCCTTTCTTCCCAGTACTCTCCTGCACTGCTCTGACCTCCCATGAGGCAGCAATAGCAACAAAGGGAATAGTGAGTCTGGACAAGCCCCTTCTCTTGCTGCTGGAGGCAGCATGATGGAAGTGAAGAGTTCTGGATTCCTTCTTCTCATCAGAGAGCAGCGAAAGGAGGAGAGCCCTCAAAACCCCTCCCTTTCCCTGATGAAGTTGCGGCTGAGCCACTGGGAGCAACTGGGGGGAAGTAGGGCATAGGTGGTTCCATTTCATTCCACTCCAAGAATATCACCAATGGGAAAAGAGCTCAACTTTCTACCCCTCACAGTTCTGCTCTGTTTGCTCTCTGGGAGCTCAGAAGTATTAAGGGTCCCTTTGTGGATGAACCCTTCTTCATGCAGGGATTGTAGAAAAATTACTTCTTTGGAATCCCTGTTCTTCATCAAATCTTTAATCATCAATCTGGGTTTTCAAAAAATGATGGTGTATGGAAGATCACATACATTAATAAGGGTTATCATCTAAGTTCTGGCAAAGCACTGACTTAAGGAGCAAAAGTTGGCAAACAGTCACAGCTGCCACACTGCACCTTCCCAAGCCCTGCCTCACACCAACCCTTCAACTTTCTCACCCGCAGAGAGAGAAACACAGTACCAAAAAAAGTTGTAAAAATGAAAAATGTTATGAACAGCTCAAGTTAGCAGGCTGTATATCAGGAATCCCTTGACCAAACGATGAAGCATCTTGCTTTCCTCTAATCACACTCAGTTCTACCGTTCAAGAACTGAACGAAGAATGTAAGTCATGACTGCATTAAACTATCTTCCCTCTCTTTCATTAATGACAACTGCTGTGGCAATATTTCAGAAGAAAAATCAAAGTTACATGTGAATTTTTTAGCACTTAAAATATCACTCTAACACCAGGATCTCAGGATAAAATTACAACCACGAACTCAGAACAAATACAATTCAGACAAAGAACAATGAAGATGTCCAAGACACATTCAACTACTACTTGTTAGGGCACAAACTCACCATGCATTGGTATTCCTCGGGTTCAATGATCCCGGCCAACTTCAGTTATAACATGGAAAACCTTAAGCAGTTAACAGAGTCCAAGTCTTGCGGCACATGCATATTGCACCCATAAACACATCAGTTTAGCTTGTGGTGACCTGGTTTTACAAACTTTACCCTTAGTAACTTTTGCAGTCTTGATTTCCCAACAAGCCAGTGGATTCTGTACACTGAAATAAATCCCAAACAACTGAGATCAATTTGAGGCATAGAAACACAGTTTGAGCCCCATGTAGGTACACACACAAAAAAGGTATCAAGCAGGAGATTTTGTAAACAACTGATTTTGTGTAGCTATATCTTGCTCGAACCCAAATTTGGAATACTAAATCTATAACGTGACTCCAAGAGGCAATAATTTTCAGACAATCCAAGTACACACTTGGATTTTAGAGCACTTATAATTAGGGGTGTAAAATCCTGGTAAATCAGTTAACTGGTTAACCATTAGGTTTAACTGGTTAACCGTTTAAGCAGGATCCTGGTAGGGGAACCACTCCAGACTGGCTTCAGCAGCCCCCAGCCCACAGGGCTGCCAGCTGCTGGCCCCTCCACACGAGGATGATGCCTGCTGCTGCTAGCAGTCCCACACCGGGTTGGAGCAGCCCCTCGGATCGCACCAAGCCCTGAATGGGGGGGGGCTGTTCCTCGGCGCCAATTAACCAATTACCCAGTAAGCTTTCTGGGTGACTGGCAATTGGGTGAAGCTTACTGGATAAGCGGTTACTCTTACACATCCCTACTTATAATCAGGGCTCACCAAGCGGCAGCAAGCCTCACTCACCAGCAGCGCACTACCACATGCTGCACGGCCACGCCAAGCTAAAATCTACTCACCATGGGCGAGTAGATGACATTAATTGTCAAGCCCTGCTTATAATATTAATCTTTTAAGCAGAAAGCAATATACAACCTTCACCATAGCAGACCTGGCACTCCACTATGTGAGCAAGATCCCCCACCTAAGGTACACTTCATAAAGACAGGATTTACCATGCCGCCTTGATTTTAAAGTTACTCCATACCAATATTATCATCACAGTGATAAAATTATATTGATCACTTCTTGCCAAGCCAAACATTCTAGCTTGCCCATTTTTGTAATTAAAATATCCAAAATTAGCATAAAGGCAGCTGTGCTTTTTAATCTCTACAGTATGGCCACTGCTAATAGCCTCTTTCAGCTAAAGTCCTGCTTGTGCTCATACTGATAACACATTGTCTTAATTTGTCCTTGACACGTGAAGTGTAATACTTCATAATGATTTCCTCTCTGATTCTCAGTGCGTTCAAAGAAACTGACAGCATTAACAGTCTAAGGTCAGTTCGGTATCTGATCCCTTTTCCCACAACTAAGCCCCTTACAAAAACTAGGGATGTAAAAATGTAGTTAAACATGTAACTGTGCAACCACTAAAAATCATAGCAGTTATATGGTTACATGCACTATGAGCTCTGCAGTACTGTGAAGAGCCAGCATGTATAACCTCTGACGGGGTGTGGGGGGAGCCAGAGTAGCCCCTGCCTGCAGTGGACCCCATTGGACTGGAGCAGCCTCCTGCTCAGGGCAGACAGGGAGCTACTACAGCCAGTGGCGGATATAGGGCAGGGGGGCCCCGCAAAATTGTGCTGCCCTGGGCCCCGCAAATCTCTCATCCGCCCCTGACTGCAAACCCCTACTGGTTAACCGCAACCAGTAAGCAAGGCTCACTGGTTAACCATTCACATCACTAACAAAAAGCCACTTATTTTCATAGTCAGTGATTTGGTTCCTTCATGTTTAATCAGACATCATCACCTTAACATAGGTCTTTCCTTACCCTGAAGATTCTCCTGTATATAATACACCAGAGATCAGGCTTTTAGAAAGCTGTGTGAATATACCACCACAGAGGTGGAAGAGAGCACTGAACAATCTAACTATACACATAAACATATAAAAAAGAAGTTGAGACCAGATAGGGAAAAGTGACCATAAAGAAAGAAATGAGAAAGGAACAATAGTAGTGAGTGACAGGCAGAGCATAAAATAAGAAGGGATAAAAGACTACACAGAGTAAAGGAGAATAAACATAGAATGCAGATAAAAACAATAGAGAATGAGTGAGACAGACAAACTGAAGAACAGAACATGAACATGGCAGAGAATATAAAAGATAGCATTATAAGAAAAAGGTTTTTTAGATAAGTGAACATGATGGGCATACTATACAGAAATATTTTTTGGTCTTTTTCAAAGGTTTTGAAAACTTACAATATTTTAGAATTTTCAGAAAACTACCATTTATCCTTGAAGACTCAGAATTACATTCTGCAAGTTTCACTGAATAAAACATTGGTGTTAAACTATTAACATTTTATTCCTAATTACCGTTCTCCAACAAAGCACTCTTGCTTTTCAAAGAAGAAAATGTCAAAATGACCCCCTTCGCGTTTGCTGTCATAACTCAAACCCTTGGGCTACATCCTCACTGGCAGCTTCTTGTGCAAGAACTGTTTTGCGGAAGAGTTCTTGTGCAAAAAGTCTTCCAAAAGAGCGCGTCTACACCGACATGTGCTTTTGCGCAAGAGCATCCATGGCAGTGTGGACTCTCGCGAAAGAAAGCTCTGATGGCCATTTCAATCATAGGGGCTTCTTGCACAAGAAATTCATGTTGCCTGTCTACACTGCCCTCTTGTGAAAGAGCTCTTGCGCAAGAGCACTTATTCCTCATGGGGAGAGGAATAACTCTTCCGGAAGAAGCCCTGTTTTACAACACTATACTGTAAATTTACTTGCACAAGAATGTGCGTGCAGTGTAGACAGCAGGCAATTTTTTGCGCAAGAGGCTGCCAATGTAGACATAGCCTTGATGTACTGTGCAGGGCCTGATTCTGCCACTATTATTCACATTATAGTAGAGTAGTTCCTTAGTCAGATAATAATTTTAAGTGTGCCAGAATCAACTCCATAGTTTGCACATGCTAAAACATTTTGAAATGCCCAACATATTACCATTTAAAGTGTCTAAAGTATTTAATATTTTATCATGCAGATGAACTTTGACAGAGTTCCAAAAGACATTTTGGAACCAAAAGCTCTAGCATGGGAAGATTACTCACTCTGTGCAGTAACTAGAGTTCTTCAAGATATGTCCCTGTGGGTGCTCCACTTAGGTAAGTCAGCACTGCTGTGCACATGGCCCGGATATCTCTGCTAGCAGTCTCCTGGCCACCTGCCCTATTGTGCAATAGCTCAGACTGACAGTTTAGCACACACAGGCAGCAGTTCCCTACGTTCCTTCTCCACGCCCGACTGTATTAGCCCAGAGCAGAGGAAAGAGGAGTGGATGTGGAGCACCCACAGGGACACATCTTGAAGAACTCCAATTACTGCACAAGGTAAGTAACCTTCCCTTCTTCTTCGAGGGGTCCCCATGGGTGCTCCACTTAGGAGACTACACAGCATTATTCCTGCTTGGCGGTAGGCGCTCCATGATGCAGGAGTGGAAGTTGGACAGTATGGTACATCCAAATCTAATGTCTGAGTCCTAAAAGGACAGAATAGCGTAATGTTGGCCAAGGCCCCTGTTGTATCACTGCCAGTAACGTCTATGGGAAGACCCTTGAGTAATGCAGCTGTGGTAGATACTGTCCTCGTGGAGTGCGCCCGGAGAACTGTTGGTGTCTGTCTGTGGCTGGACAGACCTCTGGATCTGTCCGCAGAAGGCACGGATAGTCTAGGTGTTCTTCGAGAATCTTTTGTGCGTTCCAGGTAAAGGGCTAATGTCCTGCATACATTCAGTGTGCACAGCACTGGGCTGTCATTGTGTAGTTTCGAGAAGAATACAGATAGGTATATCGTTCGTTACAATGGAATGAGGTAGGGGTATTGAGGAGGAATTTCGGTGGGTTCTAAGGACAAATTTGTCCTCGTGGAAACTGATGTATGGGTCCGCCAGGAGTGCTGCTATATCTGCCACTCTCCTGGCCGATGGTAACACGATGTCGGATAGTTTTACGGCAAATGTCTCCGCAACCCTCCTGAACAGACATGGAACCTTCCAAAGTCACCCCATCTGACTGGTGATGCGGGAGACTGTGTTCCTCCATCATGTGCTGAACTGTTGGGTCAGTACGGTGCCCGAGAGTCCCAGTAGGCTCGTGGAGAGATATTGGTGGAGGCATCCACTGTGCCCTATGCTCTTTCCGCCCCCGCAGTTGTTGCGGTCCCATATATAGAGGGACTCTGTGCTGGCTAACTGGCTGCCCCTCCTCATCATCACAAAATCAAGCAGATATATGTGATGCTGGTGTTGCAAAGAACAGGGAACCTCTAGCCTGTGGGGTGCCATCGGTACTGACTAGTGGTGAGCACTGTACCAATTCTATTGCAAGGGCTGCCTGTCACAAGCTTGGTACCGGAGTAAGCAGACGCACTGCTATGCAATCCCATACAGCTGCCCGTGTGGGTACCATTGGTACTGTAAAGCGCATCAGTATGGACAGTATCGAGCATGTGCTTAAGCGTGGCATTCCATTGCACTGCAGCTTGTTGGCTTGCTGGCTGCTCTGCGGTACCATGTTTCCCACCAGTACCGCGTTAATGTGTGGAGAGCGTGAAGCGTGGACAGCTGTTCAGTGCTTCATATTATAGTCACAGTTTTTTCAGTAAGCCGGAGCCCTCGTCCCACTTTTAAGAGCCCTGCCTGGCACTCTGATCAGCCTATCTGTCCTTTTATCTGTGAGAGGCTGAGGCTCAGTGAGGGACAGGGAGCGTTAAGCACTTCACTCCAGGTTCTGCTCTCCAGCAGGTCCCTGCGAGGGCGTGCTCGTCCTGCCTTCCTCCTCAAAAGGGTTATCTTGGAGGGCAGGAGGGGTCGAATGGGGCTGTGATTCATCCATGTTCTACAAAATATAAGTCATCCATGTGATGCTGTCACCCTGTCGCCCTCTGGGAGCATGGGCGAGCTTGTAACAACGCGGGCAGAGACTGAGAAGATGGTCTGGCCCAAGAGATGCAGGCAGAACAGACTTTTTCTTTTTCTTTTCTTTCCCCGTTGTCTCTTCAGCAGGTGGGATGCAGCAAAGGCTCCCATGCACCGCTTCACCTGCTATCCTTTCTTGCCAGGTGTGCTGACATGACAGAGTTACCTGCATGCTGCTCACAGAGGAGCGGACCACAGCTGAAGTGGACACATGCCATTTCACCCGCTAGCTATCCCTTTTCCATTTCCTCTCACTCTATTATTTGATGCTATTATTAGTTGTTGTTGGTTTTTTTCCTTTGGCATTTGGGAGACTGGTGGAAGTGCAAACGATGCCAGCAGTGGAAGAGAAGGAACTAAGAGAACGGCCGCCGGAGCATGCCCACCTGTCATTCTCAGTGACTGTGCAATAGCGTAGCACCTGCCGGCAGCCAGGAGACTGCTAGCAGAGATCTCCAGGCCACGTGTGCAGCAGTGCTGACACCTAAGTGGAGCACCCATAGGGACCGTCAAAGAAGAACAATTATTAGTAGGATGCATAAGGGCCATTTCAGGACCAACTAATACAGATATAAAGCTTATCAGTACCCTATAATAAACTGAAACTAAAATACAGAGTTGTTTGGTTTTCATAGTGTTCATCATGCACTCAATCAAGGCCTTCCACTGTTTTAGATGGACTAACCATTTATAAAATAAGTAATGCAGTGATCCCTATACCACCACTCATTCACTCTCCCAATACAGATAGGAAAATATTTAAGAAAAATCTTAATCTTCTTTCAATATTTCCACTTCATGCCTCCAGATACTTACAAATCATTTCAAGAACTACTACCTCAATTGTAGGTATATGGTAGGTGCTGATGTGTATGTGCATGATGGAAGGTGTTTTGGGAAGAGGACTGCATAGCATCAGGATAAATTAACACTCCATTTACAGTATCTGACTTAGAATCAGAACTGTCAATATAATACACAGGAGTATTAAAAATACTGTATTCTTCCAAATTTCATGAAATGTAAGTGAACACCATATTACTGTACTTTTGTACAATATCTAACTAGAGTTTAGTGTTGTACTGTTTTCATGCAACTATTCCAAATTACTTCACAAAAATGTTAAATATATTAATATGTTTTACTCAGACCTTTTTCTGAGCACTAATTTTCTCATTCATAAGTGTAACACAAATCAGTCAATGTAAAACCCACACAAGTATTAGTGCCAACCAGGGCCGGCCCAAGTCCTTTTGGAGCTCTGGGCCCGGGTGCACGGCGCCGCTCCTGGGCGCACGGCGCATGCGTAGGCCTGCCCGTGGGGTGCAGGCCCGCCCCCCAGGATGCACAGCGCATGAGCTCCCCAGCCTGGCCCAGTGTGTGCTGCTGGCAGGCATGCCGGGCCGTGCAGGGCCCCGTGGCCGTGGGGAGAAGGGCGCTGGTGGCCAGCGCCATGGGGCTGGCACTGCAGAAACTGGGCGCGTGGCACCTGATGGCAGCTGTAAGGGACGCCGCGCGCCCCTTACAGCTGCCTTAAGCGCCCCTCATCGGTTGGCACCCTGGGCAGCTGCCTGGCTCGCCCATGCCTCCGTCCGGCCCTGGTGCCAACATGTGAAACATTTTGCCAGGGCCAACTCCACAAATTAATTGGAGGGAGGGGAGGAGTCGTTGAGGGTCACAGATCCCAGCCAACTGATAGTTCTATTTACACTGGTGATTTTAAGATAATTTTTCTTAACTCTTGAGAGAAAAAGAAAAAAACATCTACTAAGACAATACACCAGCCCCCTAAGTGTCTTGCAGACCTCTAGTTTATTTGAAAACTCCCTGGTGTGTGTGGGGGGGGGGAGGGGAGGGAGGGGGGGAGATGCTCTGTCTTCATCTACATTGTTTTTCCCAGCTATCACACTCTGCAGTTGCTCCCATAGCTCTTCACGATGGCTTACCCATTCTCCCCTCCTTATGCCTTTCCCCTCTACTCAACAGCTCCTTTTTCTGGTCTCTGGGACTGATTTCTGCCTCTCTCTGGCCTCAGTATGTAGTAGTTTATGAGACACACCTGCAGAATACAGAACTCAGAAGCCTAAATCTGCCTAAATCTAAAAGAAGAATATGAAGAAGAGGACACTGAGCAGCCAAGAAGGTGCAGTGTATTTCTCTCAACTGGATAAGGGCCCACTACAACAGTACCAGCTCACCTACTGACAGCCCAAATGACAAAGATTATGCCAGCAATAGCCCAAACTAATAATACTATAGACACAATTGTAGTGCCCTAGCATGGCATCTGCAGACTCTCAGGTTACATATAAACAAAGATTAAAAAAAGACCCGGTGGGCTGGAAAAGTAGCTGTTTATGCTGGAGGAGAAAAAATCATGGGCTCGGGACAGATACTGATTTCTGAGACCATGTAAGAGTGGATGGTCTCAGAGCTTGGTCTCCAACTCAAGCCCAGATATCTACACAGAATTTTTTAGCCCCACAGCTCAAGCCCCATAAGCTTGAATCAGCTAACCCAGGCCAGTCACTGGTCTTTTATCCCTGTGTAGATGTACCCTCATACATGAAAACAGTACCAGGACATTAGATGGAATGGTTTTGCCCCGGTCAAATCAGGACTATTGGCAGAGCTTTCAATTCAGCTGTATTATTTCATCATTATTTCTAGCATAAGCCTAAAAGGTTCTCTCTTTAACCCATATGTAACCACTCCAATCAAATTAAGACAGAATCTGAAAGTAACACATAAACTAAATATTTTTGCCATCTCTTTAACTCACAAAAGTTGTTCTGTATTAAAATGGTCCCAAATAAGCTATAAATATATTGTTTCTCTATAGACAGATCTGTACAGAAATATCGCTAAGTTATAACCAAAATACCCAAACCAAGTTCATACCCGTTGTAGAAAGAAGGAGTTTCTGAACAGTATTTTGCAGAAGTTTTGAGACAACATACAGACTTCTCTCATAGATCAAGTCTCCATTGACCAAGCAAAAAACATTATTAAGACAGCTTTCAAATGTGCTTTGCCTGATTCAAGGTACTTTTAGTTTCCCTCCTCCTGTACTGCTATCAACAGGGTTGTACACATGGAAGTAAGTGACTAGTCAACTATCTGATAAGCAAAAGCTTATCGGACAGTCGACTAGTCCCTCAATTAGTCTCTTCTCCCCCACACTTGATGCCTCTATTAGAGGCAGCAAGGTGGGGGGAGCAGGAGCCGGTGCTGGGGGAGCCGGCTTAAAAGCCAGTTCCCCCGAGCAGCATCTCCGCGAGGAGCATGGGAGGCAGGGGGGAGCAGCGACTAGGTACGAGCCAGGAACTAGCAGGCTCTTAATACTTTTAAACGCAGAACCACAGCAGAGATAGCTCCTGGCCCAGGAGCTAACCCCACTGCAGCTCCCCTACTTATTGACTAATTGATAGAAAATCTATTGACTATTCTATTAGTTGATTAAACTAAATTTAACATCCCTAGTTGCACATTGTCCAATCACTTTGGGTGTCAAGATGAGCTTTCTGGCTCTTACCTATGCAAACATAATTTCTGTCTTAATTTTAGTTATTAGATGTTAATCAAAAGTAGTAAAATTTAAAGTACTTACATTGAATTTAATAATGTCATATATCAAGTACCGAGGAACAACTTGTCCATTTACCTTGTCAATGATCATTTCCTTAAAGAAAAAAAAAAAGATAACATACCCTTAATATCTGTAATTCAAGAATACTACACAAGTATGACAATATGTATACATTCAGTACATTTATAGAACTGTAGCAATGCTGAACAGTACTCTAAAAGGATCTGTCCAAAGCTCCATTATGAAGCAGATTTTTACTGGATTTTATAAAGGTCATGAAATATGTTTACATAAGAAGTATGCCATACAAACTACTCAACAAAACCATATAAAGTTCTCAACAAAATCCAGTGTTAAGATACTCTGTTTTAAACTGAAACTGTTTTGTTTCTCAAAATATGTTATTTTAACCTAAAGTATGTGATGCAAATTTTTTCTATAGGATTTGTAATCCTAAATCACTTAGATTATGGGTTCCCAAACTGGGGGGCGTGCTCCCCTGGGGGTGGGGTGTGAAGAAATTCCAGGGCAGGGCACGAGGGTCCCCATCAAGTTTTGCTGCCCTGCTCAGTTCTTTTTTTTTTTTTTTTTGCTTAATAATGTGGGTTTTTGAGGGGGTGGGGAGGTTGACAGTTTTTCAAAAATCAGAAAGGGGGGCATGATGCTGAAAAGTTTGGGAACCACTGACTTAGATACTGCTGAAAAAATCTCATACAGTATATAAGCAATGGCCATTAAAGACTGAATATTTTTTGCTTAGTTTTCTCATATCAGATGATTTAACAATAGTTTAACATATTTCTGACCATACAGAAAGCAGAGTGGATACAAAAATATTGATTAGGTATTAATTACTGCTAATTTAGATACTGGCATAGAGAGTACACGTTAAGTCTACAGATGATACCCAGCTGGGAGGGGTTGCAATTGCTTTGGAGGATAGGGTCATAATTCAAAATGATCTTGACAAATTGAAGAAATGGTCTGAGGTAAATAGACTGAAGTTTAATAAGGACAAATGCAAAGTACTCCACATAAGAAGGAAAAATCAGTTTAACACAAACAGAATGCGAAGCAACGGTCTAGGAAGGAGTACTGCTGAAAAGGATCTAGGGGTCATAGTAGACCACAAGCTAAATATGAGACACCAGTGTGACGCTGTTGCAAAAAAAGCAAACATGATTCTGGGATGCATTAACAGGGGTGTTCTGAGCACGACACAAGAAGTCATTCTTCTACTCTACTGTGTGCTGATTAGGTCTCAATTGGAGTATTGTGTCCAGTTCTGGGCACCACATTTCAAGGAGGATGTGGAGAAATTGGAGAAGGTCCAGAGAAGAGCAACAAGAATGATTAAAGGTCTAGACAACATGACCTATGAAGTAAGACTGAAAGAACTGGGCTTGTTTAGTTTGGAAAGGAGAAGACTGAGGGGGGACACGATAGCAGTCTTCAGGTATCTAAAAGGGTGTCACAAGGAGAAGGGAGAAAAATTGTTCTCCTTGGCCTCTTAGGATAGGACAAGAAGCAATGGGCTTAAACTGAGGCAAGGGAAGTTTAGGTTGTACATTAAGAAAAACTTCTTAACTGTCAGAGTGGTTAAACTGGAATAAGTTGCCTAGGGAGGTTGTAGAATCTCTATCTCTGGAGATATTTAAGAGCAGGTTGGATAGACATCTATCAGGGATGGTTTAGACAATACTGGGTCCTGCCATGAGGGCAGGGGACTGGACTCGATGACCTCTCGGGGTCGCTTCCAGTTCCAGTGTTCTGTGATTCTTGGTGGTTTTAGAAGGGTGCTTTTTACCACAATACTGCATTTTTACATTTGTATTACACTTGTGCGTGCACACAATTTATGGGAGGTATTGTATAATAACTGAAGTTCTTTAGCAAGGATAACTTTAAAAATAATTTTAGTCATGTTTGTCAGTGCTTTGAAGATGTAACTACTATATGCATTATTAAAATAATTTGAAGATGAAACTTCATTTGCTTTGCAAAAAAGTTTGTAATATCTGAAATTACGTAGAGTCAACCAATAAACCAATAAATCTTTGAATTCATGCCCGTCAGTGTGAAAGAAGCTGTTTGCATATATATTTGCATGGATAAGCAACCACACTTAAGCTGAGGCCCTTGGCATGTGCTTAGAGTATCATTGTGGCCCCGGGCCTTCCAAACTTGAGTAGCCCTGATTTAAACCAATTCACAGGGGTAAAACACCAGAAAGATTGCTAACCAGAGCACTGATATTTGTACTCAAAAGATGCTAGATCCCCCTCATAAATAAAAACGAATGATTTGAAACTGTTAGTCAAAGCTACAGCATTCTCTTGGTTTTTCAAGTTTTGTACCAGTTTAATACCCAATAAAAATATATTTAAAGAGTATATTTTGCCCTAGGATAGGCACAAATCCTTCTAACTACAGGCAGTCCCCGACTTACGCAGATCCAACTTATGTCGGATCCGTAGTTTCGAAAGGGGCTTTTCTCGCCCCGGAGGACGCGGGCGGCGGGACCGCCCAGACGCGCCGCGGTCCCGCCGCCCGCATCCTCCGGGGCGAGAAAAGCTGCTCCGTGTCTCCCTGGTCTGTTGGGGGAGCCCCCCCAAGCAGACCAGGGAGACGCGGAGCAAAGCCGCGGAGGACACGGGCAGCGGGACCGCCCAGACGCGCCGCGGTCCTGCTGCCCGCGTCCTCCGCAGCTTTGCTCCGCGTCTCCCTGGTCTGCTGGGGGGAGGAGGGGGCAGCAGACCAGGGAGACGCAGAGCAAAGCCGCGGAGGATGCAGGCGGGACCGCGGCCCGCGTCTCCCTGGTCTGCTGGAGGGGGGGTGCACCCCGCCCCTGCAGACCAGGCTTTTCTCGCGATGCCTGGGATAGAGCAGCTGGGGCGCTGCCCGGTTGGTCCCTCAGCGCCGCTCCTCAACGCTACTGGACCAACCGGGCAGCACCCTAGCTGCTCTGCCCCAGGAGTCCTGATTCAGCCGCTGCTGGTCAGTTTCAGCAGCGGCTGAATCAGGACGCTGGGGCAGAGCAGCTGGGGTGCTGCTGGGTTGGTCCAGTAGCGCCAAGGAGGGGCGCTACTGGACCAACCCGGAAGCACCCCAGCTGCTCTGCCCCAGGCGTCCCCATGTCAGCCGCTGCTGAAACTGACCAGCGGCTGACTACAGGAAGCCCGAGGCAGAGTTGCTCTGCCACGGGCTTCCTGGAATCAGCCGCTGATCAGTTTCAGCAGCGGCTGACTTGGGGACACCTGGGGTAGAGCAGCTGGGGTGCTGCCGGGTTGGTCCCCGCAGCGCTGAGGTGCGGCGCTGCGGGGACCTACCCAGCAGTGCCTCAGCTGCTCTGTCCCAGGCATCCAGATTCAGCCTCTGTTGAAACTGATCAGCAGCTGATTCCAGGAAGCCCGGGGCAGAGCAACTGTGCCTCGGGCTTCCTGTAGTCAGCCGCTGGTCAGTTTCAGCAGCGGCTGAATCTGGACGCCAGTTCCGACTTACATACAGATTCAACTTAAGAACAAACCTACAATCCCTATTTTGTACATAACCTAGGGACTGCCTGTATGATCAAATAAACTTGTTAGAAAGTTTAGACACATATGGGTCTAAAATGTTTAAGATGGCATCTGTAACTCACAGTTTTGTTTTGTTTTTTGGTCACGTGACTGGATCCAACCAAACTCTACATAACAAGTTACTATAGTTAGCTTTCTCCATAGCCAAATTTGTAATGTCCTCTATCTAAAAGTAAACAAATTTTGTTTCTTCATTTTTTAGTATCAAAGATGTGTCTAAGAATTCTTAATTCATTAAATTAAAGATCTAAAATCACTCATGCAGTTTTAAAAAATATGGAAAAGATGACAGTTCAATATTAACAATGAAATAAACACATGAGCAAGTGAACACTTAAAAGGGCTTTGGCAACAGACAGATTATTTTCTTGTACGTGTCCTGTTGCATCAGTGGCAGTTAAGAAGTCCTTCTTTGCATATCTCAGAATACTAGAACTAGAAAAGACCTTGAGAGAGCCATCAAGTTCAGTCCCCTGACCACATAACAGGGCCAAGCATCATCTAGATCAGTGGTCCCCAACCTTTTGGGACTGCTGGGCGCCATGGGGCGGGGCCACTCACGTGCCGGGCACCCGGGGGTGGGGCTGCATGCGCACCCAGGGGTGGTGCCACCCATACACTGCATGCCCGGCGCCGGCATCACCCATGTGCCGCACATCCAGGGGTGGGGCTGCCCATATGCCGCACTTCTGGGGCCGGCACTGCTCTTGTGCCACACACCCAGGGGTGGGGCTCCCCATACGTCACACGCCTGGGGCCAGCGCCGCTCCTGTGCCGCGCACCCAGGGGTGAGGCCACCCATATGCAGTGCGCCCACAGCCGGAACAGCCCATGTGCTGCATGCCTGGGGCCGGCGTCACTCCTATGCCACATGCCCAGCTGAGGGGATGCCCATACGCCGCGCGCCCGGAGCCGGCACAGCCCATACGCCGCACGCCCGAGTGTGGGGCCAGCCCCGATCACTCGGCGGGTGCAGTGAAATGGCCTGGCGGGCGCCATGGCACCTGCGGCACTGTGTTGGGGACCACTGATCTAGATCATTTTTGACAGATGTCTGTCTAACCTGCTCTTAAATATCGCCAATGATGGAGATTCCACAACCTTCCTAGGCAATTTATTCCAGCATTTAATCAACCTGAAGTTTTTCCTAATGTTCATCCTCAAATTGCTGCAATTTAAGCCCATTGCTTGCTTTTGTCCTACCATTAAGCGGTTCAGAAGAATAATTCTTTCTCCTCCTCTTTGAAACACTCTTTTAAGCTGCTATCATACCCCTCTCAGTTGTCTCCTTTCCAAACTAAACAAACCCAGTTCTTTCAGTCTTCCCTCATAGGTCATGTTTTCTAGACCTTTAGTCATTTTTGTTGTTCTTCTCTGGACTTTCTCTAATTTCTCCACCTCTTTCCTGAAATGTGGTGTCTAGAAGTGGACACGATATTCCAGTTGAGGCCTAATCAGTGCAGAGTAGAGGGGAAGAATTATTTATTGTGACTTGCTCACAATAGTTCTGTTAATGCTCCCCAGAATGCTCGATTTTTTTGCAAGTGTCACTTTGTTGACTCATATTTTGCTTGTGGACTCCAAGATCCCTTTTTGTAGTACTTCTTCCTAGACAGTCACTTCCCATTTTGTGTGTGTGAAACTGATTGCTTCTCCTCACATGGAGTACTTTGTATTTATCCTTATTGAACTTTAGCCTATTTACCTCAGACCATTTCTCCAGTTTGTCCAGATCATTTTGAATTATAACCCTATTCTCCAAAGCACTGGCAACCCCCTCCTAGCTTGTTATTGTCTGCAAATTTTATAAACGT
Source organism: Pelodiscus sinensis (assembly GCF_052426305.1). NCBI lineage: Eukaryota > Metazoa > Chordata > Testudines > Trionychidae > Pelodiscus > Pelodiscus sinensis. The sequence goes on from NC_143054.1 coordinate 65,662,002, forward strand.
AATTTCTATGCCATTATCTAACTCATCGATGAAGATATTGAGCAGAACTGATCCCAAAACTGATCCCTGTGGAATCCCACTTGTTATGCTCTTCCAGCGCAACTAAGAATCACGGATAACTATTCTCTGTGAATGGTTATCCAGCTAGTTATGTATCTACCTAATATTAGCTTCATCTTGGTTATAAGTCAATTCCTTTTGAAGTATCAAGTTTATTGTAAGAACACAGTGCAAGACATGGCAGAATACTACTGTCACGTTGCTGAATTGGAGGGAAGCAGCCAGATCGCTGCTGCACCCCTAGGTGGGGGTGTTGGCCCCAGAAATTGGTATAGGGGGGATTGAATGGGGTTTGAATTGTTTGTTGATCTTATGTACGCTATTTATGTGAATGTATAATGTCTATGTGTGTAGGTAGGAATCTGTAATCTGTGTGGAAGCTGAATATTTCTGTGAATGTGGTTAAGCATGGCTATGGACAGGCTGGGTAGCAAAGCCCTGTGGAACAATGGCCCTTGATGGCCCAAAGACACACCTAAAGCAGGAGGGCGGAGACCCAAGGGCTGCCAGCAGAAAGAGGCTGAGGACCAGGTGACTGGCTGAGACCAGAAGAGGCCAGGAAGGAGATAAAGAGGCCATGTGGTCGAGGCCATTTTGGTTCTCAGCTCAGCACTTCATCCCAGAGGCAGCACTGCAGGGATTGAAGAGCCCAGAAGACCTGTGGACCCATCCTGATCGTAGGATGTGCAATAAGGACTTTTAAACCAGCAGCTGCAACGTCTCTGCTAGAGCCTGCATCGAGAACTGGGAGATTCGGTGCATGTAACGTACTGTACTTTAATAACCTTACTCTCATGCTTTTCTTTCCTGTAATAATAAACCTTTAGATATAGATTCTAAAGGATTGGCCCAGCGTGATTTGTGGGTACGGTCCAGAGGGTAAATTGACCAGGGATCTGTGGCTGGTTTCTTGGAACCGGACAGAACTTGTTCTAGAGCTAGGACCCCCCACCTGTGTATAGGCCCGGGGCCATCTGGGGCACGGATATTGCTGGGGTGTCGGAGGGGTTTTGCTCGGGAGGCTTCAGGCAGGTAGCAGAAGTGCTCTGTGGGACTGGTTTGTGGCCTGTGTGGAAAGGTCACGAATCGGGGGCTGTAAGAAGCCCCGGATTCGAGCAATTCACCCTGAGCGGACGCCCTCAGCTGTGCCCAGACACGGCCCGGACTGTCACAACTACACGCAAGCAAAATGCAAACATTTCCAAATGCACGCTCTTGGCAGGAAGGCAGAAAAATTCTAGCAACATAATGTTGTAAATATAAATCAGTGCGTTGCAAACAGAAAAACAAATACACAGAACCAGATACCTGAGCATTCAAATAAAATAAATCTATGTAAGCAATCCAGTAACTGAGTGTTCTTACAACAAGATTTTTACGAATAAAACTATAGATTAAATATGCACTTTGGTTTTCCAGTCCCAGAATCCAAGTCCGAAACAAATTAATTATGCATTGAGCTTTCATTCAGTAATAAAAAGAGGTAGAAATGGTATATTGCTGGCTTGGCTTTTTATTGGTTCCTGGAACTAGGCAACAACAACAAACCTTCTCCACTTGCACAATTACTGAACTATTTTGGCCGAGACATCCCTTTTCTCCTCTGGAAGAGTTTTATTTAATTTTGCAAGTAAATATTCTTTGATTTTTGTTGGTATGTTTCTGGGAAGAGTAGACTGCTTTCTCCCACCAGGGCAAAACATCCACCTACACCTCTACAAAAAGCTCAAGTGACATCACTGTGAAGACAGTGGCAGCACGCAAGCCCAGTCGATGCATAGCAATGACTCAGTTTGCTTGATTTTGATATCTGGAGGGTGCAGAAGAGGTAAAATACTGCTCTTGGGACAGCAAAAAATATACTACATGTTTGTCTCATTTGTCTGGGGTGACATGAATGAGTCACTAAGGACTGACCCATGAAGAGAGGATCTGGAAAGACCGTGGGATCCCAAGTGACTGCAGAACTGATTTTTCACAATAGGAGGCTCTGGCAAGCAGACACCGTGAACTCAGTGTGGCTTTGCAGCAGGACAATGATGGACTAAGAGGTAACATGAAAAAACAACTAACAGTCTGGTAGACTAACAAAACACTTATAGACTAACAAAACATAACAAGAAACAGGCTCAGACACAGAAATTCTCACCTGGGGGACACAGGAAAAAGGAAAGAGAGTAGTGAAGCCAAAATTAATTTGACAGCATTATAGCTGGGTGATGCCCTGGTTGTAGCTAGTGTGAACTTGGTTTTACGTTAGCATAAAGAAAGGGGAGTTACTCATTTTGTACAGTAACGACTGTTCTTCGAGATGTGTGTCCTCATGGCTGCTTCACTGTTGGTGATGGGTCACCCAGAGCCACAAATCGGAGCATTGCAAAGCAGTTTCCCCCATCGAGCTGCACATGTGCAGGAGCTGTCTCGGGAGGCGCTGCTGCCTCCCGAGTGCCTGACATGCACAGCCCGATCCCTCCCCTTCAGTTCCTCTTGTATGTCCAAGTAACTAAGATTCTGAGTGGGGGGGAGGAGAGGGAAGAAGAGTAATGGAGCACCCATCGGGGTGGAGGGACTTCTCAAAGAACAATCATTACTACACGAAGTGAGTAACTCCCCTTTCTTCTTCGAGTGATGTTCCTATGGGTGCTCCACTGTTGGTGACTACAGAGCAATATTCAAGTTGGATGGAGGGAGTTGGAGTCATTGTTTGGCTGTGGTGTACAAGACTGCAGTGGCCAACTCTGAGTCAGATGCTAGTTGCTGTAGCATTGCATAAAGTTTTGCAAAAGTGTGGACTAAGGACCATGTTGCAGCTCTATAAATGTCTCTTAGGGGGATATTGTTCACGAAGGCTGTGGAGGCAACTGTAGCTTGAGTGGATGCTGTAAGGGCCTATTAGCCAGAGAATGGCACCTGAGCATGCATGTCAATATCCACTTTGAGATTCGCTGAGATGAAATAGGTATGCCTCTAGAGCGCTCGGCAATGGAAATAAGTCTCTGAGATTTATGAAAGGGCTTGGTTCTATTTAAAAAGGAGGCCAATGCCTGTCGAATATTGAGGGTATGCATCATGGCATCCCTTGGTAAAGCATGTGTGTTTGGATAGAAGGTAGGAAACACAATAGGTTCACTGATGTGGAATCCTGTACACGCTTTCAGAAGAAATGCTGGATGAGGCCTTCATGTAACCCTGTCTTTTGCCAAAATAGTATAGGGGGGCTCCGCCATAAGGGCTCCATACTCCCCAATCCTTGTCACTGAGCTAATGACCAATAGAAAGCAGACTTTCATGTATAGAAAGGGAAGTGCAACTGTGGCTAAAGGCTCAAATGGAGGCCTAGTCAAACAGTCCAAAATAAGGTTCAGGTCCCATGCTGGGGGTGGAGGTCTGCAGGGTGGATATATATTCTGGAGAACCTTAAGGAACCTTTTTGTGACCAGGTGAGCAAAAATGGAGAGGCCATCCACCAGGATGTGGAAAGCTGATATAGCCAAAAGGTAGACTCTTAAGAAATAAAGTAAAAGCCCAGATGTCTTAAGCTCTATTATGTAGTCAAGGATGGCATTCAGTGGGGACGTACGAGGGTCCATCACTGCTTTCTGACACTAGTGAGAGAAACAAATCTCTTTTTGCAGATAAGTTTTTTGAGTGGAAAGTCTCCTACTGTGGAGAACATCCTTCACTTGTTGAGAGCTTTGGTCTTCTAGTTCCCCAAACCAGATAGGAGCCACTCATGGAGGTAAAAGGTGTGCAGCTGAGGATGCAGCATCATCCCACGATTCTGGGAGAGACGGTCTCTTTGACATGATAATGGGTATGGAGATTGAGTCAACAGTCTGTGCAGGAATGGAAACGACGTTTGGTGCGACCAGCATGGAGCTATCAGAATGACTTCAGTCCCTTCTGCGTGGATCTTGTGGAGTATTCTGAAAATGAGTGGTATGGGGGGGAAGGCATAGTGTAGAGGAGCCCTCCATTGGATCAGGAACGCCTTCCCAAGCGAGCCCTTGCTGAGTCCCACTCTGGAGCAGAATGGGAGGAATTTGGTGTTGTGGGGAAGAGACAAAAATGTCTATAGTTGGCCAACCCCATCATGAAAAGAGCACGTTCGTGTCCTCAGGATGCAGTTCCTATTCATGGTCCACAGAAAAATTGTGGCTCAGAGTCCACAGTGGTATTGGTGACCTTAGGTAGGTATGATGCTATGAGTGTAACCTGGTTGCAAATACACCAGTTCTAGAGCAGATGGCCTCTGTTCACAGGGAACGTGAGCGGGCATCACTGTGTCTATTTACAGAGATATTGTGGAGATATTGTCCGTGAGGACTTGAACTGTATGACTGGCAATTTGAGGCGTGAACTGTGTTCAGGCATTCCTCACTGCCCTGAGTTCTAATAGATTGATGTGCAGGGATATCTCATATGGAGACCACTTGCCCTAGACTACTTGGTCTTGAAGATGGACTCCTCAACCCAGCAGGGATGCAACCATTGTGGTCTGGGCTGTGGTTGGTGAAATGTGACCCCTGCCAGCAGATTGTGCACTAACATCCACCAGCATAGGGATGTGAGAACATCTGTGGGTACAGTAATCCACTTGACCAAAGAGTGGTGTGACGGAGTGTAGACAGATGCTATTCAGAATTGAAAACATCAGAAACACAATCATGCACAATGGACCACGCATGTAGTTGCACTCATGTGGCCCATCAACTGATGGCAGGTAATTATTGTGGTTGAAGGGCTCATGGATATGACTTTGATGAGATCGTGGAGGGCTGCAAATTGTTGTCGAGGTAAATAAGCATGGGCTGAGACTGAGTCAAGTACCAATGAACTCTATGTCTTGGGTCAACTCTACCTGCAACTTATGTGCTTTTATTGGAAAACCAAGACAAGTGAGGAGGGCTTAGTCTTGTTCAACATGGAGGTGATCTCGTCTCTTGACCTCCCTTTTACCAAGTAGTCATCTAGGTATGGGAAGATGACTACGTGTAGCTGTTGTAGGTATGCAGTGGCTATGGTTAGGAACTTTGAAAACACTTGGGGAGCTGAAGAGAGGCCTCAAGGCAGAACCTTGTATTGGTTGTGGTCTGCTCCTAGTGTGAAACGAAGATAACAGCGATGAGCTAGGTGAATGGTAATGTGAAAGTAGGCATTCTGTAGGTCGAGGGCTGTGAACCAATCCCTCTGATCCAATGTCGGAATAACTGTGGTTTGTGTGACCATCTTGAAGTGCTGCTCCTGAGAAACCTGTTCAGTTTGTGGAGATCGAGGATCGGTCTCCAACCCCCTGTTCTTTTCTCTGCCAGGAAGTACTTGGGAGTAGAACCCCATTTCATGGAAATCATTGGATACCTGCTCTATAGCTCTGAGCAGCAGGAGATAATCAACCTCTTGTCTTAGCATGCTCTCGTGAGAGCGGTCCCTCAAGAGGGACAGGGTAGGGGATATGGCTGGGGGGTAGAAATAAAAGGGATAGTATTTCCTGTACAGATTATCTCCAGCACCCATCGGTCTGATATTATGGACTCCGAGTGCGGTAGTGCCATGGTCATGAGGGATGGTCACCAGCCTGGGGACTATGAGGTTAACTGTACCTAAGCCAGGTAACAGTCAGCCAATAAAAATACAGATAGGGATTTCAAACTGGGACAAGGGAATTTTTGGGTTTTTCCCTCCTTTGTCTCTGAGTAGTTTCTCTCCAGATACTGAGGGGGACAGACAAAATGTCTCTCTCTAAGAAAAGACTCTTCACTATCTGTAAGTAAGGTAAAGTTTAGATAAATCTGTTAGGTTTCATTATTTTATGGTTTGGGAATGGGAATCTGATGTCTGTGCATTTAAAAATGAGTTTTCCTCTCCTTTGTAACTAAACTTTTGGCCTGAGGGAGGCCGAATCAGGCTGTTCAGAATCAGTTTTTCCACTTCCCCTCTCCAGCCTGCTGGTAACACTTCCGTCCTGGATTTTGCATGTAGTACATAAAGCACCACATGCAATAACAACAAAAAGAATATCTGGCTCACTGAAATCTGGCCTAGACATGAGGTATCTCCAGAATCCCTTTAATCTGCCAACAGCACACCCCATAGTGATTCTGCACCTGTTTAGGTGATAATTATATCTTTCCTTGTTTCTGTGCAGGTGTCTAGTATATGACTTCATGATCCATAGAAATAAAGGGAAGGCTGGTGCCCAGAGAATTACAAAAAGCATTGCAAACCCACCAATATCAATGTGCCATTGCAAAAAAAAAAAAAAAAATCCCTGCATGCAGTTTTTCAAAAAATTCTGTAATCTTAAAGGTGTGAGCATTATATACTTTCACCCAACAATCATGGAATTGAAACACCCCTTTCTATATATGTATGCATAGCCAAGGTTGGGAAGAGGAGGGATGCAGAATCAGGATATGCATTTCTCTATCAGCCTATCACAGTTTAGCAAGCCGATTGCATCAAATATCTCTATAATTTCCTAAACATTGTCAACAAGAGTCACAATCCTGGGCAAGAGAAACTTGCTGGAATTACACACCTAGAAGACAATCATCCGGGAAACTCTTCCCAGCACCTGATTGCCTACTGACTGACAGCAATAAACGATTACAGGCTTCTATAGCACAATCCCCGTCTATTTTTAGAGCTAGGCAAGGTGTTTCAGACAAATAAGTTTATTCTCCAAAAAATACAATTTCAGACCAAAGAAAACCATTCGTGAATTCATGCTGAAAGTCAAATAGTTTCAACTCAACTAAAAAAGTCAAATGAAAGGTTTTGTTTCAACCTACAAAATATATGTAGACTTTACAGGATTTTGACAAAAGCAAAGGCAAGGATGACTATATTCACAAATAGCCAGAGCAAGAGAAAGTGTAGGTGCTGCTGAAGGCTTTTACAAGATTGCTCCCAACTTCAGCAACATCTCCTTCTCAATCTTAAAATTCTGAAACTTTTGTTGATTGTCCCAGATTTGCAGAAGGATCCAATCCTTCCACTCAGTGCTTATTTTACAGGCCACAAATACTACTCTATTATGTACAGCTGGTCAACTAAACGCATACAGCATTTAGCCACTTCCACTCTTTATCCACATCATCAACACTTCCTCAATATTTTCATTTTCACTGCTGCACAACCAGCTGTTACGGTAGTTAAGATGCTGCAAATATAAACAGAAAAATCAAGAACCATCTCTAAAACAATCAAAAATTCCACTGACCTGGTTCAGCACCCGTGAACCTGACAGCAAAATGGAGGAGAAATTGAAAAGAAGGATGAGGAAGAGCAGATTATGGGACATAATGGAGGGAATTGTGTGAATGTTAGAAAATCGTGCAAGATGACAATGGGATGGAAGGAATTATGGGAACATTATCTCAAACTTCCATAATTCCATGAAAGGACAGCTATTATTCTGCAAAAGTACTGCAAAAGGTCCCACAAGACAGTATTCCATCCAATGAGGTGGGAGTGCAGGAATACCTACTACAGTGCTCTAAGTCTTTGCCCGAACAGGTTCTTGTCAACAATTGTCAAGTGTGCACATGCTTTACCAAACTGCAATGTCGGCAGCTGAATGCTGGCATGAATTCTACTGGTAAACATTGTTTTGTAAATGTGACCTCTATCTCATGTTTCCTCACTCTCGTCCCTCCCCAGCTACATTCTGGATAACACACCACCTGAGAGTAGTTTCTCAACTCAAGTTGTTCCCATGCTATACATGACTTTCCTCCCACATATTAAAGATAACCTTCTCATGAATTTTCTTATTATACAGCATTACTTTCTCTACCACTCCCTACATACCATCTGCTGCCTCACTAGTCTACACCACCCTTTTAATCCACTATCCTATGTAACACCTTTTCCCAGATATGACTTTTGAAAAAAAATAAAGGAAGGTGTGGGTAGATAATCTTCAGAGAGAAAAATATAAAATGATGAACTACAGCAGTTTCATTATTTTTTAAAAAAATTAGAAGCATCAAAACAACTCATCACTGCAACATATTGAAGACTAAGAGCAAGGGTCGGCAGACTACAGCTACAATGACGCATTCAGCCTGTTTAGCCATTTTAATCCAGTCCTAGAGCTCCTAGCGAGGTCTGGAGCTCGCCTTGCTGTGTGCAGCTCCCGGAAGCAGCAGCAGCAGCATGTCCTCCCTCTGCTTCCTACATGTAAGGGCAGCCCAGTGGCTGTGTGTGCTGCCCCCGCCCCATCTCCATAGCTCCAATTTGAGAACCAGGGGCAATGGAAGCTGCAGGGATAGCGCAAACAGCCGCCTGGCCGCGCATCTGCAATGAAATCGGCTGGAATGGAGATACGCCAATGCTTTTGAGAGCTACTTGAAGAAATAAGCAGAGACCTGAGCCCCCTCACCCCAATCCCACTGCCCCACCCCTTAGCCCCCCTGCTTTATGAATTCCTTGGTCCCAGCACAGAGCACCCTCCTGCACCCAAAAATGCTCATTCCTGGTCCCACCCCAGAGCACCAGCTGGAGACCTTACACCCCCTCCTACGCACCAACACCAGTTTTATGAGCATTCATGGCCTTCAATACAATTTCCAAACCCTGATTTGGACCTTGGGCCAAAAAGTTTGCCCATTGAAAGTATTACGAGTAGGGATGACATATCAGGATACATACCACTAGAAAAATGAATTTGTGAAGATAAATTTTACCATTTTCCAATTTACAACAGTATGATACAGTACTAATAACTTTAACCCTTCAATACGCTAACATTTAATTTTTTAATAATTTGAAGTAAATTTGACTTCACCTGCATAACTATGCAGATTGCTGTTGTTCTAGTTACCAGATCTATCTTATGTATATTTAACTTCAAAAGTATTTACTTTTCTGAGAAAAATACATTACTGAGCTCTTTAGTCAATATGGCTATGAGAAAGTAAAATGGATTATATTCTGAAACATACATTCATCAGGGCCTGATGAAATGCATCTTCAAATACTCAAGGAGCTGACTGAGAAAGTATTTGAGCCATTAGCCATCCATTAGACTGGAAAAGGGCAAATATAGTGCCCATCTATAAAAAGGGAAATAAGGATAACCTATGAAACTACAGAGCATTCAGCTTAACTTGTGGACCAGGAGAGATAATGGAGCAAATAATTAAGAAATACATCTGCAAACATCTGGAAGATAATAAGGTGATAAGTAACAAAATGGATTTGTCAAGAACAAATCATGTCCAACCAACCTGAAAGCTTTCTTTGATAGGATACAAGCTTTGTGAATAAGGGGTTAGCGGTAGACATGGTATACCTAGAATGTAGTACCGCATTTGATACAGTCTCGCATGATCTTATAAATAAACTAGGGAAATGTAGAGGGAGCTACTATAAGTTGGGTGCCTAAGTGGTTGGATAACTGCTTTCAGAGAGTGGTTATTAAAGGTTCACAGTCATGTTGGAAGGGCATAACAAATGGATTCCACAAGGATCTGTTTTGGGATGGATTCTGTTCAATATTTTCATCAACACTTTAGATAGTGGCATAGACAGTACGCTTACAAAGTTTGCAGATGATACCAAGGTGGGAGGGGTTGCAAGTACTTTGGAGAATATGGTCATAAATGATCTGGACAAACTGCAGAAATGGTCTGAGGCAAACACGCTGAAGTTCAATGAAGATAAATGCAAAGTACTCCACTTAGGGAGGAACAATCAGTTTCACACATACAAAATAAGAATTGACTGTCTAGGAAGGAGAACTACAGAAAGGGATCTAGGGGTCCACAAGCTAAATATGAGTCAACAGAGTGACACAAAAAAACAGAGCATTCTGCGAAGCATTAACAGAAATATTGTGAGCAAGTCACAAGAAATAATTCTTCCCCTCTACTCTGCACTGATTAGGCCTCAACTGGAGTATCATGTCCACTTCTAGGCACCACATTTCAGGAAAGAGGTGGAGAAATTAGAGAAAGTCCAGAGAAGAACAACAAAAATGAATGAAGGTCTAAAAATCATGACCTAAGACGGAAGACAAAGAACTGGGTTTGTTTAGCTTGGAAAAGATAAGACTAAGAGGGGACATGATAGCAGCTTTCAAGTACCTACGGCTACATCTAAACTACACCCGTCTGTCGGCAGAGGGATGTAAATTAGACGTATCAAAGGTGCAAATGAAGCCGGGATTTAAATATTCCGTGCTTCATTTGCCTATTGGAGGCCGCTGCTTTTTCTTCCCCAAAACAGGGCTTTTCGAAAAAAACGGCAGTTTAGATGGGGCATTTTCGACAGAAATGCCCCATTTTGAAAGATCCTATACTCATATTTTGAAAATGCCCCGGATAAACTGCTGGGTTTTTTTTTCTGAAAAGCCCCATTTTGAAAAAAAGAGGCAGCCGCCATTATGCAAATGAAGCACAGGATATTTAAATCCCGGCTTCATTTGCACTTTCAATACATCTAATTTATATCCCTCTGCTGACAGAGAGGTGTAGTTTAGATGTAGCCTAAGAGTGTTCCAAGGAGGAAGAGGAAAATTATTCTCCTGAACTTCTGATAACAGAACATGAAGCAAGGGGCTTAAATTGCAGCAATAGGAGGTTCAGGTTGAACATTAGGAAAAAATATGTCTACACTATCAAGTTATTTCAAACTAATAATTCCCAAAATAACTATTGAAATATCACGTCCACACTATAGTGAAGCCTCGAAATTGGCAAGTTTCCTTAATGTTGACACACTACCTCAACTTAGAGCCCCAGGAAGCACTGGCGAGTAATACTCTGAATGACTCTGAGGAGTAGTTATTTGAAAATAACAGCATCTGAACATTCACACTAACCCTATTTTGAAATAGCAATTTCAAAATAGGCATTATTCCTTGTAAATTCACAGACTATTATTTCAAAATAACAAGCCCGTTATTTCAAAATAGCTGGCTTGTTGTAGTTGCTCACCTTGTTATTTTGAAATAAGGAGAGTTATTTCAAAAGAACTCTATAGTGTAGACATGCCCAGGGTGATTAAATACTGGAATAAATTGCCTAGGAATGTTGTGGAATCTCCATCATTTAGAATAGTTAAGAGCAGGTTAGACAGACATCTGTCAGGGTTGATCTAGACCAGGGATATTCAACATGTAGTCCATAGGCCACGTGTCCCGCAGCCTGTTTGCGGCCCGCGGTGCAGTTTGCGTTTATGCGGGGCTCAACACACAGCCTGCAGATGGGAGCCAAAACAAAAAAGTAGTCAATATAATGGTCTTCTGTTGATGCATGTTTTAGTAGTTAAATTCCTGGAATGTCATTGCTCATTAAAAGTCCTGTCACATAGACTGAAATCGAGTAAATATTATATTTTATTAATATCATCAGAACTGACTTAAATGGGGCCTGTGTGTTGTGTAGTGTTGCCTTAATCTTTGTATTCATACCCGACAGTGTGAAAAGCTATTTGCATATATATTTTCATGTATATGCAACCACACTTAAGTTGCAGTCTTCGGCATGTGCTGTATCATTGTGGCCCCCAAGACTTCCAAAGTTGAGTAGCCCTGATCTAGATAGAACTTGGCCCTGTTATGAAGGCAGGGGACTGAACACAATGACCTCTTAAGGTCCCTTCCAATGTTAATATTCTATGATTCCATAAAATTGCTTAGATCTCATTGCAGAATCTTTCTTAATTTTTAAGCCAAAATGGACAGTTTGACTCAGATCAGAAGTTGAGTTTTCAGCATTTACTTTTAAAAATCCTTTTACTTATACAATAACTACATTTTAACTGGAAGTCACTGTGACTGAAAATATGCAGCCTCACCATCAGTTTTATCAGGTAACTTTTCAAACAACAAAGAAAAATACATGCTTAAAATAAAAATTAGTTTGACAACAGTGCAAAATACAAAGCTATATACATCAAGTATCCAACCATGCAGATTAAAAGCAGAGAAAGTGTGGCTTAAATACAACTTTTCTTTTTGGAATGTGTTCTTTGCCACTTTTCAGTAACTGTTACTTTAATTCTGCAAACCACCAGGTTAACCTGAGAGCAAGTTCTACTGGTTGGCTCATTTGATGTACAGTGGTGAGGTTGTGCCATATCATTAATCTCCCTTTTTCCTGATTTTCTGGAGTTACAGAGTGGAACTTGGTGATAATTTCAGCTTTAATTTCTGAATACAGACTCTGCCGTGACCATTGCTCTTCAAAATGTTGTAATCAGTATGGGTCCTAATTTATAGCTTCACATGTACCCAATTCAGATCAATTTTTGTTTTTAATAGCAACACCTGTTGATGCTGTAGACATGTCCAGTGACTATTTTTATTCCTGTCAGAGGGCACATGGGGCACAGCATCCATGCCTCTCACTCAGTTTCCTCATAATTGAAGCTCCACAGTACCTGAGAATGCCAGAGGAAGGGTTGTGGGGTCCACCATGAGTAGCACATCTCAAAGAACCACAGATTCTGAAGGGTGAGTAACCATTTTTTCTTTGTGTGTAAGTATTAATCTCATTGCTACTGGCAAATGGGATCCTCTTCGGGATGATGGAGATGAGGAGTTTCAGGTGCATCCACTGAACAGTCAACTGATTTTCCAAATCTGACATCTGACCTAGCTGCTAAGTCCAGTGTAGCATGTTAGACAAAGATCAGTGGGATACTTCACACTGCCATCTTGAAATCTCTAACAATGAAACTGAAGGAAGAGGAAGAGGAAGAGGAATACTTCTATTGGAATACATTGATGTTTGGTGGGAAAGGCATACAAGTCATATGGTAACACACAGAGATGCATTGTGCTATCATTTTTATATATTTGAGGTTAGATACATTCACATTTTGAATATCCGGCTACATCCAGAAATAGATGTGTTAATAGTCTGAATGGTTTAATTCTGTCAATCAAATAAAAATAGGGTTCTAGATGCACCCAGAGTTTGGAAATCCATCTGGACAAAGATATAGCCATTAGGAAGGCCACTTTCCAGGACAGCTAGGACAGGGGCCAGGTCACCAGGGGCTCAAAATGGACCATGAGTTAGATAGGACCAGGTTACAATTCCTCTGAGGAACCAGGTGCCCAACCTGTAAGTAAAAACTTTACAAACCCTTGAGGAAGCATCCCACAATGGGGTTAGTGAACAGGGACCTACCCCCAAATCCTGCAAGGAAAGCAGATATGGCCACCTCAATGGATGACAAAGCCAGTCCCTGGTATTTCAGGTGCAAAAGGAATTGAGAAATGCTTTCATTAGGTATGCTGCCTGGATGCAGGCTTTCCTAAAGCCCATCAGAATCTCCTGGAGTCTGAGAACTGAAGCTCTAGTTGGGTCAAGGATGGAGTCCTATGCCATGAGGTGGGGGAACTTCAGGTTGGGGTGCTGCAACTATCCATAGTCCTGAGTAATGAGATTATGATAAAATGGAAGGAGTATTGGCCTATCTATTGAAAGGCTGAACAGCATGGTGAACTGAGGTGGAGAGAGGGACCAGACAGTTCAGTGAGTCTCTGTTACACTTGTACACCCAGAGCAACTCTGGATGGACCTTCAGGGGCCAGTATGTCCACCATGGGGTCTTATTCTCCTACCACCTCCTCTGTCAGCATATTGAGACTACAGGCCACCTCTCTCAAGAGGTTCCAATGAGCCTTAGAGTTCAGGACAGGCAGAGATGAAGAAGTGCCTGTTACTGCCTTATCTGGTGAGAAGGAGGCAGTGACTCTGGGAACTGGGTCTTTCTGGCCTTTGGGCTCTCTGGTGTCCTCAGAGATGCTGTGCAGGAGAGTAACTAGTGATAGGGAAGGTAGTGACACTGATGTGACCTGTTGCTCAGACAGTGCCTGTTCTGGGTCAATCTTGGGCCCTTCATGGTGCTCTTGGGTGATCAATACAGCCAACGGAGGCTGTGAGTAGAGAAGGTGGCCAGGGTGGTATGTTGATTGGGTACTTGCCAAGTTGCAGCTGGCCAGACCATTGTCATTCTCACAATAGTTCTTTGGCCTCTAATTGGTGTCTGTGCCAATATCATTACCAGCAGTATTGGCTCACTTAATCCCGCTTATTTGGCAAAGGACTTGGTTGCCTCTACCCCCTTTCACTGGAAGATGCCTGTTTAGAGCCTTATCTGATCTCTGCTTGGCTTTGGCCATGTGTTGGGGCACCAGCTCTAGTGACTTTACCTATGCTGAGGAGACCAGGTTATTGTTGGTGCTAAGATGGTCAGAGTAAGCTGGATCTATAGCCTCAGTGCCAGAGTACTCAGCACCTGTGTGACTGGTGCCAATTTCAATCAGGCTTTCTTTCCATGTCTTATTCTCCATGGACGCACAGAAAGTGGTATCTACTTAACAGGGTGCTTCCTAACACCACTGAGTTCCTTTTTAGGTAGATATCTCCCTTTAGGTCTGAGATAACATTCATAGATTTCTTGAGCTGGAGTATTCATAAGTCCTTCAATTTATTATCCTCAGATGAGGAAGATTTATGCAACAAATATTTATCAGGGATGCAACTGTCCCTGGAAGAAAAACAGATATCAGTTATGCCCAACGACCAAGGGACTGAGTATTGCAGGTTGGGGTAAGAACCCATGGGGAGTTAGAGCTGACCATGGCAGCTGACACTAAAAACCTCATCCCACTATACAGGAATACCCTGTAGATTTGGGTGCGGGGGAGGGGGATGCAAAATGACAATTAATCATGTAAGAGGCTAATGCTAAATTACATTAATGGACACACACACACACACACACACACACACACACACACACACACACACGAGTATGTCTGTCTCAGAGTCCGTTTGTTCAAGAACTCTTCCTAAACAATAAGAGATAGGGACACCAAATTCGATATGTGGCTTCCACTTCTCCTAAATTAAATCAACGTCCATTTTTTGGATTTGCCAGTAAGTTAAAAATCCATTATTCACCCATCTCTACTCAAGAGATCATATTGTCATGTTAAGAAACAGGAGCACAAGAAGATACAGGGCGTATGCATGTGGAGCTCCAATGGACACTATATTGAAAAAGTAATTTGATCTTGTAAAACATTGTGGCTATGTCTAAACTGGCATGATTTTCCGCAAATGCTTTTAACAGAAAAGTTTTCCGTTAAAAGCATTTGCAGAAAAGAGTGTCTAGATTGGAACAGACGCTTTTCCGCAAAAGCACTTTTTGCAGAAAAGCGTCCGTGCCAATCTAGACGCGCTTTTGCGCAAAAAAACCCCGATGGCCATTTTCACAATCGGGGCTTTTTTGCGCAAAACAAATCTGAGCTGTCTACACTGGCCCTTTTATGCAAAAGCTTTGCGCAAAATGACTTTTGCCTGAACGGGAGCAGCACAGTATTTCCACAAGAAGCACTGATTTCAGACAGTAGGAAGTCAGTGTTCTTCCGGAAATTCAAGCGGCCAGTGTAGTCACCTGACAAGTTTTTCCACAAAAGTGCATGCTTTTGCGGAAAAACTTGCCAGTCTAGACACAGCCTGTGTTCCTGTGCACATACAGTGGAATCCATACAATACTGTACTAGAAAAAAGACATGAAACTTATTTTTCTTCTTAATGGTAGCCTTGGAAATATAAACTAAAGCATATCTAATCCCCTGTCACTGATTTGTCTAAAGAATCATTAATTATTCACAGCTCCCCTCATGGACCTAGGGCTGGCCTTTTGAATCAAGAGAAAACATAATGAAAGATTCCCTGATTTTTAGGATACCAAATTAGATCTAGCTGAAAGGAGTAGTGCCAGTCAAGTTAGGCTGCAGCTGATAAGCTTGAGACCTGCTGCAAGTTTGTTATCAATTAGATAGCTGCAGCATGAGAGGCAGTTTACTCTAATGCATCAATCAGTGTCCAGAACTAAAGGAATAATCCCTCAACTCTGCTAATGATGCTCTGAATTACCTTAGAGCTATCAAAATTTTCAAATGCTTACAACTGGGCACCAAAATACAGAAATGCTCGGTATCTCTGAAAATCAGATTATTCTTATTTAAATGCCTAACTTCATACACACATTTGAAAACACTGGCTTTAACCTTTCTGTGCCTCAGTTTCCATATCTTTAAAATGAGGACAATACTCCATTCATATAGTAATTGCAGTAGATATTAGTGTTCATGAAGCTCTATAGATGTCCTAATACTCATAAAAAGAATAGATAATCCCCAATTGATTTGAACAATTGTCCCAGGCAAAAGAAGTCTAAGGACTTATTTACATTTACTACAAAATGTTATGTTGGAATATGACTGAAGAGTCAAGTTAGCTAGCATGAAGCCAAACATAAATGACTGATCAATATAGTCCAGGACAAATTATGTTAAATATCACATCAAATAATAATTATTAAACTCTCGGCCAAGATTTACTGAATCACTGTACTGTCTCTAAGCCGTATTTGGGGGGGGGGGGGAGCAAAATTCAAAGAACCCTGTCTAAGATTCCCACTGCATCTTTTACTACACTGTTCTTATGTCTATGACAGCAGAATAATGAAGAATTTCCTCTTCTTTAAATCTCTATTGTTAAATTCATGCATTAAAAAGTCAGAACCATTTGGACCACCTTTTTCTACATCACCACTGTGCTGAGTTGAATGTCTACATCAAGATCAATAAGGAAGAATTTAATTTTGCAGTTACAGAGATAACTTTAACAGCCCTTCAGCACTAATTAGCAACCATCTTTTAAAACAAGACTCATCTCATGAATTTAAAAAATGAATATATATCCAGAGTTAAGAATGGCAGTGGAAAAAAATTCATCTAACATCAGCATTCAATAACAAACCACCTACTAGACTGAATTATTATGATGCTCAAATATGAAATAGAATTCCTTTTTGAAACGCGCACAAAATAATTTAACTAAATGTGCAGTAAATTCTGTAAGCAGTTTTCATTACCCTTCGTTGATCATATTCATTTAGAAATTTGAATTACGAAAAGGGATTTGTGTTATGGAATATTTTATTTTTATCTCATGTTACTTCAGTCAACCAAGACTTTTTAATTTCATTCCATTTTGCTTTTCACTTTACGAAAAAAATTGGAAAAGGATCCAGTTTTATGAATAACTTTATACCAATAAACTGAGCTATTAATATGTATTACAACACAAAAAGTTTTACAAAACACTAAAGGGTGGTGCTGCTTGCTTGCTGCACTCACCAACCCTCCAGTTGCGGGAGGGGGAAACCCTGGCTCTCCCCTTGGCCACCGGGAAGAGCTGGGCTGCAGCTGTACCAGCCTGGGCACCTTCTCCCTTCCCACTCTCCACCATGGCCAAACCCTCACCCCCGTGACCAGGGTATCCCCCAATCCAGGCCTCCTCCCTGCAGCAGGCCTCTCCCCCACCACCAGAGCCCTGCAATTTTCCTCCCTCACCCCCCAGGCCACAAGCAGCAACAGCAGCTGGATGCTGCTCCGGAGCCATAGGGTGCTGATCCCTGCTGGGTTAGCAGTGTGGAGGAAGGGAGGAGGCAGGGTAGCTGAAGGGGGAGGGGATGTGGGATGCAGAGTTACGTCATTACTTAACTCTGTCATCCCGCAGGAAAAACCCTTTCAAAATATCGAGAGAGAGGTAAAGTCACAGTCCAGCATGCTGTGATAAAACATACAGAAAAGAACAGTTTCTTACCTGTAACTGTTGTTCTTCGAGATGTGTTGCTCATGTCCATTCGAATTAGGTATGCGTACCGCATCTTCCGGAGCGTTTTCCCTAGCGGTACCCGTAGCGCCGCCATGGCGGGGCATAAGTACCCCTGCCGGCGCTGCCCCACCTCAGTTCCTTCTTGCCGGACACTCCAATGAAGGTGAGGTAGGGTGGGAGTCGAATGGACATGAGCAACGCATCTCGAAGAACAACAGTTACAGGTAAGTAACCGTTCTTTTCTTCTTCTAGTGGTTGCTCATGTCCATTCGAATTAGGTGACTTCCAAGCTAACCCCACTTCAAGGAGGAGGAGTCGGAGCAGACAGAAGTTGAAGTCCACGGAAGTTGAACAATCAAAACTATTTTATTCAACCAAGTGAACACAGAACAAATAGTATAAAGTGCAATGTGACAGTGATAAACCAAACATATTTACAGTACAGAGCAGAGGACTGCAGAGCCCACCCCTGCGTCCTCCCTGTTCTGCTGCACCAGCGCGTAGTGCGCTGTAAAGGTATGGAGTGATGACCACGTGGCTGCCCTGCAAATTTCAGAGATTGGAACGTGTGCCCCAAAGGCCACCGAGGACGCGTGCGCCCTGCTGGAGTGTGCCGTTGTAGGGATAACATATTAATGTATTAAAAATGTGATTCCCCCAAATGGAAGTGGTGATTCCCCCAAATGGAAGTGACTCCCCATAATTTGTTCCCCACAACTTAAAGTATTTAGATTTATTATTAATTCTTCTTATTATTATTATTTGTTAAGATTGTTAAATGTTTAGATTTATTATTATTATTGCCCCCTTTAGAATATAATGTATTAGGTCATGTAACTTAGAACTGTTAAAAATATAATCCTATGTAACCAGAAACAGCCCCCCCCCCCCCCCCCTGTGCTCCAGGGCATGCTCAAGTTTGTGCAAGGGGCTGCTTGAAATTGACATTGCAAAGATACATTGTAACAATGCATTGTCAAACCACTAACTCTGCTATGGGAGCCAAGCCCTGTAATTGACTAAGGGCATTGTTACTTAATTGACGCCTGTTCTCTTTAAAACATTGTAACTTTACTCAGCACTCAGAGAATGTTTTAAGCAATACCACCCAGAAACTTTTTGTAACTACAACTCTGATATATGTAAAGTTATTATTACCAGAAACTTTTTGTAACTACAACTCTGATATATGTAAAGTTATTATTATACAAAAACATTGTATGGGAAACATTAAGGAATGTATGTAAGAGAGAGAGAGTGCTTGGATGATGAGTGAATGGTTCTAAGAGGTGCCAGCCTGAGAATACAGCAACAAAGGGCTGAAGAAGGCGTCAGGTGCCAGTGCAACCAAAAGGTGTCAAGTGGAGAAACTGGAGGTCCACCCGATGAGATCACTGATGAGCACCTGGCAGCCACCCTGGAGACATCAGCATGATACAGCAATTTCCATAGACTGGCATAGGAAAAAATTCCTATAAGAACTGAACTAAAAAACTATGGAATCAGAGTCCAAGGTTCTGCTGCCAGCCCACCAGGAGCTTCAGATGCGCATCTGATCAGGACTTTGCTCCCCACTACCATCACTTGTGTACAGAATACCTGGCCAGTATCCTGTCACAAGCAACTTCCAGGCTGGTAACTATACACAGAACTTGAATGAATGGATGTATGAATGAATGGTTATATATATATATATATAAGTGTATAAGGGTTAAGTAGTGATAGGAATAAGTAGTTAAACAACGTTGTTTGCTTCTATCTTTTCTTTATTTTTTATTATCATCTTTACAATAAATGTGGCTTTTTGCCTTATCCCCCTCATAAGATCCTGCTTGCTTTTATTTGGTACAACACCGTAACCCAGGGCGGGACCTTCCCAGCCAGGGTATAACACTCCCTGATGCACCCTGCGACCCAGTTGGACAACCTCTGGGTTGAAATGAGGAGGCCCTTCATCCTGTCCACGACAGCAACAAACAGCTGTTGAGACCTGCGGAAGGGTTTGGTCCTATCAATATAAAAAGCTAGAGCACACCTAGCATCCAGGGTATAGAGCACCTGCTCCTTGAGTGAGGTGTGAGGCTTTGGAAAGAGAACCAGGAGATAAATTTCCTGGGACAAATGAAAAGGTGATACCACCTTGGGGAGAAAAGCCGGATGGGGGCGGAGCCTCACGTTACTGTCAGAAAACACCAGGTAGGGCGGATTTATAGTCAACGCCCTTAATTCGGAAACCCTGTGAGCCGACGTAATGGCCACAATGAATGCAACCTTCCAGGAGAGGTGCTTCAAAGAACACATAGCCAATGGCTCAAATGGAGGTGACATAAGCCTAAACAAACGAGGTTAAGGTCCCAAGCAGGGGCGGGGGGTCTAACCAAGGGATATAACTTATCCAAACCCGTAAGGAACCTTTTGACCACAGGGTCAGAAAACAGGGACACTCCTGCCGAACCAACATGGAAGGCAGAGAGAGATGCCACATGGACTTTCATAGAGGAGATAGGGAGGCCACTGGACCTAAGTTCAAAGAGATAGTCCAGAATGGATGGGACAGGGGCACAGGACGGGTGTACTCCCCTGTGGGATGCCCAAGATGAGAAGCGCCGCCACTTAGCAGCGTACGACCGTCTGGTAGAAGGTTTCCTACTACTTAGGAGCATCATCTGTACCTCCCGGGAACATTCCCTTGCTGGTTGGTTCAACCATGGATAAACCAGGCCGTCAGGTGTAGAGTCTCGAGACTCGAGTGAACCATTGTCCTCCCGTCCCAAGGTTGAGCGAGGAGAGCCCGGGCTGGCAGGAGCACTATCAGCTCCTTGGTGGACATGTCAACCAGTGTGGGGAACCAGAATTGTCTGGGCCACCTGGGGGCTATCGGGATGACCATTGACCTGAAGGTCTTGGCACTGGTCAGAACCCTGGGAATTAGGGAGAATGGGGGAAAGCATAAAGGATGCCTGTCGGCCACGTGACCGTCAGGGCATCCCCCCAGGAGCATTCCCTCAGCCCCAATAGGGAGCAATAGTGTGCCGAGGCAAACAGGTCCAGACGGGAATAGCCCCACCTGCGGAAGATCTGACGAAGGGCCGAGTTCTCGAGGGACCACTCGTGAGCTCCAAAGGACCTGCTCAGAGCATCGGCCAGTAAGTTCTTGCACCCCGGCAGGTACTCTGCCTGCAATTCTATGTTGTGCTGTACACACAGGTCCCAGAGGTGCAGGGCCTCATGGCAGAGCGCAGGCGACCGGGCACTCCCTTGCCTGTTGATGTAAAATACAGCTGCCGTGTTGTCCAGGCAGGCTAGGACAGAGCGATGAGAGAGCTGCGACTGGAAGGTCTCGCACGCTCTCCTGATTGCTCTGAGCTCCCGCACATTTATGTGTAGGGTGCACTCTGCAGCGGACCACAGGCCCTGGGTCCTGCGGCACCCTAGGTGTGCTCCCCAACCCAGGTCCGAGGCATCCATGACCAGAGTGAGCGAGGGGGGAGGAACAGAGAAGGGGACCCCGCTGCACACTATAGATTCCTGAGTCCACCAGTGCAGTGAAACTATTACCTCCGGGGGCACTGTAAGAACCGTGTCCCAGTGACCCCTGTATTGGTTGAATGCCGCTGCCAGCCAAGCCTGTAAAGGTCTGAGTCTCATCTGGGCATGGCGGACTGCATATGTACACGCCACCATGTGCCCCAGCAACCTCGAGCAGACCCTGGCCGTTGTGATGGGGAACCGGGCTAGTTTGGAGACCAGCTCCACTATGGCCAGGAACCTGGCCCTGGGGAGAAAAGCCCTTGCCACCTTGGCGTCCAAGAGGGCACCCACGAATTCTATGTGCTGAGAGGGAGTCAACGATGACTTTTCCTCGTTTAGCATGAGTCCCAGCCTTACAAAGAGGGCCCTTGTGAGGGATACGTGGGCCTCTACCTGTTCGTAAGAACGACCATGAATTAGCCAGTCATCCAAGTACGGGAACACATGTACCCCTGATCTGTGGAGGTACGCCGCCACAACTGCCATGCATTTTGTAAAAACCCTGGGGGTACGTCTACACTACAGCGCTAGTTCGAACTAACTTAGTTCGAATTAGTTAATTCGAACTAAGCTAGTTCGAACTAACGCATCTAGAACTAAAAACTAGTTCGAACTAGCGTTTTGCTAGTTCGAACTAGTAAGTCCACATTGAGTGGACTCTGAACAGGGCTTAAGGATGGCCGGAAGCAGTGCCGGCAGGGCATAAAAGGAGGACTTAGAGCATGGAGATACTGTCTCAGGCTAGCCGAGGGCTGCGCTTAAAGGGTCCCGACCCCCACCCCGGACACACAGTTCTAAGGGGTGCCCCGCTTGCAAAGAAGTTCTGGCTTGGAGTGCCCTGAGTGCCCACACTGGGCACATCACACCACTCGGCCATCAGCCCGGCTGCACTTGCCGCAGGCTGCCATCTGGGGAGAGGGAGTAATTGGGGGGCTGCAGGAGAGCTTCCACCCCCAGAAGCCCGCAGAGCCAGCCCAGTCCTCCCCATCGGGGGCTCGTACCCCATTCCTCCCTCACCTCCTTCCACTTGCCCTTCCCTAGCCCCCCTTCTTCTTGATGTACAAAATAAAGATAACGTTTCTTCCAACATTGACTCTGTCTTTATTGAAAAAAACTGGGGGAGACTGGGAAAAGGAGGTGGGAGAGGGGAAGAGAAAGGCTGGGAGAGGGGAGGGCAACTAACATGATCAGGGGTTGGGAACAGGTCCCAGATGAAGAGAGGCTACAGAGACTGGGACTGTTCAGCTTAGAAAAGAGGAGACGGAGGGGGGACAGGATAGAGGTCTGTAAAAGCAGGGGTTGGGTGGAGAGGGTGCATTCAGAAAAGTTCTTCATGAGTTCCCATAAAGAAGGACTAGAGGACACCAAAGGAAAGGAATGGGTAGCAGGCTTGAAACTAGTAAGAGAAAGTTGTTCTTGACAAAGCAAATAGTTAACCTGTGGAACTCCTTGCTGCAGGAGGCTGTGAAGGCTAGAACTAGAACAGAGTTTAAAGGGAAGTGAGATCAAGTCATGGACGTTGGGTCCATGGAGTCCTATTAGCCAGGGGGTAGGAGTGGTGTCCCTGCCCAAAGTTTGTGGAAGGCTGGAGAGGGATGGCACGAGACAAATGGCTTGGTCATTGTCTTTGGTCCATCCCCTCCAGGGTCCCTAGGGTTGGCCGCTGTGGGCAGACAGGCTACTGGGCTAGATGGACCTTTGGTCTGACCCAGTACGGCCATTGTAAGCTCAGGGCTCAGGGTCGGGGGTCTCAGTGGACCCCCTTGATTTTCATGCACACCTGGTCCTGGGTGGCCAGGCTGGCAGCTCTCCTGCCCTAGACGGCCACTTTCCTGTGCCTAGTGCGGAGATCGTGGACGAGGTCCACGATGTCCGCACTAGCCCAGGAAGGTGCCCGCCTCTTGCGGTCCAGGGCAAGCTCCCGGGAGCCGCCAGCCTGGTCCCGGCAAGAGGGGGTGGGCTGGGGGGCATCGGGTGGGTGGCTCTGTGCCGTGCCAGGTGCAGGGTCTGCTAGCTGGGTGCTGGCAGGCTTGCACCTGGCACGGGCACCGTAGCCAGCCCGTGCCCCTTTAAGGGGTCCGGGGCCGGGAGGGGGGCATAGAGTTTCCCTGGTGTTGGCCAGAGTGGCCACCAGGGAAAGCTGGGGAGGGCTAGCCTCCCACTAGTTCGAACTAAAGGGCTACACAGCCCTTAGTTCGAACTAGCTAGTTCGAACTAGGCGTTAGTCCTCGTAAAATGAGGTTTACCTAGTTCGAACTAAGCGCTCCGCTAGTTCGATTCAAATTCGAACTAGCGGAGCGCTAGTGTAGCGCATAGGAAAGTTAGTTCGAACTAACGTCCGTTAGTTCGAACTAACTTTCTAGTGTAGACATACCCTGGGTGCTGTAGCAAGGCCAAATGGGAGCACCACAAATTGGAAGTGGCAGTGGGCCACAATAAATCGGAGGAACCTCCTGTGGCTGGGTCTTATTGCCACATGGAAGTAGGCATCTCTGAGATCAAGAGTGGCATACCAGTCCCCTAACTGTAGGACCGGAATGACGGAAGCCAGGGTAACCATTCTGAATTTGGATTTCACAACTACCTTGTTGAGGTCTCGCAGATCTAGGATGGGACGGACCCCGCCTTTGGGCTTGGGGACTAAGAAATAGCGGGAATAAAAACCCTTGCCCTCCAGGTGCTGAAGAACCCTCTCTACCGCTCCCTTTTCGAGGAGCGTGAGCACCTCCTGGTGGAGGGTGTCTTCGTGAGAAATGTCCCTGAAAAGGGACGGGGAAGGAGAGTTGGAAGGGGGCGAGGCCAGAAAGAGGATGGTATAGCCCCACCTGACAATGTTTAAAACCCAGGTGTCATTTGTGATTTTTTTCCCAGGCTTGAACAAACCGGGATAACCTGGCCCCAAACGGGGGGCCAGGGTGGGAGTCTGGTACATGACTCTCTGGAAGCCTGTCAAAACTGCTGCTTGTGTTGTTGGAAGGAACCTTGACCAACCCCACGGGGGTTGCCCCCTCTCGTGCGGCGCCTACGGCCCCTTGAGGCCGGGGAGCCCGCAGCCGCCCCCGTGCCGCCACCGGAAGCACGAGGTCGGCGTCTCCAGTATTCCCCATGGGGGAACTGGGACTGCGGTCTCCCCTGCTGTCTATATGGCAGCTGGCGATGCTGAGGAGCTGGCGTGTGGATCCCCAGGGACTGAAGGGTAGACCTCGTGTCCTTGAGCGTATCGAGCCTTGAGTCCGTATGCTCCGAGAACTGCGCCTTGCCCGTCGAAACGTAGATCTTGTACAGTAGACTGGACATCGGGAGGTATTCCAGACACTTGCAGCCAGGCACCACGGCACATGACCACACCTGACGCCATGGTGCGGGCTGCAGAGTCGACTGCGTCCAGGGAGACCTGGAGGGCTGTACGGGCAATGACCCTACCCTCATGGCCAGAGGTCATGACCGCAAACTCCTGACGGCAGGCATGTCCAAAGTCCGGCCCGCGGGCCAATTGCGGCCCGTGTTCCGGTTTAATACGGCCCCACAGATAATTTGGCAATATCTATCTTTTATGGCCCCCAACGAATCCATATGTATGGAGATGAATACATTGTAAAATCTCAGTTAATGTCAGTTGGTCTAAATCAGTTATAAATATATTTGGACACAACATGTATACTTGGTGTTATGTTCCTGTTCATATTTTTTGAACTTAAAAAGTTGACAGACAACCTTTATTACCAATAATATGTAATGTACTTTACAATGTTCCTGACATATATTTCAGCTTCCTGGATTTTTTTTTCATCTGACCTTCAGATATGAAAGCCAGAGTGATTTAACACCTGTTTAGATTTGTCATCCATGTGACGAAATGAAAAGTATGCTGTTTGCAATAAACTTTGCATAAAATAGTTAATTTGCATTTAATTTTAATGGTTCAAAGAATGTCAGGAAAAATGGTCGGCCCTCACGCTTGTTCACTTCATCAAATCTGGCCCTCTTTGAAAAAAGTTTGGGCACCCCTGCCTGACGGGATTCAGCAGGGAGCTAGTCCTTGAACTTATCCATGGCATGCCAGGTATTAAAAGCATAACGACTTAGCATCGCCTGCTGATTAGCGATGTGGAGCTGCACCCCACCAGTGGCATAAACTTTCTGGTCCATTAAGTCAAAGCGCTTAAGCTCCCTAGCTTTCCGGGACGGCCCCGGCTGGGGGAGCTTTTCCCTCTGGGCCGCCGCCTGGATGACCAAGAACCCCGGGACAGGCTGGGAGTACAGGTGTTCGTGTCTCGACTGGAGAACATAGTAGCGCCTCTCGACACCCTTTGAGGTAGGGATCAAAGTCGCCGGTGTTTGCCACAGGGCATTAGCGATTTTGGCCACCGCTTTGTTCAGTGAAAAAGCCAAACGGGCAGGCGCATCATCAGAAAGGATATCAACCATTGGATCTGTATCCTCCACGACAGGTTCCACCAGGACCCCTAGGTTGGAAGCCAGGCGGCGGAGCAGCTCCTGATGAGCATGGGCATCCATAGTAGGCACAGTCTGTGCCGGGTCTGCAAGGGCCTCGTCAGGAGACGATGATGACGACGACTCCTGTATCGGTGCCGGATCTACAACAGGAACCAGATGCGGTACCGGATGGACGTACGGCACCGCCTGCGGGCACGGTTCCAGCACCGGGGCCTCTGCAGCCAGGTCAGATGGCGGTGGCCTCTGCAGGAAGGAAGGAGGCCAAGACAACGACACCGAAGGCTGCGTTCAGCAACCCGAGGCATCCGACACCAGAGAGGGGGGCACGGGCCCCTGCCATTGGTGGTAAGACCAGGGAGTCCAGAAAGGCCACTGCGAATGTGGGGGCCAGGTCTGCTGCACCTGTGAATGGTCCCGCCGATGTCGGGAACGGTTTCTATGGGTCGAGGACGCTCCCGAAGACCCCGACTGGAGAGACATCACATCCGAATCAGATGAATAGTCGGACTCTGGCCAGGGAGGTGCAGACGAAGGGTACGGGGCAAACCTGGCCATGGCGGGGGCGCACCTGTTGCGGCACCGGGGGACCCAGACCCGGTGCCAGAAGAGTTACTGTTGGCGCCTGTGGCACTGGGGGACCCAGGCCCGGTGCCGGGAGAGTTGCTGTTGGTGCCTGTGGCACTGGGGGACCCAGGCCCGGTGCCGGGAGAGACGCTGGCGCCTGCGGCACCGGGGGACCCAGGCCCAGTGCCGCAGATGGTGTTGGCACTGAAAAAGCTGCTGAAAAGCTCAGACTCGGTGCCGAGTGCATCATCGGTGCAACTGTCAACTGGGGCACCGGCAAGCCTGTCGGTCATGGCCATGCAGAGGAGAAGCCAGAGCCAACACGGCCTCTAGTGTGGGCGACCTCGACCCTTCCGCCTCAACCGACGACGGAGGGGAGGTGGTGAGGCTGATGAGGTCCTGCGCCGCCTCAAAGGTATCCAGCGTGGATGAACGGTGCGGGGCCAGCTGCCCTGGACTGGCAAGGCGTTCTGCCCGTCTACGCCGCACGGCAGCAGATGTGCGCACCGGTGACTCGGCACCACAGTGCAGGGCTGACATGGTCTTCCTAGAGGGGTATCTTCCATGAGACTTTTTTACCCTCTTGGACGCTGGAGAGTGAGACCGGTGCCGGGATCTCGACGCCGAAGCCCGGGCCCGAGGCAGGACATCACGTGGACGCCAGTGCGCTGCACACCGTAGGGTGATCAGTCAGTACCAGCTGTAAAGCCATTTCTCTGAGGAGAAGTTTTAGGTGGGAGACCCTCTCCCTCTTAGTGCACGGTTTGAAAGACTTGCAGATCTTACAGGCGTCTGCGAGATGGCCCTCACCCAGACACTTCAGACAGCTGTCGCGTGGGTCGCCTTTGGACATGAACTTTGCGCAGACAGCGCATGCCTTAAAGCCTTGCGACCCTGGCATTCCTCACCCCCGAAGGGGGAGAAGGAAAAAACAAAGGACAAAGGAGATACTAACTACCTAACTAACAGAACTATTTACAATGAAAAGAAGAAACGGGAACCATTAACTAAGCTAAATGAGAGAGACAAAGACGCTCCAACGACCGTCACAAGCGGTAAGAAGGAACTGAGGTGGGGCAGCGCCGGCAGGAGTACTTATGCCCCGCCATAGCGGCGCCACTCCAGGGGGTGCCCTGCCAGCGCTATGGGTACTGCTAGGGAAAACGCTCCGGAAGATGCGGTGCATGCGGTGCGCACACCTAATTCGAATGGACATGAGCAACTACTCGAAGAAGAACCTGAAAAACAGTGATCAATTGGGAGTCTCTTCTAAGTTAGCTTATTGTTGGGAAAGGACTTCCCCTTAACCCTTTTTCCTATTTACCACAAACTCAAGAACTATTAATCTCATAATGCAGCGCCATACCATCAATACTACCACCCCAAACACAAACGAGTATCAATACATAAAAGTCCTTGCCCACCAGTCCCACAATTGTACTGAAATCCCAGCTCCTCCCATGTACAGCAGCCCCTTTTGTTAAAGCTCTGTACAGATACAAAATTGGTACCATAGCCACATCTACAAAAATGATCCACAAATATCTGCAAATTTGCAGACTTCTAGATACAAAATCTGTATCTGCAAAAATGAGCCATGGATACAGAGTGTATATCTGCAAATTTGCAGGGCTCTACTAATGGTCAGATCTTGTGAAATGCATAGAGATTTCTCACATCCTCCCAAATACACCAATTCTGACTGGCCCTTTCAAATGGCTTCATTGCAAAGACTATTACCACAATAAACTGATAGCAAACAACTTAAATGGAATCCCCTATCCCAGAATGTTCAGTCTACTCTTTATACCCAAGACTGAACTTTTTAAAAAATGTTTACAATTCCTACTGATGCACTCTTGTTTACTCATTGACAGAAGGAATTCAATGGCCACATAAAACTTACAGGAGGAGCTTGAACAAAACCAGCCAGTGCGACAGAATTATTTTAAAATTCTGTCCAATCATAATCTGCATGTAATGAGGCAGAGCGTTCTCTACCCAAGAAACCCCTATGATTCTTCTGGTAGGCAGAGCCAAACCAATCCCACCCCCTGTAACAGAAACAGAGTTGTGGCAGAAAGTAAAAAAGATGGACTCTCCATCTCAGCTAGGCTGGACCTATGGAGGGAGGCGGATGTCTCCAGCCTACTGCAAAACTCTGAAACCTGAACCTGCACTGTGCAGCCCCTTGCCCCTGGAGGAGATCGACCATGAATAGTTGCCAGGACTGCCATCAGCCAAGTACCCTGAGGAGACGAGACACCAGCCAACTGGATGGTGTATATTCTTTGGCAATAACAAAGCATAATAATTTCTGTGAGTGTTCAGTGAGAGGAACTGGACACTGCAGAAATACACCTCTAGGGAACTCTGGTACACTGAATATTATGTGCAAGGCAAAGTTAAGACTGGCATGATCCTGAGGATTTTGCTGGTGAGGCAGACAGATTCGTATGGTAGGTAGCTGACTCACACAAATTTCATTCCAGCAAAGTTACCTCCTTCTGTGGTAGGGTGGGTAGGACAATGATTTATGATTCTGAGGAATGTGAGCTCATATCACACTTGGCATGAAGAAGCTGGGCTTCCCAGACAAGTGTGTCAATCTCATCAACAAGGAAATAATTGTACAGTATAAGGATCCTCTCAATTTTGCCACTAATTTGTTCCCCATAATGATCTGGAATATGGCAAGTAAAATCTGCCAATGCTCAGAACTCCAGGGGCTGATAAGTATTTACTTACCAAAGGAGGGGATTTCCACAAGCCCAAAACCATTACCCTTCAAAATCTCTCAACACATCAAAGCTGCAAAAGGACACACTGACATCACCTCATAAGAGTAAAACCACCCATCAAATGTAAGGACCAACAGGATAAAATTATCCAGGTTTACAAGTAGCAGCTTACATGCCAATCTGAGGTCACATTTTGTCAGGTGAATCCTTATCTCATATCAATTCTCTTGTATAATCAAAGGATTAGTTACTACTGATACAACAGTCCTCCAAGAAAATAAGATTATAGG
Source organism: Pelodiscus sinensis (assembly GCF_052426305.1). Classification (NCBI taxonomy): domain Eukaryota; kingdom Metazoa; phylum Chordata; order Testudines; family Trionychidae; genus Pelodiscus; species Pelodiscus sinensis. The sequence goes on from NC_143054.1 coordinate 65,691,303, forward strand.
AACACAATAGGGATTGCCATACCAAACTAGACAAATAATCTATATAGCACAGAACTGTGCCTCTAATACTAAATTGTAAAAAAACTTCCAGTGATTTCATTCTCTTCACATTTTGCCACCTATTTACCTTCTTCCAAGATACTAATACATAAAACCACTCAACTGAAAAAGCTCTAAAAGACTCTCTCAGCCTCTTTTTAGGCAAAACACAGAACCAGTACTCCATCCTCATCTTCCCTCCCCTATCAGCTTCCTTCAACACTGACAACCATGCTCCTCTTCTTGAAATCTCATACACTCATGACTTCTGCAACTCTTTCCTCCTCATAGTTCTTTTCCCTCCATCTCTCACCACCATTCAACTATTTGTAGAGACTCCACAGCACTGTGTTCTTGTTCCCCTTCTCTGCTCCCTTTATAATTTATGTCTGGCTAAACCAGCGGTTCCCAACCTTTTCCAGATGGGGACCCATTTTGACAATTCAGAAAGACTTGGTGACCCAATGCAATTCAAAAACGGGGGGGAGGAGGGAGGGCAGAGCCACCTGAGGAGACACTTAGCAACCCTTTTGAAATGTAATGGCAGCCCATATTTGGGTCCCAACCCATAGGTTGGGAAACCCTGGGCTAAACTAATTGGAAAACACAAATGCAACTACCATTTCTATGCTGATGCCTTACAGATCTACCTCACTACTCCAAACTTGTCTCCTCCTATTCAAACAAAAAATCTCAAATTCCCTCTCCAACATCGATCTACTCATGGTAAGAGCTGTCACGTAAGCTCAACATGGCTAAAACAGAGCTCTTAATCTTCCTTTCCAAGTCTTCTCTGCTTTTTTCCCCCCAACCACTGAATATCACTACCATCCTGCCTATAACTCAAGCTGTAAACTGGGTACCACCTGTAAAGTGGGGTTTTCTTCTTTATTATGCTGCATGGGGGTCTTACTGTCCTGTATTAATATTGTGTGTGCCTCAGTATCTCTGTGTACTCTACAAATGCAGACAATGGGAATAAGGGTGCATGACTTTTGCTGAGACATCTGGGTACAGATGAGGCTTCCCAGATGCCTGCATATAAGCTATGGCTAATATCCTTCATAACCTGAGAATCAGAAAGGGTATGCAACCAGGGGATGCTTTGCCAAGGAAGCAGGACAAAGCCAAGGGAGAAGCGAAAGGCATGTTGCAGTCCAGACAGTATGGTTCAGTTCAGTCTGCTGTGGAGGACTTGAAAAGAGTGTAATCTAAGGCATCTGGGCCCAGGTTTCCTGCTAGATGGACTTGGCTGAAAGTCACTGATTTCTGTGCTAACCAGTTCTGTTTTACATTGTGTACTTGTCAACTAATAAACCCTCCATTTTACATGCTGGCTGAGAGTAAAACATGACTAAAGAGTTGGGGTGCAGGGTTCTTTGGCCTCCTCAGAAGCCACATTCAGGTGGACTTGCTGTGGGAAGCACAAGGTGAATGGGTGCCAAATACCCTGAGATCAGATCCAGGAAGTCCAAAGCTAATACACATTCCACCTTCGAAGACTCCTTAAAGCTCTTCTTTTCTAGGATACATACAAAAAACTTGAGACCACTGTCCAACATGCTAATACTATCTCATTGTTTCCTTGTACGTAGTCATCTGTCTTTATCCATTTGTCGATCAGCCCTGTTTCATACTTATGCTCTCTGGGGAAGGTTGTGTGTGTGTGTGTGTGTGTGTGTGCGCGCGCGCGCGCGCGTCCATACAATGTCTACCAAAATGGAGTTTCTTGAACATGACTAGCACCTAAGAAACTATACAGTAATACAACAGAGTCTATTCAGTTGCATATGAAATTCACATTTAATAAGACCAGATATTATTTAGTCTACTTTTCACATACAAGGTATCCACAGGTCCTGAAAACAGACGAACAACTGTCTGTACCCTAAGGTCTCTCCAGTTTCTATGGAAATGTCAAGGTTTAATGTTGTACAACAACTACAGGTTGTCTAATTCAGTTAACTCATGTGATTAACTCAAAAAAATATACCTTGATTAAAAATTCATCATGATTAATCACACTTTTTAATAACAGTGCTACAAAAAAACCACACTAAAATTAACTAACTATTCTTGGATGTTTTTCTACATTTTTCAAATATTTTGATTTTAATTACAACACAAATGCAAACTATTATGCTCACTTTATACTATTTTTATTATAAAAGTTTGCACTGGAAAAAAAGAGAAGAAATAGTATTTTTCAATTCACCTCATACAAATACTGAAGTGCAATCTCAATAGTAAAAGTGCAATTTCAAATGAAGTATTTTTGTTGTTACGTAATTGAATGCAAAAACAAAACAATGTACAATTTTAGAGCCCCTAAAAGTCAGCTCAGCTCAGTCCTATATCTTGTTTATCCAACCAGCGACACAAAGAAAGTCTGGTTACAATTTGCAGGAGATAATGCTGCCCAGTTCTCATTTACAATGTCACCTGAAAGTGAGAATAGGCGTTCAAATGGCATTTCTGTAGCCCATGTTGCAAGGTATTTACATGCCAGATATGCGAAACATTCACAATGGCCCTTCATGTTTCAGCCACCATTCCAGAGGACATACTTCAGTACTAAGGACACTTGTTAAATGTTATATTTATGAGACCACTCTTTGGAGGAAAATAGTATGTCATGTTTGGTTTTACGCACATTCTGCCATATATTTCATGTTATAGCAATCTCAGATGATGACCCAACACACACACATTTTTAAAATTTGACAAAATGCAAAGAAGGTACCAATCAGTGTTCTCTCTAATTATTCATACCCCTGATAAGAATGACATCACCTTCAAAATGATGTACATAACAAAATTCATGTGTGGAGGTGGGGCCAAAGATTTCTGAATGTGGGAAGCGGCTCAGGCCTGGGGCAGAAGGTTGGGATGCACCAATGTGAGCGCTCTGGCTGGGGGTGGGTGCTTTGGGGTGGTGCTAAAGTTGAGGGGATAAGGGCTGAAACAGAGGGTTGGGAAACAAGTGCTCTGTCTGTGAATGTGGGCTCTGGGGTGGGACAGGGACCAGGGGTTCAGAACAGGGACAGATGATTGAGGTGCAAGGGCTCTAGCTGGGGGGCGTGGGTTTTGTAGTGTGGCTGGAACAGAGGGTGGGATGCAGGAGTGGGTGAGGTCTCCGGGACAAAGCCAGGCAGGAGGGCTTCTACCCCGGTCCACCCAGGCCACAGCAGGGGGGCCTCAGGGCTGCCCATGCCACAGCAGGGGGTCTCTGGGACCAGGCCACTATGGCTGTGGCAAGGGGGTACTCTAGAGCCAGGACATGTGGGCTGTTGTTGCATTAGAGCAGTGGTAACCAACCAGTAGATCAGGATCTACTGGTAGATCTTGGAGCCTCTGACAGGTGATCCTGACTGGTTTGGCCAAGAGGCTATCAAGTGCCTGCACTTCAGCTGCCCCTCCCACTACAGCTGCACAACTCCTGCCCTTTGCCTTAGAGCTGCTTTTCCCCTCCCCCCTGAGCCTCCTGTTTGCTGTGAAGGGCAGGGGAGGCAAAGGAGGTGCACTGATGTCAAGATGCCCCCTCTCCCACTCTGTATTCTAACTCCACAGAGCAGAGGGGGCACAACAGGACTTGGGATGGCATTTGCTGGCTGCTTTTGGGATTGGTGCATGGCCAGGGCAGGCGTGAGCCTGACTTAGCCCCACTGCACCACCACCCAGGAGCCAACTAAGGTAAGCAGTGCTCAGTCGGAGCCCACATCCTGAAACCCTACCCTAGTCATGAACCCCCTCGTGCACCCCAGGCCTCTGCCCTAGCCCCGAGCACCCCTGAAGCCAAACACCCTCCCAGAGCCTGCACCTAGAACCCTCTCCAGTACCCCAACTACTTGCCCCAAACTCAGCTCAAAGCTCCTCTCTCACTCCAAATCCATTAATCCAAGACCAGAGCCTGCACCCCAACCCACTGCCTCTGCCTAGTGAAAGTGAGGGAGGATGGAGTGAGCAGGGAAGGGGCCTCAGAGAAAGGGACACAAAGGAGGCAGGGCGAGGGTATTTGGGTATGAGGTAGATCTTGGATTGCACTTAAATTCAAAAGGTGATCTCATGCTTAAAAAGGTTGGAGACCACTGCATTAGAGGCCAGGGAAGGATGCCTGGTTCAGGCTATCCCTCCCTTAGTCTCTATCCCTCCCCCCTGCCTTGTGGGGGGTGCCTTAGGCACCTGTACGCTGTCAACTAGGTGACCTCCCAGCTTACAGAGAACTTAGTTACCAATGTGAAATTTCTACAGACAGCTACAATACTCAAAACAAGGGTCAAGAATCTTAAGTGCCTTCCAAAAATCTAAGAGGGAGGAGTTAAGCATTCTTTCAGATGTCTTAAAGGAGCAAAAGTCTGATGCAGAAACTACAGAACCTTAACTACCATAAACAAAAATTAACATGTGCTGGTCGCATCTGCATCAGATGATGAAAATGCACATGCATGAGTATGCACTGCTTTGAACATTATCAAGCTGTACCCATCATCAGTACGGATGCATTTCCTCTGGGATGATGGCTAAAGCATGAAGGGACATATGAATCTTTAGTGCATCTGGCACATAAATATCTTGCAATGCCAGCCACAACAGTGCCATGAAATCAGCTGTTCTTATTTTCAGATGACATTGTAAACAAAATGGGTCGACACTGATCTTCTGAAAATGTAAACAAACTCATTTGAGCAATTAGCTGAACAAGAAGTAAGACTGAGTGAATTGTAGGCTCTAAAATTTTATGTTATTTTTGATTGCGGGAAGGGATGGTTACATAATTCTACTTCTGTAAGTTCAGCTTTCATAATAAAAAAACCTGCACTACAGCACCTGTAATGGGGAATTGAAAAATACTATTTATTTTGTTTTTTTTTTACCTGCAAGTATTTGTAATAAAAATAAATATAAAATGAGAACTGTACACTTTGTATTCTGTGTTGTAATTTAAAACAACGTATTTAAAAATGTAGAGAACATCCAAAAATATTTCAATAGTATTATATTATTTGACAGTGCAATTAATTGTGTGATTAATCACAATTAATTTTTTTAATCACTTGACAGCAGTAATATGAATAGTTCTATCTATAGGAGAGAAGCCATCCACAAATTTACCCCTCTGTATCTGCATTTTAGTGGCACTCTCATTGACATGGTTGTGTGAAAACATGCCATCCTGGCTGGTAAGTCACTGTACCATTAAGCTCTTCCAGGGCCCACAAGTGCAGCCAATCTTTGCCACTGCCATTTACCCACTGCCCACCATGGTCACTGTGGTTGCCATTTTACTGAAGTCTCCACAGCTGCACTGAGCCTCTAACTCAGGCTGCCTACTGTCAGTGTAAATCAGACATTTCTTCTGGTGGCATGCCAAGGAAATTTTCATGGCAAAATCTGACATTCAGGTTGGCAACAGGAGACTCACCACTGATGCAAACCCAACTGCAAGATCCCCAAGGAGAGGTAACTGTGGCACATTCTGAGTTTGGACTTACTATCTCTGAATAAGACCAGAGAGAAAAGAGGGCTAGCCCATTCAATGGGTGAAAGTAAGGAATGTAGAATATAATATAGTCACTTCTGTTCCCCCACTCAGCTGTGTGTCTTCCGGCAGTCGATCTCAACTATACATAGAGTTACTTTAGAAGTCTAACTAAATCAGGGGTGTCCAAACTTTTTTCAGAGGGCCAGATTTGATGAAGTGAACATGCGTGAGGGCCGACCATTTTGCCTGACATTCTTTGAACCATTAAAATTAAATGCAAATTAACTATTTTATGCAAAGTTTATTGCAAACGGCATACTTTTCATTTCGTCACATGGATGACAAATCTAAACAGGTGTTAAATCACTCTGCCTTTCATATCAGAAGGCCAGATGAAAAAAAAATCCAGGAAGCTGAAATATATGTCAGGAACATTGTAAAGTATATTACATATTATTGGTAATAAAGGTTGTCTGTCCACTTTTAAGTTAAAAAAATATGAACAGGAACATAACACCAAGAATACATGTTGTGTCCAAATATATTTATAACTGATTTAGACCAATTGACATTAACTGAGATTTTACAATGTATTCATCTCAATACATATGGATTCGTTGGGGGCCATAAAAGATAGATATTGCCAAATTACCTGTGGGGCCATATTAAACCGGAACACGGGCCGCAATTGGCCCGCGGGCCGGACTTTGGACATGCCTGAACTAAATTAACAGCTTAGATTTACTTACCACAAGGCTCATATCACAGTGGATTAAAAGAAAAACTCTCCCATTGACTCCCCTCACTCTGGTGGAGTACTGGACTCAACGGGAGAGCAATCAGCAATCAATTTATCACATCTATACTAGGTGCAATAAATCAACCCTTGCTAGATCCATCATTGCCCCATCAATCCAACCCCTTGTGAAAATAATGCCCTTCAAAAGTTACTCAGCATGACACCAAAAAACTGAATTATGCTGATATTACATAACCTTCCTGAGTGGCTATAGAAGAGCTGCACAGACTTCAGAAAAATGGCAACCATAATCACTATGTGAGTTATGGATCAGTGATTGGAGACGAAGACTTGCTGTAGTTTGTGAACGCTGTGAGAGCTTTATCACTTTTAAGGTTCTAGGGAAAAGAGTGGAAATACTGAAAGAACCATAGTATTGCCCATCAGTGGTCCCTCTTACCTCCATTGATTTAGATTGCTTGGCTGCAGCAGTTCCCACCTTTACAAGGTATACAACCCTCCTGCAACAGCTTGTGGTCCTAGAGCTCCTCAGCTGTATACTGCTGTTTTCCTGGTGCTCCCTGCCTTCTCCTGCTGCAAGGCGTGAAGCAGCTTTTTCTCTGTAGTTAGTTACCTACTTCTCTTCTTCCCATTGCTGCTCAAAGAGCATAAAGCTTCTTGAAACAACCCCCTCCCTCAAGATGACAGCTTGGTGTGTGACTTTCTTTCAACGTAATAGCTCATTCAGGAGAGGGAAGAGAATGATTCCTAAATGTGGCAAATTGAAGGGGTGGTAAAGACCACAAGGAGGGAGCACGAGCTCCAGGAGGCAGAGGAAATGGGAATGGCACCAACAGGAGAGTCCCCTTCTCAAGGCAACAAACAGGACCCGCTGCCTTTAGTCAGCTTAAAACTGTAAGAGCAGACCCATCAAGGAGGTTTCTCTTACCTAATTACCATACCAGTGGTGTCAATATTATTCCCCTCCTCTTGGACAGATTCCAATCCTACCAAGACCTGTCAATGCAGCCATTTTCTCCCCAAAAAGATGTGAAGAAAGGAGTTGTTCTCTCCTCATCTCTCTCAACAGCCCTAGCAAGGCTGGGTTGAATTACTAAACAACTATACAGGTATTTTATAAATTCAAATTTCAGATAATCTATCCATTTAAAAACTTCAACAAGTGCTGAAAATTTATATGAACTTAATGGGCCTCGTAGCTTAACAATATTTTAGTCAGAGATAAATAGATAAGTTTTAATATACAGGATGGAAATAAGCCGCAATAATTAAAATCACCAAAATGAAGGTACGGACAAATAAGAAAAGCCCCCTTTCAAAACATGTTCATTACACGATAGGAGACTGGATTGGCTTATAGGGGAAATCCTTGGTGAACTTAAGCACAAAAAGGAAGCTTACAAAAAGTGGAAACTTGGACAAATGACCAGGGAGGGGTTTAAATGTATAGCTCGAGAATGCCAGGGGGTTATCAGGAAGGCAAAAGCGCAAATGGAATTGCGACTGGCTAAGGATGTGAAGGATAACAAGAAAGGTTTCTACAGGCATGTTAACAAGAAGGTGATCAGAGAGGGTGTGCGGTCCCTACTGGATGAAGGAGGTAACCTAGTGACAGATGATGTGTGGAAAGATGAAGCACTCAATGCTTTCTTTGCCTCTGTATTCACGGACAACGTGGGCTCCTGGGCTAAGGCGCTAAGTGACACAAGATGGGATGAAGATGGACAGCCCTGGTGGGTAAAGACCAGGTTAGGAACTATTTAGAAAAGCTAAATGTACACAAATCCATGGGTCCGGACTTAATGCATCCAAGAGTACTAAGGGAGTTGGCAAATGTCATTGAGGAGCCTTTGGCCATTATCTTTGAAAAGTCGTGGAGATCGGAAGAAATCCCGGATGATTGGAAAAAGGCAAATGTAGTGCCCATCTTCAAAAAAGGGAAGAAGGACGATCCAGGGAACTATAGGCCAGTCAGTCTTACCTCGGTTCCTGGAAAAATCATGGAAGGGATCCTTAAGGAATCCATTTTGAGGCACTTGGAAGAGAGAAAAGTGATTAGGAATAGTCAGCATGGATTCACAAAGGGAAAGTCGTGCCTGACCAATCTGATTAGCTTCTATGATGAGGTAACTGGCTCTGTGGACGAGGGAAAGTCAGTGGATGTGATATACCTTGACTTTAGCAGGCTTTTGATACGGTCTCCCACAATATTCTTGCCAGCAAGTTAAGGGAATGTGGATTGGATAAATGGACGGTAAGATGGCTAGAAAGATGGCTAGAAGGCCGGGCCCAGCAGGTAGTGATCAACGGCTCGATGTCAGGATGGCGGTCGGTTTCTAGCAGAGTGCCCCAAGGTTCAGTTCTAGGACCGGTTTTGTTCAATATCTTTATTGATGACCTGGATGAGGGGGTGGATTGCACCCTCAGCAAGTCTGCAGATGACACTAAGCTAGGGGGACAGGTAGATACACTTGAGGGCAGAGATAGGGTCCAGAGTGACAAACAAATTGGAGGATTGGGCCACAAGAAATCTGATGAGGTTCAACAAGGACAAGTGCAGAGTCCTGCACTTGGGACGGAAGAATCCCAAGCATTGTTACAGGCTGGGGACCAACCAGCTAAGTAGTAGTTCTGCAGAAAAGGACCTGGGGGTTACAGTGGATGAGAAGCTGCATATGAGTCAACAGTGTGCCCTTGTAGCCAAGACGGCTAATGGAATATTAGGTTGCATTAAGAGGAGCATTGCCAGCAGATCCAGAGATGTCATTATTCCCCTTTATTCGGCTCTGGTGAGGCCACATCTGGAGTACTGTGTCCAGTTCTGGGCCCCCCCACTACAAAAAGGATGTGGACGCATTGGAGAGGGTCCAGCGGAGGGCAACCAAAATGATTAGGGGGCTGGAGCATATGACTTATGAGGAGAGGCTGAGGGACTTGGGTCTGTTTAGTCTGCAGAAGCGAAGAGTGAGGGGGGGATTTGATAGCAGCCTTCAACTTCCTGAAGGGAGGTTCCAAAGAGGATGGGGAGAGGCTGTTCTCAGTAGTGACAAATGGCAGAACAAGGAGCAATGGTCTCAAGTTGTGATGGGAGAGGTCTAGGTTGGATATTAGGAAAAACTATTTCACTAGGAGGGTAGTAAAGCACTGGAATGGGTTACATAGGGAAGTAGTGGAGTCTCCATCCCTAGAGGTGTTTAAGTCTCGGCTTGACAAAGCCCTAGCCGGATTGATTTAGTTGGGATTGGTCCTGCCTAGAGCAGGGGGCTGGAGTTGATGACCTTCTGAGGTCTCTTCCAGCTCTATGGTTCTATGATTCTGTGATTCTATGAAAGGATGGCATATTAATCCTGAAAATGATGTAGAAGCTAGTTCAATTCACATGCAACGTTTCCAATGTCAAAGGAGACAAGTGTGAAGAGTCACGTCATGTTTTTTTTTTCCCCTCATCTTTTTCACAGGCTGCCATTCAATACCTTGATTTGAGCTTGAAAGGAAAGTGAGCAGCCCCCTGCTCAGCAGTCATCATTGCTACTCCATGAACTGACCAGTAAGAAATGATGTTGGGAAAATGTGATCATCACCCTCTTCTAAATACTGAAAACATTATTCCTGTAATCCTGATATCCACTAACCCCAGACTACAAATCTGTTTTAGTTACACAGGACAATATCATTATAATGATTATAGTACATATAAACATTATGCACCTTACCCCATCCAGCAGAGTGTTTGTTAAATGTGTGCGAAGATCTTTACGAAATGGAAACTCCAGGTTAGATACATGAAACACTGAGTTATCTCTATCAATCATATAAACTTCATTCTTGCCATCAATCATCATCATATACCTGCAACAAAAACATTAAAGATGGCATTATACCAACTACATCCTGTAAATGTATAACAATATTTTTATTGTAACTGCCTTAACTAGTTTAATCAAATGTACTCAAAAGAATGAAACTATAAAAATGCATTCAAATGGGAAGTTTTATAGGTCATTGTATAATGATCATTACTTTAGAAAAGAGCTTTTTAACTTCAAATAACTACAGATATATTTCAATGCCTAATATTTAGCTTATATGTAAGTTAAAATCAAATAAGCAATTTTTACCTATGACTATTGAATAGATATTAAAATACAACAAAGATCAAAGTCCTATAACAATGGAACTTTGACTCAAACATTCAAACAAAGAGGGTTCCCTTATCACAAGGCTGTAAAAATATTGATCCTGAGGCACTGTAAACTGGCACAGTTCCATGAACAAGAGAGGGTTACTCAGCTGGTACAGTAACTGAGGTTCTTCGAGATGGTTGTCCCAGTTAGTGCTCCACCTTACGTGTCTGGAACACCGTTGTGCCCCTAGTTGGAGAATTTAGGCAGCAGTGGTCCTCATTAGGCAGTGCACACAAGACAGCTGGCATTCACCAGTGCAGCTGCTCTGCATACGCAGTCAACCATCCCTTTGGATCTTTCTCTGCCCCAGAAATAGGTGGTTCCAAAGCAGAGGGGAGGAAGGGCAGGTGATAAAGCACTTTCAGGGACAACCATTTCAAAGAAGCTCAGTTACTGAACAAGGTGAGTTACTCTCTTCTTCTTTGAGGAGAGTTCTCATGGGTGCTCCATCTTAGAGGACTATGCAGCAGTAGCCAGAGGAGGAAGCTTCAATTGATCGCTATTATGAACAGCAGCTAGTATCTGGCCAAAGTAAGTGCCCTGTGACAGGTAAGTTTCAAGTGCATAGTGCTTGGTAAACATATGAGCGGAGGACCAGCTGGAAGCTCTACAAATCTCCATCAGAGGTATGTTGTTCAGGTATGCTGTAGAAGTCACCATTGCCCTCATGGAATGAGCACATAGCTATCGTGGAGGGTCTCGCCCGAAGTTAGTGTGAGCCAGTCTTATACAGTCCACGATCCATCTGGACAGACTCTGTTTGGAAATTGGCATGCCCTTGGATCTTTCAATAGCTGATACAAATAATCTTGGTGATTTGAGTATCTGTCCAGTTGTGTCCAAATAAAACATGATCACTTTGCGGATGTCCAGTGTATGCAACACAGCCTTTCTGTGTGGGGTTTCGGGAAGAAAGACAAGTAATTAAATGGGTTTGTTACAACAGAAGGGAGTCAGGACTTTTGGGAAAAATTTGGGGTGTGGGCGGAGAATGATTTCGTCCTTATGAAATACCATAAAGAGTGGATCCACCATAAAAACCCCCAATTTCCCTACTTTCCTCATGGAAGTGTTGGCAATCAAGAAGGCCACTTTAATAGACTGGCATAGCATTGAACAGGTAGCTAAGGGCTTGAAGGGTTTGCAAGTTAGCTACCTAAGTACTAGGTTGAGGTCCTAAGCTGGTTTCTTTGTGGGTGGATAAGTACTTTGAATTCCTCTCAAGAACTGATGTCGTCTTTTGGGAGATAAAAAGGGTTATGACAGCCAGGTAAGCCTTCAGGGAGCTAAAGGAGAACCTCCAGCTTTTGAAGGATAACAGGTACTCGAACACCAGAGGGAGCGAGGCAGATGTGGGAGCTGTTTATTTCTGATGACACCACAAAGAGCACCTATGCCATTTTTGCAGGTATGATTTTCTAGTAATCGACCTATGACTATTCAGGAGAATTTCTTGTACAGGTCCAGAACAGGTCGCTTCTATTGAGGTGAGCCAGTCAGATACCATACTTGCAGATGGAGAGTCTGGATGTGAGGATGCTGTATGTAACTGCTGTTCTGAGTTAGAAGAGGTGGAAGCATCAGAAAGCGCCATGCGCACCAGGAAAGCATACCACATCTGCCTAGGCCAGCAGGGCACAATTAATATTACTGTGGCCTTGTCTTGTTTTATCTTGAAGATTACCTGATGGAGAAGTGGGATTGGTGGGAAAGCATGTGAGTGTGGCATGCTCCATATTACTGTGAACGCATCTCCAATAGAGTATGTTCCAATGCCCACACAAGAACAGTACTGTGGATGCTTCCTGTTGGCACTGGTTGCAAACAAGTCCATCATTGGCAATCCCCAATGATTGAATACTTGTAAAAGGAGATTTGTATCAATCTCGCATTCAGGATTCAAGTTGAAATGTCTGCTGTGGTCATCTGCCATAGTACTGTCCTTGCCTGGCAAGTAGGTGGCCCAGAGGTGTGGGATACACCATTTCCATAACTGGACCACTTCCATGCAGAGGCGGTAATATCCGGTTCCACCCTGGTGATTTACGCAGTACACTGTTGTCAGATTGTCCATAAAAATCTGTACTATCCTATGCAAATTAGATGTAAAAAATGGTGACAAGAATTGCTTACTGCTCTGAGTTCCAACATGTTTATGTGCAACCTGGACTTCTCTGTAGATCACTGATTTTGCACCACCTGGTGGCTGATATGTACACCCTACGTCAAAAGAGATGCATCTGTCATAGGGGTTATGGATGGTGGTTCTGTGTGGAAAAGAATCACTTTGCACACACTTCGTGGATTTGTCTACCAGGCTAATGACTGTTTCACTTTGACAGGAACTGTGATGCTTTTATAGATGCTGTGGAAATATGTTTTGCAAACTATACTTAGCCATAACTGCAGCAGTCTCATGTATACTCTACCATGTTGCACAACAAAGGTGGTTGCTGCCATGTGACCCAATAATTGAAGGCATGACTTTGCAGTGACCTGAGGACTGTTTTATGCTGTTCCCATCAGTTCCATGACTGTCTGGAACCTTTGTTGTGGGAGTGAGTATATCGCTACTGTGCAGTCCAGGTAAACGCCAATGAACTCCAATTTTTGTGTTTGCATTTCTGAAGATTTACCTAGGTTCTAAACATTGACATGGTAAGGCTAACTGCTTTTTCTGTCTCTTCATAAGTCTGTGCTTTTAACAGGCAGTTGTCAAGATATAGAAAAATGCTGTCTCCCCATCTGCAGAGGTAAGCTGCCACAACGACGAGCACTTTGGAAAACACCCATGATGTTGTGGAGAGTCCAAAGGGGAGCACCTTGTAATGAAAGCATTTGTTGTGCACCACAAAATGAAGGTATTTTCTGTGTGCTAGATGAATTGACATGTGGAAGTACACATCTTACAGGCTGAGGGTTGATAACCAATCTCCTTTCTCTAGGGAAGCAATTATTGTGGACAGTGTGACCATTTTGAAACGTGGTGGATGTATGTAGCGGATGAGCTTTCTTAAATTGAGAATCAGTCTCCATCCTCCCACTTTTTTGTTGTAAGGAAATAGTGGGAGTAGAATCCCTTTCCCATGTGATGTTGGGGCACGGGTTCTGTTGCTCTCAGTTGGAGCAGATGGTTGAGTTCCTAGTTGAGGATGGTCTTATGAGATGGGTCCCTGAAGAGGGATGGTAAGGAAGACTGAGTTGGAGGAATAAACAAAAAGGGGAAACAATAACAAGTCTTGACAATGTCCAACATCCATCTGTCCGTGGTGATGGATCTCCAATTCAGGTAGAAGTATGACACGATTATCGAATGTAGGTAGGCTGTCCAGGTGCCTTAGAGATATGTGGGTTATCATACCCTCAACCAGACCTTCAAAACGTTTGCCTGGATGTTGAAGGCTGGGAGGTTGAGGGCTGGTTGGCGCTCTTCCTGTGTCTAGTCTGGTGCGGTCTTCGTCAGGCCTCATATTGTTTCTGCAATTGGTTAAATGGAGGGGGCTTTATCTTTGTGTAAAAAAATTACCCTACTTCCTCTTAGTTGCACATACATGGATTCCCAGAGTCTTTAAAGTGGAAGAGGAATCTTTAAGGATGTGCAGTGACGCATCCACAGAGTTGGCAAATAACTTTGAACCCTCAAAAGGCAGGACTTCCACAGCACCTCCCTTGGGAAGCGAAATTAGTGAAGCCAGGATGCACGTCTCATTACCATGACCATGACAACAGATCGAGCTGCTGTGTCTGAAGAGACCATGGTTGCTTGTAACACCATGTAGGAGATGAGGGCATCTTCATTTATGTTTGCCCTCAATTATTCCCTCTTATTGTCTGGAAGACTTTCAATAAAACGTGCCATCTGCTCAAATATGTGGTGTATTTGGCTAGGAGGACAGTGTAATTAGCAATGTGTAATTGCAATGATGCTGATGAATAAGCTTTCATGCCCATCAGCTCTAAACGCTTCAATTCCTTGTCAGAGAGAGTAGTCCGGGCAGCACCTTATTTTCCCCTTTGGTTTATTGATTCTATCACAAGAGAGTGTGGGGAGGGATGAGATAACAGAAATCAGCCCCTTGTGGTGTTACGTAATATTTTCTGTCTGGTCTTTTACAGACTGGTGGAATGATAGCAGGTGTCTGCCAGATGGATTTGGCTGGGTCCATCAGGGCTGGATTTATTGGCAGTGTCAGTTTCATCAAGGGAGAGGCATGAAGTATATTGGTTAGTTTGTGCTGGGTCTCCAGCAGGTTCACCACGGAGCTCTCCAACACATCTGCCACCCTCTTGTAGAGCTCTTGAAATGACTTGAAGTCATCCCCTGATGTAGGGGAGAAGGCATTACAGTATTGTCAGGCAAAGAGGATGAGATGTGGGTGGCAGGTAGAGAAGTAGCAGAAATGTCTTCATCAGTGATATCTGGGTCATCTTCTTCCTGCACAACTGACACATCCAGAGACTGCACCGACAGAGCTTGTGTGGTGCAGGAGGGCAGCGGCTGAGGCGGACGTTGCTGCTGTGCCCTATTCAATGCCCACGGATCCCAGTAGAGCCAGCTGGAGGGTACTGGCACCAAAGGGCGCTGCCATTGTGGTGGTTGCCACTGAGGGGATGGCTGTAGTTGCTTTGGGGAGGACTGTCTAGGGATGTGAGTACCCACTATAAGCTCTTCATCCTTTTCACTCAACAGAGGCGGTGCTGATCTTGCAGGAGTAAAGAGGCTGAACCTAGCTGAGGTAGGGGTATCGTCAGTGCCGAATAAATGAGCTGTCGGTACTGAGGTGACTCATTGTTCCTGACTAGTCATGAAGAGCTGCAGTGCTGCAGTCACTGGTGCCTGAGAGAGTGCTGTGGCCAGTGCTGGAGGGATTTGCTGTGCCATTGGTGCAGAATGCTTGTGTTTCTTTGGTGCTGGGGGCAGCAAGGAAACACTTGGTGCTAAGCTAGAACTGGGTTTTTTGGTGCCGATGCAGAATTGGAAGATACTAGTGGTGCTGACTTAGATTTTTACTTACTCAGCGCCTAGACCTGCCCTTAGTAAGGTCCCTAGCCCCTCAGGATGTGATGGTGCCTGACAGTCCCTGTGCCTCTCTCCCCAGTGCCTTAGGTGCAGCCAGTACCTAGGGCATTTTGTGAGGTGGTGCCCACTTTTTTAAGGGGAAGTCATCTCTGGAGGCTGACTAGGCTCACTTCTTGGACTGCTGGTCTGATGTAGAATCCCTGGCTCTGGAGCCCAAGGGAGCCGCTTTTTCCGATACTGCCATTGAAGATGGCATCCTGGGCAGTGTCGAGTGTTCAGGATTGGATGCTGGTCACACAATGTTTTCTAATAGGAGCAACTTCAGCTGAAGCTCCCTAGACTTTCTCGTGTGTGTGCCATGAGCTGCTTACAGTGCTCTTACTGGGTAATAGAATGTGCCTCTCTCAGGCACATTGCGAGTGGTCATCCAACACAGGTATGGGAAAGCCTGCAGGACAGGCAGTGTTTGAAACTTGGGGAAACCAGGCATCCCAGAAAGAAAAATCAGCCAAAGGGAAAAGGGCCCTAACAAAAACAAAACTTTTTATTTAATAACTATAACTATTTAACAGACTAACTACTGCAACAACAACTAACAACACTAACTCTAATAGATTTTTTTTTAAATATCAGGAGAGTAGCTATCAGTTCTGACTGAAGCCTCTGGCATCAGAGAAGGAACTGAACGGGTGGTTGGCTGTGCATGTAGAGTAGCCACACTGCCGCGTGCAGGCTGCCCCACATGCACAGCCTACCAAGGGCACTGCTACCATACGGACACTCCTCAAAGAATAACTATCCTATGTACAACAGTAACACCCAAAGTCCCAGTCAGTATTGGGGTGCCATTATGAGAAGCTCTGTAACAAAAGCAATCAGGGGCAGTACCTGTCCTGAAGAATTTACAACCTTGGGAGTAGTGGAAAAACTGCTTTTCATACTGAGAAATTAGTTTTGAGATTCTAGCTCAACTGTAAGTGCTTAAATCTTCTACTGTTAACTTTATTAGTTCTGACACACAACCTTAGAGCACTAAATATTGTATTCTATAGTAAAAGTGGCATAATCCTTTACTTAGAGGAACATTTACAAATATTCTTTTAGCAGCTGTTTCTTCAATTTATATTCCAGCTTCTTTCACAGCAGACCATATGGAAAAAAATTAGTAGTATAAAACCGTTTAAGATTTCAACTACCCACATCAAATTAACATTTAAAATAAAAGTTTTAAAGAGTTTCAAAATGAGTTTTCATATTTTGAATTTTTGCAACTATACTGGACTTAGACCTCCCCACATAAAACCCCAATATTTTTCCTAATTTAAGATCAATGGTTATTGAGGGACAAGTCATATTCCAGCAGCCTCTCCTAAAAGTCAGTAAGCAGCTGCAAGCCACAACCAAAGGACCTCTGATGTCAGAAGGACAAAGCAAGTAATAAGCATTCCAAAAGTACCCATTTCTCTTCCAAAGATCCTGCTCTAACAAAGTCTTACAAGGAAATCACATAGCTTTATATGCAGTTTGTGTACATGTTTTATTTCAATATTTTGAATAGAAGAAACTTTTTATAGTTTGGTATAAATAGCATTCTACGCTCAAAAGACTAAGATCTGGATGGGCTGTTTCCAGGTCTATACTGAAGGCTTATATTCAGTACTGGGTAGATCAAAGGTGTAGTGATTAATTACTGTCGGAGAGGGACAGTGATTAGGCAGGTCTAGTGAAGTCCTACTAAACGGACTGTTGATCACTCTCGCATCAACTCTGGTACTCTACCAGAATGAGGAGAGTAAGGAGTGTCAATGGGAGAGTTTCTCCCATCAACCCAGTATGGTGTTGATTAAGGATGTTTAAAAACTGCGGGTTTTTTTGTAAATGTGTAACCACTGAAATTTTCAGCAGTTACATATTTGCACGCGGGGGAGGTGGCAGCTTTGTGGAGCCGGTGCCCACAGGGAGCTGCAGAGGCAGCACCAGAGGAAGGGTAGCCAGCTCTGTGGGTGGCAGTGTTCGTAGGGAGATGGCTTAAAGGCTGGCTCCCCACATGCACTGGCTCCCACCTGCACCCCCTCATGGAGGGAGTTAGTCATTTACACTCAAATATCCCTAAAAAAGCAACTCCACATGCTCATCTCAGACCCTTCCAGTGCTCAGCCCACTCATTCCTTACTGGAGTATAAAGATATCATTTTGCAGCATTCCAAGAAAACAAAACAAAACTCTAATAGACCTAGTTAAGAGGAGCAGGTTCAAACTAGGGAATCTTTCTCAGAGGGTGCCACGCCAAAATATCCCTTCTTCTCAACAGAAGCCAAGACCAACATAGTTGAGTGTAGAAATGGATGTTGTCAAAGTACTGAATACTCCAACACTGCAGGCCATGTATCTCCTCTGCCCATTTGGTGTCTTATCTATATGTTGAACAGGACTGGTGACAATACTGGCTTCTTTAAAAATCAAATGGCATTCTTTCCGATTCTCATTCTTGATTGAGAAACACTGAAACGTAAGCCTATAATAGACTTACCCAATAGACTTCATCAATCAGTAAGAACAACGATCCAACGCACAGATTTAGCACAAAGCTAGAAGTCCCAGAAATTTAATATGCCATATTGGCTTAAATTTAACCAAAGACAACCTCATGTTTGCCTCAGACTCTGTTGTGTTTCCATGACAGCAGACAGATCATTATGAATCTTTGCTGTTTTGATTACAAAGTAAAATGAAATTTCTTCACAGTGTAAATACTCAAGGATTCACCAACTTGTCAATCACTCAAGAGTTTTGTACAGAAAACATGGGTGAAGAGGTTGTTTTAGTTTTATGCCTCCCATCTAGCCATGGCATGCAATTTTTTTTTAAAAGGTGAGAGTCACAATTGTTCAGACTTAATCTTAAATCCTCACCCTCAACATTTAATCTGAGTAATAAATATTATTTACACATTGTGCTGACTCGTGGAGACAATGCCAGCAGACCAATCACTTAGAAGCCATTATATTCATAATGGAAGACAAAAATGAGTATAAAAACCTACCAAACCATCTCCCAAATGTTCAGACATAAGAACCCCTTCATCTCACAATTCCCTCAAATCCCAAGATCAGAACATGAGGATACAGCCATCAGGTTTCAAGTTAGTGCATACCTTCCTATGGAGACAACAGTCAATCTATCCCTGTAACCTTAGTGCCTGACAAACACCAAATCACCTCTTAGCAAATATAGGACTAGAAATATGAAGACTGATATTCTGATTGGGTATTGTGATCACATTTACAGAAAATTGATTCTAAGCCCTTTATAGATAGGCACTGTAACCACTGCAGATGGATGTTCTAAAAAGAAAACAGCTACAGTTAAGTATTTATAATGAATAGCAAGGAAACTGAATGCAGAATTGGCTGCCTTGTTTTGTTTTAAATAGAGTTTTCCTAACTTTTGTTCATGGACTGATGATAATCCACAGGTAGCTAGCAGGTCACATAGGGCTGGTGCTCCTCGTTCCTGGCTACAAAATGGCATTTTAAGACAACTAAAAGTATATTAAATACTTTCCTAATGATATTTTTCCATGTAAGCAACTGCTATAGTTGCCACAAAGATATTACACAATCACATATGGGAGGACAGGTAGTTCATCCTAACACGAATAGGAGAGGATGTGGTCTACTTCTACTATGATTTCTATTAATATGTAGGTCACACCAAGAAAAATTGTGAGAACCTTTGTACTAAAACCTTCAACTAAAGATACTTAAAGTGAAAATGTAGAGGAAAAATAAAGAAGTTATTCCAAACATGTAGGAATACTGTTTAAGAATTACCATACACTAAAAAAAAGCTACAGTAAAACTCCAATGGTCCGGCATCTGGTGGTCTGGCACTCCTGATGGTTCGGCACCATCAGGAACCTGGAAGTGCTCTGAGCAGCCGGACCATTGGAGCTGCTCTGTCCCCAGCTTCCCCGATTCAGCCGCTGCTGAAACTGGCCAGCGGCTGACTCCAGAAAGCCTGAGGGAGAGCTGCTCTGCCCCGTGCTTCCTGGAGTCAGCCGCTGGTCAGTTTCAACAGCAGCTGAATCGGGTACACCTGGGGCAGAGCAACTGGGGTGCTGCTGGGTTGGTCCCCGCACTGCCAAGGTGCGGCGCTGCGGGGACCAACCCAGCAGTGCCCCTGCTGCTCTGTCCCAGGTGTCCCGATTCAGCTGCTGTTGAAGCTGACCAGCGGCTGACTCCAGGAAGCACGGGGCAGAGCAGCTCTCCCTCAGGCTTCCTTGAGTCAGCCGCTGGCCAGTTTCAGCAGCGGCTGAATCGGGGACAGCTGGGGTAGAGCACCTGGGGTGCTGCCGGGTTGGTCCAGTAGGGCCGAGGAGCGGTACTGCGGGACCAACCCAGCAGCACCCCGGCTGCTCTGCCCCAGGCGTCCCCAAGAGCAGCTGGGGTGCTGCCGGGTTGGTCTTGCAGCACCACGGGTTGGCGCTACCGGACCAACCCGGCAGCACTCCAGCTGCTCTGCTGCAGGCGTCCCCAATTCAGCCGCTGCTGAAACTGACCAGCAGCGGCTGAATCAGGGATGCCTGGTGCAGAGCCGGACTATCGGAAGGGGGGGCTATGAGGGGTCTGGGGTGGCATCCCCCCACCCCACCCCACCCCCCCTCATAGCCCCCCCTTCCAATAGACCGGCATATTTGATAATCCAGCACCCCCTGGGTCCTAAAGGTGTCGGATTATCGGACGTTTTCTGTAATTAGCTGTAGAGACTCCCATAGAGGGCAGAATTTAATTTTGAAATAACTTCTGTAGGTGATATCTATGTTAATTTTAAGCACTTCTTTCTGATTTTCATGGACTTAAATTTTCACAGTTATGGACATTAAGGACAGTCACACAAATATTCAATGATTCAAAAAGTAAATGCTTTAACTATTCAAAACACAACATGTAAACATCACATTAAAATACATGAAGTAGATCACCTTAAATCCAACTAATGTTCTCAAGTAGAATTTTTCTTAATAAAAATGTGTGTGTGTGTGTGTGTGTGTGTGTGTGTGTGTGTGTGTGTAAGGTGAAACACTTTATAAAAATGTGTGTGTGTGTGTGTGTGTGTGTGTGTGTGTGTGTGTGTGTGTGTGTGTGTAAGGTGAAACACTATCAGTATTTACCAATAAAAATCTAATCATTCCAAGATTTCCCATATAACTTTTGTAGACGCTAAAGCCAGAAGGGACCACTTTATTCTGACCATCAGTAACACAGACCAATGTTTCCCAATATAATTAGTGCTTATACTTCAGAAAAATATCTAATCTTGATTTTAAAACTGTTGATGAGGGAAAACTTTTCTAATGGTTAATTACCCTCCCTGTTAAAAGTTTACACCTTGTATTCTGTCTGAATTTGTCTAGATACAATTTCCAGACTTTTGGATCTTGTCATATCTTTGCTTTGCTAGACTGAAGAGCCTCTTATCAAATATTTATTCCCCACGAAGGTGCTCACAGACTGCGATCAATTCTCCTCTTAACCTTTTCTCTGTTAAGCTAAACAAGTTGCACTCCTCAAGTCTATCCCTATAAGGCACGTTTTCAATCTTTCTCACAATTCTCCATGTAGTATGGAGACTAGAACTGGACACCGTAGTCCAATAGTGGATTCAACAATGTCAAACGCAGAGGTAATATAACCTCCCTAATGATACTGAATAGTCCCTTGTATATTCATTCAAAGTTCACATTAGTCCTTCTGGCCACAGTGGTACACTGGGAACTCATGTTTTGCCGATTGTAAACCAGTCACACACACCCTCTCCCCCTCCCCCTTTCCCTCCCCCCCCCCCCCCACACACATTATTTACTTGTACACATCTTACCAGGTGAATCAGACTGCTCTTTTTCAATTATCTGTTCTTTCCATTATTTACCACTCCTCTGATATGTGCCTCATCTGCAGACTTTATTAATGATAATTTTGTTTTCTTTCAGGTCACTAACAAAAATGTTAACTAGCACAGGCCAAGAACTCATCACTAAAAGATTCCACTTGAAATACAACCACTCCATGATTCCTCATTTATAATTATATTTCAAGACATGTCAGTTAGACAATTTGTAATCCATTTATTATAGCAATGTTAATTTTGTACTATTTTAGGGGGTTATCATCAAAATGTTGACCAGTATGAAGTCTAAATATACTCCAAGAAATCTCTTGTTTATCAACCAAACTTACAGTCCCATAAAAAAAGATGAGTTAGTTTCACAGGATCTATTTTATATTCACCCATATTAATTGACATTAACTATACTATTATTCTTTAATTCTTTATTAATCAAGTCCATTTTTTCCCCACAGGATCAATGTCATGCTGACTGATCTTCAATTACCTGGGTCATCTTATTTATCCTTTTTTAATACTGACACAAAATTAGCTTTGTTCCAGTCTTCTGAAATTTTCCAGGAGTTATTGCAAATCAAGATTAATGCTTCAGTGAACTCCTACACCAGCTCTTTTAGAAATGTTGGGTAAGATACTGGGTCTTCTGCTTTAAAAAAAAAATCTAACTTTAGTAACTGCCATTTAACATCCTCATGAGACTAATAGAATAGAAGTTTCATTATCTTATTACATGATTACATCATCTGACTTTTTCACCAAATACAGAACAAGTATTTTTGAATACTTTTTTCATTTTCTGCATTGTTATTGACAACTCTATCATTTCAAACTAGTACTATTGTAGGATTCCTTTTTTCCAAACATACTTTAAAAATTTCTAAATCAGAGTGCTTCAACTGAAGTGTCTGGGAAACTGCATATAAGTTAACAGGATATGTGCATATCATTTTCTATAAATAAAATAGACTTCATATGATCTTGGGTGGTCCAGACGACTAGGCAGTACAAGACTTACATTTCTAAAGGAAAATCTGGAACTGGGACAAAGTGATTGGACAGTGCAGACTGAACCCTGGGTAATTTTCATAATGTCCTAATGGATGCATTCAGATTGCTCAGAATCTAAGCTCTAATTTTTAAAAAGTTCTCTGCCCTTATAATTGAAAGAAAAAAAACTGTGTGCACGAAAACCTTAATGTGATATGAGTATAAACTGACACACCTGCCTGAATCTGAATACAGCCTCAAATACTGACTCAAAGATGCATTACAAATTAATTATTTTTTTAAAGGCTCTAGAAGTGAACCTGGCAATTACAAGCAGTAAGTCTAACTGGAGTATCAAGCAACCAGTTGAAACTATAAGAAAAATTACAGATAGATAAAAGCATTGTGTGTTGGGGAAGCATCAAAAGAGCTATTGTCAAGGGATTTCATACCTCACCAATTTACTAACATTTTTTGTGGGAGTCAACAGGCACATGAACAAAGGTGATCCAATGGATTTGGATTTTCAGAAAACCTTTGCTAAGGTACCTCACCAAAGGCTCTTAGATAAACAGCCATAGAATAAAAGGAAAGGTCCTCTTGCAAATCAGTAGCCACTTAAAAGATAAGAAGCAAAAGGTCGGTTTTCACAATAGGGTGAGGTAAATAACAGCCTTCCCCAGGAATCTGTACCACTAATTGTACTGTTCAATCTGGAAAAGAGGCAAGGTTCCCTTTAAGCTGCACTGACCCACTGCTGCTTAACAAGCCCACCCAGCCAAAGGCTCAAGGTTGCCCCACATGGCACTGCCTGGCTGAAGAAGGGCATTTCTCCCTCAGCAACAGCAGCAGCTTCCTGCTGAGGACAGAGCAGTGAGTCTCTCCCAGCCAATAAGGAGTGGACATTTATATGCTGGATTGCTAGATTTAATTTCTCTCTCTGTAGGGCAGACAAGCTTCTGGGGTGGCTCTAGAGTATTTGGGGCGGGGGAGAGAGGAGGAAGTGACAGAGCTACTTGGATATGTGGCTGGGAATGAGCACTAGAAAAAGCTACCAGGAGATGAGGCGCACAGAGAGAGATGGGAAAAGGGACACAAATTGAGAGTAAAAAGAGGGAGTATCAGAGAAGGAATGGGGAGCAAGGACTTTGAGAAGAGACAGACAGGAGGAGTAAGGAGACAATCAGAAGAGAGAGGCAAAAGACTCCCCGCAGCTTGTTCCTCCTGTCTGCTTTCTTTCCACTGCCACCAGTGGCCCTCAGCTCCCAAACTGGCCCTCAGCAGGTGAGGGACACACAGAGAACTAAGGACGCAGCCAGGGAGCTCTGTCCCCCATACTCAGCCAGAGCTAGCACTTCCTGTGGATAACTGGGTTCTTCCCCATCCACACCTGCGTAAAGTAAGTGGTAGGCGGGAAGCACTCAAGAGAGATGATAGGAGAGAGGGGGTAGAGTGTGGACAGGAAGAGGTCAAGCGGGAGTAGAACAAATTTTCTTCATAAGCTATTTTAAAGAGCAAGCAATCCAAGAACTATTTGCATATTGTTAATATGCATAACAGTGGTAAAATCTATTATGAAATTATATTATCAGTTGAGAACAGTAGCAGTTTCTGGTTTTTATTTGTTTACCTTTGCAATTTTGACTCATCTGTCATTCGGAATCTCTGGATGCATATATCAGTCTTATATTCAAGACAGGCAAGAAGGAAACTGTTTACTACAACTCACTATTGTCTATTCACAATGCACAAGTATGATTCCCTGAATAAGACTGCAGTGGTATCCAGAGATTATGTTCATAGAAACTAAGTGGGTCAATATGAACACACAATAGCAAAGGCAAACTCACTGTTTAGTTTTCGAATCCACGCTCTTAAAAACAATGCTGCAAAATAAATTCTGATACTTGCACATACTGCAACACAAATAACAGATCCTTATCCTCATCATCATCCACACCTTTTATAGTACATCTTTTTGAATTTTTATTTTAACATTACAGGAAAACAATCATCAAATTCACAGACTAGGAGGAATGTTGCGTGAATCTCTGACCATTCCTGCCAGATGCATTTTTCTGTTTTTATTATAGAGTTACAAACACCAAAGTCACAAAAGGCCCAGTCAACCACACATCTCATTTGGAACTGGAAGTACACAATCAGGCAGCAGAGACCAAAAAAACCAAATACTGTACAGTTTTGTGTTAAATGTAAACTACTATAGAAATAAAGGGAAAGTTTAAACAAAAGATTTGACAAACTAAGAAAACTGTTTCTATGCATATTTCATATAAATTAAGATGGTTAAAAGCAGCATTTTATTTCTGCAAAGTTTCTAAGCTGTATTAAGTCAATGTTTAGTTGTAAACTTTTGAAAGAACAACCATAACATTTTGTTCATAGTTATAACATCTTCCATTTCCAAGAAGTTCATAACTCTGAGGTTTTTTTATGCTTGTTTAGAGTTCTGACACTGATACCCTTCCCTGATAGAACTCAACAATTTCACATGTATATCCTCTTACTGTTTCAATACAGAAAAGCAGGTTACCTACCTCTACAGTAATTGACGTTCTTCAAGGTGAGTGTCCCCAAGAGTGCTCCACATTAGGTCAGTGCGCTGCCGCAAAACTCAGTGACAGCGGTACCCCTGGGCTGCGTATGTGCCAGCCAAGACTGCCATGTGCTCCCTAACTGTCTAGACTGCACATATGCGTGCCCCCTCTCCCCCAGTTCCTTCTCTACCCCGGAGTCTGCTGCCAGATGAGCGCAACCCTGAAGTAGAGGGGAGGAAGAGAGGGTAGTGGAGCATTCACAGGAACACTCATCTCGAAGAATGTCAGTTACTGTAGAGGTAGGTAACCTTCTTTTCTTCGAGAGAGATGTCCTCGTGGGTGCTCCACATTACGTGACTACAAAGCCATGTCTCGTCAAGGAGTTAAGGACTTTGGGTCAGGATAAGGCAGTGGATAAGACTTGTGCACAAACGTTTTCCTTGTAGTAGGGGCTCTGCTGTGGAGAACTGTTTGTACTTCGTGAGAACATGAAAGCTCTATGCCCGAGAGCCATTGAGGAACCAAGCCGTGAGATGGAGAGGGACAAGGCTCGGCGACTTGTTCTGTGACGCCGAGAGGAGGAGGTGGTCTCAGAGGAGAAGTAAGTGGATGTGTTGATTAAGGGACATCCTGGTCAAGAACAGAAAACATGATTGTCAAGGCCACACAGGCGCTATGCGGATGAGGAGAGCTTTTGTCATGGCTCCTTCCCCACTGGCATGATAAATGCAGAAGTGGGGGCCAGCAAGTACCCCAAAGCCTTATCTACCAGGCTTTGGTATAAAACTTCCCCCCAAGATCTTAAAAACCTAGATCTTGGGAATAAAACTTCCGCTGCCACCACCCAAATGTTGATAAAGAAATCAGGGGAAAGATCATTTGGGAAATCTTACCCCTAAAATAAAAATCAAGGCACACAATTAACCACTGCCAGGTTAATAAAAAGAAAAGAAAGAACCTTTATTATTACAACAATATTCCTGTTGCAAACATAATGACTAGATAGGGAGGTAACAAAATATACTCATGGAGAAACTCCATGGGCCTAGAACTTAGTTACAAAGAAAAGCCAAAACATCTTTTAAACAGTGCCAGATCTCAGATCCCATACCCAATCCTTAAAACAATAAAACCTAACGAAACTGCCTAAACTTTACCCTACTTACAGAAAATGAAGGATGGTGTCTTGGAGAGAGAGAGAGACATGCTTGTCCCTCTCTGTAGCTGCAGAGAACTCACTCCCAGAGACAAAAGGGAGAAAGGAAAAAAACCCAAATTCCTTTGTCCCAGTTTGAAGTCCCACCTACATTCCTATTGGTCACTCCACCTGGCTAGGTGTAGTTAACCCCTTAATCCCCAGGCTGCTGGCTAACCCTCATAATCATGACAG
Source organism: Pelodiscus sinensis (assembly GCF_052426305.1). NCBI lineage: Eukaryota > Metazoa > Chordata > Testudines > Trionychidae > Pelodiscus > Pelodiscus sinensis. Next base: position 65,717,630 of record NC_143054.1, read on the forward strand.
CTTTGTCCCTCCTGATTTTGTGTATCACTCTGTTTAGGAGTGGTAATGGTGGGAAGGCAGTGAGCAGGTGTTGTGCCCAGGTCACTAAGAAGGCATCGCCCAGGGAACCCTTGCCAATGCCCACCCTGGAACAGTAATGTTGGCATTGTTTGTTCATGGCAGTGGCTTAATAGGTCTATGACTGGTCAGCCCCAGTGGTGGAAAATGTTGGACAGAATGTTGGGGTTTAGTTGGTAATCATGTTCTGGAGGAAGCGCTCTGATGAGGGTGTCAGCAGTAGTATTGAGTTTGCCCGGTAGGTGGGCCTCTGTGATATTGATACTGTGCCTTATGCACAAACTCCATAATGTGACAGCCTCTGAGCAAAGTGCACGAGAGCGTGCATGCCTTCTTGTTGATTGATGTAGACCATCGCAGCTACACTGTCAGTGTATAGTTGGATCTGGTGGTTGGCTAGAAGGGGCAGGAATTCTTTGCATGCATAGTGGACAGCCCTCAGCTCCAAGATATTTATGTGAAGGAGTATCTCTGTTTGAGACCTCAGGCCCCGAGCGGTGTGTCTGGCCAATGTAAGCTCCCCATCTGGACAGGGAGGCGTCCGTGGTCATGGAGACTGTAGGCTCCGGAGCACGGAAGGGGGTGCCCACAAGTAAATTGCAGGGATCTGACCACCATAAGAGAGATGTTTTTACCTGTGTTGGTAGTTGGATGGACTTGGAAAGGGAATGTATGTTGGGCCTGTAGACTTGTTGAAGCCATCCCTGCATCCATTGCATGTACAAGCTTGCACTGGGACCACGAAAGTGCATGTTGACATGTGCCATAATACTTGCAGACATTATCAGGCTGATGATCTGGGCTTGGTCTGTAAGGCGTGGACTAAGTCCCTGATATTTTGCACGTGTTCAGGAGGAAGTGATGCTTTGGCCTCAGTGGAGTACAGTATGGGGCCAATAAACTGAATCCTTTGGGCAGGACTGAGGGAGGACTTTGATTCGTTTATCAGAAGGCATACTTGGTGGAAAATGTAGCAAGTTAGACGGAAAGTCTCATAAGCCTCTGTCCCTGAATGCGCGACCAAGAGGCAATCGCCCAAGCAGGGGAAGACTACAACATCATCCTTTCTGAGGGAAGACACAACAACAGTGAGGACTTTGGAGAAAACACATGGGGTGGTGGAAAGGCTGAAGAGAAGAACCGTGTATTGGTGGGTGACAGGTGCCTGCAACAAAACAGAGAAATTGTCTATGAGCAGGGTGAATAGAGATGTGAAAATACGCATCCTGTAAGTCAAGGGACAAGAACCAGTCTCCCCTTTCCAGTGCAGGTACGATGCCAGTGTCACCATCTTGAATTTTTGCTTCCTGATTAATTTATTTAAAGCACACAGGTCCAAAATGGGTCACCCTCCCGCCAATTGTTTCTGGGTTAAGAAGTAGAGAGTGTAAAATCCCCTTCCCTTGAAATGATCCAGGACTGGCTCGATGACACCTAGGTGGAGAAGGTGTTGGACCTCCTGGTGTAGTGTTGTCTCGAGATGGGAAGGGGGTATGGACTCAAAGCAGATAGTGTACACGTGTTTAATGATCTGAAGGACCCATCTATCAGATGTGATACATTGCCAGTTCTGTAAGAAGGGCCTCAGAAAATGATGAAAAAGACTGGCTGATGGAGACTGCACTGAAATGGGGGAGGGAATTTCTGGACCCTCAACTATTACAGTAAATCTATTTGCCAGACTGCTGGGACTGTTGCGAAGTAGCTGTCTTCCCCTGCCTCTGCTATGTTGGAAATGATCTTGCCTGTGATTCTGATGATTGTATTGGTGAATGCGTGGTATGGGATAGGCTTGGTACCTAAACTGCCTCTTCTTCGGAAAGTGTTACTCTGTATACCCAGAGAGCATAAAGTAGCTCTGGCATCTTTCACAGAGTGCAGTAATTCATTAGTGTTACAGCGAAGTGTTTCAACCTATCAAAGGGGAGGTCTTCTATAGAGGATTGCACCTCTCTGGGGAAGAGACAGTTGTGAACCATACTGCCCTTCCCATCACAATAGCTGTTGAAGTAGTGCATGCTGCCGTGTCGGCCACATCAAATAACACCTGCAGAGCTGTTCTTGCTATGGTCTGGCCTTCTGTCAGTAGGGCTTCAGACTGGTGTCTCTTCTCCTCAGGTATATCTGTGGTGAAGTCCTGGATGTTGGCGTAGTTTTTAAAATCGTATTTGTTTAGCAAAGCAGCATAGTTAGCCACCCTGAATTGGAGGGTGGATGAGGCATACACCTTCAACCAAACGTGTCAAGCTTTTTGCCTTCACGGTCAGAGGGAGTGGACCTAAATTGCTGCTGCTGTTTGCTCTTTTGATGAGCTGCTTCCATCATGAATGAGTTAGGTGTGGGGTGGGTAAAGAGAAACTCACAATCCTTATGTGAGATGAAGTATCTCTTATCTGACTTTTTAGAAATAGCGGTTATCGACGCTGGTGTCTGCCATTCTGCTTTTATCGGTTCCATAATGGTAGAATTGAAGAGTAATTCAATCTTAGATGGTAAGACTGAATGTAAGGTATCTATTAGTTCATGCTGGTTCTCAAGTTACTTCCTGTAAGGGGATATTAAGTTTAACCGCAACTCGTCTGAGCAGGTCCTGGAAATAAACGAAGTCATAGGATGTGGACGGGGTTGGTGGAGGGGCTGCCTCATTGCTGTTGATAGCTGATGTGGGACTGGCTGGTAAGTTCTTGGTGGGCAGCCCAGCATCTGTTAGAGACGGTTGTAATGTTCGCCTTTTATGTGAAGTGCGTTGAATGCAACTTGAGTTAGATTTTGATCGGGGGTGCCACTCCCCCAGTATTGCCATTACAGAAAAGGTGTAAGTGGGGGTTCCCACGGGTTTGAATACCAGGGGGCCATGTTGTTATAAGCGTGGTATGGAGCACGTGAGTATAATGAATGTCCTGAGGAGACCCATGGGCAGAAAATCCAAATTCAGATTCTCCCTCTGAGTCAGAGGAAAAATTTTGATTGAGATGTGCTGGAGAGGCTGGTTTAACAGGTGAGTTAGTGTTGTCCAGAAGAGGAGAATTGAGCATGGGGGAGATCAACATGTCACTCTGCTGCATATATTGCTGTGACAGTGTGGACTGTGCTGTGTGAGCCAAGCCCGGTGATAACATCAACAACGCTTGAGGGAGACGGCACGGAGTGGGGTGTGCTTTCAACTGCGGTGCCAGCTTTGAAGTGCAGAGTGGCAGTGTTACTCCCCAATGCGCTGCTCTCAGCGCAGTATGTTTCTGTGTTGTGAGGGGTGAGCAGCTGGAAGCCCAAAGCCCCAGGGCAAGAGGATGTTTCCTCAGCCCTTGGAGGTACCGGAGACACCCGGGGCATCAAAGGTACTGAGGCACGGTGCCACGGATGTGACCAGCCGCGCGCTTCGTAGACAGCCTCTTTGCAGGCGGGGCTGCATTTGGCATGAAGGCGGACCATTTCTTTGAGAATATCTTTTCTTTGCATTTTTTGTGTTCTGACTGGCCAGGGTCCGAGGCAGGTCTTAAAATATAATTCTTGAAAATTCTTTTATTATATAACCTTAAGTCTGACGTCTCGGTCACGTCTAGTCCTTGCCTTCATCTTAGAGCAGTGACGACATTTGTGACCGGCATGAGTTTCACCTATGCATCAGACACATTTGTCATGTCCATCAGATACCGGGCTTACCTCTCTACAAGTAGCACAACGCTTAAACTTGGGGGATCCCGGCATTACTACCTTTGAATGAAGGCACTGTTGTGACAGGGGTTCCCTTATGGTTCTTTTATTCTGTTTTCTTTCTTCTGTTTCTTTCTCCTTTCTCTTTTTTTTTTTTTTTTGGGGGGGGGGGAAGGAAAGAGTGTAAAAAGCCCAGTCTCTATTGCATATATTTCTTGTCTGGGAATATAAAAGTCCAGTTAGTCTCATTGTTGAATTTGTTATTTTAGATCTTTAGTTCTTTAGCTGTAACTGTCAATTGCGGTCTCTTTTACTTTTTTTTTTTTCTTTTGAGATAAAGTGGCAGCAGCGTTTAAAGTGTGGCATCCATCAGGAGAAAAAACTATTTACATAAACAAGAGAACTCTAATACTAAAACCAACTGCAATGAAGAAACAAGCTATCTAATTATGAGAGAGGTGTCTAATTCTAGTAGAGAAAACTATCTGAGAGAAAAAGCTGTCAGGAAAGATGAAGGTTCTGTCTGAAGCTGGAGGCATTAGAGAAGGAACTGTGGGCAGGGAGGAAAGAACACATGTGCAGTCTAGGCAGTTAGAGAGTGCATAGCGGTCTCAGACGGCTCATGAGCAGCCCATGGGTACAGCTGTCAAAAACTCCGTCACTGGGCTCAGCGGCAGCACACCGACCTAATGTGGAGCACCCACGGAGACATCTCTCGAAGAACCACCATTTTTATCGTGTTTTCAACTATTTTTTTAATCTTATATACAAAAATTACAAGCCTCTCTCTCTAAAATTATCAGGTATGATAGATACATTAAAGTAGATATAGATATATATATAAAAACAAACTATGAAGCATGGTAACAACTCACTAAAGATTTAAATTGTAACTTGTTTTCTGTTCCTGTATCTTTGCCCATTCCTCCCCCCAAACGTCTTCCATACAGTGATCTGCAGACAGAGAATCTGGAACAAGTTTGAGACAAACAGAACAAAGCATATTTGAAATATGATAACACTTTTTTTAAAAAAAAATTCAGTTTTCCATATTCTGAACTTTTTAGGGTAGTCATCTCAACAGCTTGCTTTAAAAACTCCAAACTCCTTAATGTGAAATAGTGTCTTTGGGAAGTTGGGCAATTAAAATAATTTACAAGAAACCACAGGCTCCTTAATAGAACTGAAAAAAACCCTCACCAGTAACAAAGAAACTGCCAGGGTCAGAAAGTCAGCATGCCCAAAAACATCTTTAAACCTTCTGAATTTGTATGTTATGCAGGCCATTCCAACTTTAGAAGTGTCTCTGCTCATGTTGAAGTTTTAGTTTTCTATTTCCCTTAAGAATCGAAGAATATTTCCAGACAAAACCTAAGGCTTCTCTATTGCATATATTTAATTAAAGCAACATAGTTTTGTATTGTGGCACTCGACATTTCTGTTGAAAACATCTGGCAACCCTAGTTATTTACAGCTATGATAAATAGTATATTATATAGTTATGTATGCCTATTTCAGATCTGTGAGATGGTCACAGTAATTGATCAATCTGAAAAGGCAGATCTTCAAGATCTAAAGGAAAAAGTGATCTTTGACCTCGATAAGAACTAGAAAGAAGAACAGGATACATAGTCCATAACAGACAAGTCAATAAGAAACAGTGTAGTGCAGCATTTCCCAAACTATGGGTGTCTCCAAGGGTGTTTTGCGATGTCAAAACAGCAGGAACAAGGGATACAGATCAAAGTAGGAGAGACACAGGCTCTGAAGCAAATAATTAATTGAATTCCAAACACCTCGACTAGAATAAGGTGAAAAGTAAGGACAGGTCTACACTATAGGAACAAGTTGAACTTAGCTACGCAATTTGAGTTGTTAGTGGTGTAACTCAAATTTACATAGCATAGTTTAGATCTGCTTACTGCAGGGTCCATGCCGAGTTTGGTGGACAGAAGTAACTGTCCCGTTGATTCCCCTTACTCATCTCATTCTAGTGGAGTGCTGGAGGCAATCAGAGTGGGATCGGTGGTAGAGTTAGTAGGTCTTCACCAGACTTGCTATGGTGGATTGTTCACAGCAGCTTCAATCCACCCTATAGTGGAGACATACCTTAAAAAGAAAAGGCTTCTGAAGGAAAATTAGCAGACATGGCAGCTTTCTGATAAAAATTGCTGTCTGGGAGACAGGCCAACAAGAAAAGAGAGCTGCATCATCATAGCTGCTATAGCCATTTATGTCCTGGAAGCTGGGGATACACCAGGTCACTGTTCGACCTTTGTTGTCCTGATCCCCAGAGACTGCTATAATCTGTGACGTCAAGACCTCCACTGGTTCTAGATAAAACCCAACAACCTGGGATATCAGATCATCACTCATCCACCCACATAAAACTCTGTGTCCATTTTCTTCCACATTTTATCGCTTTTCTTTCTTGTCTCTCTCCTTTTGCCTTAGATCTAAAAAGAATGTCTTAGCTGGTCAATTCTGTATAATTTGTAACACTATCGTAAATTTGTGAGCAAAAAAAGTAAACTACAAGCAAGGTTCTAAAGAGTCCAATGCTGGAACAAGTCTGTCAGATCTCACAGTGGCTAAATAGACCAAATGCCACACCTCTTTTTTCAGCAGTGAGGGCACAGGTGAGAGGCAATGACTAAGAGAGAGTTGCACCTGCTATCTTTGCTATTTGTTTCTCTCCAATTTTACTTGATTATCTTTGTTTTCTAGGAAATGGGATCGTACTTTAGAAGTCCAGCCCACCTCAACTGACATTTTCTCCTCCCCCTCCTTGCCACCTAAGATAACAGTCATTAGCATACAAAAGATTGTCAAATGGAGAGGGGATTGTCTTCCATAAATATTGAAGGTGTGGGGGTTGTACTCTAAATGGCCAAATTATTTTTACACATGGAAAAAACATTCAATTTAGTCTGAATATTAACAGTTTTGCAAAATTCTCAAAACTTGAGAAGTGATTTTATTCAACTAACTTCAGTTAATTAAAAAAACTGTTTGCAGGAACTAAGTTTTCATTTTTTCTATAATATAACTACTCATTTCACTTATAAATTAGCCAACAGAGTAGTCCATCTTTGACAATGATATCAATGTGGTGGTAGTGATCTACAAATCAGTATTCCCTGTGAAGTAATTGATACCTTATCTTATTGTGATCCCCTAGTGAAAAGAGATTTATTTTAGGAATACTTTTATTATACACTGACTTTTCAGAGTTGTGTGCGTACAAGTTGAACCTCTGAAGCCAGCACCCTCAGGACCTGACCGACGGCAAACCAGAGAGTTTACCAGACCATGGGAGATCAATATTGTCTAGCACAGGGGGGAGCAAAAGGGCCTCTTCAGGTCAGAGCCGGCCCACCAAGCAAGTTGATCTGGCCCGTGCTGGCCCTGCTGCTCCCCCGACCTCTAGACCCTGATTAGCTTGGGAGTGGCGGCGGTGGCAGGGGGGGAGGGGAAGGAGAATGTGAAGTCTCCTCCTGCTCTGCAAGGGGCTCAGCTCATGCTCAGCTATTGGCTGACTAAGCCCTTGCAGGGCGGGGAAAGGGAGAGAGAGACTTCACATGATCCCCCTCCCCAGGCCCTGATTGATTGGGGGCACCAGGGAGCAGTATGCAACTCTCCCACTGTCAGAGGCATGGTACCTAGAAGGAACCACCACCTATACAGAACATCTGGTGGCTCTCTCGGGGGCAGGGGAGGGGAGACTTTGCATGCTTCCTTACCCCCAGACCACTCAGGGTCTGTGGGTGGGGAAGCACAGAAGTACCCTGGCCCCGCCCCTGCCACCTGAGGCCCCACCCATTCCAGGGTGGCCCAGGGCCACTTCAAAAATTTTTGAAGTGGCTCCAGGTTAAAAATTATTTCCCACCCCTGGTCTAGCAGCATTACCACCGTTTACTGGGCTCTTAGAGGACAACGAGAGGTAAATTAGAGCTAAATAACAGCACAGAACACTGAAAGTCAGGACTTGTGGCTGTAAACAAACTTTATGGGACTAAGAGAAACTTGGTTACACCCATGGTAAATGGAGATTCGGCTAACTAAAATCATGCCGGACCATGGACATTACCAGACCAGAGTGTGCTGAACTACAGAAATTCAACCTGCATATGAACTTCACTATAGTTCTCTAAAGACTATACAAATAAACAGAACACCAGTACCATTTTCATTTGGTTGACTCCCATTGTAAATCAGAGCTTTTACTACTGATGCAATGTACCATTCTTTGTTTTAACATGCATTCTGACAGCAACAATAAAGTTCATTGTATCCTTATTTAATGTCTACAATTAGTCTCAAAAGAGCTTTTCATTCAACAAGACTTTATAAGTAGTTTAAGCATTTTTTAAAAGTTTTGTTTACTGATTCTGTCTTCAATGAACTTATATAGAATGAAAAATGCATGCACAATTAATAACTTTGTTAACCTAAATATAGCCACCTAAACGTATAATACAGATAAAATTAAGATTTAATCTTCAACTTACTGTGAGATCACAGCTGGTCTGCTATGTAATCAATGCAACAGTTATTTTCCACAATAGTAATTAAACAGACATATTATTTAATTTTAAACTAAAAAAACAATTCACTTACCAATTTGCCTGCCACATATGTCTAACCAGCCCCTAATCTGTAAATATTAAATGTGTGTTTAATAAAAGAGTGGAAATAAAAATCTGCAAATGATGACAACTCAAACACACTTAATGTCTATTCTACCTGTATTTTTAGAGGTTAAGATTTACTTATAATAGAGGCAACCACTGCAATCTCCACTGTTAAAAATGGAAATGTTCATGTAACTAACTTCTTGTTTCAAGTTATTTGTAATTTAAATTGTTTTTACCTTTTATTTTTACCTGAAGGTGAATTTTTTTAAAGCATTTGGATGGTGGCTTAGCTATTTGAGTATGAGGATAGTGAAAATATTCATTTTTCTTGATGTTAAAAGTTATAAAACTTTGTTAAATATAGCGTTGAAACAATCAGAGGCAGAAAGCTGCACTTTAGCATGGAAGCAACTGTCTGAGAAGAAAGTCCATTGAGAAATTTTGAGTTTACTCAACTAGGAACTTTTAAGAAAAAAACACTTCACATCTATAGTACAAATCAAATGTCTATTTAGATTTAGAAAAAAAGTGTGTGGCTACCTTAGTTGCACAAAGGAAAACAGATGAAGTATACATAGAATAAGGTAGAATCCACAGGGACAACGGTAAAAGTGAATGAGGCAAAGGCTACTACTTTAAAGTGAGTCATGGAGTAGGCAATACTCTAGACCAGGCCTGGGCAAAATACAGCCTGCAAAGCCACTGGATCCAGCCCATGGACCACCCTACCGGGACTCTCAGGCATACAGCTGCCATGGGTTTAAAGCGCAGTCTGGCAGCTCTTTGCTCTGGAGGAGGAGGAAGCTTTGTGTGATCTCCCTGCCCCCCCCCCCCCCGCCCAATCCTCAGCTCTTATTGGCCAGAAACAACCAGCCAATGGGAATGGACACCAGACAATCTCTCTCAGCTCCTATTGACCTGGAGGATGGGAGCAGTGCATGCCTCTTCCCCCTCCCAGAGCTGAGAGCCACATGGAGGAAACAGCCTGCAGCTATAAGTGATCTGGGGATGCAGCAGGCAGGGAGCCTAACCTGCCTTGGGAGTGCTGGCCAGGAGACATTTGGCAAGCACCTCCCAGCCAGAGCCTGCCTCTGACAGCCCTGCCCATCCGAAATCCGAATCTCCTCCCCCAGGTCCATCCAAACCCTTTGCAGTACCCTCCACCCCAGATCATAACTCTCTCCCAAGCTATGAACCTCCTACATCCCTCCCCCAGGCCAGAATCCTCTCCTGTACCCAAACACCCTCACAGACCCAGCACCCCAATTCCCTGACCCAGATCACAACCACCCCACTGCTCAGACCTCACACTTTCTCCTGCAGCCCAATCCCTTACCCTACGCACATTTCTGTACTCAGCCTCCATCCTAGACCCCACATTACCAACGGAACAGTACAACCCTTGAACACTTTCCAAAATCTTGGAGTGGCCCACCCCCACCAAAAATTATTGCCCACCCCTGCTCTAGACCCAGGGTAGGGAACCTCAGGTCTGGATGTAGCTCCCGGATTGCCTGGATCCAGTCCCAAGGCTCAGGAGCCCCCACAAGCACTGGGAAGCTAGCGCTAGAGTTCCACCCCCTGCTGCCCCACCATGGGACTGGAGCACACAAAATCTACTAGCCTTTCCCCCTTCCCCGGCTTTGACGTGTAAAGGGAATGTGAGAGTGTGTGTCTCGCTCTCTCACTCAGGGGCCACATCAGTGAGGGGTTTTGCTGGGGTTTTGTTTCTCACTTCTCTGCAGCCTGATTTTTCTGTGGATAAGAAGCCCCTGACCCAAAAGAGGTTCCCTACCCCTGCTCCAAGCTAGCTCGTAATGCACATGGTTCTGGTGTTGTACAGATATTTCTGTTGTGTTTTCCCTTTTGACAAAGAGAGGGAATATTCAAGTATGGGATGCTAACAAACACATTAACATTTGTGTAGTAAGCAGTCCTCAACCAGGAAATGACAACATTATAGGTACACATACAACAGTAACTCTATCTTATTTTCATACATTATTATGCAGAAGTCAATCAGAGCTTCATCATTAAAGCCAACTTTTTCATTTAAAGGAGAGAGTCCAACACTTCCCTATGTATGAATAATACCATAAATCCATTTTAAACTTGCAGCACTTATCTAAGCACAAAGGAGTACCACTCCTCCTCCCTCTTCATTCTGTTCTCTCCTTTTCCCACTCATTCCATTCAACACCTTCTCTACTTCTCTTCTCCATCCCAAAAAACACAACATGGACCTAACAAAATGTGTTTCTGCCAGCTTCATCACCTGCTTTTATGTTTTATCCCCTTTCACACTTAATCTCATTTTGTCTTCTCTTTATGGCAGGTACTGCATCTTCCTATAGGTGTACGGCACATCTTGGATGCTACTTCAAAACAAATAAAAACAGTAGTTTAACATTGTAAAGTTTGTATGTGAATATTTCCATCTGATAATGACCAGAATATATAATTTTCCATGTTTTCTTTTTTTCTTGAGATTTTCCTTAATATAAATCTGAAGAAAAGTAACTTGCATTTTTTATATTTTTCAAATTAGAAGTTTCTTGCATAGGCAACAATTCAAAACCAAGAACAAAAACGAAATTATGTGGATCAGTCAATCGGTCTCATAAGTTGTTTTCTAAAAACAAAAAATAATGAAAATAAATATATTTCCTAAAATATTTCATTGTAGAGATTTAAAATATTCAGTCATTAGAAAGGAACACAAAAATACATAAAAAGCCTTATAACTTCGTAGTAATAATTGCAAATTAGGGCTCATAAAAATCCAGTATCACAGAATACTAATCTGAGATGGAAGAGACAAAGTAATTGATTCATATCCTTACCAGTGTCGGGATTGCACATTGCACATTTATGAAGTCATAAGAACATAAGAACGGCCGTACTGGGTCAGACCAAAGGTCCATCTAGCCCAGTATCCTGTCTACCAACAGTGGCCAGCACCAGATGCCCCAGAGAGGGTGGACCGAAGACAATGATCAAGCGATTTGTCTCCTGCCATCCCTCTCCAGCCTCTGACAAACAGAGGCCAAGGACACCATTTTATCCCCTGGCTAATAGCCTTTTATGGACCTAACCTCCATGAAGTTATCTAGCTTCTCTTTAAACTCTATTATAGTCCTAGCCTTCACAGCCTCCTCTGGCAAGGAGTTCCACAGGTTGACTACACACTGTGTGAAGAAGAACTTTCTGTTATTAGTTTTAAACCTGCTACCCATTCATTTCATTTGGTGTCCTCTAGTTCTTCTATTTAGGGAACTAATAAATAACTTTTCTTTATCAGCCCTCTCCACACCACTCATGATTTTATAGACCTCTATCATATCCCCCCTCAGTCTCCTCTTTTCTAAACTGAAAAGTCCCAGTCTCTTTAACCTCTCCTCATATGGGACCCGTTCCAAACCCCTAATCATTTTAGTTGCCCTTTTCTGAACCCTTTCCAAGGCCAAAATATCTTTTTTGAGGTGAGACCACCACATCTGTACACAGTATTCAAGATGTGGGCATACCATAGTTTTATACAGGGGCAGTAAGATATTCTGGGTCTTATTTTCTATCCCTTTCTTAATTCCTAGCATCCTATTTGCCTTTTTTACCGCCGTTACACACTGTGTGGAAGTTTTCAGAGAACTGTCCACGATAACTCCAAGATCTCTTTCCTGATTTGTCGTAGCCAAATTAGCCCCCCATCATACTATACGTATAGTTGGGGTTATTTTTCCCCTATGTGCATTACTTTACACTTATCCACATTAAATTTCATTTGCCATTTTGTTGCCCAATCACTCAGTTTGGTGAGATCTTCTTGGAGTTCCTCACAGTCTGCTTCTGTCTTGACTATCCTAAACAGTTTGGTATCATCTGCAAACTTTACTACCTCACTGCTTACCCCTTTCTCCAGATCATTTATGAATAAGTTGAAAAGGATTGGTCCCAGGACTGACCCTTGGGGTACACCACTAGTTACCCCCTCCAATCTGAAAATTTACCATTTATTCCTACCCTTTGTTTCCTGTCTTTTAACCAGTTCTCAGTCCAAGAAAGGACCTTCCCTCTTATCCCATGGCCATGTAAATTACACAAGAGCCTTTGGTGAGGGACCTTCTCAAAGGCTTTCTGAAAATCCAAGTATACTATATCTACTGGATCCCCCTTGTCCGCATGTTTGTTAACCCCTTCAAAGAACTCTAACAGATTAGTAAGACAGGATTTCCCTTTACAGAAACCATGTTGACTTTTGTCAAACAATTTATGTTTTTCTACATGCTTCACAATTTTATTCTTTACTATTGTTTCGACTAATTTGCCCGGTACTGAAGTTAGACTTACTGGTCTGTAATTGCCAGGATCACCTCTAGAGCCCTGTCACGTTGGCTACCTTCCAGTCATCAGGTACGGAAGCCGATTTAAAGGATAGGTTACAAACCACAGATAATAGCTCAGCAATTTCCCATTTGAGTTCTTTTAGAACCCTTGGATGAATGCCATCCGGTCCCGGAGATTTGTTAACATTAAGTTTTTCTATTTGTTCCAAAACCTCCTCTAATGACACTTCAATCCGGGACAGTTCCTCAGATTCATCACCCAAAAAGGACGGTGAAGATTCAAGAATCTCCCCAACGTCCTCAGCAGTGAAGACTGAAGCAAAGAAATCATTTAGTTTCTCCGCAATGACTATCGTCCTTGATTGCTCCTTTTATAGCTCAATCATCTAGGGGACCCACAGGTTTTTTAGCAGGCTTCCTGTTTCTAATGTACTTAAACATTTTGTTATTTCTTTTTGAGTTTTTGGCTAGCTGTTCCTCAAAATCTTTTTTTGCTTTTCTTATTACATTTTTACACTTGATTTGACAATGTTTATGTTCCTTTCTATTTATCTCACTAGGATTGGACTTCCACTTCTTAAAAGATACCTTTTTGTCCCTCACTGCTTCTTTTACATGGTGGATAAGCCACAGTGACTCTTTTTTAGGTCTCTTGCTATGTTTTTTAATTTGGGGTATACATTTAAGTTGGGCCTCTATTATGGTGTCTTTAAAAAGTTTCCATGCAGCTTGCAGGGATTTGGCTCTAGTTACTGTGCCTTTTAATTTCTGTTTAACTAACCTCCTCATTTTTGTGTAATTCCCCTTTTTGAAATTAAATGCAAGGGTGCTGGACTGCTGAGGTGTTCTTCCCACCACAGGAATGTTGAATGTTATTATATTATGGTCACTATTCCCAAGTGGTCCGGTAACGGTTATATCCTGGACCTGATCCTGCGCTCCACTCAGGACTAAATCGAGAATTGCCTCTCCCCTTGTGGGTTCCTGCACTAGCTGCTCCAAGAAGCAGTCATTTAAGCCATTGAGAAATTTTATCTCCGCTTCTCTTACTGAGGTGACATGTATCCAGTCAATATGGGGGTAATTAAAATCCCCCATTATTATAGAGTTCTTTATTTTGGTAGCATCTCTAATCTCCCTCAGAATTTCAGTGTCAGTATCGATGTCCTGGTCAGGTGGTCGGTAATATATCCCTACTGCTAATTTCTTATTATTGGCGCATGGAATTACTATCCATAGCGATTCTATTGAACATATTGATTCACTTAATATTTCACTTATAATATGCTCAGTCAAGTATAGTCCTAAAATGTCCCAAGATTTCACTATTTTCTTTTGGAAATAATTTCAGTGTCTAGTAGATCCGATAGTCATCTTAAATTTCCCTTTTCTCTGAATATTAATCCCGAAATAGTCTCTTATCTTTCCTTCACATGATAAATTTATTTTCTCATTTCTGAAAAGAGCTAGACATATTCAACTCTGAATTTTTCCTATTAGACTCAATACCTCCTGACTTTAAACTTCCATTCTTTTTACAATTATTGTATTTGTTTATTTTCAAAGTCTCTACCCAATATCAAGGCTTTCCAAACGTATACAGAAGAATAATTCATGTTATATGAGACAGTATGTCAGTGAATGGGCAGGTAGCTTTGAGAGGAAAGTTTTGCTGCCTATACCTGTATTTCTTTTTAACAATTTAAATGCAGTAAGATTTCCCTCACATCAAAAATCATTGTGCTGAAAAGCAGATGGATAGAGAGATGGTTATGAATTTCTAACAAAAATAAGCAACTGCTCCCACCAGTGAAAACCAAATGGAAGATGGAGCCAACCTCCAGTGGCTGAACTAGACCAAATGATTTCAAGTAAATTTTTGAAGAGCTAAATGCTCTCACCCTGATTGTAGGTCTAATTGCAAACTTAACAATTCATAATAATTGAGGTGAATCAGAATAGTAATCTAATGATGCTGAGGTTTGTAGGCCAACTTGCAGACAAATCCTTTTATAAGTTGTACATATACAGGGCATCCCTGGTCCTCCACCCTCAGGACCTGACAAGGGGATTTTGCTGGACCACAGAAGCCCCTCTCCTCATGGCCCCTGCTGCCTCCGGGTTAGGGCTCCAGCCTGGCCCCACTGCTGCCACAGTTTCCCCCTCCCCCAACCAGGGCTCTCTAGCTGCCACCAGCCCTGCGGCTGCCAAGGCCAGAACTGGAGCACCAGAGCTGGAGCTCTATGGACAGACCCAAGCTGGCATTCCGCAGCCTCCTGGCTCTACGGACAGGGACAGGGCCAGAGGGCAGCTCCATGGATGGGGCCAGTACCAGAAGGCAGCTCTTTTGATGCAATGACCATCTAACTTCTGTATCTGCTGTATCATTGAAGTTGTTTATTACTTAGAGGAATGATGTTATTCTCAATTTCTTGCTGCTCTTATTGCTGCACTGTATCACTTCTTTCAGCAGAGTCCAATCCAGCAGGTAATAATTGCAAACTTCTTTCATTTTGTCTATACACTTCACTGTTATTAGTCATGACATAACATTGTGGTGCTATCTCTTGTTACACTAGCCTTTTGAGACCAATTTCTACCATTGTAGATATGTACCCTATCATTCAATTTCGAATATGGCAGATTATGTGTTTACATTTTTCTATGCCTCAATATCCCTCACATGTGTTTTCATACTATAGTCACTTTTATTAGTTGCTTAAAATGCTTAACTTCTTGTTGATGTTGACAGTTTCAGTTCCACAGATTATTTTTATAACAGAATAAAAATGATATTGAAGCTAAATAATAAAATATATTTGAGACATAAAAGTAGTTAAAAGAATTGTGTAAAAGTAATACAATTTTAATTCCTTTAGGGTTAACAGTATAGATGTTGGAGAATTTACAAGGGGCATTTAGAAGACACAGAACAATGTAAACAAAACACTAAGCAAGAGAGAGTCTGTGTTAGTGAAAAATGAACCCAAAATACACAGGATTATATAAAAGAATGTGACATATGTCAAAAATATAGAAATGCTCAGTGTAAACAATCGATGACATTTATTCAAGACAATTTAAGACCTTCATCTAAAGCAAGTTCACCTGTATTTGAATATAAAGGACATGAATAAAAAGACCCCAACTACCTTTCCCATTACAAAGATAGCTTCCCTAATTATCACCTCTAATACCATTAGCTCACAGACATCTACCTTTCCCCACCTCTAATATCATTAACTCACAGACATTTACCTTCCTTCCCCCTCTCCCCCGCATCCCCCTTCTGTTCTGAAATGTGATTTGTCCTTTTCATATGTGTTCATTTTTTTTAATTGTATCCTTTGGTATATATGGTTGTGACTATTTTCTTCCACTATTTGATCTTAGGAAGTGGGTCTGCCCACGAAAGCTCATCATCTAATAAACCATCTTGTTAGTCTTTAAAGTGCTACATAGTCCTGCATTTTGCTTCAGCTACACCAGACTAACACGGCTACATTTCTATTACTATTCTTACGGCTCCTGATTATTTTTCAAATTTTCCTGAAATATCTATACTAGAAAACACGTGCCAAGTAAGTAATTGCAATTAAAATCAGTTTCAGCAACACATAGTATTCCCAATACAAATATGATTGATAATGAACTTCCATTTAACAATCAAGGGTTTAAAAGGTTTTGCAAAAGCTTACTCAACCAATACTGATTTACGTTTGGCATTATTAAGTTATAGAAAGAACAATTATCACCTGCACAGTTATTTAAAAGAAAGTTTATAAACAGATTATCTTTGTTTTTCAGGATAGATATAAGGAAAGGAATAAGTAGAGTATCAGTCAAGTCTGTATCAAAAGGATCATTATGATAAAGAAGCACAAACTACCTTATTTGAAACGGAATAATAGAGCACTTCTATAATACAGAAATTGGACCCAGAATGTAGCACCTCAATTATATGATGTAATAACTAATAAAGATCAAGTGTACTGACAATAAATGGAGGCATTTGCAATAATTCCTGCACAACCAGACTCAGGCTATGGCTACACTGGAAGGATTTGACAACGAAAGTATTATTGACATTCATAAGTCACAAAAAAAGAAAGCCGACAAATCATGTTTACAGTGCAAATGTCAGCATATCATTGCCATATTATCAACAAGAAAGATCAAAGCACAATCAATATGGGTATGTATCTCATGGTGCTTAGCATCACCTTCAGTCACTAGGCATGGAACCCACAACGAACACTTGGCATTTTGGGGACATGAAAAACATCACACCAGCCACCTCTTTGCTTCCACATTCTCCCTGGACTTTCAGCTTACTTTTGCGACACTTCAATGACCGTCCTTGCTGTGAATTCCAGAATCTGTTGTGACAAATCACGAATCCCAGACTTCTCTCCCATATTGTGTTCAATGTGCTTAGAACATTGTGCACTGCAGCAGAGCTACTTATGCATGTAATAGAAGATGAAGACTCAGATGCAGACAACAATGTGAGTGACAGGAACAGCAGCAAAGTGGCATTGTATTAGACTGTCAGAGCAGCTGTGCACAGTAGAGCATCACTTTTGGGCTAAGGAAATCAACATTGAGTGGTAGAATCACATTGTCATGCAGGTGCTGGATGAAGAGCAGTGACTACAGAACTTTCAGATGAATGAAGCAACTTTTCTGGACTGTGTGCTGAGCAGGCCCCTTAACTGCAATTCAAGGACACCCAGAATGAGAATTGCTCTTTTGGTAGAGGAGCTTCTTGCCATTGCTTTGTGGAAGCTGGCTACTCCCTATTGTTATAGTTCAGTTATAAATAAGTTTGGAGTGGGGAAGTCTACCATCAGGGTAGCACTTATGCAAGTATGCAGGGCAATAAACTGCATTTTGCGGTACAGGCAGTCCCCGGGTTACGTACAAGATAGGGACTGTAGGTTTGTTCTTAAGTTGAATCTGTATGTAAGTCGGAACTGGCGTCCAGATTCAGCCGCTGCTGAAACTGACTGCCAGTTCTGACTTACATACAGATTCAATTTAAGAACCCCAAGTCAGCTGCTGCTGAAACTGATCAGCAGCTGATTCCAGGAAGCCTGGGGCAGAGCAACTCTGCCTCGGGCTTCCTGTAGTCAGCGCTGGTCAGTTTCAGCAGCGGCTGACTTGGGGACGCATGGGGCAGAGCAGCTGGGGTGCTGCTGGGTTGCTCCAGTAGCACCGCTCCTCGGCGCTACTGGACCAACCCAGCAGCATCCCAGCTGCTCTGCCCCAGGCGTCCTGATTCAGCCACTGCTGAAACTGACCAGCAGCGGCTGAATCAGGACCTGGGGCAGAGCACCTAAGGTGCTGCCGGGTTGGTCCAGTAGTGCCCAGAAGGCGCTGCAGGACCAATTGGCAGCCCCAGCTGCTCTGCTCCAGGGTCCAAAACAAAAACCTGGTCTGCTGGGGGGGGGGGGGGCACACTAGCCACGCCCCCCCCCCCCCCAACAGATCAGGGATACGGGAGCAGAGCCGCAGCGGCAGCGGGGTGCTGCGCCTCTGAGGCTTTGCTCTGGCAAAGCCTCAGAGGCGCGGAACCCCGCCGTGGCTGCGGCTTCAGTCCCGGTGCCTGTGGTCTGCTGGGGACGGTCCCCACTAGACCACAGGCAGGGGACTGAAGCGGCAGCAGCTGCGGTTCCCTGCGCTTCTGAGACTTTGCTTTGGCAACTGAAGCGGCAGCAGCGGGCGGGTTCCCCCGCTTCTGAGGCTTTGCCAAAGCAAAGTCTCAGAAGCGCAGGGAACCGCAGCTGCTGCCGCTTCAGTCCCCTGCCTGTGGTCTAGTGGGGACCGTCCCCAGCAGACCACCGGCACCGCGACTGAAGCGGCAGCAGCGGCGGGTTCCCACGCTTCTGAGGCTTTGCTCTAGCAAAGCTTCAGAAGCGTGGGAACCCGCCCGGTGCCCCTGGTCTGCTGGAGACGGTCTCCAGCAGACCAGGGGCACCGGAGCAGCTTACGAACATGGCTTTCTCGCCCCGGAGCTCGCAGGTAGCAATCCGCTACCTCGACCTCCGGGGCGAGAAAGCCCCGTTCGTAAGTGCGGATCCGACGTAAGTCTGATCCGCGTAAGTCGGGGACTGCCTGTATATGACTGTGACTCTGGGAAATGTGGATGACAGTGGCTGGCTCTGCCTACATGGGCTTTCCAAACTGTGGTGGGGCAACCATCATAGGGCTACGCCAACTTACCACAGAGTAAATCAATTGGAAGTAGTACTTCTCCATGGTAATTCGGGAGCTTATGGCTCACCGGGGGTGTATCACAGATATAAATGTGGGATGGACTAGAAAGGTCCATGATGCACTCATCTTCAAGAACAGTGGACGGTTCAGAAAACTGAATGCTGGGACTTTCTTTCCAGACCAGAATATTACAATGGGGGATGTGGAAATGCCCATAGTGATCGTAGGTGAACTGTTTAACTCTTATAGACCTAGATCATGAAGCCTTACACAGGACACCTAGACAGCAGTAAGGAAGGGTTCAAAAACATACTAAGCAAATGCCACATGGTTGTTGAATGTGCCTTTGGCAGGTTGAAAGAGAGATGGATGTGTCTTTACGGCAGGCTGGGTCTTTTGGAAGCTCATATCCTCAATGCAATGGCCACATGCTGTTGCTTACTTAATTTGTGTGAAAATAAGGGTGAATTGTTTGGCTGTGGGTAGCACAATAAGACACAGTATCTGGATGTACAGTTTCAACAGCCAGGAACTCGTGCTGACAGAGTAGCCATCAATATCAGGGAGGCTCTCTAAGGAACCACTTTGACAATGAAAAGCGCTTACAGTTCTGCGTATTGGGGTGGCCCCTCTGCCTCATCCCACTGTTCATCCTGAGCAAGATATTCCCATGAAACCAAGGGATATTACAGGATTCCACAGTGGCCAGAATGATTGGTATGGATTGTCTTACACAAAATAAACTAATGGAAACCTGCATCACATTTGTCTTTATTGAGGTCTTTCAATCAGAATACTCAGTGGTAAGGGATGGCCAGGGTTACAGGAAAACCTCACAATGGATTTAACATCCAGCTGTCAAAGTCATAGCTGCTTTGATGGGTGGTGGAGTAGGCTGGGGGGAAAAAACCATTACCTGCTTGTGAAAATGAATGTGTGGGCATAGAGGGATAGTTGCAGTGAAAAGAATTCTGCATGTGCTGACAGGGAGGCCTCTGGTTCTATTTGCTCTGCATCTTGATAAGACACTTCAGCAGCTCATTTTGGTCTTCCATGAGCTTTAGCATGTACTCAGTAGCTTCTGTTCTGACTTTCATCTCCCTAGCTCTTCTTTGCTCCCTTTTCTCTGTTTGAAGTGTTCATTGCTGCAACACATCCTTGACCAGATCCTCTTCTCCCTGTGCTCAGTTTTTTTCCTTAGTTGATGAAGATGATCTGTGGAGGAACGTGCTTGACTTCTCAAGGGCTATGTCTAAACTACATCCCTCTTTTGAAACTTTGAGACTTATAAATCTCCCACACTCCATTTGCATAATTGTGTCACAGCGTTCTTTCGCAAAAGGGTATTTCAAAAGTGTCGAGACCACTATCTAGATGTTTTCTTTGGAAAAAAAACCCTACAGGATCTTTCAAAAAAGGGGTGTTTTTCCAAAAAAACCTCTTCTAGACAGTGGTCTCACTTTCGAAATACCCTTTTTGAAAGAACGCTATGACACAATTATGCAAATGAAGCACTGGATATTTAAGTCCCCGCTTCATTTGCACTTTCGATCTGCCTAATTTACATCCCTCTTTCAAAAGAGGAATGTAGTTTAGACATGCCCCTAGTCTGGTCTGGAAGAGTAACCATTAACAATAGAGTGACTGTACTGTTCCTGATAAAGATTGTAACATTTCACTAACTGGCCACTTCTCTTGTTACCCAAAAGGCAGGGCCAGATTATCCAGTAGGCACAATAGGCACAGTGTCTAGGGCTATCTTTAGTCAATAAATAACATTCAGGTCTAACATACAATTAACTACTAGGTGTATAGGCAATGGATTATATATAAATATATAAGGGAGAAATGCCCTAATGTAAAGGCCTATGATTATGATAGTGCCTAGGACCTACGAAGACTTTAATTCAGCCCTGCCTAGAGGCAAACACAGATCTCTCCAGACACTCTGATCACAGTGAGTTTTAAAGGTGGGGGGAAAGGGAGAAAAGAATTTGGGGATGAGGCCCCAAAAAAGTACAATCTGTACTTGTGCAGCAGGTGTAAATGGAAACAATTTGTAATAATCCTACACTTGTCCTTAGGCTGCCGTTACTCTGACTGACAGATCCCTGCAGAAGGTTAACAGGCAAACCCAGGCTTTGTTTCCAGATGCAAGCAGGGAGTGTCCTGCTCCTTTTGCAGCCAAACTCTGCCGCCTTCATTCCAGCAACACAATTTAAGGAATGGTTTGGGAGAGTGTCATACCACAGCAGTGGGGAAATGGCAGCCCTGCCATGGAATCTCCATGAGAAAATTAATAAGTACATCAGGCAAAGCTTTGACACCATCTCCCAGCAAGATTCTGAATACATCGATGTTCTGTTTCAACATAACACAGATGCAGGCGGGCCTTAAGACAGATCTCAGAAATACAGCCTCTGATCGCCCCACATCATCACTGCCACCTGCTCCTCTCTCTCCCTACCCCTAGCTGCAAAGCAACTTCCCATACTGCTGCCTGCCCCACCCATATCCCACTGCAATTAACAGCAATATGCTTCCCCACGCCGCCGCTGTCCTACCTCCCCGCCTACCCTAGAGCAACTTATCACACCATGTAGCCGCTGCCCTCGTTGCCCCCCACTGCCTGCACAGCAACTTACCCTGTATCTCTTCCCTTGCTTCACCCTCCACGTCCAGTTGCTGAGAGTCCTCATAAACCTCAGGACTTGACAACAATTCCTTGCTGCCCTGTACACAGGTTGTTGCTGGATTGAGCCCCACCTCTTTGTCTGCTTCCACCTCTTCATCAATAACTTCTGATTTTAGGTTAACTCCTGATTCTGACGCTGTGCTTTGGGAAGTATCCACACTCTCCTTGGGGAGTAAGTGGGGTCCCCACCCAGAATTGCATCTAGATCTTTATAAAAATGATGAGCAGGAGGACTTCTTACTCCGACTCATGGTAACCCTCATTTTATGAGGAGTAAGGGAAGTCGAAGGAAAGGTGTTCTTCCTTCAACTTCCTGCTGTGTAGACAGCACAAAAAGCCGAATTAAGTTATTTCGATTTACGCTTTGCAATTGACATAGATCAAGTTGCATAGCTTAATTCGACTTTTGCCCTGCTGTGCAAATATGCCCTCTGAGAACACACCATGAGGACCCACTACACAATGAGCCAGACAGTAGGAAATGGATTTTAAATTTCCCAGGATTTGCAGGTGGTAGGGGTGCATCTGTTTACGTGACTGCAGCGCAGCAGAGTTCAAAGCATGGGCCACAGTGGCTAATCAGGCATAGTAGGAAACATGCTGGAGTTCTATATACTCAACAAAAAACCTGTAGTACATACTATGTGTTTGCTGACAGTAAAGGAAGGGGGAGACAGAAAAGTCCCTAAGGACTGTTAAGTTATTAACAATGAGTTACTATGAAGATCAATGGAATACATGAACAAACAACTCATGTTATGTCTACACTACATCACTTTTAGGGACAGGGCTATAGTAACATATGACACAGCCATGTGGATAAAAGTCAGGTAGTATGCACTTTTGCCAACAAAAAACTTCCACCCCCTAGGGCAGTTTGCTTCGGCCCAAAAAGCACTGTTTACACTAGCACTTGTCCTGGCAAAGCTTTTGTTATGGGACACGGACTTAAGCATCTATCAATGACACAAGCATCCTCCTCAACTGCAAGAGTAGAAAAAGCCATCAACACATTGCCAAGGCAGTGCTTCTTAACACTGCACTGTTTGAGTACCAGTTCCAAAGGATAAGTAGCACCAAATTACCACACAAAATCCTGATTTTTCCTTGTTATACCATGCCCAAGTACTGGCAGGGCACAAACCTACCTAGTTCCTGAGACCTCATAAACCCATATGGTCTTGTAAGTTTGCATGACCGAGGAAAATAATACACATTATTTGTGTAAGTCTTTGTATAAAGTACAGGATTATGTAGCACTTTAAAGACTAACAAGATGGTTTATTAGATGATGAGCTTTCGTGGGCCAGACCCACTTCCTCAGATCAAATAGTGGAAGAAAATTATCACACCATATATACCAAAGGATACAATTTAAAAAAAAATGAACACATATGAAAAGGACAACTCATCGCTCCCACAGGCCAAGCAATGGGGGGTGCTACCTGCAGGGAATGCTTACCTGCAGCATGGGGTAATTAAGGGGCATTACCCTTCATAATTTGATTTGTCCTTTTCATAGGTGTTCATTTTTTTTTAATTGTATCCTTTGGTATATATGGTGTGACAATTTTCTTCCACTATTTGATCTGAGGAAGTGGGTCTGGCCCATGAAAGCTCATCACCTAATAAACCATCTTGTTAGTCTTTAAAGTGCTACATAGTCCTGTTTTTTGTTTCAGCTACACCAGACTAACACGGCTACATTTCTATCACTATTTTGTATAAAGTGTTTGCATTTACTACAATACCAGAGGGATCCAGTTCATGGCTTTGTCCTGATCTGGCTCACAAGGCTTGGAGTTCAAGCCCCTCCCCCCTCCAGTTGCATGAGCTAACGTTGGCATTCCAGCTACAGTAGAAATAGGTAGGAGCTCTGGGCCCCCTTGAATATCCGGACTCCAAGGCAACTGTCCCCTTTGTCAGCAGGCCTGTGGGGAAGCGCTCCTTTCACACACTCCACACTCATCGCTCCCACAGGCCAAGCAATGGGGGGTGCTACTTGCAGGGAATGCTTACGTGCAGCATGCAGAATTGTCTGAAGACATCTGTGACCCCCCCCCCCAAGCTGCGCCAGGTAGGTGCCCCAATCCCCTGCCTTCTCCCCCTCCCACCAAGACCCTGCACCTACACCCAGCTCCTGCATCCTCCTTTACACTCAGACTCTGCACCCTTACTCAAGCCCACTCCTGCACCCCACCTCCCACCTGCTACTCAGACCCCACACCCTCACCGCCACCCTGCTCCTGCACCCCTACCTCCTGTCCAGATCCCTCACTCCTACCCCTAGACAACTCTCCAGCAGCCCCCTCCCACAAACTGAACCCTTCGTATTTTGCCCCACCCACAGCCTAAGTGACCCCACAAAATCTACTAGCCCTGGACCACAAGAAGAGTTAATCCGGTCCCAGGGCCCTGAGCTGGCACCTCCTCCCATGGGTCTGGAGCATGAGGTGAGTGTCTTTTTTTCCTGCTTTTCAGTTGGGGGCCACAGCTGTGACTGTTCTTTCCTCCTTCTCACTTGGGGGACAGGTCAGGGAGGGTGGGGGTAGGGGGGTTGCCTCTTTCTTGTGAGTGGCCCTGACTGATTTTTCTATGGGTCAATGGCCCCAGACGGGAAAAAAAAAAAGAAAGACGTTTCTCCACTCCTCACTTAATATGAAAGTTATTATGGTTACTTACAAGGTGAAATAGTTTGTAAAGACTTTGACTTTTTTCTATACGATAGCTAAAAACCTTTAATTTATAAGTAGCATACCTTTGCTTTATCAGAGTCGTATCTTTCCAAGTAAATTAAAAGATTTTAGGGCTCTTTCAATCCCTAGTCCTACCCCAAGCAGTACTGTTGGCAACCGCAATGCAATTTACAGAGACTTACATTCTAAAGCCATTGATCTCAGATATACTGCAAGTTTCTGCACAATAATCTCAAGACTTTATACAGTATAAATTTATGGATACTGCAGGGAGTTTTTTTCCTATTATGAGCTATTTCAGACTTGTTTTCAATTGGATACTTTATTGTGTGTCTTAATGAAATCAAAGGTCAGGAATATACACTACAATTAAAAAGAACATATTATAAGGCAATAAGTAGGCAAGATTATTTTGCAGTTCATACATTTTCCTGTTTTACAATATGGAATAAAATAGCCAATTAGCCTGACAATTGGAAAGTCCAATTTAAAGAAATCAATAAAATATTTTTATGCTTTGGGGAGCTCACTATATTTTTACTAGTCTACATATTTAATTATGTTAACTGTAATCATTTTAATATACGCCTCTAAATGAGAAACCAATGCCTAACTTTTTAAAAGGAATTTTTGTATTGCTATACTTAGGCTCCTAAATCAGTTTCACATTACAACGCTAAGTCTCACACTCAAAAGAGATTTAGGCACTCAGAAGCCCAATGACTATCAATGAGACTTTGGTTAAGCCTAAATCCTTTTTGAATGTGAGCTAGGTCTTCAGGTGCTTAAATACCTTTAAAATTTGAGACAGTCTCTGCAAGGTAACATCTTATTTACACATTAAGGGAAAACATATACCCTCATCAGGCTCCCCATTGTAGGTAATTTCTGAGATGGTTATTTATGAATAAAAACATCTGACTACAAGCCTAGTTTTGGAGGATAACTTAAGGTCAGATAACACAGAGTCAACCTATGGAATTAATTGCCAGGGAATGCTGTGAAGGCCAAAAGTATAATTGAGTTAAAAAATAATTAGCTAAATTCAGGGAGAATAGGGTCATCAATGGCTACTAGCCAAGACTGTTAGGCTACATCTAGCCAGCAGGTCTACTTTGGGATACTGGACTCCGCATTAGGAAAGCAGGATAAGGGACCCGCTGAAAGTAGGGCTGTGGAGTGGGCTCTCCAGTGAACTCGGGAATAGGGCAGAGATTCACCCGGGGAGTGCAGGATGGTGGGTTCTGCCCACTCAAGCAGCAGCTGGGCAGCCAACACTGGCTGCCCCAGGGATAGATCTGGCTTCCGTATTAGGAAAGCAAGATGAGAAAAGTACCCCAAAACAGCAATTCTGCATCTTTAAATGCACCAGTTATTTCAAAATACATTTCAAAATAAGAGGCACGCTACTCTGGCATCCCTGTAACCCTCATTCCACAAGAGTTAAGGGATTTGTCAAAATAGCACTTTTTTGCAATAACCTCGAACTAAGCTAAGCAATTTGCTTAGCACAAGTTGCGTAGCTCATTTCAAGGTAAGGGAGAAACCATGTTGTGCTCTGGTGTCCCTACGCCTCTGACTGCCAGATGCTTAGAGTGGATGACGGGGTGTTTCACATGACATTTTGTCTATTCTGTCCACTCCCCTCTCTATCTGGCACTGGCCACTGTCAGAAGACAGGATATTAGGGTAGATAAACAACTGGTCTGACCTATATGGCCATTCTTACGTCAAACTGTCATTTTTATTTAAACTACAGGGTGTTATTCAAATGTCAGGATCAACTGCAAAGACATTTTTCAGCCTGGCAGAACTTTCAATTGCCATATTATTTCAAAACACTTAAGAGCAAAAGAAGCTGATTAATCATCACTAGAAAACAGATAGTACACAAAACTGTGAGACTCTCATGCCATTGTTGCTGTCACAGACAGTGGGAACAGGTATCAGCTGAGCCAGGAGGTAAGGGCATGGACAGAAAAGAGAAGCAAAGATTAGGAAAACTGCATGGTGCCAGATCCACTCTGCACACTCACTGGAAATGTGTTCTCCTACACCCTCAAAGTACCTCAACTTACATTCTCTTTTCTTATGACAGCTAACTGCAGGAACAGTATATATAAAGGACTCCACAATTGGGCAACAGCCCACCAGCTCTACTGTAGCTTCTTATCTAAAGAGACACAGCCAACTTCAATAGTCTGTCCCCACAGAGCTACTACTGCATGGACCAGCTTGTCCAAACAACATGCAGTCTCCAAGTGTGAAAAGGAACAGGAAGCCACCAGGAAAAATGGAATCAAAGAAAGCAGTTAAGTAAAACATGATGAGAGATAGGCAGAGACCGAAAAGGTCATTAGAGAACAAAAATTGACATATATATTTATTCTGGAACAAGGAGCTATCCATCACTAGAAGGCAGAATCTTCAAAAGGGTTCACTTTGTTAAAATTACTCAAACTCTGGCAACTTATCAGCCTTGGAATTTATATTTAGCTTCTTCTGCACCCTCTCCCCCTTTGAATATGTAGCTACATTACTTTCTTATTGTATTAAAGGCCCTCCCCCATCTTTGCAATGGCTCCCCAAGCAAAGAAAAAGGAAGAATGGTGTTCCTTAGATACAGTTTCTTGATAGAAACTCCAACTGCATCTAGAGATAAAATAGAAAGTCTTCCACACAACTGCAATCCTGACTGTGATCTCTACTTCTTGTTACAGCATTATTATTATTTAGTATTGCGGCAGTACACAAAAGTTTTCATTAGAATCTAGGCCCCAATGGGTTGGATTCCACGTAAGCACACAGGTCCCCTCCCAGGCAGCTTACTATCAATTTGAAGCAACATAAGTGAATATACAAAGATTAGGAGAAAGTGGGAAAACAATACTGAAGCTGCAGCTAATTACAAAGCATAACTAAGGGGCAGGTAACACACGGCCCATGGGCCGAATCCAGCCCATCAAGCCACTGGATCAGACTTTCCATCTAGTTAAAGTTCACTGAAATCTTATGCATAGGCTGTCTTCAAACAAGCTAGCTTAATTAAGCTAAATTATTGGAATAAAATAATTATTATTCTATTCTATATCTGTTCTACACTACATTCATCAGCAGAGCATCTGACTTCTTTCCAGTAGTGCATTAAGCACAGTGTGTTACCATCTGTTATGTATTGTTTGGTGTCTTCTCCTATCCCCTGAGAGAGAAGTGTATGCAGTAGAGTTTTGTTTTTAATTTACACATTTTGCTATTTATCAGTGGAAGATAAAATAATGTCAAAAATATGCACTTTGAGCAGAAAATATGAGGTTTGTGCTGATCCTTAGTTCCTGAGAAAGTTCTTTTTAGTGTCTCATAAGTTCCTTCAACAAAGTTGCATCTTCTAAATACATGAGCTTCACTCTTATGTGCAGTGTCTAGACTACATCCCTCTGTCACTTCGAAAGTACAAATAAAGAGCAGCTGGGGTGCTGCCGGGTTGGTCCCCGCAGCGCCGAGGCGCGGCGCTGCGGGGACCTACCCGGCAGCGCCCCAGCTGCTCTGTCCCAGGCGTCCAGATTCAGCCGCTGTTGAAACTGATCAGCGGCTGATTCCAGGAAGCCCGGGGCAGAGCAGCTCTGCCTCAGGCTTCCTGTAGTCAGCCGCTGGTCAGTTTCAGCAGCGGCTGACTTGGGGACGCCTGGGGCAGAGCAGCTGGGGTGCTACCGGGTTGGTCCAGTAGCGCTGAGGAGCGGTGCTGCGGGACCAACCCAGCAGCACCCCAGCTGCTCTGCCCCAGGCATCCCCAAGAGCAGCTGGGGGGCTGCCGGGTTGGTCCCGCCGCGCCAAGGGTCGGCGCTACCTGACCAACCCAGCAGCACTCCAGCTGCTCTGCCCCAGGCGTGTCCGATTCAGCCGCTGCTGGTCAGTTTCAACAGAGGCTGAATCTGGACGCCAGTTCCGACTTGCATACAAATTCAACTTAAGAACAAACCTACGGTCCCTACCTTGTACTTAACCCGGGGACTGCCTGTAATAGCTTGTAATACACAGAAGATACAACTAAATGATCTAATGATCTTTTCTATCCTTAAAATACTGATACATGTCATACTTTAATGTCTCTAAAATTGAACATCAAGAAACAAATGGAAAAAGGAGAAAAGCCCACTCTAAATTACTGAATATCGTAATTCACAGGAGAGGAGAGGAGAGGAGAGGAGAGGAGAGGAGAGGAGAGGAGAGGAGAGGAGAGGAGAGATTTGATAGCAGCCTTCAACTTCCTGAAGGGAGGCTCCAAAGAGGATGGAGAGAGGCTGTTCTCAGCAGTGATGGATGGCAGAACAAGGAGCAGTGGTCTCAAATTACAGTGGGGAAGGTGTAGGTTGGATATTAGGAAAAACTATTTCACAACTATTTTCCAAAAGCAATCCAACAAAGAGAGGCCCTCAAAACAACTGTAACTCTAGTTGTTTACTCTATCTTTCTTGTAAACTAGATCATATTTTATTAACCCACTACACGCAAGGCATGTCTGAACCCTCAAAAATGTCACAAACCCCTACATGATGGAACAATCATATTTCTAAAAATAGTGAACATGCACTCACAGGCAACTCTCATTCATAGAATTTAAAGGATCAAAATGAAGTCTGAAGAGCAAATATCTAAGGGTATGTCTACACTACTACCCTAGTTCAAACTAGGGTGGTTAATGTAGGCAACCGAAGCTGCAAATGAAGCCCGGGATTTGAATTTCCCGGGCTTCATTTGCATCTTGCCGGGCGCCTCCATTTTTAAATGTCCGCTAGTTCGGACTCCGGGCCCGCGGCTACACGCGGCACGGACTAAGTAGTTTGGATTAGGCTTCCTATTCCGAACTACCAGTACACCTCGTTCCACGAGGAGTAATGGTAGTTCGGACTAGGAAGCCTAATCCGAACTACCTAGTCCGTGCCGCGTGTAGCCGCGGGAACGGAGTCCGAACTAGCAGACATTTAAAAATGGCGGCGCCCGGCAAGATGCAAATGAAGCCTGGGAAATTCAAATCCCGGGCTTCATTTGCAACTTCGGTTGTCTACATTAACCACCCTAGTTCGAACTAGGGTGGTAGTACAGACAGACCCTAAGTTGAAACAAATAAGAATTTGTTAAGTATACAGGTTGAACCTCTCTAATCCAGAACACTCTCATCCAGAAACATCCATCATTCAGAATATTTTAGTTAGCCAGATATCCACTTTTCATAGGTGAGGCCAAGTTTCCCACGATCCCATCAAGTTTATTTACAGCCACCAGTCCTAGCTCTCAGCATTCTGTGATTTTATTTAGCTTTAATTTACCCCTAAATGTCCTCTTAATAGCACAGTAAGCAGTGGAAGTGTTAATAATGCTGCTAGACAATATTAAGCTCCCGTGATCCAGAAAATTCTCTTATTCAGAACCACTCAGGTCCCAAGGGTTCCAGACTAGAGAGGTTCAACCTGTATTAGAAATAGGAAGCCTACAAAAGAATCAGTGGAATTTAATGGAGCAATTAACTAGTTAAGGACATTGCTTAGAACCAAGATAATGTCTTCATAGCAATCTTCACCACACAGACTATTATAGAGAAACCTACTCTTTTCTGTTAATATAGATGAGATACTAGCACAAATTCAAATGCCAGAACAAACTGAATTTAAAAAGCGGTAAGTCTTCATACCCCAAGCTTATGGTGTAAGAGTTACTAGTAAGTAGCATCCTTTTCCCAGAATTGCCTCTGCAGAGTTACACTTGTAAGAGATTAATTAACGAGCAGTACATCCGTAAAAAGTAGGCTAAGGAGAAAAAAACTAAATAAATGACTGCTGTTCCAAGCAGAGTCTGACTAAGATGCTAAATACAGAAAACAATGCTGCATAAATTTACAGAGAGAGCCAAGAAGATCTATTACAATTTTCTGCGACCCAAAAATTCTGCAATCAGACCAAGAAAAACCTTTTAACCTCAAATCTAAACGTAAAGGAACCTCAACTAATCAGCAGTATTCCTTCATGCAGAATCTAGTTCATTTGGAAAGTATTTGGACAGAAATCACTTTATTCCTTGTTGTAGAGGATTTTCTGAAAGGCTTTGTTCTACCTACAGTTACTTAATACTGTCTTTGCATCAAGTCTAGGTTTCCCAAATAATGTAAGTAGTTTAGGAAAATTGGCAGGTCTGGTGCAGATTATATTTTGCAATCACCTTGGTCAATAAATTTAAAATTATGTCGTCTTCATAAAACACTGAGAAAGTCCTTGTGGTCTGATAGATGGTAGCCAAAAATCACTGTCAAATGTAACCCTGGCAGTAGTAGCAAGTCAAATTACATTTTAGCTGAAACAACTATTTCAGAATCTTACGAATCACTTATTACAATACTGAATACCAGGTACTCACGGTTGATAAAGACCCCAGCTCAGAAAACATTTCCCATAGAAATTTTCTAGGACTAACAAAGCATTCTGTACTACTACAGATTACTATATATCAATGTAAAGTTACAATGATCCATTCTGCCATACCAAATAAAGCAACAAAAAA
The DNA here is from genome assembly GCF_052426305.1 of Pelodiscus sinensis. NCBI lineage: Eukaryota > Metazoa > Chordata > Testudines > Trionychidae > Pelodiscus > Pelodiscus sinensis. Next base: position 65,748,477 of record NC_143054.1, read on the forward strand.
AAATGGTTAGAGCATATACTCACTGATACTCAAGACAACAGATCTAAAAATCTCACGCACAACAAGTAGAAGCTTCAGTGAAAAGGCCCTTACACTGTAATTACCAACAATGACAATCCTATGTTGGATCACCCTCCAGAAAGCCTAGATTCTCTCTCTCGAACAAAAAATGGGAGCAAAAAAATTCATGTCAGGTTGTAGATGAAGCTCATGGAAGACACGACCTTGTGCCTTTCTTCCTTCAAGAAATATTTCTTCTCCACAGCACATATTTCTATTCTTGGCAAAAGTGTCATTAGCTTATTAATTACATAAAGTAATCAGAACTTGGTTTTATCAGAGAAAAGAGAACACCTCCATCCATATACTGTCTTCTAGACAGCAGGTTCTATTCTGACACAGAGATAAGCGCCTACTCGTTAAAAAAATACAGTATATATTCATATCGTGGCTAATAATCGTTGATATATTTTTGTTGAACCAACACCTGGAAAAAGACTAAAGCCAATGAAAACTATTAAAATTCTGCATTTCAATTATGCATTATGAAAATCTGATTTCTATTAAGGCCATTTAATGGCATCCCCTTTATCGAAGTTAGATATTAAGTGAGGCTTCAACTGTATCTGGCTGCAAAAGAACTAGGAATGTTAAATATAGTTTAATCAACTAATCAATGGAATTTCCATTGATTGGTCGATAAGCAGGGGAGCCACAGAGGGGTTAACTCCCGGCCCCAGGAGCTAACCCCACTGCGGCTCTGCCTTTTAAATGTATTAAGAGCCGACTAATAGACAGCAAGGAGAGGAGCGACTAGTCAAGGAACTACTTGACTATCTCAGTGTTTCTTAACCCCCCCCTTTTTTTTTAACAAAGTACCCCTTTTTCAAAAAAAAAAAAAAAAAGGTACCCCCAATATCTATAGGTTTCAGAGACACAATTTTTTTTTCTACTATTGCAACACATTTGACTAAACTACTTAATAATAGCTGGGTGGGTAATGAAATTTTTGGGTGTAAAAAGTACAAAAATAATAAAGCGCTGTAAAATATAAAACAAAAATTCAGTTTTGCCCAAGTTTCAGTTGTGTTGATGTACCCCCAGACTTCTCATGAGTACCCCTAAGGGTACTCGTACCACTTGTTGAGAAACGCTGGGCTATCCGATAAGCTTATGCTTACTAGATAGTCAACTAGTCGCTTATATCCCTAAAAAGAACACTGGAGGAAACACTACCATTTTTCTGGTAGGTGGAACCACCAAAGAAACAAATTCTATGAAATACAACTCCCAGATCTCTAATTATCTATCACAATAAAAAGAGTTACCTTTTTCCATAAGATGTGTTGCTCATGTCCATTCCACATTAGATGTGTGCGCTTGCCACATGCACTGCTGCTGGAAGCTTTTTTCTCAGCAGCATCCTCAGGAGACCAGCTCTAGCATCCTCTGGAGTGGTGCACACAGAGCACGATGTAAGGGGCAATACCAGCTTCCCCCACCTTCAATTTCTTTTTGCCAGAAACTTCAACAGGGGGAAAGGAGGGCAAGTAATGGAATGGACATGAACAACACCTCTCAAACGCCAATTACAGAAAAAGGTAACTGGTTTTTTTTTCTTCAAGTGCTTGCTCATGACTATTCCATTTTAGGTGACTCCAAGCAATACCAACAGACATAGATAGGAATTCACAGGCATGTAGACCGCAACACAGTCCTGTTGAACCTGGCATCATCTCTAGCCTACTGTGAGATGGCGAAACGTGCTATGAACGTGGACAGTAGATCATGACACAGCTCTACAGATGTCCTGAATATGGATATGTGGCAGGAAGGATGCCTACACTTGATTTGAATATGCTCCAACAACTGGAGGTGGCAAGACCCCTTCCACATCATAATAGGACTTTATGCAGGAGATGACCTAGTTGGGAGTCCTCTCTCTGCAAGGAAAATGGGATTGACTTATGGAAAGGCTTGGTACATACGAAGTAAAAAGACAAAGTCCTTCAGACATTCAGCACATTAAGAGTTCAGTCTTCACAGATCTTGTGTAGTTTGGAACCAAAGACTGGGAGAACTGACCTGGTTCATGTGGAAGGTAGATGCCACGTTCAGCATCTAGGCTGGGTGGGGTCTAGGGATGTAAAATCTCATTTAATTAGTTAACATAATGTTTAACTGGTTAACTGATTAAAGGGAGTGTGGGCGAGGGATGCTCTAGCCCCTACCTGTGGGGCACCAAGGCTCTGGATGCCAGAGATGCCCCTGCCTGCAGAGTGGGCTAATGATCCTAGAGAGGACGAAATTAAGATCCCATTGTGGCATAGCGATTCACACGAGGGAAGAGTCTCTTGAGGCCTCTCAAAAATCTGACCATTACTGATGAAAAAAAGCATTACCTCTGGATCAATGGGCAAAACGCAGAGATAATCCATGAGATTTACTCTAATAGAATAATGTGCCAGACCCTGGTCCCTGAGATGCAGCAAGTAGCCTAAGATGTACTGCACAAAAAAACATGGAGAGAGATGCCATGCTCAGAAACCTAAGGGAAAAACCTTGTCCACTTGGCCTGGTAAGATGACCTAGCTGAGGGCTTCCTACTGCCCAGAACAAACTGCTGGACCTTCTCCGGACTGGTTCACTCTCCAGATTCAGCCATAGAGTTTCCATGCCAAGAACTGTAGCAACATGATGTTGAGGAGCAGGAGTCAACCGTGATCTTGAAACAGCAGGTTTGTTGAATGAGTAGGGGCCAGGGAAGGGTCCACTGCCAGGTTCATGAGAATGCCTAACCAGTACTAACAAGACCACACTAGACCAATCATAACCTGTGCCTTGTCTCTCTAAGGGTGTCTCACAATTACTAAATTTTTTCTTTTAAAAAAAAACAGACTTTTTTTGAAAAAACTTATCCTGCATCTAGACTGCTATCACGTTCTTTCAAAATTAAATCGAAAGAATGTGGCAGTGTTTTCGAATTTGGTAAACCTACTTGTACCAGGAAGAGCTCTTTCGAAAAAGGCGTTCTTGAATGCAAACAGGGCTTTTTCGAAAGAGAGCGTCTAGATTGCCTGGGCGCTCTCTTTTGAAAAAGCAGATCACTTTTTCAAAATCCTTGTGGCTGTCTAGATGATGTCTTTCGAAAGAGCCTTTTTCAGACGAGGTCTTTTGAAAAACCTTCTTTTGAAAAAGGTTTGTAGTCTAGACATACCCTAGATCTTTACCAGTACCCTGCTGTTGAGAGGGACTAGAAGGAATACATACGTCATGCTACCAGATCACAACAGGAAAAAGACATTGGAGAGGGAATTCTTGCACACAGACCTTGCTAAAAGCAAAAGCAATAGCATTTTCTGTTTTGCCAGGTGGCAAACAGATCTACTTGGGGAGTACCCCACCAGGAGTTCTGGAAGATTATGAAGGCTACCTTGATGCCAGGAAGATAACGTGCTTCCAGGTGGATGTCCGTGGCTGACTCAAGAGTCCCAGTGATGGAGTGCCTCTAGCAGACAGCTGACATGCATTTTCTCCCTTGCCTGTTGATGCAGAACATTATGGCTGTGTTGTCCGTCAGGACTCTCACCACTATGCCCAACTGGTGAAGCAGGAAACCCCCTCCCCCCCCGTGCCAAAAAAACGCTCTGAATTCACTGACATTTACGTGTAGTGCCCTCTCCTCTGGGGACCACAGACCCTGGGGACTGAAGATGCACACACACACCCTGAGCAGCGCACCGCAGCCAAGCTGCAGACAGCTTAATGGAGTGAGGAGAGCTGTCAAATGGAACTCTGTCTGGGACTTTCTCCCAGCTGGTCTACCAGTGTAATGAGGTAAGCATTCCTGGGGGAATGGTAACGACTTTGTCCAGGTAATCCCTGGACTGGGAATAGGTCAAGGCCTGGCATGTTGTAGGAGCCTCATGTGGAACCTGTCATAGTGGATAACATATGTGCACACTGACTTCTGTCTCAGCAGAGATGGCCAAACCCTGGCGATCATCAGGAGAAACACAGTGTGACAAAGCTCCTCCTTATCGCAGGGGCCAGGAACTGCAATGAGTCCCCCATGGCTCCAGGCCTCCACCATCACCCCGACCAGACAAGAGACCCTCACAAATACTCAGAATTGCAAATAGCCATTCCATGAATCATGAGCGTCATCTGTATATACAATTTACAGGTTCTACAAGTTCATAAGAACAAAGAATACTAGCAGAAGTAGTGAATGTTTCATGCACTATTACTCGTGGCATAAAGGAACTAAGGGTGGAAGGAGGTGGCGGAGCCCCATATAACTGCTACGTGAATACCATTCCAGGCAGCGGAAGAGCCAATCCCCTAGGGGTACTGTTTAGGGACACGCTTCCACACCGGTGCATACGGAAAGCACACACATGTAATATGGAGTGGACATGAGCTAGCACTCAGAGAAGCAGCACTCACTGTGGAAAGATTAACTGACTAAACTGAAGAAATGGAACAAAATAAGTTAAATTTCTTAGTTTAGCTACATCACCTTGCTCTGCCCCCATTCTTTCCCCATTTCTTTCCCTCCACCACACACACACACACACACAAAACCATAATAGATATGTTATAATACTGTAGTATCCATTCATTCTCCTTTAATGAAACAACAATCAGAAAGTAGCTATTAAAGCTTTTGTGTAACCCAGAGAACCACAATTATAAGTACAAACAAGATGCTAGACAATTAAAAGCCTGAGCAGCTAAACTCTTTAAATTAATTTTTAAAAAGCAAAAATTTCAAGAATCAAAGTAACATGATGTAATCCTTCATTCACATATGCAAAAAAAAGTGCTACATTGCACCATGGGGGGAAGGGGGGAAGGAGGAATATCTCAGTGGTTTGAGCTTTGGCCTGCTAACCCAGGGTTGAGTTCAATCCTTGAGGGGGGCCACTTAGGAATCTGGGGCAAATCTGTCAGGGATGGTACTTGGTCCTGCTGTGAGGGCAGGGGACTGGAGTCAATGACCTCTCAATGTCCCTTCCAGTTCTATGAGATAGGTATACCTCAGACCTACAGTATCTATAGCTTAATTCTATACTTGAGGGAAACCTAAGCATTATAGTATATAATGCTTCTTTACAGCAACTTTAAAAAAAATCAAATACAATTTTCTTTTCAGCCTCATAGTCAGAGCCAGCATCATTATTATTAAACAAATTCTTTAGAATCAAACCAATGGTTATCTCCTTGTGGATTCCAGGCAGTCCATCTGTTAAGTCATTTGACATATAAAATAAGCATTGTTAGCCTGGATTTGGAATGGGGGGCTTAAACTAGTTTATATTATACTCTTTTAAGAACATGTGTGATTATAGAAATAACTAGGCAATAACCCACTTTTTTCCAAATCACAATTCCATGGCTTAAAGTTAACTGTTAGCCATATTGCTCCCAGTTATCTCAGTATACAGTTTCTCAGACAAATCAGACACATTCCTTGTCCCTGGTACTTTACAATGACTATTTAATTTACTTAGGATATTTAATTTAAAAATCTATTTTACAAGGAACAGATTTGATTTCATATTCTTTCAACCCCAATAGTCTTTTCCCAAAGCCAGAGCTTTCTTTTTTTTAAAAAGGTTTCCTTATATTAATTAAAAAGGATAGTGTTAGATTACATTTATGATTTTAATGAAAGCTACATGTATATCAATATGAAATAATCTAAATTCAAAACCCTTAATACTTTAGATTTTGCATCAATTCATGTGCGTAGGTAGCCTTGTTTTTGTTTCCACTATTTTAAATTATTCAATACACATTTGAAACCTTTTTAATATTCTTCTTGGTAGGAGATTTTTTTTTTTGAGACTGGTGTCTCATTACCTTATCCACAATATTCCTGTCTGAACATTCAGCTCCACTCATTAGAACTAACATCTGCTACAAACGTTATTAATGAGATACGTATCAAGGGATACAGGCAAGCCACAAACCACCTGGGCTAATCACACTTTTCCGTACAAAAGCCGATAACAGCAGCAAATATAGAATTTGCCTTAACATATTGTAATAATTATCTTATTCATACAGCAACTGCTATTTCTAGAATCCAATCCTTCAAAATTAGGTACATTTGTAAAACCATATGTATAATTTCTAGCCACTACTAATATACAATGTATACCACCCTTTATTAACAGAGCCAGAGGGCATAATTTTTGTAATGGAAAATTTTCAATTTGCCTTTTAGATTTATACGTCTCATGAATGTATTAGCATAAAAATATTTTGAGGATACCAGAGGCTTAGTAACAACTGCATCAATACATACATAATATAGGATTCACATTACACAGTTTTGGAACACTTTTAAACTTTAAATTATCACTAAAAATGTAAAGCAACAAAAATAAGTTTTTTTCCTCAAACTGCATGCTTATCATATAGTTATTTTTAAATCTACTTGTTAAAATTATAAAAGAAATATTTCCAAAACAAAAACATTACTGAAGTGTAATTTAAAGCTTTTGGTTAAGGTCATTTGCCAAACCTTGTCTATACTTGGGATTCAACAGTAAGTAGCCAGCAACCAATCCAAGCATCAAGTATAGACCAAAAAAAAGTCAGAAATTTACTTTGCCTGATCTCAGCACTCCTTGAAATCTGGGAAATCTGAAGGCTCTTCAATTTTTGTTTCTATTTTGTTTAAAACTTCCTGGCAGCACAGGTTGCACCTCTATTATCCAGACTTCCATAGTCAGCAACATCTGCAGTCCAGCATTCCTGTGGATGCTCCCAAGCTGGAGCACTAGGGGGGAAAAGCCAGGCCCTGCCATCCCAGAGTTTCTGGAGTGCCACAAACAGCTCATTTGTGATACTCAAACTCAGAAATGGAAGGAGAGGAGTAGGGACCACATGAGGGAAGAACCCCACCTCCAGCTCAGTCCCCGTTTGGTAAATGCTAGCTCCTCTACTGCCATCAGAGTGGAGCCTCACTCCTGGCAGCAACAAGAGGGGCTGGCATTGACCCTCCTGGTCTGGCAATTACCTGATTTGGCGCCAATCAAAGCTCAATGATGCAGGGCCAGGGAGGTACAACCTGTTTAACACTTATTTACAAAATTAAAAAAAAATTGATATTCAGTGCAAAAACAAGTGACAGTTTTCATTGAAAATATCAGACTTAATAACTAAGTGATGGGAGAATGAAAGGAGGGAGGAAGAACAAAAAATAGAGAAAATGGTATTGAAAGCAGAAGCAGATGAACGATCTAGAGAAAGGCATAAACCGTCAGGTAGCAAAGTTTGCAGATACAAAACTGCTCAAGATAGTTAAGTCCAAAGCAGACTGTGAAGCACTTCAAAGGATCTCACACACCTAGGTGACTGGGCAACAAAATGGAAGATGAATTTTAATGTTGATAAATGCAAAGTAAAGCTGGGAATGGGGAACAGAGGATGGATCACTTGATGGATTACCTGTTTTGTTCATTCCTTCTGGGGCACCTGGCATTGACCATTGTTGGAAGACAGGATATTGGGCTAGATGGACCTTTGGTCTGACCTAGTATGGCCATTCTTATGTTTTAGATGCTTCAAAGGGATTGAATCTAACAGCACAATTTCAAATGATCTATCACTTGTTGTCCAGTTTCGGCTTTTGATAGCTGGAGGCTTATGCCACTGATCATTCTGGCTAATAGCCATTGATATCCTCAATGAACGTTACTAGTTCTGTTTTAAATCCAGTTATAATTTTGACCTTCACAATATCCCACAGCAAGTTTGACAGGGCGATCATGCGCTGTGTGAAGTAGTACTTTGTTTTTAATCTGCTGCCTAATAATTTCATCCCAGGCTCTTGTATTAAGTAAAGGGGCAAACATCACTTCCGTATTCACTTTACCTACACCATATATAATTTTATAGATCTCTATATCTTCTCTTAGTTGTCTTTTTAAATCTCAGGTTTTTAATCTCTCCTCATATGGAAGCTAATTCATAACTCTAAATAGTCTGCAATGCCTTTTTCTGCACCTTTTGCAATTCTGGCACTTTCTTTTTTGATGGGCTGACCAGCACTTAATGCAGGATTCAATGTGTGAGCATACTGTTGGTTTATAGAGGGACAGTGTATTATTTTATTAGCTATCCTTTTCCTAATAATCTCTAGCAATTAGCAGCTCTCTAACTTGCATCCTTTTTAGGTGACAAAACAGAGGAACTGTCCCACTGAGGAGTCAACACCAGTCAGTTTGGAACAAATTGATAAATGAAACAGAACCACACAATATCCACCCGAGAATTCTCAAAGAACTCAAATATATAATTGTTGGACTAAATTAAACTATGTATCTTCTCACTTAAATCAGGAACTATACCAGCTGACGAAGGCTAAGTAAGGATACACCAATTTTGAGAAAAAGCCATCAGAAGTATTTCTGCAATTATAGACGAGTAGACAAATTCATTGAAACTATAGTAAAGAACAGAATTATCATACATATACATGAACAATTATTGAGAACAGCCAACCAAGCTTTTCTAAAGGGATTTCATGGACCCCCTCACCAATCAATCAAAATTTTTGGAGGGGGTCAATAAACGTGTCGACAAAAGTGATCCAGAAGGTATATCAGGATTTTCAGAAACTCTTTGGCAAACCCTCACCAAAGCCTTCTAAGCAAACATGGAATAAGAGGAGAGATCCTCCCATGGACTGGTACAGGTTAAAAGACATGAAACAAAAGAGCAGGAATTAATGGTCAATTTTCTAGAGAAAGGTAAATAAAAGGACCCCTCAGGATCCTGTACTGGTATCAGTACTATTCAACATTTTCATAAATCATCCAAAAAATGGAGTAAACAGTGAGGTGGCAAAGTCTGCCAAAGATATTCTTAGTAGTTAAGCCCAAAGCATACAGTAAACAGTTACAAAGGTACCTCACAAACTTGGGTAAAAGGGCAACAAAATGGCAGATGAAAGGTAATGCTGATAAATGCAAGTAATGCATATTAGAAAACAGGATTGTGAATGAGTAGTCAACTAGACGATTAACCGATATACCTAGGCTTACTGCTTTATCTAGTCAACTAATCTCATTACCCCCTTCTCCCTACTACCTCTGTATAAGAGGCAGCAAGGGATAGGGAGGGAGCAGGCACAGGTGCCTCCCCCCACACTGCTGCCCTGTATTAGAGGCAGCAGCACGGGGAGGGCGGAGGCAAGCTGCTGCTGCAAAGAAGACTCGCCACAGGAAGGGGCTCCGAGCTCCCCATAAGGCAGGGGCTCCTTCATGGCAGCTTCCCCCACCCTCTTTCCCCAGCAGCCTCTGTCCTCTATCCAGGGAGCTTGGACCCCCTGCAGACAGGTGCTGCTGCCACCCCGCACTGCTGCCTCAGATACAGAGGCAGCAGCACAGGCTAGCAGGCAGCCAGTCTGCGAGGGGAGCTGGTTTTTAAACCACAAAGAATTCATGCTGTTAGTCAATTAATCTATTACCTGCTAACATCCCTACTGGAAAACATAATTCTAATTATACATATAACATTATAGGATCTAAACTGGCTATTACCACTTGAGACTGAGACATGGGAGTTATTATGGATAGTTCTTTGAAAACTCCCATTTAACATGCAGAGCCAGTCAAGAAAGCTAACAACGTGAGGAAATGTGAGGAAAGAGAAACATCATAAAACAGACAATATCATAATGCCCCTGTAAAGCCATGGAACAACCAGACATTGAATACTGCAGAAAGTGCTAGTTGCCTTATCTCAGAAAAAATGTATTTGAAGGAAAAAGTACACAGGAGGGCAACAAAAATAATTAAGGGTAGGGAACAATTTCTATATGAGGACAGATTAAAAAGGCTTGGACTATCCATCTTGGAAAACAGATGACTTGGAGGAGGGAAGATATCATATAGGTCTATAAAATCAGGAATGGTGTGAAGAAAGGGAATAAGGTAATGTTATTTACCCTTCACATAACATAAGAAACAGGGAGTCACCCACTGAAATTAATAGCAGGCTTTAAAACAAACAAAAGAAAATATTTCTCTACACAATACACAATCAATTAGGGATGTAAGAGAGTAGTCAATTAGTCAACGACCCAATAAGCCTAAGATTATTGGGAAGTAGAGTCAACTACTCGCATTTTGCCACCTCCTTGCTGCTTCTTTATCAGAGGCAGCAAGGGGAGGGGAGCAGGAGCCGGTGCTGGGGGGGGGGGGAGTGACTTAAAAGCTGTTTCCCCCCAGAAACATCTCCACCCTCGGCTTTCCCCAGCAGGGGGAAAGGGCAGGTGCGGCTGCTCTGGCAGCAGCCCCTATCCATGGTACCTAGCTACAGACAGGGGCTGCTTTGTGGTAGCAGCCCCTGTCTGCGGGAGTTCCCAATTTCCTGCTTCCCTATCAAGTAGTCAATAAAAATTCTATTAACTACCTGATTACTAAAATAACTTAATTTTAACATCCCTACAATCAACCTGTATAACACATTCCAAGGGGGTGCTGTGAAAGCCAAAACTATGACAGGATTGAAAAGGGAATTAAACAAATTCATGGCAGATAACTGCAGCAGTAACTAAAAACCAAGATGGTCAAAAATGCAACCCCATCTTTTGGGTGTCCTCCGTGATTTGACAGCCAGATGCTGGGCGTGAATAACAGGAGATGGATCACTTAGTAACTGCCCTGTTCACTCCCTTTGAAGCATCAATACTGAGCTACATCGGGGTGGGCAATAATTTTTGCCCAGGGGCCACTTCAAAAATTTTTGAAGTAGCCTTGGCCCATCCCAGAAGGGGCAGGGCCTAAATGGGAAGAGGTGGGGCTACCCCACCCCCAAACCATGATTGGTCTGGGGGTAGCGGAGCTCCTTTGCCCCCCCTTCCCACTAGGCACCCATGCCCTGGAAGAGGCTTGGCACACTCCCCCACTCCCAAGCCAATCAGGTGTCTCTCTGGGTGGAGGATCTGGAGGAATGACCCTGGATGGAGTCCAGCAGAGTATGGTAAGAAGTAGCCCAGGGCGGGAGATTGTATCCTAAGGAAATCAGCGTGTTGCGGTGGGAGTCCCCACTGGGCAAGCAGTAACCCGCACCACTGCTAATAGGGTCCAGGGCTAGGACCCAGTGGAGTAGGGAGGGCCCAAGTCCCCCTACCACCTCCTCAATCCTCCAACCCATGTGGCCTGCACCCTCTTATTCCTCACTTCTTATTCCTGATACAGAGGCAGCAAGCAGGGAAACAACTAGTCACTTACATCCCTAGCCCCAGGGCTTCCTCCCAGGTTATAGTGATTTTACCCTCTTGATCCATTCTGATCCCAGCTCTTCAGCTGGACTACTAAGTAGTTCAGACCCCCTTCCTGGGTTTCATTGCTGTCCAACTGTGTACTTCCCCGGTGGCCTATGGGGGAGGACCAAGGCCTGTTCACCACTATGATTCCCAGCACAGGGACCCTAAGAGTAACAGCCGTGTGAAATCATGTCCCTTTAGCTAAAACTTTCAGTTCTCTCTGCCACTACGCGTCAGCTCCAGCCTACACCAAAGTTTCACCCTTACCTCAGGGCTCTTCTTCATTCAGGTCCAGCATCCAGTCAGAAGTTCATTCTCACTCTCCCAGTTCCTGCCATGCCAGCACTGAGCTGCAGGTGTGGTGCTGCAGTTCCCTTTGGCCAGCTAAGAAAACCACATACACTCCTCTGGCTCAGGCAAGTACTGCCTGTCTCTAACTCTACAGCTTTTTTTTTTTTTAATATAGCCCTGCTACAGTCTCTCACAATGGGTGCTCCCTCCAGCCTTTCCCTGATTGATTACCCACTATGCCATCTCTCTAAGGCACTTGGAGGACTTAGTTCCATTTCTCCCTCAAATGGGAGATCCTGTAATGTAGACTGGACCTCTGGAGGAAGACTCGAGGCTTGAAGTCATGAAAACCAGCACATAGCAACCTCTGTCAAGAGAGTTTGTGCCACTGACTCCGCGGAATCTAGGGCCACCTGAAGGGATGTTCTAACTATTGTGTGGCCCTCCTCCAGTATGGAACCGAAGTCCTGCCTGTCGTTGTAGGGCAACCTCTCATTAAACTTTGCTAGGGTGTTGCACTACTTGAATCAGAGGGGTAACCATGTTAGTCTGAATCTGTATAAACTACGAGAAGTCCTGTGGCACCTTACAGACTAACAGATTTATTGGAGCATAAGCTTTTGTGGGCAAAGACCACTTCGTCAGATGCACGTACATCGACAGATCTTGCACTTTTTGGTGTGATGTTCTTCACCCAGGCAGTGAAGGCACGCATCATGTGGGTTGCTGTAGGGCATATGGCGTTTGCAAGCTGTACACGCTTTGAAGTGTGGGGTGTTAGGCATCCTCTGGCACCCGGAGGGGCTAAATGCTTGGGCACTTGCCCACTCTCCTTTTATTTGCTTGAAGATCTTTAATCACAGAGAAAAACAAAGCGAAAACCAGGAGAAACGAGAGCTACCGCAAGAGACTTGCTAAGCAAGAGCTAGCTCCGGTTCAAACGTCGCCACGGATGGTAAGAAGGAACGGAGGGAGGGAAGGGTCGACAGTGGTATATATGCTCTGATATAGAGGTGCCGCTCTAGCGATCTCCACAGCTGACCTTACTGGAGCTGCTATGGGAAAATTTTTTAATGTTCATGCACACGGCGTATGTACAGCTGAATTGGAATCTACATGAAAAGTCACTCGAAGAAGAACATACTGCTGCAATGCTTGATGAAAACAAGAGTACTGGGAAGTTCCAGCTAATCATCCCTTGTGGTAAGAAGGGACTGAGCAGGGGGTCAGCAGGGCTCTAGATTGGGCCCCACAAAGGCATGACTCCAGGGGGCGCCCTATGGCTAGCTGCTAGTGGAAAAATCTTCTGAAAATGATGCATGTTCATGCACACACACCTGACTGGAATGCACATGAACAAGCTCTCAAAGACGACTTACATTTTTTATAAATAATCCCTTTTATACAATATGTGCATCCATGGTGTTAAAGCAATAAATACAGGTTTAACAAAAAAAAGCCCACACATTCACCTGTTTAAACCCTTAAATTTATCATCCCTTAGGGTTTTTGTAAATGGTAAAGTGCACCATAATCATGTGAGAGTATGATTTCTGAAAAGCGCTGTGTTGCTCATTAATTGGTTTGAGTAGACTATGCTGTACACATTAAAAAGTTCCCTAGTGCACTTTAACATAGTGCTGCTTCAGACTATAAATCAACCGCCCAGTGTGCACTGCTTCTCTGTATAGACAAGCAACAAAGCCCAAAGCCCAGGCAGGATCCTTTGAAGATTGAGACATACACAAAAGATTTCAGAGACTCGGTCTCTCTCTTCAAAAAAGTGAGGTGCATTGGACACAAACTCAGTTTTCTGAAGATTTTAAGAGACTTTGGAAGACCAGGCTACACTTGTTGATTTAATGAAAACTTACATTTAATTTCTCTCTCATTCTGGTTGCTGAATGGGATTTACCTTCCTTACAAGAACATAAGAGCTGAAAATGATCATACAATAAATGTCAATTCACAACAAGCAGGTTACCTTGATGCTCCAATGTTTCAAAAGCAGCATAATTTGCATCCTCATAGCATCTTCTCTGACTGAAATTATATGTATACACCTCACCTATACAACTGTATGTCTTCTTTGCTCATGTGTATGCAAATATTAAACTTTTTAACTTTCCAGTAAATCAACTAACATTAGCATATATTTATTTACACAGCAATGTAGTATTTATTTTCATACAATGACAATATTAATTTTAATCAGAAACAGTAAAAATAATTGTACAATGTTTTTACCAGTATTTCTCCCATTGCACAAACAGGTGCGTTAATTTATTCTAATTTAATAGCTAATAAATTTCAGCAGCATTCCCATTTTAAAGACAGGCTATCTATTTCAAACCAGAATAAACTTCAAGTGTGACTACTACATAGCTTCAGCACTGTTCAAATATGCCAGTTTTACTGATCTGCTATTTTATTTGCTTATTAATTTGTTTTATTCTTACATTTTATTTGCAATATTTCTTATATGACTTCTAAGATAAGCAGTATTTTACTTCTCATATGGAATACAGTGATGAGAGAATCTTTTCACACCTGTTTATACCTCCCTCCACTTCTTGGACACCCACAACAAAATACAGGAAATAGTTAACAAGATCAAGATCAAGGAAGCTTGATCACCATATGTATATATTAACTTGGGAAAAGTAAAATTTAATCTCCCACTTTTTCTGCTCCAACTCTACACTTTAAATTTAGTTCAAACTAGCTACGCTGCTCCGGGCTGTGGAAGAATTCTTTCATTTACCTACTTACCTCTGCTTGGATGTGTGGCTTATCTCTGTCATTGGAACTACCCCATTCATCCACATAGGAAGTATCTATATTATTGGACTATAATAGCTGCAGCTGTTCCATTGCAGTGCCTGTAGTCTAGACATGCCCTCCACAGTCCACTCTGATTTGTAATGTCAGGTGCAAAATAAATACTTTGATTACTGAATATTATTGATGAGTTGTCTGGAAATAGTAGCTGCAAACATTTTCAATTCATGATGCTAGCTAGTTTCTCTACTGATTCCGTAACCACCTGTATTGAATTGCTCTTGTAAACTTCGTTCCTACAGAATACAGTGAATTAAAATGGATACTTCTTCACAACCTCCAACAGCAGAAGGGGGAAAAGATATTTTTCTCCTTAACAGTAGATCAACTGTAAAAAACACATTCTACACACACAAGTCTTGGACACAAATACAGACTGAAAAATTTATTACTTCACCTCTCCTAAAGAATATCACCACTGCAATGCAAGTAACTGATGTTACCGCTGAATCAGAAGGATGCTGACTATTCATGCAATTACAATTCTAACACAGGACTACAGTACCAATTTTTATGAAGATTTATGAAAATTACAAGCATTAGTAGGATGCACTGTCAATAGGAAAAGTAAATAACATTTTCAAATGTCAATAATTGAAGAATAGATTAAAAAGTTAAAAATTGATTCACGTACCATGTAGGTATAACTTTTTGCTCAGTAAAACCAAGTCCTTTTAACTACACATTATCTTCAGCTTGTCTACATTACAAAGTTCAATCTATATAATTATGTTGCTGAAGGGTGTAAAAAATCCACATCCCTATGAATGATGCAGTTAAACCAGCCTAACAATAGGTATACATATCACTAGGTCGATGGAAGATGCCATCCCATCGGTGTAGATAGCATTTTCCACTCAAAAGCTACAGCTGCACCACTTAAGTGTTTTCAGTTTAGGCTACTCCTATTGTAAGGCACATATCACACTGATATCCAAGCTCAACTGGTTACTATCTGGCAAAGGTCAGGGCAGTCAAAAATTAAAGCAAAAATATTACGTAAAATGCACTTAAAGAAACATTCAGGTTATATAAAATCATCACAGATGAAAGGCACTTGACTTCAAGTTCCGGCATAACTTTTATTCAATACCAAATTATATTAAAACTTTAATTATTTTAGAGCTTTTTATTTCTTTAACAAAGTAAAACATGCCTCTATTGTACACAGGCAGAAATTCACACTCCAAAGAGCATACAACCTACTCATTAAAACAATTTGCTTTATGTATCAGGGTGAATTATATAACTTTTTTAGATATGTAACTTACCTAGTGCCATCTGCTTTCCAGCTTACTTTGTAAGGTTTCTGCTCTAAAAGTTTAATATTTTGTTTGTCCATGGAAACAGGCTGTGCTCCAGGGAATCCAGACCTAAAAGAAGCACAATTGTTGTTAATCGTCTACAATGAGTAACATACAAGGTATATGTATTTTCAATCAAATTTTCATACAACAGTTAACACTACCTTTGCTACAAGGTTGACTTTAATTAGAACATCTTCTATAAAAAGATTCTTCTTCTTCTAAGAGGCAGCCAGTTTTTAATAAGCATATAAAGCTCTTTTTAGTACAGGCAGTCCCCGGGTTACGTACAAGATAGGGACTGTAGGTTTGTTCTTAAGTTGAATTTGTATGTAAGTCGGAACTGGTACATATTGTAGGGGAAACTCTAGCCAAACATTTCTCCAGAGCTCAGTTTTATTCTCCCACACCTCACTTCCCTCAGTCCTTTATTCTCAAGCTGAGGTGTCTGCTATGCTTTCTTCCCTAAGTCGATGTCCTGGTGATCTGGCTCACCAGACTCACTCCCACGTTCAGCCCCAGCCTTGTCCCCCTTGTCCATATTCACATGGTCCCTTGCCCCAACTTCTGGAGGATGGGGCATGGACAGGGTAAAGGGAGGCTCAGAGTCCAGATGTGATCCCCGGCTTGCCTGGATCTGATCCCCTGGGCTCAGGGCTCTCCTCTCCCCCAGCACTAGGGAGCTTGTGCTGGCACTCCAACCCCTGCTGCACCCCACCCGACTGATATTTCTGTGGGTCAGTAGCCCATGACCCAAAAAAAGTTCCTTCACCCCTGAGCTACAGGTTCACATGCTGCATGCCTCTTATGGGTGACTGCAAAGAATGCTGTTGGTGGCACCTCCTGTAACACAGCAAGTGGTCGGTCACTTATCTGAATAAGGCGAATTTATTTAATATATTTTAAAAGATTATAGAAGTCAGTATTTTTTATAGGAACTTTTTGCCTAGAAGAATCCTAAAACATTTTACAAATTTAGTAAACTAATCTAGGGTGCTGTGCAAACTATAAATTTTCTTGGACTGAAGATCTTGTAGCAACACTTCACACCAGGGTAGGAGAGAAAAAGCTGCTCCGAGTCTCCCTGGTCTGCTGGGGGGGGGGGGGGGTGCAGCTAGTGCAGGGTGCCTCCCCCACTGTCGCCGCCTCCGGCAGCGCGGGGGGCACTTCCCCCCAGCAGACCAGGGAGATACGAAGCGGCTTTTCTCGCCGCGGAGGATGTGGGTGGCGGGACCGCGGCGCGTCTCAGCAGTCCCGCCGCCCACGTCCTCCATGGCGAGAAAAGCCGCTCTGCGTCTCCCTGGTCTGCTGGGGGGGGGGGGGAGAACGCTAGCTCCGCGTCTCCCTGGTCTGCTGGGGGGAAGCGCCCCCCACGCCACCGGAGGCGGCGACAGTGGGGGAGGCACCCCGCACTAGCTGTGCCCCTTCCCCCCCCCCGTTCATAACTAGGGATCTAACATAAGTCGGATTGACTTAACCCGAGGACTTCCTGTATAACAAATGATAGTAACCTATATTACACAAGAGTTCAAAACTGTAAGTGGTTTGCTTTGTTTGTTTGAACTTACTCCTAAACAGTTAGCAAACCTGCAAACTGAGTGGTACAGGGAGTATTCCATGAGTCTTTAACTTCTGGAAACTGAACTTCAAATTCTGGAATATATTCAGAAATGGAACTAAACCAATTTTCTTATCAATGCTAGGTACAAATTCTAAACAGCAATGACTGGTTTAGAAAGGCTAAGAAACAGAAAGACTAAGATTTTGCACATTAGAAAAGAAGCATATTGACAATTATATACCCAGAATATTTAAGTATTTTGCCATGTTCTTTAGTTTAATGTGCACTAAAACTCACCCAAAACTTTAGAAATAATAATTATACCAGACTACTGCATTTGTAATTTGTGTAGCAATGGCTAACATGAACACAATTTATGATCTGACCCTGGAAATATGATTGAAATCTGATTTCTGAAATTGTAACAGATGATCACTTTTTTCCCCTCTGTTGGCTATTATAGCCTTACTGTTGTATATTTCTATTTTTTTAAATAATCTGTCCTAATAAATAGCTGCTTGCTTGACTTTTCATAAAAGTAAGAATGTAATATTAAACGTTTAAGATTATTCAAACAAGAAAGTTAAAATTAAAATTATTTTCCCATACCCTTCCCATCCACAAAATTGCTGACATTTTTGCTGTATCTCTCTTAACTTTGGTTGAGTTGTCACTTGGGTTACACGTTTAACTGTCACACCTTCCAAGAAAATTGCACCCTAAAAAAAAAGAGCACAAACACATTTAGAATTTAAGCTATTTGACAAAAGCAGTTCAGAAAACTTGGACATTTTCATATACACATAGCGAGTCTAGAAGTCTCTGATTTAAAATTACTGATGATATTTAAGGTTGCTGAACTCAATTTCCATTGAGGTCTTATTGATCCTACTTCTAAAATACACCAAAATATTCTCACTGGTCTCAAAATGGTTAAATTAGGCCTGGGGTTGCGGTAGAGTTCTTCTAGAAAAACCTGAAATCCGAAAAGGTGTTTAACAACTAAAATTTACACTATTACACAGTTTCAAGGTTTTTTGTTTGGTTGGTTTTCTGCCACTTTATAGCAAAAACACAGAAAAATGAAAACAGATTAAGCCTATCTTACTGCACTCTTCCAGCAGAGATCTAGTGCCCAGGAACAAAAGGCAGTTAGCTAAGTCAAATTAACAATGATATTAATTATGTATTGCAGCCCAAAGAGCTAGCTTTTGCATTTTATTTTTCTTAGTAGGTAAAGAACCTACAAGCCTATATCCTGTTAGCATAAGGCTTTGAGGCTTGTGAACCTTAGCATTGATTAGGACTGACAGGCATCTGGTTTTGGACCAGAACACCCCATCGAAAAGGGACTCTGGAAGCTCCTGTCAGCACTGCCAACTGGACTGTTAATCTGGCAGTTCTGCGGGACTAAGGCAGACTAGTCCCTACCTGCCCTTTCTCCACACTGGCCCCTGTAAGCAGCCAGCAGATCTGGCTCCTAGACAGGGAAGGCCAGCTGCTCCACAAACTGTCTTTGTCCGGAGCACTAGTACTGCACACCCATTGGTTGGGAACCATGGACAACATAAGCTACAGGGGCAGTGCCTGTGGGCAAAAATAGCACTGTAGCCTCTGTCTTCTCTCCCTCCTCCCCCACCTAAGAGCCAGATTTGCTGGCCATTACCAGGGCATAGAATGCAGCAAAGAGACAGGGAATCTGTCTTACCCCATTGAGCTGCTGACTGGGAGCAGCCCGACTTAAGCCCACACTACAACTGCAAACTGCAACGCACTGCCCCAGGCTTGAGCTATCCCCAAACCCCTCATTCTTGAACCCCAGCCCAGAGCCTGCACTCCCAGCTGGACTCCCTCTGCCGCAGCCCAACCTCCTGCCACAAAATGAATGAGGGTGGAGCGCAGCAAGCCACCGTGGGAGGGTGAATATAGTGAGAGGGGATAGGGCTTCATTGTAGGGACAGAACTAGGGTGTTCAGTTGTGTGCAAACAGCAAGTTAGCAATCCCAGCGCAGGTAAGTGGCCCAACAGTGAGTTTGGGAACAATATGCTTAAGGGAGGAGTTCATACAAAATGATACAGAGACATTGAACTGATACTAGTTTGGGATATTTTAGGATAAAATGTTAGCAAATGCTTAACTGCAAACTTGCCTTGATGACAAACTGATGTTTATGGTGATAAACTAAAATCATGAATATACCAACCAATAGGATAAAATACCTTAACATCGTTAGAGTGAAAAAGTATTAGGGTAGACAAGGCAGGCTTCACATTTAGATGAATATTCCTCTAGACCAAAGATACTCAACACGTAGCCCACGGGCCGCATGAGGCCCACGGCCTGTAGTGCGGTTTGGGTTTATGCGGGGCTCCATACGCGGCACACAGATGGAATCCTTTGAACATGGATTCCACAGGGAACACACTCCACAATGGCGAGTCAATAGAATGGCCTTCAGTTATTATGCGTTTTAGTAGTTAAATTCCTGGGCTGTCATTACTCATTAAAAGTGCTGTCATATGGGTGGAAATCAGGTAAATATTGCATTGTATTAATAGCAACAGAACTGACTTAAATAAGGCCTGCGTGTTGTGTAGTCTTGCCTTAATCTTTGTATTCATGCCCATCTGCATATATATTTGCATGTATATGCAACCACACTTAAGTTGTGGCCCTCAGCATGTGCTGTGAGTATCACTGTGGCCCCCAGGGCTTCCAAAGTTGAGTAACCCTGCTCTAGGCCCTATAATAGGTCAGGCCACCATATAAGGGGGGTCGATTGATCTTAATCTGGACCATCAGACTTGTTTGGTATGGTAGGGAAAGAGCTGGACGTTCGCCTCTTACTATCAGTCCCCAAAAAGGGGTATAAATATGTGAGGGTATGCAAGAAATGGTACAAGAGATAAAAATGTGACAGTAATGCAAAGATAACGGTCTGTGCTTTGGAACTTCTGTCTTTACTAATTGTGCTAATAAAAGATACAATTGTGCTAATAAACTTTGCTTTACCCTACAATTCCTCAACTCTTAAAATTATTTTGAATTCAATAGTAATCAATGGCCACACACAAAAAAAAAAAAAAATCAGGCAACACTTTAATAAAGTCACCAGGGAACATAAGCTTCAGTGATCATAGCCAGAACTGCTGGATCTGAATTTCATTTTAAAAACATGAAATGCAACATAAAACATTATCACCTTATCATTTTCCATTCAAATCCCTCTTTGAGAAGCATAGCAGCCAGGCCTATTCAAAGATCCAAAATGATGATTAAATAATTAGAAAACATGCCCTCTACTGATAAACTCAAAGAGCTCAATATACTTAGGGTTACATACATCATGGTTTTTCCAGGCACAACCTCTTTGTTTTGGACCCCCTGATCTCCGTGCAGGTAGATTTTTGAAATATGAACAAATGTCTGTATTCTTTGCTTGTCCTTTTTCCAACATTGATTCTGCTAGAATTTCAATTCCCTGCATACACAAAGAGCAGCATCCATGTTTACCAGTTTGCCACTTTTACTTCTGTGCTGGTGACAGCACTGCTTTCAGCGGCACAGAGCTAAGGATAGCATGGTATTGACTATTGAATCACTGAAAGAGATCCTGTTTGTGCAGTACAGCTTCAGACACAGATCCTGTGAAGACTTTCAAGGCTACTTGATGAGCTATCAGCCACTGTTGAGAAAGAAACACCCTTCAACAGGAAGAAGCAGACAGATCTTTTCTACTACGCACGTATAAAGATTTAAATTTGATTTAAATTTATTTGACGCCATTACACTAAATGTTAGATACTCAAAACACAAAAGAAGCTATAAAGTAGAAAACTGTACCCTTCCCTTCTTCCTCCCTCTCTAACTGTTCCCTGGCAGCGTTCTCTATTTGGGAACTTAAAATATGGCAACCCTAAATACAGTTAGATTAACAAAGAAAATGTTAAGAGTAAGTTGATTACTGTCTTCTAAGTATACACATGGCAAACAAATATTTCATAATGGGCTCTTCAATCAAGGAATATAAAAGGTTAAGTAGTTACCCATTAAGCTTACTGGACTGCTTACAGGATAACTGGATCTTATCCAAACTCTGGTGAACGACCAGCCATGCCAGACTAGAATAGCTCTGGCACTTCAGTCGCACCCTCGTCAGGCATGACAGCTGGGGTCCCAGCCACATGGCGGACAGAAGGGCCCCAGCACCAGCAGCCCCTGCGTCATCCACAGCGGGTAAGCTGACCTGGTGCAGCCATGTCTGACAGGAGGGACTCCTGCCCCACAGAGGAAATGCAACCACAGCCCTGGCTGATCTGCACCAGCCTACCAACTGTTAACTAGTTAAATATAAATAGTAAATAGTATAATTTTAATAATTTAATCAGTTAACTTTTTTAACAGATATTTATATCCCCACTTCAATCTAGCAGACAAAAGTACAACATGATCCAATGAATAGAAGTGAAAGCTAGACAAAGACTGGAAATGAGACCAATTTTAAAAGTGAGAATAATTGACCATTGCAAAATTTAGCAAAGGTCATGGTGAAGTTTCCATCACTGACCATTTTAAAATCAGAATTCAATGTTTTTTTCTAGAAGATACGCTCTAGGAATTAGTTTGCAGAAGTTCTATGGCCAGTGTTATACAGGAAATCAAACTAAGTGATTACAATGGTCTCTTCTCAACTTGGAATCTAGGAATTCTAAACCACTTACAAAGTAATTCCATTACAAGAAAACTAAACAAATAACTGTCTCAAATGGGACTTTAGCTCATCTGGCAAGTTACCTCTGAACTGTTTTTAACTTAAGTTCTAATTTTTTGAAGAAGGGACCATGTTTTGCTCTATTCTACAGCCACAGAAAACTGATGCTGCCAAAAACTGCAACTTCCTAATTTTTTTCTTTAAAGAGAATCTTTAAAGAGTCTGATTCCATAGAAGAAAAAATCCCAGGCACCATCTGAGAAATTCAAGATCACGCTATTTACTAGGATAGTCTTGTGTATGACCAAACTGTTATTGCTAGACTGCCGAGGATCCAACCTGAGAGTATTCATATTTCCAAACGAAATTTGTAAGAGCCAATGGTGCGTAGAACTAATGAAAACCTCACTCAAGTTCCTGCAGTAGTAGTTAGAGCAGAATACATTTTTGCCTCTCTTAACATTCAAAGTGTACCATGCAAACTGCTAACTATATTATAACAGAATAGTGTCTTATGTTTACTATGATACTTTTAAGAATTCAAAACACCCAATCCCTCATGCACTAGCTAAGAGTAGAGGCTTGTTGAGTTAGTGGTAATGAATTGCATTGCTATATCAAACATCAGAATTTGCAATCAGAGAATGACTTTTCGCTCTTTGCATGGCTGGAACTGAAAGCATGGCAGGTGGAGCAAACTCACCCTTGAAAACTTGCAAGGAATAAATATTCTGTGGTTCATCAGGGACTCCCTCTGAATAACGGTCAAAGAAAAATTAACTAACTCTAAAAGAAGCCCTATCCAATCATCTTTGGTTTGGAGAATTTTCTCCACAAAAGGAGTTTGACAGCAATACAAAAAAGTTGATTTGTTATATGCACAGTCATAAAAACACACAAGCATAATTTTTCTTTTCATCTAAACCATCCTACTACACAAAGTTGTACTGAGCATTACAGTAAGCCTAAGAAAGGTATCAAAAGGATACTAAAAGCAGACCAACAAAGTGCATTATAAATTATCTCACTCTTTAAAACAAGTCTCATACTCAGAGGACTAAAACAAAAATTGCAGTTCTACAAAAGAACAAAACCAGAAATCTGTATGATTTAAAGACACCTAGTTCTTATTTCAAAACAATAACTCAAATCAATCAAGCATGGTGTCAATAAATGTTTCCAACACATTCTCTATGTAAACTGAGCAGCAAAGAACCCGAATACAATATTAATTACCCAAAGATGTTATTGGCTTGTCTGTGGACCTTGGCATGTGTGGGTGGGATCATTTTCAATTCGCATTCTTACCGAAGAGATGTAGAGAAATAAGCTATTATAGAGGTCTTTATTGTTGGTTATTCCATGGGCTTTTTTTCCCTGTCACTCTGCCTCCTCATTTACTTGAAGGGCACTCCCAACATTTTCCATCAAGGGATACTTTCAAATACACAATGTTTTTTTCTTTGATTTGCAGCTGGCAGAGTGCTTAGTTCAATTATTTCAATCTGCTGTAAAGTTACTACTCAATTTATATCACAGTTTTGTACAGTTTATTCTGGTTATAACCCTTCATATGTTGGGAAGGGTAAATTATTGTTTAGAGAAGTAAACTTCATTAATTAAATTTGAGGTTACATAAAGCCAGCTTCTTGAAATTGAATAACACATACTAGTGTCCGACTTAGTCTATTTGAAGGCTGACTTTGTTCAGATAATTTTGTTAATTGATTTAACTGATTTTGGACTAGGGATCTGTATTGGGACCAATCCTATTCAACATATTAATAAAGGATCTGGTAAAAGAGGCAATCAAAAAGGTTGCAAAACTTGCAATTGATACAAAACTGCTCTAGATAGACAAGTCTATAGCAGACTATAAAGAGCATCAAAAGTATCTCACAAAACCAGGTGTCTGAGCAAGAAAATGACAGGTGAAACTCAATGTTGAAAAATTCAAAGTAATGCACACTGGAAAACATAATCCTAACTATATATATAAAGTAATGGGGTCTCAAGTAGCTGTAACCACTCAAGAGAGAGATCTTGGAGTTACTGTGGATAGTTCTCTGAAAACATTCACTTAGTGTGAAGCAACAGTCAAAAAAGCAAACCATGTTGAGAATCATTGAGAAAGAGATGAGAGAATAAGACAGAAAATATCTTATTGCCTCTTTAAATAGTGTAATGCAGTTTTTCAACTTTTTTTTAAGTACCCCTTTTTAAAAAAAAAATGTTAGAAGTACCTACAGTTTTAAGACATGCCCCCTTTTTTTTTTTTTTTAACCGTTGCAACACTTTTGTTTAAACAACTTAATCGTAGCTAGGCAGGCGATGAAATTTTTGGATGAAAAAAGTACAAAAATAATAAAGCACTGTAAAATTCAGTTTCTTCCAAATGTCAGTTGTGTTGATGTATTCTCCAGACTTCTCTCAGGTACCCCCAAGGGTACTCATACCACTGGCTGAGAAACAACTGGTGTAATGGATAAGAGCGCTGGCCAGCAGGGCCGGCTTTAAGAAGTATGGGACCCCACGGCAATTTTGGTTGAACAAAAAAAAAAAAAAAATCCCCATTAGCCACACCTCCTGACCCCCATTAACCACACCCCGAGCTCCATTAGCCAGGGCTCTGCAGGTAACACGCTCGGGGCAAGATGGACATATGACCAGAAGTAAAAGGTGTCATATCAACCCTCTCAAAGGACTTTTCCCACCATCCTCCTACCAACAGGGATTAGTTTGGCCCCCACCAAACCCCCCTCAGGCAACTATCCTGCAGTTGAATTACCCCAATGTGTGTAACATTAACTCGGGGGCAGAGAGGCTGGGGGAAGTGTTTTCTCTAAGGCTATGTCTACAGTCACAGCCATTCTTGCGCAAGAACCCACAGAGCAGCCACGCTGCCCGCCTGCTCTTGCACAAGGAAATTTACAGTATAGCATGGTAAGAGAGGGTGTCTCGCACAAGAGCTACGCTCTTTTCTAATAGGTGTAAGCTCTCTTGCGCAAGAGGGCAGTGCGGATGCTCGGTAGGGATTTTTTGTGCAAGAAACCCCTATGGCTAAAATGGCCATTGGAGCTTTCTTGCTCAAGAGAGTGTCCACACTGCCATGGATGCTCTTGCGCAAAAGCAGGGCTCGCACATGGCAGCGTGGATGTGTTCTTGCGCAAGACTTCTTGCACAAGAACCCTTGCACAAGATGGTCTTGCACAAGAAGCCGCCAGGGTAGACACAGCCTAAGAGTTTCCTCCCAGGAGCAGAATGGATTTTGTGTTGAACTCAGTACAGGTGCACATGTGGCTTGTTTGGATGTGCCCTCATGGCACCCAAATTATTAATAAATATTTTATAAACCTTTACCTTCTCTCTCCTCCCCTTGCTCCATCAGCTCCCCTAGTGCCTGCTGCCCCCAACTGCTCACCCTCCTCTGCTGTCCTGACTCCTGCCCTTCTCACTGCCCTCAGCCTTCCTGCGACCTGCCCCCCTCCACCAGCCTCTCTCTCCTCCCTGTGCCCACTCCTCCAGTAGCCCCACTCTCCCACTCTGATCATGTTAGCTACCCCATCTCATCCCCTCTTCCAACACCTCCCACTACACACCTGCCCTGCCTCTCTCCTCTGGTGCTGGTCCCTCCCCTGCAGGTGCCTACCCTTCTGCTTCTCCCCAGAATCTCCTGGCACCTGCACCTTCCCTTAGCCCTGCACCCTCCTGGTGCCTCCCCCTTCCCTTACTGCCCCTGCCCCCTTTTCCCCCGATGCCCACCCCCTCACCACTCTCTGCCCCGTTCCGCTCCTGCCCCTCTGTGCCCTCACACATGACTTGCTCCATCCCCACCCTTCTCATGGCCACCCCTTCTTTCAAGCCTTCTCCCAGCACCTTCCCCTCCTCCCTCTAGCCCCAATGCCCTTCCCCTCTCCTCTCCAAACATCACCCTGTCCTCCCCCTCCCACTGACACTTCCCCTCCTACCCTTTTCCTCATTGTCTGCACTTGGCCCCCTGGCATTTGTCTCTCCTCCACCATGTCTCTTGGTACCATTCCCTTTCTTCCCCCTCCAAACAAGCCCCTTCCCTCTCCTCTCCTCCCCCTCCTCACAAGCCCCTTGCCCTCTGCACAAGCCCCTTCCCCTTAGTTTTCCCCCTCCCCTACCTTCTGCCTTCCACTTTGCAGGGCCGGAGTCTTTGCTCGGGCCCTGGACTCTGAACCCGGAGCCAGGCCACACAACACAACATGCCTCCGAGGACTTTTAAAGTCCTGGGTCGTGAAATCACGTCACGCCTCGGCGTCCACCCCGCTCACCTGCAAATGTCACGCATGGTAGCAGCAGCGCGTGCCAGCAAAGGGGAGCCGCACTGAGAGCCGCGCACAGCAGGGACGGTTGGGGGGGAATGCTCTGGGGGCGGGGTGGGAGGAAGCGCGAGGGCCAGCAGGAGGGGTCCAGAACCCTCTCCAGGCAAAGCTGGGGGAGAGACCCAGCTCCATATATTGCTGGAGCAGGGCCCCAGCTCTGAATATTAACTCGCCACCCATAGCGCCCGGCACACTTCCGGGTTTGGGGCGCGGGGCCCCTTTAGGCACGGGGCCCCATTCGGGGGAATCGAGCAAATTGGCCTAAGGCCGGCCCTGCTGGCAAGCACCTGGTGACTATGGAGTTACTCAGGTAGCTAGCAAGAGGGCTGACAGGAAGCCAGGAGAACCAATAGGAATAAAGTACTGAAATCTGAATTGGATATGGATACCTTGCCTGCTTTCTTTGTGTGGGAGAGTTAAACCAGGAGTTGAGAGAGACAGAATGATTTAAACCTAGGCAGGACTATCATGCCTCCAAGGAATTCATAGCATGGAAATGGACTGAACCAAGAAAAGATTAGGAGTAAGAAACGGGAAAAAGTGAATCTAGTCACTATCAGGGTATTTTCTTTATTTTGTGATTTGTTTTGAACTTCTCTGTGTGAATCTATGCCTCTCCTCCCCATTCACAATCTAAGCTTTGTTCCTAGAGATTTTCCCTGTTTTAATTTGTTTTCCTCAGTTGCACTGTAACATCTAGCAAACAAGTATGCTTTATCAAGTATATCTTATGTTTTATTATAAAAATCATTTTTTAAGCTGATGGATGATTTGGTTTGTGTGTCCTGGAAGGTACACAGGGTCTGGTGGTCTGTGTGTGTCTACATGCCTCAGACTTAGAGGTCAGCTACCAGAAAATGAAGCTTGTTTTTCTCTTTTATTTGTTCAAGTTCTTTTGGGGCAAAAGAGCTTGGGTATCCTGGGGGTGAATTCAGGTGCTCATCCCAGTTTTTAGAGATAAAAATCACTTGATGGTGGCTACCCCCAAAAATCTGTGCATTTGTGATTCTGGGGGAAGTTTTTGTAACCAGTGTCTGTAGTGGCAAGATATATTTAAAGTCTTTGCAGGCCCCCACCTTCTGCACTCAAAGTGCCAGAGTGGGGAACAGTCCTGACCTATGGTATGCCTGCATCTTGAATACTGTATGCGGATGTGGTCACCTCATCTCAAAAACAATGTATTGGTATTGGAAAGGGTTCAGAAAATGGTAACACAAATCACTAGGGATATGGAACAGCTGCTGTATAAGGAGAGATTAATAAAAAGGGGACTTTTCATCTTGGAAAAGAGAGAACTAAGGGGGGATATGGTAGAGGCCTACAAAATCATAAGAAATTTTGTAGAAAAAGTAAATAAGGAAAAGTCATTTACTCCTTCCCATACAAGAACTGGGGGGTGGGTCGCCAAACAATATTAACAAGCAGCTGGTTTTAAAACAAAAAGGATTTCCTCACACAATGTAGTCAGCATGTGCAACTTCTAGCAGTTGTGAATGCCAAGACTTTAAGAGGGTTCCCAAAAAAAAAAAACTGGACAAATTCATCAATGGCAATTAACTAGGATGGGAATGGATGGTGTTTACCCTTGCCCTCTTGCTTGTCAAGCCTGAGAATGGACAACAGGGGATGAATCACTTGAGATTAGGGGTGTAAATGGTTAATCAGTTATCCTCACCCTTAACAAGTGAGTCTTCCCACTTCCAATTAACCAGTAGGAGCTGGCACAGTTCCTTGTCTACCCCCAAGCAGGGGACTGCTTCAGCGCTGGGGGGCCCAACACAGGCAGGGGCTATGCTAGCCAGCTGACCAGAACAGCCCATCTATAGCAGTTCTGGCCCCTCCCAACCCTCCCACCACAGGTTACACACCAGCTCCCCTCTCCCAGAGGGGTTCACTGCAATCTTTATATATAAGCTTTATATTGCAGAGCCCATAGTACATGTAACTGTAAGGATTTTTAGCAGCTACATGGTTACATTTTTAACAACTTTTTACATCCTTACTTGAGATTACCTGTTTTGTTCATTCCCTCTGGGGGCACTGCCATTGGCCATTGCTGGGAGACAGGATGCTTTTGGTCTGATCTATTATGTTATGTTAAGCTCTTAATTCCCTAATAATTTTACACATGAATACACACAGTGATGTCTCTTTCTAAAAACCAAGCTCAAAACCCATATGAAAGGTTACTCCACACCAAATATGTTTTATATTCCTGAGCTGCATAGTCCTGATTTAAGAGACTGCCCAAAGAGCAGAGGGGCAAGCAAAGCACATTAGCATGAGTTCACATCCCTTTTAATATTCCACAACTTACTTCCAAGGTACAAGACTTGTTTTGCAGCCCCCTCATAAACTTTTATTAAGGTGGGGGGGAGGGGGAGTAGGTTGACTGCATCCCCAAATAATAAGCCAGATTCTTTGACTTTCCATGGCTTGCACAACTCAGATAGCTATAGGTATGTTGTTCTAGGCCTTCAGAAAGGTCAATATGTTTTTCTTCCCCCTTCACAAAACCTGGAAATTAAATTGATTATTTAAACAGGAAAGCCATGTATGAGCCCTATATATGGAAAAGGTTATCATCAAAAGCAATCTTAAATTACTCAGTAAGTAAAAATTTCCCTTTTCTTTTTTTCTCATAATAAATGAGCTATGAATTTCAGCTGAAAATACGAAAGACTGAATTAAAAGAAGCCTAGCACAGTTAAACACTATGCTTTTTTGTTTGACTTCACACTCTGGCTTTACAATAGTATGCCCCTTGCAAATTCCATACCTCACGCTGCAAAGTTAGGAAAACTGGGAACCAAAGGAAGGAGAAAGAAAAATCAGAGTTTAGACATTTTTATTTGAGAACATTTTTAAAGAGAAAGTATAAACAGAGCTGTGCTACTTCATTTTATATTCACTGCTGTGTGCAGGTGACATGATCCCTGTTTACAATAATTTTTAACTCTTTTATAATTAACATTACCAACACCCTATTGCAAATTAATTCATTCTCACACTGAATACTCACTCTTAATACAAATCTATTACAATTGTATGTGGACACTAACAAAATTTAATAGTGAAAAGGCATCAGAAGAGCTATCCTTCCCATCTTTGCATCTTCAGCCCCATTAAGTGTGAAATTTTTTGTGCATATACTCCTCTTTATTATGCCAGTCATTGTGATGTTACCACAGAATGGTTTTTAAAAAGCAATTTTGCAGTTAAACAATAGCAGAAACTCTTCAATGGTAGTTAATTATGCAAAGATTACCCTTGAAATGCTGCCTGCCTGCATCACTGAGGTTTTAGCATGAAAACAGCTCACTGAAACAGCAGAGCAGTCAGTCTCTTTTACTTTTTATTCAAATATTTTCACCATAAAAACCAATTCCAATCGCTTCATCCGCTTACAGGAAATTTTATTTTGGTCTCTTATCCGTCATTTGTCCCTCACAGCAAATCTATTTTGCCTAATCTCTTTGGTGATAATTCAAGGTTATTCAGAACATAGTATATGGTAAAGAACATGAGCCTTATATGAAAACAAGTACTGTACTAGTTTCTTAAGTCTGCTCCTACACTGTGGCACATTTTTTCTTAATGCATTTCTGCTCGCTTTCATCCTAAAACATGGTTTTGAAAACAGTTCTTAAGGAAGGAACACAAAGTTAATACAAAAATGTACAATTCAAAATTATAATGACACTGAAAAGTCGAAAAATTGCTGGAAGTGAACCTCAGTATTTTATTTTATATATGAACCAATAAGCAATCTCAATTTGAATAGTACTTTGACTTGGGTGTCTGCATTCATCATTCAAACAGCATAATAGAACTTTATATTATAAAACAATGTAGAAAATTTAAAAAAAAAATCTTTATTTTCCCAACACTTGCATTACAGATACCCAACAGAAGTATGAAAGCTTCTGCAGTTCCTACTTAGATGCCAGCATTTTCCAGAGCTTTACATCAATCAGTTCAAGACAAACTTTAACAACTGATGGATGCTCCAATCACCAAGCATAAATTATCATCTACTCACATCCATTACTAGTGGGAGGGATAGTTTCTATAGTACATGGAAACCAGTTGGCCCTTTAAACAGTTTCCTCATAAGCATCTTTGTATGGTCATGAAATTTTTAGATTCTTTATATTTCAAATCAATCTCTAAAAAACAGATTCTTATTGGTGGTTGAGATCTTCATTACATATTTCTCCAAATCACTGAGGCTGGAAGATTCTTGAATGGCTTATGGATCTTGATAGAATACTTGATTTTTCCCTTTATAATGTACTTGAATCACGATATTCAAAAGCATTCATTACTGACAAGTGTCTACCACTGCTTGTAGCAATTTGGGACAGTGAACATTCACAAAATCTTCAAATATTTTTGAAGTCAGATTATCAAGACAGTTTTAGCAGCACTCCAGAGTTTCTAATATTTGCCATATAACTTTGCCTGCTTCTTCATTTGTTAAAATCTCAAAAAGTGAGACATCAGAAAGAAAGCTGGTGAGGATTTTTTTTAAAAAACTGAAACTGTCCACAACAAAATTAGTTTGATGACTTTCCTGTTTCAATTCGCTTAAGTTTTTAAAATTGTTGAAATGTCCCTATGTCATCATTTTTTTTAAAAAAATCTATTTTTCATTTTGAACAGCTTTTTAGAAATTAAAATTAATTTATAGTAAAAATAAGAATAGTGAAAAAAAATCACAACTAAAGTTTCAGTTGATCTGCCCCCCCAAAAAAATCTCAGATTTTCGGTTAATTAAAATTGACATTTTGGTTTTTCAACCCAATTTCAAATTGAAACATTTTTCAAAGTAACAAAAATTCTCATGAGATAAGATTTCCTCCCCAGCTCTTCTTAGAAGTTTCCACTCCTAACCACTGTTTCTAACAAAATGTGAACATTGTGTATTCTATATTTTCAGGAATTGTTCCAAATAGGAAAAAACGTATCTGGCAAATCTTAATCTTGTTTCCTCGATCTTCTTGGCTATCCACTGAAGGTTCCAATCCTAAAATAGTTGACTTTATTTTTGATATTGTAAATACCTAGAGTGGAAGTAACTTGACATGAGTCTGATCGTGACTTTTCAAGCCAAAAGCCTCTGGGGAAACAAACATGCAGAAGCTGAATGAGGGACTGGAATAAATCCATTAAAAAAAACTGTCAGACTGCTTTTCTTGAGATCAGCATCATCCATACAAGGGCCCCAAACTTTCTTCAAGTCTAAGTAACTACTTGTAACCAGAGTAAGTATATGCAAAAAAAATGTATGCAAATATCTTCTGTTCATACTTAGCCTTTCACCTTATTTTCTGCAGCCAACAGACTCTTGATGAAACAGTACTGTTGTGCACAATGACAAGTTTGTGTATCCCTACTCTGTTCCAAGACAAAAAGAAAATGGAAAGAAAAGCAAGCTCCAGAGTAACAGGAAAGCAGGAGAGATAATCACTACCAAACCCTCACACATAACCCACTGAAGAAGATATAATAAAAACGTACTGAAACTGAGTTATTGGAATTGAGAGCTAATTTTTTTATATTTTATCAGACCAATATACTAGAAAAACTTTAATTCTTGCTAACTAATTTAAACTGAGAAAGAGGTTTTAGCTATTTCCAGTACCTCACACATTTCATTGGCACACTGACATAACACACTTAAATCCTGGAACAGTGGTTCTCAACCAACAGCCCACTTCCAGCTCATCAGCATTCAACTGTGACATCCTCTGAGCCAAACAGAGTATATATACAGGCAGTCCCCAGGTTACGTACAAGATAGGGACTGTAGGTTTGTTCTTAAGTTGAATCTGTATGTAAGTCGGAACTGGCGTCCAGATTCAGCCGCTACTGAAACTGATCAGTTTCAACAGTGGCTGAATCTGGATGCCAGTTCAGACTTACATACAGATTCAACTTAAGAACCCCAGGCATCCCCAAGTCAGCTGCTGCTGAAACTGATCAGCGGCTGATTCCAGGAAGCCCGGGGCAGGGGCTTCCTGTAGTCAGCCACTGGTCAGTTTCAGCAGCAGCTGACTTGGGGATGCCTGGGGCAGAGCAGCTGGGGTGCTGCTGGGTTGGTCCAGTAGTGCCGCCGCTCCTCGGCGCTACTGGACCAACCCAGCAGCACCCAAGCTGCTCTGCCCCAGGCGTCCTGATTCAGCCGCTGCTGAAACTGACCAGCAGTGGCTGAATCAGGACGCCTGGGGCAATTGGTCCAGTAGCGCCCAGAGCGGTGCTACAGGACCAACCAGCAGCGCCCCAGCTGCTGTACCACAGGCGTCTGGAGCAAAGCCGCGGAGCACGGGGGCAGCGGGACAGCCCAGATGCGCCGTGGCTGTCCTGCTGCCCTCGGACTCCGCGGCTTTGCTCTGCTTTGCTCCCCGTCCCCCTGGTCTGCAGACCAGAAGGACGGGGAGCAAAGCGGCGGAACACGCGGGCAGCAGACAGCCCAGACGTGCATCTGGGCTGTCTGCTGCCCGCATGTTCCGCCGCTTTGCTCCCCGTCCTTCTGGTCTGCAGACCAGGGGGACGGGGAGCAAAGCAGAGCAAAGCGGCGGAGCACGCGGGCAGCGGACAGCCCAGACGCGTCTGGGCTGTCCGCTGCCCGCGTGATCCGCCACTTTGCTTCCCCACTCTGGTCTGCTGGAGACCAGGGAGAGGGCCCCGGAGACCAGGGAGCGGATCCATACATATATAACAGAGAGCTGAATATGCAGCCTGCAACAGTACATTGTTTTTCCAGGACAGTGGTTTGCAACCAATTAATTCCAATCATTTACCTTGAAAGAACTACATGTCCTCTGACATATATGATGCCAAAGAAAATTCATAGGATGTCCCCTATGTAAAATACAACAGATCATATTCCTTGGCAAATAATAAGGATATGGGTGGCCACTGAAAAAGCAATTTTCTTTTCTAGAACTGCTCATGAAGCAGAGCATGCTTCAGCTAGCAATGTGAAGAACTAATCGACTATCCGATAAGCAAATACTTATCGGACAGTCAAGAAGCTTGTTGACTAGTTCCTCCTGACCTCCCTTTGCTGCCTTTGCTGTCAGAAAGAGGCAGTAAGGGGGGAGGGAAAGGAGGAGATACTTCAAAGCAGAAGCACTGCGTGGAGCAGACCCTGGGTTTCATACGGTGCTCCCGCTTTGAAACAGTGCCGCAGGAGCCCAGCGTCAGGCTTCTCCTGACATTTCAATGCAGCAGTGCCATGTGGAACCCAGAGTCAGCTGGGGACTCCCCCGCTGACCCCAAGCTCCATGTGGTGCTGCCTTTTCGAAACACCGAGGGGAGCCCAGCGTCAGACTCCGTGCAGTGCTGTCGCTTTGAAACACTGTGGGAGCCCAGGGTCAAGCTCCTAGCAGCATTTCAAAGTGGCAGAGCTGTATGGAGCCCAGGATGAGCTGGGGATTCTCCAGCTGATCCCAGGCTCCACTTGGCGCTGCCGCTTTGAAATGCCACTAGGAGCCTGATATCAGGCTCCTGTGACAGTGTTTCAAAGCGGCAGTGCCACACAGAGCCCGGGGTCAGCTGGGAGTTCCCAGCTGATCCCAGGCTCCAGACAGCACTACCACTTTGAAACGCTGTGGGGAGCCTAACTCTGGGCTCCTGCTGCGTTTCAAACCAGCAGCACCACACAGAGCATAGAGTCAGCGGGGAAGCCCTCACCTGACCCCAGACGCCATGTGGTGCTTTAACCTTTCAAGTGCAGCAACAGCTCCAGGGCTGTTTCTACACTTCAAAGGCGGAAATGACCTATCAACCAGTCGAATAATCGATGCAAAATGCATTGACTATTCAATTAATCAATTACCTACAATTTAACATCCTTTGCTTCAGCTAAACTTCAGCTAAACTTTGCTTCAGCTAAACTTTTATTCTGCCCAACATATATTCGTTGATGCAGGCAGGTGTCTGCTATAAAATTTTAAGAAATGGCCAGCCAACCGATCATACCCACACGGTTTTAATTTTTAGGTATAGCATGCAGTATGTCCCACTGCATTCTCTATCTGTACCCGAGAGTATTAGGATCAGCTGCAGCACGCCCATGTAGTTTGAGAATTCACTTATGAGGCTTCTATTTCTGTGTCAAATGCTCATCAATTTGATGTACCAAACTCAGGCTGTAAAAATGGTTTGGGAGTATAATTTTTGCATTATCTACAAAATACCCAGCAATGTCTCTTGCTGAAATCAGATTTCAAATGTGTCATTGATGAACATAAGAATGGCTGTACTGGGTCAGACCAAAGGTCCATCTAGCCCAGTAGCCTGTCTACATCTTTTTTTGATTACCTGAAGGGAGAATAGAAAACCTTGCCACTGAAGCCTGAAGAGACAAAATTCTCCTGTACATCTTTAAAGGAAGACTAGTCATAAGGGACTATTTCTCTTAAAACACTTTGAACGTTTATTAATTTTAGTGTTTTAACTATTCTGCTATGCCAGTTAATAGACTACGCTTAAGTTTTTGCGTTTACTGCTTTGGATCAGATTCTATATTCTTTTCAAGCTAGCTCCTTACCCAGCCTAACCGTTCACCCCAATCAACAGCTATGCTTCCATTAGTAATATGAAGAGTAATAATGCACTTGTGGCACATTTCATGTGAGAATTTAATTATAAATACCCAAACCTCTCAGCACCTCAGTTAGATAATAATACTTCACTATGTAGATAAAATTGTACATAACTATGCAGTCAACGATTTTTTCAACTCAGCTATATCAACATGTCTTACAAAAAGCTAAAGCTTAGTAAGAATAAGGCACAACAAAACCATATTTTTCCTACTCTAACTAGGATTATTATTTTCTACATTATGTTATGTATAGGGTTGTAGGTATGTGGTTTTGAACCGGACAGTCCAGTATTTGAGCTTTCTGTTCAGGAAACAAATTGAGAAAATATAAATAAGATGTAATGTAGATTGTCATGCAATGTCAAGTGTGTCCGGTATTTCTGTTGAAAACATCTGGCAACCCTAGTTATTTACAGCTATGATAAATAGTATATTATATAGTTATGTATGCCTATTTCAGATCTGTGAGATGGTCACAGTAATTGATCAATCTTGTATAACTATTTTCTATAACTGCTTTAGTCTACTTAGACAATTTCTCACAGCTTTTAATTTTAATTTGCTTTTTTTGATTTTTGGGTTTTTTTCCTTTTCTGTTGACAGTACTGCTTGCCAGAATAATCCTCAGAAGCTCTACCTGGAATGTATGTGAAAATTAAACTCTAATTAAAAAAAAAAGTTTGAATTTCAACTGCTTGGTTGGGTTGAAAGGATCAATGAAAGTTATATGCATCTATCAGCAAGGTTTGGTTTACACCTCTGAAAATTTTACTCACAAATGAAAAGAATACATTAGTCTCTACCCATTCTCAACAAATCATTTGTTCCTATCAGGAACCCATCAAATAATCTTGTTACAATTTTATATGAACAAATCTCTGCTCAGGAATAGCAGACAGATTGAAAGTTAAGGTAAAAAACATTATACAAGAATTAAGAATCTTGCTTTCTACCAACTCATGTTATGCCTGGCTCTAAACAGTGCTATCAGTACCTCACTGACAACAGCTGGAATTTCTGTCATACATCATGTAACATTTAGTGATTAAGAATTCACCAAAGTCAGTTTATAAAGCAAAATGTTAACCTTTTGGACAACATTACCAGTTTTAGTTGTTCTTTTCTCCTTTTGCCAAAAGTTGAACTTGAAGACCCAGGTTCTGATTCTTGACCTCCTGTTTTAACATCTTCCTCATCCTCTTCCTCTTCATCATCTTCATCAAAGCACCATTCAGGCAGCTCAGGAGGTGGTGGTGCATCATCTACATCTCCATATCGACGGAAGAGCTCTTTCAAATAGTCACTTTTGTAGATACCTGGTGGTCTGGCTTGAGCAAAAGTAGCCACTGCTGCTTCAATACTGGCAAAAAGAAATTGAGAATGAATTATTTCTGGATGTTAACAAGATAGATCTAACAAATTAATAATGTTCTTTGTGACTGTCAGTTTCCCCTAAAAATTCAAAAAAAAAAATCACTCCATTATCAAGAATTCAGAAACCCTTGAGATGCTTACAGAAGAAAAGCTTACTAACCTTGAACAGTAACTGGAGTTCTTTAAGATGTGTGTCCCTCTGGGTGATCCATTTCAGGATGTGTGAGTGAACACTCAC
The DNA here is from genome assembly GCF_052426305.1 of Pelodiscus sinensis. Taxonomy (NCBI): domain Eukaryota; kingdom Metazoa; phylum Chordata; order Testudines; family Trionychidae; genus Pelodiscus; species Pelodiscus sinensis. Next base: position 65,785,054 of record NC_143054.1, read on the forward strand.
TTTTGATTCGATATTTTCAAACAGCAGCATCTGCTGGCCTGCATCTCCATCCAGATTTCCCTCTAAGCTGCCAGGAGCACAGCTTCACAGGTGATTAAATCAGCCCCGCCCAATCAGCTCCCTGCATGAAGCCCTTAGCCTCTGACTGTGAAGCTGTGCTGTGTCACAGCTTAGAGGGAACACTATCTGCATTCTAGATATCTTTGTTTTCTGGTAGAGTAGTATTGAGAAGGGAAGGCGGGTGTGGACCCTCCATTGCTCCAGTCCCTTCTCAACTATGAAATCTTGTTAGAAAATTGGAAAGCAGAGTAGAAAAAGAATGGCAGTGAAGCATAATCTCTCCTACTGTTGCTTTCCTTGAGGAGATTCTTGAGTAGTACCTCAATTATGGAGAAGAGTTAGATTAATTACAGACCTTAGACTAGTATCACCAAAAGCCACGTCAACTCTGAAAGCAGCCATGAGTACAGAGAAAGTACTTAGAAAGTGTGCGCTCCAAAGGTCAAGTGCTGACCTGCAGACATCTGAGATAGGTATGTTTTCCAGAAGCACCAGAGGCAGATTGAACCCTGTTGTAATGAGCCATCATAGGAAGGAGACAAACTCCTGAGGCTTAACAACAGATTATGGTGCATCCTGCAACCCATCTAAACAGCCTTCAGGTGGAGATCAGATGTCTTTTTCTTAGGTCTCATTTCTTCGCCGAAAGAGCAAAGGCCTGGGGTAAAAGGACAGTAGGTGAATCTCCTGATTTATGTGGAACTCTGAAGAAACACTGCAGTGGAAGTGCAGGCATGGACGTAGTGTGACCTTCTCATGATTATACTCTGTATACAGTTGGTCAACCCTCAGGATGCTCCTAGCTCCCCTACCTTCCTAGCTGAAATAATGGCTACGAAGAAGAAGGTCCTGAGGAACCAATGAAAGAGGGAATAAGCCCCCATAAAGTCAAATGGAGGCTTCTTCAATACATTATGACTAAATAAGTAGGTTCTTTCACAGGAGGAAAAAGGTTGATAGCCCTCTTAATAAACCTCATAGTGGTTGAATTCATAAAGACTGAAAATCTCTCAATAGGGCCATGAATCTTAATTGAGCTGAGCAATAATCAAATGGTCTTCAGATTTAGCAGGCAACTGAGAATGTGTCAGACAAGACTTGGGAGGAGATATACATTGACAGATGCACCAGATGAAAACATTTCCCTATCTGTAGGTAGGTTTTCCACTTTGAGAAGTACCTCCAGAGAGCGATCATCTTCTATAACAATGAACTATCTTGTAGCCATGCCTTCAGGGGAAACCTCAATAAGCTGGGGTGGGTTATGGTGAGGAAATGCGCAATCAGGCAGAGATGGAGAAGCAGTTGCTCAGACATGCAAACTCAGAAAGCCATGTCTCCCTCAGCTCCAGCAGTGCCACGAGAATGGCTAATTTACTCTGTTTCAATCTGTGCAAGACTAAGCAAATGGTATAGTGGAATAAATGTATACCAATACACAGGGCCAAGGATAACTAGGATAACCCATTGAGTTGCAGCAGTGCCCTGACCGCAAACAAAACTGTCTACAATTCATGCTGGATAGTGTCACTAAAATCTGTCTCTGGATAACCCCCAGTAGGACAAATCTATATTATTTTCAGGCTGAAATACCTGATAAGGGAGTCTGTCACTATGATCTGCAGTCCTCGATGACAAACCACAGAGAATGAGGCACCAGTTCCATAATTTTACTGACTCAGCATGTTAGGATTTAGCTCATACTCCCCCTTCCCAATTGATAATATACATATTTTTTCTGTTATCCATCAGATAGCCCCAATGTTGGAAAACAAGTGTTAGCAAATTTAAACTACTTTGGGGTCTATTGTCTCCTATGAGTCCAATTGATTTAAGCTGTGAAGTGCTGAAAATGCACACCCAGCCTACCAGGATGGTGTCTATGGCTATGATTCCTGTGGGAGGAGGCTACGAAAATGGAACACCCACATATGCCTTTTGTGGATCTTTCTGCTAATTTAGGTATAGATTTTGATTGAGGTATAGACTTCAACTTGGTCTGTTATTGTTGGAGGTATAAGCTCTTCTTGTCCAGACTCAAAAACCTCAGGACTGTAGTCTTCCTAAAGGAAGTCACACACATACCAGCATCCATGTGGCCCCAGAGTTGCAGGCAAGCCCTTGCTGTGATTTGTGAGTTCTGTTGTATTGCTGAAATGAATCTGGACACTGTGGAAAACCTGTTATAGAGGAGTATGTTCTGGAAGCGGTAGAGTGCAGAACAGTCCTACTAAATGCTACATGATGTGCAGGTGTGAGTACAGACTTTTCTGAACCAGGGATGTTAAATTTTGATTAATCAATTAATTGAGTAGTTAATGGAATTTCCATTGACTACTTGATTAGTCAATAAAGGGTGGGATGGGGCACTCACTATCACCACTGTGCCTCTGCCTTTTAAATGTAGTAAGAGCCATCCATGGCTCTTACTACATTTAAAAGGCAGAAGAGCAACGGGGACTCAAGCAGTCACCACTTGCCTGGAGTTCCATTTCTCCCTTTGAAATGTAGCAAGAGCCCTCATGGGCCACTTGCTACATTTCAAAAGGAGAGGCACAGCAGTCAGACCGGCAGGAGCGGAGACTGCTTCAGTCCCTGCTCATGCCATTTCCCTACTGTGTCTCTACTTCCCCTTCCCTCCTCCCTCCGCAGAGATGGTGCTGGGGGGAAACCAGCTTTTAAGCCAGCTCCCTTCAGTACCAGCTCCTGCTCCCCCTCCCTTTCTTGCCTCTCTCCGAAAGAAGCAGCAAGAGGGTGGGGGGGTGACTAGTCGAGCAACTACCGGATAAGCATATGTTTATCGAGCAATCAACTCATCACTTACATCCCTATTCTGAACTGAGGCAGCAGCACAGGGAGTAGAAAAGAGACAGAACCTTCCTGGTTGCTCTCTGTACCTTGAGAAATGAGTGACCTTTCAGGATCTAATCATCCAGGTATGGATAGATAACTCCCACCATTTGGTGAAAATGGGGTACAATGGCCAAGAAAATTTTGGGAAAGACCCTTGAGAAAGTTGAGAGGACAAAGGATAGAATGCAATACCAGTAGCAGTCCCTGTCAATTACAAAACATAGGAAACATCTGTAGACGGGGTACATGGCTATAAAAAAAATAAGCATCCTGAAGGTCAAGGAAGACAAATTAATCACCCCGATATAGGGAAAGAATTATCACTGCTAGAATTACCATTCTGAATAGTCAAGAGTGGGTGAAGGTGTTTAAAGTTCCAAGGTCCAGCAACAGTGCCCACCTCGCCCCTTCCCACTCATCCACATTTTTTCTTGGGGACCAGGTAGTACCAGGAATGGAACCCTTTCCCAATGAAGACCAGTGGAACAGGCTTTACTGCCATTAATTGGGGTTACAAAAGATTCTGTCTCAAGAAACCCTCATGAGAATGGTCCTCCAAAAGAAATAATGTGGAAAACAGTGAGGGGGTGGCTGGACTTAGTGGACTAGCCTATAAAAGTCACATCCAGAATCCATCTATCCAAAGTGATAGAAGGCAGAAAATGGGCGACACAATCTCCATAAGGGCAGAGAGAGGATTGGTGCAGCGTAAGCTCCAGAGAGGGAGATAGTTCACAGCCTTTGACCATGTCACCATAGTCATTTTGAGGATGTCACTGACTAGGAAAGTCACTGTGGCAGATGGCTGTTTGTTAGTGAATCTGGGTTCCTTCCTGAAAGGTTCAGCCAGTAGTTATTTGCAATCTAATGTGTCTTCTTTGTCACAGGTATACAGATGCCCAGAGATCCTAGTGTTGTCTTGAGAGTCTTTAAAAGAATGAAAAGACCTGTCTGTGGCACTATTGAACAATTTGTGCTCCTCAAAGGAGAGATCCTTACCTGGAGGGCAGGCCAGGGGTCTGCAGCCAAGAAACTCCGTGCACAACTACTGCCACACAGAGATGTAATGTGCAGCTGCACTGGCAGCACTGAGCAAGGTCCTAAGAGAGTTTGGTGATGGCCTGGCTTTCTGTTATGAGTGTTTAAAATTCCCCCCTCTGGTCCTGTGGCATGTGTTTAGTTTAAAACAAAAATCAGAAAACTTAAATAATTTGTAAAATCATGCATTGCCATCAGAGCTTGAGAACTAGCTACTCTGAACTGCAAATCAGCTGGGAAACATCTGAGGCCCAGAAGATCCAGCTATGTCAGCTCCTTGTCAGCTGATGTTGAGCGGGACTCAGTGTTGCCCATTTTCATTCATTAATGGCTTTAACAATCAAAGAGATAAATAAAGAGAGAGAGAGAAAATAAACACTCCGAGCCTCTGAGTGGGGGACAGTATTTTTGTCAGCCCATTTACACATAAGAGGTATGTTAGCTACAAGTTTGCCACACCACATACGCTAGAGCCAAAAGGGCAGCATTAACAGACATCTCAGAATCTGATGAAGTATCAACACCCACGTCCTTCGGAGGACAAGAGGTATCAATGATGAAGTCAGTAGCGGGGGTCAAAGAGGGCCTAGTAACTGCTTTTGTACTGAATGTCAGGATTTTGTTATTTGGGGTGACAGTACTGAAGGACATGTGGACAACAGCTGGAAATTCCTCTTCAAGAGTTTAATGTGGGACAAGCACTGCAACGTAACGGGGAAGAAGACAGAGGGTAGGGTACTTAAGTCAGTACCAAAATGCGAACCATGCATTCTTCTTAGGTAACCACACAAGATGGTACCAACAATTATTTCAGCTTGGCTTTAGATGCACTGAATTTGATGCCAGTACTGGGCTGCTATAGGTTGTTTAACAGATGGACTTGGTACACAGCGTTGTTTTCTTACCCAGTGATGGGGTCTCAGTAAGAGGAAAATGAGCACCCACCAGTAGCCATGTCCTGAAATGAAGTTTCTTGAGACCAAAAAGTTGACTTTCACCTTTTTATACCATTTTGGAGAATGGAATCTCTTCTTTTTTGAGGATTTGTATGGTTCTAAAGCAGTGGTCTCCAACCTTTTTACACCCAAGATGACTTTTTAAAATGACAGACCAAGCCAAGATCTACTGCCTCGACCCTTCCTTGAAGCCCTGCCTTCTCTATTCTCCTCCTCTCCATCACTTGCTATTTCCAATCCTTATACTGCTGCTTTAAAAAAAAAATTATTCTGTAGGAAGAGGTTATTCCAACATTTGGCCTGTCTAGACTGGACCAAATGTCAGAAAAAAAAAAACCCCTTCTTTTGGAAGCCCCCTTATTCCTTGTGGAAAGAGGAATATAGGGCTAACCAAAGAGCCTGTTTGCTCTTCCACTAAAAAAGCGGAAGAACAAAAGCAACCCTGGATGGAGAAGAGTTTTTCTGGGATATCTCCAGAATCCTGAAAAACTCCTGCAGTCTAGCTGGACCCTTGCTGCGTTGAGACAGCATGTATAGGCTCAGCGGTGGGAATGAGGGATTTGGGTGTGGGAAGGGGTGAGAGGTGCAAGCTCTGGGAGGAAATCTGGATGCAAGAGGAGGTGGAGAAGGGGATGCTGGCTCAGGGAGGGGGCTCCAGGCCAGGCAGTGTTGGGATACTAAGCAAGCCACAGGCTTATGGATGTGAGGGTGCAGGAATTTGGGTTGGGCTTTGTGAGGGCTCAGGGCAGGGGGTTCCAGTGTTTGATAAGCTCAGATCTAGGGTCTGGAGAAGGGGAAATGCAGGAGTGGTTGTAGCCAGATGGGGGCTTGGCCCCAATTGGGGGTTTGTTGGCCAGGCTTCAGAAACACAAAAAGTTTCTGCATTGTCTTTATTTATGAGAATGGCAGGGAACCTGCCTTGAGTCAGGGGTCACTGACCCATAGAAAAGTCATTTGGGAGCAGGGGACACAGTACTGGGGAAGGGTGCTAGTGGGTTCTGGGGCAGGGAACAGGGTGCCAGTGGGGGCAGGGGAGAGGGGGCAGGGTGCCAGGACAGGTTTCTGCAGCAGGGAACAGGGTGCTGGGGGGGGGGGGGACAGGTTTCTGCAGAGGGGAGTAGGGGGACAGGTTTCTGCAGTAGGAGACAGGGTGCCAGAGGGAACTGGTTTCTGCAGGTGGGGCAGTGTTCTAGGGGACAAGTTTCTGCAGAGGGAGGGCAGGTTTCTGCAGTGGGGTGGGGTGACAAGGGAGAGAGAACAGGGGGCCAGGAGGGCAGGATACAGGTTTGGGACAGAGTAGAGGGAACAAGATTGGGGGCAGGGAGTTCCCTACACCAGTCACGGAGGGAAGCCTCCGACCCGCGCTCCCTCCGGACTGACCGCAGGGCAGACAGGCTGGAGCGAAGAGAAGCGGCTGCCCGGCCAGCTGGCCATGGCGCTCAGCCAGGGTGCACCAAGCTCCACGTGGGCAGGTGCAGAGGAGAAGCCGCCGATCAGCTGAAGCGCGGGGCAGCCTCTTTCAGCTGAAAGCCACAGTCAGCTGGCTGGGGTGTTTCAGCCCTCCTGACCTCCCAGCTCCCACCATTCCTTGCATCTACTCATCTGTGTTGTTGCTCGGTGAGTAGCTGCTCCTCAAATGAGGAAATGTAATGTAAATGTACTGCGCAGGTGTGCAGTTCAGAGAGGGCTCAAGAGCTACTCTTAGAGCCCCTCAGATCTACTGGTAGATCGTGATCTACTGGTTGGTGACCACGGTTCTAAAGAGTCCCCAGCATCTTTGCTTATCACTGTGACAATGATGGTTGCCTGGGCTCTCTGGGTAATCAAATCTAATACAAGAGGGAGTTATTCAGATTCACTGTTACTCTAGGCATGGGTTCCCAAACTGGGGGGGCATGAAGAAATTCCAGGGAGGGGCATGAGGCAACCCAGCCCCTCTTCTTCCCCCTCCCCCCCGCAAAGTTTTGCTGCTATTTTGGGTTTTTTGGGCCCAGTCAGTTCCTTTTTTTTGTTTGTTTAGTTTTTTGGGTTTTTTTGGTTCACCAAGTTTTGCTGCTATGGGGGGCGGGCGGGCTGGTGTGAAGGTTTCTCAAAAATCAAAAAGGGGGTATGATGCCGAAAAGTTTGGGAACCACTTCTTTAGGCCATAGATTTAGCCCCCATAACCACAAAAAGAAACCGAGATCAGGTAAGTGAAAGATGAGACAAAGGGGAACTCCCTCAGCCAAAAGCACAAAGCTGCGCTAAATAAATGTAAAATATAAAATGAGAACTACTAAGATGATATCTAAGAAATAAAGAACATGGCTAGCTAAGTTCTCTCGCAAGCTAAAGGCAGTTAAGGAATTAAGAGTTGTGACAGATCTACTCCCTCCCCCCAATATACTGTTGCACAGGGGTATGAGAATATCAAGGGCACAGGAGAAGATCCAGAAACACTGCTGACAAAAATCTCTGAACAAGAATGCATGGGTGCAAGGAGGTTTTAAAACAAACGTAAGGAAGTATTTCTTAACACTGTTAACCTGTGAAACTCATTGCCAGCAGTGTTAAAGGACAAAAATATAACTAAGTTCAAAAAAAGAATTGAATAAGTTCATGAAGAATATGAATATACATGGTATTAGCCAAGATAAGGGACAGAACCCATGCTCTAGGTGACCCTAAGCCTTTGATTACCATAAGCCAGCAGCAGATAATGGGATGGATCATTTAATAATTGCCCTGTTTTATTCATTCCCTCTGAAACATCTGATCCTGGCCACTGTCAAAAGATAGAACACTGGGCTAAGGTGGATCATAGGTCTAAATTACCACAGCCATTTCCATGCTCTCATGTGGAGCACTCATTGGGATACCACTTGAAGAATTATTCAATCCATTACTATTTGAAACATAAGAGCATGTGGGTAACTTGCTCCTTGTGCAAGAGCCTGTGTTATTACATAAGAACTTCTTATATACTCTCATGGATAAGTAAGCTTAAAAGGTACTTTTGGGGCCCTTCCAGTGACAACCAGCTCCCTTTTGGGCTGCTAGTTATTAGTGCTCACAGCTGTTACAGAAAAGGAAGAGGAAAAATACACATATTATGGAGGTCAATGGGGAGGAGCCCAGAACAAAGGCAGAATACACTGATGAGTAAAGACAATTAATGTTTATGAATGGCTCTCTTCTTAAAATACTATTTCTGTTCCTCTGGGAAGTGCCCAAGTACTTCAAATCAGCCTTTAGTAGTTCCTCTTTGGAGCCACAATTGAGCCGTCCATTTCTGTACAGAAAAAAGCTTAAATGTGGGCATGTGAAGAAACTGGAGGCTAAGTCCACAAAATAAGAAGTTCCTTATCCTGACAGGCCACAACCATGTTATTCATCTTATTTAATGGAAAGCACTCATACTGTTATGTGCGTGTGGAATAAAAGCCTACATAGAACAGAATAAAGATCACTTGAACAGTGACAGCATTACTTCATTTAAGCCTTTTTGAAAGACTCCTCTGACATCTTGGTATGGGTCAAAGGGAGCGGCTACAGACTGCGGAACGAACAACACTACCTAGCCAGAAATTAATTCCCCAGGCCTGGTCTACACTAGACCAAGACGACTGGCTTAAGGTAAACAAATCCAGCTATGCAAAATGCTCCCATTAGCTTCTCTTACTCCTCACAAAAGGAAGAGTACTACTGGGCACCGATGGGAGCTGCCCTGAATGTTTAATATAGCGGGGCTATACTAGACCTGCCAAATCAAATACCAGGCAATCCATCTCCAGAGCATCGATTTTCTGGTAAGTATAGACATGCCCCTATGAAAAAAGGAAATATGAAGCAAACGTAAAAAGGAGACAATATAAGTTCAGAAGGAAGAAGTTGAGAAGTTTTTCTCTGCTATGTAGTGTAGGAAGTTAGATTGTCTGCGGAGTGTCTGTTCAAGCTGCCAGGAAACAGAACAAACTACAGGTTTCCCAGAATAGGTGGGGGAAAAGCCCTTCCCTAGAGCTAGTAGGTCTAGTTCTACTTTGAGGAAAAATTATTATTTCGAATTGCAAGACTGAATGGTAGTCAGATGCTAACATGATGGGCAAAAGAGAAGAACCTAAGATAGTTAAAGCTAGAGATAAACAGGATATGAAACAGATCTTAAAGCTCATTTTGTTCTTTTCACAAGACAAATTGGAATTATCTTGCTAATTTATCTAAAATGCTTAGCAATCCTTTAATTAATGCCAGAGAGACCCAAACTTAACTTGGGAGAAGGAAGAAAAAGGGAAAAGAGATAGGCCCATGTTCCAAGTGCTTAAAAATTCCAATCATCCTCCAGTAAGTTTGTCCTCGATTGATCATAAGCAGATGATTCTCTTATAAACACATAGTATTTAAAATAGTAACAAAAGCTGATAATACAGCTCAGTTTTCAGGTAGCAAAGACCAACATGGTAAGAAAGGCAGTTTTCACATTCCAGAAATTAAACTGTCTTGGGGAAAAGCGAGAAAAAAGCATCAAATAAATTTTCCAAAGACTAGCTCGAGGGCTCTCAATCTGGATGACCTTTTCTTAAACAAGCTGTAAAACACATCTCAGCATTCACAGTGCATCTGTAACTATCCTACATCATGTGCTTAAGGGGTAAAGATGGACAGATTTTCTATAGGGAAAACCTCATTGTTTCATCGGCAAACAACAGCGCCACTTTACTAGAAATGGGTAATGCAGCAAACATGATTTTTCTTAATATGGTGTGTGTTAACTTTCAGACAATTCTTTTAATGTTGCTGATTATCTGTAGCTTTATTTTATCTGCTACATTTGAGACCGTTGGTCGTGTTACACAAAAATTGACCATTTACCAAAACAAAAAACAAAGCAAAACAAAAAAAATCCAAGGCTTGGTTAATCAAGACTTTTCACACAAAAGAAAGAAAATATTAAATACAGCTGCATAGGAGATACTATTTTTTGAAATAGACAACCCAGAATTTCTATTTTCTTCCAGGGGAAAGGACAAAAACAAAAAAAGACTTACAGTGGTTCTAATATTACATGCTGATGTATAAACCATTTATATCAGTGGTCACTGCTCCTTCGGTTGAGATGATGTCGTCACAGGTGATCCTGACTGGTTTGGTTGGGAGCCTATCAAACACCAGCACTTCAACTGCCACTCCCCCACTGCCATGCTGTTTCTGTCCCCAGTCTTACAGTTGCCCCGGAAGTCACCTGCTTGCTATGCAGGGTGGGAAAGGCTGAAGAGGGGAATGCTGATGTCAGGGTGTCCACAGAGAGGAGGAACATGACAGGGCTAGGAATGGAGGAAGTTTGCTCGCAGCTGATCCTCTGTCTGAACATGCACAGCATATTTAAAGGGATAGTGTTAATCTGTAACTCTCACACAGTATGTGATCATCAGTCTCACACAAATACAATATCACACTCATCTCCCAACACAACACATGCTTGTGGTGTTGTTATTGTTACTTCTTTTACCTCTTTCAAAGTATGTTATTTTAAGTTTTTTATTGGCCTATGAATTTCATAATTTTTTTCTCTCTTATGATTCAATTCTTTGAGTAATGAGTTCTAAAATGCCTATCCTGTCATGACTGGAGTAATAATCTCTGTGGTAATCAGAGCAAATGGGAAGTGTGGGGGCAGTGCCTGTAGACAGGGGCAGCACACGGCGCCCCTGCCCCTTCCCCCTCTTCCCCACTGAAATCACTGCTGGACATACTGACCCCTTTCGGGAGCCAGGGCAGGGGCGAGCCTGTCTTAGCACCACTGCACCACCATACAGTAAGTGGTGCTCAGCCAGAGGCTGCATTCTGAACCCTTGCCCCGGTCCTGAACCCTCACTAGCACCAGTCTTGAGCCCCTTCTATACCCAAACTCCCTCCCAGAGCCTGAACCCTCTCCTGCACCTCAACCTCCAGCCCCGGACTCAGCTCAGAGCCACTCCCACATTCTGAATTCCTCAGCCCAAGACTAGAACCTGCACCACTTTGCACCTCAAACTCCTGTCCCAAACTGGTGAAAATGAGTGAGGATGTGGGAGGAAGGAAGCATGAAATGTGCAGGGCAGGAGGCAGGCCAAAGGTATTTGGGTTTGTGGTAGATCGTGGATTGCACTTAAATTCAAAAAATGATCTTGAGCTTAAAAAGGCTGGAGACCACCAATTTAAATGACATGAAAGTACCCAACCTATCAAGACATAGGACTCACTAGCTCTCTACTAATCAGATGTTAACCTCTATAGCCACTTCCCAGGTTCAGCTGAACTTCTAGATTTCTTGGCCCATCGGTGCTCAAGGAGCCCATGACTATCCATCTCCTCTCACTTCATGTGTCTACCATAACAGGAAAATTTGGTTCCTCAATCAAAGGCAGCCAATTTTGCCCATATCCCAGCCTTTAAGAGAAGATTTATGCTCAGTCATAACAAAAAGGAAGCAATCTGGTCTGGCAACATCTGTGGTCTGGCATAATTTTAGTTAGCAGATGTTCACTTATGGGTGTGGCCAAGTTTCCCCACAGTCCTACAAAGTTTGTTTACAGCTACCAGCCCTGCCTCTCAGTGCTCTGTGCTGTTAATTAGCTCTACTTTACCCCCTAAATGTTTATTATGAGTCTTGCCCAGTAAACAGTAGAAGTGTTGGTGATGCTGCTAGACCATGGGTTCCCAAACTGGGGGGCATGGAGAAATTCCGGGAGGGGGGCACAAGGCAACCTAGTTCCACACACCCCCGTCAATCCCACCCCAAGTTTTGCTGCTATTTTGGGGGGGGGAGCATGAGGGTTTCTCAAAAATCAAAAAGGGGGCATGATGCCAAAAAGCTTGGGAACCATTGTGCTAGACAATACTGACCTCCTGTGCTTCAGCAAATTCTCTGGTTCAGCACCAGTTGGGTTCCAAGATTGCAAGACTAGAGAAGTTTAATCTGTAGTAGAAAGATATTGCCAAGATACTACAGCTTGTCTGTACTTGACACTACAGCAGCATAACTGTGGCACTTCAGTGTAGACACCTCCACGCCATCTGAAGGAGTTCACTTGTCAGTTTAGATAGTCCACATCCCTGAGAGATGGTAACTAGGTACGTGGAAAACCTCTTATATCAATCTAGCACTGTTTACATGTGGCTGAACTATGATACTCATGACTACAACATAGCTGAGTCAATCTAACTTTTTAGTGTAGACCAGACTCTAGAGATACAGGGTTTCTATCAGGGCTAGTAGGACAGAAGAAAATCTTGTATTTAAATAATACCATTGAATAAAAGTCATCCTCTGACATGGCAAGAATTGTAGACTTTTTTATTGCAGTAATGATATTTAAAGTGGATCACCACTATTGCAGGGGCAAGGGTCATTTCTCCCACCCTTATTTCAAAATATGCATCCTAATTCTGGAAAATTCTCAAAAGGTAGGTTACACAAGCAATACAGTTTTTGTTTGAAAAATCCTATAATAAACGCAGTATTTTTGGGATTCCTTTCAGATCTATGCATACATGTCACTTTCCTGCTACTTTGCTTATCTAATGCCATGAACAAAAGATCTACAATAATGCTACATGGTAAAGCAATCAATCAAAAGCAGTATATCAATCTATTTCAGTACTCTGCACAGGGAAGAAAGAAAGCAACCTGTATAAACTCATGAAAACTTAAACACAGCTTGTAGGAATAATTGTTGGTCTCCAGATTTGACAATATACCTGAAAACTTAACTGAAATAGACTGAACTGTCAAGAGAGTTTGACAGGAATAATGTTAATAATGTCACCTGCTCAAAACTATGCCTCTCCAATTACCATCATCTATTGAAAATACAGACAAGTTTAGTGTACTGTGTTAGGTATGCCACCAAAAAAATCAGTATTCAACGGTGAAAAAAATATAATCATTTAAAGATAAAAATCTTAAAACAGGCTGCAAGTACAATCGAACTGCCAATGGAGCAATAACAATTCTGAAAAACATTGGAGAAAACACTACCAATTGTATCCCTTCCTTGTACCCAAAAATTAAATTAAATTTGCAAAATTACCTCCAATCCAACTTCTCAACCAAAAAGGCACAGATAAGAAAACCAGTTCGATTAAACCCATGTGTACAATGAACACCTGGAAAACAAAAACAAAACAAAACTAAATGTATGGAGACAATTTTTCAAATGAGTAACATGCAGCTGTTTTTATTACAAACAATGTCAACAGGTGACATTTTTGGCTCATTCCATTAAATTATCACCATTAAGGAGATACTCTCACTGAAGAAACTCAGAACTTCTATGGGCAGTGTAAAAGCCAAAAAGATATTTAAATTCTATGTGCTAATTCCCACAAATAATTGTCTGAATCTTCAATTTGTCACAATACAAAAGCCCATTAGCACTATTTTTATTAGTGTTGAAATCTGAATAAAACCAGAAAGTACCTGAATGCTTTCTGATCTGCATTATTAGGAGTCATAACAGACCATGTAACCAATGTAGCAATTATTAATTTAGAAAATTAAGTTGGGGTTATATTTATATTGTTCAGAATAAAAATCAAGCCAAAATTAGACTGCTTTAAACTTAATATCCTCTCTCTCTCTCTCTCATTTCAAAATGGTTAATTAGTGCTTATTTAATTTTAATATTGAAAGAAATCCCAAAACAACATTCAATAAAGACAATCAATCATTTAAACTACGTGCCTTTTTAGTTTAAAGAGAAAAAATGTTACAGTTTATTACATTTATTTTTGAGCCTTTATTTTACTGACTATTTCTCAGGGAGGGGGAGAGCATAAAAGCAATTGCTTCTAATTTTCCACTTTTCCTATGTTACCAACTCCATCTAGTGGTAGATAAATAAAAACAAAAGGCCATGTCTTGCTGTTACAATCATTCATTCAAGAAATATCTTGCTCAAAATTATCTTGCACCCCTTTTAATATTAAATTGACAGGGGTCAAACTATTAATTTATATATTAGTATCATGCAAAATTATTATGGTTATTTTTAGAGCTATCAATCAACATGTGTTAATGCCTGCAATTAATGCACTCCAGGATTAATGCGTTAAATTTTGTTAATGCATTAATTGCAGGCGTTAATGCTGCGCTGCCCCTTTGAAGTGCTGCTGTGGTGTTTCAAAAGGGGCAGCACAATGCGGAGCCTGGGATCAGCTGGAGACTCCCCAGCAGACCCCAGGCTCCACTACCCCTTTGAAATGCACAGAGGCAGCGTTTCAAAGGAGCAGCCGCCTCACAGCTGAGTTGGGGATTTCCCCAGAACCCCACAGCATTTCCCCATAGCTGTGCAACATTTCCCCAGAACCCAGGGTCAGCTGGAGAGTCCTCAGCTGACGCCAGGTTCCACTGCCGTGCAGAGCCCAGAATCAGCTGGGCAGTCTCCAGCTGACCCCCGTCTCTCCGGCAGCTGCCCCTTTGAAACACCAGAGATGGTGTTTTAAAGGAGCAGCCATGGAGCCCGGCGTCAGGTAGGAACTCCCAGCTGATCCTGTGGTGGCAGTGGAATCCAGGGTCAGCTGAGCACTGCAGCTGATCCTGGTCTCCGTGTTGCGCTGCCCCTTTGATGCGCCACTAAAGCAGAAAAATATCATCTGAGTTAATAGCATTTACATCAATTTCTGTATTTATCAATCATATTCAAAGAAGTTAAAAGCTCAGTAGAGATTCTCTCTTGGGTCTATGTGATCAGATTATGAGCAATTGTTTTGATTTTCTTCTATCAACGTAAACAAAGTGAATGGTAAATTCCAGAATATGGGATTAAAAAATATGCAGTTTTGTCCTCCCTCCTCCACACCAAAAGCAAAATTGTTACCAATGGTCAAAAATGGGAATAACTTGAGCCCCCTTCTTGCAGACATGTATCAAGCCAGGTCAGGCACCTTTCTTCCTCAACCTGATTAAAAGATATATTTTCTTCATATACAGGAAATTAAGATTATTAAGAATGTGTTCTCTGAAAAAACAAACGTCTCAATAATTAACAGCTAGCCTGGCTTGTTTGTATTTCTTCCTATTTGTTTAACTAAGCCTGGTTTATCTCAAAACTTGCTTCATAGTACAACGAATTTCAGTTCCTGTAAACACATTTTTTTCTCTCCATTGCCTTCTACTAAGGCACAGTCTTTTTCCTCACTGTTAGTAGGACTTGCAATCAAGTTTCCAATCAGTTTTTATCTAGTTTAGGTAGGAAGTCTCACAAAGAGTGCCATTCAAACTGGCCACTTTGTATTCCTGGCCTACTGATGATGAAAGTTAAACTTTCTTAACTTGCACTCAGTTTGTAGCAATGGGACATGCAATGACTATTAGTATCAAAAAGTCAAAGGTCTAGCGATTTTTATGCATATGGCAATAAAAGAAGCATGTTGGCAATGCAAACAAAGAATGAGAATTTGATGTCATGCATCTTTCCCAGTCATCACCATTTCTGTCATTTTCTACGTACATACAACCTCCAGTTTCCCCAATTAGTCTGGTGTTTCCTTAGAGCAGTGTTTCCCAAATGGTGGTCAGCGGAACCCTGAGGTTCCATGAAGTGGAACTCGGCGTTCTGTGAAAAAATTCTGCTCCCCCGACCCCTGAAGAACCCATAGGCAGCTCCCACTGGGGCTCTGCCGGCGAGGACGGGCTTCGGCCGCTCCACCACCCACTGCAGCTACCCCAACCTGCACATGGCACAGCCCCTCCTCACCCTGCAGGACTGCCCTGTCCCGGTGCTTTGCAGTCACCTCCTCCTTGTGTGCAGGCGGCAGGTTTTACAGTTGCGGCAGCTGCTGCTGGGAGAGGGAGGAGGAGGGGTGGCCAGAGCTGAGGAGCCGCTCTTGGATCTGGGCGTTTTTAAACTGCTGCCTGCAGGGAACCCGGCTCAGGCTCTGTTGCCCCCCCTCCACCTGGGGCACGCTCGGGCTCTGCTGCCTTCCCCTCCCCGCCCCCGGGCACGCTTGGGCTCTACTGGCCCCCTACTGGCAGGGAAGGTCTAGGTTTCTACACCCCGCTCCCCGCCCTGCCAGCGGGAAGCCTGATCTGATGCTGCAGCTATGCTAGGTTCCCCGCTGCATGAGTGGGGGAGGAAAGGGGGACTGAGCTCCCTCCCTTCTCCTCCAGGAACAAGAGCATGCTGCCTGGAGGTTTTCCCTCTTGCAGCAGGGTGCCAAGCCAGGTAAGCATCCCCCCCCCCTTCATGCCCAGACCCCACATGCATATCCTCCTCATTCCCTCCACCCCACCAGGAGCCCACATTCCCAGCTTGCTCTGACACCCTGCCCCAAATCCCCTCTTGTACCCTCCGTCCTGGACAGGCACCCTGCCCCAAGACCCCTTTTGTATTCTCCCTCCTGGCCAGGCACCCTGCCCCAAGACCCTCATGTACCCTGCCTCCTGGCCTGACACCCTGCTCCAAGACCCCCTCCTGTATCCTCCCTCCTGGCCAGGATATTGCAGATCATTTTTGTGATTTATACACGAACATCATGAAGTATTTTCCAACCATAAATGACAATAACTGGATTTGAAATCCATTAAGTATAACAGGAAAGCCAGTCAGTTTTTCTATGCAAGATTATGAAAAATCACTTCAGATGGCCAATTAATACAAAAATTTAAAGAAATTTCGCTGATTACGTTTTGGGGAGGCTTATGTCAAGAATATTCAGCTTTATCAAGATGTGCAATTCGTCAGTTGTTAACCTTCACCAGCACATACTTGTGTGAAACTGGGTTCTCAAATAATGCAGAAACAAAAACAAAATACAGAAATCGACTGAATGTAGCGCCAGATATGCAAATCCAACTTTTTAGTATTAAACAAAATAAAAAGAATTTGCCAAGAAGAAAAACCACTCTTCACATTTAAAACTGCCAATATAATTCATATTAGTTTTTGAGCTTTTTTTTTGTACAAATTAAATGTGATTTTTGTTTTTAAATATGTGCAATTATACTAAATGTTGATCTCATGACCTTATTTAGCATTTGTTCATTATTATTATCCTTACTTATTTGTGGTCTACTTTTTCAGCTCCATATACCAGCCTGTCTTCCGGGGTGGGGGAAGTGCGGTGTGTCGTGAAGCTCAAGTCCGGAGGCTTTTTTTTTTTTTCTTTCCCCCTCCTTCCCCCCGACATATTTTCCTTAGGGGTTCCTCAAAATTCTTCAAGTTTAAAAGGGTTCCGTGGCCAAATAAAATTGGGAAACACTGCCTTAGAGGGACTTCATTCCCAGGCTTCAAGGTACTTACATAGCTGATGGGAGAACATTATGAATTCTCAAAATTAGATTTTTATGACTAAAAACTAAACCAACATTTACTTTAAAATTAACACTAAAAAGAAGGAAAAACAATTTTAAGAATGGAACTGAGTAAAATATGAGTGTGTTAGGAAAAGTTTCTGATCAGCAACAAACATTTGAATCATGTAATGACCAGCAAAGTATGTTTGCAGTATGAAATTGTCTTCCTGGGGAAACAGTACTGGTCCACTGCTCAAGTAAAGCAAACTAAATGCAAGAATCTAGTGTAGACTAGCGTTCCCGCTAACATTTTCTGTCCTTGGACGAGCTGAATGTTCTTTTGTGCAACACCATTATTGAGGTAGTATGTGGATGTGCACCACCAATACAAACAAAACACACATACATATATTTTAGCAGTCCGTATGAATGAAAGAATATATTAAAACAAGACATCTGTGTCTAGATGCTGTGAGGTACCCTTAGTGACTACAAAAGTGCTGGTAGGGAAATAGCATTCTTCCACTCAAGGAAGAGTATAAGCCACAGAACAAATTAACACATGGCTTTCAGATTTCAAAGAGCTTGCAAATAAGATTTCACCCTACAAAGCTAGCGTCACATCTAGTACTTGCTGCTTCTGACTCATAAGAGCCAGAACTTTACCTCTCGGGGGTAGGAAACTCTGGCTTCCCCCCTCCCCCCCCTCCCAGCCACCAGGGAGGGCCGGGCTATGGCTGCAGCTGCACCAGCCCCAGCCCTTTCTCTCCCCACCCCTTCTGGATGCGCCAGCCCTGGCCCTCCCCCCACGAGCGCACCAGCCCAGGCCCTTTCCCTTCCCCTATCCCACCATCCCAGACAACCCTTTCCCTTCCATTCCAGCCGCACCCACCCAGGCCCTTCCCCGCTGCCTAATTTTAAACCCCCCCCACAACCCAGCTAAGGCAGCCCCAGGCCCAGCTCTGCCACTGGGAGGTGCTGAGCTTGGGCAGAGCTAAGGCTGTAGTAGGCCGGGCTATCATCCCAGATGCCGGGACAAGCTGAGGCAGCACCAGGCCCAGCTCGCACCCCAGCTGCTGGGTGGGGGGGCCAAGACCATGCCAGGGTGGAGGCCACTACAGCCCGTCTCTTTCCACCTCCCCCTCCACTGCCAGGGAGTGCTGGGCTGAGGCCAAGGCAGCTATGGTCCTCCCCCAGCAGCTGGGAACAGGAGGAGAGGGCCAGGGCCACAAGCAGCCCTAACTCTCCACATGAGCCCTTAAGAAGGCCAAGCTGGGAGTGGGTGGAGCTTAGCTACTATGGACACAGAGTGTTGTGATAACATCACTCTGTCCTCCCACAGGAAAAAAATTTATACATAGAGACAATTTACCATGTATTAATTAGTAAAACAGGATTTTAAAAACCATTAAGTTCAGAGTTTTAGATATCTGCAACACTCCAAAAAAATTGTTAAAAGAATCTTGTTCTTCATCATTTTAAGTCATTAAACACCCATATAAACTTTGCTTGAAATGTAATCATGCAAATGTCCTCCGAACACACCCATACCCCTATGCAGCCTGTTCTCCCCTCTCCCCCTCCCGCCAACCCTGACAGAGAAGACCACACAGCGAGTCAGGATGCCCCAAACAAACTGTCCCCTATCTCCACCTCACTGCACAGATGCCAGCACCCACCCACCCACCCCATCCTTCCCCCACCTACCCCATGCAGTCAGCCCCTTACCTCTCCAGTCCCAGATCAGGAGGATTGAAGAGACTGCTGGGTTTCTGCCTCCGTCTCTCTCCTTGGGCAGATGGAACTCTAAAAAGTCCCCTCTACTCTGACTTCCCCCCCAAGCCAGGTTAATTAATTACTCACTCTCTCTCCCCAGCCACTTATGCCCTGCTTATATCACCTTCTTATCTTGTCGCCTTTTCTGCTCTGGGAGCTCTTCAGTTCAGCATGCAACAGCTCCATTTAGCTGCTGCTTACAGACGCCTCGCCCCCCACCATCAGCTAAGCTCCCTGCCTGCGCCGGAGCTTTGAACCTCGAGCATGGCTCAGAAAATAGCTGCGCAGTCATGTAGCCCCCAGCTTAGAGGGAACTTAGGTATAGACTATCCCTAAAATAAATTTATCTAACCTGCTCTTCAAAATATCCAATGATGGAGATTCCACAACTTCCCTCTGCAATTTATTCCAATGATTAGCCACTCTGGCAGGAAGTTTTTCCTAATATCCAAGCTAAACTTCCATTTCTGCAATTTAAGCTTTTTGCTACTTGTCCTATCATCAGAGGTTAAGGAGAATAGTTTATCTCCCTCCTTCATATAACAATCTTTTAGATACTTGAAAGCTATTGTGTTCTCTCTCAGTCTTCTCTTTCCCAAACTAAACAAACCCAGTCCTTCAGTCTTCCCTCATAGGTCATGCTTTCTAGACCTTTAACCAATTTTGTTGCTCTTCTCTTAATTTTTTCCAGTTTTCCCACATCTTTCCTGAACGGTGGCACTTAGAACCAGACACAATTATGCTGTTGAGGTCTTATTGCTGAGTAGAACAAAAGAATTACTTCTCATGTCTTGCTTACAGCACTCCTGCTAATACATCCAAGAGTAATGTTTGTTTTTAAACAAAGCAACTTGTTTAAAACTATGAGTTGCTTTTTATCAACTCATATTTAGTTTGTGATCCATTATAAACTCTAAATCCCTTTCCACAGAACTCCTTTCTTGGTAGTCATTTCCCATTTTGTATGTTTGCAACTGATTGTTCCCAACTGATTGTGCATTTCTCTTTATTGATTTTCATTCTATTTACTACAGACCACTTCTCAAGTTTGTCCCGACCATTTTGAATTATAATCCTATCCTCTAAAACATAGGTTCCCAAATTGGGGGGGGGGGCACGAAGTGACCCAGCCCCCTTCCTCTCCCCCCCAGAAAGAGCCCAGGCTGGCATTACCTCACCCAAAGTTCATCTTTAACTGTTTGTTTTGCTTGGTGGCTTCCCCAGGTCTGTCTCCCTCTCTCCTCCCAGGGCTACAGACATGCCCCAGAGCCACTCTGAAAAGGTGCTAATTTCCCCGGACAATAGGGGCCACAGGGAGCTTGGCTCCTTGAATAATCATTGAATAAAGGCTGGAATGGGAGCAGAATTGCAAACAGCTACTAGCTCAGTCAGGAAGCAGCCCAGGAAACAAGCCGCACACATTCTTTCTGAGACCCCGGAGCTGGTTGCGGGACCCTCAAGTACCAGCTTAGCTGTCCTCTCCCCTCGCTCAGACCCCCATGAGTATCCTGCCTCCCCTGCCCCCCTGTCCAGACCCCAAACCCCCACGAGTACCCTGCCCAAACCCCCACCCAGACCCCCACGAATACCAGGCCCCCTCTGCTCAAACTCCCATGAGTACATTGCCCAGGGCCCCACCTGCCTTCTTTCCCCTGCTCAGGGCCCCACCAGGACCCTGCTCCTGTCCCCTACCTCCTGGCTAGACACCCACCCTCAGCTTGCTTCTGTAGCCTATTTTCCACCCTGATTCTGCACCGCATCCCTATCTCACTGACTGGCAGCCCTGCCCTGCACACTGGATCCCTCATTTTTTGCCCCACCTCAGTGTAGAGGGGCCCACAAATTCCACTAACACACAAACCCCAGAAGAATGAATCTGGTCTGAGGCCTTGAACCTCAGTCCTACCTCCTCTCCCCTCATGGGGCTGAGGTGCAAGGGGAGGGAGGTGTCTCAGTTGTGGCCACATCAGTGGCGTTTGGGGTTTTTTTTGCATCTCACTTGTGTGTTCCCTGACTGATTTTTCTGGAGGTCAGTGACCCCTGACCCAAAACAGTTTCCCCGCTCTTCCCATATATAAAGATAATGCTGAAACATTTGTGCTGGAAATATATTTAAAAATGAAGCCTGGCCCACAAGGCCCCAGTCGGATCCAAGCCCCCATCTGGCCACAGCATTATAACACCCCTGCATTCTCACTCTCACTCACACACCCTGAGCCTAGCATATACTGGAACCTTCTGTCCTGAGCATCTCACATCCCCAGTCTTCTGCCACAACACTACTGCACAATCCACATGATGCAAATCTGTGTCCTGAGCCCATCATACTTCCAACCCCCCTGCCCTGAGCTCCTCATACACCCCAATATGAACTCCTGCACCCTCACATCCACAAGCCTGTGGTTTGTTCAGCACCCCAACACTCCACTTGACCCCATCACTCTCCAGACTGGAGCCCCCTCCCTGAGCCAGAAGCCTCTTCTCCACCTCTTCCTGCACCCAAATTCCCTCCCAGAGCTTGCACCTTTCACCCCTTCCTACACCCAAATCCCTCATTACCACCCCAGAGCCCACACCTCCTGTCTCAACCCAGTGAGAGTGAGTAAGGGCTGGGGACAGCAAATGATGGAGACGAGGGAAACAGAGAGAGCGGGGCCTCTAGAAAGGGGTGGGATATTGGGGCTTGCCCTGACATTTAAAAAGTGATCTTGGGTGTAAAATGATTGGAGACACGACCACAGTACAAAAGTTTTAATTTTCAAATTTCATACCATGAAATGCAAATATATATTGCCTTTCGACGTGTAGGGGTACTGGTTCAGGGAGGTCAAAGAACGATATAGAAGGCAATGGAACTTTTTCAAACTTTCTAACATGCTTGCAGGAGTGTTTGGGACTGTTCTATCATGGGAGTAGGAAGCCAGTCTTGCGTGGTTACTGAAGATGGAGTATATATAAGGCAGTACGAATCCATACATAACAGTAGTTGTAGTAAATAAACATTTGCAATAACTTATCAAAGTAACTTGCGTCCATTAAGTTTATTCTAATCAGGAAAATTATTTGTATAGATTTTTTTTAATTTAATATAGTATGGTTGCGATTAAGAAAAGGAAGTACGATGAAGACTACATTAAGTATGGCTTCACTGTCATGGAAAAAAATGGGACTGATCATCCTCAATGCGTAGTATGCCACAAAGTTCTTAGCAATGATGCCTTGAGACTTAGTCATCTTGAGCGACACTTGACACAGAACCACTGTGCTTTGACAGAGAAACCAAAAGAGTTTTTTGCTGCTAAACTTCAAAATTTGAAATGCATGAACCTGGATACTACTGGAGTTTTTCATCAAGTGTTGGCCAAAGCGGTAGAAGCATCTTATGAACTGTCGTTGCTCATTGCTAAAGCCAAGAAAGCGCACCTAACCAGAAAAACTCTTGTGAAGCCTTGCTTGTTGAAAGCAGCTGATATTGTGCTTGGTGTTGAAAGCAAGAAAAAACTATCAGAAATTTCGCTTTCTGACAATTCCGTGAAACGTCACATCAATGAGCTGGCGAAAGATATTAAACTTCAAGTTGTGGAGGCAGTGTTGGTTTCTCCCTTTTTCTCAATTCAGTGTGACGATACCACTGATGTACACAATGCTGTCAGTTGCTTGTCTACATTCGATTCATTAACAATGGAAATGTGAAAGAAGAACTGCTTTTTTCAAAGGAATTGAAGACCACATCAAAGGCTTCTGATATTATGAAAATGATTTCTGACTTTTTTAAAGAAAATAGACTTCCATGGGGAAAACTGGTTGGTGTATGCACACACAGTGCTCTAGCAATGCTTGGCTCTCCTTCTGGATTTGTGACGTTGGTGAAAGAAAAAGATCCAGCCGTAACCACAACTCGCTGTATCATACACAGACTGCTAAAACGCTGCTAAAACGCTTCCAGATGACCTACGTGACTCAGTGAATTTGGCCATCAAAGTTGTCAATTTTGTGAAGATCAGTGCTTTAAATAAGAGACTTTTTGATGCTCTTTGCACAGATCTGGGAGCAGATCATAAAACTTTTGTTTCACACGGAGGTATGAAGGCTGTCCAAAGGTAACACGCTTTCGAGATTATTCGAACTGAAAGACGAAGTAGAAATTCTCCTCAAGCAACAGAAGAACGGAGAATTATATAATGCATTTACAGACCAAACATTTCAACTTTCACTGGCATACCCCATGGACATTTTTTAATCTTTGAACCACCTCAATTTGAAGCTGCAAGGAAACAACGCTGCAAACATAGTGCACTATGATGCCATCAAAGCATTTATGGAAAAAGTCCAGCTTTGGAAATGTCGAACACAAGCTCAGATGCCTAACTTCTCGTCTTTCAACATTTTCATCACTCGCTGAAAATGAAGGTTTTCAAGAAGTTTGTAAAGAGGATGTGAAGAACAAAATTGTGTTTCATCTGGACTGCCTTGCTGACGAATTCATCAGCTATTTTCCAGACAACTTTTCTGTCAACCTCATTTATAAATTAGTACGCAATCCATTCAACGTTGATGTTGATTCATTGCCAGAATGATTGCAAGAACAAGCACTCGAAATAAAATATGATTCAAGTGCAAAAGATAATTTCGAAAACACAAGCTTGAAGGAATTTTGGATAAAATACTTAAAACTTGAAGAAGCGCTACGTATTATTCTTCCATCTTCATCAACATACCTCTGTGAAAAAAGCTTTTGAAGTTTAGTCACATTAAAAACAAAACAAAGAAATAGACTGGATGTCAAAAACGATTTGTATTGCGCTCTTTCATCTTTCAAACCTAGGATTTCTCAACTCGAAGAAAATACAGCATCATCCTTCACATTACATTCGATTTGTTTCTGCTATTTCTTATGTTAAATTACATTTTTATTAAATTTGTCAAGAAAAACGATTTGTGCACATTTTTAATTTTAAATAATTTTTATACCAAATTTTTGGCTGTGTCTAGACTGGCAAGTTTTTCCGCAAAATCATCTGCTTTTGCGGAAAACTTGCCAGATGTCTACACTAGCCGCTTGAATTTCCGCAAAAGCACTGACGATTTCATATAAGATTGTCAGTGCTTTTGCGGAAATACTATGCTGCTCCCATTCGGGCAAAAGTCTTTTTCCGAAAGACTTTTGCGCAAAAGAGCCAGTGTAGACAGCAGAGATTTCTTTTCTGCAAAAAAGCCCCGATAGCGAAAATGGCGATCGGGGCTTTTTTTGCGGAAAAGTGCATCTAGATTGGCCACGGACGCTTTTCCGCAAAAAGTGCTTTTGCAGAAAAACGTCCTGCCAATCTAGATGCTCTTTTCCGAAAATGCTTTTAACGGAAAACTTTTCCATTAAAAGCATTTCCGGAAAATCATGCCAGTGTAGACGTAGCCTTTGTGTTTATTTTAACTTTTAAATTACAATAGAATTTTTTTGTTAAAAGGGGAGTTGGATGATAGTAATGAAGAGATGGGGGGCATAAGGGTTCTCAAAAATCAAAAGGGGGGCATGATGCTGAAAAGTTTGGGAACCACTGCTCTAAAGTATTGCATGATGGATTGAATCATATAAGTATGGAGTTATCTTCTGGTGTGCTGATCATACCACTGGCACCCACCTTCCTGCTCTCTGGGACTCCCCACTGTACTGCTGGGCCACATCCTCTGGTCTCCCATAGCCAAAGCACAGAGTAGGGGTTACCGTCTCCTTGCAGAGCAAGACCAACACTGAACCAGTTCAGCTCCACGGGGGCTAGGGACGTCAACGTGTAGTCGACTATACGATTAACCAATAAGCCTGGGCTTATCAGTTAATCCTGTCAACTACATGCACTCTCTCCCCGCCCCTCCCTCCACCTTTTTGCTGCCTCTGCATCAGAGAGCAGGAGCCGGTGCCCATGAGGAGCTGGCTTTAAGCAAGCTCCATATAAGCACCAGATCTGCTGTCTCCTTCACCCCCACACTGCTGCCTCTGATAGAGGGGCAGCAGTGCAGAGGGTGAGGGGACAGGCTGGAGCCAGTACTCATGGGGAGCCAGCTTTCAAGCCGGCTCCCCACCCATGCCAGCTCCATGGACCTGCCTGCTGTTCCCCCTTGCTGCCTCCTACAGAGGAGGGGCAGACACGAGCCGGTGCTGGGAGGAAAACCGGCTTAAAGGGCAGTTCATCCCATCACCAGACACATGTCCCTCCCTCTGCTACTTCTATCAGAGGCAGCAACACGGGGGAGGAAGGAGGGAAGCCAGGGGAGGCTGCTGTGAAGCAGCCTCCACCCACAGTGGCCTGGGCTCACCACAGACAGAGGCTAGTCTGCTACAGCAACCCCTGTCGATGGGGGATCCAACCTCCCTGTGGACAGAGGCTGCTCTGACCCACCTCAGACAGAGGCTGCCACTGCTGAGCAGCCTCTGTCCACAAGGAACTTGGACACCCACAGACAGGGGCTGCTGCCATTCCACACTGCTGCCTTTGTATCAGAGGCAGCAGCATGGGGTGGCAGGCAGACAGTCTGCAAGGGGAGCTGGTTTTTAAACTGACTCCCCCAGCGGACCAGCTCTCACCTAGAACCCTGCGCTGCTGCTCTGATACAGAAGCAGCAACACAGGATGGAAGGGTGCTCCTGGGACTACTGAATAGCCATGTAACTGCTAAGATTTCAAGCAGTTACACAACTATTCAATTACACAGCATCTAACATCCCTAACAAGGGTTCAGCAATCAGGAAACGAACCCCTAAGAGACCAAACAAATCTGTCTCACTCAGCACAAAAGTTTTACCCATTGAAAGTTCGTAAGTCCACCTACTTCATCAATGAAAAAGATATACAGAGTGGCTGCTCCTCCTCTGGTAACATTTTCACTGGGCTTGGTAACAAACAAAAAAGTGCTTTTATTATGTACCAGCAGAAATACCCAGTGTTGCCCAGGGAAAATATAGTAAAAGGTGTGATGAATGAACTACATCAATGATATTAACATTGCATATTTTATTGGAAATACTTTTCTCATATATTACTTTAAGAAATTACCATAGCCAGTAATGTGCTTACAAAACGTATTTACATTTCACTCATTTCTTGATAACAAAAGGTGTGATGAATGAACTACGGAAATTACGTTAACATAACATTTTATTGGAAATATTTTTTCTTTTAACATAGGGAAAGGCTCTCATAGCTGCAGTTTATGTGACACACTTAACAGAAGAATCCAGCAAATGCCTATGATCAAGCATTTCTAAAAGCTAATTAGTGGCCCAACTGGGGTTCTGGGGGAAATGACTTTGAGATATAACCAATCCAGTTATTGAAGTTAGGAAATCAGTAGTATCCGTGCAAAATTTGGTGTTTCTAGCTCTTACTGTTTGAGATCTTTTGGGACAAACAAACTTTCAGAAATATTTATAAGATAAATAAAAGTAAGATGTAAGTGGCTGCAACTGAAAACAGTCAGATCAAAGTAAGATACTAAATTAAAATTAACAAAAAACGCTTAGCTATTTCTAATCCACTAAAAAACTTGTTACAAGTAAATTCTGATCCACAACAGCTATTCCTATCTCAGGTGAAAAGCTCAAGTCAGAGTTTATCTTTATTTTGACCCAAGTCTACAGTTTTTCAGAGTTCTTCATTGTCAAGTATCCTCTTAGGGTAGGCCAGGTAGTTTCAAAGGCCAACTGAAGACAAAAGACTAATGGTTTCCTGATACTTAAACAGACTTCCCTCCAAGGCAGGAACCATTTGTTTGGCACTCTGCATCCCCAAGAAAAAGTACGAGGTTCAAGATGGATTTCAGTAACAGGTGGCATGGTCACGTCTTTCTAGGGCAGGCCTGGGCAAAATACAGCCCATGGGCCACATATGACCCACCAAGCCACCGGATCTGGCCCACAGAGGCAGAAGGGAGCCCCGGGCAGGCTCCCGTGCTTGCCCCGCATCTTTGCGCACCAAGCAGAAACGCTGCTGCAGGGCTCTGTTTCTGTTTTAAAACTGGAGGGAAGTTTTGGGAGCCACCCCACCCCCAGCACACTCCCATTGGCTGGTTTCTGCTAGAAACCGGCCAATGGGAGCTGCTTGTTAGAACAACAGGCCGCTAAGAATCACCACACCCCCTCTCTTGGGCTCAATTATTCATGAAGCACATGGCCAGGCAGACTGGCTGTCTGGGAAACATTTTAAGTCTGTAGGCAAGCAGGCTCGTTTGGCAGCTAGCAAGTAAGTCTCTTGGCCACAGCCTGCTTCTGGCACCCCAGCCCTTTCCTTCCCCAACAATCTGCCGCCCTCCCCCCCTCAACATACCAAACCCTCTGTCCACCTCTTACACCTATGCCCCCTCCCAGATCTGGCACCCCAATCTCCTACCCCAGATCACAATACCCTCCTAGTCCAGGTCACATCCCAAATCCCTGCAGTCCAGTCCCCAGCCCTAGGTCACAACCGCCTGCTTCATCCCAGCTCCCTCCCAGACTCCAGTCTCCCTCCTGTACCCCAGTCTCTTGCCCTAAGCTCCCTTCTGTCCCAACCTCCATTTGAGACCCCGCATCTCCTCCATTAATATCATGGAAGAGTACAACCCTCAACCACTTTCCAAAATCTTGGAGTGGTCTCCAATCAAAACTTATTGCCCACCACTGTTCCAGGGTAAACCATAATTTGGGTTTACAAGACAATCTAGAACAGGGCTACTCAACTTCAAAGCCCCAGGGGCCACAATGATACTCTCAGCACACGCGAAGGGCTGCAACTTAAGTGTGGTTGCATGTATATGCAAATATATGTAAATAGCTTTTCGCATAATGACCTGATGCTCCCGGCATCTCCTCCCTGGGAGCTAGGAATGCTGACATCCTTTACCCATCTGTTCCAGCCAGTGCGTCCGCTTGCATCTTTCAGTGCTCACCGCATATGGGAGATGCATCGCCATTGTGGAGCGTGTTCCCAGTGGAGGCCATGTTCAAAGGATTCCACCCATGGGCCGTGTGTTGAGCCCTCCGTAACTCCAAATTGCACCACGAGCCACATGTGGCCCATGGACCATGTGTTGAGTAGCCCTGATCTAGACTATTCACAGGTCATTGGTTTGAGTACTGAGTCATTAAGATCCAGAGCCTCAATAATGGCCCTCATAACACATTGAGAACTATAAAAAGATCCATACTTCATATTTCTAACTTCACATACAAGAATGACATACGCACAAAAATAGGATACAGAGATTTTTCAGATTGTAACTTTAAAATTGATATGTTATATGAATGGTTTTGCATAAAGCGTCTTTGAGCTATGCATATTCATATCCATAAATCAATTTTCATAAAGGATACAGGGGCATGACAACTTGCAATTCCTCCTAGATCAGAATTAAGGATGTTAAAATTCGGATAATTGATTAGTCGACCAGTCAATAGGCACTTCCACATTCCTCCTTCCGGTGAGGCTCTTGTACATTTCAAAGGAGGAATGCAGAACTCCATGTACAGCCCAGGGCCAGCAGGAAGTCCCACTGACTCCAGGCTGCACGC
Organism: Pelodiscus sinensis; assembly: GCF_052426305.1. Lineage (NCBI taxonomy): Eukaryota > Metazoa > Chordata > Testudines > Trionychidae > Pelodiscus > Pelodiscus sinensis. Next base: position 65,813,527 of record NC_143054.1, read on the forward strand.
GAGTGCCTGCTTTGAAATGGGCTGTGCATTTCAAAACCATGGAGCCTGAAGTCAGCAGGGGCTACACTGCATGCCACTAGGAGCCCAGGGTCAGCTGAGGATTCCCTAGCTGATCCCGGGCTCCGTGTGGCATTTCCCCAGAACCCAGGGTCAGCTGGGGACTCCCCAACTGACCCTGGGTTCTGAGGAAATGCTACACAGAGCACCTTTGAAACGTGCAGAGGTGGCGTTTTAAAGGGGAAGCCGCTGCACAGCTGATCCATGGACCTAGGACAAGATACCAGACACCCTCTCACGCATACACTAGCCTGACCTAACCTAACCAGACGCCCCGAAGCAACAACAGCAACGGGCGTTTCACAGGTTATTATAGGCTACGCTCATGCATATGCATGAGGGTTTAAGTTTAAAATGATTGGTCTGGTATAGGATTCTTCATTAGCATACTTTATGAACCAATAAGAACAATCAAAACACTTATTATTAATGAGATAACAGACTCTTGCTATGGATATTCATGAAGCAACGGGTTTCACCCATGAATATTCATGTACACTTTCGAATTTGAAATGAAACAGTTACTATAGACAACTAATAAACAAAATCAGATAACAGTTATAAAGCCAATGGTGTCATGACGCAATACATATGGTCACAGACATGCATAGTTATAATAATAATAATATATATAATGGTGCTAATACACAGGTTGCATCTACTCTGATTATACAGAGCATAAATAAGATGTACTTATGCAAGCAATTATACATATTTCAACAATTCTGCTTAACAGCTGTGCAATGCTGCAACTTTGAAGTACCCTCCCCCCCCCCCCCCCCCCGCGCTTTTGCTGCCTGTATTTCATAGAAAGAGAGATCTAGCCGGGGGGGGGGGGACACAAAGACAGCTAGGGCCAGTCCCTGGGGATCCCGGGTCTCAGGAAGCGCGCTGGCTGCTCTTCCCCTTCCCTCCCCCAGGCATACCCCCCACTCTAACCCAATCCCCCTCCCTTTCCCCAGAGTCAGGCACACACACCCCCAACCCAATCCCCCTCCCACCTCCCACTCTAACCCAGTTCTTGGGTCCTAGAGGCGAAGTCATTGCCACTACAGCCATGCGCGTCTCCCTCTAGGCACTGGGGCATGTGCGCTGAGTGGCTGGCTATGAGCATGAGCTGGCTGGGACACCATGCGCACCCCCCCAACCCAATCCTCCTCCCCGCTTTCCCCAGAGCCAGACAACTCCCCTCCCCGCTCTAACTCAATCCCAATCCCCCTCCCCCCCCCCCCAACCTTATGCTCTGGTCCCAGAGCCAGAGCCACTGCTACCACCACGTGCATCTGGAACGCCATGCGCACCCTCTCACCCGAGTCCCCTCCTTTTCCCTTCTCCAGAGCCAAGCATTCCCCCCCCCCCCGCTCTAACCCAATTTCCCTTTCCCCCCCCCCCAACCTTATGCCCAGGTCCCGGAGCCACCGCTGGCGCCACCACCGCACCCGGAGCCCTCGCTGCTGCCTGAGCTCAGCGGCCGGCTGCTAGCACGTGCAGGCTGGGACGCTGTGTGCAACCCGCCTGCATGTGCAGGTATTGACACAGTGTGCCGTGAGCGGAATGGCGCAGGCCGTGAGCATGCATGCGACTCTCAGCAGCCTGGCCGTAAGCCTGAGTAGTTCCAGGTTCCATCCCGGTTCCGTAAGGAGCTGCAATTTTTTTTTCTTCGCGAGCCATATGTGGCTCGCAAGCTGCAAGTTGGCCACCACTGCTCTAAATTGTCCCTAGCCTCTATTTGAAAAAAGTTGGGAATGGGCGACAGGGAATGGATCACTTGATGATTATCTGTTCTTTTCATCCCTTCTGAAGCACTTGGCTCTGGTCACTGTCAAAAGACAGGATACTGGGCTAGACAGGCCATTGGTCTGACCCAGTATGGCTGTTCTTATGTTTGTCCATTGTCTGCCCAAGCTAGGAGACAGGCAAAAGACAGCTTGCTGCCCTGCCCAGAGGGTCAGAACTCCATTAAACTGCTTATTGCTCTATCCTGAGCAGAGGACTGGCACCTCTTAGACTGCTAATTCCCCATTGAGCCTTGTCTTTATGGGCACACAGTAATCAGGGGCAAAATGATAAAAGACAAGATAGTGGAGAACAAAAAACAGAAGAAAATTAATGAGGTAATAAAGAGACATACCTATAAGCTCTGAAGGATTCTTCTCACTAAAATGCTCACATAGGCGGATAAATGTTTCTGTGTTCTCAGATGTAGGACATTCGCCATGCCTGGTAAACACAGAGGAAAAAAAGATTAGAATAAAAACAACAAAAAGGAGAATTACAGACTTTTTACTTAAAGAGCTAATATCATATGGGTACAATGAACTTACCCTTTACACTGAAGTTTTATATATTTGATCCCTTCTTTTTCTATATCATTCCTATCATAGAATCTAGTAGTATTCGTCAAGTCCATCAATAAGCCCATTTTAACCTAAAAAAAAAAAGTAATTATTTTGTATTTAATTGCTCCAAATATGAAGAGCTAACCAATATGAATTGACTAATAATATCCAAAATAAACTGACAGCATACTAAAGTTGAGGTCTTTTAAAAAATACTGTGCTTTTTCACAAGGTCTATGTAATATTTGTCCACTACCACCATCATTTTTCTTCCTTCAGTGCTTGCTACAAAGCTTCAAGGTTACAATTTTCAACTAGCCTCCAATGCCTACTTTCCAAACCCCAAAACAATCTGCTCAACATGAAGAAAAAATATTTGGTGAGGAAAGAGTATGCAATAAAGAAAGACTTGGTAAACAGATTCAGAGATTTTTAAACTATTATGAACTCAAGCTGCAATTAAATCAACACTGCTTTAGCACCCTGAAGCATGAATCCTGCAACTAACTCCAAGTAAGATAGCATGGGGTAGCCACAACTATTTAACTGCACTACAAACATACCTCTAGACTTAAAGGCCAGAAGGGACCATCATAAACATCTAGCCTCACCTGCTGCACACTGAAGGTCATACAACTTCACCAACCACTCCTACAAGAGGGGGCCCATAATCTCTGAGTTACTGAAGTCTTCAAATCTTGATTTAAAGGGAATCCACTATTTAGTAAACCAGCAAATAACCCATTCCCCATGCTGCAAAGAAAGGCAAAAAACCAAACAAATAAGATCTCTGTCAATCTGACCTGATGGAAAATTCCTTTACAACCTCAAATATGGTGATCAATTAGACTAATGGTCACCAACCAGTCAATCGCGGAGGTACTGCCAGTCGATCTTGAGGCAGTGTTCCCAGCCCCTCCTCCGTTCTTCCCCTCACCTGCAACGAGAAGCCCACACTGGCGCTACAGCCTTCTGCCCCTCATAAAATTGGAGCCAGCACCAGTTTCCTGCAAGAGGAGGTCGAAGGGGAGGCGAGTCCCAAGACTCTGCGCCAGAGTCAGCTTCTCAGGAAACATGCGTGCACTGCTCCTCACCTCCCCACAGCAGTGCACGCACTTTCTTATTTTCCTTCCCCTTCCTTCTTTCCTTCCTCTGCGCTCCGGAGGGAAGTTTACGATGGCAGTGGCAGATCATTTGAGGAACGGCTGGATTTCTCAAAGGAGCCACACATGCACTTCTTCCAGATCCTGCCCAAGGGATACTCATCCCTGGAGACCCCACCCACTGAGTACCCTGCGCCCTGGTCCAGCACCCACCAGCACCCTGCTCCTGTCCACTCCCCACTGGCCAGACACCCACCACACCGTGCTCCTGCCCCCAACCCTGACACCCACGAGCACCCTGCCCCTGCCCCCTGGCCAGACACCCACCAGCACCCCACTCTTCCCTCTCGGGCAGACACCACCCCCACATCTCCCACCCAGATTCTGCACTCCCATCCCTATTCCACTGAATGACAGCTCTCTCCCACACACTGGACCCCTCATTTCTGGCACCACCTTAGAGCCATGGGGGGCCCACAAAGTCCACTAATCCTGGAACCCCAGAGAAGTTAACCTGGCCTGAGGCCTTGAACCTCAGTCCTACCTACACCCACCTCCCCATGGGACTACATCAGTAAGGGTTGGGAAGTTTTAGAGGGGTTGGGTTTTTTTGCATCTAACTTGTGTGGTCCCTGACTGATTTTTATGTGGGTCAGTGGCCCCGACCCAAAAAAGGTTCCCCACCCCCCCATAAATAAAGACAATGTTGAAACCTTTTGTGTTGAACATAATATTTTATTTAAAGATGAAGCCAAGCCCCCATCTGGCTGCAGCATCATAACACTCCTGCACCCCTCAATCCTGAGCACATCATACACCCAATACCACAACCCTGAACCCCTCATACTCCCTATCAAAACACCTGCACCCCCACATCCATAAGCCTGTGGCTTGCTCAGCACCCCAACCCTCCACATGACAACTCTCTACAGCCTGATGCCCCTTCCCCAAACCAGCATCCCCTTCTCCACCTCCTCCTGCACCCAAATTCCCTCCCAGAGCTTGCATCTCTTACCCATTCCCACACCCAAATCCCTCATTTCCAGAGCCCATACCTCCTGTCCCTACCCAGTGAGAGTAAGAGCTCAAGACAGCAAGTGATGGAGAGAAGGGGAATGGAGAGGGTGGGCCTCATGGAAGGGAGTGGGTAGATCTTGGCTTGCCCGGACATTTAAAAAGTGATCTTGGGTGTAAAAAGGTTGGACCACTGACTTAGACCCTGAGCACCTGAGCAAGACATATGAACCAGACATCTATAATAATACAGGGTATGTCTACACTACCCTCGTAGTTCGAACTAGGAGGGTAATGTAGGCATACCGCACTTGCAAATGAAGCCCGGGATTTGAATTTCCCGGGCTTCATTTGCATAAGTGGGGAGCCGCCATTTTTACAACCCCGCTGGTTCGAACCCCGTGCAGCGCGGCTACTCGGGGCACGAACTAGGTAGTTCGAACTAGGAAGCCTAGTTCGAACTACCTAGTTCGTGCCCCGTGTAGCCGCGCAGCACGGGGTTCGAACCAGCGGGGTTTTAAAAATGGCGGCTCCCCGCTTATGCAAATGAAGCCCGGGAAATTCAAATCCCGGGCTTCATTTGCAAGTGCGGTATGCCTACATTACCCCGCTAGTTCGAACTAGCGGGGTAGTGTAGACATACCCTCAGAGCCCTCCTCAACTACTGCCTCTGGAGATATTTGCTAAAAGCAGTCAGATATTGGTCATATGTAGGGATGCAAATGACTAATCCATTAGTCAATTATTCAATAAGCAAAAGCTTATCAGACAATCAACACACTAGTCACTTCCCCACCCCAGCTGCCTATCAGAAAGGGGAGGTGAGGGTGCTAGGGGGAGCCACTTTAAAAGCTAGTTCCCCTATGCTCCAGCTCCATGGGAAGGGGCAGAGGCGCAGCAGCCTTCTACCTTTGAAATACACAAGAGTCCATGCTGGGGCCCTTGTACATTTCAAAGACGGGAGCACCACAGAGCCCAGAGGCAGCAGAGGACTCCCCAGTGGCTGCATTTCAAAGCGGAAGCACCCTTATCGACTAATCAAATAGTCGATGGAAATCCCATTGACTATTTGATTAGTTGATTAATTTTAATATCCCTAGTCATATGCCATTGTAGGGCTCCTCATTATATCATCCCCTCAAACTTATCAATCTGAATCTTAAAACAAATGAGATTTTCTGCCTCAGCTACATTCCTCAGAAAGCTGTTTCAGAATTCCCCTCCTCTGATAGATAGAAACCTGATCTAATCACAACCCTAAACTTGTTGATGGCTAGTTTATATGCATTTGTTCCTGTGCCAATACTGGCCATTGACTTAAATAACTCCTCTCTCTCCCTAATGTGTATCCCTCTTTATGTAATGACATAGAAATGTAGAACTGCAAATGACTCCTGAGGTCCTTCTAGCTCACCCCACACAGAGAAGAATATTAAAGTATACTTAGACCAAACCTGAAAGATTTTGTCTAACCAGTTTTTAAAAACCTCCACTGATGGGGATGCCAAAACTTCCCTAGAGTAACCATTCCAATGAGTAGAGATTAGGGATCTGTGTACACAGTTAAACGACAAGCCTGGGCTCATCAGTTAACCCTCAGAGTTACACGCACCACCCTCCCCTTCTCTGCTACCTTTATATCAGAGGAAGCAATGCAGTGGGGAGGAGGACAGGCGGGAAGCCAATGCACCAGCTCTTACCTGCCCTCCTTATATAAACGTGTAATTTCAGCAGTTACATGTTTACAAAAATAAACATATTTTAACTTCACTAGTAGGGATCCCATTTAATCAGTTAACCAGATAAATGTTATGTTTAACTGATTAACAGCTTAAATGGGACAGGCAGGGGACTGCAGGCCAGGCATCCGCTGCCATGAGGAGAAGCTACTGTGGTCAGACCGGGCCCACTGCAGACAGGGGCTGCTCCAGCAGGGCTTGAATCCCCCCCCCCCCGCAACTCCCTCACTCAGGTGATACATACCAGTTAACCATTCAAATCCCTCATACATAGAGTTTTTCCCTAATATCTAAGCCAAATCTCCCTAGTTGTGAACTAATTTCCTGCCCTATTTTCAGTGGATGCAGACAACAATTGATCACCATACTCTTTAAAACATTTACAGTATTTATCAGGACTTGTCAGGTCTCCTTCTCAGCCTTCTTTTCTCTAAACATGTCCAGCTTTCCCACATGGGTCATATTTTCTATACCTCTTACTTCCATTGTTCTCATTTGGTCTCTCCAATTTGCCCACTGCTTTATTAAACTGTGACACTCAAAACAGGACACAGTACTCTAGCTGAGGCCTCACCACTTCTGACATGAACAGGGAAGTTACCTCCCATATCTTACATAGGACACTTCTATTTATATATTCTAGAATGACATTAGCCTCTCTCGCAACTGCACTGACAAAATTCCTCAGCAGAAGATCCAGGTGCTTTTTCATAGTTTTGAATTCTTGGAGCCCTCTAAGTTTATCAACTGGGCCACACTGTGAAAGAAAATTATGCATTAACCCTGTATGTGTCTCAGGATTCATTGCACTAAACAAAACAAAAGGATTACCGAGTACGCCAGTATTACAAAAAAAATCAGTCAGCTACTGATATAAGTATCCACTGCTTTCAGTCCAGACTTCAAATATTCATGGGATTCTAACTAGGAAATGAGACACCTAAAAAAAATTATTCTGACAGTGCTTCAAAAGCAAAATAAGTAGAACTACTCTGATACCACAATTAGAAATATAAACAACCCACTTTCAAATATATACCAATAGCTCACTTTAAAAAATACAGTGTCTTTAATGTTTAACCATAATACATGTATAAGGGAATGGTAATAGTACACATTAACCTTTTCCATTTGGCAACCCTGGGGAACAGGGTATGCCAAATTAAGGAAGTTTTGCAGACCACAGAGGGCACTCCAAGGAGCACATGTGGCTTTGCCTGCCCATCCACCAGGTGGATGCAGAAAGGAAAAGCGTCCAGTGAATTGCTTCACTGAGCTACCATTACTCCAGTTGGGGAGTGAGGGAAGAGGGAGTGGGAGCATACAGAACTACTTCCTCCTCCCTCTGCCAGGGTCCATACCATAGGTGTTTCCAGATTAGGGACAGAGGGAGTACAGAGGTTCAGGTGTATGTTAGTGAGATATTAGTAAAACACTATTACATATTCAGAAACACAGAGGAGTTCTGATTAATATAAATACCTATATTAAAAGGTAACAGTCCTCTATTTACATTTAAGGCGATTAGAGCATCAATTATTTGGATATAAGAAAGTTATCAATTAAACACACTAGCTTTTCTGGATTGTCAGGAAACAATCTTCAGTTGTGATTGGAGTTTACTCCTGGGGGAATTCTGCTCCAGAAAATGTAAAATTCTGCACAAATTTTAGAATTCTGCACAATTCTGCATATTTTAGCTGTCAAAACAACACTATAATCAGATCAGTTTCAATTGTTTTAGTAATCTATTTAAAAATACCTTTCAATAACTATATTTGTGACAGGACCATAACAAAAATTCCCCCAGAAATAGAGAGTTAAGGAAACCCCTCCAACAATCCAGTTCCTATTTCTCTGCCCCTTGCCCTCCAGCCACAGTAAGCCCCTCCCTCCAGCCCAGACGCTCACACCTTCTTCCACCTAAGACCCCAGCTGCAGAACAATCCCCAGCCCAAATGTCCACAACTTGCTTCCCCAGAGCTTAGCCGTAAGACTCATGTGTTTTAATTAAATTCTGCTTAAAAATGCATTAGGCTCCTGATGCAGAAAGAGCACTTTACAATATATTAGCTTGTGGTCAACAGTAGGACTGCAGAGGTGACCTTTAAAAATGTGAACTAAATGTAGATTACATGTCACCTACACCAGTACGCAAGAAAGCTAAATAATAGTTCTGAGAAGTTGAATAATATTAAGTTTCACAGCTGAGTGTGATGACAAATTAAATGCCAACATTAACTCACTCAGTGGTCATCATTTTAGTATGATCATAAATGAGGAAGTTATTTATAAGTAGAGATTCTTTGACATTAGGAATGTAACTACCCAATAAGCATCAGCTTATGAAGTAGTTGAGCAGTGACTCAACTAGTCACTCCCCCCCCCCATCCCTTGCTGCTTCTATCAGACAAGGAGAGCCAGCTTAAAAGGTGGTTCCCACCAGCAGCATCTCCACAAAGAGGGGCAGGGGAAGTTGAGGCACAGCAGGGAAACAGCGCGAGCACGGATTGAAGCAGTTCCCACTTGTGCTGATCCGACTGCTGTGCCTCTCCATTTGAAATGCAGCAAGGGGCCTTTGGGGCTCTTGCTACATTTCAAAAAGAGTGAGGATCCCCAGGCAAGTAGGGACTGCTTGAGTCCCCACTGCTCTTCTGCCTTTTAAATGTAAAAAGAGCTTACTACATTTCAAAGGCAGAGGCGCAGAGAAGGTGCCACCTCACCCATCGACTACTCAATTAGTTCATTAATTGAAATTTAACATCTCTATTTGACATATGTGTTCGCTATTTGTATTCCAGATGTGGGTGTGCATGCATTAGAGCTGCAACATTTTCACAGCAGTATCCATTGACCTGCGTATGTGTCTCAGGTGAGGTTATATTAGGTTGTGCAAGTTAACACATCTTCACTCATCCTATTACTGCTGAACATTCCAGTACAAACAAAGAACATGGCGGGCAGGTATTGGAATACAAATAAGGATCAAACATGTCAAAGAACCTCTCGTTACTGGTAAGTAACTTCCTTTTTTTCTCTTCTTCAAGTGATGGTCTCTATGTGTATTCCTAATATGAATGAATTTCATTTTAAATAATTGTTGTGAGGCCAGGTTTGTAAGTGAAAACTGTCCAGTGTTAAACTACAGATATATGTGTAGTTTTTATTTTTCTATCATTTTAAAGAGTAATTCTTTGAGATCAAACTTTTTTTTAAATTGCATTGAGTACTATGTAGTAATTTTGTATTAAATCTCAGGTTATTGTGGGGTTTTTTTGGTTTATTTTTTTTAAAGAGTGAATAACAGCAGCTGCTAGTGGAATTGGGCATGAAGTTGTAACAAACATCACAGCCTACAGAAGATCAGAATGAACACAGAGTAGGTTTGTGTAGCTCCCACTCATTGTTAAGGTAGGGTAGAAGGTCACATGAGTGCATCAGCCAGAGTGTTGTGTGCTCCCAGAAGTACGCCACTTGGAGTGTGACATAGTGGTAAGTGCCCCAGTTCCATAGGTAGGTAGACTCAGAACGTAGGGCTCAGAAATCGCCTTTTTAATGGATTATATCTATCAACATGATGTTATGTAACCTCATGAATTGTTGACCAATTTTTATTAATGGAATTTTATAAATGAAACAGTGTTAACCACTTTTGGATTAGCTTTTTAGTAGTCTGTTAAGAATTGCCCTTGAATCTGTTATTGTAACCTCATTTCAAACCATAAATACCTTGTAACTAAAGTTATTCCATATTGCCAAGCTGACAAAATATGGTCTGGGGGCCGGATCCGGCCTGCCAATCCAACGGATCCAGCCCACGGACAACCCTGCCAAGATCATCAGGCACACAACTGTCACAGTTTAAAGTGCTGTCCCTGTGCCTCTCTGCTCTTCAGGGAGGGAGGAAGCTTTGTGTGATCTTCTCCTCTCCCCCCCCCCCCCCCGCCCCAGTCCAATCCTCTGTTCCTATTGGCTAGAAACAGCCTGCCAATCGGAGTTGAGAAATTGGCCTGGGAGCCAGGGGCCTCGCAACCCTCTTCCCCCTTCTGGAGTGGATAGCCACATGGAAGGAACAGCCTGTATTTTCAAGCAATCAGGGGCTGCAGCAGGCAGGGAGCACCACCTGGTTGGGGATGCTGCAGGGCTGCTGGCTTAAGTAAGTGCCTCCTAGACACAGCCTGCCTCTGGCACCCCTGCCACTCCTATACCCCAACTCCCTCCCTCAGATCACCATCCAAACCCTCTGCACCAGGTCTTAACTCCCTCCCAGACCCTGTATCCCTCCTACATCCTAACTTACCTTCAGGCTCTTTAAATAGTTAGACAGCATACTGGGATGGAAGCGATTTTCTTCAGCAACCTGATCATCATATCTTGGTCCTAACATTGTCTTCAAAGGCAAAAATTTCCCTATAGAATAAAATTAAATTTTATACTACCTATATATACACACATACAGACAGGTAATTTTAAAGCTATATGCAGAAGAGCTTCACAGAGGCTCAGCAATAATCTAACAGATTTAATTAAAAACAAGTCAGGAAAATGTGGACTGTCTGCCCCCCATCATGATGGAAGGGTGGCCAAGGCTCACCTCAGTAGCACTACACCACCAGGTTGCAATACCTGGAGTGAAAAGATGGGCCCAAATCCATAGGACATGAGCCACCAGTCTGGGAAAAATGCAAAGATGACCACTCTCCAACCTTTCCCTCTCCACTGGATGGGGGTCAGGGAAGTGTTTACACAGGGCACAGAAATTGGTTATTCCAGTTTGAATGTGGTTTGCCACCTAGGACCTTCCTGGGACCAAATGGTGGGTTGGAACCTACTGTTGGGAAATACTAGCTTAGATGAACAATACCACCACCACACCCATCAGATTACTCAATATTTTAAGATGCTTCAGTAAGCTCTTAGTTTGATGTTATCTCCTGAATTACCGCACATGAAAAAACATTAACAAAGCCTACAGCTGTTAAGTGATTAAAAACTTAATCATACTGTTGAATAATAGAATACCATTTATTCCAATATTTTTGGATGTTTTCTACATTTTTAAATATATTAACTAATTACAAGACAGAACAGTGTGTAGTGCTCACTTCATATTTATTTTGATTACAAATATTTGCACTGTAAAAAAAAATAGTATTTTACAATTCAACTAAGTAATGCAGCACAATCTCTACCATGAAAGTTGAATTTACTTCTTGGTACGTAATTTTACATTGGTAACTTCTTTTGCTTTCAAAAATAAAACAAAGTAAATCTTTAGAGCCTATAAGTCTGCTCAGTCCTGCCTCTTGTTCAGACAATAGCGCAGACAAACAAGTTTGCTTACATTTGCAGGAGATAATGCTGCCCCCTTCTTGTTTACAATGTCACCTGAAAGTGACAACAGTCATTCGCGTGGCATGGTTGTAGCCAGTGTCACAAATTTATGTCGCAGAATATGTATACATCCCTTCATGCTTCAATCACAGTTCCAGAGGACATTTGTCCATGCTAATGACAGGTTCAGCTTGATAACAATCCTAACAATAAGGGGGAACAATAAGAACTAGAGGACACCAAATGAAATTAATGGGTAGCAGGTTTAAAACTAATAAAAGGAAGTTCTTCTTCACACAGCGTGTTGTCAACCTGTGGAACTCCTTGACAGAGGAGGCGGTGAAGGCTAGGACTATAATAGTGTTTAAAGAGAAGCTGGATAAATTCATGGAGGTTAGGTCCATAAAAGGCTATTAGCCAGGGGATAAAATGGTGTCCTTGGCCTCTGTTTGTCAGAGGCTGGAGAGAGATGGCAGGAGACAAATTGCTTGATCATTGTCTTCGGTCCACCCTCTCTGGGGCACCTGGTGCTGGCCACTGTCGGTAGACAGGATACTGGGCTAGATGGACCTTTGGTCTGACCCAGTACGGCCGTTCTTATGTTCTTATGTACCTTCCTTGTGTTTTGTCAAATCTGTTGTGAAAATGTTCTTAAAATGAACAACATTTGCTGAATCGTCACCAAAAACTGATATAACAACATTAAATATATGGCAGAATGTAGATAAAACAGAGCAGGAGACATACAATTCTCACCTAAGGAGTTCAGTCACAAATTTCATTATTGAATTTTTTTAACAAACACCATCCCCATGAAAGCATGTCCTCTCAAACGGTGGCTATAGCATGAAGGGGCATATGAATATTTAGCATATCTGTCACAAATATCTTGCAATGCTAGCTACGAAAGTGTCATATGAACACCTGTTCTCTCTTTCAGGTGATACTGTAAATAAGAAATTATCTGCTATAAATATAACCAAATTTGTTCGTCTTGGTAGTTGGCTGAACAAAAAGCAGGTCTGAGTGGATATGTAGGCTCAAAGGTTTTACATTTCTTTTGTTTTGAGTGCAGTTATGAAACAACAACAAAAAACCTACATTAGTAAGTTGCACTTTCATGATAAAGAGATTGCATTATGGAACTTGCATCAGGTGAACTGAAAAATACTATTTCTTTCATTTCATTTTACAATGCTAATATTTGTAATAAAAAATAACAAACTGAGCACAGTACACTTTTGTAACTAAAAATCAATATATTTGAAAATGTAGAAAAAATCCAGATTGACATTAAATGTCAATTGATATTCCATTATTTAACAGTGTGATTAAAATGGATTAAACCACCACCACACAAGGAACAGTTACATTCAAAATGACAGAAGAAAAAAATAGAGTTTTTAAATGTCATTTTGTAAACTGGACCATAGAAACCATTGAACTGGTGTTTACAAATATGAAGCGTTCCAAAGGCAGCCTTAATAGAGCCAAATAGTGTCAGAAACTTCCATTTACCATCTACTCTTTTCATTATAACTGTTCCACAGTAACACAGGTCTCTCCAGCAGCATCATGGAACAGCAACCTTCCACATAGAATACAATACTTACCTGTGGATCTCAGACATCTGAGATTGTTTACTTTAGCAGAACTACAAGCCTTGATCTTATTAAAGTTCTCAACTATTATTGCCTAGAGCAGAGGTAGGCAAATTCCAACCCATGGGCTGGATCCAGTCCACAGGTTAATCCCTGGCGGGCCCTCACCTCTATGTTTACCTGCACCTCCACAGGTATTGGACAATCACAGCTTTCGTTGGCTACAAATCACTGTTCTGAGAGCACTGGTCCTCCTCATCCAATGTCTCATCTCCAGCCATGACCATCAGGTCCAGGTTCATCTCCACTCTGTGCTCCCCAGCCAGAGTGAGGAATACAGCAAACTGTGCACTTTTCTCTTACTCCCTAACAAGGGGGAACAATCAGCAATGTTCCCATACATATCAGAGTCAGGGGAGGAGGGTGTGGAGAAGAGAAGCCCATCCTAAAGGGTGCCTGGGGGAGTGGAGCAGTGTCAGGGGGAGAAGGAGAGGTCTTTTTTCTGCATGGTTTTATGGGAAGCAATCCCACTGAAGGTACATCCCATTTTCATGGGGCAAATAATCCTTTACCTTGCTTTAAGTTATGATAAGAGGAAGCTGCTACCAAATTTGGTGGTCTTTGCTCTTAATGTTCAGGATGAGTTCTTGAATAGACAAACTCTCTCAAATATATAATTCAGATGTTAAAACATGATTAAGTAAATGTGTAACTGCTGAAAACGTCAGTGGTTCCATGGTTATGCGCAGGGGGGTTGGAGCTAGATGGCTCCCCAGCTTGTGCACGTGGGGAACCAGCTTTTAAGCTCCCGCCTGTCCCCCATAGCATTGCTACCTCAGAAACAGAGGCAGCAATGTGGGTGAGGAGGGAAGGCAGGCCTACCCACACATACTGGGAGTCTGTGTGTAACCGTGAAAGTTAAACAATGAGCCCAAGCTCATCGGTTAACTGTGTAAACAGTTACATTTTCACATCCCTAATACATAGTAGCCTAGGTGCTTTTCCTCGACACATCTGTGACAGCACGTTGGGGTTTTCCCGTCTCCTGCACCCCCGTAATGGCACGGACAGACTCCACCAGCCAGGAGAATAGAGGGAGTTTATTGCTTCTCCAGGATAAAGCACAGATGTAATCTGGTTACAGGGCAGGCCTAGGATGCCTCAGCCCCCCTTGAGATGGGGAGCCTGGGCCCCTAAATCCCAGCCCGTTGCCTAGGCTGCTGCCCCCATGATACCAGCCAGAAACCTAACTAACTCACTTCCAGCCCTGCCCCCAGCCAGGGCTTCACTCCCCTTCTTCCCATTGTTCTGCTCCCTGGGAGAGAATTGGTCAGACAGGTTCGAAGCCCCCTTGCATAATGACTCATCCCCTGCCCTGCTGGGCCATGCTGCAGACAGCAGCCAGTGGAGGTCACTCACAACCCAAGCCTAGCAACCAGCAAGGTACCCACACTACGTCACAACATCTTCTAAACAGAGAAAGTTTTCATCCTGAACTCAAATTAACTGCAGCTTATCCGCTGCATATGATCTATTGTACAACATTCAAACCCTCTAACCTGCAGAGATATCCATGTTCCTGTACGGTAAGTAATTATCAACCTGTGGCCCACTCAGCACACAGCTGTGACCTATGCAACATCCTCAGTGCTACACAGGCATTATATAGGTTGGATCTCCCTAGTCTGACACTAATGAGGGGTGTCCACCTACCCAGCTGCATTGCAGGCCCTAGCCAGACTTGCTGCCTGCGGCCACAGGTCGACTGCTGCTCCCAGTTTTCCAGTCAGGCAGCTGGCTCCAGATCCAGCTCTGCAACAAGCACTCTAGCTGCAGGCTGGGATCCGACCGCTGTGTCCGCCACTCACCAGTGTCCCAGCCTCCCCACTGGCTCTCTGGTCCAGGGGCTGTATCGTCCAGCAACAGATGTTGCCGGACCAGTCAGTCACAGACCACAGAGATTCAGTCTTTATATATTGTGCAGATTTGGCCCATGTTATGCATAGATTGCTGCACAGCAACTCACAGTGGTGAACAGGTTGAGAACTACTGTGGTACATAGCCCATCCCTGGATCTCATGCTAAACATAATAAAGTAAAGAAAGAATCACAGAAAGACTTCAAAAAAAGGCAGTTGACAAACAGAAAAAGTGGCTGAGACTTGCAAATGTAAATATAATTGAAGGAAGGAATGAAACATAACCTCAACTCACCAAAGTTAATGTACATGACTGCTTTGAAACCAAAAGCGACGAGGAGTCCTGTGGCACCTTATAGACTAACTGAAGTGTAGGAGCATAAGCTTTCGTGGGCAAAGACCCACTTCGTCAGATGCATGAAGTGGGTCTTTGCCCACGAAAGCTTATGCTCCTACACTTCAGTTAGTCTATAAGGTGCCACAGGACTCCTCGTCGCTTTTGCAGATTCAGACTAACACGGCTACCCCTCTGATATTTGAAACCAAAGGATCAATTAATTAGACTACTGACAGATTTAAAGTTAGGCATGGATTTAAGATGAATTAGAACCTAGAAGAATACAAAAATGTAGATCTGCATCCACCAAGATCAACCCACAATCTGCTAGTCATCTTTTATCTCTATCTGCATCTACACCATCAAGCCATCTCACAAAGACTAACAACTGGGGAAGTGGAAGGGGGAGAGGGGAATGATCTTTCAGGCAAGAGATAACACAGAATATGTAGCATGAGGGTTGGAACTGGAGATAAATGGTAGTGTGGTGTCAGGGTCCGTGTTCCCTGTCACCTATGTGCTTGTGTGGCCACTCCGGAGAAATTCAAATGCTGCCCAGCTCATTAGCAGAGCTCCCAGTTAGTTTTGGTGTTTCTATTGGTGATGCACTTTAGGAATTTTAAAATAAGTTTATTTTCGTAAACAGCAGTTACACGTTTACATGCAGGGGAGCAGATAGGAGCCAGTGCTCTTGGGATTCCGGCTTTTAAGATTGCTCCCCACAAACACTGGCTCCCGTCTGCTCTGCACACACACACCTGTCATGCTGCTACCTCCGTATCAGAAGCAGAAGCACAGGGGGACAGGCAACTGTGCAGGAGCTGGCTTGCTCAAGGACCCAGCTTAAAAGCTGGCTCCCCATAAGCACCAGCTCCCACCTTCCTCCCTGCCCACTATTTCCTCTGTGGGAGGCAGCAGTATGGGTGCAGGGAGGAGACATGCTCTGCGGGAGCTGGCACATGAGGGGAGCCGGTTTAAAAGGCAGCTCCCCATGGACACCGGCTCCCACCTCCTCACCGCCTGCTGACTCTGTGTGTAACTGTGAGGGTTAACCAATGAACCTAGGTTTACCAGTTAACCATGTACACGGGTACAGAGTACGATTTCTAATGCATTTTCACATATACCTTGGTGTACATAAAAAAAATTATTCCACACACGGATGGAAAAAATCTGCACATGGAGCATAAAGATTAGAGGGAACATTGGTCAGGATCTCAAGGAAGATGGGTGGCAGAGGAGGAAAGGGCATCACATTGTGTGCTGCTCCTGAGGGCTCACAAGTGACAGCACACAGCACCAACATAGTTGAATCACGGTGAGGTACCAGAGTACCACCAGCTCCAATCCCCATGGCTGGGGGAAGGACCTGTTTACCAAGAGTTGGCAGGCTGAGTGCAGGACTGGGAGCACAGCCAGTGTAACCATGCCTCTAATACAAAGAGTACGTCTACACTGCAACACTATTTTGAAATAACTAGTGCTATTCCAAAATAACTTAGTCCGCGTCTACACAGCAGGCAGTTATTTCAAAATAGTGTCAAAATACCGTCAAGCTGGAGAACTTCTTACTGCGACTCCTGTAATCCTCATTGCACGAGGAATAAGGGAAGTCAGAGGAAGAGTAAGTACTCCATTATGAAATAAGAGCAGGGTAGATGCTCCCTATTTCGAAATAAGATACGCAATTGATGTAGCTCAATTTGCATAGCTTATGTCGAGTTAAGCCCTGCTGTGTAGATGCACCCAAAGGCAGCAGCACATACCTCTGATACACAGGCAGCAACCAGCATCCCAGGAGCCAACGTGCACTGGGAGCCAGCTTTTAAATTGGTTCCCAACATGTACCAGCTGCCACCTCGCATTGCAGGCTGTGATACAGAGCCCATAGCTGACTCCCCGCAAGCAGGGCAGGATCCCATGTGTAATCATTCATGGTGGGTTTATCAGGTAATCATGTAAACCAGGGGTTCCCAACCTGGGTTATGCGTACCCCTAGGGGGTACGACAAGCTTGTCAAGAGGGTACGGGGACTATTTGGTAAATAACTAATTTATCCTAATGGAAATATTCCAGAAGTAGCAGTGTTAGTGAAAAAATTTGCAGATTCTAGAGACTAGAATTTATTTCCTTTCATATTGACTAGGGGGTACTGGAAGGTTTACTAAAAGCCAAGCGGGTACGGGGACCGAAAAAGGTTGGGAACCCCTGATGTAAACGGTTATCCTGTTTCATCCCTAAAGAGAACTGAGGCATTAAACCAGCTTGAAAAGGGAAAAAGCAGCGAGACGCCACTTAGCAAAGAGAGAGGCGCCCCAGTCCCAAGAGACAGGCGGTGCCTGTAACTCCCCTCCCCACACCCTGCCCTAGGGAGCCCGCTGTCCCCCCGCCGCAAGCAAGCGGTCCGGTTCGCCGACGGAGCTGGGGATAGGACTCCGCAGCGCTTCCCCCCAGCGCCAAGCCAGACGCGATACCCGGACGCGGCGCGGTGCCTCCCCTCGGCCAATGGCCCCGCCAGCGGCGGCGGCTGGAAGAGGAGCGAGGAAGCGGCGGCCGCCCCGCGCCGAGCACCCCGGCCCCGCTCACCTGCCACCGGCTGCCCCCTCCTGGGGCAGCGCAGCCAGCGCGGCGGGATCTTGTTGTAGGACATGGCGGCGCCTCCTGCTGCCCAGCAGGGCTCGCGCTAACGCCGGGCCGGGCGGCTGCGGACGCGGCTCCTCCCCAGTCAGCGGCTCCGGCAGCCCCTTCCCCGCGGCAGCTTCATTCAGACCCAACTCCACAGCAACCGCCTCTCCCCACAATGCACCGCGACGCGGAAGCGCCACTTCCGCTTCCGGGGCTCTCTGCTCGCCAGGGCCGAACGGCGGAGAGACGTTGCTTGGGCGACGACGTTTAACGTCAGCCTCCCCCCCCCCCCCATCACCCCGGGCCTGGCTCGGGAGTCCGGGTTTGGACGGGAAACCCAGTCGCCGCCCGCGTGGGGAGGGTGAGGAGGGAGCCCGGGGACCAAACCCCCGCGCCCACCTGCTGCCCCCTGCCCCGCACTTAGCTTGGAAGCGCCGCGCGGCCGGGGGCAGGACTTCATGACCCCTGGGGTCTCTTCCAGCGCTATGGTTCCATGAGCGCCTGGGTGGCGGGCGCTCGCACAAAGCAGCCTGGGCCGTGCCTGGGACTCCTGCGGCTACTAGAACAAGGGGGGGAGGGTACAAGGAAATAATTGAACAGCACTTTAGCGAGGAGGGGAAAAAACTAGAGTGACTGGACAATAAGTGTGAAAACTTGGGATGCTTTTATCTTTGGGCGAGAGGTACTAGTCGCCAGGCTATACAAGAAAACGGCTCCAATGTGAGCTCATCTTGTCACTCTGAAAAACACACACACACACACACTCTCTCATAAGCTGTGACCTTAGTCCTTCCTTCAGATTCATGTATGGAGGAGCTTCTGTATCCACCACATCCTATGAAAGTCAATTTGGCTGCATAGGAGCCAAAGCAAGACTGGCAACTAAATTATTATGTATTATTTGTAGCACCATAGCACCGAAGAGCCTCACCATGGCCTTGAACCGTGTTGCACTGGGTGTTGAACAAACAAGATAAAAAGATGGTCTCTGCCCCAAAGAGTTTACAATCCAAGTACAAGATAAGACATCAGATGGCTATCAACAGACCAGCGGGAGCAGAAGCCAACAATGGTCAACATGATAGTGGTCTCAATCCAAGAACAGCCAAATCATTTGTCAAGGTTTTCTTTTCTTTTTTAAGAAGCAAGGCAAGGGGGAGTTTTAAGGAGGAATTTGGAGGTGGATAATGAGATAGCTTTGTAAAGAGTGATGGAGAGTGTCCCTAAAGTACCTGGGACTGATGAGAGAAAACAGGTGGAAAGTGAGGCTGGCCTAATTGGCCAGTTGGCTGCAAGCAAGTAGAGTTTGATAGGAAGAGGGATTGATTGACTGTGAAGGGATTTCAAAGTATACACAAGCATTTTGGATTCAAAAAGAGAAGTGATAAGATAAAAGCAATAACTTGAGAAAGTGAATACAAGCAGTTTACCTTTGATGTTTGAGAGAGAAGAAAATGCCTGTGGAGACATTCAAAAAGAGGGGTGACAAGGTCAAAACAATGAGCTAAGAAAGTCATCTTTGTACCAACATTCTGAATGGATATGCACAGGGCAAGACTGCATTTGTCAAGGCCAAAGAGAATGATATTGTATTAACCGGGGGTAATAAATTATGAGAGCTTGAATGAGAGTTTTAGCTGTACAAATGAATAAAAATGTCATATCTTAGATCAGTGGTCTCCAACATTTTGGGGCTGCTGGGCGCCCGGGGGCAGGGCCGCACATGTGCCGCACGGCCAGGGGTGGGGCTGCGCACAAGCCACGCAGCCGGGGCCATGCCTGGGGTGGGCCACACATGGGCCACACGGCCAGGGGCGGGTCTGCCCATATGCTGTGCGGCCGGGGGCGGGGCCGCGCATGCACCGCACGGGCAGGGGAGGAGCCACTCATGCACCGCGTGCCCCGGGAAGGAGGGGGGCCACGCATGCGCCGAGCACTCAGGGCCCCGGGCGTAAGAATGGCTTGGGTCGGCCCTGGTCACTTGGCAGGTGCACATAAACGCCCTGGCGGGCGCCATAGCACCCGCGGGCACCACGTTGGGGACCACTGCCTTAGATGTTACAAAGAAAGAATTGGCAAGATTTTTTACATATAGCCCTGCAAGTGAGAAATTACAGAGAGGTCCAAGTTGCAGATGACACCCTGTATCAATATTTGGACACCGGGAAATAAGCAGTTTCAATTAAAACAGCTAATTACATTTTTGCTGGTTTATTTTCTGATTGAATATTCTAAGATTATTGGCTAGATACCAACACACATAGCTTGGTTAAACTTAATACACTATTACCAGGTTCAACCATTCATTTGGAGGTAACATTTCATTTATTTTCTGAAACTTTTCAGCACATATGCACTATATTCTATACTGTACTGAAACTAAAATTCCATTTGTTCCTAAGCTGAATGTGCAACAGGCAGACACTAGATGGTGCCAAAAGACCATGTGGAAAAAAATGAAATCTGAGTGCACGAAGTCCTAATCAAGATGAGAAAAGAAGCAAAAAAACAATCACAGAATGCCAGATTCTGATTTCAGCAAGATTATTCACAGAGTAAACTGAGCAAGGGTGACAGAAATAGGTCCAAAATTACATACACTGCTGCAACATAGTGTAGTACAAACTAGGGATGTGACCGACTAATCGACTGTCCCATAAGCAAATGCTTATCGGATAGTTGACACACTAGTCCACTAGTCTCTTCCCCCCTCCCTTGCTGCTTCTATCAAAAAAAGGCAGCAAGGTGTAGGGAAGAAAAGGGAGTGCTTCAAAGTGGCAGTGCCGCATAGAGCCTGGGGCCAGACCCTGGGCTCCATGTGGTGCTGCCACTTTGAAACACCATGGGGAGCGGAGGGCTAGCGGGATACTGCTTGAGTCCCCCACTAGTCCCATGTTCTCTGCAGCACTTTCACCGTTGGAGTGTAGCAACAACTCAGGGGCTGTTGCTACACTTCAAAGGCAGGGTGCCCTTATCAACTCATTGAATAGTTGATGCAAATTGCATCAACTGTTCGATTAGCCAATAAATCTAAATTTAACTTCCCTAGTACAAACAGGTTATGCTCTCTTTGTGCCTGGAACTGTGATGATAATATGACATCTGTCTCTATGCTACTACATATAATTTTAAAATTTAAAAAACAAAAATGTATGACTAACAAATTAAGAAATAATAAGACAAAATTGTTATTTTTTTATATTATGATAGAATCTAGAACCCTTGTTCAGGATCAGGACCCACCTTAGAAACTGATTACTCCCACCTCTTTAACTTACCTATCTGGTTCAGAAATACTAATAATTGGCATTTAATAAAATCCTATATAGAATTTGATAAATTCCATAGTTATCTATTTTTGCTCAAATTAATGATTACATTATTTAATAATTAGTTTGGGATTGGGGCCTCATTATGCAAGGCACTGGGCATACATATATTAAAAGGATAGTTGCTGTCCCAAAGAATTTTTAATCAGTACTTTAATGTGATGAACTCCATCACATCAGTAAGAAGTCAATCCATTTATTCACAACTCTATGAAATAATATTTCCTTAAATCAGAGAGCCCCAAACTGTTGGGTGCACCTCCACCCCAGGGCATCTATAATACCAGGAGGAACATTTGGGACACACAGTGGGATCTGGGCCAGCCCCCAGGAAGGCAGGGAGAGATTGCCACCCAGCCATATCCTGCCCTCAGCTCTGCTTCAGTCCAGGCTCTCAGCTAAATTTGGAGTCCCAGCTACACGACCCCCTTTTTACTGTGTGGGTGGCATAGACTGCCTAAGTGTGCTAGAGGCTGGTCCTGGCAGAAACCACTAGACTTGGAGACTTCCTGGATTACGAATAGAGGGACTGGGGCTACGTCTAGACTGGCATGATTTTCCGCAAATGCTTTTAACAGAAAAGTTTTCCGTTAAAAGCATTTGAGGAAAAGAGCGTCTAGATTGGCGTGGCCACTTTTCCGCAAAAGCACTTTTTGCGGAAAAGCGTCCGTGCCAATCTAGACGCGGTTTTGCACAAGAAAGCCCTGATTGCTATTTTCGCGATCGGGACTTTTTTGTGCAAAATAAATCTGCGCTGTCTACACTGGCCCTTTTGCACAAAAGCTTATGCGTAAAAGGACTTTTGTCTGAACGGGAGCAGCATAGTATTTCCTCAAGCACTGATTTCTTACATGAGATCGTCAGTGTTCTTGCGGAAATTCAAGCGGCCAGTGTAGACAGCTGGCAAGTTTTTCCACAAAAGCAGCTGCTTTTGCAGAAAAACTTGCCAGTCTAGACACAGCCTGGGTGTATCCCTTGACACATAGGCTCTCCACTCTTCAGACCTCCCTCTACATAGGAGATGGAGGAAGCCTGATCATGCAACTCTCAGATTTTTTTTAGCAGGTTCTATGAGAAGGTGCCCCACCTACTCCAGACATCTGGCCCATCAGACTTTTACATTGGGCCTTTGCCCTGCAAGCTCCCCAGTCTCCCTCCTTTCAACAATCCAAATTGACTGCATGCCCTGCAGTCAGTTTGCTTCTGAACCATGCCTAGCAAACAATTCTATATGCTCATGCTACAAACATTTCATTTCCCTCTTCCTCATGTCCCACCCCAAAACAAAGTGGCAGGACCTTTTACTACATGTGAAGGATGAGGTACCCTAGTGGGCCAGCCTATACTCTATCTTGGTCCCACAGCCACAGGGGATGTCAGTTGGCAGCTCCCTGCAGATGTGAGCACAGTCGTGTGCCTGGTGTGCTTCACTTACATCCCTACCAATGCCAGTCCATTTTACAGTGTGAGGGAGATCTTTCCCTATACTTACCTGGAATGCACAGGTTGCAGCCCCTTTTCCAGCCCTTTCAAAATCTCCTGTTAAGGTTTTGGCAGCTCTTCTCCCCATACCTTTTCATGTATGCGCAACTGGTCCGTGGCCCCAAGAAGTTTTGAGATCTCCTTGTCAACCACCATCTGTTGCTAGCCAAAGTGGTCATCTATAATACCAGGAGGAGAATGGTAGATAGGGAGGTGCTCTGCAACTGTGCAACCTATTTCCTGCTCCTTTTTTGTCTCATTATGTAGACAGAGTTCCTCTGGGCAGCCTCTGCTGGTTTCCTTGGCAGTTTTCTGGAGCAGTGGGTACTGTCTGGGGTTCTCTGCTCAATGCCCACCTCTGGAATCCTAGTTTTCAGCCTATGATCCCCACTCCTGGCCCTGTTTTTCCTTTGTTGTCCCCCATATTCAGCTGAGTCCAGGTCCTCAAAGGTTATGACCTCCTGGAATTCAATATGGTCCATTCCCAATCTGGACCCAGGCACAACCTCCCAGCCTCAGCCCCTCACCATAGATCCATTTGCAGCCTCAGACCCGGCTCCGCCTGTGGTCCCAGCCTCTGCCCCCTTACCAATGTCTATGCTCTGCCTACCACATCACTTCTGGCTCTGTGGGAGGCACAGACAGGAGTAAAGAGGGCGTGATTGTGAAAAGTTTGGGATCACTGCCTTACATGCTTCTTACATATGTTTGCTCTTCCCTTACCTATATCTTCACCTGGGTCTCAGCTTCTGTCCCCTTACCAATGTCCATGCTCCCTTTTCTCCCCCTCAGCTCTCCTAGCTCCTTGGGGGGCGCAGACAGGGATAAGAGAGGGAGTGATCATGAAAGGTTTGGGACCGCTCCCTTAAGTACTTCTTACATATGTTTTTTCTTCCCTTATCTCAATTATTTAGGCATTTCTGTTCCACCCATAACTATCATATCTGTTCACCAATTTAAATTTTATCAGCTAGTTCCTATCTGGCCAGTAACTTGAAATAAAAAATATAAAATTGATCATAAAAAGTCACTATTAACATGTTTTTTTTAAAACAATGCTAATCTTCGCTATCATAAGTACCTCAATCTTGTTACCTCTAAAAGACAGCAAGTCAGAACTGGAAGTTTTGACTGAATAAAGGGCAAAAGCTCTTTTCTATGGTAGCACAGGTCAGCAAGCCTGTTACTCTTCTATTTCAGTCTGGTATATTTTGTGTATTTTTGTGATGCAATACAGAAATCTGGATTCTTAATTCTATTCTCATATTAAAATAAAAGCTTTACTCACAATGGTTTTTGAAAGAGATGTTTCCCCTCTTTCCTGTGGGACTGTTTTGAGAGCTGAAAGCAATGCAGACCATGGAAGGTTAGTAAATGACTATTTTTTCACTATTGCAGAGAACTGGAATATTATTACAAACTACCTAAATTAATCTACCTCTTCAATACAAATTTGGCAAACAAATAGAGAAAAGAAAAAAAACGGAAAGATTAACCACTGTTCTGAACCTACAATGAATTTATATTGTTCTAGGTTATTACATAAACTAAGTGGCTTCTGATTTGTACAAATGTTCACATCAGAGCATTCATCTCCTGTGCATCCCAAGTCATTTCCTAGAAAGAAAGGCTATTGACTAAACTTGATCCTATAAAGTGATTAAAACAGAAAATACTTTCCTTTGATTTACTGGCTAGCAGAGTTGATTTGTTACAATTTGTTTAATGCTGCATGTGAACTTTACTTTCTAAGTTATGCAGATATGATTTTACTGCAACAAGGAGGTTATTACTATGTTGTTGTAATTGTCAGGGTGACTGGAGCTCTCTGTACTGATTTTTTAAATATTATTTACATTTAAATAAATAATGTAAACTGTTGCTCATCAAATTGTACAGTACTCCAATAACACTTGCACTGCAAAAGTATTGAAAGAGAAAATCATGGAGATTTAGAACAAGATTGTTTAAAATTGGTACATAAATTTCAAGGGACTGGATTCGATGACCTCTTGAGGTCCCTTCCAGTTCTGGGATTCCATTATCCAACTTCTAAATCCATCTTTAGGCACCAAATTCATGGCCTGGTCATAAAAAAAACCTGAATACCTATTACCTTTCATCAAAATAAGAATAGATGGTGGGTGTTCAATATTTTTTAAAATCATGACACTTGTTTGAGTGCCAAAAAATGGAGTTGGAGATAAACCTCAGCAGCCTAGTATCCTGAAACAAACTATAATCTTCCCAGACCAGAAACTGGAAGAAAAATATTTTCAGAGGGAAGTTATTTTAATATTATTTTTATTATTTATGCAAAATTACCTAGCCAAAGTTCTTGGAATAATTGTCATGAGATCGAAAATGTAAAATTAAAATTACAGTGCTCTCCTAGTTTAAGGCTACTCTTCAACAAATTATTCTGCAACAAATAAGAAAAATCTTTGATCATTAGGGGGCAATATAGGCCCACATATCTATAACAATTTTACATCTGGTGACTGGAACAACAACTCCTCTTCTTTCTGTCCAAAAGAAACAGGAAGTGGTCTAACAGTAAAACAATAGCAACTCTTGGACTTGCTCCCTGAAGCAAAATTGTCATATACTTCTGCATAGGAATTCAAAGACAAGAAACATGATAATTTAGCAGAGCAAAAGAAACTACCCAGTCAAACTGGGGTCTGTAAACTCCACGGAACTATAAAAAAAGAGGGTAAAAAGAGAAGGGATATGAACAATTTGCCTCTGAGTCTTTATTCAAATCTTGACTGTTCCTTCAAGCTTATGCTCTGGGGAAATGATAATTTCAGCACAACTGTCTAATTTACAGGCCAGATTTCGCCCCTGGCTTCCCTTGATCTGTCTCAAGAGTGTTGGGGGTTCCCCCTCTCACAGGGGGGAGAGGAGGAGCAGCTGGGAACTGGTGCTAAAACCCCTGCACGGCCAGTTCTGTTTTCATGCTGCCATTCCCCCTGCTCCATAGCTGTGCGAATGGCAGCACAAGGAAGCTAGTGCAGTGGCCTGCAGGCTCCACACACACACACCCAATCACTTAGAGGTGCCATTTAGAGGGAGTAGAGGGGACTGTAGCTTCTCCTGAAGTCTGACCCTCTGAATTTCATACTTGAAGTCTGCTTAAGAGCTGTGTCTGGGGCTAGCGCATGCACTTTAACTGCTCCTCCCAGCCTTGCTTTTGGGGGCAGGGAGTTTGTTTACATGATGGGGGCAGGGTGACTATTCTAAATAGGGCTGTGTGACAGTGTCAGGGTAAATGGCTACAGGAGAATGACAGAAGAGAGGTATATTAGCCCCCAGCTGAACAAGTCTAGTAATGGGGCTACTCCAGAGCAATCATCATCTGGAGGCAATCAGGAACTTATTAAAACCAATTGTGACAGGCTAATCAGGACATCTGGAGCCAATTACAAACGTGCTAGTACTGGTTAAAAAAAAGACTTCCGTTGAGCTATTTTACAATGCACAAGGATCTGGAGGACTAGACAAAAACTATCAGCTACCAGGAGAAAGGTCTTGCAGTAAGGATAAAGAAGGTGCTGAGTAAGGGAGTGCGGGGACGTGACCTGGGGAATCATAGCTGTCATGCAGCTGGCACAGGAGACGTTGCAGAGAGCTGCTATCCACAGGGTCCTTAGGCTGAAATCCAGAGTAAAAGGCAGACCCCAGTTTCCCCCATCCCTCAATTCCCTATTTGTTATGTGAAAGCTGACCTGGACAGCAAGATACACCAGAGGAGATGGACTACTTTGGAAAGGGGTGTGGCCTGTCTCTGACCCACTAAAAGTCTTGCGCAAGAAAACGTCCACGCTGCCATGTGCAGAAGGGGTGTGGCCTGTCTCTGACCGACTAGAAGTCTTGTGCAAGAAAACGTCCACGCTGCCATGTGCGCGTTGTGCTTTTGCGCAAGAGCTCCCATGGCAGTGCGGACGCTCTCTTGCACAAGAAAGCTCTGATGGCCATTTTAGCCATAGGGATTTCTTGAACAAGAAATCCCTGCCAAGCATCTACGCTGCCCTCTTGTGCAAGAGCTTCTGCACAAGAGGGCTTACACCTGTTAAAAAAGAGCGTAGCTCTTGCGCAAGAAGCCCTCTCTTACCACGCTGTACCGTAAATTTCCTTGCACAAGAGCGGGCGGGCAGTGGAGACGCTCTGCGGATTCTTGCGCAAGAATGGCCATACCCTATGGGGCTTGTTCCCCTCCCTTTCCCCCATGCTGGCAAGTGATGGCTGAAAAAAGCATCAAGTTTGTTCCCTTAGGAATAGCATCTAAACTGAGAGTCATATTGAGCCTCTGAGATAAGCAGTCTGCCTGAAAGCATAGGATCCACGAAGGCAGAAAAGGAGCTTTTTCAAAACTGTTGTCAGGAGTGAGATTACTGTTCACAGCGTGGTGGAAGAAAGAGGTTAAAAAATACAAAAAAGTGCACACCAGGTTTTGGGTCTGCTTTGTGTGTGTGTGCGTCCTTGCTACAATGGAGGAGGTGGTGAAGCCTGTGGTACAAGCCACAGCACCCCAGCAGGAGGCAATCTGGGTTCAGGCAATGACACAACAGGAGTCCATGCAGCTGCAGCAGGAAACCAGTTATTATTGGTCCAGGTGATCCAGGATCAAGCTCTCCTGAGGGGGATGGAAGATGATCAGCTGAAAA
The DNA here is from genome assembly GCF_052426305.1 of Pelodiscus sinensis. Taxonomy (NCBI): domain Eukaryota; kingdom Metazoa; phylum Chordata; order Testudines; family Trionychidae; genus Pelodiscus; species Pelodiscus sinensis. Next base: position 65,841,075 of record NC_143054.1, read on the forward strand.
TCCTCAGCTTGCAGGTCCAAGGATTAGAAGGGACCTGAGGACCATGTGTTGTTTGCCAAAGATGTCGGCAGAGGATGACAGAATCAGATCTCTCATTTGAAAGGACTACTCAGTGTGAGGTGTGGCCCAAGGACCAGCATCCTCCCCTCCTTTTTGTGCAGAGAGGCCCAGAATGCCTACTGTGATCTGCCTTCGGAGGATGCTTCTGACTCTCCCCAGCTGAGGACAGAGATCCTAGCCCAATTAGGAGTAATGACAGCAGTTCGGACCCAGAGGTTCCAGGACTGGAAGTGCTAGGAGAACAAGTCTCCAAGGTCCCAGCTATTCAACCTCCTACATTTTGCATAAAAAGGGCTTACAGCCCAATAGTGTGCAACTCCTACTGTGACCTGGTCTACTCTGGGAGTTTAGGTTGAACTTAGATGCATTGGGTTGATTTTTCTAAACAATGAGTCCACAACATCAAATCCATTCTGCCAACTTTAAGGGCCACTTCAGACAATTTTGATATGCCTGCTTTTCACAAGGAGTAATGCTAAGTTCAACCTTGCATGTTCAACTTTAGAGAAGTATAAACACAGCACTGTGAAAGTCAATGTTCTTGGCCTCTGGGAGGTGTTCCACAGGGCCCCAAGTGATGCTGGCCAGCACTTTCAACTCTGCTGCTGTAGACGTGCACAGAAGAAGGTCCAGAAAAGTTTCAATTTCTTTTTCTGTTCAGCCAGTGTGGTGAACAGATCTCAGAGCAGGCATCACACCTGACCATGAATGCTTCAGGTAGCAAACAAGCTCCAGCATGGAGCATGCAGGAGTTCCTGGCCCTCATTTCTGTGTAGGGAGAGGAATCTGTTTGGGCAGAAGATCAATAGTTGGGGTGGGGTGTGACATAACAGTTCTGGATTTCGTGGTTTTATTTCAGTATCACCCAAAAGAGCTAGACACTATATATACATTTGGGAAGACAGCCTGCCCTGGAAGACCCCTCTCCTCTCCTATCCCCTACCTAAACCCTCTGCTTCCCATCCCCGCCTCTTAGCCAGCCCTTTCTGTCCCTTGACCGCACCACCCGAAGCACTGGAGCTGGTGGCACTGTAAATGCACCATCTGGCCAGAGCTGAAGGAATGCTGCCCAGCCAGAGCTGCAGCCACAGCACCTGGAGCACTGGGGCTGGCAGCATGGTGACTAGGCTGCCCAGGTGCTGGAGGAGCTGAGGCTGCAGGGGCAGGGAGCAGAAGGGGAAAGGCCAGGGATTAGCCACTTCTGATCACTGCTCTCCCCAGAAGTTAAGCTGGCTTCTCCCAGCAAGCCTGTCCCAACCCAACTCCCCTATGGCAGGAACTCAGGGGCCAGACTAAAGGGCTTCATAGGACAGATATGTCCTGCAGTCCATAGTTTGCCCCTCTGTGCCTTAGACAGTATCTTAGGGAAGCTATAGCACTATGATCTGCACTAGGGAACCTCTCAGAGTGGTGATCAAAAGGGGGGTGATAAGGCTGTATACAGTGGTGGGGTAGGAAGCCTGACCTTACCTGTGCATTTACAGTCACTGAATTTCAGGATTAGCTAACTTTTGTGCACTGGTTGACAGTATTGTGCCCAGGTAGTCTAGTGGCTAGATTGTTGAGTAAGTGGGTAGAAAAGGTGGGGAAAGACTATCCCTCTTTTCCACCCCTTTTGGGGTCCAGGGACGCAAACTGCTCCTTACCCAAGTCCTTAAGTTTGGAGTCCAGATTTCCCTTAATTGGGGTTTCTTGTTCTCTGTAGGTTGCCCTCTTCTTTTGCCCAGAAGGATGGAGTAGAGGCTTACTCACTCCCATGGCTGGCAGGCTCTGGTTTGGGCCCACTGACTATCAAACCAAGCTCCTGTCTCCTCATTAGTCAGCCCCAAAGTGAGCTAGGTTTCTTCCCCCCTCCAGGTCTGTCATTAGTTGCAGGTAAAGTGGGGAGGGGCTAGCTGAGTCCAGAGGCTTTCTTTAGCCTCTGAGGTGCCAGGTCATTTTTCCTCTACTCTCTCAGGCTGTGTCTACACTGGTGTGATCTTGGGCAAAAGCGGCTGCTCTTGAACAAAAACTTGCTGCCTGCCTACACTGGCCGCGTGTTCTTGTGCAAGTAAACTGACATTCTAATGTATGAAATCAGGGCTTCTTGCGCCAGAATTCTGACACTCCCGCTCAGGAATAATCCCTTTTGCGCAACTGTTCTTGCGCAAGAGGCCAGTGTAGACAGGCAACATGAATTTGTTGTGCAAGAAAGCCCTATGGTTAAAATGGCCATCAGAGCTTTCTCACTCAAGAGAGCGTCTACACTGGCATGGATGCTCTTGCACAAAAGCACATCTCTTGCGCAAAAGCACATGCCAGTGTAGATGTTCTCTTCTGGAAGAGTTTTTGCACAAGAACTCTTCCGCAAAAGAGTTCTTGCGCAAGAAGCTGCCAGTGTAGACATAGCCTCAGAGTGCATCTATACAACACAGTTATTTTGAAATAACAATGTGAGCGTCTACACAGTAATTCCGTCATTTTGAAATAGTTTTGAAATAACAGGTGGCTTATTTCAAAATCTGTAAACCTCATTCCATGGGGAATAATGCTTATTCCAAAATAGCTATTTCAGAATAGCAGTAGTATGGACACTCCATTGTTGCTATTTTGAAATAGGTCCTCCCTAAGGACATTCAGAGCAGCTACTCCCCAGTGCCTCCTGGGGCTCTAATTCGAGGTAGCACATCCACATTAGGGAAGCCTGCCTCACACTAATTTCCAGGCTTCCCTGTAGTGCAGACATGCTATTTCAAAATAAGCTATTTGGAAAAAAATTCCGAATTAGCTTATTTTGAAATAAGCATACTATGTAGACGTACCCTCAGAGGCTTTTAGACATTTCTGGTTTTTGCTGTCAAATTTCATGTTCTGAGAGAGTACAAATCACCATTTAAGTAATTTAACTTCCCTTCAATAAAGAGGTCAATGTTGATAGGTTGTATTAGTAAATAATTAGGCTTCTTCTTCATCTCTGTAATGGCTGAGGGCTTTTCCACCCATTTTGAATTGTAGCCACTAAAGTAAATTTAATATGTTATTGTTCTATATAATATGAATCTGTAAAGGTTGCTTTGTAATAGTTCACTTTGTGTCAGGGATTCTAGGGTCTGGTCAGAAGCCCACTGAAATTAACCGAAAGATTACAGGTGACTTCAATGGGATTTTGATCAGATCCTACAGGTATTTCTTTAAAAAAGGAAGAAGAAAAACATGCTAATGAGTGTTTATGCCTAACATCAAAGGGTCACACTTAGGAGAAATACAATATTTTGTTAAATGCAGATTAATATTCAAATAAACAATGGAACAGGGAAAGAAGGAATATTAACATACAACAATTATAAATAAAACCTTGCTAATATTCAAGGGCACCCTGGCTTAAAATAGGAAGCCCAGTATTGCTTTGTTTTATTTCTTCTCTGAAATGATGCCTTGAATTAGATAAAAACTATATTACTGCATCAAAGAAGAAAAAGTATATCTTCAAAGGTTGGAAAGAGAAGATGAAACATCTGTTCCTCAGTCATGACCCACACAAACTTTCCATTCTTGTTTACACTAGAAAAAAAAATTAGTTTCTGGCAGGTGATGCAGTTGATCTGCTGCTGCATAAGGTTTTCACTGCAACTGTAGTTGATTCTTTCTGCATAGGTGAGTTTTTTCCACATAACTTAATGATTGAATTTAAACAGATGCAGTGAAACTGATATAACCTGCAGTGTGGACACTCTTAACCAAATATAAGGTGAGGGGCGGGGAGGCGTTGTCTGATTTGGAATGTGGGTTGCTTTGGCTTATGTTGCTTGGGAAGGGATTTGAACTCAACCCCCAAAAGCTCTTCTTATCTTAGGAGTGTCCACACAGGACATTTTACTATATGGCTACGTCTACACTGGCATGATTTTGCACAAGAACTCTTTTGCGGAAGAGTTCTTGTGCAAAAACTCTTCCAGAAGAGATCGTCTACACTGGCATGTGCCTTTGCGCAAGAGATGTGCTTTTGCGCAAGAACATCCATGCCAGTGTAGACTCTGTCTTGCGCAAGAAAGCTCCGATGGCCATTGTAATCATAGGGCTTTCTTGCTCAAGAAATTCATGTTGCCTGTCTACACTGGCCTCTTGCACAAGAACTGTTGCGCAAGAGGGCTTATTCCTGAGCGGGAGCATCATAGTTCTTGCACAAGAAGCCCTGATTTCATACATTAGAATGTCAGTGTTCTTGTGCAAGAACTCGCGGCCAGTGTAGACAGACAGCAAGTTTTTGCGCAAAAGCACTTGCTTTTGCGCAAAATATTGCCAATGTAGACACAGCCTATTGGTATAATCATTAAAATTGTCCATTGTAGACCAGGTCTGTGGACAAATCATGGTCAGCACACTATGGCTGAAACTTGTTTCAGTTACTGAAATGGTGCTGTAAATTATTTGTCCGGATCTGCTGTGTTCATCTGTACTAATTGCTGACGTTCATTGTTAGCATAGGAAGCATTTTGTAATGTAGAACAACCCTCCAAAACAGATGCTGGAATTCTAGATGACAGCTTGCTAAGGCAGAGAGAAATTCTGCCTCAAAATGATCAGTTAACAAGGGATAGCATGCCTTTTGTAAGGGTTTAGTTATATTTATCATCTGTTTAACTTTTGTTTTGTTGTTTTCTCTTTGTTTTCTAGACTGTCAAATCAACTTTGGCTTAACTTTAACTACAGATAGACTGGTGACTTCAGCTGGGATAGTCTGATTTATAGCATATCTACACTACAGAATTAAACCAATCTATATGTTAGGTCTACTTACAGCCACTGCAGTAATTATTGTGTATTACCCTCTTTCTATCAGTGATGAGTATCCTCACCATGAGCGCTCTACCAATTGAAGACGGACAGTGTGGGGGGTGACAGTCAGGGCTCTGAGCTCTACACAGCTCCCCACTAGGAGCCCATCACTACCCCTTTCCCTAGATCGTTGCTCCAAGCTGGGAGTGAGATACACCAGCCTGTGTTTCTCAGCTCACTAAGTACGGAGTCTCTGGACAGCAGATAGCAGGCAGCCAAGGACAATTGGGCTGTAGCTGCCTGGCTTTCATACTGGAGCTGTGAACTTGACAAGACAGCCAACAAGCAATGTAAGTAATGCAGTGTCTCCTCAGACACTGCATCACCCTAACTACACCAACATAAACCCTACACCAAAGCTATCCCGTCCATAGCATGGTTCAGGGAGGACACCCCAGACACCATGCTTTTTGGAGGGTCTTGCAGTGGCCACCTCAACGGTTCTATGGACAGAGCCAAAGAGAGTACTGGAGACCCTGGTTCAGGGAAGCAGAGGGAGTTGGATCCTCCCCCTCGCACTCACCATAGCAGTGAAAGCTGGAGTGACCCAGCAGCCAGCTCCACTCCACCACCCATCTCCCAGCCCACTGTGCTCAGCTTCACTGTGGCAGTAGGAAGCAAAGAGCTCTGACCCCAGGTGATCCACTTCCCACCACTGCAGGGAAGTGGAGCACAGCTGACTGGGAGAGGGCAGAAAAGCAGAGCAGGCTTCCCAACTGCCGCTGCTGAAAGAAGTGTGGGAGGAGAGGTAATTCCCCAGGTCATGTAGCTGGGGTAGGGGCTATAGGCAAGGAGATGCGGCAGGACTGGAGAGTAGGGGTGGAGCATAGGCTGGACAGGGCCTGCAGAGGAGGAGAAGTTGCCCTGGGCCCTGTGCCTGGGACACTGGGGCTATGTCTACACTGCCGGGGGGGTTTCGGCAGAAGATATGCAAATCACACTCTCATTTGCATATCTTCTGCCGATCCTTTTTGCGGAAGAGGCTTTGCCGCTAAAAAGCCCTGTGTAGACGGGGCCATTTGTCAGAGAAAAACTCCTTTTTTGCAAGATCCCTTATTCCTCAAAAAATGAGGTTTATAGGATCTTGCAAAAAAGGTGTTTTTTTTCCCCGACAAATGGCCCCGTCTACATCGGGGTTTTTAGCAGCAAAACCTCTTCCACAAAAAGGATTGACAGAAGATAAGCAAATTAGAGCACAATTTGCATATCTTCTGCCGAAAAAAACCTGCAGTGTAGACATAACCTGGGTGGGGGTTGCCCCAAGTTCTGTTCCTGCCCCCAGGGACAGCCCTGCCCTATACTCTCATGGAGATGGAGTTTATACTTTCATGGAGGTGGAGTTATTATGTCAGTGTAATGGGGCACTTACATCAGTGAGAGATGACTGCAGGGTGTGCACTGACACAACTAGGTCAACATAAGCTGCCTTAGATTGACCTAACCCTGTAGTATAAACCAGGACTTAGTCACCTCAGCGATAAGGAAAATAACTTCTAAACTTCTGGCAGATAGTCGTAGCAATTAGCATTTGGTCAAAGTGCAGTCAGCTCCTCCCCACATGGCACTAGCTTTTCTATGGCAGGACCAACAGCCACCGTAGGTCCCAGAGCAATGTGAGGTGGAGCGCGGAGGTCTGTGCCCCAGAAGGGGCGAGATGGGGCCTCAGATGGAAGGAGATGGGCCAAGGGCTGTCAACTCTTAGTGCCACCCAGACCACAGCATGCTCCTCCTGTCACCCCAGCCCTCGGAGCCACGGAGTAGCACTCCAGCATCTACTCAAAGGGCCCAAGGCTCCTGCAGCTGCAGTAGTGATGGCAGTGGCTGGAATCTCCAAGTCCCGGGGCAACTGCCCCATTTACTCCATGTGCCCCTCCCCTCCCCCATGGGCAGACCTGCTTTTCTACATAGTCTTAAATCTGTTTACTGTCTCCCTTAGAGATTCTCTGGGGCCCTCCTGCCCCAAATACAGCCTGGTATGTTCCCAGAACCAGAAGATAGTCCACAACAAGAATTCTGCTTTCAAGGGATAGTGCTAAGTTTGGGCCAAAGTTGAACTAATTTAAAAATAAAGTTACTATTTCAGATAACTGCTACAAAGTCTTTTCTACATCTTGTATTTGCAAAGCACTTCCCTTTATTTACAGTATGTGCTTTCCTTGGAGACATTGCAAAAATACAAGCAGAACAATATTTTGTGATATTTTTCAATGTACAAGCAGCTCTGATAGGAATAGAACAAAAGTTTTATTGTGCTAATCTACAGCAGAATGAATAAGGAAAGAAAATGGATGAGACAGAAAAAAAAAGACTATGATCAGACTTTCCACGTTTGTTTCAGCTGTGGGCTTTTTACACAGAACAGAGAGTAAATAACTAATTTAATATGCAATCTACACATCCGTAGTGACTAGTCATTCCAATACAAGCATAATAGTATGACTGGATTTCCTGACTAAGTATGTCCAGCCCCTAAAATGTTTGTGTCCTACTTTGGGAATTTCCACAGTGGTATGCAAATTGGTGCCAGTAGCTTATCCAAATTATGTGGTTTGTTTCACTTACAAACACGGAAACAAGCTGAGTTTTATCTCAGTTTCTGTTTTGTCTCTCCTGACAATAAAAGCTGGCAACACAGCCAAACTAACTTAATTATTTCTAAGAGAGTCCCTGTCTCCCACTTTTAAAACTTATAAAAAAAGAAGGCCAAAAACAGTGTATGCTTGATTTCACAACCGCAAACCCTCATCTGCTGATAAATGAATGTTGCAATCAAGAATTTCCAAAGCACTACGTAAATGCCAACAGTCATCAACAAGTTATGCAGTTTCACTTCTGGTTATATATTAGCACATGCAGGAAAAATACTCCCTGGCTTTTTCTTTGCATAGTAGCCTTTTCAATCATCTTGCTCAATTTAAAGTTCAAATATTTGGATGTACATACGTATATGACAATGAAAATATTCTTCACTAAAATGCTGCAAAGCCTGGTTTTTGTTTGGATTGGAAATCTTTAAAATGTTTGACATACCAAAAATGTTTAATAAAATAGTGTACATTGTTATTATGACCAATATGGTTAATCATAAAAAAGGAGTCTTATGGCACCTGAAAGACTATGACATTTATTTGGGCATAAGCAGAAGGTTCCAACCCTGAAACTTTATGCCCAAATAAATCTGTTAGTCTTTAAATTGCCACAGGACTCCTAGTTTTTGCTGAAACAGACTAACACAGTTACCCCTTTGAAACTTGTCACAATAGTTAATCCAATTTTTTTTCCATTTGAATATAGGCTGGCATATAGGCTAGCATCAGATTATAATCACATCTCCTGACATGGTTCTACTTACAGATCATATGAGCCCTTAATGCCACAAATGTATCATGATTCAGAAGCTGAATTACTATCTGAAGATAAGCAAAAGCGACGAGGAGTCCTGTGGCACCTTATAGACTAACTGAAAAGGTGCCACAGGACTCCTCGTCGCTTTTGCAGATTCAGACTAACACGGCTACCCCTCTGATATCTGAAGATAATTTCCCACACAGCCTTTATGTACAACATTGAATTTTGATGTTGCAACATATAACATTACATATATGCAACTTGGGCTGGGGGAGTGTCATGATCATGAGGGTTAGCCAGCAGCTTGTGGACTAAGGGGTTAATTATGTCCCTTACCTAAGCCAGGTAGAGTCAGCCAATAGGAATGCAGGTAGGAATTTCAAACTGGGACAAGGGAATTTTGGGGTTTTGTTCTCTCCAGCGACTGAGGGAGACAGACACTATGTCTCCCTCCAAGAAAAGTCTCTGTAAGCAGGGTAAGGTTTAGATAAATCTGTTAGATTTTATTGTTTTATGGTTTGGGAAATGGGATCTGATGTCTTTGCATTTTTTAAAATGGGGTTTCCTCTCCTTTGTAACTAAGCTCCTGGCCCATGGTGTGGTTCCCCCCCCCCCTTCCCCACATAAGTATATTACTTTGTGACTTTTCCATCTATTCATTATGCTTGCAACAGGAATATTGTGGTGATAATAAAAGTTCTTTCTCTTTTCTTTTTATTAACCAGGCATTGATTAATTTTTGTGTCCTGGTTTATACTTTAGGGGTGAGATCACTTGGGTAATAGATAACCCCTTAGTCCCCAAGCTGCTGGCTAACCCTCATGATCATGACAGGGAGTGGTCCTTCCTCTGAACCAATCTCATGGCCCTACTAAAGGCAGGAGATGAGATTTGGTAGGCTACTGACTTGATCTAGTTTATCAAATCCTACATTCTTAAGTTTTCAAATGTTCTTTCATTTTATTACCATGTTGTTTTTGTCCACTGTGATAGAGCATATGTGACTTAAAGCTGATTCACCACTGTGTGTACTGTACTTTGTAAATGTCTTCACATGGGCAAAATTGATGAGATAATTGACTAAGCACTAAGTTAACAAATGTTTCAGCTCTTCAGCAGAGGAAACTTAAAAGAGAGGCAGAAAGAGGGGGAAGAAAGGGCTAGAGAATCCCAGGATCTCAGGGAGGCGAACACTCTTTCCTTATGCCAAGGGACAAAGTTAAAAAGCCTTACATGGGAAGGTAAGCATTGGTGTTGTATACTGTAAATAAAGCCCCTAATGGTGGACTAGGGTGATGAGAGGTCAAGATCATGGGTGCCAGATTTCCATATTTTTTGATGATGCCCAGAACAAGTCCATAGAAGAGACTGGAGCAACTGGGAGCCCCATACTAAAGGGGGTCACGAGGTCCAGGGTGACCTGAGGAGTTAATAGGAAGCCTGGTACCAGCAACAGTGAGCAACCAATCCCCAGTCCATTCCACTCTTCCCCATCTCTTCCTGCCCCTTTTCCCCAAACCTCCACACTGTCTCTTTCCAGCTTATACCCTCTCTCACGAGCAACACTGGGAACCAACAGAACACAGCAAGGCAAGCTGAGAGCAGGATGCTCTGCTTCTGGCACCAGGCCCCATGTTAATTCCAGGCTGCCTTGGGCCCTGAATCCCTTGAAGTGTGGGGCCCCCATACAAAGCACCAGGAGTGGGGCAGTTGCCTCAGTCAGTCCTATAGCTGGCACGGCTCTGAAATATAAGCGCAAACACTGGCGGACCAACGCCCATGTTCCAGAATATTGGTCAAGCACGAGCACCCATACAACTGCCAACCTTTGGTCAAGAACACTGCTAAAACTTTGGGCTATCCAAGGCTTTTGAATGCCTTGGTAATAGAGTTAAGATTTAATTTACATTACAGCATAAAACTAGGTTGCAACAAAGCCCTAAAATGGTTTGAGCTGGTACACAGCCAGGGTTTTGCCTATAGTCAAGATACTAGATATGCAACTATCCCTCTACCCCAGGAAAAAAGACCTGATTCCTCACATTTACTATCTGGTCATCCTATGATGAATTTATGCGGGAGTGTGAGAGGACTGTCTGAAAAGAGGAATCCAGAGTGAGGGAGGCCTGCCCATTAACATTCATGTTCCATATTGATGTAAATGAATAAACAGTCATATAGGCTTCAATTGAATCACTTAGAGAGCAGGGGTGGGGAACCTAAGGCCTGGGGGGGCGCATGTGGCTCCTGGCTTGCCTGATTCCGTACCCAAGCTCAGAGTCTCCCCTTCAGCTTTGGGGAGCCTGTGGTGGTGCTCTAGTCCCCCCACTTCTCACTTCTGTGTGGCCCCCATTTGATTTTTCTGCAGGTCAGTGGCCTTCAACCCAAAAAAGGTTCCCCACCCGTGACTTAGAGCTGTATGTGTGTATGGGGGCAAAACTGATCATTATGTCATTTGTCTTGTACCATTTTTTTTCTTTTTTCATGATTCATTTAGAAAGCCAGATATCCTTCTCTGTGCAGTGCTAACAGCACTGAGTTTTCTTCTCACATTGCACAGCTGTTTCATCAGCTGCCCATATCCCATGACGCAGCAGAAGTGATGCTCATGAACATAATCCTCAGGAGAAAATCTAGGCAGCTGCAGATTAATTTTTTTGTCTCCTTATAAGAGGTTTTAATTTATTATAGTACTCTGAGCTGTGGCACACTTAGAACATAAGAATGGCCAAAATTGGTCAGACCAATCATCCATCTAGCCCACTCTTTGACTGTGGCTGGCACCAGATGCTTTTCATTGGGAGCAAACAGAACAGGGCAGTTTACTGAGTGATCCGGTCCCTTTAATCTTGTCTTAACTTCTAGAAATTTAGAAGTTTAAGGACACTCAGGCTGTGTCTAGATTGCACCCCTTTTCCATAAAAGGGATGCAAATTAGACACAGCGCAATTGCAAATGAAGCGGGGATTTAAATCTTCCCCGCTTCGTTTGCATAAACATGGCTGCTGCTTTTTTCCAGCGCGGGGCTTTGCCGGCAAAAAGCGCCAGTCTAAACGGGGATCTTTCGGAAAATAAAGCCTTTTCTGAAAGATCCATTATTCCCTGAACTCTGTCCCCACTGGCACCCTGTCCCCTGTTGCAGAACCCTGTCCTCTGCCCTCCCAGCGCCCTGTTCCCTCTCCCCTGCCCCCAGCCACAGAACTCTGTCCCCACAAAATGTATAATTATAAATGCTTCATTGTAGATTTAAATAGCATGAATAAAAAAGACCATTTATTTCATAACTATAAGCACGTGATTTTAATTTTATATATCGCATAATTTAAAAATAAACTGTTTATCAGAGTGTGTAAGTAAGGGTTGGGAATAGCAAGTGATGGACAGGAGAAGAATAGAGAGGATGGGGCTTCAAGGAAGAGGCGGGGCGGTAGATCTTCACCTGTTCTGAGATTTAAAAAGTGATCTTCGGTGTAAAAAGGTTGGAGACCACTGGTCTATGTGAATTGGTGGAACAAAATTCCAAACACAAGAGGTCCTTAAAATGTGTAGTGTGGCTGTATTACTGTTTATTTATTTGGGGTGTACATTTAGTTTGAGCCTCTTTTGGTGTTCTTAAAAAGTTTCCATTGTAGCTTGTAGGCATTTCACTGTTCCTTTTAATTTCCATTTAACTAGTCCTCTCATTTTTGTGTAGATCCTCTTTTGAAGTTAAATACTACAGTGGTGGGCTTCTTTGGAATTTCCCCCCCTTTGAGGATGTTAAATTTAATTATATTATGATTGGTATTACCAAGTGTTTCAACTGTTTTCATGTCTTGAACCATTATGTTATGCATCCCATAAGAGTAAATCAAGAATTGCCTCTCCACTAATGGGTTCGAGGAACTAACTGCCCAAGAAGCAGTCATTAAAGGTGTCTAGAAATTAAATTTCTGCACCCCAGCCTGAGGTTATGTGTTCCCAGTCAATATGAGGACAAATAAAGTCCCCCATTAATTTTAGATATTCTGTTTTTGTTGCCTAATCTCCTTGAGCATTTCAGGGTCACCATCATCATCCTGGTCAGGTAGTTGGTGTGATGTTGGCAGACCAGTTCATGCCAACAACCCTTGGCCCTAGCTGAACAATGGCCAACACATAGTTGGAAGCTTAAATACTAAATAAATTCTTATAGACTTTCTGAAATCATTGTAGGATATATGCACTAATCTCTTTTATAACATCTGCACCCCATATTGCAAGGTGATATTAAGTATTTGCATTGTAGTCTTCTGTAATTATGTCATGTGGGCTCATCCCACCACCATGGGAGGAAGGGGATGTGAACCCTAACAAGAAGAAACTGCATCTCTATGCTGCTTGGACTTTGTGAGGGCAAGATTTCCAAGCATTTATTACACTTAGGGGTTTTCTGCACCAGTGTTCTCTCTAAGCTGCGCAGCAGCACAGCTTCACAGATGATTAATCAGTCCTGCCCAGTCAGTGAGCTCCAGGCATAGAGCTCTGAGCCTCTGACTGGGCAAGGCTGATTAATCATCTCTGAAGCTGTGCTGCCAGGTAGCTTAGAGGAACACTGTTCTGCACCATTATGCAATGCAGAATTTTGCAGAAATGAATGTGAGAGCACCATTTCCTTTATTTTCTCCGCAGAAAAGGGCTGGGGAGGATATTGGCCACACCGAGGGGCTGCTGAATCCAGCAGAATGTAGTCCACAATAGAAGACAAGGTGGAGGGGAGAGGGGTGAGAACTGTAGGGCAGGGCCAGCCTTAAGGAAAACGGCACCCCTGGCCTTCCTGGGCATAGTGCTCCTCATTTTACTTGCTTCTCCCCACTCCTGCACCCTCATCCTGTGCCCCCTTTGCCATTAACTCCTGCCCCTAACCTCTCCGTTTTGCCACTTTCACCTCAATCTCTACCGGGGTAGGTAACCTACAGCCTGGGGATTAGATCTGGCCCTGTAGGCTTGGGGCTCCCCACCCAGCATTGGGGAGCCAGTCTGGCGCTCCAGCCCTGTGGCCCTCCTACCCAGACCCCCTCATCCCCATTCCACTTTTCCACCCTCCTGAAAAAGTGAGGAAGAACGGCTCTTGCACAAGAGAGGGTTTTTGCACAAAAAGGAGCTATGTAGATGGCTCCTTTTTGTGCAAAAGCCTCTTGTGCAAAAAGGCCCCTAATTAATTATGCAAATGAAGCATGACAATATACTAATCTGTGCTTCATTTGCATAGGCTTGTGCAAGAGGGATGTAATGCAGACATAGCCTTATTGCCCACCCCTGCTGTGGTAACAGGAGCTGCAAAGGAGAGTCTGACTTACCTGAAGAGAAAGGAAAGGGTTAAGCAATTGGAGATGCACCTAGGGATGGGGTTCTGGCAGTCAGCTAATAAAAATGCAGATAGGAATTTCAAACTGGGAAAGAGAGTTTTTCCTTACTCTCTCCTCTCTCTCCAAACTGATCAGAGCAGTTTCTCCCACGTATTGAGGGAGATAGGCTCTCTCTCCAAGAATGGACTTCTTGAAATGTGTAAGTAGGGAAAAGTTTAGAAGAGTAAGGGCTCTCCGGTCAACATCCCATGGTAACTCAACCTAAGATATGTCAACTCCAGCTATGTTATTCATATAGCTTGGAGCTGCATAGCTCAGGTTGACTTACCATGGTAGTGTAGTTGTAGAATTACTTTAGTAGCTGCTTAGTGACAAAGATACAAATAAAACGTGAAGGAGATAAGCACTTTCTAATCACTGGATTGGTGAAGCACTTACTGAACAGTTGATGTAATTAAAAAACTTTTAAAAGGCCTTTAAGACTGAAACATCAATGATCTCTCATGTTTCAGGTGATTGTTTTTTGTTGTTGTTTTAGTCCAGATGTACTGATTTATTTAGTAAAATATTTAGGGTCAACTAAGAAACAATGATTTTTTATTAACATTTCCCTGAAAAGAATGAGACAGACCAAATTGCATCTTCATCAGGTGAAAGAAAATTTCATTATTAAAACCTGAAAATTACTTGGAATAACCAATTCATTAAAATAGAGTTATGGTGGCAATCTAGAACATATTGAATCACGGCTCCCAAAAAAAGTGAAGTAAAGTTCTACAAGTTCCAACAATTCCTTTATTTAGGCTTGTATATTATGATTTCTTCCAACAATGTGGCACAAGTTCGTTGAGGGCAAACTGGAATAGAACAAGATAAACAAATGGTAAGATTGAATGATGTCTCTTGGTTGATGAAGTAGGACAAAAATATGCATACAGCCTTAAAGCCCTTTCAATCAGTGTATATATATTTGGGTTCTTGAAAATGTTAGTCTACAAAGATTAGATTTTAATCTATAAATAATACATACCAAAAAGACTGTTTAAAATAACACAGACTTCAAAGTCTAGAATTTTAGAAACACCACAATTAACATTGCTTGTACAACCTTTGTTCAGCACCCTTGTGCATATTCATCATGATACAATCTTTAATCACAGCATCACACTCTTTCCATAGGACCTTTGCTTCATTCAATGGAAGCACAGTGTACAATTAAAGTATGAACCAAATACCTTATAAAAACTCTTCCAAAACAGGCCTAGAAAATATTTGCATAGATTGAAACACTACAAACAGATTTATCCTTTAATAACTCAGAATGACAATGTAAAAGACAGCACACAATTACTTTAGTTTCACGCTCATTTGCAAGTCAACTCTTTGACCACAGGAATGGCATCACTGCCAAAAATTACTCCCTGGAGCCCTACTCCTGTATTTGACTCTGCAATAAAGTTAATGGATCTTTGTGCAGGTGCAGGGCCTATCCCTGTAGAAACAAGTTTCAGGATTAGGGCCCAAATTAATATACAATCCTATTAAACCATAAACAAAAGCACCATTTAAAAAGTGAAACTGTTTCTATTCAAACATCAATAATACTTCATTAACTGGCCACTTTCAAGTTACTTAGTGCAGTAAAAGAAGCTATTTAAGTACAGTATATTGATTTAACCATTTTAAATAGAAAATTAGAATTAACAACAGCTTGACTAAATAGTATTTCAATTGCAAAGCCAGTACTAGGCTAACGAAGTTGTTTTGTTTTCTTTTTTAATGGACTAAAACTTGTGCGCTAGGTGTATAAATGTGGATGACTGCGCAGACCAACCTGCAACATCAAGGCCTTATTGAATGTTTCAAGAGTACATATTTTGTAAGATTGAATTGTATATCTGAAATGAGAGGGGACTAAAGTTATATTAGTAGGCATATCTTGACTATGATGGAAATGTTCATATCTTTCTGCATTAAAGGGGCTCACCCAGCTGCAGACAAATCATTTCATGATTTTAGTGATGTTTTTGGACCCCGATTATTCCTGAGTTCCTTGGTACCACTGGAAGAAAAAATCTGTTGTATTTGCACCTGTAAAGGCTATTGTGATGTAAATTTTGCTGTACTTATCCATGCATTTTTAACTGTGGGTGGCTCACTAAAATATGCTCTATGGCAAGTTAGTTCCTGAGTGGATTTCAAGGCTATATAGCCTATGCAGAATTCAGCTAATCTTAAAGCTCAGTGGACATCCATGAGTACACAACATTATTTTCTGTACAAGAATTGGGAATACATATAAGCTACGTCTACACTGGCACCCTTTTCCGGAAATGCTTAAAACGGAACAGTTTTCCGTTAAGTATTTCCGGAAAAAGCATGTCTACATTGGCAGGATGCTTTTCCGGAAAAGCACTTTTCCGGAAAAGCGTCCATGCCAATGTAGACGTGCGTTTCCGCAAAAAAGCCCCGATCGTCATTTTCACGATCGGGGCTTTTTTGCGGAAAAGACTACTGTGTTGTCTACACTGGCCCTTTTCAGGAACATTTTTTCCGGAAAAGGACTTTTGCCCGAACGGGAGCAGCATAGTTTTTCCGGAAAAACACTGACAATTTTACAGTAGATCATCAGTGCTTTTCCGGAAAAGCAAGCGGCCAGTGTAGACAGCTGGCAAGTTATTCTGGAAAAGCGGCTGTTTTTCCGGAATAAGTAGCCAATGTAGCACTTTAGAGACTAACAAGATGGTTTATTAGATGATGAGCTTTCGTGGACCAGACCCACTTCCTCAGATCAAATAGTGGAAGAAAGTAGTCACAACCATATATACCAAAGGATACAATTAAAAAAAATGAACAAATATGAAAAGGACAAATCACATTGCAGAACGGGGGGGGGAGGGGAGGAAGGAAGGTAACTGTCTGTGAATTGATGATATTAGAGGTAGGGAGAGTGGGATGCTTCCAGCTCCCATCCAGAACACACCACACGATCCATCGTCTATAGCCAAGCCCTTCGATACAACCGCATCTGCTCTAATCCCACTGACAGAGACCAGAAGCTTCAGGATCTCTACCAAGCATTTATAAACCTCAACTACCCACCCAGAGAAATAAAAAAGCAAATTGAAGGAGCCAGACGAATACCTAGAAACCATCTACTTCAAGACAGACCCAAGAAAACCAACAATAGAACACCACTTGTCATCACCTACAACCCCCAACTTAAACCTGTCCAACACATTATCAATAAACTACAGCCTATACTGGAACAGGATACCATACTCAAAGAGGCTCTGGGAGACAGACCCATAGTCTCCTATAGACAACCACCTAACCTCAAGATGATTCTTACCAACCACCACAGGACATACCTCACTAATACCAACCCTGGTACCTTCCCTTGCAACAAACCCCGTTGCCAGCTTTGTCCACATATTCATTCTGCTGATACCATTATTGGACCTAACCAAGTGAGTTATAAGATCAAGAACACATATTCCTGCGCATCCAGAAATATAATCTATGCTATCATGTGCCGAAAGTGTCCGTCTGCTATGTACATTGGACAAACGTCTCAGACACTTCGCCAAAGGATTAATGCCCACAAAACAGATATCAGACAAGATCACAAAGAAAAAACAGTTTCTTGCCATTTTAACCAGAAAGGACACTCTCTCAATGACTTAATCACCTGCATTCTGCTACAAAGACCTTTTACATCTGCACTTGAAAGGGAATCCTCTGAACTGTCATTCATGTTAAAATTCGACACTTTCCAAAAAGGACTCAACAAACACTTGAACTATCTCACCCATTACCAAGATAGTTTCCCCAGTTATCACCTCTAATACCATTAACTCACAAACATCCCACTCTCCCTACCTCTAATATCATCAATTCACAGACACTTACCTTCCTTCCTCCCCCCCCCCCCCCGTATCCCCCTTCTGTTCTGCAATGTGATTTGTCCTTTTCATATTTGTTCATTTTTTTTAATTGTATCCTTTGGTATATATGGTTGTGACTACTTTCTTCCACTATTTGATCTGAGGAAGTGGGTCTGGCCCACGAAAGTTAATAAACCATCTTGTTATCTTTAAAGTGCTACATTGTCCTGCATTTTGCTTCAGCTACCCCAGACTAACACGGCTACATTTCTATTACTAGCCAATGTAGACATAGCCATACAGTTTAGGTTATCCAATAATCAGCAAAACCCATCAAATAATTTTGTAGTTATGTATTTCTGCTCCTCATATAATTAAAAATATATATTTTTAGACTGTTAGGAAATCAGTAGTTTATTCACAAACATCCAGTCTTGTAAATTGGCTTGACAGTATTCAATTTAAATCACTGGTTTCTGTAAATGTTGATTTTGCCTGACATGTAAAAATCAACAAGGACAAAATTAAGTGCAGCCTCCCCTGTCATCTAGCACCTACTGGGATCAGGCAACACTGGACCTGTGGCCATGCAGGGAACCCTATGCAGCTGCACTATCATGGCTCCACTCCCGCATGGTGGGAGCTGCACCTGCACAGGAGCCATTCAGTAGGAAGGTGGCTTTACCCATAGCTGAGTGGTTATTGTCTTCCTCACAGCTTTTGCCATGGGACACTGCCATGAGGCCAGGACTCTAACCTCCCCAGCACCTTCTGCCCGTGTGTCTTAGGGTCCTTTGGCCTCCCAGGGAGCTCTCTGCAGCTCACTGTTAATAATGTGAGTCCCTTTGCTGTAAGAGCTGCTCTAACCGTAAACCTCCCTTAAATCCCCCACAACTGTAAAAATTAAAAACTGTTATGAGTTTTCTATTTAAGAATCATTATGTCAAAGTTACGAAAAATAAAAGTTCTGCCAAACTAACTTGTAAACTTGCTATGTAATGCCAATTACACATACACAGTGAAAAAGATCAATATAGGTAAATTCCATTTCCATAAACCTTTTAGTTCAACACTTGCTGTTGGTTAAATCCCCTGGTGGAGTATGGTAATGACATGCTCAGTATCTCTTAACTTTCCAAACCTTCCTCCTCTTCTCTCCCCTCTCCCCCCGTTCCATTTGTTTTTTCTCCTAAGGGATTTTATGCTCACAAAACATTCTGAATAAATGTAGTTGCACTATATAAAAATGCATGCATGAAACATTTTATTATGCAGTGGGGACTATGATAAATCCATTAGAATGAGTACTGAAATTTTACCTGTCAACTTTCTGCCCTCACTTAGACCTTTGCAAACCCAATGAGCCAGAGGACAGAATCTGGCTCTCCATGGTTCTCTTTTAGTAACTGAGAAATAGGAACCTTTAAATGAACTAGCTAGAAATATGATTTTAGAAAAAACAATTCTAAAGTTCAAGGTATCCTTGTCTACCCACCCAAGAAATATACTTATTTACCATCCAGTAACTGTATTAGTATGTGCTGCATACAAATGGCAGCAAGTCAGCCTGGTGGCAGCAGAAAGCTGATTAGAGCAGGACATGAATCTAGGACAGGAATCTGGATATAACAAGTGGATTTAAAAAGTGAATGGTCAACTTAGGCCTATATTGAAAAAGCTAAAAAGAGTTGGTTGTGGAAAGAATAGAAATGTAGCTTGCTTTAAATAATCTTAATCACTACCTTTATATCTTGGAAATCAACAGTCCAGCACCTCCCACTCCAGAGATTTTTTAAAATTTAAATTAGAGACAGGGACATAATTCATCCATTACAATCAGGCATCACAGGACCTGTGGCCATGCTGCAAAAATTAACAAAGATATTCCATTGCACATGTGTCAAAGCAGATAAGATGGTGGTGGTAAGTCAAAGCTGCTCTGCCAGTCTGTGCTCAAGAAATACTTCAGACCTCATTTGTCCACATCAGGAAACAAGGCAGCCCCAAAAGATTATGGAACATAGTAAGACAGCAGAAAAGTAAGAGTTATCCTTTAGTATTCTCCTGTTTGTCTTCGGATTGCCGTCCCTATATTTATGACCACTATGCATTTATTATTTGTTTTTTATCCGCAATGAACTTTTCCTTGAAAGTGCCCAATAGCCACTATATTACCTTGTGTTGTATACATTTGGGCTGTGTCTACACTGCACCCCTTTTCCGGAAAAGGGATGCAGATTAGACCAGTCGGAATTGCAAATCTGCGGGGGATTTAAATATCCCCCACGGCATTTGCATTTTCATGGCTGCCGCTTTTTTCCGGTTTGGGGATAAGCCGGAGAAAAGTGCCAGTCTAGACGCGATTCTCCGGAAAATAAGCCCTTTTCTGGAGGATTTCTTATTCCTACTTTCCTTGAATAAGTATCCCCACGCCGGAAAAAAGCGGCAGCCATGTAAATGCAAATGCCGCGGGGGATATTTAAATCCCCTGCGGATTTGCAATTCCGACTGGTCTAATCTGCATCCCTTTTCCAGAAAAGGGGTGCAGTGTAGACACAGCCTTGGTGTGGGCAGGCCCAGGGCACAGTGGTAAAAACTCCAACAGTCAATCAACACTAATGTCCCTGCCATTGTTATCAAGGGTGAAATTGCATTGGTGCTGTAGTAACAGTGGGAGAATTCAAGAGGAAAAGGTGCAGACAGGACTGCTAAGTCCAAGCAAAACTGGTTCTTGTAGATGTATCTTTTGTCTTGATAGTGAAGAAGAACTCATGAATAGAGCTCTTCACAGATACAAAATTTGTACCCTCATTCAATCTGCAAATAAGGTCCACATGTATCTATGGATTTTCAGGGCTCTTCTCACGAACATTCATCTTGTTGCTAACTTCACCTGTAGGTAACATCCATCAGAATAAAAAACTATTTTGCATTCACATAGAACTACTTATTCTAACATACTCAAAGAGCTTAAAAAGTTTCAAGGAACTGTAAAGTGGTTCCATCTCTGGAATGCAATCCAGCATGAATTCTGTGCTACTGAAAGCAAACCAATAGCTAGGAAGAGAAATAAAGTATTATTTTCTCTACTGAAAATAAAGTTTGAGTGAGAAAAATTTGATGAGGCTAACCCTGCTTTCTATGAAAGTGAATTAAAACTTTAATAACTACATGTATAATGCCGGCAGGTAGAACCAAACCTAGGCCCTCTGGAGCTTAGTGCATGAGCTTCTACAGCTTAAGTTAAAAGCCAGCTAGCTCTCAACTAAGGTTGTAGAATACTCATTCTCTCTCTTATAAGTGGTCTTCTAAGCGCCACTGCATGGGACAGAAAGTGTGTGGGTTACATAGGTAGCCAAGACCTTTGTGGAAAGTCTCAGCATAAAGGTGCTTCTTCCACCAGCACAATTACCCCTAGAAATATGCCCAGTCCCAAATCTCCTGCCCCACCTTGAGCCTCCCCACACCCTCAAGTCCCCTGCCCTACTCCAAAGATTACACCCCCAGCCCAGAGCCTGTACCTCCTCCTGCACACCAACCTCCATCCCAGAGCCCTTCTCCAAACCTGGAGCCCTGCCTTTGTGCACCCCTAACCCTTCATACCTAGCCCCATCGCAGAGCTTACACCTCCAGCCAGAATCCTTATACACCAACCCTCTGTCATAGCCACAAGCCCTTCAACCCCAGCCATTCCCAGGAGCCTGCAACCAGAGCCCACACTCCTGCACCCTAACCCTCTGCCCCAAGCCTGAGACCTCTCCCACATTCAGAACTCCTTGTCCTACCCCGACCACATAAACTTTGCCATGTGCATGAATATGAAGGTGATGTATAGTGCATCAGAAAATTCATTCCACTCCAGGGTGGAAAAGAATAGCGGGTACATTGCTCCTTCCTCATCCTAGAATTTTATAAGATGTTGCTAATTAAAACCAGTTCGATTCCCACTTTGATTTCTTCCCTGAAACAGTTAAAGCCTGTTTTCCATACCATCTTAACCCAAATGAGAATCTTAGTTATTTTTCAAGTCTTGTATTGTGTAAACTATTATATGCTAGAACTACCCCAAAATGAAGCAGAGAAAGTAAGGGGACTATCAAAATGACCTCATTTAAAATAGAAATTATGTATATAACTGAATTTTAAACTTTGCTAAATAGTATCTCTGACTAGTCCCACAAATGTGAATTAGTATACCCAATCTACTATTGTTCCTTCAGCCAAAAGAAGTCTTAAAGGCCCTCTAAGTTCCATTCTGCAACAGTTTTTATGCATAAGATGATCTCAAAAGTGCTGAAAAAAGTGAAAGAAAACAGACTGTGGCACCTCTGGAAACAGTTATGTCTGGAGGATAGAATTGACAACACCTCAGTCTTAGAATGGAAACCACAGAAGAAAAATAGCAAATTTTTATTTAAGTTTAGTGGAACTATTAATTGGTATTTCAGAAGAAAACATTCAACAAAAATAGCAGTTCAAGTTTTAGAGGATGAGGAAGCCATTCCCCGCCTCGGAGATCAAGGCAGGTGAGTACAACACGCTTTCAAAACTTTCAAGTATCAATCCAGGGTCTTGTCATCAGCCTCCTGCTGGAGAGGACTTGTCGGATGAGGCACGTTGTGTTTGAACAGCCCGGCCGCTGCTCGGTGGCGGGGCCTCAGAGGCATTGTCCGAGGGGTTACAGGCCACCTCGAGGGCTATTTGCAGAGCCCCTCTAGCCGGTCCAGCGTGCCCTTCATGTCACTGATGCGCCTGGCCAAGGTGCGCACGGGCTGCATTGCCAGGTCCAGCTCCTCGCACCGCGCCACCAGCGTGTACATTGCTCGGATGCTGGTGTCCACGGCCTCGCCCAGGCTCTCCACGCCGTCACGGTAGGTGTGGATGCAGCCCACGCTCAGGGCGGTCAGGGCCTGCAGGCCGCAGTGCACGCTGCGCAGCAGCTCGTCCACCTGCGCGCCCACCTGCGCGGCCCGCGCCACCAGGTCCCGCAGCGCCGCGGGGTCCACGGGGGGAATGCGGCTGGCGGCGCCCCCGGGCGCGCCGAGATGCATCTTCCGCTGCAGGCTACTGGCCACGAAGTGGGTGAGGAGGCCCTCGCGCCGCACGGCCCCCTCCAGCTCCGGCGCGCAGGCGATAGTGGCTCTGCGATTCCCCGGCTGCCGCGCTCCAGCGAGGGTCGCTCCACACTCGAGGCCCAGCGCCTCCAGACTCCGCTCGGCCCGCCGCCGCCGCCGCGCCGGGCAACTCTGCTGCCCGCGCTCATCTATCTCCGCGGGCACGGTGCGGCGCCCCTCCGCCATAATCGCCTGCGAATCCCTGCGCGCGCGCGCCCGCCCGCCTGGACCTGTTGCGACGATAAGGCGCGTGCGCTGCCTCAAAGTTTCTGCCTCTCTTGATTGGCTAGCGCGTATGAAAGGGGCGTGTTCCGTTGTGCGCGCATCCCGGCCGAGCCGAGTGAAAACTTGGCCTAGTTCTGCTTCCCCGGTTCTGAGGGTAGGGGACGTGCCTCGTTGTTTGTTTCTCTCCTGATTGGAGGCGATATGAAGGGGGCGTGTCTCGCAGTGTTTGTGTCCTTCTGGATTGGCGAAGGCGGGCCTATTACGCACCCAAGCCCTTCGGATTGGTCCTTACCCAAGACAGGCGTGTCACTCGCCGCGCCAGGCTGGCGCTGATTGGTGCGGCGGCGGAAGGGGGTGTGGGCCGCTCCAGTAACAACACTGGGGCGCTGCTCGTCGCTCTTCTCACTCCCCCGCCATGTTCTCCTAGCAGCGGATCTGAGGTTTCGTCTCCCTCGAAGCCGACAAAGTCCCTGCGGACGCTTCGCGGCCACTTCCCAGCGCCCTGACCCCCTGCGCGGCTCCGAACACCCGACTCCCGTCATGGTCACCACCACGGCGCCGCCGCCCTTCCTAGCGCGGCTCTCGGCAGGCACCGAGGACGCCCGACGGCTGCCGCCCAGCCTCTTCCAACGCCTCATGCGGGGGGACAACAACTGCGAGACCCAGGCCAGCTGCTGCCTGGCGGGGCAGGGGGGCAGCGCGCGGCCCGCACTGAAGCGCGTGAGGCGGAGAAAAGGAAAGATCCGGCCCAGCCCCTCGGGGCTGCTACCGAGCCGCTACCAGCAGTACCAACAGCACCGCGCGGGCCTGGGCAGAAGGGCCCCGCTGGCAGCCCCCGGCGCGGGCGAGGTTCGCACTCTCCCAGCACCGGCGGCTGTTCCCCTCGTCCCGGCTGAGGAGCCCCCCACATCGGCCCTTCCCCGACCGGCGCCCAGCAAGCCCCTCAGGAAGGAGGTAGGGGGGAGGGTCCGCGCGCCGCGGATCCCCGCCTGCCCCGGTTTCGGCCGTGGGGGGGAGGGGAAGTTTCCGTTACGCTCTCTCGGGGCAGGGAGCGGTGCAGCCCGCACTGATTGGCTCTGGGACTCCACCAATGAGAGTGGCTGCGGCGCCCAGCAACAGCCGGATTTAGCCTGGTGGCGGCGCGCCCGGGGGTGACGTGTGCGGAGCGCAGCGCCCCAAGGAGGCGCCCGGCTGCCACGGTCACTACAGCCGCGCCCGCCGGCATGGGGGAGGGGGTGTGGCCGGGGAGGGGGGCGGGGCTCCCGGTGACTTATTTAGCCCCGCGTGACTCCTCGTCTGGCTGAGTGGGTGGAGGGGCAGCGGCGGGGAGAGCGATCAGGGGATGCGGAGCAAGCGGAGGGCATGTTTTTCCGGCGCTGGGCTGCGGCTCTTCGACGCGGACGCGTAGATGGCCGAGTACTGCATTTACCTGAATGTCTGTCCCTGCAGTTCTTGAAGAACAAGATGGGAAAGCCTGAAAAGGCTCCCGCTCCGCACTGCCAGCCTGTTCATAGCACACACCTGGGTGAGCAGTCCAAGAGTAACAAACAGAAGAACAAAGGTAACATGCCGCTAACCAAGATCGCACCTGTGAAAAAAACTGAAAATAACTTTTGGCAGCTTTCTGTGTCACCTGAGATCATTGACAAACAGGAGAAAAAGCTGCTGACAACAGAGAGCTTCAGAAACATGAAATCAAAGAAACCTGGCTCTCCAACTGAAATGAACCAAAAAGAAAGTTACGCTGGAGCAAAGTTTAGTGACCCGCCATCTCCTAGTGTCCTTCCTAAGCCCCCTAGTCATTGGGTAGGATGCACTGTTGAATATTCTGACCAAAATAAGGAGCTGATGGCAGTCCATTTAAAAACTCTGCTGAAAGTTCAAGCATAGCTCATGAGATTTATGGGACTCCATCCAGGAAATTGAAATTAGCCTTGTTGCAACATGAAGTATAAAAGGACTGTCAAGTCTTCTCTACAATAAAACTTTTGTATTTTTTATATGTAAATAATGTAAATCATGTAAAATGTGTATATTCTTGTTCATACTTTAAGAGGTACATTTTAGTTTTTTTATGAAGTTGTATTTTGCACTGCCCAAAATATGGACAGCTTTAAATGTGTGCTCCACCCATGGAGAGACTTGACTAATTTGCACAAGGTAATGAAATTTTGAAGGAGAAAACTATGCTTTTTAATCTCAAGGTTCAGATTCAACTGTGAAAGGCTTAATGCACTACTGAAAAGTTTTGCAGTCTATGGCACAATCTATTGTAAACATGAAGTTTTCATCCAGATGTGAATTGTTGCTCTCTGCTCTGGAAATAATATTTGGAATTCTTGTTCATCCCTTTGTTACAAAGCTAATTTTGGAATTTGAGCGAAGAACCTAAACCCATCAATCTGAGCACTGCTTCCTAAAGATGAGCAGAGCTTTTTGCCATAAATATAATTGGTTACTTTAACAAAAAATAAATAAAATAATTTGGCCTCCCCTCAAGCATGTCTGTCTCTTGCGTGAATGTATTGTACCTAGATTTTTTTTAAGCTTTCATTAGTTTTGAAACAACATTTCAAGCTCTATTAACCCTCATTCCAGTTTCTTACTCATACCAAATTAAATCCTACTCAATCAGCAATAGTGGTTTATTGAAAGTTTTGATGGATGTTGTTTTTAAAATTTCCCTCAGTTAAGTTTGAGTATCATAACAAGAATGCAGCACTCAAACCAAAATTGTTACAATTTATATAGTAAGAACAGTCATTAAAATTAGCTAGAATTAAAGACGACTGGTGTGAGGACAGGATGGTGCTAACAATGGTTTGTAGGTGACAGCTAATCTCAAACCAGTTAAGATGGGAAAACTAAATTTGTCCCAGTTTATAGTAGACATGTAAAGGACTAGGTGACAGGATACTCGACCAGTCACTGTTTTCCCCCGCCCCCTGCTACCTCTATCAGAGGCAGCAAGGGAGGGAGAGAAAAGGGGGGGGTATTTGAGTCAGTGCTGCACTGAGGCCGAGGTCAGCTGGAGAGTCCCCAGCTAATGCTGGGTTGCCAGGGGTGCTGCTACTTTGAAATGCTGGTGAAGCCCGGGGTCTGCTAGGGACTCCCCAGCTAATTCTGGGCTCAGTGCACTGCTGCTGCTTTGAAATGCTGGGTGGATCCTGGGAATGCTGGGTGGATCCAGGGCTCTGTGTGGCATTTCTAAGCGGCAACACCACTTGGATCCTGGGATCAACTGAGGACTCCACAGGTGATCCCAGGCTCCATGTGGCATGCCAGCTTTGAAATGTACAAGAGCCTCAGTGAGGGCTCTTATGCATTTCAAAGTTGGAACGCTGCTGGGAACCCAGGGCCAGCGGGAAGTCCTGGGCTCCTTGCAACGTTCAAACTTTGAAATACACAAGAGCCCCTGCTGAGGTTCTTGTTCATTTTAGAAGCAGAATGTGGAAGTGCTTATCGACTTGTCGAGTAGTCAATGGAAATTCCGTTGACTGGTAAATTAATTGCTACTTAATGTCCCTAGTTTATAGGCACTCCTGGAAATATTATTCATGGTTTAGTCCTGTCCTCTAGTGTCTTGAATATGCTAAAATAGTAGGAGTTATAGGGGTCTGATGAGATTCACTTTGTTCAGAACAACAAAAATAATTAAAATTATCCTAAACTTCTGAGAAGTTTAGAACTAAAAGGGGGAGAAAAGGGAATTCCAATATTTCACTAATGAAAATCTGCTATTACGATAAGAGTACCTTTATACTAGCATCCTCTATGCTAGCTGGCTGTGTCTAGACTGCATCCCTCTTCCGTAAAAGGGATGCAAATTAGACACATCGCAATTGCAAATGAAGTGGGGATTTAAATCCCCCCTGCTTCATTTGCATAAGAATGGCTGTTGCTTTTTTCCAGCTTGGAGCTTTGCCGGAAAAAAGCACCAGTCTAGACGAGGATCTTTTGGAAAATAAAGCCTTTTCCGGAAGATCCCTTATTCCTATTTTAAGAAATAGTAAAAGGGATGCAGTCTAGACACAGCTGCTCATTTTAACACTGATAATTGAAGTTCTACTGTATATCTGTTCAGTACAAATAGTCCTATGAACCATTTTCCCCAATTTTGGAATAGGGGAAAGAATTTTATAGTAAAAGGGAACGTTGAATAGGTATCTTCAGTTTCCTGTGGCTTCAACACAGCGGAAGTTGGGTTTGAAGGATAACACAAAAATGACATAGCACAGCATAATCCAGCTGTGCAGAACCTAGTGTGAGATCCCCCAATTAATTCATAAAAGGCACTGGGAGGGTTACTGTAATTAAATTCAGTAAATCCAGCTCTAGAACTGAGTCACTTAAAAAAAGGCCAATTTTCTGTGTTCTCTAAATTGCTCTATATAACTGCCTTGTGGCACCATCAGTTTGTCATATGCAAACTTCCAACCATAATTCAGGTTAAGAACCAATTTCTTTGGAAGCCAC
The DNA here is from genome assembly GCF_052426305.1 of Pelodiscus sinensis. Lineage (NCBI taxonomy): Eukaryota > Metazoa > Chordata > Testudines > Trionychidae > Pelodiscus > Pelodiscus sinensis. The sequence continues at coordinate 65,868,327 of NC_143054.1, forward strand.
TAAAAATGTCCCTAGAGCCACAACTAGATTTTAAAAATCAGACAGTTTTCAATCCATTTAAGAAATCAATGAAGCACTCCGAAAATCTGAATACACTGTGGTACTAAACCAGCCACCTTCGAGAAGTCTGTCAGTTACCTTTGCCAGCTAAACTTTTAATCCTATCCAAAAGTGATACCAAGTTCAAGAAGTTACTTTCTATAAATGAGTGGTTTTCAAACTGACTCGGGATCCTTAAGTGGTTTGTGAACTCGTTTTAATGGAGTTGTCAGGGATGGCATTGGGCTTTGGCCTCAGAGCCCAGCAAATTTAAACCCCACCACCCAGGGTAGCAAGGCTCACGTCACAGGCCTTATACCTGGGGCTGAAGAACCTGGGGACAGCAGAGCTCAGGCCATGGCTCTGGGAGGTTGTGTAGTAAATTTTTATTGTCAGAAGGAAACTACGGTGCAATGAAGTTTGAGAACCCCTGCCATAAAGCCATGTTGACTGTCATTAATAATGCCACTATCTGTTATTTCTTTCCTAATTGCAGTCTGTATCAGCCTTTTCATGACCTTACATGAGACCAATGCCACGCTGTCTGGCCTAACAGTTAGTTACCTTTGTCCATTCTTTATGCCTTTTTGAATACATAACATTAGCTTTCTTCCTTTCTTTTCTGGAACTTTTGCACCCACTGGGGTAAAAAAAATTAGACATTGGTGGGCTTGCAAAATCCCCACCGTAGACATAGCTGTGCCTTTTTTGTCAGGTGGGTGCCATCCAGGTGGGCGACCCAAGCCTCTTAGCTCCACTCTTAGCTCCACTGGTTCCCAGTTCACAGCCCTATCAGTGACAAGTGGGTTACCCAGGAATCTACACAAAACACAGCTACCCACTCAGAACCACAGCTAATCTTGAAATACTTTCTAGCTGGTTCCTGATGTTGTAGTCTTAGCATCTCTAGGGTCTCTGGACTCCTCAGTCAGTGCAGCTCCCAACAGCCCTGCCACTCTTTGAGTGTCCTACAGAGTCTGTGTCCCTGGCTTGTGTGGTTCTTGGGTTTCTCTCTTCAGCAGTCAGCCCTGAGTGAGCTGTGCTGCTCCCTTTTATACCTAGTCTCCAGCCAGAGCAGGCCACCAGAGCCATGGCCTCTGCAACCCAGTGTATGTCTACATTTGCATTCCTCCTTTGAGAGAGGAATGCAAATGCAGACAAACAAAATTGTAAATTAAGTACAGATTTGAATTTCCCATGCTTCATTTGCATAATCACAGCTTTTCCAAAATAGCATATTTGAGGAAACAAACGTGGTCCACGCGAGGTTATTTCAAAAAGAAACCCTTCGAAATAACCCTTACTACTCAAAAAATGAGGTTTAAGGGTTATTTCAAAGGAAGGGTTTCTTTTTTAAATAACCCTGTGTGGACCGCGTTTGTTTTCTTGAAATACGCTATTTTGGAAAAGCTGCCAGCTGCGATTATGCAAATGAAGTGCAGGAAATTCAAATCCGTGCTTCATTTGCAATTTTGCTTGTCTGCATTTGCATTCCTCTCTCGAAGGAGGATTGCAATGTAGACATAGCTCCAGAGAGTAAACACTAGGGCTACGTCTACACTGGCATGATTTTCCAGAAATGCTTTTAACGGAAAAGCACTTTTTGTGGAAAGCGTCCGTGGCCAATCTAGACGTGCTTTTCCGCAAAAAAGCCCCGATCGCCATTTTCACGATCGGGGCTTTTTTGCGGAAAACAAATCTCTGCTGTCTACCCTGGCCCTTTTGCGCAAAAGTTTTTCGGAAAAAGACTTTTGCCCGAACGGGAGCAGCATAGTATTTCCGCAAAAGCACTGACAATCTTACATGAGATCGTCAGTGCTTTTGTGGAAATTCAAGCGGCCAGTGTAGACAGCTGGCAAGTTTTCCAGAAAAGCAGCTGCTTTTCCGGAAAAAGTGGCCAGTCTAGACAGACTAGCAGTACCAATGTGCAGCTAATGTACCCCATTACAAGGCTGAATACAGTTTTTAAACTTTAGCACATATGTAAGTTTTTATTGGGACTGACAGTTTTACTTATTTTCTATACCATCTCTTTTACATAGATTTTACAGAATTTTTGAAGAGAAATATGGAGTTTTAACTTTTCTACAATAGAGCATTCCATACTTATAGTTTTACACCAATGTCAGACCTTGCTTACAGCCTACATTATGGAGTATTCTGGTTATAAGTGTAGTCACAAGCATAACAATTTGGCCTGATTGGAAAGAGCTTTAAAACTTTTACACCAATTAGTTATATAACTTTGTCACTTTAGATTGTGAATGATTCTTTACATTTTAAGACGTATCTGGCTAACTGGATTATCGAAGAATTACTATGGTTGCTATACATTTTAAACTCATTGTACAAATACATTGTTCAAGAATGGACTAAGCAAGTGAAAACAGATAGGGGCTAGGGCAGGTTTAACAGGTTGAAAAATTAATACTTGTGTAGGTTAAGAAACTCAGAGGAAAAGTGGTAGATTATAGGTATCAGGGAGAGGCTATTATCCTATTCTGTCAGAAGGAAAACAGGAAGACACTGGGGCTACGTCTACACTGGCAGCTTCTTGTGCAAGAACTCTTCCACAAGAGAGCGCCTACACTGCCATGTGCTTTTGTGGAAGAGCATCCATGGCAGTGTAGACACTCTCTGCCGCAAGAAAGCTCTGATGGCCATTTTAACCATAGTGGCTACTTGCGCAAGAAATTCATGTTCCCTGTCTACACTGCCCTCTTCTGGAAGAGCTCTTGCGCAAGAGGGTTTATTCCTCATGGGGAGAGGAACACCTCTTCCGGAAGAAGCCCTGTTTTACAACCCTATACTGTAAATTTACTTCTGGAACAACACTCGTGCAGGGTAGACAGCCAGCAAGTTTTTGCGGAAGAATGGCTGTTCTTCCGCAAGAAGCTGCCAGTGGTGGATGTGGTTTATTTGGGACACAACTTTATTAACAACTCTCTGGGAGTATCCAGCAGATGGGAGGTGTACAGTGCAGGTAATTCCATGATTATTGCAGTATAAACTAGGGAGCTTCCATAAGCCAACCCCCTTTCCCATCCTCCCAAGCTGTTGGGACTTTCCCATCCCCACAGCCATCATTCTTTCTCACAACACTCCAGTTAATGCATCCCAGAATCATGTTTGCTTTTTTTTTTTGCAACAGAGTCACACTGTTGACTCATGTTTAACTTGTGGGCCATAATTTAGGGGTTGGCTCCTAGTCGTAGGAACCATGGTATTTCATGGTAGGAACTCCCTATTTCTGCTCCTTTAAAAATAACTCTTTTGTATCCATTAACAAGCCATTATCTGATCATAGTATCGTTTTCCTACAGATGATCTGCACCACATCAACAGAGTTGTGACATCATAGTCTAACTCCCACTCTATGTTTGTCCCATTAAGCCATTCCAAACTCACTGAGGGGAAGGCAAAAAAGGCCCTACTTCACTAAGCCAATCTAGCCGTGAGAGGAAAATTCCTTCCTAGCCTTCTGAGAAAGGAGTGACTACTAATGCCCACAAAGAATCTTGGCCACACCTGTTATTTCACCATTTCCATAAATGAGAAATGGGGCACTGCTCTGCCTGGTTCAGATAAAGATTCTCCTGTATAGCATGAATTTGCATAAATTCCATTCTCTTCCAGTCATCTGAAATTATAGGTATCTCTAGAATGACCTTCTCCATGGCTATTGCTGCTGCAAAAAAAATCACTCCGTGTCTCCCTATCCTTTAAAGCAGAAATGTGGAACCTTTTTTTGGTCAGGGTCCACACAGACAAGTGAGAAGCAAAACCAAAACAAAAAAAACCCACACCCCACTGACCTGGCCCCAACCCTGTTAAATTCTTGGTCTTCACAACATTCTTTGGTGAGGAGTTCTGCAGGTTGACGGTGTCTACTGACAGATTAACCCATGATTATTTCATTATCTACCAGGGGTGCATGTGCCCTGTTTCCTGCTGATCCTTAGCCCATCTGCTGCTGGGACCTTACCATCCTCCACCCCCAATGAGAATTAAAGAAGTAGAGGGTGGCTCTCTGCTGTGCCAGTCGTAGGAGCCTTAAATCCATTTCTTCTTATTTATAAAATATCTCCTTTAAATCCTTTACCAATCCATTTACCTAATCACCTGTATCCCCTTCCTATGGAGTAACTGCACAGGAAGGTGCCAGTCATTAGCTTGTTTGTCTATCCCCACTACACCTAGCCAGGTCTTCGGCAATTACTTAATGCCCCCTTTTAATATTGACTAAAAAGGTGTCAGCCCCTAAGTGTTACAGGTAGACCCCATCCTTCATCAATTGTTTTGGGGCCCTTTATGCTTTGTCTGGATGCAAAGTTACTGACCCCACTTTGGGCCATCATGAATTTGGCTATCTCTCTGTTTACATCCCTTCTAGGTCTTGTCAACCTGAAGGAGCTTCAGAGCTCCCTGCCACTCTTTCTTGCAATAGTCTGGTAGCCCCCTCTTGCACACTTGAACCCCTCAATTTTGGCCCCATCCCAGAGCCTAAGAGAGAAGCCCACAAAATCTACTAGCTGGGGCCACCTGAAGAGTAAATCTAGTCCCCAGGGAAGCCCTGAGCTGTAAAGTTCTTCCCCCCTCCGTGGGACTGGAGCACAACGAACACCCTGACACTCCAAGTTGCATGAGTGAAATGTCTCTTTTCTGCTTCTCAGGTGGGAGCCAGGTCAATTAGGTGGTTTGTTTATCTTTTAGCACTTCTCACTTGAGTGTGGCCCCTGACTGATTTTAGGGACCAAGCTTAAGGGAGACACCTGCAAGTTCTGTAGATCTTGGGATAGATCAGGGATGGGCAAACTTTTTAGATTTAGGGCACATTGAGTAGGAAAATTATATGGAGGACTAGGTAGGGAAGGCTGGAGGAGGCTATGCCTCACTAAACAGCCACGCATGACCCCCACCCACCAGCTGGACCACCCACCCTCTATGCAACCCCTCTTGCTTTCCATCCCCCATCACCATCCCATATCCATCTCCACCCATTCCCGTTTTCCACCCCGAGACTGCACCATCCAAAGCACCCATCACCCATTTCTGCCCTTCCTCCTCCACAGCCTCTCCTCCCCAAGGCTACATCTACTCTGTAGCCTTCTTCCAGAAAAGCTTATGCATGGCATGGCATATTACTGTGCTTCATTTGCATAATTAATTAGCGGCCATTTTTAAACAAGAGGCTTTTGTGCAAAAGGGAGCTGTGTAGACGGCTCCTTTTTGTGCAACCCTCCCACCCTTTTGTGCAAGAGCTGTTCTTCCTGAAAAAATTAGGAAGAACAGCTCTTGTGCAAGAGGGGTTTTTTTGCGCAAAAAGGCGTCATCTACACAGCTCCCTTTTGCACAGAAGCCCCTTGCGCAAAAACGGCTGCTAATTAATTATGCAAATGAAGCATGGTGATATTCCACTCCAAGCTTCATTTGCATAAGCTTTTCCAGAAGAAGGCTACAGTGTAGACGTAGCCCAAATATTTTGGATGGTGTGACAGCCGCAATGCTCTGCTACAGCTCCAACCGGTGGTATGGCTGTAGTGCCTCTTGTCACAACTTGGTTCGGTGATGTGATGGGAGCCCCCAGGGGTTAAAGCCAACTACCCAGTGAAAACTACTGGATGATGGTGAAACAAATGATTTATTAAACAGAATAGTTCTTTTATCAAAAAATAAAGTGACTTTTAAATGAATTTTAAAACAAGCAATTGCCTAATGCTTTTACAGGAGGGAAAAACTGAACCAAACTGCACTTAGCTGATTACAAATTTTGTGATTATAATTTGATTATATTAAATCACTATCTCTAATTCGCTTAAGGCAGTGCAGCATGCAAGCAAAAAATACAAAACAAAGCCAGTATAATGATAATAAAAACTCCGTCCACAGCTAGCCCCTCTGTGGTTATTTTAGGCAGCTGGTGGAGTTAGTCATTAATCTACCTTTACAACTTAACAACTCCTAGGTTTCTATTTCTAACACTTATACTTGGCCTAAATACAACACCACTACACAACACAAGATTATACAATTTACACAGTGTGGTTAATAAAACTCAGTTACACTCTACAGAATTACACAGTGAAATTAACATGATTCAAATATTAACTAAACCAATAACTAATATATTTAAGCAATACTTACAAATCCAGCAACGATAATAGCGTAAAGACACACTAGAACTCGGAGCATGCTCAGGACTCGCGCACCCCTATCTTTGACTCGAAGAGTAGGGAGACAACCTCAGGGTGATCAATCCTTCAGACGGGCAAAAAAGACACATGCCCTCAACACTCGGAACCACCCTGAACAAAGGAGTCGAGGGTCTTTTATAACAGCCTGATATCCAGTACCTTATTAGGGTCTGTTCCCTGGCTGGGCCTGATAGGCTGGTAATGAGGTAATGTGCAATATTGCCCTATAGGATTTTTCATGATGCCTGCCTGATGGCACCATGGACAGTGCCGGGTGTGGGCATGGTCAGTGTGCATGGCAGTTGCATCTTATCTCCCTATTCCTACCTCCCTACCTTCAAGGACCAGTCAAGAGAGTCTTTATCTCTTGCAGCTGTGTTCTATCTTTTCATGCTCACCTCCCTGTTCTTAGATGCCTACAAGGTTGAATTCCATTCACTGAAAGCTACATTGTGCGCTTACAAGTTAAGCTTTCTCAGAGTGTGTCAGCGGCCTACATTTTCTGTGAGGAGCCTTTGTGTGGCAGAATGGGCAATGCGCACACGAGGCCATGGTCAAAAGGACCTGCTCTGCGACACCTCTAGCCCCAATGCTTTGAATGGTGCAAACTATAAAGAATGGCTTAACTGTTTGATCATCTCTTTTGATGTTAGCCTTACATGTTCATCAGGTATCACTAGGAAGTTAGTATATGTAACAACACTTGCTCTGAACTTACAGATGCTCATATAAATTGCTGTTAATGATAATCTAGAACAATGGCATCAGTATGTTATTTCTTTGATCAGGATTTTATTAAGTAGAATATTTTCTTTGGGATGTGCACAGACTTGACTAAGGCTATGTCTACTTAAGCCACTTATGGGTGTGAATAAGTCACCCCTTTGAGCAACAGAAGTTACACCAACATAAGTGCTTGTGTGCTTGGGACAGCTTTCCTGGCGAAATGGCTTCTGCCATTTGTGAAAGTGGTTTTATCATGGCGACGGGAAAACTTTTGTCAGCACAGAGTATCTTCACCAGATCTGCTGCAGTGAAACAGTTGCATCAGTATAGCTGCACTGTTGTAGCACTGTATGTGTAAACGTGCCCTTATGTTCTAGTATTTGTAGTCACTGAGACGAAATGACACATTGGCTGTGTCTAGACTGGCAAGTTTTTCCGCAAAAGCAGCTGCCAGGGAGCACGCGGGCAGCGGACAGCCCAGACGCGCCGCGGCTGTCCCGCTGCCGGCGTGCTCCGCGGCTTTGCTCCGCTTTTCTCCCCGTCTCCCTGGTCTGCTGGTCTCCAGCAGACCAGGGAGACACGGAGAAAAGCCGCGAAGGACCCGGGCGGCGGGACCGCGGTGCGTCTCAGTCCCCCGCCTGTGTCTCCCTGGTCTGCTGGGGGGGGAGAGGGCGCAGCTAGTATGCCCTCCCCCCTCCCCAGCAGTCCAGGCTTTTCTCCGGACGCCTGTGGTAGAGCAGCTGGAGCGCTGCCGGTTGGTCCCGCAGCACCGCTCTGGGCGCTACTGGACCAACCCGGCAGCACCCCTGCTGCTCTGCCCCAGGCATCCTGATTCAGCCGCTGCTGGTCAGTTTCAGCAGCGGCTGAATCAGGACGCCTGGGGCAGAGCAGCTGGGGTGAGGAATGGCGCTACTGGAGCAACCCAGCAGCACCCCAGCTGCTCTGCCCCAGGCATCCCCAAGTCAGCCGCTGCTGAAACTGACCAGCGCTGACTACAGGAAGCCCGAGGCAGAGTTGCCCTGCCCCGGGCTTCCTGGAATCAGCCGCTGATCAGTTTCAGCAGCAGCTGACTTGGGGACACCTGGGGTTCTTAAGTTGAATCTGTATGTAAGTCGGAACTGGCGTCCAGATTCAGCCTGTTGAAACTGATCAGAGGCTGATTCCAGGAAGCCCGGGGCAGAGCAACTCTGCCTGGGGCTTCCTGTAGTCAGCCGCTGGTCAGTTTCAGCAGCGGCTGAATCTGGAGCCAGTTCCAACTTACATACAGATTCAACTTAAGAACAAACCTACAGTCCCTATCTTGTACGTAACCCGGGGACTGCCTGTACCTACGTACATTCAATGGCACCATTTTGGGAAGGGAGGGCGGACAGCAGCGATGCGCTCTGGGATGTGGTTTACTTTTCATCCTGTTCCCTATATGCTAAGGGAGTGAGGGGAAGTGTTTGCAATCCATTCATGCCTCTCCAAGCTTGGCTGATGAGCTCACAGCTGCTGCCCCCACTACCCTACCGAACTGGCGTCCTTGCATACTTTGCTTAATGCTAACAATCAAACACAGTAACTATTGGTAGTGTCGGGGGGCTCCCCCCTCGTTTGGGGTTGCCGCCACCGTCCGGGGCATAGTTCAGCCCACTTGAGCAGCCCCAAAGTGCAATGCCCCTTTTTTAGGGGAAATACGGCCTACTGGCCTAGTCTCCAAATGTGCTGCCCCTGTAGTAGGGGAAATACGGCCTCCTGGCCTAGTCCTCCGTACGCCGCGGCCTAGTCCTCTAGCCGAGCCTCCCCCCCCCCACTCGCCGGGGTTCAGGGCAGGAGGGGTAGGGAGGCCCGGGCCCTCCCTCTCCACTGGGCCCCAACCCAAGGCCCTATCAGTGGCGGGTGCAGGGCTGGATTATCCAATAAGCAGACTAAGCACATTCTTAGGGCACCAGCAAAGCAGGGGCACCAAAAAAAAAAACAAACAAAAAAACAAAAAAAAAAGATTATTTTTGAAAAAAATTGATATTTCCAAAAAAGCATCAAAGTTGCCATCGTGGGAAAAGTCACAACTCCGCAGAACGCTCTTTTTCTCAGCTGAAAAGAATATAAAACCCTCAGAGAGCAACAACGTGTCAGGACAGACTCGATTCACTTTCCCTATTGTGTATGGAAGCGGACGTGCTTCGTCAAGTCAGCTTCAATGAACTTATCCAGAATTTTGCAATCAGAAAATCTAGAAAGAAGCTATTTTAATTTCAGAAGACATGTCAGTTGTGTCATTTCGAAAAATACAATTTTATTTAACAGTATAGTATTGTTTTTATTTTGAATTACCTATGAGGGGGGGCACCATAATCTTTTCAGTGCTTAGGGCCTCTAAAAGTCTTAATCCGGCCTTGGGCGGGTGGCTCCCACCACTGGCTCGGCGGGGGTTTCTCCCTGCAACCCACCGAGCCCTCAGGGGCTTTTCCAGCTCCCTGCACTGGGTCACTTCCTACCCCCTTCCTCCGGCCCATAGCAGTCCCACCTGTTGGCGCTGGTCGGGTGGCTGTAGCGGCACTTCCCCAGTCCGCATCGGGGTTGGCAATGGCCGGTCCAGTGCCTGGGTCACGGGGGGTCGGCTGGCAGCTCCGTTGTTGGGGGTGAGCCCGGCTTGGGTCTGGCAGCAGCGCATTCAGTGGGCCCGGCGACTCCCTCTCTGGTGGTTAGGCGCTAGCTCCAGCTCGGGCCACAATCTGCCCCCTCTGAGCAGGCCTGCAGCCTTTTGTACCTCGGCTCTCCTTGGTGCATGCCCAGTAGGGCTGTGTGGGTGGGGCCCTCTCCGCCCCCGGCGCCAGGTGATTTCCCGGGGCTTGAGTGCGGGGTGGGGCCATCCTGTCACAGTAGGAATATTCGTTCGTTGCAACTAATGCTCAGTAAGCAAGCACTACAGGAGTAAGTCCAAGTGGCAAGTAAACTGCCTGGCTGAATGCATCACATAAAGATTTAGATGGAAAAGAGAAGACTGGGAGGGGACATGATAACAGCTTTCAAGTACCTAAAAGGGTGTTCTAAGGAGGAGGGAGAAAAATTATTCTCCTTAACCTCTGATGATAGGACAAGAAGCAGTGGGCTTTAATTGCAGCTAAGGAGGTTTAAGTTGGACATTAGGAAAAACTTCCTGTGTCAGGGTGGTTAATCACTGGAATAAATTGCCTAGGGAGGTGGTAGAATCTCCATCACTGGAGTTATTTAAGTGCAAGTTAAATAACTTCTATCAGGGATGATCTAGATCAGTGTTTCTGAAAGTGTTCCATGGAATCACTTTGAGAAACACATTAACCGGCTGCCTTGGTTTGTTTATTTACTGGCGCCCTGGCCACAGAGCCTTGCGGCTCTCATTGCAGCCTCGGGCAGCCAATTAATGTGTTTCTCAAAGTGATTCTGCGAAAAACTTTAAGAAACACTGATCTAGATGGTGCTTGGTCCTGTCATGAGTGCAGGGGACTGGACTTTATGACCTTTCAAGGTCCCTTTTAGTTTTAGTGTTTTATGATTCTGTGAGACCTCTCTTCCTACCCTCTCACCCTATGCCTAGGGAGTGTACTGTAGCTTGAGGAAAGCCTTATGGTGATGGGATGTGAAGCGGGGTAATTATTTTCAGGAAGAACGGCATTGTGCAAGAGGGTTTTTCTTGCGCAAGAAGGGGCAGTGTAGATGCTCCTTCTTGCTCAAGAGCCTCTTCTGAAAAAAATGGTGCCTCATTAGGTATGCAAATGAGGCTCGGCTATATTCCACACTTAGCCTCATTTGCAAGAAGCCTCGAGTGTAGACATAGCCCTAGTGTGATTCACTGTCCCATGCAGTGGCCCTGAGACCACAGCAACAGATGAGATCAAGAGACCTCTAGAATCTAGTATGAGAGGCAGTTGGCTTTATAGCTCAAGCTGTAGCGGCTCCTTTATTAAGCTCCAGAAGTTCTAGGTTCAAATTTGCCTGGTGGCAGTTACAAAAGCACAGGTTCTCTGACAGTCATCCACAGGTTTTATCAGGCTGTGGTTTTACATTTATGTCTCAATAATTGATGAAAATGTTGACTAGCATTAGATATAGTACCAATTCCTCTGGAATGTTAATAGAAACACAGGGATTCAGTGATTATTGACATCTACTTTCTGTGATGTGCTACATAGTCCTGTTTTTTGTTTCAGCTAGACTAGACTAACACGGCTACATCTCTATTACTAAATTAGCCAGTTCTTAATTAATTTAACATGTGCTTTATTGATCCTGCATAATGCTAACTCTTTATTCACAATAAGACAAATACCTTACAAAAATCAAAGTATATTACAGCTATTTCTATTCTATATAAGTTCTTATGCTGTGCTCATATATGTAACCCATGCACTTAGTGTGGTTCATTGTCCCATGTAGTGGCATGTAGACCACTTACTGCAAGAGATAAGAACAAGTGAGCTCTACAGCCTAAACTGAGAGCCAGCTGGCTTTATTGCTCAAGCTGTAGAAGCTCTACACTAAGCTTCAGAGGTTGTAAGTTTGACTATACCTGTCAGGGGTTACACTTACACTATAGTACTTGGGAAAATGAGTAGTCCTATGGCATCCTAGGGTGCTTCTACACAGCACCTTAACTTGAAATAAGATATGCAATTAGTGCTAGGCAAATTGCATAGCTTATTTTGAAATTTGGCTCGTCTACACGGTCAGATTTTGAAATAACATGCTATTTCAAGCCATCCCTTAACCCTCGTGCAACAAGGTTTACCAGGATGGCGAAAGCACCCCGTTATTTTCAAAAATATTTTGAAATAACAGGTGGCTTGTGTAGATGCGGGGTAGCTATTTTGGGATACCTCCAAACCCTTTATGATTAACAAAAATACATATATAGTATCATGTGCGTTCATTGGAAAAACCCACAGATTATGTAGACTGCTCCTTCTTGCGCAAAAGCCCCTTGCACAAAAATGGCAGCTCATTATGTATGCAAATGAGGCACCGCAATATTCATCGCCACACCTCATTTGCATATGTTCTTGTGCAAGACTGGCCAGTGTAGATGTAGCCTTCAATTCCTTGCTGACACTAAGTTCACACAGCAGCAAATAACATTTCCTGTCATCTCCTGTCATCTCCATTTGAGCTAGACAACTGTATCTCATTCTAGTGGACAATGACCTGGCCCCAGTGATTCATCCTTTTGTCACTTTTTGGCTGGACCATGGCAACATGATACACCTGGGATGAGGCCATCAGCATATAGGAAATTCCAGCTAGTACAGAGTGCTGCAGCAAATCTTCTTAGAAACACAGGCAACTGTAAACACATAACACCAGTCCTCTGCTCTGTACACTCACTTCCCAGAGAATTTCAAATCAATGTTGTGGTCTTGACATTATTTTCAGGACACTCCATGACCTGGTCTCAGGATATCTAGAGACTGTATAAAGTTTCATAGTGTGAATCATGATCAACTATATTCATCTTGCACAGTAGAACTCTTTACAGTAACTTCAGAGGAGTAGCCGAGTTAGTCTGTACAGGATAAACTTAAGAAGGTGTTTCCACTAGAATGGGATACAGTCTTCTAGCCCAAATGAGATGACAGGAAGTGTTATTTGCTGCTATGTGTGAGTTTAGTGTCAGCAAGGAATTCAAGAGTACTCTTAAACTAAGGATCAAATTTACTAAGTGGAGCTGTGTATCATCAACCAAAAGGAAGCTGCACCATGGCTGCACATTCTTTACCTTTATTAAAAGAGAATTACTAAATTCATGGTCGATGTTGATCAATTTCTCCAGTCAGTCATAGGACTTTAAAAATAGTAAACGTCATGATTTCAGCTATTTAAATCTGAAATTTCATTGTGTTATAACTGTATGGGTCCTGACCTGAAAAAGAGTTAGGAGGTTGTGAGGTTATCAGAGAGGATGTTGAGATATTTACTTCTGTACTGCAGCTGTCAGGATGTTGCCTTCAGACCTAGAATCCTAGTCAACAGCCACCAATCTTCAATAACTCAGATTTGAAGGTAGTGCAGAAGTAAGAGTGGTAACACAGTGACTATCTCCCCCCGATAACCTTGCAACCCCTCTGAAACTTCTTTTTGGGTCGGGACCTCCAATTTGAGAAATGCTGGTCTCCTCTGTGAAATCTGTATAATATAAGAACATAAGAACAGCCATCCTGGGTCAGACCAAGTGGTTTTTTTGTGACGGTACTGTCCGGTACGCAGTACTGGCACCTCCAGTCAGAGCTCAACAACTTTTCCCCTGGGTTGTGTCTAGACTGGCAAGTTTTTCAGCAAAAGCAGCTGCTTTTGTGGAAAAACTTGCCAGCTGTCTACACTGACCGCTTTAATTTCTGCAAGAACGCTGACTTCCTACTGTCTGAAATCAGAGCTTCTTGCGGAAATGCTATGCTGCTCCCGTTCAGGCAAAAGCCCTCTTGCGCAAAAAGGGCCAGTGTAGACAGCTCAGATTTGTTTTACGCAAAAAAGCCCCGATCGCGAAAATGGCGATTGGGGCTTTTTTGCGCAAAAGTGCGTCTAGATTGGCACGGATGCTTTTCCACAAAAAGTGCTTTAGCGGAAAAGCGTCCGTGCCAATCTAGATGCTCTTTACCGCAAATGCTTTTAACGGAAAACTTTTCTGTTAAAAGCATTTGTGGAAAATCATGCCAGTCTAGACGTAGCCCTGGAGTAATGGCACCTTTTTTTTTTTTTGTTAACAAAAAAAGTACTGCTCAGACCAATGGCCCATTCAGCCCAGTATCCTGTCTGCTGACAGTGGCCATTACCAGATACCCCAGAGGGTGGGAACACAACAGGTAATCCTCACGTGATCCCTTCCCTGTCACCCATTTCCAGAGAAACAGAGACTAGGGACACCATTTCTACACATCCTGGCTAATAGCCATTAATGGACCTAACCTCCATGAATCTATCTAGCTCTTTTTTGAATGCTGTTAAAGTCCTAGCCTTCACCACATCCTCTGGCAAGGGATATATAGGAAAAAAGCATACAAAAGACCAGATCTCATAGGGCACATCTACACAGCAGGGCAAAAATCAAATTAAGATACACAACTTCAATTGCATAGCAGAAATTGAAATAGCTTAATTCAGGTTTTGGTGCTATCTACACAGCAGGAAGTCGAAGGAAGAACACTCTTTCTTTGATGTCCCTTACTCGTGAAATGAGGGTTACAGGAGTTGGAGTAAGAAGTATTCCAGCTCTACATTATTTTGAAATAATCGCTTGCTGTGTAGACAGGCATTTTGTTATTTAAAAATAACGGTAGTTATTCTGAAATAGTGCTGCTGTGTAAATGTACCCATAGGGAGGTGTGGAGTAGAGTGACCAACTTTTATGATGTGTTTTTCACGGCTGTTCATTTGGTAGGGCACTATTTATGAACTAAACTTACAATTTCATCAAAGAATGAAATCAGAATTGCTTGACAAGACCTATTTCCATAAAACCCAATTTGACTGCTATAAATTATATTTCTGCTTTTGAACAAGTTTTCACAACTGAATCCTGTACTAGCTTTCCATTGTTTTGCCCTAGACTGAAGTTAGGCTAATCAGCCATTATCCAGGTCATCTAGCTTTCACTTTTTGAATTTGTGAGCACAATAATAGTACTCTTTACAGTCTTCTGGAATTTTCCAAGTATTCCATAATGAATATAATTAACATTAGTGGACCAGCAATTTGCTTAGCCTATTATTTTAGGCATTTTCAGTGCAAGTTGCCTGAGTCTGCTGATCACGTGGAAAGTATTTCATCATCCTCGTGATATGCTGTGAAGGGCTGGACTAGGCCCCAACACTCCATACAGGAGGCTAGCAGCCTTGCCACCCCCATCCCAGCAGGAGGAGCGGAGAAGAGGTCCTCCAGACACTGTAGAGTAGTTGTCTCTGCGGCAGCCAATCAGGACCCAGCAGAGGGGTATAAAAGAAACTGCAGAGGTGGGGCCTGCCAGTTCCCTTCAGGAGCTCGACCCAGCCAGGTCTATACCCTGACTAGGGGATCAGCACTACAGCTAGTTCCTATTGTGAGCTGAGCCTAAATCTGGGTAAAACCCAGACCCACTGGCCAAAGACCGGCCACAAGCAGAGAGTTACTAGAACTATGGATAGGGTGTCAGCCGACGGTCACGGCAGTGTGTGTGTGTATGTTTCCGAGAAAAGGTTTAACGTCCGTGTCTTTACTGCTAGGACCAGGGTCCCATCACAGAGGGTGGCCAGCAGGCCAACAGACGCCCCGTTATATAGGAAGAGCTTATTACACCTTAGATTTTAGCTGCTAGAACACAGGGGTTCCTTTGCAGTGGGCAGCCTAGGAAAGGCTGAAAAGGTGCCCCAACGGATCTTGTCACCTGGGAGTGACACATATCCAAACGCCCAAGCTCTCCCTATGTCTGTCCCTTTATGACCGGCTGAAGTTCTTTTAAATTGTGCTTGGTTCTATTACAGCAACTGAAGGAGTCAGGTTAAAGCTTAAACAGTTACAGCTTTATTTGAGGAAGCTTATAAATCATATGGTTGCAATGGCTATTGTTCTATTTCTTAACTACTAGCAAAATATAGATCTTAAAAATGGTTACAAAGAAGATAAAGATAGAAAAATAGAAATAATGGTACCAAGTAACAGCTTACTCTTTCTATGTGTACACTTAAGACAGAGGACCACATCCAGGTACAATTTTTACCCCCTTCTGTGCCTCTTGACTCCAGCATGTCAGGCCAGGGCCGGTCCCTCAATTCCTAGGAAAGATGAAAATACGAGGTGGGCATCCCCATAGAACCTCGGGAGGTCAAACACCTAACCCGACCAGCAGGTAGAGGGTAGAATGACACTCAAAGTGAGTGTCCTGCTGTACCACCTTTATACTCATGGGGTCACGTATTTCTCTTTCTTGTCTGTCATGCCAAATGGGGCTGGTCTGTCTTTTGTGAGACCAGTTCTTACAAGGGAGTTGTGAACTTAATTTACACTTGTAAGAGAGATAACTAAATTGGAATTACTGGGGATTCTTTTCTCAGTGGGAAATTCCTCTCCCAGGGACTGTGTGTGTGTTCGAATCAACATGGGTGCCAGCCGGGGGCAGTTCTCACAGCCTCGAGGCCAGCTTATTGACTTAATCGCTCTCTTTCCACATATCTGTTTTTCCAGCTTCTCAGGATCAGATGAGCCAGCATAGACTATGCTGATTTTACTGCTCCTTCTCTGCCCTGTATGCTTCAGAGAGGCAAATAAGATGGATGATATGGGGGGTTAGTCTGTCTGGCTACATTCCACCCCCTGATACGACACACCACATCCCAGGAATGCAAGATGGTGGCTTGCCAGTACCTCTTGCCCACCTTGGAGGAATCTAAAAAGTACCCAATGGCCTGATTAGAGGGTTTAGGTTCTAGGAATTGACTAGGGACCTTTCCTGGTGCTGTGTATCGAATGTGCACACAAGAGATAGCTACATTAACTAGGCATTGCACAATACATAGGGTTATGCAGAATAGGAGTACAACAATCAAAACAATTAAAACGGTGGTCATAATAGAGTGTAGGAAAGGAGTTAAGGAAAGTTTTAACTGTTGGGCTAACCAATTTAGCCATGAGTTATTTACATTCTTAGTTACAGCATGTCTTATCCCATACCGTCCGTTGCCATTTCCCTTGCCTCCCCCCAAAGTTATTTTGAGGGCTGCAGTAGTTGCTGTCATCGAACCATACCGGTCCCCATCTGAAGATGTCACTCTTGTTTCACCAGTCATTTGGGCTGAGAGGGACAAACTCGATTCCCAGTCCAGTGGAGGAGTCGAGTAAGGTGTTCTGGTACAGCAGTAGCAGTTGGGATGAGGAAGAAGACCATGGCGAGTTGGAGTGCCATGTCTCATTTCAATAGTCTGTAACTAACAACAGTGGTTGCAAGCGGTACACACACACACACACACACACACAAAGTTCATGGTGGTTTCCCGGATCCACACCAGCATTGGGAGGGATCCATCCCACTGGAGCGCTGTTCAGGGATATTGCCTCAGTTCCCTGTGATAAAACATAAGGTTCGCCGGTCTTGGATACAATCCAAGCCTCAGTAATAGTTATTGGTGTTAGCCCAGCATCTGCAGTGGTCCAGACTCCTTTTCCCTTGTAGGAGTGCAGTGAATGGATTTGTGTTCCCAAACTGGGGTGTTGGGACAAGGGCTATTAAGCAGTTAGTCCCATGACTGTAAACAACCCTGTTGCCACTGGGGTTGAGTAAGCAAAACCAATTCCTGAAACAATTTTCACTCCAGTTAAAACATACTTCCACCCTTGCTTACTGGTGGGTAGTGTACCAATATAATCTACTTGCCAGGTTGCCCATAGTGCTTTTCCATCTCTTAGTCTGGCAAACCATTTTCCTTCTGCTATATGTTTCATGAGTTCAGCACATAGGGTGCAAGCTTGTACCAGATCTTTGGCTTGTTTGTGGGCGATAGGCCACCCCCTGGCATGTGCCTGCCGCACCTGCTCATCGCTTTCTGTGTGTCCCAAGGTTTCATGTAGCCAAATGTACAGGCGTTCCCAATCCACCTGGCCAGCAAAAATTTGTACTGCTGCATCTGCTAGGTTATTTAACTGTGCAGCTAGGGTGTTATTCTTTTGGACACATGACTTATGCATAAGGCATGTGGGGTTGCATGCTGGTATATCCATTTCCAATATTCCAATCTCCAAACAGGCTTTCCTATTTCCCAGTTATTATTCTTCCAATTAGTTATCCACTGGGTGTCTCCAGCCCATACAGCATAGGAGTTAGTGTAGATGGTACTGGCCCCTGCCTCACAAGCTAATTGATTGCTGCCAGCTCTGCAAACTGAGCTGTTCCTTCTATGTTTGTGGTCAGGGGTGCAGTGGATGTGTCTGCTGAAACAGCAACAGCCTTCCCTGTCCACTTTCCTTTGAAATAGCCAAGCAGCCTGTATTCACATATAATGTTGAATTTAAAAGCAAGCCAAAAGTGTTATCAACTCAGCCTTGAAAGAGACAGTTAAGTTTCAAAGCTTGAATTTCTAAACTAATAATTTGGTTTCTAGAAAGTTAAATTTAACCTTAAAAGTTGAATGCCCAACAGAAGCACTAACCAATTTGTGCCTTGTCTGTTTGCAATTTTAAGCAAGAGGACATTATCCAAAACAAAATAAAACTAGTTCATTTGAAACCCACAAAATAGAATTACAATATATAGAGCTTATTCTTTATGCAGTTAACCAATTAAGTTTCAGTAGAATCCCTAATTTTCCTTTGCAGATTTACCAAAGGTGTGCAAAGACAAAATGTTTACATTTGATTGTTTCTTTGCCTAGATGATTTGCATAGTGCTTAAGGAAGAGGCTGCAAAGAAACAAGGTGTCATTTTTAAAACAAGATTTCCCTTCACCTATTACAACCATCACTTAATTCCTTCCACACTCCCATGGAGTCCACCTTTTATCTTCACATTCCCTCAAATCACTTGCTTTGTCCTTTCAAAGAAAATGTTTCTCATTCCTAGTAACTTTCCAATGTCTGCTCTACTTTCCTTATTCCTTCAACTATGCCCATAGGGCTCCAAACTTTTTGCCTTCCCCTTCTTATGGTCCATCCTAATTCCTGCTAAATGACTTTTTCCAATGACACATGTTTGTCTACTATTAATTTGGTAAGGAGGGTGAGCTTGTTCACCAAGCCTCATACCTCCTGGTCCTTTTCTTAAGCATATTCCTGAGGGAAGAAAAAAATAAATACATCTGAGAGTTGCTTTAACTCTCAGCACCCATCCTTAAGGGAATCTAGCTCTGTCTGGGTACTGAGGGACATGCATTTCTACCTCTCCACTTCTGAAGCAGAGGTTTTTACATTTTGCAGTTTCATGTTTGCATTCTTATATCAGTCAATTTTGAAGAACACCTCTTTACAGGTTTTTCATAGAAGTTAAGCTGCAGCTGTTTTCCTCTTCATTGGAGTTGAGGGTTTACATATCCACAAGTAGTTAGCCAATTAGTCTTCTAGGTCTGAAATTGTATGGACAAGCAGTTAACACTTGATCAGACCAAGGGCTATGCCCGAACCTTTGCGAGATTTTGTTCAAAAGGGGTAACATCTTTTACAAATGCCAATTTCTCAGTCTTCTCTCTGCCTTCTTAAAAGACTGCTTACATTTAAACTTTTCAAGTATACCCAACCTCTTACTGGGACTAAAACAGCAATACCAATACCTCCTTTTTCTTTCTTTCTGGAGGGCTACAATTTGAACTTTCTGATCTCAGCTAGTTTGCTGATAATACTTAGCTATTACCTGCAAAGCTTCTTTGTGCTGCCAGCTAGGGCATTTGCTCCACAAAGGAAATCACAACCTGTTGTGGCTCCTGGAGCTTTCACAGCATTTTAGTCTGTTTGCAGTTTTTACTCATTCTATAGTGTACATGGCATGTTACAGGAAAATGTGCAATCTTTGTTTACAACACTACTTAGCCACATTAAACTTTGCATAGGATGTAACACTTTTTTATGCTCACAGTTTTCCTGTACTTTCATTAAACAACTTGGACTAAAATGGTCTTACCAAACCAATTTGTTTTAAACCTACAAACAAACAAGATTACTGGACCTTAAAACTTCATTTATTTACACTATATATATCTATATATCTACACACAGATACACAGACATTCTCTGTGAACCTTTCTTACACTATTTCTACATAGCTGTACAACAGTTACATTCCCTTTTATTCAATGGGGTAGTTCAGTTCCAATAGAACCCCCTCCCTTTAGAGTTCTTTTAGCAGTCTCTCTAATCAAATGTATGGATTTGAGTCAAATTTGCCTGGGTTATTTACAGACATTCCTTTGGAAAAAGGGCCCATTTTCCCTTCAGAATGACTGTAAAGAAACCACAGTTTTCTATCTACACCATTTTAGCATTTGCACAGCTGCTCAATTCTCTCCATTCTCTGCAGAGTTTAAATTCTCTGTGTTTTTCTTTTCTTAAAACACTTATCTCTAAAATAAAAACTGGCCTTGTTTCAGATATTACTCTTGTAAGTATGTTTTAAGGGTTTAGATTTCCAGTACTTACTGCCCTTTTCTCAGTTCTACCACAAGGCTTTCAGTCTTATCTGTTACCTGCCTGCTTGTCTGGGCCTGATCCTGTTTTCCTTGCTAAATTGAAAGTGGCTCCTTTCCACAGACTCAGGCTTTGTCCCATTCTTTAGCTTGCAGGCAGTTCTATACTTGCAGAACTGCACCCATAACTCCTCAGGATTTCCCCCAATCCTTTTCTAACATTTCTCTATCCCATTTTGGGTTGCCCCAACCTTCCTGGGCAAACCCCTTTCTCTATACCACTAAAATCCATGTCTATCATGACAGACTTCATGTTGCTGTATGTGAACCAGTAGCACAATCCTGCCGACTACGCCAATTCTGGCAGCCGACGGTCAGGGCAGTGTGTGTGTGTATGTTTCTGAGAAAAGGTTTAACGTCCGTGTCTTTACTGCTAGGACCGGGGTCCCATCGCAGAGGGTGGCCAGCAGGCCAACAGATGCCCCGTTATATAGGAAGAGCTTATTACACCTTAGATTTTAGCTGCTAGAACACAGGGGTTCCTTCGCAGCGGGCAGCCTAGGAAAGGCTGAAAAGGTGCCCCAACGGATCTTGTCACCTGGGAGTGACACAGATCCAAACGCCCAAGCTCCCCCTATGTCTGTCCCTTTATGACCGGCTGAAGTTCTTTTAAATTGTGCTTGGTTCTATTACAGCAACTGAAGGAGTCGGGTTAAAGCTTAAACAGTTACAGGTTTATTTGAGGAAGCTTATAAATCATATGGTTGCAATGGCTATTGTTCTATTTCTTAACTACTAGCAAAATATAGATCTTAAAAATGGTTACAAAGAAGATAAAGATAGAAAAATAGAAATAATGGTACCAAATAACAGCTTACTCTTTCTGTGTGTACACTTAAGACAGAGGACCACATCCAGGTACAATTTTTACCCCCTTCTGTGCCTCTTGACTCCAGCATGTCAGGCCAGGGCCGGTCCCTCAATTCCTAGGAAAGACGAAAATACGAGGTGGGCGTCCCCATAGAACCTCGGGAGGTCAAACACCTAACCCGACCAGCAGGTAGAGGGTAGAATGACACTCAAAGTGAGTGTCCTGCTGTACCACCTTTATACTCATGGGGTCACGTATTTCTCTTTCTTGTCTGTCATGCCAAATGGGGCTGGTCTGTCTTTTGTGAGACCAGTTCTTCCAAGGGAGTTGTGAACTTAATTTACACTTGTAAGAGAGATAACTAAATTGGAATTACTGGGGATTCTTTTCTCAGTGGGAAATTCCTCTCCCAGGGACTGTGTGTGTGTTCGAATCAACATGGGTGCCAGCCGGGGGCAGTTCTCACAGCCTCGAGGCCAGCTTATTGACTTAATCGCTCTCTCTCCACATATCTGTTTTTCCAGCTTCTCAGGATCAGATGAGCCAGCATAGACTATGCTGATTTTACTGCTCCTTCTCTGCCCTGTATACTTCAGAGAGGCAAATAAGATGGATGATATGGGGGGTTAGTCTGGCTACAAAGGGCTAGGCAAGCCCTGGTTCCAGAACTTTGAGGGTAACCGGACAACGAGGCAAGGTTACTGCACAGCGCCACCTGGCCGCAGCGGGGCGCTTACCAGCAGATGTACCCATTACATATGCGCTCATGTTCAGCGTTTCCCAAACTATGGGCCGCGGCCCGGCACCAGGCCACGGGAAAAAAATACCAGGCCTCAGCGTGGCTGCCGGGAGGGGAGGGGAGCAGAGCAGGGAGGGCTGGGAGGAGATGGGGGGGGGGGGCGGGGAACCAGCCGCTGGGAAGCAGGGTTGGGGGCAGCAGGGCTGTCCTGCAGAGATGGGGGGAGGCAGGTGGGTGGAAGCAGGGTTGGGGGTAGCGGGACTGTCCCACAGAGATTGGGGCAGGCGGCCGGGCAGTGGAAGCAAGGTTGGGGGCAGCGGGGCTGTCCAGCGGAGATCGGGGAGGGCAGGTGGCGGAACCAGGGCTGGCTGGGGCTTGAGGGAGCTGGCCGGGGAGATCAGGAGGAGGAGGATGGGAGAACCAGCTGCTGGAAGCAGGGCTGGATGGGGGCAGCGGGGCTGGTCGGGGGAGTCGGTGGGGGAGCGGGGCTGACTGGGGGAGATTGGTGGGGGGCAGGAGGAACCGGCTGTCGGAAGCAGCAGAGCTGGATGGGGGCAGCAGGGCTGGACTGGGGAGATTGGGAAGAGAAAGGGGGCAGGGGAGCCAGGCACATGCAGACCCTAAAGACCCTGGCAAAGAGTGAGTCTGGCAGGGGATTCCATTGTGGCCCCCTCCCACATACCCTTCCTCGAGTAGTTGCGAACTGTCTGGCAGGTAGACACACTCAGGCAGCGTGAGCACATCTACCAGCCAGGCAGTTCGCAGCTAAGGACTGATGCACCTAATTATAATAAAACTTACCTAATTAGAAAATACCAGACATTTTATATGTCTGGTAATTTCTCAATTTGTTTCCCGGACAACACCCTGAAATACCGGACTATCGGGTACAAAACCAGATACCTGGCAACGCTACCCCCCTTGCACCCTTCCTCCTAGCCAGATACTCTACCCCCAATCTGCTCCTGCTCCCGCCTCCTAGAGTGCCCATGCAGCGCTGGGTCCTCCAAGACCTGGCCCAGGCTGGGCGGAGGATGCAGCTGGGTGAAACACTGAAAATTTATTCGTTTTTCATTCTTTTTTTTATATGCATTTATATTTTTGGGCTGCAAAAAACAGTACTGAATAAAACCGGGTTCCAACTAAAGTAAAAAGTTTGGGAAACCCTGATCTAGCCAGCTTTCTATCCATTTGTCCAATCCATATTCCCTTAACTTGCTGGCAAGAATATTGTGGGTGACTGTATCAAAAGCTTTGCTAATGCCGGCACTGGGGGCTTTGGGAGGACCAGAAACAACTTATTTGAATATTCATCATTTGCTTAATGAATATGCAAATATGCAAATGAATGTTATCAGTCCTCCAAAAGCTCATGAATGGATTTACTGATTCCCGTGTCAAAAAGTTTGGGAACCCCTACCCTACTTCTTTCCAAATATTGAACAGAAATATTTATTGAATCCTTTCTGCATCCTTATTAACAATTTCACCTTTTCCATCCAGTGTTGTCCATACTCCCAATACAATTGGTCTGATTACTTTTGTTCCTAATATACTTTTCACACTCCTTTTTATCCTTAGCACTGCCACCCATGGACTTTTCCCCTGAACCTTTTAACATCTCTTATCAATTTTCTAAACCCCATTACATTCAGGATAATGTGCCTACTGGATGAAGGGGAAGCAGTAGGTATGACATACTGCATTTTAGTAATGCTTTTGACACCGTCCCACATGACAGTCACATAAGCTAACTAGGGGGACGTGGTCTAGATGAAATTACTATAAGAAGGTACACAACTACACTCAGTGATTTCACTGTCAAGCTGAGAGGACATACCAAGTGAGGTGCCACAGGGATCTGTCGCAGGTCTATTACCGTTCAACATTTTATTCATTTCACTCCATGTTGTGGAGAATGTGCTTATCAAATTTGCAGATGCCACCAGGTTGGAGGAGTTGCACATACTTTGGAGGAAAGGAATAAAATTCAAGATGATTTTGATAAATTGGAGAATTTTCCTGAAATCAGTAAGATGATTTTTTTTGAAGTGCAAAGTCATTCAGTTAGGAAGGAATATTCAAGTGTACAAGACAAAATAGGGTTTAATTGGCTAGCAGCTGTACAGCAGAAAAGGAACAGGTGGTTGTAGTTGATCACATATTGAATGTGAGTCAACAATGTGATGAGAAAACAACAAATGCCATTCTGGGATATATTTACCAGAGTGTCATATGGAAACAGGAGGTAATTGTTCAGCTCCACTCAGCACTAATAAGGCCTCAGAACACTATGTCCAGTTTGAGACACTATACATTGAAAAAGAGGTGAATAAACTGGAGAGTTCAGAGCAAGGCAACAGGAATAAGAGGTTAAGAAAACATCATTTATGAGGAAAGGTTGAAAGAATTGGGCACGTTTAAGCTGTAAAGAAGATAAAGACTGAGAGGTGGATATGATAATAATCTGCATATTTCAAAGGCTGTTATATAGCTGAAACAAAAAACAGGACTATGTAGCACTTTAAAGACTAACAAGATGGTTTATTAGGTGATGAGGTTTTGTGGGCCAGACCCACTTCCTCAGATCAAATAGTGGAAGAAAATTGTCACAACCGTATATACCAAAGGATACAATTAAAAAAAACGAACACATATGAAAAGGACAAATCAAATTTCAGAACACAAGGAGGATGGGGGGAAGGTAAATGTCTGTGAGCTAATGATATTAGAGGTGATAATTGGGGAAGCTATCTTTGTAATGGGTAAGATAATTAATGTCTTTGTTTAAACTTAAATTTAAATATGAATGACAGTTCAGAGGAGTCTCTTTCAAGTGTGGTCTTAAAAGGTCTTTGAAGCAGGATACAGGTAATCCAGTTGTTGAGACAATGTCCTTTCTGGCTGAAATGGAAAGAAACTGTTTTTTCTTTGTGATCCTGTCTACTATCTGTTTTGTGGGCATTGATTCTTTGGCGAAGTGTCTGAGACGTTTGTCCAATGTACATAGCAGACGGACACTTTCGGCACATGATAGCATAAATTATATTTCTGCATGAGCAGGAATATGTGTTCTTGATCTTATAACTCACTTGGTTAGGTCCAATAATGGTATCAGCAGAGTGAATCTGTGGACAAAGCTGGCAACGGGGTTTGTTGCAAGGGAAGGTTCTGGGTTGGTATTAGTGTGGTATGTCCTGTGGTTGTTGGTAAGAATCATCTTGAGGTTAGGTGGTTGTCTATAGGAGACTATGGGTCTGTCTCCCAGAGCCTCTTGGAGTGTAGTATCCTGTTCCAGTATAGGCTGTAGTTTATTGATAATGTGTTGGACAGGTTTAAGTTGGGGGCTGTGATGACAAGTGATGTTCTATTGTTGGTTTTCTTGGGTCTGTCTTGAAGTAGATGGTTTCTAGGTATTCGTCTGGCTCTTTCAATTTGCTTTTTTATTCTTCGGGTGGGTCATTGAGGTTTATAAATGCTTGGTAGAGATCCTGAAGTTTCTGGTCTGTCAGTGGGATTAGAGCAGATGCGGTTCAAAGGGCTTGGCTATAGACAATGGATCGTATGGTGTGTTCTGGATGGGAGCTGGAGGCATGTAGGTAACTGAATGAGTCGATGGGTTTTCTGAAGAGAGTGATGTCTAATTTTCCATTGGTGATTTGTACTGTGGTGTCCAGGAAATGGATCTCTCGTGTAGAATGGTCCAGGCTGAGATTGATGGTGGTATGTAGGTTGTTAAAATCTCTGTGGAATGTCTCCAGTGTTTCTTGGCCATGGGTCCAGATCATAAAGATGTCATCGATGTAGCATAAGTAGAGAAGGGGTAAAAGGGGACGGGAGTTGAGGATACATTTCTATCACTGTTATATAGGTGAGTGTGCAAGGCAAACCATGGAACCTCCCAGAATAATTCCCACTGACCATCTGAGCAGGCTAGGGAGCTGAGACCATTACATTAGGGAGGGAAATTCCCTCCCTCCCAGCAACCTACCCCACAGCCCTTTGGGTAGTAGAGTGTGAGAAGAAAAGTAAGATGTGGGGGAAGCCCCGCCCTCTGCCGTTCCTAGATACGTGATTGGAGCGCTGCAAGCCCCGCCTCCTGCGCTTTTGAAATACAGCCGCGAACGGTCAGGCCTCCCCTCCCTGACGCGGTGCGCGGGGGGAGGGGGTTGGGGAGAAGCAAAGGGCGATTTCCCAGCAAGCTCTGCGGGAGGCTCTAGAGTATTTGTGGAAGCGGCGCCCGGTGCTGTGGTTAGAGCAGCTCGCGTGGACTTGGCGCGCTCGGTCAATGTTCGCCGCCTCCGTTCCCGAGCCGCCCACCCCTGCGGGCGGCGGCTTCATGGGGCCCTTGGAGCTGCCCGCCGCGAATCCGGCGGGGCTGGCGACGCTGAAGCAGCGGGCGGTCGAGTGCATCGAGCAGAGCGCCGGGCGGCTGAGCGCGCTGAGCCGGGAGATCTGGAGCCGCCCGGAGCTGGCGTACGAGGAGCGCCAGGCGCACGACGCCATGATCCGCTTCTTCACCGGCGCCGAGCTGCCGGGGGCCGCCTGGGCGGTGCAGCCGCGCTACAAGCTGGACACCGCCTTCCGGGCCGACTGGGGCCCGCCCGCGCCGCGCCCGCTGCACCTGGCCTTCCTGTGCGAGTACGACGCGCTGCCCGGCATCGGCCACGCCTGCGGCCACAACCTCATCGCCGAGGTGGGGGCCGCCGCGGCCCTGGGCGTGAAAGGTGCCCTGGAGAGTCTGTCGGAGCCGTCCCCTGTGGCGGTGAAGGTGAGACCTGACGGGCAGGGTTTCCCTGGGGGGGAAATGAGGGGAGCTGGCCCAGTGTGGTCCCTATCATAAAAACGCCCATATTGGGTCAGACCAAGGATCCATCCAGCCCAGTATCCTGTTTGCTGACAGGGGCCAATACCAGATGTCCCAGTGGGTGGGATCACACAAGTCATTCTCCCCTGATACCTTCCCTGTCATCCACTTCCAAAGAAACAGAGACTAGGGCTATCATTCTTACCCATCCTGGCTAATAGCTATTGATGGACCTAACCTCCGTGAATATAGCTAGCGCTTTTTTTGGACCCTGTTAAAGTCCTGGTCTTCCTACCATCCTCTGGCAATGAGTTCCACAGGTTGACTGTGTGCTGAGTGAATAAAAACTTCCTTTTGTTTGTTTTAAATCTGCTGCCTATTAATTTCATTTGGTGATCCCGAGTTCTTGTATGGGAATAAGTAAATAACTTTTCCTTATTCACTTTTTCCACATCAGTCATGATTTTATAGACCTCTCTCATTCCCCCTTAATTTCCTCTTTTCTAAGCTAAAAAGTCTGTTTTAATGTCTCTTCATATGGGACCCATCCCAAACCCCTAATCATTTTTGTTGCCCTTTTCTGAACTTTTTCCAATGCCAATACATCTTTTTTGAGTTGAGGCAACCACGTCTGTATTCAAGATGTGGTTGCACCATGGTTTTATATAGAAAATATCTTATTGCTTCTGTCTTAGTCTCTATCCCTTTTTTAACGATTCCTAACATTCTACAGGCAGTCCCCGAGTTATGCGGATCCGACTTATATCGGATCCGCAGTTACGAACGGGGATTTTCTCGCCCCGGAGGACTGGAGCGGTGGGATGCCTGGTCCTGCCGCCCACCTCCTCCGGGGCGAGAAAAGCTGCTCCCCGTCTCCTTAGTCGGCTGGGGAAGCCAGCAGACCAGGGGGACGAGGAGCAAAGCAGCGGAGGACCCGGGCCGGACCCGCGGCGCTGATCTGGAAGCGCTGCGGGTCCGGCCCGGGTCTTCTGCCGCTTTGCTCCACATCTCCCTGGTCTGCAGACCAGGGAGACGCAGAGCAAAGCCACGGAGGACCCGGGGCCGGACCCGCGGCACTTTCAGCTGATCTGGAAGTGCCGCGGGTCCGGCCCTGCGTCCTCCGCTGCTTTGCTCCGTGTCTCCCTGGTCTGCTGGGGGGGGGACGCAGCTAGTGGGGGGCCCCCCCCCATCAGACCAGGGAGACGTGGAGCAAAGCCCAGGGCCTGTGGTAGAGCAGGTGGGGCACTGCCGGTTGGTCCCGCAGCACCGCTCCTTGGTGCTACTGGACCAACCCGGCAGCACCCCAGCTGCTCTGCCCCAGGAGTCCTGATTTAGCCGCTGCTGATCAGTTTCAGCAGCGGTTGAATCAGGACGCCTGGGGCAGAGCAGCTGGGGTGCTGCTGGGTTGGTCCAGTAGGGCCGAGGAGCGGCCGCGCTACTGGACCAACCCAGCAGCACTCGAGCTGCTCTGCCCCAGGCGTCCCCAAGTCAGCTGCTGCTGAAACTGACCAGCGGCTGACTACAGGAAGCCCAAGGCAGAGTTGCTCTGCCCCGGGGCTTCCTGGAATCAGCTGCTGATCAGTTTCAGCAGCAGCTGACTTGGGGACGCCTGGGGTTCTTAAGTTGAATCTGTATGTAAGTCGGAACTGGTGTCCAGATTCAGCCGCCATTGAAACTGATCAGTTTCAGCAGCGGCTGAATCTGGATGCCAGTTCCGACTTACATACAGATTCAACTTAAGAACAAACCTACAGTCCCTATCTTGTGTGTAACCCGGGGACTGTCTGTATTTGCTTTTTGGACTGCCACTGCATACCAAGTGGATGTTTTCAGAGAACTATCCACTATGAGTCTGTGATCTCTCTTGAGTAGTTGTAGCCAAGTTATTCCCCGTCATATTGTCTGTATAGTTGGGATTATTTTTTCCAATGTGCATTACTTTACATGTATCAACATTAAAGTTCACTTGCCATTTTGTTGCCCAGTCACTTCATTTAGTGAGATCTTTTTGAAGCTCTTAACAGTCTGCTTTGGTCTTAACTATCTTGAGCAGTTTGCTTTCATCTGCAGATTTTGCCACCTCACCGTTTGCCCCGTTCTTTAGATCACTTATAAATAAGTTGAATAGGATTGGTTTCAGGACAGAACCTTGGGGGACTCCACTCGTTACCTTTCTTCACTTGGAAAACATACAATTTATTCCTATCCTTTGTTTTCTGTCCTTTAACCAGTTATCAATCCATTAAAGGACCTTCCTTGTTATTCCATGATAACTTACTTAAGAGTCTTTGGTGAGGAATCTTGTCAAAGGCTTTCTGGAAATCGAAGTACAGGCAGTCCCCGACTAACGCGGATCCGACTTATGTCGGATCCGCACTTACGAACGGGGCTTTCTCGCCCTGGAAGTCGGGGCGAGAAAGCCCCGTTGGTAAGCTGCTCCGGTGCCCCTGGTCTGCTGGAGACCGTCTCCAGCAGACCAGGGGCACCGGGCGGGTTCCCGCGCTTCTGAGGCTTTGCCAGAGCAAAGCCTCAGAGGCGCGGGGAACCGCCGCTGCTGCTGCCGCTTCAATCTGGGTGCCTGTGGTCTGCTGGGGACCGTCCCCAGCAGACCACAGGCTCCCGTACTGAAGCCGCAGCCGCGGCGGGGTCCCTCGCCTCTGAGGCTTTGCCAGAGCAAAGCCTCAGAGGCTCTGCTCCCCGTGTCCCTGTCTGCTGGGGAGGGAGGGGGGCAGCTAGTGTGCTCCCCCCTCCCCCCCCAGCAGACCAGGCTTTTGTTTTGGACTCTGGGGCAGAGCAGCTGGGGCGCTGCCGATTGGTCCTGCAGCGCCCGCTCTGGGCACTACTGGACCAACTCGGCAGCACCCCAGCTGCTCTGCCCCAGGTCCTGATTCAGCCGCTGCTGGTCAGTTTCAGCAGCGGCTGAATCAGGACGCCTGGGGCAGAGCAGATGGGGTGCTGCTAGGTTGGTCCAGTAGCACCCAGGAGCGGCGCTACTGGAGCAACCCAGCAGCACCCCAGCTGCTCTGCCCCAGGTGTCCCCAAGTCAGCTCCTGCTGAAACTGGCCAGCGCTGACTACAGGAAGCCCCAGGCAGAGTTGCTCTGCCCCGGGCTTCCTGGAATCAGCTGCTGATCAGTTTCAGCAGCAGCTGACTTGGGGACGCCTGGGGTTCTTAAGTTGATTCTGTATGTAAGTCAGAACTGGTGGTCAGTTTCAGCAGTGTCTGAATCTGGACGCCAGTTCCGACTTGCATACAGATTCAACTTAAGAACAAACCTACAGTCCCTATCTTGTACGTAACCCGGGGACTGCCTGTATACTATGTCCACTGGATCCCCCTTCTCTCCATGTTTGTTGACTCCTTCAAAGAATTGTAATAGATAAGTAAGGCAGATTTCCCTGTACAGAAATCATGTTGACCTTCCCCCCCCCCCCCCCCCCCCCCAACAAATTATGTTCATCTACGTGTCTCACAATTTTATTCTTTACTATAGTTTCAACTAATTTACCCAGTACTGGTGTTAGACTTACTGGTCTATAATTGCCAGGATCACCTCTAGAGCCTGTTTTAAATATTGGCGTCATATTAGCTATCTTCTAGTCATTAGGTACGGAAGCTGATTTAAAGGATAGGTTACAAACCGCAGTTAATAGTTCTGCAATATCCCATTTGAGTTCTTTCAGAATTCTTGGGTGAATGCCATCTGGTCCCGGTGACTTTTTACTGTTAATTTTTTCAATTTGTTCCAAAACCTGGTTTAATGACACCTCAATCTGGGACAATTCCTCAGATTTGTTACCTAAAAAGAATAGCTGAGGTTTGGGAATCTCCCCAATATCCTTAGCCATGAAGACCGAAGCAAAGAATTCATTTAGCTTCTCCGCAATGACGTTATCATATTCCAGTGCTCCTTAAGCATCTCGATTGTCCAAGGACCCCACTGGTTGTTTTAGTCGACTTCTTGATTCTGATGTCCCTAAACAGTTTACTATTACTTTTTGAGTTTTTGGCTAGCTGTTCTTCAAACTCCTTTTTAGCTGTTATATTTTCCCACTTAATTGACAAAGTTTATGCTCCTTTCTATTTTCCTAACTAGGATTTGACTTCCACTTTTAAAAAGTTGTATTTTTATCTGTCACTGTTTCTTTTCTTGGGTAAGCATGGTGGCACTTTCTTGGTGGCTCTACTGTATTTTTTAACTTGGGCTATACATTTAACTTGGGCCTCTATTATGGTGTCTTTGAAAAGTTTCTATGCAGCTTGCAGAGATTTTGCTTTTGTCACTGTATCTTTTAGTTTCTATTTAACTAACTTCCTCATTTTTGTGTAGTTCCCCTTTTTGAAATTAAATGCTACAGTGTTGGGCTGCTGAGGTGTTTTTCCCACCACAGGGATGTTAAATTTTATTACATTATGGTCGCTATTTCCAAGTGGTCCAGTTACATTTACCTCTTGAACTAGATTTAGTCACTTAGGACTAAATCAAGAATAGCCTCTCCCCTTGTGGGCTCCAGAACCAGCTACTCCAAGAAGCAATCATTTAAGGTATCAAGAAATTTTATCTCTGTATCCTATTCTGAGGTGACATGTACCCAATCAGTATGGGGATATTTGAAATCCCCCACTATTACTGATTTTTTTTACATTTTGATAGCCTCGCTAATCTCCTTAGCATTTCATAGTCACTGTCACTTGTAGTGATAGTGACTATCAGGTGGTTGATAATATATCCCTACTGCTATATTCTTATTATTGGACCATGGAATTAGTATCCATAGAGATTCTTTGGAACATTTAAGCACATTTAAGTTTTTTACTTCATTTGAGTCTACATTTTTTTTTCACATATAGTGCCACTCCCCCACCAGCATGACCTGTTCTAGCCTTCTGATATATTTTGTATCCTGGTATGACTATCCCATTGATTGTCCTCATTCCACCAACTTTCCGTGATGCCTATTATGTCAATATCCTCCTGTAAAACTAGGCACTCTAGTTCACCCATTTTATTATTTAGGCTTTTAGCATTTGTGTATAAGCACTTTAAAAATGTGTCCCTATTTATCTGTCTGTCCTTTCCTGTTAGACTTTTTCATTTGATTGTCTCATCTGATCTGACCCATACTTCTATCCTTTCCTCCTCACTAGAACATAGAGAATCTCTATTAATAGACCCTCTCCTAAGAGATGTGTGTTCGATCCATGTGCTCCTCTGCATTCATCGGCTTCCCCCCAGCCCTTAGTGTAATATCTGCTCTACAACCTTTTTAATGTTAAGTGCCAGCAGTCTGGTTCCTGTTGTAGCCCAAAACTGCCTCTTATTTCCCAGGCTTCTCTTTCTCTGGAGCTGCCAGAGGCACTAAGAAGCCTCCATCTTCAGGGCTCTACAAACTGGTGAGAGCTACTTGCCAGCCCCGTACCATGCATGCGCCAGACCGGCACTGCACATGCACACAGCGCCGGTGAATGGGACGCACGGAGCGACTGACTGAAATCTACTCACCATGGGCGAGTAGAAACAGCAGTTTGTCGAGCCCTGTCCATTTTAACCATGTTTGTTCAGTATTTAACAAACACGCTGGAGATGGAGTCTGTCTGCTAGTCAGGTTTTTTAGGAGACATGAGGTATGACTTAATGTCTTTTATTGGACTGACTTCTGTGGGTGAGGGGAGCAAGCCAGTGCTTCTTAAAGAATGTGTGTGACTGCAGCATGCCAGTTGTACCATGGTTCTCCTCTTGAACAACCACATCTTGCAGTATAACATGAGCATTCATGGTTGGTGACCACAGGAGTAGGGCATTGCAAAACACCCAAGATTATTGGGTAGAGGTGATACAGGCTCATTCCACATCCACTGGTCTAAGTTGGAGAGAGATATTAGATCAACTTCTGTTTGAAATTGTAAGATATTACTTCATTTACCTTGTGTCTATAACATCCTGGGACCAACATGGTTGCAACTACGTACAACAGTCATTCTTAAAACTTAAATACCCATCTGGGGAAGTGAAGAAATAGTCTGACAAAGCCAGATGATTGAGTACCCAGGAATCTTCTTTAAGACAGGCCCAACAAGGAAAATAACAGAACGTGCTAGTCAAATCTGCGGGGGCGTGAAGAAATTCCAGGGGACACGCGAGGTGACCCAGTCCTCCTCCTTCCCCTACCCCCACCCCCGTCAAGTTTTGCTGCCCTGGTCAGATTTCCCCCCCCCAACAGGTTTTGGTATTTTGGGGGGGCCCATGATGGTTTTTCAAAAATCAAGAAGGTGGCGTGATGCCAAAAAATTTGGGAACCACTGACCTACAGTCTCCAGCTTAAAGCTCTCTAGTGCATTATTGACCACCTACAACCTATCCCTGAAAAAGATCCCTCACTCTTGCAGGCCTTGGGAGGCAGGCCAGTCTTTGCCTACAGACATCCCATTAACCTGAAGTAAGTTATTTCCAGCAGCCACACTCGTGCCTCTGATACTGTCACCCAGGAACCTACCACTACAATAAACCCTGTTGCAAACTGTCCACACATCCCTACACAGAACTACTCATTAAGTTACAGACTAACACTGCTACCCTTCTGAGACTTTTCAGCAAAGGTAGGTTTTTGACAGTTTTCCTGACCCCTATAACGTCTTCTAGATCACCGTTCTGGGGACTCCTGCGGAAGAAGATGGAGGAGGCAAAATAGATCTCATAGAAGCTGGTGCTTTTGATGATCTGGATGTTGTTTTTATGGCTCATCCAGCACAAAAGAATGCAGCTTATTTACCTGATGTGGCTGAGCACGAGTAAGTAATGTATTTGAAAGTCTTATTTTTGCTTTCTGTATGTCATTTCAGTGAAAGAATACCTGCTTTTAAAGTAGTTCAGTTTGGAGTCTGGTAATCAGTGGAATTGCTCATAGATATATAATATGTGGCCAGATCACTAGCAAGTTGATATAATATAGCACATTGTTTTCTGGGAAAATATTTGTCAATGTTGGTGCCACATTTCTCTTCTTGAATTGTATTCCTCAGATGTTTATGGTACTTTATTGCTCAAAGATGCAGTTTTTGTGTAAGCAGTATATTTTTCAATTCCCTGAAATTTTGTTCCTTTAGACTGATTCTGACCAAATATCCCCAAACAAACATTTGCACCTGTTTTAAAGCCTTCTAAAGTGAATTGGAAAATATTCACTTAAACTATGATTATTTCCATTCACAATGATAGATACAATAGCATTAAACTGAGGCACTGCCAGCCTTTAATTGGAAGGGTTAAAATGTTCAAACTCTTGAATTGGAGATACTCTTGCTTTAGTCTAAAGCAGAATGAAGCTCCCGCCTGCTCCCCACCCAGCTGCTGCTTCTGATAGAGAGGCAGCAGGATGGGTTGGGGGGACGGGCAGCTCCAAAGCGGTTACACATTTACCAAAATAAATGTGTATCTTAACATCTCTAGTTTGGGGACCTTTCAGGGGTGGCAGATGCATCTCACGGGCTGGATCTGGCCCACCAAGCCACCGGATCTGGTCCATGGACACCCTGCTGGGACCCTCAGGCATACAGCTACTGCTGTTTTAGACGCGGGGCTGCTCCATCTGCCTCTCTGCTCAAGCAGTGGTTCCCAACTGCCAGGCTGCGGACTGCTGGCTGCCAGGCTGTGACTACTGAGGGCTGGGGTACACTGCTCTTGTCACAGGTCTTGGAAGAGATATGTCCTGCCTCGCCTCTCAGCCAGCTGGTGCTGGGTCTCTTCCCAGCTGCAGAAGAGCGCTTCCCTGCACGGCCTCCCACCATGCTGGGAAGCTCTCTCCCACGGCTGGGTGGAGAATCCCGCCTCTGCCTGGTGCTGGTTGGCTGAGAGGCAAAGTAGGACATGCTTCTCCCAACAGCTGTAGTGAGAGCAGTGTATCCTGGCCCCCAGAGCTGCTGTGATGCAGGTAGCAGCACAGGGCTCAGTGAGGGGAGTGGGACAGGCACTGGGGGCTCCAGGAGTGGAGCTAGTGCTGGGGGGGGGGGGGCTCTGGAGGCTGAGCTAGTAGTGAGGGGGGCTATGGGAGCAGGTCTGGCTCGGGGGGGGGGGGGGCTAATATTGGGGACTGGCACTGAGGGAGGCTCGGGGGGGTTGGGTGCAGTGGGGCTCAGGGAACAGGAGGATGGTGTAGTGATGAGGGCTCTAAGGGACAGGACTGGCACTGAGGCATTTGGGATGGGGGGCTGGAGGCTGGCATGGGGTTGGGTGCAATAGACTTGGTCAGTGGCTGGCGCTGGGGGATGGTGAGGGGCTCTAGGGATTAGGGCTGGCTCTGGGGACAGGGCTTTTGGCAGAGTGGTAA
This sequence comes from Pelodiscus sinensis, assembly GCF_052426305.1. Classification (NCBI taxonomy): domain Eukaryota; kingdom Metazoa; phylum Chordata; order Testudines; family Trionychidae; genus Pelodiscus; species Pelodiscus sinensis. The sequence continues at coordinate 65,903,115 of NC_143054.1, forward strand.
CATTTTATTTGGATATTTTCATATTCAGTGTTTGCATAATGAATATGCAAATAAAATGTTACCAGTTTGCCAAAAGTTTGTGAATGGGTTTACTAGTCCCCAGTATCAAAAAGGCTGGGAAACGCTGCTCTGGAGCCTTCGAGTGATCTTTGGTCTCCAGCCCAATCCTCAGCTCCTATTGGCCAGAAACAACTGGCCAATAGGAGCTGAGCTATTGGCCCAGGGATGGGGGACAGTGCAAGCCTCTCCATCTTTCTGGAGCAGAGAGCCACATGGAGGGAACAACCTGCATTTTCAAGTGGTCTGGGGCTGCAGCAGGTAGGGAGCCTAGGCTGCCTTGTGGGTGCTGCAGGGCTGCTGGCTGGGAGATGCTTAGGTAAGTGCCTCCCAGCCAAAACCTGCCTCTGGCACCCCTCCTGCAACCCAACACCCTCCTCCCCATCTGCACCCCCTGCCCTAGGTCACAATTCCCTCCCAGATGCTGTACCCCCTCCTACAGTGCTCCTCCAATCCAGAATTTTCTCCTGCACCCATACCTCTTCCCTGACCCTACACCCTAATTCCCTGACCCAGGTCTCAACTTCCTCCTTCACCCAAACTCTCTCTCATATATCATGCCGTGTCTTGCACCCCAATCTCTTACCCCATGTGCCATTCTGTGCCCAACCGCCATGCTAGAACCTGCACCTCCCTGGCCACAGAAAAGTAGAGCCCTTGACCACTTCCAAAGTCTACTCTCCCAACAAAAATTATTGCCCACCTCTGAATTAGAGAATAGGATACAGTCAGATCTGGGCACTATCCTAAGCTATCCATTGCAAAAGTCACATCTATCCTCATTTACTTCATATCATATATTTGGAAAATTATGATAGGATTGTTGAGGCTTAATGTTTGCCTTGTCTGAAAGGCTGTCAATAAGTTTCAGTCATCGAACAAATGTTTTTGTTATAAGGTTCATTAGGAAACCTAGGTTGTTAATGATGTCTTTTGCCCCAGGGATTTCTGTTTTGGGGTTTATAGCAGTGCAGATTTTAAGACACTTGAAATGCATTTACCTCCACATTTGAGGCTTCTTTTCTGCCTGTCAGTAGCCCCGAAGAGCCTCAGTGCTAACTTACATTCCAATTAATGTCTTCTGGCCACAAGTTATATTTTTTTGCTTACATTTGAATTAATTTTTACAAATTGTTTTCTGAGATGGGGGAGAGGATTAAGTGAGGATCACCTTGAAGACTCTTATGTCTTTGCTATGTCTTATTTCAAATGGGTTGCTGTTGAAACTTCAAACGAAGTACACCCATAAATCTTAGTGAGATTTATTTCATACTCCATTTCTGAATTGGAAGAAAAAAATACACTGGAGAAGGTTGTTTTTGTTTGTTACTTGGAGCCTCAGAATGGAATGGTCTGGCTCCAGTGGGTTTGTGGTACACATGACTGATGAGGACATCTGCTTCATAGATTAAAAATACAACCCTAAACAAAACAAACCTCTCTTCTTCTCTGTGGATATGCAATCCTCTTCTTGGGCAAGAAAAAACTGTTCATGTGGTAACTAATATCAGTTACTGACAGGCAGCCAGAGTTCTTAACATATTCCTGGTATATTCTATGTCCTTTTCACCTCCACCTTCAATCTCGTACCTCTGTTCCTTGTATATTCATTCATATAGTCTCAAATTGGTGTCCATAATATCTCTGGAAAAAAGTTTCTCCTTTTCCTTGTACATGAGCCAAACTTCTATTCTCTTGAGGCAATCAAGTTCCACTGCAGTAGGGGTGTTACTGGATGCTGAGAACTCTAGGAACTTACTTCATCTCACATAAATGGCAAAGGAGAGGCCAGGGAGTTCAGCTGGTAGCTGAAAGGTTTAGGTCATAAATATACAATATACTCAGCCTACATAACTGACTTCAAGTAACCCTTTTGTCCAATACTTCAATAGGCTTCCTTTCTGTACAAGATTCTGTAACTTGATTCTTTCTCCATGTTTCAGATCTGCTTCCTTGAACTTTGTATGAAAACAAATCAGTTAGAAATTAAGTTTAACCTTAATTTATAAAAGTCCTCCACATTTACAAGCATGCCAGGCTGCCACCTAATTGGATTTTGCTGAGTAGTGATAAAGAACAAAGTTAAGATAATTTGAATGCCTTATCTATGATCTTTTATATTGCGAATCCTGAAACTGGTGCTATGCTTGTCAATAAAGCATTTATTTATTATTTATTTATTTTAAATATTTTTACCCTGCCTCTCTATTTAAAATATTTGAAGCGGCTTACAAAATGTTTAAAACACAATATATAATAAAATTAAAATACGAGACCCCAGAAGGACAGAAAACTTGCTAAGACTTCTTGAGAGGATGGACATACAAACTCAAACACCAATAAAAGCACAAGTAAAAAGGGTGACTTTATCCTGACGCTGAAGCAATGCTAATGTTGGCGCTATGCAAATATCCCCAAGGAGAGAATTCCACAGCCTGAGAGCAAAAGCTGAGAAGGCCCTGCTCTGCATAGATGTTAATCTTATCTCCATAAGTGGAGGAGCACTGAGCAGTGCCTCCCCAACTGACCTCAATCCCTGGGCTGGTTCGTATGGGAGAAGATGGTCCTTCAGATACTCTGGACCTAACCCTTTTAGGGCTTTGTAGTTCATAACTAAGACTGTAAATTGTGCCCAGAAACATAGCAGAAGCCAATGCAGCTGCCGGAGCACTAACATAATGTGCTCCCTGTAACAAATATTCATTAAAACTCAAGCAGCTGCATTCTGGACCAGTTGAAGTTTCCAAAGGCTCTTCAGAGGCAGCCCCACATAAAGTGTGTTACAATAATCCAATCAGGATGTAACAAGAGCATGGATCACTGTGACCATGGCATGCTTATTAAGGAAGTGTCGCAGCTAGTGGATCAGCTGAAGCTGCCCAAAAGCACTCCTGGCCACCGAAGAAATTTGGTTCTCAAATGTTAAGGAAGAGTCCAGCAGGACTCCCAAGCTGCGTACCTGTTTTTTCAGGAGTAACTTGACCCCCTCTAGAACAGGTACTATGCCACATTCCTGAATAGATGGCCTCCTGATCCACAGGACCTTAGTCTTATCTGGATTCAACTTCAGCTTGTTTGACTTCATCCAGTCCATCACAGCCTCCAGACACAGATTTAAATTGGTCACTGCCACATCTGGTTCTAATGTCACAGGGAAATAGTTGGGTGTCATGTTCATATTGATGGCACCTTACGACCATGTAGATGTTAAACCGCCTAGGGGACAAGATGGAACCTTGCAGGACCCCTTTGCACAATTGCCACTGGATCGATTAGCAGCCCCCTTAGCTCCACCTTTTGAAAGCATCCCAACAGGTAGGACTGGAACCACTGTAAAACAGTGCCTCCAATACCCAACTCCGCTAGGCCTTCCAGAGTGATGCCATGGTCGATGGTATCAAAAGCCGCTGAGAGGTCCAAGAGTATCAATAGGGACACGCTCCCCCTATCTATTTCTCGGCATTGGTCATCTACCACAGCAACCAAGGCAGTTTCAGTCCCAAAACCTGGCCTAAAGCAAGACTGAAATGGAACCAAGTCTCTTTCTTCCAAGAAAGCTTGGAGTTGCAATGCCACTACCTGTTCCAGTTCTTTACCCAAGAAGGGGTTATTAGCAACGGGGCAATCGTTATTCAAATCATGTGGGTCCAGGGATGGCTTCTTAAATAGCGGTTTTATCACCGCTTCTTTGAAGGCGGTGGGAACTGTACCAGATCTAAAAGACATATTAATCCCTGGGTCCCAACCAGTCATCCCTTCCCCACTAGATTTAATAAGCCATGAAAGGTAGGGGTCGAGTGAGCATGTGGTCAGTTGCACTCCTCCAAGCACCTTGTCCACATCCTTGGTCTGCAACAGCTGATTCTATTCCAAACAAAAATGATTTGGTGGTGCACTCAACACACTCTGTACCCTACTTACATAGCGGCCAGAGTCCAAATCAGACTGGATGCGAGCAATCTTATTCTGCAAAGTGCTTCACAAACAAATCACAGTGGGCAGCCAACAGCAGCTCCATTTTGTCACGATTGCCAGATAGAAAAAGACCCCATACCACTTGAAACAGTTCTGTTGGATGGCATTGTGTGGGTGTAATACTGGTGGAAATGTAGCTTTTCTTTGCTGCAGGATGGCTATACAGTAGGCTCGCAATTCAGCTCTAACCCACAATCAATTGGTCTAGGCTCTAGTTCTCCTACAGCAGCATTCTAGCCATCATACACATCATTTTGCCACCATCAACTCCACAGAAAACCAGGGAACAAACTTGGCTCAGTAAGCCTAAAGAGGCTGCTTAGGAGCAATCATGTCAACTGCCTGGGCTACATCAATATTCCATATACCAACTAGGGTGGGGTAGGTAATAATTTTTTGCTGGGGGCCACCTTAGAAATTTTTGAAATGGCCCTGGGCTGCCTTAGAAGGGCCATGACTCTTCTCTGCTTCCCCACCCCCAACCATGATTGGAGGTATACCTGAGAGGTCAACAAATGCCTTTGATGTCGACCGTGGAGCGTCCAGACTACTGCGCTGAGCCGACAAACAGCTGATAGGCTCAGTGTGGCAACCATTTAATTTTAAATGAAGCAGCGATTATTTAAATCGCTGCTTCATTTTCCTATGCCGCGCAGTCTAATCTACATGCCTCTGTCACCAGAGGCATGTAGTCTAGATGTACCCATAGTGATTGGTCCATGACAAAGGGAGCGAAATCACATCCCTTATCTCAAGAACTCTAATACCCTTTGTGCAAAAGACCAGATCGAGTGTATGACCCGCAACATGCGTGGGTGCAGTTATTTCTTGGGATAATCCTAGGGTTGTCATAGTATCCATAACAGCTCAAACTGGACCACACAGGACAGCCTTGGTGTGAATATTAAAGTCCTCCAAGACCAGAAGCCTTGGGCTCCTCAATGCCGCGTCCAAGACCACCTTGGCCAGCTCGAGCAGAGCATCTGCCATACAGTAGTGTGGACAGTATACAAAGAGAACACGCAACCTCTCCTGGCCACCCAACATCAAGTACAAACACTTGAATCTAACACTTTGTTGGATGAAGGCCCTGTAATGGTATCCCGATAGACAATTGCCACTGCACCTCCCCAACCATGAAGCCACAGCTGGTGCTGAACCAAGAACCCAGTCAAGCACAATTGGGAGAGAGCAATATTTCCCTCCACTCCTAGTCAGGTCTCAGTGATAAAAGCCACGTTGGCCACTTTATCCAGGATTAAATCATGGATGATAGCTGTCTTGTGGGATACCGACTTGGCATTCAGCAGCAGCACCCTCAGGGCTGATGGCCAGGTGTTAAGGTTCCCAGAGTCATGGAGGCTGGGAACAGAACTAGAACAAGGAATAGCACATAACTGTTTAACCTCATTCCCTGTAACTGGCCCATCCTGATCTTACTGCCATATTTTCCCCTACCTGCCACAACTGCCACAATGCCATCTGAATCCTCCCCCTTAGCCACGCCATCTGTGCCACAACACATAATGAAAAAGAAACACAAACACAACCCTTCCTTGACCTTCAGTGTGGGCAGGTAAGGGAAATTTCCTCTCACCAAGAACTCTTCCCTCCTCTCACCAGGAACTGAATAGGCCACCAGACAAATAAGTGTGCTGCTCTCACCAGCATGCACAAACACACACTAAAAAATTATACTATATCACATAAACTACCACAACGCATGCCCTTGCCCTCGGTCTCTCCCAAAGGGCAGCGTCCTTTGGCTTGACCCTTTGGCATGGCCCGCCACCAGTGGCAGCCTCCTGGCTTTAAGCCCACCCCTGGTAATGGCTGCAGGCAAAATCTGCTGCTAAAGGTTCTTAGTCCTAACCAGGCAAGCCTTTTACTCAGGTCTTTCCTGCAAGGGGGGGGCTGGGAGATGATTAACAAGATATCCTGTTAATGATCACTAGACTATCCTAATTTGAAGTGTATAGTGGCTATATTGACTTTAGTTACCAGTAGGAGAACATTTTAACCTCCCTGCATACACAGGAACACTTCAAAGTTGCCATACCTGAGTGGGGGAAAAAAAACCTTCAAAACAGACTGCAGGTCGAAACTTCTGAGCTGGAATTCAAACTTTACACCATCAGAATTAGCAATGTGAAAGCTTAACCAGTAAGCATCACCTTAACGGGTGATGCTTACCGGTTCCGGTTAACCAGTCGGGGCTGGAGCAGCTCTCCACCTAGCATGGGCAGGAGGCTGGCCCGTCCCCACAGGGCCTATTGTGGACTGAGGCTGCGCCAGCCACCTGGAGGAGCCCCTGTCCATGGCAGGTCCAGGTGCGTCACAGGTAGGGCTTCCATTTCATGCATCTAAGGCAGTGTCTAGGCTGCTGGGGGGGGGGGGGATGCGGGATTGTTCTTCCTTGAAAAAAAGTGGAAGAGCAAACACTCTTTTGGGGAGCCCTGCATGCCTTGTTTCACAAGGCATAAGGACTCCACCGAAAGAGGAGGCTTCCCCGCCATTTGGCCCTGTCTAGACTGGGGCTTTTTTGGTGGTCCCTGTGGGGCTAGAGCAGCCTTCTGCCTGGGGTGGGTGGGCTGTTGCTCGAGCCCTTACTGGTTAAATAGAACTGGTAAGCCTCACCTATTAAGATTAACCTTTTACATCCCTATTAAGTACCACTGATAGACAAGTGTCATTAAACAGTGAATGTTTTTTGTGTTATCTGAGCCTTATAAAAGATTATAATTAAACTATAGGAAGTATACACAAAGAATAGCTACTACAGAGTATCATACAGCCATATATGTTCATGTGGTGCATATTATAAAAACCAATAATCTGGTGCACATATTTAATGTTGCATGTATTCAGTGTTTCCTCTCCAAACTTAAAAGACTTCAAATGTCAAGGCTTTAATGAAAACTGATGTCAAAGGAAAATAGATGGCTAATAGTTAAGAGGCTTTACACATTTTTATCCCATGGACAAGTGTTTTCTTTATCTTCATCCTTAACTCTGTATTTCTTGAATGTCTAAATATGTTTTTCTTTAATTTACAGATTTTTTTGGTCTTTACGACTAAATTAAATGCGTTCAAGAGCACAATCAGTTCTTGCTATTGAAAACTAAGGAAAAATCTTGCTATTAATAGGCAAGAATTTAGAAGCATAGATCTGATATTTTCAAAAAGGGACTTGAAAGTAAATTGTTATTTGTACAATGTATCTTATTGTGTTGGTGACCAGCACTTTAACCTTTAGACTGTGTTCACACTGCAGTTGATGTGATTGCATCTCAAGTAGGCATGCCTGTGCTAGCTTTAATCTAGCTTACATGGCTAAAATAGTCATGATGATGCATCTGTAGCGGCTTCCATGCTATTCTTATCCAAGTAAGCTAGATTAAAAGTACAATCACACCTTAGGTTGCAGCGTAGACATGTTGATCCTGTTGAAAATTGCCTTAACAATGTGCAAAAAATCTCTACTTACCTGAATTTCCAACTTCTATTATCTTCTCTAGCTGCATATTCTTATAAGTCACATATAGAAGAAGGGAAGCAGAAAAATCACAACCGATTTCTCTAACAATTTTTCATGTAATTTCATCTAGGGATGTTAATATTGGTCAGTTGAATAGTCAGTTAACCTCATTAATTCTTATAGGTTACGTGAATATTCTATAATCCCTGGGCACAGGGCTGGCAGCTAGGAGCCCCCTTCCACTCCATGTTGCTGCCCCTGTATCAGGCAGCAGCAGCATGGAGTACCAGGTGGGAGCTGGTCCACGAGGGGAACCCGTTTAAAAACCAGCTCTCCTGGCTGCTTGTTGGTCCGTGCTGCTGCCTCTGATACAGAGGCAGCAGCATGGGGTGGCAGCAGCCCCTTTCTGGGGGTGAAGGGAATGTGTATAGTCTATAGCATTAACCTATAAGCTTTTGCTTATCGGTTAATCGACTATACTATTACATCCTGCTTCAAATCTAATTTTCTTCTCTGGCTCATTTTACTGATGCTCAGGAAATGCTACCAGTTTCTGAAGGGGAGGTAAGAGGCTTTGTTAGCCTATATCCGTGGTCACCAACCAGTAGATCACGATCTACCGGTAGATCTCAGGGGCTCTAAGAGTAGCTCTTCAGCCCTCTCTGAACTGCACATCTGCGCAGTACATTTACATTAGATTTCCTCATGTAATGTAGGCGGGGCTTCAAGGAAGGGGCGGGGCAGTAGATCTTTGCCTGTTCTGAGACTTAAAAAGTGATCTTGGGTGTAAAAAGGTTGGAGACCACTGGCCTATATCATGGCTTCTGTTAAATCGTTAGGTGTGTAATAAGACTTTAGGTGACAAAAAGTGGATAGCAATTTGTATAGCAGGATATTGCTCTTTTTACTTCAAATCTGTTAAGCTTTTAAAATGCATGTAGTGCATTGTCTATTTTGTTTTCAACTTTGGAGTGTTGGCAGAGTTTGGGGAGGGAAAGGACAAATTTGACTTCTAACCCTCTTTCAGGATCTATGTTTTGAGTATGAAAATGATGAAAGATGGTTTAGCTTCCCAGCAGCTTAATGCCTGGTAAATAGCATCTTAATCTTGTGCTTCAAAAACATTGATATAAAATTGTAATCATTATTGGGTGACTCCAATATTATTGGGTGATTTTTAGTTTTTTAAAAGTGAACAAAAAACAAATAAGTCATGGCTTTTATTTCCTAGTGTGACTGTGAAATACTATGGAAAAGCTTCTCATGCTGCTGCTTATCCTTGGGAAGGAATAAATGCATTAGACGCTGCTGTTCTTGCATACAACAATATGTCAGTTTTAAGACAGCAAATGAAACCAACCTGGAGAGTTCATGGTGAGAGAGCTTCATTCAATCTTATGTCCACCAAGTAAGGCTTCTGGCTGTTTGGCTACTGACTGAAAAAAAAATCCTAAATATTGTATTGTTACTTTAAACTGGAAAAGTAAATTGAAATAATTTTTTCATCTAAATACTGTAGAAGTTCCTTTTGTAAGGAACTGTCAACATTTAGTATGAATGGTTGAATGCATACCAATCAAAGGGTAGTATGGCCTAAAGTCATAAGTACTCTCTCCTTTCCCCACCCTCCTTTGCACAAATGAGAGACACAGTGCAGATTTAATATTTACATGAACTGTTAATATAGCACTTCATAGCTGCTAAATTATCAAAGAACAGAGACACTTATTATGAAGATCTTCTGTTGGTATAGCTGTAATCATTAAATTGCTTTGTAAACTGGAAATAGCATTTTTGGGGGAAACTTGACCATCTGGATCAAGATCTAACATAAGCAATAAAAGCTTCCTTTGACAGATACAAGCATCTTATCACTGTGTTGAGGCAGCAGCTGTAACTTCCTAAGGAACCTGAGCTTGTAAAACTGTCCTCTGGTATTGAAATATATTTTAGACCTCTGATTCATGGAAACAGAAGTACATCTTGAGACCTCTCTTTAGCAATACTTCAAAAGTTTAACTTTCATGGAAAGGTGGAGGCTTACGGCCAGGTTTCCAAGAAGGCTTATTTTTTCTTTCTCAAACTGAATATATTAAAAATGTTGTTAGCTTGCCAAAGGTACTTGGAAAATCAGTGTTCTGTTCTGAGGCTTTTTCCAGTTGTTACAGCATATCTTTGAACTATTTTTGTCCTTACTTTTCTTTCTTTGGAAAAGTACATATTGTAGTAATGTGCATTGCACAGTCTGCTTGATTGCCTATTTGCCAGTTCCTTGTTTCTCCAAAATAATGTTTGCTGGAATCCATCCATTATTCTTGTTTCAAAGCCTTGAATTTCAAGTGTACTAACATTAAGTTGGTTTCTTGGCTTTGGTTGGAGCTATAACTCATGCCAACTATAATTGGCAGGTATGGGATGGTAACAGGTCTCTTCCCACTGAAGTTGTGATAACAAAAAATAGCTAGCTATTGTGGAAAGATTTCTAATGTTGCAGAATAAAGCATGTAGAACACATAAAAAGAAAGTACTTAATTCAGTAGCCTGCTTTTTCTGTTTCCATATCTGGACATGATGGACTAGTAACCATTAGTATGAAGGAACACTTTTTTGTTTTGTTCAGACTTGGCTCCAAACTTGGGCTTTATAAGAAAATGAGATTTTACAAAATTTAAGACCAATGGAAATGTTTCCAAAGAATGGCAAGACTCAATGAGGATACTAGTGAGCTGGTTTTCCCCTTTGAGACAGCAAATACCAATTATTTTTTCAATAAATTCAAATTTAATGGCAGCGTATTAAAAGAGAAGAAGTTGAAGTTGACCAGAACCCAACTGAATTTTTCTTTGTCCAAACTAGCAAAGCAAAATAGGAACACATAGCATAAAACAAAGTTTCAAAACCCCCTTCAAATTTTTGATTCCAAGGAAGTATTTGTAACATAGGTAAGGATGCTGTTTTTTAAAAGATTAACTTAATACTACCACTGTTCCTGTACCTATGAGGAATGTGAAAATCATGATGTATGCTTGTGTAATTTAAACTCAGGAGAATTATTTAGCTATATTTAAACTAAGTGCTTACATTTGATTTGTGAACTTGTCTCATAGCCATTATTTTAATTTTCTCTTCTTGTCCCAGTGTTAACAAGATTGTAAACATTCTAAACTGTGGATCAGTGAATATAGAGAATTTTAAATACTACTTTGGCTCTTTGTGTGTGAACTCAAGATGAATAAATGAGATGTGTCCGAAAGAATGCCATGATACAAACTTTAAAAGTCTGTAAGCTTTCACAATATATCATGCACGCTCTCTTTCCCCAACAAAAGTTTAGTCTAATTAAAGATTTTACATCACTCACCTTGTACACGTGATATTCTTTCTGTTGAACTGACTGCAAGGGGGAAAGAATTGGGTCCAAATACAAAAAGTTTTAAATAGTGTGCATTCTCAGTGCTCAGTTGATGCATGATCTCTAATAACTTGTTTTATGTGTTCAGCTATAAATAAGGAGCTTCAAAAAGAAGAGTATGTAAGATTAATTCTTTGCAACATTTAAAAATTGGACTTTTCTCTTCTGTAGGTATAATAAAAAATGGTGGTGTGAAACCTAATATCATCCCTTCTTACACTGAGCTAGAATTTTACTTGCGTGCCCCTTCGCTGAAGGACCTCGCCATTCTGACAGAGAGAGCTGAAAATTGCTTCAGAGCTGCAGCTTTGGCTACAAAATGCAAAGTAAGAACTCTAGAGATGATTCACTTATTTTTATAATTTTTAAATTAGGCCAAAGTAGGAGTTTAAGTCTTTATGATTTGTATGACACTTACCTTTTTTTAAAGCAACCTAAAATTTAGATCTGTAAGTTCTAATCCGCTAGTGCTGAAAAATGTTGTTGGTGAGGCACAACATTTAATTGCTATAATTCTACATACAGATTTTTTGTTTCAACTAAAGCTTTCCCCAGTCTTATGCATATAAGTAAGTATTCTCATCATTTTGCCCAAGTTAAAAAAACAAAACAAAACAGTCTTGACTAGTGAAAAATCTAGTGGTGCAGGTTAAGGGATCCTGCTCAAAAAGAGTCAGTGATCTCAAAGTGAAGCATAGAGCTGCTGGCCAAGCTTTGAACTCTCCTCAGAACAAGCCTGCGGTACCTCAGGAGAAGTTGGTACTAGTAGCAGATAAAAAAGCGGGCAGACTGCAAAGCAGCGGAATGCCACGCACAAACTCACAGTACCGTTGGTACCAGTGCGCTCCAGAGCGCTGAATACACAGATGCATCTAGCAATGGCAGGCTTTATAGTGATGGCAGTGCTACCCCTGGTACCGAGACGGATCTTGCAGTACAGTCAGTATCATGCTCACCATTATTTGGTACCAACGTCACACCACGTCTAGAGGTTCCATACTATTCCACACCAGCATCACTAATATCAGCGAGATTTAGCGATGATGACAAGAAGGAAACAAGGGGCCAGCACAGAGTCACTCAATACGCTGCAACAGAGCAACAGCAACACCAGAATTGGCAGATGGCACAATAGGTAACCCCACTGCTCCCACCACAGTGGTCCTATTGGGACCCATGGGCACCCTACAGAATCAACAACTACAACAAACCCTCCAGGTACCAAGTGCTCAGTCAGCTGATGCAAACATGCGGGGATCAGTTGACTACAGCCCAGGCAGCCATGACAGCAAGTCATTGATGGTGGGAGCAACACAAGATTTCCTTATCCTTCCTAATACATCATGCTCCAAGATGGACGACTACAGTCCACCTACATCACCAATAAGAGATTATGACTATAGAAAGTTTTAAGACCTATTCTGCAGGGTAGTGGACATTCTAGATATACAATTCCCAGATGTAATGCAGAAGAAACACAAGCTTACCAGCATATTTAACTTACCTCAGCACACCAAATTGGCCTTAATGGACCTGGCTAAGGCCATATGGAAGACCCCGGCATCAGTACCGTCAACTTCAACGAAAAACCATGTAACACCTATGGGGGTAGAATTCCTATTCTAACACCCTGCACTGAATGTGTTGGTTGTCAAATCTGCCAATCGGGGGAAGCAACAGCAGCAGTACTCCACAGCGCAGAATCATGACAAGGAGATAGAGGATGGATGCTATGGGGGAGAAGGCATACTCGTCAGTCTCCCTTCAACTCAGAATTACTAATTACATAGCTCTGTTAGCAAAATAGTCACACCAGACCTTCAAAACCTTCAATTTCTTTATTCAGTATCTACCAGAAGAGATAAAGGAACAATTTGAATCAAATGTGACAGAAGGCTGTCTGATCTCCTGCACAGCGCTACAAGCAGTGTTGGACACAGCAGATACAGCAGCCAGGTCTATGGCAAACTCTGTAGTGCTGAGGAGAATGTCATGACTGCAACTGTCCAGGTTTCCCAACAAGGTACAATCAAACATCGAAGACTTTCCATTTGAGGGAGAGAAAATCTTTACTGAGGCAATGAATTCATCTCTCCACACCCTTAAAGACTCCAGGGTGACACTTCGTACGTTAAGGATTCAGCTGCCTGGATCCAGGAAGAAACAAGACAAACAATATAATCAAAGGTTCAGAACAACAGGGTATAACCAACAACAGAGGCCCTATGATAACAAGAGACGTGAGAGACAGTCTAGTTGAAGACAATCAAATGAACAAACATCCTCAACCCGGGGGTCCAACTCCCATCAGCAAATTTGAGGTGTAGATTGAGGATAAAGTAGCCTTCAATTCTCCAGGGCAGGCAGATCTAGGGAAACAGACCTTTGGAAACAGATTCGCAGAATTCTATGCAGCATGGAAGACCATCACCTCAGACCAATAGGTCCTAACAATAATACGAACCAGATACTGCATACCATTCACAGCTATATCTGATACACCCACCCGTACAGGGGTATTCCATTTTTTCCCACCTGTGTGTGAAGAGATTCTGGAAAGGGATATGGAACCTTTATCCACCACATAGAGACCCAGTACCATCATGACACTTGAATCTTGTGCTGGACTCATTCATGAGACGGCCTTTTGAGCTGCTCGCAACTTGCTCATTACTCCACCTGTCAATGAAAGTAGCTTTTCTCATAGTGATAACATCAGCTAAGAGAGTGGGAGAGATAGTGGCACTCATGATGGACCCGCTGTACTTGGTGTTCCACAAAGACACAGTTGTCCTTAGAACCCACCCGAAATTCCTTCCCAAGATGCCTACCTTGGTCCACTGAAATGAACAATACACTTACCTGTGTTCTTCCCAAAACCACATAGGGACAGCAATCAGGCAGTGTTGCACACGCTGGATGTATGCAGAGCATTAGCCTTTTACCTTGAACACACAAGAGACTTTTGACATACTCCCAGACTATTCGTGTCTTGTGCAGATAGGTCCAGAGGGCAACCTGTTTCCAAACAACGAATATCCAAATGGATTTCTACATGCATACAATTGGCTTACTTCCAGAAACACAGACCGCCACCAACACTCCACCAGAGCAGTATCTACCACAACTGCATTTCTTAAGGGCCTTTGAATAGACATCATTTGCAGAGCGGTAACATGGGCTTCACCCAATACCTTTGCACCACCGTACGCTATTCAGTCCCTTCAGGACTCACACTAGCTTTGGACGTACCATACTGTCCAACATCCAGCCCTGCAACACAGAGCACCCACTGCTAAGCAGGAATACTACTGAATAGTCACCTAAGCAGAGCACCCAAGGGGACCCTTGAAGAAGAAAGGAAGGTTACTCACCTTGTGCAATAACTGCAGTTCTTTAAGATGTGTTCCTGTCGGTGCTCCACACCCAAACTCCCCTCTGCTCAGGACTGAGAGAGTCTGGCGTGGAAAAGGAACGGAGGGAATGGCCACCGGAGAATGCTAAACTGAGCGATTGCACAATAGCGCAGCAGGTGCTGGGGGACTGCTACTTAAGATCTCTGGGCCATGTGTACAGTGGCACTGACACCTACGTGGAGCACCCACGGGGACACATCTTGAAGAACTCCAGTTCTTCTACTCCAGTACTGAAGTAGTCTCCACTTGCACCACTTCTGCTGCGATTCTGCTTTTGAAATCTACAAGAGCCCCATAAGGAGCGTGGGGCCAGTGGGGACTCCTCTGCTGGCCCGTGCTCACACCGGGGCTTCCTTTTGAAATGTACAAGAGGCCCACCAGGGCTCTTGTACATTTCAAAGGCTCAGGCGCCACAGGGAGCATGGGGCCAGTGGGAGTGCTCCACTGGCCCCGCGCTCCCTTTGGGGCTTCCTTTTGGAAAGTACAAAGGCTGTTTCAAAGGCTGAGGCGCAGCAGGGGAGCACGGGCTTGGGGCTCTTGTACATTTCAAAAGGAAGCCCCTGCTCCCTGCGGGGCTCCTGTTTTTGAACTGTAGCTGTAGCAAGAGTCCAGCAGGGCTCTTGCTACAGTTCAATGGCAGAGGCGCCCTTATAGACTAATCGAATAGTCAATGGAAATCCCATCGACTATTTGATTAGTTAGTTCATTTTAAATTTAACATCCCTATGTGTGTCTGAGGAAGGCTTTGAAAGAACATTTTAATGGTCAGCCACAGTACTGTTCTGGCCCTGAAGCTTTGAGGATTGTTAGAAATTGTGTTGTACTTGCCCTATTTTTTTAATTAATGTCTGGGTGGTTTTCTGAATCTATAAGTTCTGTGGTGCCCTACGTTTACGAGCAATGGGTTCTTTGATTACTGCTATGCATTCTGAGATTTGTTGTGAACTAATAACAATAATTTGATGTCCAAAAATAGTTTTTCTGAACAGAAAGACCAAAAACAATGCAGAGAAACAGGCAAATTCAATACAAACTTCTAAGAGCGGAATTTTAAAACTGTGCACTGAAAAATAAATATTTCCTGCTTCCAGACATCTATTGTAGCTTACATGTATGCCGACCTGCGAGAACCACAGTTATTGTGTATGAAGGGATAGTTTTTTTTTTTCTCATTTCCCAGCATAGAGTGGTGGTGGTGAGGTTGCTATCCTGTGAAATGCTGGAGGATGTAGGAACTACTACTATGGAGTTTGCCAAGGACTGCAAAGGGCAGAAAGTCTGACATTTTTTTGTCAATTGGTGTCTGTAGCTACTGGGTGTATTGCCTGAAAAGACCATTATGGTCTATTCCCTGTGCTTGTCCTGAGCCTTTCTCCTGTCCACTCTTTCCTTCTGGGTGCTGTCTGCCAGGCTGACTCTCCAGGCTCTTTGTTTGCACTCTGCTGCTCAGTGTGTCCTTTCTTTCTCTTCATCATCAGGATCAGGTGTTTTGTGGGTGTTTTAGCAGCAGCTACTGATAAAACAGATGTTTCATTGGATATTAGGGATGTGAATGATTAGTTGACTATCCGATAAGCAAATGCTTATTGGATAGTCAACAGGACAGTCAACTAGTCGCTTCCCCCTCCGCCCCCTTGCTGCTTCTATCAGATAGAGGAAGCAAGGTCAGAGGGAGTAGAGGGGATAATTCAAAGCGGCAGCACTGCTTGAAACCTGGGGCCAGATCCTGGGCTCCATGCAGCACTGCTGCTTTGAAACACTGAGCCAGCTGGGGGGTCTCCAGGCTGCACGTGGTGTTTCAAAGGGGCAACACCAAGTGGAGCCTGGGATTAGCTGGGGACTCTCCAGCTGATCCCAGGCTCTATACAGTGCTGCCACTTTGAAAGGCTGCAGGGAGCATGATGTTCAGGCTTCTCATGGCATTTCAAAGCGGTAGTGTTGCATGGAGCCTGGGGTCAGCTGGAGACTCCCCCGCTGACCCTAGGCTCCACGCGGCACCTCCACTTTTCAAAGGGGGAGGTGCCCTATCAACTAATCAAATAGTTGATGCAAAATGCATCAACTATTTAATTAGTCGATACTTAATATCCTTATTGGATATACCCTTACAACAAAAAGAGAGAAATTTCAAAACTCCTTTCCCTTTTTTTTGCATTAAAACTTTTAGTAAGACATACATATTGACATTTTAGCTTTGGAACATTTCTGCATAGCCCTGTTATCTAATCCCAGCTATGATGAGTATAGCCTTCTAGGAGGTGGGAAGGAATACTCAGGGACAATATAATTTCAGTCCCTTTTGCTTGGGTAAGAGTAGAGAGCAATGACACTGAATATTTCCCAAGTCAGTGATGGTTTTAGTTGAAGTCTCATTCCTGAGTGTAGCAAAAGCACACACAGCACAAATGCTCTTGGCATCCTGTAGCTGCCTGTCTCTGTACACTACTGTCCTGTTTGTTGCAATGGTGGCAGCCAAACTCATGGAGTGGCACGGGAAAGTGTTCTGCAGGAAAGGAAATAAGGTTACCATTCCTAGAAATCTTTGAGACACTATTGTGGAGTATCTCCATGAAAGTTCCATACAGATTCTCAGGAAGAGGCAAGGGACAGTCCTTATGTATTAATCAAACTGCTCTGCATGGTGCTTCTGCATACAGGGGAAAGAAAAGCAGATATCAGCTGTACCTCAGTTTATTGTATCATTGTCTCTTCTTTCTTTTACTAATACAAGAAAAGTCGATACCTGTGTCTTAACTTCAGGTTGGGGTGGGTGCCATCTTTAAACGCAAGGAAAAATGCATGCCTTTGTTTATCTCAGGTCCCTTCCTCTTCATCGGGCTTGTGGCTGATGACACTCTCTTGGACTTCTCCAAGGTACCCATGGTGGTCTGCAGAATGCTTTTGGGGTCTGTCAGATATGGTACACAGCTCAATGTAAAACCAGAGGTTTGTGGCTTAGCACAAGATCAGTTGTCCTCACTGATCCCATGACTTGCTTGGTGCAGTTCCTTTACATCCTACTGCTGCTGCTTTCTGTCATACCCTTTTGTCAGCATTCCCTCAGCAGTTTTTTCTTAGATGGTCACCTTAGTACATCTCATTTGTAGCTGTGCTTGCACACTCTTCTCTTTCCACAGGCCTAGGAGTTCCAATATCTCTTGTCTGATGCAGACAAGAGATGATTTCTAATGCATGGAGCCAACATGATTGATTGTGTTTAGCTGCCCAACAAGGGAGAGCTGCTAGATAAGCTCACCAAACTGGGGAATTGGGGAAAAAACATTTTAAAAAAATAACAGGGATGTTTTTGATGGAGTTTGTGGTTTCTGATCTCTGTCTCTTGGACAATGGAATTGACAATTGTGAGACCACAGTGGTCACTGTTGCAGGGAATAGGGCATTGTGGATCAGCTGCCAGAGGACTGTTAGGATCAATGTAGGTCACTCAATATTTATACTTGTGCTGCATCAACCTCTGCAGATTGACCATGGGTCATCACTGCTTAGGATGGAGAGGGTGGTGGTTTTACTGTTGCTGTAATGGGGTGCTTATTTTGGTCAGAGAAAATGAGCATGCACATGCAGAAATAGATCAACATTAGGAGACTTGCATTGAGCTAATGTTCTAGTGTAAACCAGGCCTTGATAATTTCTGTTGTCTGAAGATGCTTTCCACCAGGATTCTTATTTGTGGGGACTTTGTTTCCTAGTACGAAACTATCACAATTCCTCCAACTTTGTTTTTGTTCAAGGGCAGCATTAACTAAATGCTGACAGTCAAATGCTCACGTCTTTTGAAAAGAAAATTATACTCTTAAATTTTGCTCTTAATCTCTGTGTGATATAAAATGTAAATGAAGCATTGATTTGTTTAAAAACCTGACATTTGGTTTAATGTAGCCTTGAAATGATATGAAAATTTAACTTTTCTCTTTTCTTGATGAGGTGGAAATCAAAGGTGGAAGGCATGACTACTATAATGTGCTTCAGAACAAGAGCCTAGAGAATTCCTATATAGAGAATGGAAAAGAGCTTGGAATGGAATTCACTACTGACAACTATTTTTTGAATGGTTCATCAGGTAACAGTGGAATTCTTGTTTTTTCTCATTTTGAGGTTAGGTCTCTGTCAGTTAATAAACACAGCAACTGTTTAATGTCAGAGTCTCACAGGTGGCAGCAAAGCTGATGGGGGTGGGGGCATAGGGAGCATTGGGTGGCAACATGGTGCTGGGGGAAGTGCATTGCTGCCAGTCAGTAGTGGAGCCCCCAGGCAGTGGCAGAAGAACCATTGGGGAGAAAGCAGAGCCCACCAGCGGAAGCACAAAGCCCTGGGTAACATCGAAGCCACGGGTGAGGCGAGGGGAAGAGGAGCTCTGGGGAAAGCCTGCCAGGGAGAGCGGAGCCCTGGGTGGTTGTGGAGCTTCCTGGGGAAAAGCAGAATCCCAGGTTGGCCAAGGGAAAGCAGGTCCTCCTCCCCCCTCTCCCCCCCCCCCCCCCGACTTGATTTCCCCAGTTTGACAAATTCCCTGGTTCGGGACCAGGCAGGTCCAGAGGGTTACACACCAGGGAGGTGCAACTTATACATTTCTGTACCTCCTGATCTGTAGTGTAAGGAGGCATTGTATTTGAGTGAATTTGTTCCATGTGGTCTGCCATTGAATAGATGTGCAAAATTAAGTAGATATTGACTCTTTATTACCGGAAATATTCTAGACAAGAATACTGTACTATTTTATTACAGTTCAGGTGCATATCCCAGGCTTTTTTATATACTGTACCACTTATTAGACTTGTTCATTGAGCAACCTCCTTTCTCTTCCCAGGCTCCACTGACTTCGGAAACGTTACATATGTGGTTCCTGGGATTCATCCCTATTTTTACATTGGCACAGATGCATTGAACCATACTGAGCTATATACTACAGCTGCAGGTAAGAGCTTTTGCAGGAACAGGGCAATAATTTATAGGTGATATTTTAAATATAGAAGAATATTTGCTAGCACTTGATCGTTAGGGTAAGTACTTGATTGAATGTGGCTTTAAAGTTGGGATGTTAAATTTAGATTAACTAATCGAATAGTTGATGGGATTTCTGTCGTCTATTTGATTAGTCTATAAGGGCACCTCTGCCTTTGAACTGCAGCAAGAGCCTTGCCAAGGCTCCCCAGTTGGCCCCATGCTCCCGCAGCCATCTCAGCCAGCAGGGCTCTTGTACATTTCAAAAGGAAACACCACAGGGATCCCTGTGGCTTTTGTACAATTCACAAGCAGAATTGCAGCAGAAGCAGCATGAGCAGAGACTGCTTCAGTCCTTGCTCATACCGTTTCCTGTTGTTCCTCTACCTCTCCTGCCCCCCACAGACACAATGCAGGGGGGAGCCAGTTTTTAAGCCCGTTCCCCCCCAGCACCAGCTCCTGTTTCTCTCCCCTCCCCTCCTTGCTGCTTCTATTTGAGGCCGGGGGTGGGGGAAGCAACTAGTCACATCACTAGTCAACTATTCGATAAGATTATGCTTATCAGATAGTCGACTTGTCACTTACATCCCTACTTCAAAGTTTGTTTTATACAGTTTTTACTTTCTCTCCTATAAAAATGTTGGTTTTAAGCAAATTAGTAGCAAATGTTGCTTTGTAGAATGGAAATTGACCACCTATTAATTAGTTTGCTAGTATCTGTGCAGTTGTTTTGAGACTAATGTAGATATAAGTAACTGCTAAGAGGCTGTATATAAAACATTTGGTTTTCATCAGTTAGTATTTACTATAAATTAAATGACTGTAGAGGCTCTATGCTCCATTAGGAGCCCAAAGGACTAATAGATAGAACCAACAGTAATCCATCAAAGTACGAACACTTGGCAGAGCTGGATATGCAGAAAATTAATTGCCCGCTTTTGCCACAAATCAGATTGGCCAGAACAGGGCTTAGAAAAGGGATTGTTGTGGCCCAGATAGGATGCGAAGCCATCCTAAGCAATAGGGCACTAGATTTGAATCTTTTTATGGTAAGCCTGTAAAGTTCTAGGTACAACAGTGATCCCACAGTTATGGAGATAGCAATGGTATGTATTCAGTAAATATTTTAGGAGTTGAACTATGCTGTTAAAAAAAAAAAAAAAATCCCAAAAATCAAGACTGGATAATAAGCTAAATAGTTGTTCCCTAGCTTAAAATGACTTTAAACTTTCTGTTGCTGGCTGGGCTTTTCAAACCAGACTGGAAACTCTGGTTCTGACTCACTATGTTGTCATATTGCCACCTTAACCATTCCAGTCTTTTGTCAAACTACAACTTGGACTTCAAGTGCTGGTCCCTGTATGTATTCCGCAATCGGTATGCATACGTCGGAAGCCAGGAAAATATTGCAAACAGCATCCATTGGTCTCCACCTTTGCTCTGGTTCTCCTGTTGCCCTCCACCAGACCAACTGCCTCTTCAGTTTCTTCTTCGTGCTGCATGGCCTGTGTCAGAAACCTTTGGACACTAAAAGAATCTTTGCATCCAGTTTGTCTTCATTTGAATAGAGCTCATTAGTGATTTTTATTGTTAGCATAGATAGATTTTTACTTATCCCGGAGACCCTATTTGTCTCCCTTTTCAGGATTAGGCTTCTGCCTGGAATTCTGGGATTTGAAAACTCTCCTGCCTTTGCTGCATCCCATTTAGTGACGACCAGTAGCACTATATTTACTCTCTTCCAGAGGCTCCAATCTTTGCCAAGTGCAGTGGATATGTCATTCCATCCCATATTAGTGGGGGAGGAGGGAAGTGGAATTCAGATTGAGAAAGTACAATCATGGAGGAAGAAAAATTACACCAGTCAAATCCAGGCCATGGAGGTTCCCTCCTCTAGATCGTCTGGAGACAAGCAGTCTCCCTTTGAGCATAAACTTTCAAGCAAAAGTTGACTCAGTTTAAAAGACCCATTGTTTTGAGCATCTCATGAGTATTAAAAACAGGTTCTCTTCTAAATGAATATCCAGCAGAAGGTGTGGGTTTTGTTGTTGTTTTTTTAACACCTTCCAATTTGGATGAATCTTGGTTTGTAGGTTCCAAGAACTTAGGTATGCCTTGGCCTCCTGACCATTAAGGGAAAGCACATGAGCAAAGCTCTGATGGTATGGGTCCCACTATTAACTGCAACCTCTAATAAGTCAAAGGACTATCGACTGTCAATACCAATGAATAGATTGAGACAGGATTCCCTCTCTCTAGCAATACTTATGCAATCCCTGAAGGACACACTGATCACTATATCTTCAACGGCGCTGGATCTGATGGAACTGACAACCCGGATGCCTTGTACTACAGGAAGAACTGTGACACAGGCTACCACAAAGGACATCTTAGTCTTCCTAGTCCTCCAATCTCCTCTTTTTCAAGCCTGGTCCTTCTGAATTACGTATATATCCCAGAATAGGGTACACCTCAAGAAGTCACTCCCCTGTTTCATCCATGAGCTGGAATTTACTCCCCCGATACAGACTTTACCACTATTGGGCCTAGATCTAGCCACCTTGTTGGCAAATCGGATGTCCAAGATGAATAGTTAACACCTGAACTCAGGGAAGTTAGCACAGACAGGATTTCCAAGAAGGTGTGGGTAATCACACCAACCAAACTTTGACCCTTCAGATTGGCTCTATTGGGAACCACGGGCCCTTTATGTACAATACCCCAGTTCCATGATTTTTTAAACTGGCTCCCCTCACAGACCAGCTCCCGCCTGCCACCCCACAGCAGAGGCAGCAGCTTGGTGTGGAAGGGGGCTCCCTGGGAGTGGGGCTGGAAACACACTGGCTGTCAGCCCTGCCCCCAGGGACCATTGAATAACTGTGTAACTGCTAAGATTTGGTGCAGTTACATGATTATTAAACAAAACAATATCTAAGATTGCTAGTTCTGGTTCCAACCCATTCTGTGGTGTCTGAAAGGAAAGTGCGTGTATGTGTTTGGCTGTCGCTTGAGTCAGCAGAGTTAAGGCTGCATTGCATACATGGCACGTACCGTAACATTAAACCTGAAGAGTAGAAGTTTAGTCACCTCACATTTTAGAAGGATGGTAGGCATCACTTAGCAACCTTAACTTGTTTAATGAAGTGTTTGGGCATTTTTAAAAAACTAATTGCACTCTGCTTTATTGTCAAGCTTATTATAAACCTTCTCTAGTCCTCCCACCTAGCTTCCTCTTACAGGTTAAAAAAAATAGAATTATATGGCGCTGTCAGAGAGGCTGGATTCCTCTATTCATTTCCAGGCATTTTATATTTGGACTTTTCTACAAGCAGGACTTCCTGTAAAAACAAATAATACAGGTTTTAGTTAGATTTCACAGAGATTTTTGTCTTTCAAAATTAATTTCCCAATGTATTAAATTATTTGAGTGGCTTGCTGTCAAACACATTTTCCTATTTAGACTTTTATCCTGAAGTTGTTTTTTTGTTTTACCACAGGGTCTCAGGAAGCACAGTTCTACACTCTACGTGCAGCAAAAGCTTTGGCCATGACTGCACTAGATGTTGTCTTCAAACCAGACCTGCTGGGAAAAGTCAGAGAAGACTTCAGACAAATAAAGCTAAAAGAGGAAGGCCACTTTACAGAGGAAGACAAAGAATCTGGCACAGAGGCAACATGTGCAAAATTTTAAACAAAACTAAAACCTAAATTCCTCTACATTGATGGAATAAATATTCTACTTGAAATCTAATGGAGGCAGGACAGATTTCTTAGCCCAGGGTGGGGAATCTTTTTGGAGTCAGGGGCCGCTGCCCCACAGAAAAGTCAGTCGGGAGCTGCACACATGTGAAGCCAAAAAACCAAACAAACCCTCACCGTGATGTGGCTCCCGACTGAGAAGGAGAAAAACCCTGCCCTCCCCTCCCCTCCATTCCCTTGCACACCAGAGTGGTGTGGGGGGGAGGCAGGCTAGTAGATCGTGTGCTCCAACCCGATGGGGGAATGCATGGGGCTGGAGCACCAGCACAGGCTCCTCACTGCTGTGGGGAGCCGGGAGCCTCGAGAGCCGGATCCAAGCAAGCTGGGAGCTAGAGCTGGACCCTGGGCCTTTGGTTCCCCACCCTGTCTTAGCTAGTGGAAGATGGACTTGTGGCTTTATTTTTTTTTAAGCGGTGTAGGGTAACCAAATGTCCTTCTTACTTTCCAGTTTTTTTCTCTGAAAAATAACTTTGTAGTTGTAACATTGCATGTTATAAAATGATATATGCTTTTTAAATCTATTTGAATGGTTGATCCACAGTTACAGACAATTGGTTGAATGCTTTTGCACAGTAAAAAATGTAGAAAAGTTCACTTATTAAAAATACTCTAAATACGTCAACCTGTCATGGTAAACTTTGTGGAGAAGCCATATGTTCAAGTCTGTACAAGCTGAAAAGCAATTGTGTCCCCTAGCTAAAGTACAAACTTTCAGGAGAAAGCCACGTACCAGAGAGGATAAATCTGTACACTTGAGCCAGAATAGGGTGCCTAAAATCAAAATTCTAAACGTGAATGTAGGTGCCTAAATTGGTAGCCTTATTTTCCAGTGGTGCTGAGTTCCTAGCCTCTCCCACAGAACTTAATTAGAACTGCATGCTTCTAAAAATAAGGGCTTGGTCTTAGGAGTTCAACTTAGGACTTGTCTGCAGGCTAACTGTTCCTGTTTAAAAGTGTGAATATCTTAAGTCAATTCAATTACGGTAATACAAAAGGCTTAATAGACAGGCCTTTATATTTTGGTTTAACTTAAGTTTTAATAAGAAGCTGTTTAAGCTAAACCAAAATAACTATCCACACAAAATTTTGCTTAAATTGGTTTAAAATCCAGTGCAGACTTTCTCAGACATAGCATCAAATCCCTGTATAAACATTTTTTTAAAGTCTTAGCACTGATGCTTTGTCTCACATAATTAGTCTCTCTAACCCTTTCCTCTGTTTCTAAATCATGTCATTGAAAGACTAGATTTCAAAACTAAAATAATCAAGCAAAGAACAGCTATGCAAAATGGAATATAATTATTATTCTTTCAGATACATGTTTGAATAGGAAGTTTTTTCCTAATGTTGATGGTCAGTGGAATAAATTATATACAACTACTCTTACGTTCTCCAAGTACTTTGTTCTGCGATTTACCAGAGAAACTGTGTTTGTCCAGGACTTTCTGGAAAACATACCAATTTAAATCAGAGCTTGTGTATTTAAGTACTGCATATAAGTGGTGAACAGAGCTTCCAGTCCAGTTGTCTTTAAATTGTAAGTCCCATGCAACTGCATAGCAAGTAAAAATTTTCATAATCCTCTTATGTAAAAGCGACTTAATTTTTTTTCTTCCCAAAGCAACTTGAATACCTCTACTAATCTTACACATAATGTAAAACTTCAGCATAATATTTACATTTCTGTATTATAGATCACATGGCTTCTTTTCCCTTGGATATTTCAGAAGTTACATTTAGGCCACACTATAAAATAGTGGGCCTTGGATTTTTTCAGAGCTTCATAAAATACTGTATCTCCAGTGTTTATTCAGACACTTCAATCTCTGTCATCACCGGTCAATGAATCTTTTTAGCTATCAGTATTTGTCCTTAAATTATTTGGCTACAAGCTGAAAAAAATCAAGTCTCCTATTAAACCTCTATCAAAAGTTTTACAGGTTTTGGATAGGCAGATAAATATTAATTTCCATGAAATTCTTCAAGATGCTCGAAGCACTATTGTGTTAGGACGGTTTGTACATCCTTAATTATCACAGTATTCCCATTGTTCTGGCTGAAAGAATCCAAATCAGATAGCAGTGGAACATAAATGTCTGTATTGTCTTTAGCCTTTAGAGATAACAAAGCTGCTCTCCCACTTCATCCATAATATGCTCCCCAGTGAGAGATGTTGCTCTAACGGGAAGTTTCCTTAATGGATAAAACTTGCAATCACTTTTGTTTCAAAATTGCTTGAAATATTGGGGAGGCAGTCTTGACAGTGGATTTCCTATTATCTTAGGCTGATCAGCTGTCCAAGACCAAAGGTTCAAGCAGCTCCCAGGATTCAGAGGGGATAGTATTATACATCTATCTCAGATTGAAGATGTCAACATGAAAAACTATTCCTGTAAAGGAGACTTCTGATAAAACTGTGGGAGGGAGAGGAATACTGGGAATGCAAGCTGACTACCACATCCTTCTGGATGTTTCAGGCCCCTTCTAGATGAGTTACCTTCTACAGTTCTCTAGTGTGTGCAGAGACATTGAAACAAATCCCTGTCTCTTCCTCACTGTTTCTCTCCTGATGAGAGAGGAAGAAAATTAAAAATGCTGCAGCTCTTAACTCTATAGTTGCTGCTGTTTGGAAAGTGGAAAGGTTCTGTAGTCTGCAATGTGCAGGAAGTCAGACTAGATGATCTTGATGGCTCCTTCTGGTCACAGAGTCTATGTACCAACTTACATCCTACTTGGCCTTGAAATTCAGTGCATAATTGTTTTTATGTATTGTGTTTCTAACTGGGCTAATTGTGATAAATAGCAGCTTCATCAGGCAGAGATGCAGTCTGTTCTTCCTTGGTCTTCATTCTTCGCACATTCAGTACTGCCATGTGAGAGAGTATAGCTATGACTAGACTACAATGATCTATCGGAAGAAGGTACGCAAATTGCACTCTGCAATTTGCGTACCTTTTTCTGATAGTTTTTTTTCAGAAGAGGCTTTTCTGAAATTTGGCCTATCTACACTGGGCCAAATTTTGGAAAAAATTCCTCTTTTTGAAAGATCCCTTCTTCCTCATGGAAGGAGGAAGACAGGGCTTCTGGGAGAGCAGATGCGTTCCCCGTAGTGTAGGCATAGCCTGAGCGAGTATGAGAGAAATCATAACTTGAAGTTTGCTTGTTCCTCAGACTTAGTCAAGATTTCATATCTGTTCAGTGCAGATTTAGCCATTACTCTCAGGCATGGAGCAGGTGTAAATGGAAGCGTACTGGGGAAAGGAGGATCAGCACGCAATCGCTTGGGTTGTTAGAGGCAGAGGTGTGTTTGTCCTTTACTGAGAAAAGACATAAGGTTCAATGTCTTCAACCTAACTTCCAGTTATTTTACCTGTTTCTGCAGCAGGGATTACCTTCAAATACTTGAGCCCTTCTGTTCCACCTGAATAATAATTTAGCATGCAGTGGCCATCTTGTTGAAAAGTGACTGTTTGTAGCATTGACAGTGTGGATGCTGCTATGTAAGTAATTTTTATTAATTATATACAGGGCTCACGGAACTGCGGCGAGCCCCGCTCGTCAGCCGCACTGTCCGGCGATCGCCTGAACCCAGCTCTTCCGGGTTGCAATCTACTAGCCACGGGTATTTCTAGGGTAGTTAATCCAGAAAGGTTAACTAGCACAAAAATTACAAGCGGACGCATCTATTGAAGCATCTCCCCCATACTCTGCCAGTGCATTTCAACCCAGATGTAGTAAGACCACTGTGAATATGTAGATGTAGCTATAAATACATACACATCCAGTTTTCTTTAAATTGGTAGCTGGATGTTAGGCAAGGATCTAGGTAGATGCTATATAGTGAAGTAGATACAGTAGTTTAAGGGAAAACTCAGTTTTCCTTATTTTAATAAAGTTCCTCCCTGAGCATTAGAAGAAAATGGTAACCATCTTAACCAGAGCCTGATCTTGTGAGGTGCTCAGCACATCTTTAAATAACATCTAGTGCTCAGTTTCAGATTACTGAGCATCCTTGATTCCGATATTCCCTCTAATTTTTCCCACCCTTGAGTGGAATGATTTCTTTTGAGCACCAATATGGAGCTGTTGTGTGACACATCTTCATATTGGTGCACATAAGAAAATTAATGTGGCTGGGGAGGGAATCAAGGAATTCTGAGTGAGTGGGGGCTCAGGCCTGGGGCAGAGAGTGCAAGAGTATGAGGGCTCTAGCTGTGGGTGCAGTCTATGGGCTGGGGTCAGGGGTGAGGGGCTCAGGACTTGGATAGAAGGTTGGAGTGCAAGGGGACTGGAACAGGGCTGGTCTTACCATGAGGCGAACTGAGGCAGCTGTCTCAGGTGCCAACTGTGAGTGGGAGCCTCTAGGACCCAGAGTGTAGAAAACTGTCTGTTGCTGATGCATATGTATTCTCTCTGCTCTAGATGCACAGAGATGGTGGAGTGCTGTGCTGGAGGAAGGAGGGCACAAGACATAACAGGCAGGCAGTAGAAAAGGTGGCATGAGGGGGTGTCATTTGAGCTCCCCGCCTCAGGTGCCAAAACTTGGGCTGGCCCTGGGCTGCAGGTGTGGATTCTGGGTGGGGCTGGGACAGAGGGTGAGATAAGGAGATGAGCGGTCACTCCCACCATTACACAGGGAGGTCTGGGTCCAGGCCTCTTGACCCATGACAAGGGTGCTCTGGGGCTGGACTGCTTAGGTTGTAGCAGGGGGCTCTGGGCCACTCAGCCTGCAGCAGTGGAGGAGTCGGGATGCGCTGTGTTGATGTTCACAATGTGGGGGAGAAGCACCTGGTTCAAGATGTCCCTGGCTCAGCTATCAGTCTGGAAGTTTGATTGGGGACACTCAAGGCACACGTGGCCACGCATCTTACAGAGAACTTAGCATGACTCCCATTGGAACTAATGAATGGGAGGAAATTTAGCATGTTGCAGTATTGGGGCACCTAGTAAATCATCAGGAAGCTGGGCTGAATTACATTGTGAAGAATTCTTCTAAAGTGTGATGAAGATTAGGACACTGATGGGGCTCTGCTCACCACACTGGGAATTCCTGAGGATATTGCAGTTTTAGACTTTCACCACTTTCCCAATGGTGATGGCAGTCACTTCCCAGTGGTGCTAGCACCTTATTTGCCATCATCGCGTGGTCTCAGCATTCCAGTCCTAGAAGCTAGCCAGGAGCTTGCTCTTCTTCTGTTCTTACCTAGCACTGCTTTGTCCAGGGTGCTAACTTCCCTCCACCTGCAAGGCAGCCCGTGTTCCCTCTTTGAGCTCCAGGGAATAACTGATCCTGCTTTTCCCTGCAGGTTCTTTTTAAATGGGGTTGCTCAGCCCTGATTGGCTCCTCACAACCTTTCTCTAATTGGCTGCTTCCTGTGCAACTTCCATAGGTCTCGATTAACCCTTTCTCTTCCAGTGTGGGGTAGGTGTCCCATCATGGGCCCCTTGACAATTTAGGATGGAAACTTAATCCATCTTCTCACTTATAATTTCGAAATAAACTTATTACAGTCCTGGCTCTGAAGTCCTAAGGCTTTTTAAACCAGTAGTGTCTAAAGGAGTTAAGAGAATTCAGCACTAGCCAGAGTAGGTCCTTGAACAGAAAAGATATTATGTATACATTCATGGAGATAGTTTTAGAATTTTGGGGAGAAAACACACAATGCCATACATATGCAAAGATTTATTGTGAGGTTGAGTTTTCCTAGTAATACATTAAAAAAACCAACTATTAAACTTTATGAAAATGAATGATCTTATGCAAAAATGCACATTGGAATGCTGAAAACCAAAAAGCAACTTTTTTTTCTTTTTTATGATTATGAGCCTTAAAATCAAGCACTGGCTTTATATAACATACCCTACTCTCATGGAAGAAAAATATTTATATATAGTATAAACCAAAAAGGCACTAAAGCTGAAAATATAATCATATAAATAAAGTAGCAATGTAACTTCAGATATCAGATCTGGACAATTTACTTTGAAAGATCCTTGATGGGATGGAGTTTCAAAGTTCCAAAAGGCAAGTTAGGCATCCTATGAAAATCAGTGGGCGTTGGGTACCTAACTCATTTGTATTGTTGAAAGTCCCCCCTCATTACTCTTTATAGACAGAGGCCAAAGAATTTGTACATTACTATGTGGTGATCCATTACAAGATTTAAGTAATGATTCAACAAACAATCCAATTATAGGTTAAAAGTAACACAGCTAAGTAACACAGCTAACATTTTAATTCTTCAATGTAAGGCTTTGCAATCCATCTTAGGATATGTCTAGACTACAGGCTTTTGTTGACAAGTTTTGTCGACAGACTACAGCCAGTTCTGTCGACAAAGCAAAGGACAGCGTAGATGCAATAACGCCCTCTGTCGACAGAACTCTGTCGACAAAAGGCGTTATTCCTCGTAGAATGAGGTTTACAGCCGTCGACAAAACTGCTGAGTTCTGTCGATGTTATATCGACAGAACTTGGCAGTAGTGTAGACACAGGTATAGTTTTGTCGACAAAAGTCCACTTTTGTCGGCAAAACTCTGTAGTCTAGACACACCCTTAGAAAATGTCAACCTAAATATTCTGGTTGTAACTATGGAAATAGTTCTGATAACGGTGAAGGATGGAGTACCTTACTGTGTAAGTACTACTCTTGAAATCTATGGTACTCTTTGTGGGCTAGCCTTGTCCTTAGCTTTTCAATAGTTCTCTCAAATGTAATATTTTCACTTTTGTTCACATTAAACTGTGTCCTTGTAAGAAAGTAATTTATCTGGGGCCACCTCTACACAGCAGGGCTAACGTTGAATTAAATTACGCAACTTCAGCTATATTAATTGTGTTGATGAAATCAAAATTGTTTAACTTGGCTTTTGGGGCTGTCTACGCATCAGGAAGCCAAAGGAAGAACACTTTTTCTTTGACTTTCCTTACTCCTCATGAAATGAAGGTTACAAGAGTTGGAGTAAGAAGGCCTCCATCTTGACATTATTTCGAAATAATGGCTTGCTGTGTAGTTGCGCATTTTGTTATTTCGAAATAACATCAGTTATTCCAAAATAACACTGCTGTGTAGATGTACCCTGGAATAGCTCTTAATCGTTAATAAGATATCAATGTATGTATATAGCCTGATGTAGAAGTTAAACAAAAATCACTGCTGACATAGCACATATGTATCTGTTAGTGACTTTAACATTATACAATTTCTTTTCCATACCCTTGGATACTTTGGCTCTATTTACCAGTGGTGTAGTTCTCCATTTATATTTTTTCTGTCCATAATTTTAGCTGTTTCAGGAGATTGTGAACATTTTACAATAGTTTTGTGATTTACATATAAAAATAAACAACATTCTTCAGACGTTTTTTATGTTCAAAAGTAATATAGTAAATAGAAGGTCAAACCCAAACAAGCCCAATCAGATATCATTGAGGAAAAGGTAAATTGGTCATAAAGCAATAGCAGCTACAATATGATCCTGAAAGTGGTTATAACTGCAAAAAACTGTAATGCTTTACAATGTGTGAAACACCATTTTTCCTGCACACACACCTTTTCTTTTACAATTGTGATTGTTTTATGTTTCAGGTCCTATTACTCATTTGAATTTGCTTATCCACTTACACTTTTAAAGGTAATATATAACCAATTAACTGCAAGAAACCTTGAGTTAGCATATTTGTAAGGTCCATAGATTTGCTTGGGGGAAGGAAAAAATCTTTGGCGTCTATTACTGTTATTCTTATTCATGTAAGTTATATAACATTTTACTCTTTCTATGTGAACATGCTGGTCATAGACTCACATAAACGTAGGTTTAGAAGGAAACTTCAGAGGTCATCTTTAGTCCACCTACCCACATTTGCTGTCCCCCGCTCCACCTCCTGGCAGAACAAGTATATCTAGACCATCCTTGACAGATATTCGGTAACTTGTTCTTAAGAAACTTCTAACGATAGGGATTCCTCTGCCTTCTTGGAAAACTGTTGCACTACTTAGTTATCTTTAGATATTAGGGGAAATTTTTCTAACTATAACTTAAATCTCTCTTGCTGCTGATTTAAACTCATCACGTCTTGTGCTGTTTTCAGTAGACAATGTTGAACAGTTGATCACTGTCCTCTTTATAGCACTTCTTAATATATTTGAAGACTGTTGTAAGTTCCCTTCTTAGTCTTCTTTTCTCAACACTAAACATGCCCAGGTCTTCTAACATTTCCTCGCAGGTCAGGTTTTCTAAATCTTTCTAATTGTTGTTGCTGTCTGCTGGAGTTGCTCCAATTTATCCATATCTTTTGCAAAGGGTGGTGCCCAGAATTCAACAGGACTCCAGTTGAGGCCTCTTCAGTGCCAATAGAATGATAGAGTCAACTCTCATGTTTCACATACACTCCAAACTGATATCCTTTTTTGCAACAGCATCACATTGTTGGCTTATATTCCATTTGTGATCCACTCTACCTCACAGATCCTTTTAATCAATATTATTGTCTAGCCAGTCTTTCCCCATTTTGTATTGGTGCATTTCATTTTTTTTATTTCCTAAGTGTAGTACTTACTGTGCAGTTGTCTTTATTTCATCTTGTTCATTTTAGATTAATTCTCCAAGCTCTGCTTGAATTCTAATCCTTTTGTCCATACTGCTTGCAACTATTCCCAGCTTGGTGTCTATTTCGTTAACAGTGTTGTTAATGAATATGCTGAATAATACCAGACCCAGGACAAACCCCTCAGTGACCCCACTAGATAAATCCTCCTGATTTAACATTGAACAACTGATAACTACTCTTGGGTACAGTCTTTTGACCAGTTATGCACCCACTATATAGTTTCATCTATATCCTTAGTTTGCTTATCAGACTGTCATGTGGGACTGTGTCAAGAGTAGGGATGTTTAATATCGGTTAATTGAATAGTCGACTAACCTCCTGAATTCCTGAGGGTAAAGCTGGCAGCAAGTGTGTTCAGGCCCCACTCCTGAGGAGCCCCCTGCCAGGTGCCTGGTGGGGGTTCCCCTCATGGACCAGCTGCCTGTTGCCCTGTGCTGCTGCCTCTGTATCAGAGGCAGCAGCCCCTTTCAGGGAGTGCTCTGAGCTCCCAGACCCAGCATGAGTCAGAACTGAGATGGGCTGCCTGCCCACGTGGCTCCTAATATACTTTAAATGCAGAGCCGCAGCAGGGGTATGTCCCAGATCCAGTGCAAGCCAGGCTGCTAAAAAATGTACTTGCAGGGAGTGGGGGGGAATGCATGTAGTCTATAGCATTAACCTGTATGCGTTTGCTTATCAGTTAATCGGTTCATCGACTACACTATTACATCCCTAGTCAGGAGCCTTTCTAAAAATCAGGATATATTGCTTCCACTGCTTCTTCCTATCCATTAGGCCAGTAGCTCTATGAAAAACAGAAATTAGGTTGCTTTGGCATGAATTGTTCATGACAAATCCACCCCATCTGTGCTGTAGGAACCTGTCATGGAAATACTATACTTACCTAAATGAGGGGGTAATCTAACTGGGTGCTGATTGCCCTCCACTCTTGCTGAGAGCTTTTTTGATTCTATCCTGTGCGATGGTGTGTACCTTCAGCTTGATTTTCAAATTCAACCTAGCTATAACATTTTTTGTTAGTCTGTAGAATGCATGCTGATTACCAGGAATAGCAGGATAGTACAGTATGAATCTCTGAGGAAAACTGATTTTTTTAAATCATTCTGTTTATACATCTGTCTCCCTGAAAAGAGTTGGTTTGTTTTTTCTTTAATAGGCAGAGGGGCATGTTTCCTCATCTGGGGAATTAAATGGTAAAATTCTCAGGGTGTGGCACCACTGTGGCACCAAGTCGCAGGGCATGGGTCAGTGCTATGGGGCTATAAAGCTGCAGCATGATCATTTGGGCTGAGGCTGGAGCCCCAGGTTCAGAAACCCTCTCACTGAGGGGTTTCCAAGCCCAGGCTCAGCCCAAGCCCATGCCTGGCGGTAGCGGGACAAAGTAGGAAATTGCATAGGGGCTTGGCATTTCAAAGGGGCTCAGAGCTCCCAGCCACTACCACTGCTACTTTACAGCCCCAAGCCGCTTTGCACTGCCATGGGAGCATTGAGGGCTGGCAGGGGGAGGGCAGCATCATAGTCCTGGCAGTGCTAAAGGCTGATTGCTCTAGGCCCTGCCCCTTCTGGGGCATGAAGCTGGGCCCCCTTCTCACCTTACACCTCTTCTGCCCAAGCCTGAATGTCTTCACTTCAGTTTCTCAGCCCTGTCAGCCTGAGTCAGCTGACCTAGGCCAGAACAGCCATGCCTGGGTCTCTAATTGCGCTGTAGAGCTACCTAAGTCTACTGAAAGCCTCTTTTTAAAGAGTATTGTGTTTGTGTTGGGGAAAAAAAATCTCATTTAAATTAGAAAGATTTGGGTGAAATGCTTAGTAAATATATCCTGTTTGCTATACTAAAAGCTGGTTATTCAAAGCAGCCTGAAAGCGTTTCCTTTCAGGAATGAACAAGAGAGGGCATGGCAACTGTACAAGACATTAGTATTTGGCTCTTTCAGTTACTCCAACACAATGTTAATCAAAGCATGCATTAACCAGGGAAGAAAGCTTTAAGCATCAATAAACTTTCCAGTGCTTATAATACTTACCTCTCCGAAAGCCACAAGTAACCACCTTCATGTGAATATTGATGCAGGACTCAATAGAACTGCTTAATTCAAGAAACTAATGCACATACTTAAGTATTTGCAAGATCAGGATGTTAGGCTAGGAATGATTTATGAGGTGATGATTATTCTTGCCATCTATTAAAACAAATTAGAGCGGCCCATGAAGAAACATAGTACAGCTTAAAATTAGTATAAAATGTTATGCAATGGATCCTAGTTTTTGTTCAGAGCTTAAATGAATATAGAAATGTTTTATAACAGATGGATCTTACATAATCAAAGTATCAAAATTCTGATCAGTCAAAATAGCACTGTTTCCTCCATTTTCTGTTTATTAGCATGATAGATGTTAATTTTAAACAGGAACACAGTGCAACAGGTAGAAACTGACTAGAGAAATAATTGATACTTATGAAAAAATGGACCAGTATATCAAATTAAATAAAATGTATGAGCCTGGGAATATTATTCTGGAGTACTTGTCAATGGCATGGGTGTCAATGCGCATGCTGACATATCTCTGGTTTTTCCTCCTGCTTGAACTCCTTTCGGAACCAAGTGTCAGCTGCACCATCATTCTGTCTTGTTTATCTCCATTCTCAGACATGTAGTGTCCCAGTTCATGCACATCCCCATCGCTGTAGCTGCCATCCAGCATCATGGGCCGAGGCTGAGGTAGTCCACAAGTACAAGGAAGCTGTGAATAAGGTTTAGTGTAGTTATATATGAGAGTATTTGGAGCTATTTGGCCCTAATGCTCCTATCCTTACATGGACAGAGGGAAGCAAATCCTGGTGGAAACCAGGCTGCTGGGGGACAGAGGAAAAAAAGAGCAGCAGCAATGGATTTGGTCAGTAGCTCCCTCTGGCTAGGTCTACACTTACCCTAAGTTCTACGCTCTGGAGATCGATTTTCCAGGATTTGATTTATTGGGTTTAGTAAGAACCCACTAAATCAACCACTGATGGTGCCCCCATCAACCTTGGTACATCACATGGACGTGAGGAGTAAGGGAAGTCAAGCTAACAGGTGAGTTTCTCCCGTTGACCTCCCGCGGAAGGGATATCACAAAAATTCCATGTAAGGTATGCCAACTCCAGCTACACTATTCACGCACGACTTCCTTGTGTAGTGTGGACCTGGCCTCAGTAGCATGCCCTTCCTGAAGACCTTTTCTTCCCTTGGTGCAGATGCTGCAAGGAGTACAAATGAAAGAATCATGCTGTCCAGGGAAAGCTAAGCCAACACTGCTTGGGGGCCAGGTCCCTGCAGGGCTATCTCTGGATCCATCTGAAGCCCATTTTATCTGATCACTGGGCTTTGTGTCATATAATTTGTACATCTGTCCCTTACCTTTACCATCTTTCATACTCTTATATGACAAAGGATGGATTTTATTAATTTACTACAAAAATTTTGTGAAGAACATGGTCAAACTAGAACCCTCAATAGGAAGATGGGCTGAATCAACGAAACGTCAGGTATTACAACAAGGGCTGTGCAGGAACTGAGGAAGCTGCTATTTTGAAATGAGCTTTCTTCCTGTATTTTCCACAAAACAAACTTTGGTGTCATTTCACCAATGCTTTTTTGAAATGTTATACTTTATAATAATATAAAATAAGTTTCTACATGTTGCAAAAGGAAAAGTTGAGACACTTCATTCTGATAATATTGAAACTGTTTTGAAATACTTTGGTTAGGGTTTTGAAATACTTTGGCTAAGAAATTTTTTTTGTTAAAATCAACATGCTGCCATGGAATCCTTGATTTTGATGAACTGGCATTTTTCGATGGAAGATATTTCAGTGGAATATTTTCAACTATTTCTAGTTACAGCCCTGTGTAAAAATGCAGAGATTGCTATCATGAGTAAGCAAAGCTGATAAGTTCTGTTAGCTCCACTGCGGGGTATCAAGAGGACTGGTGTCTTTCCTTTAAACAGAGGGCATTATGGGGAAGGGCAGCAGGAACTTGTGGGGTGGAAAGCCTTAGGGTAAGCCAATCTTAAGATGGAAGCTTAGCAGGAGGATTTTGTTTTTAACATAACAGAAAAGGCAAAGAGATGCATTTGAATTGCTGCAGTCTAGATGGCTTCTGGAGAAGGGTGGGAATGCCATTTCTTTACAATTCCAAATTTTCCTGAAAGCATGCCCATTTTTAATGGCACATTGTAAATTGAGCTGAACATGTGCTTAGATGTATTTGAATCCTCATTATCAGAACACCCACTCCATTCACAATACTATTTCTATATCTGATACTATTTGCAAGGTAGTCTCTTAATTACAAAGAGAGAGAATTTAAAAGACAAGATGCCAAAAGGTCACATTTACTATATATATATAAGGATTTTGTCTGATTGACTTTACAGGCTGAAAAAACTTCAGTGGGCTTGGAGTCCAGATGACATTAGCGAACTCTTAAACTCTAATGAGGAACACTGTACTAATACTTTTTGCACATGCTCAGTTCTTCAACAGAAGCTTAGATTTTTCAGTGTGGATGCAGACTTTTGAAGCACAGTCAGCCCTTCAAACATGTATTTCAATTATATAGAATGGCACTGAACATAGTAACTCACTTTGTCTCGCAGTTTTCTTTCCTTCCGCTCTTGCACTGTGGTCAGGTAGTTCACTGCTGCATATTCCAACACTGAGAGAAAGACGAACACAAAACTGACCCAGAGGTAAATATCCACAGCTTTGATGTAGGAAACCCGAGGCATGGAAGCGTTTACACCAGTGATGATTGTTGACATGGTCAGTACTGTAGTTATTCCTGGGAACACACCATCATCAATTCAGACACAAACAGTGAAGACAATTCAAACTGTGTTCTTTTACAGCAAATCCTATTCCTGAAGTTCTAATTTATCCTTAAAATATCTATTTTAAGTTTAAGGTATGGGTTAGTGGGATCCAGAAATTCCTGATTTCTAACCCTGGTTCTCCTACTAAAGGTGTGTCTCCCTTGCAAAGTTAACTTTGTGTTCTTATTTAATGTTGCCCCTAACCTGAACTTCCATCCACACAAAAACCTCTTGATCTGGTGTGGGGATGCTTTATAGTGGAGGTAGATAGTTTGGCAAAGACTATACAGGCCAGGGCTACTCAACATGCGGCCCATGGGCCACATGCAGCCTGTTTGTTTGAGGCCCATGGTGCAGTTTGGATTCATGTGGGGCTCAAAATGCAGCCCACGGTGGGAGCCAAAACAAAAAAGGAGTCAATATGATGGTCTTTTGTTGATATGCATTTTAGTAGTTAAATTCCTGGACTGTCATTGCTCATTAAGGATGTGTCTAGACTATACTGCTCTGTCAACAGAGAGATTTAGATTAGGCACATCAGAATTGCTAAAGAAGCAGGGATTTAAATATTGCATGCTTCATTAGCATAAACTTGGCCACAGCTTTTTTCTAAACTGAGTTTTTTTTTAAAAAAAAAGCCAGTCTAGATGCAGATCTGCCGAAAATAAACCCTTTTTCAACAGCTCATGTAAACCTCATTTTTTGAGGAATACAGGATCTGTCGAAAAAGGCTTTATTTTTGACAGATCCGCGTTTCGACTGCTGGGTTTTTTTTAGAAAAAAACTGTTTAGAAAAAAAGTGGCAGCCATGTTTATGCTAATGAAGCACGGGATATTTAAATCCCTGCTTCATTTGCAATTTCAATGTGCTTTATTTGCATCCCTCTGTCGACAGAGTGATGCAGTCTAGACGTAGCCCTAAAGGGCTGTCATATTGCTCGAAATCGGGTAAATATTGCATTTTATTAAGATCAGGAGAACTGACTTAAATGGGTCCTGTGTGTTGTGTGATCTTGCCATAATCTTTGTATTCATGCCTGCCAGTGTGAAAGAAGCTATTTGCATATATATTTGCATGTATGTGCAACTACATTTAAATTGCAGCCCTCGGCATGTACTGTGAGTATCATTGTGGCCCTTGGGGTTTCCAATGTTGAGTAGCCCTGATATAAGCTAACACTTGAGTGCTGTCAACACTCAAGCTTCTAACATGAACACTCTGCAGTGTAGAGGCAAGATAAGCATCTCAGGCACTACTAATTTTCCAAAGCCTTTCCACAGTTCCTCCTAGCCTGTGTTTTTCTGTCATCTGCCTACTTCCTGCTTCTGTACTGGGAGTCACATACACATTTGAACCCCATATTGCACATGGTGTGCTTTATCTGCAACATTTCAATTGTGTTTTTACTGGATATGAACAGACGAGCTAGTGACTGGAAGATCATATTCCCACCATCC
Source organism: Pelodiscus sinensis (assembly GCF_052426305.1). Lineage (NCBI taxonomy): Eukaryota > Metazoa > Chordata > Testudines > Trionychidae > Pelodiscus > Pelodiscus sinensis. The sequence goes on from NC_143054.1 coordinate 65,941,098, forward strand.
TGCCAGCTGATCCGAAATGGACACCAGGATTTTGGTGGATCTCTGGTGTGAAGTGAGCAAAATACCCCATGATTTTAGGGGTATGACCCAAAATCTACAGTGCCACGAGGCCATCTCCAAAAAGCTAGCAGAGGAAGGGATCTATTCAAAAGGACCTCAGTGTCAAGAGAAAATTAAAGCCCTCAAGGATATGTAGCAGAAGACCAAATGCCACAGTAACCAGTTCAGCAATTCTCCACGAATGTGCCAGATATGAGCTTCCTTGGAGGCAGAGAGGTTAAAGGTCAGAATCTGATATCCTTATTCAAGCTGAGTAGTACATTATTCTGTGAGAAATCCCACTGATTCCTGCAGAATATCTCATGGCTGAAGGTACTATTCAGCATGCCAGGACATGATAATTTGTCTGTAATTAAGTTGGCCCCATATTATTGTTTCCCATTTGTAAAACAGGGCTAATCCTATACACCGCCCTATCATGCAAGACTGTTAGCAGGATTAATTACATAATGTTAGTAAACTGCTTTGAAAATGAAAAGCTCCCTATAAGCACTGTGTTTTTATTTTCTATTGCTCTAACTCTCAGCCAGATTTCTAAGCATTTGATATCACTGCTTTGGTATGAATGTCAGCCATTTTGTAACAAAAACATGAATTGGACATATGCATTCATATCTGTTCTATGTCTATATACATATTGTCTCCATTAAACTGGTTAATTTGCAATAAATAAGGGATCCTGAAATCATTAGGAGTGGGATTGGACTCAATGGTCCAAGACAAGTAGTAATAATGAATCAAGATAAAGGTTTTTAGAACATTAATTTTACAGGAAGGGAAGTGTCTATGATCCCAATCTTATGATGTACACCTATGGTCTGCCTGCATGTAGCTCACTATAGAACTCAGAGCTAAATCCCAGAGACTTTTTTGAAAATGTCACCTCATATTTTAATTCCAACAGTAGTTTATTTGATTGCAAAGAAAAATGTAAAACTGAGCAATGAATTGCTGATACTGGTTTTCACTTCTTTTGCCACTAGAATTTAAGTGTTTTTTAGACCTATACTTGGAAAATGCTCTGTATTTGTTATGTATTATAATTATAATACAACAGAAAGAGAAAATGAATGTTGTGTTCCTCACTTTGTTTTTGGTGTACATTTACCATTTGTGACATTGATTACTGCAGTGAAAATGTTGTTAGAGTAATAAAGAAGAGATGAATGGGGTCAGCCTATTCTGACCTACATGCGTAAGTGTGAGCAAGTGCAGTAGATGAATTCAGTGGCTGAACAATGTGGTATGGTGTATATCACAGGATGGGGGAAGATACTGATGAAATTCTCCATAGGTAGGTCTTTCTTAGTGGATGACCTGTCACTTAGGCATGCCAACTACAAGATTCTTTTTACCTAATGGGACCCTGGCAGGTACAGCTCTGCGATCAATCCAGAAGGACACCCAGGACAGCATGACCATCAAAGTGGCAGGGAAATAGGTTTGCAGCAAGAAGAAGAAGATGTGCCGGCGTAAAGTGAAGTTAATATAGAGACGATTATACCACCCTGTATCACAGAGAGAAAGAAAAAAGAATAAATAACACCAAAGTAAAAAACTATCCACAAATACAACATAGGACATCTTGAGTAATTTCAACATGCACAGGGCAACAGTGCTATAAGGAAAACATTAAAAGTGATCTCTATGAGTTGACCTCTACCCATAAAAGAGCAGAGTGGAGTTTAATCAAGTCATCCATATTCTTGAAGTCTCATCACCTCACAGGACTGGACTCTTAGACCAAATATCACTCTTGATCTTATGAGTTCCATGGAGAGAGGACCTATAGGATCGGGACTCTCATTTTATGTAAAATTCTAACAAATGCACCAGGTAAATACGTGGATACAAATTTAAAATTGCCAGTTAACTTTGCATCTGCCCACACTTCAGTCAGGGACATTCCCACCTACTGTAAGATGCCGCTGTAATGCAACATGATTCAAAACAGGGACTATTATTATTTATATAGTACCACAAATGTACCATGACACAGCACTACACAAAGGGAGAAGTGAGATTGTGGCAGGATTTACCAGACTCTGTGGTTCTACCATACCTTACCCCAGAAAAGGAACAGGACAGAGGAGTCCTCAAGGGTGCCTAGGGAGGCTTCAGAAAGCAGCCAATCAGAGACTACCAGGCTCACATAAAAAGAAGCTGCTGGACGGAGCAGGTCAGTTGCTGACTAGAACCAGGGGAGCAAGGAAGGTGCTCCTGGCTGGTTGTAGGAACTCAGGAAAATCTTGAGCCCTGAGGTAAGGGTAAAGGTACTTGGGCAGCAGGTAAGTGGCACAGGAAAATGCAGCAGTTAGTAAAGGGATGCAGCAGGCAACTGCTACTTATAGGGTCCCAGGGTGAGGATCTGGAGTAGTGGGCTGGCCTAAGTCTTCCCCAGCAGTCACTAAGGAAGTGGCTTATAAAGAATTTCCAAGGAAGAAGCTCTGGGGGCACTGCTCCATACCAGAGCAGGCACAATTCGAGAGAGAGCCCAGAGAGAGAGTTTGCTATAACCAAAGTTCTGTGATCGGCCATATTGGTCTGACTGACGCTCAAGTCCAGGAAGAGGGCTGCAAAGGCTGTACTGAGGAAAGCCCTGTTGGGTCACATACCCCCGAAAGGGGTCGGTTTGTGTGTTTGTTTCACACATCGACTATATGTGACTTGACTGGAGGGCTGAGTTACTGGAAACCCACCAGAGAAGTAATAACTGCCACCAAAGGGTCACCTCAAAGGGTGCAGCTGAAGAGAGTGCAGGCGCGCGCACACACACACACACACACACACACACACACACACACACACACACACTTGATAGTAGGGGCTCTTGTGAAGTGAGTGGGCCCCATCACAAGGTTCTTGGCATGACCCCTGAAAACAAGGGGTACTATAACGGAAGATCCGCCTACTAGCAACAGGACAGTAACAGCAGCGGATCCAGGCCATGCTGATGCAACTGTTGGAGAACCAGCAGAAACTGCAGAACACTCAGTATGTAGCACAGCGTCAATGGCAAGAGACCTACTGCAACTAGCAGGAGTGGATAGAGACGCTTGAGCTGCATTACAGTCAGTAACATGGTGGGTTTAGCAGGCTGGAGGCCTGAAGCCCAGCTGCAGTGATATTATGGGCATTTAAGAAGGAGCTTGTCCTGGGGTAAACTACAGAGGATGGCAAGACTTAATTGCTTTTACTGGGGAGAGGTGGGTCACACAAAAAGGTTTTGCTGCAAGAGGAAAGGTGAGTCCCAAGGACAGACCAGCTGAGAAGAGCATGTCTGATGCTGCAAATCCCTATAACTAGGGGCACCAGAACTGACACCAGAAATGGTGAAGACTGCCGCAGCTCAGTAGATCCACCCCGTGAAGAGTGAAGGAAAGCAGAAGGGAATCACGGAGCCAGAGCCTGCTACTTTCTGATTGACTCTTCTCTGTAGCCTCTTTAGAAAGCCTGCAGAACTCACCTCTTATGCTCCCTTTTCTGGGGTGACGTGTGATAGGACCATGGGCCTAGTACACTCGGTCACAAGTGATGAATAAATAATTAAGTCCATGTTTGCAATTCACCATGAATTTTGCTTGTGCTTCAGCCCTTGTGGGAAAGGGAAGGCCTCCAACTACATGCTAATGCATCCTCTGTGGCCAATTCAAGGGCAGTTTTTATGGACCCCAGAGGAAGCCTGTCCATCTCATATAGCAGAGGAAAAGTTGATTTCATTTGATTGGGGAGAGGAGAAAGCAAAATCTATCAGAATTGCACGACTTTAGTAAAAGTCACTTACCTGTACTGCTGTAGAATGCAAGCTTGGTGGTGGTATGAAACTCCTGTATCAGGAACTGGGATAGCGATATCCTCTCATCTGTTTTTAGGGAATCATTCCCATTCTTCCAGTACAGCATCAAATCATCTTCCGTGTAGGCATCTAGGAAAGCAGGAGTAAATCTTTGGTATAGTGTAATTATACCAAATGGTATTGAGTGTATAGTTCAGAATGTGTCAATATGTCTTCAAAGGTAGTTATAAAAACTTGGGTGGAACAGCAGATTTTCTGCCCATTTGAGCCACAGTTGGTGATGGGCATGGATGTGCTTGTGATTACACTTAAGGCTACGATTTAGTCAGGGATATTTTTAGTATAAGTCATGGATTGATCCTGGGCAAGAGATAAAAATTCATAGCCAATGACTTGTCCATGACTTATACTAAAAATACCCCTGACTAAAACTGGGGGGAAGGAGAAGGGTGCTGAGGAGAATGTCGGGGCTGAGCTGGGGCCTGATGCTGTGGAGGGGCAGGGGGCTTCTGCTGGGGGGAGTACTCTGGAGGTGGGCACTGCAGCGGGGTGGGTAAGGCCAGCAGCTGCACAGACTGCCCCTGGGACCGCTGCTCAGTCAGTTCCCGGAGTCAGCCGCTGCTGCTCAGGCAGTCCCTGGGGCCAGCTACCCAGAGCCACCTGAGTACCAGCCAGTGCAGCTGGCTCTGGGTCTGTTTGAGTAGTGGCTGGTGCAGCTGGCTGCAGGGCCATCCAAATGGCTAGCTGTAGAGCCTCTCCACAAGTGGCCGGTATGGCTGTCTTGGGACACTTGGGCAGCACAGCCCTGGGGTCAGCCACACTGGCCACTGTAGAAGCCACAAAAGTTGCAGAAAGTCACAGAAGCTTTGTCTTCTGCCTCCGTGACAAACATGGAGCCCTAATTATGGAAAATGCCCATTCTCGTTATTGTTATGCACTAATCTAAGCCTTCTTATGAGTTGAGATAAAATCTTGTTAAAACTACTATTAATGCCTGATAGTCTGTCCATACACTAGCATGGGAGGGAAGGGATAAAGGATTCCACTGTGTATTGTTCAGACCAGGTGAGTGAGTGAATATGTGGGCGTGGAAAAAGTCTGGCTGAGAAAGCAGACAAAAACCTGGGCCTGAGGCAAAGCAAGAAAACCAAGCAAGTCTGCAAATGTGATGTGACTCTAGCAGAAGTCTAGAAAGAGCTTTTGTGCCTAGGGTTGGCTAATAAGGGTTTGGGCTGGGAACAAAAAAAAGCTCTTCTCTTGTTTTGGTTCCCCTGTGTTTGGAGAAGTAGGACTCAATACACATCTCGTAAATAAACAAGACTGCATCAAGGAAAATACCAGCCTTCTCAACTGGAACATTGTCAAGGTTCCAGGATTTGACTAGTTGCATGAGTGAAAAAAGTGGTAACATTATAGTTCAATTTCAAGATAACTTAGCCTTGCATCTTGCAGAGAGTTATGGTGATTACAGTCAGGCATAATAATCACCTCTCTCCTTGTGTTTCAGTTAAATTTAGTTGTCTAGTCTTAGGTTTTATACCAGAGTTGGTTATTCCCAGGCAAAAGGCAGAGACACAAATAAAAACCCCCTACAAACTCAAACATAATTGCTTAACCAGCAGTAAGGTTATAAATGCTTATTAACAATGTAAGAGGAAAATATGGATATAGTTGTTACAAAATATATTTGTATGAAAGCCAGGACATTCAAAGTCAGGTCAGATTCAGAAAAAGGAGCTCCATGAGGATGTAAGTTTGGTTACATCTTTAGTATATATTCTGGATACATTTGTGATGCATGTTAGATATATTCACTTGTTTGTGGAGTAGCACAGTGCAGCAGGATTGTCTGAGGCGACCCACACCTCTGAATATTGTAATTGAAGGAGTGTAGAAAAAAAATTCCCAGTCATTTTCAATTTGTTGACTTTGGATGGAGTTGTAGGTTGCTCTGCACTTTCTGAAATACATGCCATTTACTTAGGTGCCTTACATGGATTTAGGAGCCTAATTTTAGGTTCCCATATTTGAAAATCTTGACCTACATATGTAACCTCATGTTACCTGTGTTTACTTACAACTTTCAATTTCTAGTGAACATGTCTGTGTGTCCAGGGGGAAGCGACTAAAATCCATGTTGCACATTGCAGTTACTGTGACCCTAGAAATAGAAAAATACACGTTTAAAAAATTTGCTGTCTTGCACATCTGGAAAATGGCAAAGGAAGAACAATTAAAACCATGTTAGTTTTGTATAAACTAAATAAAATATAGCCCTTACCTTTTCAGATAAACTCATATATTACCAGGGGTTGAATTAAAAGGGGGTGGGGGAAAATAGTGTTACTAGCCCAACTGCTGCCCACTTGAAATGCCAAGTATTTTTTTTCAGAGACTGCCAGCTGCTTTTCAGCTATAAAGAACAGTTTATTGATATTCAGATAACCATCAATGTTAGTGTGATATCTTACAATTCAGGCACCTGCACCTATATTCTTCCCCTTATGGTCCAGCAAGACACTCATGGTAGGCTCTGGCTTCTCAGTCTCTTGGGTAGAGACCCCTAGCTCTCTCCCTCCTGACCAGGGTATTTCAAGGCTGCACAGGTCCTTTCCTATACTCTGGCTATGTCTACACTGGCGCGTTCTTGCGCAAAAACATGCCGCCTGTCTACACTGGCCGTGCGTTCTTGCGCAAGTAAACTGATGTTGTACTGTAGAAAATCAGGGCTTCTTGCACAAGAAGTCTGACGCTCCCTCTCAGGAAGAAGCCCTCTTGTGCAAGAACTCTTCCAGAAGAGGCCAATGTAGACAGGCAATATGAATTTCTTGCACAAGAAGCCCCTATGGTTAAAATGGCCATCAGAGCTTTCTTGCGCAAGAGAGCGTCTACACTGCTATGGATGCTCTTGCCAAAATCACATGCCAGTGTAGACACACTCTTGTGGAAGACATTTTGCGCAAGAACTCTTCCTCAAAAGAGTTCTTGCGCAAGAAGCTGCCAGTGTAGACGTAGCCTCATGAATGCCCAGCAAGCCAGCATAGCTTAAGCAGGCCTGCTTTGCTTTTTCTTCAGAGGCTAAAAACAGCATAATGCCCTCAGTCATAAATTAACATGCAGCCCTTTCTAAGGAAGCATATTTATTCTTAAGCTGAAAATATTACACAGAAAGCATTTACAATACCAGAACTTACACACATGCCAAAAAATTTAACAGCAGTAAACATCATCCTAACTCTAATGTGGGCCTTGGTAAGATTTTGTCTTAAACGAATAATGAATTTGTCTATAATCATACGTTCATCACATGTTCTCAGAATAAGAACCCTCATGCCTCCCCCCCCAACCCCCGGCCCTTTGCTCCCTTCCAGTACTGATCCACCTCCTGCCTTCCCAGCTCTCAGTCCTTCAAGCCTCCAATCCAGCCCTTACTTCCCCAGCCTGAATCCAATCTCCCCTCCAGGCCATTTCTAGCTCATCTTTTGCCCCTCCTCCATCCTGGTCTACCCCTCAGTCCCATTTGAGGGCCTTACAAGCTTTCCCCCAACTCCTCCTCTCAGTTCCCTTCAGCTCATTGAATCATAAAATATTAGAACTGGAAGGGACCTCGAGAGATCTTCAAGTCCAGTCCCCTGTCCTCATGGTAGGACCAAGCACCATCTAGAGCAGGGCTATTCAACTGTGGAAGCTCTGGGGGCCACAATGATACTCACAGTACATGCCGAGGGCGACAACTTAAGTAAGGTTGCATATACATGCAAATATCTATGCAAATATATGCAAATAGCTTCTTTCACACTGACGGGTATGACTACAAAGCTTAAGGCAAGACTACACAAAACACAGGCCTCATTTAAGTCAGTTCTACTGATATTACTAAAATGCAATATTTACCCGATTTCCACTCATATGACAGCACTAGTAACAAGCAATGACAGTCCAGGAATTTAACTACTAAAACTCATATCAACAGAAGGCCATTATATTGACTACTTTTTTGCTTTGGCTCCCACCCACAGGCTGCATGTTGAGCCCTACATAAACCCAAACTGTACTGTGGGCCACAAACAAACAGGCCACGGGCCGCATGCGGCCCACGGGCTGCGTGTTGAGTAGCCCTGATCTAGATCATCCCTGATAGATGTTTGTCTAACCTGCTCTTAAATATCTCCAGTGATGGAGATTCCACAACCTCTCGAGGCAATTTATTCTAGTGTTTAACCATCTAGACAGTTAGGAAGTTTTTCCTAATGTCCAACCTAAACCTCCCTTGCTGCAGTTTAAGCCCAATTGCTTCTTGTCCTATCATCTGAGGCTAAGGAGAACAATTTTTCTCCCTCCTCCTTGTAATACTCTTTTAGATACTGTAGTAAGTTGAGGTCAGTAATGAGTCAGCAGGCCTAAATAGAGGCCTATAACATGAAAACAGCAACAGATCTGCAATCTAGTGTGCAAGACTTTGGTTCAGTAACAGGAGCCAAGAAAGAGGCCCTATTGATAACTGTGTGATTGTGTAAGTTAGGTCGAGCATGGAAGGACACAGGGAGGCACTGGGTACAGACTGTGAGCCAAAGGGGAGTAATGGAACATCTTAATAAGAAATGTCTTGGTACAAAAACTCCCTAAAAACTAATGTACATACCGACCTAGGTTCAGGACCAGGTCGGAATTGACAGCATGAAGGATAGTAAGTAAGCCCCCCTTCCATAAGGTGAGGGGAGGTAACTAGGCAACAAAGGGTGGTAACGTAGTACGTAAATAAATGATGTAAGTTGTTTGTACCTGTCTATAAAAGAACACCGCAGAGGGTGCTCTCCGGCCGACCTGGGGGGGCACGCTAGGCACCTGAACGGCAGGTGTCATTGCCTAAACTTACAGAGTGCACAGTAGCTTAACTTTGACTAACTGCTGTTAATATCTGATATATGGCAATAGGCCTGCCTGGTGTTGGTACCTTGTCAACGCGGGCCATAGTGCCCAGTGGTGTAATATTGTACTGATCTCTGTTACAAACTGGTAGAGCTTTGCATTTGACAATAAACCTGCTCAATTGTTTTCAAACCTTGCCTGCAACTGTCGTTTCCGGGGCCTCTCAGAGATCTCTTGTGTTGTCCCAAGTGCACGGGAGTACCGACTGTTACGCACGCAGCCGAAAGTTTAACAACGGAGTAGAGGTCCTGTCAGGAGTGCGCCAGGACAACCCTGACCAGACGACGCTGACACTGACAGTCCAGACCACCGAAGGTACCGAGGTACGAAAACACCGAGGTACGACAGATACTTGAAAATTGCTATCATGTCCCCTCTCAGTCTTCTCTTTTCTAAACTAAACAAACCGAGTTCTTTCAGTCTTCCCTCATAACTTGTGTTCTCTAGAGCTTTAATCATTTTTGATGCTCTTCTCTGGACCTTCTCCAATTTCTCCCCATCTTTCTTGAAATGTGGTACCCAGAACTGGACACAGTACTCCAATTGAGGCCTAATCAGCGCAGAGTAGAACGGAAGAATTACTTCTTGTGTCTTGCTCACAACACTCCTATTAATGCATCCCAGAATCATGTTTGCTTTTTTTGCAATAGCATTTAGCTTGTGGTCCACTATGGCCCCTAAATCCCTTTCAGCAGCACTCTTTCCTAGACAGCCGCTTTCCATTCTGTATGTATGAAATGGATTGTTCCTTCTTAAGTGGAGCACTTTGCATTTGTCCTTATTAAACTTCATCCTGTTTACCTCAGGCCTTTTCTCTAATTTTTCTAGATCAGTTTCAATTTTGACTCTATCCTCCAAAGCACTTACAGCCCCACACAGTTTGGTATCATCTGCAAACTTAATAAGCGTATTCTCTATGGCATCATCTAAATCATTGATGAAGATATTGAACAGAGCCAGTCACAAACCAGACCTCTGCAGAACCCCACTTGTTATGCCCTTCCAGTATTATTGTGAACTGTTAATTACTACTCTCTGAAAATGGTTATCTAGCCAGCCATCTCTAACTGCCCCACCCCATTGCCCATAAGCCTGATCCAAGTCCTCTGACTTCCATTCCAACCCCTTCCTCCACCCTCAACAGCACCAATCCAAGCCAGCTCCACTCCGTTCTATGCTAACTCCCCTCCCCATGGCTCTGGTTTAGCCAGCCCAACTGTCCCTCTCTCTTGCTCTATGAAAAGATTGACGATTTTCCTTACATTCTGTCACTAGGAGAGTTGTATCTTCTGTCTCCAGGTACCTCATGTGCCCCCATGCGCCTCCCAACACTGCAATCTCACTGTGCCTTCTCCTTGCATCCTTACCAGTTGCTCTCACCAGAGTCATCCCTGATGGAGGGAGTCTGACCATACCAGCTGCCATCTTTGGCCCCAGCAGGCCCTGCTGTTCCTCAGAAGCTCATTTGGTTGGGTCTCAATAATCTCCTGAGCCCTGGGCTATACCACTTGTACCACTCCAGTTACATGATTAGTATTATGGATAAAGTACATCAGTATTCTGTGAAATATCAACATCATCAGTCTACTGAGCTTTTATTTATATCATCCACTAGGGGGCACAGGTAGTACCTCCAGTCCTACTAAGTTTGTTTCAAAAGAAAATGCATTGAGAAGCTCCACTTTATAAACCAAAAGTTCTGGCCTTGCTAAGGACAACACATTATTTTATTTATTTAAAGGACTAGGATTGGATTTATAATTACAAGAAGCATTGGGTAATTATATATCCAACAGATATAAGCACTGGCTGTGGGAAAATAAATGGGAACAATTTTACAGGTTATAGTGAGAGAACAAGTTTAAAGTCAGTCAACAATTACATAACTGAAGATCTACCAATGCCTGCTTCTGCAAGCCTTTAAATTATTGAGCTGTCTGGTACTCAGATTTCTTATTTAGCTTGTGACAGGCACTTTCCACACGCAGAAGACGACACAGTTCTGGCCCCAAAAGTGAAGCTTCTTACAAAGTAAAAAATTGATGAAGGTACTATGCAAGCAAAGTGATCAGGCTAATGCTATTGGATTCTGGCAAGTATGTGTGCATAAGCCTGCTCATCATTAAAGGACCCTCTCCAGCTTGTGGGGAGGATCCACTGAGCCCAGGAACTTAGGACAAATAGGCTACATCTACCCTGCAGTACTATTTTGGGATACTGGAAGTATCCCGAAATAGCTATCCCGCATCTTTTGAGTTAGCCTGTTATTTTGAAATATAACAGGCTTGCTATTCCGACATCCCTGTAAACCTCATTCCATGAGGAGTAAGGGATGTTTCAGAATAGCAATTTATTTTGAAATCAGTGCTGTGTAGACAAGGCCAAATTTCAAAATAAGCTGTTTTGAAATTGACTCGAAATAAGCTACGCAATTTGCATAGTTCAAATTGCACAGTTTATTTCTAGCTACGGGTGCAGTGTAGACGTACCCAAAAGGAGAAAACGGGGCAGGTATGAAGGTTAAAGGGTCAAAACAAGGGAATCTGAAGCGGACACCGTGAAGAAAGCTTCGGACAGCTCCCACTGCTCCTTGAAGACATTGAGGGTGCCAGAGAACATCACCCAGAGGATCTCTGCCTGGATGCATGAATGGATAAAAGAACCAAAGCAGGTCCTGCAATCGCAACCCACTCCCCAGCCATCCTCCTCTTTCTGGTGTTATGAATGGCCACCTTGGCCATAGTTAGGAGGAGGTTGCCGAGGAGGTCCCATGACTTTGTGGAGCTATGGATGAGGTGTGCCTAGAGAAACAGTTGAGGGGAGAAAAGCAGACAGATGCTCAATAAGAGGTTATGGAGAAGCCGGAAGAGGAGATGCATCCTGGCACACTCAAGGTAGATATGCATTAGGGTCGCCTTCATGTCACAGAAGGAGCAGGCTTCTGAGATGGGGTGAACCCCACCAGGTATGCTCCTGTGCTCACGGCTCCATGTAGGATGTGCCAATTGATGTCCCTGATGAGCCACAGGACCAAGGTTGAATACAAACTGGCCACCAGGGTTCCCCACCTTCCACCGCTGATAAAAGGTCCTGCTGCTTCATATTTGAGCAGGACACGAGGATGGAGAAATGAAGCATGTGAAACACAAGCATGTACCAATGATCTCTTGAATGGCTACTGGCTGCAATGTGCACAGCCTGCTCAGATTACCAGGAAGAAATGGTCAGGAAGGCACATGGGGCAGGGAGCCAAAGGAGGGATCCAGAGAGGCAGGGCAAGAGGTGGGTGGGATGTACCTTCCTGCAGTACCCTGTTCAGGTAAATCCAAGCAGCAGGCAGTACAGGCCGGGGAGTATGAAAGATGAAGAGCCCCACATGCTGAGCAAACATCAGGGGATCCATCTAGTCTTCCCAGTCATAGTCCAGGAAGTCTCCAATCCTGGTGACCTCTGCCAAGACCAAACTCTGGTGCACTGAGGGACACTCTGCCACCAGCACACGGAATTGCAGATTGTATAGCCCGGGCTCCTCCCCCTTAGTAACCACCAAGAACCTGGTTGCCAAAAGCAGCTTCCAGGTCCAGAGACAGTCCTGGTAGAAGACCAGCAGCCCAGAGACATCTTGCAGAAGTTCTCCTGGATGGAGATAAAGGATTTGCTGGTCTTACTGGATCCCTCTGAAGTGGCAGAGGAAAGCGTGTGCCAATGTGCTCCACGCTGGACTACTTGCCTCATAGAGGAGCCCCTGCAGGGTCTTGAAATGGAAGACATGGACTTGCATGCACAAGCATGTCAGGCCCTGCCCTCTCTCTTCCAAAGGAAGATGGAGAATTCCTGCCGAGACCCAGTGCTGTCCTGGCCAAAAGAACCCCAGAATTAGCTTTTGGAGGTCAGCCAGAAACCCTGGGGTCAAGACCAGGGTGTTGAACCAATGCCAGAACATGGATAGGACCAGCTGGTTAAGCACCGGTGCCCTTCTTCGCAGGGAGAGACACTGGAGTAGTCCTGTCACCCTCCACAACAGCTCAGACACCCTGGCTCTAAACCTTGCCCATTCTCCTGCAGGGCTGGGTGCACGGCAGAAAGAGAGACACCATGACAGAGCAGTGGATCTGTGATCCCACAGATGGCTTGAAGCACAGGAGTGAGAGAGCTCACCTGCCACCTGGCCTCAATCACCAGGCAGAGCTCTTGACCCAGCTGACCTGAGTGGAGGGATCCTTTCAAGCCAGGCCTCCATTCACACCAAGTCACCCAGATCCTGGATCACAAGAAGCATGTTGTTGGCATATGCCAACAAGACCAGCTGCATCTCTGGATCACAGAGCACCAACCCAAGAATTAGATGAACTCCTAGGGTATGTCTACACTGCAAAGTTAATTCGAAATAACAGCTGTTATTTCAAATTAACTTTAATAGCGTCTATACACGCAAACCACTATTTCTAAATTAATTTGAAATAGCAGAGCGCTTAATTCGAATTTGGCAAACCTCATTCTAGGAGGAGTAATTAAGTGCTGTGTAGACACTTAATTCAAAATAGCCCCCCCCCCCACCTTTCCCAGGGAGCTCTGGTGGCCACTCTGGGCACAACCAGGAAAACTTACTCTCCTCTCTCCCAGCCCTGGAGCCATTAAAGGGGTAGACCCTGGCCACAGTGCCTGTGCCAGCTCCAAGCCTGCCAGCCCAGAGCCAGCAGTCACTGCCCCTGACCCAGTGGCCTCAAAACATGAGCCAGCAAGCCACTGGCAGCCAGCCCTCCACCGCTCCCCAGGAGCAGTCTGCCAGCCCCCAGGAGCCTGACAGAGGCTGGAGAAGGCGGGTGCCTTCCTGGTCCAGGGTGGAGATCATGGACCTTATTCAGGTTGGGGGGGATGCCCCCAACATCCATGATCTCCGCACTGGACAGAGGATAGCTGCCAGCCTGGCCACCAAAGGCCACATGCGAACCCAGGAGCAGGTCTGCATGAAAATCAAGTTGGTCCGGCGAGACTCCCAACCTGGGGTCCTGAGCTTCCCCTCCCTCTTCTTCCCCTTGCTTCCCCCTTCCGATTCTCTCCTCCCTGGTTTCCCCCTCCCCTCTCCCACCTCCTTTTCCCAGTCTCCCCAGAGGTTCATCTCCCCCCCCCCAAGTTTTGTTCAATAAACCCAGTTTCTATTTTTGAACATACTTGTCTTTTGTTCAAAGGAAGGAGGGCTAAGGAGGGGTAAGTGGAAGGACGTGAGGGAGGAATGGGGCACAAGCCCCCAGTGGGGAGGACCAGAGTAGCTCTGAGGTCTCCTTGGGGTGGATGCTTTCCCACAAGGCCTCCTGGATCCTGACAGCCCCCCGATGGATCCCCCAGATGGCAGCCTGCACCAAGTGCAGCCGGGCTGATGGCAACAATCCCACGAGATTCACCAGTGTGCCCAGGGACAGCTCTGGCTCCATGTGGCCTACTGCTGTGGTGTCCCAAGTGCAGGCACTCAGGGCACTCCAAGACAGGACTGATTTGCTGTCCCTCATCGAGGTAGACAAGCAAGTCGAGAACCCTGAGAACTGTCTGTCTGGAGGTGCGGGAAGGGTCCCTTTAAGCACGGAGCTCAGTTAGCCTCAGGCAGCAGCCCCACACACTAAGTCCTAACCTGATGCCCTGCTGGCACTGGTTCCGGCCAGCCTTAACTTCGGTTCAGGGTCCGCTCAGTGTGGATGCGCTATTTTGAAATAGCAAAACGCTATTTAAAAATAGTTTTTTTGCGTAGATGCATTAATTCAAATTAAACTAATTTGCATTAACTATTTTGAATTAAGTTAACTCAAATTAACGCTGTAGTGTAGGCTGGTCAGTAACACACCTCTATGATCCCTAAACTTCTGACTGCCAGAAACGGGGACTGGATGACGGGATCTGGATCATTTGATAAAATTGCCATGTTTTTTTCATCTCCTCTGAAGAATCTGGCACCAGCTACTATCAGAAGACAGGCTACTGGGTATACTGACCATTGGTCTGACCCAGTATGGCTGTTCATAAACTAACACAATCAGCTGTTCTGAGGAAGTCATCATATAGAGCTCTATCAGCCAAACCCTGCTCCTCAGCATCCATAGGCATAGGAGGGCCAAAAAGGCCCCAGAACGGGTACAATTCCAGGGGGTGCAAGTGAATGTATGTGATGGCACAATAGGCAGGGTTCTCAACTGTTTTCTTTCTGAGACTCTCCCCTCCCCCCAACATTCTATAACAATTCTATAGCCTTCATGTGTCACAGCAACTCTTTTTCTGCATATGTAAGCCAGGCCCAGTATTAGGAGTAGCAAGTGGGGCAATTGCCTGGGGTCCCTCAAAGCTGCACTGCTCAGGCTTTCGCTTCAGATCTGGGTAGTAGGGCTCAGGACCCCAGGCTTTAGTTCCATGTGGTGGGTCTTCAGCTTACTGCTCTGAGCCCCAGCAGGTATAATTCCAGTCCTGCTTGGTAGACCTTCTGAAACCTTCGTCCAACCCCCCAGGAACCTCCTGGTCCCCTAATTGAGAACCAATGAAATAGGGGAGATCGGCTGCTGGAGGGGTTTTAGAGAGAAGCCAGTCTCAATAGATTGCAATGCACAGGACAGACAGGTTTTGGGGAGACTGCACTAGTTGATGGAGGGCAGTAAATGGCAAAAACCTAAGGCCACCAAGTCAGTGGCAATAGTGGTTGTAAAAAGAGTTCAAACCCTGACTCCTAGTCCTGTATTTACAGTGCTAAACCACTCTGCCTCTCCAGACACTTTAATGCTTTATGAGACTGTAATGGATATATTTTGAAATGCTTTATTGCGATGGTCACTGGTTTATCAGTTGGTTTTTGGGTGCCTGTATATAGACACACATATCTATCTCTATAATAAGCTTTAGAAAGTAAATTACAGGAATCAGTTTAATCCCTTTTACTGTCATTTCACTAATAACTAACACTGTGAATTTCACTTTACCTGAGGCTATAAAGTACTTTCCCATCTGGCTGGACCCGTAGCATGACATTGTCAGTGGTGGTGTCATGGATAAAGGAGCGCTTGGAATGTACAAAGAACATGTCAGGGACCCAAATTTTTTTCACTAGCCTGCCATCGAATGTCATGCTTTGGTTGTTGGTGCTTGGGAAGGACAGTCTTTCGTCTTTCCAGTAGTGTCTCAGATAAAGGGTCATGGTGAAGTCCTGAAAATAACCAACGAAAGAGCAGGTTTCACATTACAATTTATTCTGTAGGAAGAACATTTCACTACATTTAGCAGCAGTGGTATGTACATATGCCCATCCTAATTTAAAAAGAAATAATAATAGAATCATAGAAATGTTGGGCTGGAAAGGACTTTGAGAGATTACCTAGTCCAGCCTCTGCATTGAGAAAGGACCACACATACCTAGACCATCCCTGACAGATGGTTGTCTAAACGAGTGTTTCTCAAACTGTGCTCCACGGAGCCCCAGGGCTCATCGAGACATCTCCAGGAGCTCCACGAGGTTGACAAACTGGAAACATCGATAGGTGCAACACATACAATCAGTGGACCTCTAGGGCTCCACATAAATGTTTACACATGTAACGGGCTCTGGAGCCCAAAAAATTTGAGAACCGCTGGTCTAAACTATTCTTAAAAGCCTCCAATGATGGGGAATCCACAACGTCCCTTGGAAGTCTATTCCGGTACTTAGCTATGTTAATAGTTAGACAAGTTTTTTTCAATATCTAACCTAAATTGCCCTGGCTGCAGATTAAGCCCTTTACTTATTATCCTGCCGTAAGTGGTTCTGGAGAATAGTTGATCATCCTCTACTTTATTAACAATCCTTAATGTATTGGGAGAGTGTTATCAATTTCTCCCTCAGTCTTCTTTTCTCAAGACTAAACCCTGTTTTTTAACCTTTCACACAGAGCAGGTTTCCTGAATCTTTTATAATTTTGTTGCTCTACTTGGAACTCTCTCCAATTTGTTGACATTTTTCTTAAAGTCTGGGGCACAGAACTGGAAACAATAGGCTGTGTGATTTTCAGGAATTCCTTTCTTCTTTATGAATTACAAATTATGCACCCAATCCTGCCCCACTTAAGTCTCTTGCACTCCTTAAACAGCTGGAGATGGATTAACTGTTGTCGACTTTTTATTAGTGTAAAGGATCTTATGTAGTTCAGAAATCAAAGACCCTCCAAACTGAAAATCCATTTCTAAAATATATACTGTTACATGCAGAGTTTCTTAGTCTGGTATCCTGGAAAAGCTTTGTAGTCTAGACATACCCTTAGTCTTTAAATTGGGAACCAGTGTAGTTTTTCTCCCCTGCACAATATGGATTGAATTGGACAAAACCTCTGAACTGTGTCATCCTAAAGAGTTTCAAAATGTCTTCTTTTTTTTACCACTTTATAATAAAACTAACAAAAAAAACTGAATGCAGGAGAGAAATAAAACTTACTTTACTAGTACAAACTAAAAGTTTAGTTGGTTGATGTCTAATTAAAAACATTGCTCTTGCAGTGTTCTGGGTTTTTATATGTAAAGCTGCACAAGATAAAATTCAAGAATCAATAATAAAATTTAAACTCCATCATTATTATTTGCTAATAGCTAAAATTGACTGTGAATAGTTTTTTATCTGAAACTATAAAGTATCTTGCCATGTGGCTGGACATGTAGCATGTTGTCTACTGTGGTGTCATAGGACCACATAGTAATACAGTCCCATGTTTAGACCATGTCAGTGATTCTGATGTTATAGTCTGTCATCAAATGTCATACTGTGGATATCAGTGTTCAGAAATAACAGTCTTTCCACCTTGTCAGAGAACCAATGAATGTGAGGGGAGGCTCAGGAACAGTGGCAGCATTGCCAATCCAAAGTATTCAATATTGAGTCAGGTCTTCGAAAAACCCTGGCATTTGTTAAAAAACAACCAGAACAAATGTATGAGACAAAGTGAGTGAGATATCTTTCACTGGACCAACTTCTGCTGGTGGAAAGACAAGCTTTCAAGTACATGGAGCTCTCCTCAGGTCAAAGATGAGCTCTGTATAAGCTTTAAAGCCCCTCTTTTACCTACAGAAGTTGGCCCAGCAAAAGATATGACCTCACTTACTTACCTTTTCTTTCAAATACTCTGGGACCAACTTGGCTACAGTAAAATTGCAAAACAGCATGAATAAATGCACCACTGTTTTTGCTATCTTTTTGGATTTTGAGACAGCACTCAGGTCAGATATTCAAGATTTCTAATAATCTATGAGAGATAGAAACTTACTTTTTTAGAAAAATGAAAACTGAGCTTATTATTATTATTAGATTCCAAGAACAAGGGCTTTAATCTCACCAACAAATACAGTGAGAGTGCAATGCTGCAGGTGGAGAGAAAGCTACACAACTTATTTTAAAAAAACAGCAACCCACACAACCCCTTCATAAGAATCAGAAATCCTGAAGCATAAGAAATTCTATTAAATTGGATTATTCTCTTTCTGTCAACCCAGATGGATGAAGCATCCCTCTTGATTGAAACTCTGCTTTTCAAAAAATACATGTCATGTGATGGCAACATCAAAATTTGCTGACACTGGACTCATCCTTTTCCATGACTGGCAATGGGGGTTCTACCACTGAGGTCATTCAGAGCAAAACTGGGCCCTATTGCAGTTTGGACCCATCTCTAATTCTGGTTTTTACTGACTTTTGTCTTACATTGTCCTGATAGTGTATCAGTATGTATCTTTTATTTAAAATAACTCCTCAGAAAATCCCCTAATTTTCAAGAGTAATTTGTGGTGAAAAGTGAACAGCCAGGGCAAATTGCACATAACTCCACAGCAATTTTGTAAAGCTTTAAAACACGCAGAATTAACTTAACTCCCTGTAGACAGTGGGTGGAAATTCAAAGGTTCAGAGACTAGAATATAATTAAAGCCTATGCAGCCAGACAGCACAGGTCCTGTGCACCTCTTACCTCCAGCAGAAGCCTTATTTTAAAGAATTAAGAGGGATCTAAATGGGGCACAGGCCTTCTGTTGGCCCTCCACTGAATATCACCCCTAAGAAGGCAGATTCTAGATAAGCTGCATCTTCACACACAATCTTTCTATTCCGATCTCTTTCCCAGTGGATAACCTGCATGATGTGGTACATGGAAATTACAGGTTCTCACTACGGTGCTGCCTCATGATCAAGAGCTGTACTATAAAGATGATGTGCCTATAGTTATAGCTAGTAGAGTTTCTAATCACCAACCTCCATCACAATGTTCTATAAAAAAGAGCAAATCTTAGCTGTCATTCATTCTTCTGTTCCTCCTGATATTACAGTGCTGGAATAGTAGTTTGAGATTATTTACATCAGTCATCAGACAGACACTTACCATATCCACCTCTGAAATACTATCCAAACTCTCAACTTGTACATCTACTCCCACAGGAATTGCAGGACCTGCAAAAAAAGAAAATATTTTTAAAAAATGTGTATTTTGATGCTACAAATTAATGCTTGAAGCTAAAAAGCTATTTCTTCCCAGCTACATCACTCAGTGGTGTGAAAAATCCACATATCTTAGTAACACTGTTAAGACAACCTCATCTCCAGAATAGACAGAGATAGGTGGATGGTAGAATTCTTCTGAGGACCTAGCTACCAGCTCTTGGGGAAGAGGATTAACTACACTGATGGGGGAAAAACTGTGGCTGTAATGAGTGCCTACACCAAAGTGTGGCTGCTGTAGTAGTTATACTCTAGACATCTCCTAAGTCTGCTTTGCATCATTCCTCTCCTACTCCTGCTTTATTGTGGAGCATTGGTGTTGCTTGGGGCAAGAGTGCAAGATCTTCATTCAAGTATGGTTATCACCACCTTCAACCCGGCCAACAAGAGTCTGCCATAGCTTAGGAGCATGTCAGGAGCTGAGATTGAGTCCTGTGACACTCATAGGGAAACTGAGTGCATTTAAAAGTGAAGCAGTGAAAAGTGATTTACTGCAAGATGGAACTTTGGGAAAAGAATAAACTTAATGTATTGTTTAAAACATATTTCACCTTGTCAGAATCTTTTGTTGCTACAGATATGGTGTGATTAGAAGACAAAAGATGGTTGAGAAGCTGAAGCCCAGGAGTGAAAGTGAGGAAATTTGTTCCTCTACCTCCTCACTGCTAGTTCAAAATCAAGATGGTATCTACCTACTTCACAGGCATGTTGGGAGACTTTGGGCCTTATCCAAAACCCATTAAAGTCAGCTGAAAGACTCTCAGTGACTTACTGGGTTTTAGAGCAGGATCTCAAACATTAATGTTCATGTCACATTTAAGATTCTCAAATGGAAAATGCAACAGTAAAGCAAAATATTACTTTGTGGCTACATCTAGACTGGCATGATTTTCCACAAATGCTTTTAACGGAAAAGTTTTTCCGTTAAAAGCATTTGTGGAAAGAGCGTCTAGATTGGCACGGACGCTTTTGTGCAAAAGCACTTTTTGTGGAAAAGCGTCCATGCCAATCTAGACGCGGTTTTGCGCAAGAAAGCCCCGATCGCCATTTTCGCCATCGGGGCTTTTTTGCGCAAAACGGTTCTCAGCGGTCTACACTGGCCTTCTTGCGCAAAAGCATTTGCGCAAGAGGGCTTTTTCCCGAATGGGAGAGTCATTGTATTTGCAGAAGAACACTGACAATCTTACATTAGATCATCAGTGTTCTTGCGCAAATTCAAAGCGGTCAGTGTAAACTGCTGGCAAGTTTTTCCACAAAAGCAGGCACTTTTGCGGGAAAACTTGCCAGTCTAGACGCAGCCTGTGTGTCTATTATTATGCAACCATCACCTTTTTTGTATCCATTTCACTTATTGCTCTAGGATTGGGTGTTCTTCACTTTTTGCTCAGAGGCTAGTCCTCTCTAGGGAGCAGAGTTAATTTATCATGAGATAATTAAATGTCTGGGTAGTACTGAATTATGTTTTAATAACTTCCCACACAAATGCCCTGCACTCTTTCCTATTACATTACGTCTGTGTTGCATAATCAAATGGAACTGACAGAAAATTATATATAATTTTATCCAGGAGTTAATTCAGAGCTATGCTGGTATTAGTGCTGTTTCATAATTTAATTAATACTGTATTAATTATGAACTAAACAATAAACAATACAGCTAATCTGTGAAGGAAAAACTAATTATTCCTTTACAATTTGTCCCTGACCTGCAAAGGAAAAGCCTCTTCTTTCAAACAGTGGGAAACAAACTGCATTGCCAGTCTTGGTTTGCAGTGATGTAGCTGTGTGGGTCCCAGAATCTGAGCAAGACAAGGTTGCTCTTTCTTGGGCCAATTTCTGTTATTTCTTTTCAAGGATTTTAGGGCAGCAGAAGGCTGTATTTGGAGCATTATTCCACTTGACAACAGAGGTGCCCCTGTGGCAAAAATAGGACGGTGCTTGTCATTAAGGCCCAAATGATGATACAAAATGTCCGATGGCCAAAAGCCGTTTTAGATCACAGCAGTCATAATACCAGTCTGCATGACAGTATTGCCTCAGGAAGCCCTGAGCACATTGCTGTGCACACTCACAGGACTAGCCCACACAGGGAGTTTGAGAATGGACGGGACTTAAATTCTAAATTTAAATGAGCGGTATTAAAGTCTTCAGTGAAATGTACATGGCAATTAAATGCCACTCTATCAGACCTCTCTAGCTGACTGAAACTTGCATTTAACAGCTGGTCCCTATACAGTTGTTTTACCAATTTAACTTTATTGGTTCAAAAACACATAGTTAAAATAAGTCAACTGCCTAGTGTGGATGCAGTTACACCAATATAATGGTGCGTACAATAATATAGGTTTTTTCATATACAGGTTGAACCTCTGTTAACCAGGACTTCCTGGTCTGGCAGGTCCGCAGATGTTGTAATGAGTGAAAGGCTGGCGGCTGGGCTCGCCACAGCTGGGCTGCTAGGTACAACCCAGAAGGGCTGCCCGTTGCATCCAGGAGCCCAGCACACTTCAGTGGGGCTGCCCAGTGGGGCCAGGAGCCCAGCACACTGCAATGAGGTGCCAGGCATAGCCAGGATCCCAGTGCGCAGGGAGTTGAGCTGCCTGGCTTAGCAGGGAAGGGACGGGAGACTGGCAGGGCATTGGGACTGGCGGGGGCGGTGACCAGGAGGCTAGTGGCCGATTCAGGGCTGGGGGGGGCGGGCAGTAGCAGGGGGGCCAGATATGACCTCCTTTGGTCTGGAAAAATCCCTCATTCAGGACTGGTCAGGTCCCAAGTGTGCCAGATCAAGTGGTCCAACTTGTACCTAAATACACTATACCCAATATAAATACCTAGCTGTTTCAATAGAAGGGGTTGCAGTGATTTAATTATTTTAGTTCCTAAATTGTGTAGCTGAAGTGGTACAAAAAATGTGTGTAGAGAAGTCCTAAGAAAAATTAGGGTACCTAAAATAAAATGTCATGCAGAAATGACTCACTCCTAGTGGTTGTTAAGACTAGTTGTTAAGGAGTCAGCTAAGCAGAAGGAATTGTTTTACAGGGCTCGGAATCTTTGTTCCTTGTAAGTTGTGTGCATGTGCAGCCACTCAGGAGAGATTCAAATGCCACCCAGCTGATTAGCAGAGTGCCCACAGCTAGGTTTTTCTTTCTACTGGTGGACATAAAAAATGATTCTGCACATGGATGGAAAAGATTGAAGGGAACATTGCTCAGAATCTAAGATTTCACAAGTCAATTAAATAACATAGAGGGCTATGGGTATGGCATTACACAGAAGAAGTTAGGCCTGTTTTAGGCACCTAAAATCCCAGTTTGAGGATCCTATTGCAATGCACAAAATTGCTGAATGCTCTAAGCACCTAAATTTACTTGGCGTCTCTTTTTTGTTTTCTAAAAATTTCATGAGCACCTATGTTTGAGCCTCAGGCTATACTCCCTGCTGCCTCTCTCTAGATACCTGCTGCCTCTCTCTAGATACCAGGATGTCTATCTCCTGCCTAAACTCAGAGGCAGACAGACAGTTGAACACATATCCCATTCAGGGCCCAATCCAGCAAATCTCCTCTTAGGCTATGTCTTCACTGCCAGCTCTTCCAGCAGAAAATATGCTAATGAGATCATGACTTATGCTAATGAATCCCTCATTAGCATATTTTCTGCTGGAAGAACTGGAAATGAAGACGAAGCCTTAGGGTTTTGCATCATGATAATGGAATGATTGTAGCGGGGAGGCAGGGGGAGACTTGAAGTTTCTCATTTCCAAATGGGTGTGCCAAACACTGGACTACAGAGACATTTCCACACACATTCTCTCTTCAACCCAATGACTGTGAGGACATACTTAAATAATCATTGGACACGAGAGAAAGAGAGCACATGAGAATGGCTGTTGGAAGCCAGTGGGCAAGGCACCCATCTGGGAAGTGGGAGACCTGGGATCGTCTAGTCCTCACTGTTACAATCTCATTATTTCTCCAGCAGAACAGTTTCAGCAAGAGAGACTGAGGGAGCGCCACATGACTATCCCATAGCTTAGTAGTTGGCACTTTCTCCCATGAGGTGGGAGACCCTTGTCCAATCTTTTCTTCCCTTCTGGCGGAGGAGCAAGTCTGAACCTTGGTCTCCAAGATCCCAGGCCATGCTCCAGTCACTGAGGTAAATGTTATAAATTGGGTTAGAGGTGGCACTAGCTCATTTTCTTTTTGTGAGGATTAAGACCTAACTCGTTCCCTCAGGCACTTGACTCCAGACTGCAGATTCCTATTTGTGGGTCACTAAATGAAGCTAGATGCTAATCTGCAGCCAGGACTTAGACACTCATTTCCATGAGAGAGAAAAAGCATAGCACACCACTCTGCTGCCAGCATCTCCCATTGGCTGGCTTAGACAGCTCCCCGCCCAGTGCGCTGGCTTTTTGGATCACAGGCTTAGTGACTGTCTTTGCCTATTCCTTGTGAATCATAGTGCTGTTCCTCTGATTTTCTAGGTACCAAAGTCAGGTATTGTGATGCTCAGCATTACAACACCTAAGTCCCATTGTGGATCCTGCAGCTGGTGTCCAGAAAAATATCTATTCATTAATGGGGGGCGGGAAAGGACCAGGCTTCTCTGCTGTCCCCATTCTACAAACCTTCTGAATAATCAAAAGGGAAAAATGGGTGAAGAATCAGGAAGAGGATATCAAGCAACCATTCCAGAGCAGCTCATGGAAGCAGATGGGAGCTATGCTCTGAGAAAGCTGTTGTGTGTTACCATCATACTCGGACCTGAACAAGATTAGTCACTAGTGGGTATGTCTAGACTATACCTCTCTGTCGACAGAGCGATGTAGATTAGGCACATCAAAATTGCTAATGAAGTAGGGATTTAAATATCCCATGCCTCATTAGCATAAACATGGCTGCCGCTTTTTTTCAAAATGGAGTTTTTTTGAAAAAAACGGCAGCCTAGACTGGATTTGTCAAAAATAAAGCCTTTTTTGACAGATCCTGTAAATCTCATTTTTTGAGGAATACAGGATCTGTCGAAAAAGGCTTTATTTTCAACAGATCCACATCTAGACTGCCATTTTTTTTTTTAGAAAAAACTCCATTTTGAAAAAAAGCAGTGGCCATGTTTATGCTAATGAGGCACAGGATATTTAAATCCCTGCTTCATTAGCAATTTCGATGCGCTTGATTTATATCCCTCTGTTGACAGAGGGAAGCAGTCTAGATGTAGCTACTATGTGTAACATCCCCACCCAAAGCCCCGCAGAGTGGAGTATAGGTGCTATTTAGTTATGCAATACAAATATGATAGAAGAGACCAACCGCTAAAGAACTCAAGATAGTGACAGGAAAGTGTGTAACACATTGCAAGGAGTCACAGGACAGTCATGTTAATACACTCCTGTGCCTGCTAAATGGCCAGTGGATTGTGCTAAAAATAAGCACTTAAACTGACTACGAAGCATGCAGTCTTACAATTTTCCTTTCTGCTAAGTCCTGGCAGTCTTCCAGCCCTGGAGAGCATCCTTTTAATATACAGAATAGGTATTGGATGGGTAGCAGCAAATTTAGTGATGGGCTGCCCGTACCATATGTTAGTACTTGTCATCTCCTCTCACACTGCTAACAGTCATGTCAACTAGTACCAAACACGTCTGGTTTTTAGATGTCTGGCATTTAATAAGGATGTGTTAGAATGTATACGTAGACTTTTTTTTATAGATTTACTGCTGTACTTCCTCCTTCTCCTCCAGACTTTGACCAGCTACTGTATGTGTATCTTTGACAATTACAGTACAAAATATTTATTGTAATCAATAATGACAATATTAATGAACTGCCCTGAAACTGACACTATTTTAAAATGTACTGAACATGCTGTATTGTGTATATTGAGCATTTAGTAATAAAAGCTTCTCCCATCAGGATGTATAATGGCATCCTGGATTTGAATGACCATCTGTCAGCCAGGAAGGGTAGATAAATTACAACATTCTTTAATCCAGCGGGTCATAAGAAAGCCCATTCTCCTTAATCCTTTGCTCTAAAAGCTTGGTTTGCTGTTGCATGTGACTGCAAGACTGTGAGCAAAACATTAACACAAAGTAGTCAAAATAGTCTCCTAGATTAAAATAAAAAAAGGCCAGGTCAGCAAGTATTGTACATTAGTTGATTACACAAAGCATTGCCACAGAGAGATGCAACTTTAGGATTCCATAGTAATCTAGGAATAAATGCTAACTGAACTTGGATACATTTTTACCAGTCAAAGGTTCAGAGGAGTATTTAAAAATCCATAAATGACATCTCTGAGTTCTCATGGTTTTGCTGAAATTTATTTGGTGATCGTAGATCCAGAGGAAGGCCATATTGTTGCAAGCCTCCTCAGGCATGCTGTGCCATGCTGTAAATTCAAAACAGAAACAAGGATGACCTTTCACAGCTAGCAGCTCTTTCCAATCTCTGTCGTGTCAATCCACTCAGCAGTGAGACACTGTGCAGTACAGTACAGTATTTCTTACAGAGAGAGAGAAAAAAAGAATGAGATGTATGTTTTTCATACCTCCAAAACCTGGTCTCATGCTGAAATCATGGTCATCTATTCTCAGAAGCTGTTCTGACTTTGTTAATGGTGATTTGGTGATGTCAGGGCTTCGTTTTAGTATTGGGCTATGTGGAAAAGACATACAGCATTAATAGACTTAAGCATGTTTAAGAGACACATGATTACAGTATTTGACACTTATCCTTAAAAGAGAGAACACTCTTTTTCACCTACCAGTTAAACCATATCTCTGTGATCACATCTGGTGCTTGATCACGTCATTTAAAAAGAACCCTTGAGTGGATTTTACATACAGAATGCAGGATATTTTAAATTGTTCGCATTCTAATATTATCTGAATGGTAAAATACTTATTCCAAATTCTAGTTTCTGTATACAGATTATTTGAGTTTTTAATATATTTTAAATGCAAAAATGCAAATGTTTTGTTTACACTAGATTCTGTTAGATGTGAATAAAATAATAAGTGTGTTGGGAGAAGGAGGGCAGCTTTTCTGACGTAGATTTATGATAGGACATGAGGATAGGAATTAGGGAAACAATATCTCCACTAAAAGCTCACTGGCTGCAGCCCAGGAACAAAATGGAGATGAACTGGGAACCCAGCCAGGGGGCAAGTTGACTTGCAGCTTGGAATAAAATGATTAACTCCTGCACCAGATTGCTAAAGAGAACAGGAATGCTAGAGATAGGAATGTATGAGATGCAACCAGAAGTGTATACAGTTGCACCACATCTTGTACTAGAGGCTTTGCTTTGGGTCTGTGCCAAGTTTATTTCTGAAAATAGAGTAAAATGTTTCAGTCTAAAGATTGATTTCAGGCGCAGCCTCCCTTTTATTTCTCTGATGTAGTTATACTCATGTAGGAGTAAGAGCAGTCTATACTGCAGATGGTGATAACTGAGAAGGATTGAGGTTGGTTGAGTTCCCCAAGAAAAAAAAAAGGATTCAGGAATGTTTTCTGTTTCTGATAAAAAATATATATACTGGATGCCAACAGCTTGCAGCGAGACACCCCTTTTCACGTTTAATTAAAAAGATAAGTCAGTGATAGACCAACCAAAACCAAAACAAAAAACCCCAAATCCTTGACTGTGACATCCCTTCTGGATAAAAAGAAACCTCTTTGAGAGACGAAAACACTTCTAGTAAATGTGGGAGCTTGCTTTATCATGTGGAATTCTTGTAGATCATAAACAGGAAGGCCAGAAGTATCATTAATATAATCGAGTCTGCCCTCCTGCTTAATGAGAGGCCACAGAATTTCACTAGTGATTTCTTTATGAAGCCTGTACCTGCTGGTTGACCTAGGACACATCTTTTAGAAAGATAAATCAGTCCTGGTTTAAAGGTTTATGTGATGGAGAGTCAACCACATCCCTAGGTGAGTTGTTACAATTATTCCTTACCCTCATGGATAAAAAAATGTGCTTTATTTCTACTCTGAATTTGTTTAACTCCAAACGCGTCTACATGACCCCTAATTCCATTTCTGTGTTACTATCTCCCCGCCTGTATAACCTATATTCTTTGTTTATGGATGCATATGTTTGTATATACATGCATATACATATTCAGATTCATGCAGCTTGAGATACAATCCAACTGACCTGTCATTTATAAAACTAGCTCAACAACAGTTTTTCTGTTTTGGGTTGAATTAAAACATTTTGACCCCTCAAAACACATTTCCATTTTAAGCATTTTTAAATTGAAATGAAAGGAAATTTAGAAACCAAGTTTGAATTATTTTTTATTTTCTGACCATTTTTTCCCCCAACCTAAATCATTTGGCAAATATCAACATAAATTTGCAAAATGGTTTAGTGTTGCCATATTTGCATTTTTCCCTGAAAAAAAGTTTGTCAAAAATGTCACTAAGCTCTGTTCATCTATCATTACACCAATTTGTGTCATTTTATGCTTTTTTTTAGATCAATGATAAGAGATATTGAATAGCATGAGGCTAAGAACAGATTCCAGCATGTTCAAATAAAACTATTTTATTTATTTGACATTGTATTGGGGGTTGTTAAAAGACTGTTTTCAATAAAAAAAAGGTGAAATTAAGATTTTTCCTTTGTTCAAAATTTGAAAATTTCACATTTGAAAACTCAAAACATTTTGGGGGTTAATTAAGTTTTTGTTGTTCTCCCCTTCTTAAAAACATTTTCCGCCTTGAGGCGGGTGAGAGAGAGAAAATAGGGAAAGAAATTAGGATTAAAAAGAAGAACCCCAAACATTTATCCCAAGCTTTTGGAGATTTTTGAAACAAAACCAAAACCTTTTTTTATCTGAATCTTCAAACCAAAAAGAATGAATAATTTTTCCCTTCAAAATATTGAACCGCCTTACAAAGAAATAATTTGTGAAAATTTTAGGTTGTTACAAAAATACTTTCCCTGAACAAAATGTTGACTAACATTTTGACCACTCCAATGTAATTTGCTGCTTTTTCCTGTTTGGAGCTCTGGAAGAGGAAAATGATCCCCAAAATCTACAGCAGAAACTCTTTAGGATTAGCTAAGTAAAATTCCTGCTTTATTATGCCTTAATAGAGATACGCAGCCTCTTCTATCTAGGTTGTCATGAACGGATTCAGAGTAAGCCATTGAAACTCAGTTTTCCCTCCTCACTTTCTGCTCCACTAGCAACCCTAAGTTTTGTGGATATCTATATTTAGCTCTGCTTAATACCCATGCTAAGGAGATTGCCTTAATGATCAGCAGGAAAGTACTGAAGGGAGAGAGTGAAATGACTGATGTTTCCTGATGCCAACTGTTGCATTAGTGAGTGGGACTGACATTGCACAGTATTTCTGTGACAAAGAAATCGCTGCTGCAGCCTCTGTATAGGTTAGGCTGATGTGGAAGATTAACTGACACATAGACACTGTATCTTCCAGCCTCCACTTTGTGATGCAGCACCAGAGAGTGCATCCGTAGGACCCAGAGGAGAATGCTGGGGTTGGAATAGGGGGAACTGGATTGCTAAAAGATGCCTTAGAAGCAAATTGGTTTCCCAAATTTACTGATCCCCTCTGGGATTCATTTGATTCTGTTCAAGATCTGGCTTCTCACCACTCTCTTGAGAGTGCTCCTTTTCCTGACTAGCTAGGGCTACAGTGCAGCCATTTTAAAAAGCTAGTGTCACCTACTGAATCTGTACATGTTACTGATCTTGGTCAGATGCTTTTAACAGTCCTTATCAAGGAGAGAAGCTTTCCATAAGTGGCAGAACGACGAAGAACTCGAAGAGTGAACTAGCATCTGGGCTGTTATAGAACTCCAGAGGCTAGAGAAATGGGATTCCTAGCTATAGTGGGAATCAATATAAGGTACACTTGAGCATCTTTGACATTCATTGACTTTAAGGCCAGAAAGGACTATTAGAATCATCCATCTCCTGCATAACACAGGCCATAAATTTTACTAATTTCCGCATAAAGCCCCAAAACAGGTGTTCCAGTTCAACCACATGTTTTAGAAATACATCACTGATGATTTAAAGATTTCCAGTGGGGGAGAATCCACTGCCAGTTTAGATAAATTGTTCCAATGGTTTACTACCTTCACTGTGTAAAATGGAAATATGGAGCTGGTTTTAATTTGTCTGGCTTCAGCTTCCCACTATAGGACCTTGTCATACCTTTGACTGCTGGACTAATTGGTCTCTCTACTATAAGAAATTAACTTGTGTAGATACTATTCTGTTACTAAAAGAGACAGAAACCTCTCTGCTGCTAGGTGAGTAGAGGGTGTGGAATTTCTTCACCTCTCGGTTAAGAGAGGGATGGACATCTGAGTTTGTAACACACTGATGGGCTGTGTCTACACTGCACCCCTTTTCCGGAAAAGGGATGCAGATGAGACAAGTCGGAATTGCAAATGCAGCGGGGATTTAAATTTTCCCCGCTGCATTTGCATGAACATGGCTGCCGCTTTTTTCCGGCTCGGGGCTTTGCCGGAAAAAAGCGCCAGTCTAGACAGGGATCTTTCAGAAAATAAAGCCTTTTCCGAAAGGTCCCTTATTCCTCTTAAAATCAGGAATAAGGGAACTTTTGGAAAAGGCTTTATTTTCCGAAAGCTCCCTGTCTAGACTGGCGCTTTTTTCCGGCAAAGCCCCGAGCCGGAAAAAAGCGGCAGCCATGTTCGTGCAAATGCAGCGGGGAAAATTTAAATCCCTGCTGCATTTGCAATTCCGACTTGTCTCATCTGCATCCCTTTTCCAGAAAAGGGGTGCAGTGTAGACACAGCCATGGTGTTTGTTATACATCTTTCTGACTTACAGAGGATGTGAGCCTCTTTCAAAATAGCACATCTACACTGCAAGGAAGCCTGAAAATTAGTCTGAGGCAGGCTTTCCTAATGTAGGTGAGCTATGTTGATTTAGAGCCCCAGAAGGAATAACTTAGAATGGCCCTGGTGAGAGGCTATTTTGAAATAGCAGAAGTGGAGTGTCTACACACGCCTTATTTCAAAATAGCTATTTTGGAATAGGCGTTATTCTTCATAGAATGAGGTATACAGAAGTCAGAATAAGCCATCTGTTATTTCTAAATTATTTCAAGATAACAGAATTGCTGTGATAGAAATGTAGCCGTGTTAGTCTGGGGTAGTTGAAGCAAAATGCAGGACAATGTAGCACTTTAAAGACTAACAAGATGGTTTATTAGATGATGAGCTTTCGTGGGCCAGACCCACTTCCTCAGATCAAATAGTGGAAGAAAGTAGTCACAACCATATATACCAAAGGATACAATTAAAAAAAATGAACAAATATGAAAAGGACAAATCACATTGCAGAACAGAAGGGGGATGCGGGGGGGGGGGGAAGGGGGAGGATTGCTGTGTAGATGCTTGCATAGTTATTTCGGAATGGCCATTATTCGGAAATAACTTTGTTATATAGACACACCCTTACAGAGCCTCCCACTACAGAACCTGGTTCTTTAGCTGGAGAGATTGATACCTTTGGCTCTGGAGGGCTTACTCCAATTCCTAGGGCAGGTCTGCACTACGGGGCAATATTGACTTAAGGTACACAACTTCAGCTACGTGAATAGTGTCGCTGCAGTTGACGTATCTTAGGCTAAATTGCTGAAGGGTCTCCACTGTGGGGGGTCAACAGCAAAAACTCTCCCATCAACTGCCCTTATGCTTCTTGTTCCAGTGGTGTACCAGAGTCAAAGAGAGAGAACAACTAGTGGTCAGTTTGACAGGTCTTTACAGAACTTGCTAAATCACGCCTGGAGGATTGATCGCTGCAGCGCCAATCTCCTGGTAAGTGTACCTGCCAGGATGGCACAGAAATAGTCATATCCAGGGCTGAACCAGAGACCTCCTGAGCTGAGAGCACAGGTCTCTCCAACTTAAGCCAGGTTCTGTAGGGCTACGTCTACACTGGCCCCTTTTCCGGAAGGGGCATGTAAATTTCACTAGTCGTCGTAGGGAAATCCGCGGGGGATTTAAATATCCCCCGCGGCATTTAAATAAAAATGTCCGCCGCTTTTTTCCGGCTTTTAAAAAAGCCGGAAAAGAGCGTCTAGACTGGTCCTGATCCTCCGGAAAAAGTGCCCTTTTCCGGAGGGTCTTATTCCTACTTTGAAGTAGGAATAAGACCCTCCGGAAAAGGGCACTTTTTCCGGAGGATCGGGGCCAGTCTAGGCGCTCTTTTCCGGCTTTTTTAAAAGCCGGAAAAAAGTGGCGGGCATTTTTATTTAAATGCCGCGGGGGATATTTAAATCCCCCGCGGATTTCCCTACGACGACTAGTGAAATTTACATGCCCCTTCCGGAAAAGGGGCCAGTGTAGACATAGCCTACTTGTGTCTGTAACATAGTATTAGGCACAAAAGAGGAGATCAGCACACCCTGAGCAGTAGGTCTTAATTCTGACCCTCTCAGATTGGGAGGAAGACACTGTGGTTTTGCTGCTGACAGTCAATAATATAAAGAGCGAGCAAGATGTAATTGCTACTGAGAGGCTATGTTTTTAGTAGCATACCTGCCTTGCTTGTGTGTTTCTCCATGTGTTTCCCGTCTCTGTCTTTGAGGTTGACTGTAAGAAAAGGACAGAGACAAGAATTTAAACATTCAGAATATCACAAAGTTTGTCATTTTAAAAATCTAATCTTTGCGTAATACCAAGTAAAAAGGTGGAGCTGGTGATTGTTGTAGCAGGGGATGGGTGGGAGGTGCAGTATTTTGGAGTCCTTGCTTTCCCACCTTACAATGTGTGTAAATGTTTCCACCTGCATATTTTTATCCATCCTTTGGGTTTCCCTGAGTGCCAACATAGCCATAGAACGAGGGGACCGACAGTGTACTCCTTAACTACAGTCAATAGTGTTGTTTAGGTTGCTTACCAGAGGGTTGAAACACTTTGGTTCATGTTATTTACACAGGGTCCAAGACTGTGCTTTACAAAAATTTATTTGGTTTTTATAGGGCAGTATGGTCCTTTCTGCTATGACTAGAAGCACAGTCAGCCTTTGGCTATATGAAGGTTATTGACCCTGGCCAGTGATTGTCTATGAATAATGCAATCCTCAGAGATTATGTGATTTCAGGATAATTTATTTAAAATCCTAGATTTTTCTTGGGAGAGGAAGGCAGAATGATGTAATGGGGTCATT
Source organism: Pelodiscus sinensis (assembly GCF_052426305.1). Classification (NCBI taxonomy): domain Eukaryota; kingdom Metazoa; phylum Chordata; order Testudines; family Trionychidae; genus Pelodiscus; species Pelodiscus sinensis. The sequence continues at coordinate 65,973,553 of NC_143054.1, forward strand.
GCCCTCTATCCAGCTTTCTCTCTTGCTGCTCCTTTGGAGGCCACAGTACAGGGCTAGATTTTGGCATCCTATACAGAACACCTAACTATAGAAAAATAAGAGATCTCTGTGCAATCACAAAATCATTCAGTACTAGGTATTCAAAATAGGATGGCAGGACATATTGCAGACATTCAGTTTTATTCAGATTAAAAAAATAGTCTAAAAAATGCAGGCAGCCTGACGTGAATTATAAAAGTACTGTGACTTACCAGGGAAAACTTGTTTAGTCGCTCTTGACAAATGAGAATTTCATGGCATTTACAGCACATTCAGAAACTCTGCAGTCATTTTAGTTATGCATCCTCTCAGCTCATACTGGCACACTCCTTACATTTTAATATCGAAAATATCCCGTTTTTGTTGTGCCATGTCACATTGACATATTTAGATATTCTATAAGATGCATAGATGAAACAGCTGGTATGTATGAGAATGATATTTGTGTTTAGGAAAAACCCCAATTCCTATAAAGCCTGAACCCTATAAATATCTGCTTTCTGATTGTTACTCAAGGGTCAGTTCTGACAAGTACACATGAAACATTCCCAGTGATGTCCATGGAATTCAGATTACTCAAGTACCTCATTTTGAGGGGCACCACTCATTTTAATTCCAAATTACCTGTGTTCCACAGAAATTCACTGCCCCCTCACTATTATTGTTGAAAATAATTCACATTGAAATTAAGAACCAAGATTACAGAAAAATAGCTACACCAAAGGGGTTTTGTTTCCCTCATTTTGGGTTTCTGTACCACATTCTGTGCCAGATTTAGCTGACTGAGGTGCAGACTTCCTCTATGAGTAAAAGTTTTCAGGACTTGGCCCAGCATGGAATACCTATCTCGTTAGTGGATGATAATGGAAATACTAAGCTTACTCTCAAAGCCTGACATTTAAGAAAACCAAAACATCTTTTCTTGCTGCCCAGACTCCTTGAATCTCTGCATTGGTCTCCCTTTCACCAGCCTTGCCTCCATTTATGTCCTTGTCTCCTCCGCCACCCTTCTTTTTCCTCATGTCTTCACAAATCTTTGCCTGACGTTAGCCTCTGATGGAATTTGACCCTGACGTTGCAGAGAAAAACATTCAGCCCTTTTTAGCATAATGCATCCTTACTGAACACTCTTAGGGCTGCTAAGCTGTCACAGTGGGTAACATTGTTACTAAATTAAAGCATAGTCGCTATGCAGTGACATCTAGAGGTGTTTCAAAGAAGTGTATTAGAACCAAGCTCTCCAAGCCTTCGTGGTAGGTGTTACTTCCAGGCAGATTGACATATCATTTAGTACTGTCCTTTCAGCCAAGAGTTTAGATTTAAATGTCTGCTTGGAGAGCAACCAGAATCAGAATAAGAAAGCCAGTCCTACTTAGATCTGTCCTCACCTCCCAATTTCACAAAGATTTATTCCAGGGGTGGGCAAAATACAGCCCACCAAGTTGCCAGATCCAGCCCATGGGAGCCTCTTCCAGGCTTTCTGCCTGCCCCATCTCTGCACACTGCTCAGAACTGCTCTCTGAACACTGCACACCCGGGGAATGAGGGTGTAGGGGGAGGCTTTGCAAGCTCTCCCTGCCCCCAGCACAATCTTACAGTTCCCAGTGGCTGAACAGGCAGCACGCAAAGTACCCCTCCCCTCTCCAAGCTCGCAACATTCAGAGCCACATACGGCCCCTTCAGCTGGTTCAGGGGCATAGAAGGCAGGAACTTTGGCTGAGGAACCAGCTGAGGAACCAGCTGCTTCAGATAAGTGCCTCCCAGCCAGAGCCTGCCTCTGCCACCCCAGCCTCTCCCTCTCCCCAACCCTCTGCCTCCCCCCCATGTGACCCAAGCCCTCTGCATCCTGCTCCTGCACCCTTACCCCTTGTAACTCAAATCCTCTGCACCTCTTCCTCCTTCCAGACCCAGCACTCCCTCCTACATCCCTCTTCCAGATCACAAACTCCTCCCAGACCTTTCACCCCAATCCCTACCCCCAGTCACAACTCAAATCCCTGCACCCTCTCCTGCAGTCCTGTTCTAGGTCTCAGCCCCCTCTCAAACCTGGCACCCTCTCCTAACACCACTCCTCCAGGTAACAACCCCTTCTTACCCCCCTCCTCCAGGTCAGAATCCTCTCTTGCTTCCATACCCCTTCCCAGGCCCTGCACCCCAGTCTCCTGCCCCAGGTCATAACTGCCTTCTTCACCTAAACAACCTGCCAGATCCCCTCCTGCATCCCAGTCCCTTACCCCAAGCTCCCGTTCACACCCAATCTCCTTCCCAGACCCTACACCTCCTCCATTAGTATCATGGAAGAGTGCAGCCCTTGACCACTTACCAGATTCTTAGAGTGGCCCTCCATGAAAAATTATTGCCCACTCCTGATCTATTCTGACCTGAGCAGGCTCTCTGACCCTGGTAATATCCTACTAAACCCATTGTGCTAGCTTGGCAAAGCCAGCTGCTCTCTTCAAATCTTATGCATTTCCGGGATTCCCTGGAGTCCAAGATACACAATGCATTCTGGGAAACCTGACATGGAGAAGCTCTGGTGTCTGTAACATTTGACAATTTCATTCTCCTCTGCAGGTTATGCAGTACCAAGCTCTAAAAGAGGATCTTCTAAATTAGCATGCTTGATGGGACAAAACAAGCAACCAGGCCCTTAAGCACATAAATCCAGGCTTAATGAACAACAAAATGATGCATCACTTTAGCAGCTTCATTTGGTAATCCCTCCTTTTGTTTCTGCCAGTGCAGGTACAATTTTATGTAAGTGTACTTACATGCTAACCAAGGCAATACATTATCAAAATAGATTTTGTGTAAAGACCATATGTACCATCTTCTATTTGCTAAAAAGCACTGGAAAATAGAAAACAGCACATTCGGCCTGGTTTGAGTTTCTTATGGCACTATATATCTAATTAGAACTGTGTGGAAAATGAGAACTTTTCTGAGAGAGAAGTGTCATAGGAAAACTCTCATGAGTTCTCAAGGGAAGGTTTAAAAATGTGGAAATATCTATTCTCCCACCTTTCACTTTCTCATTGTTTTCCAACTTTTGCTAGATGGAGAACAACCAAGCCTACCTTACTTTATAAACTTTTCCAACTTCAGAAGTTTGGGGGTTTTTTGTATCACTTTCTCTCAAAGAAATAGGATAAACTAGTTCCCCTCTTTTGGGGAGGAAGGAGTTGGCATTTCCCCACAGCTTGAAAATAATTTAAAAAAAAAATCAACTCCCCACCCCAACCTTAATTTCAAAGTTAAAAAAAAGAAACTTTATTAAGTGAAAATCTTCAGCCAGATCTACTATGGCATTTTTCTGTGGAATATATTCTATAAATAGAGACATTCAATCCTCCAGTTATTCCTTGAGAATTACTGGCAAAACTCCCATTTTAATAATAGTAGTATTGTCCCACGGGCAAAGTGGTAGCCCACATTAGAGCCTTGCATTTGTCCATTTGGACAAGAAATTGACAGCACTAAATCAAAATGTGGCCTTAATATAATGTTTGTGCACTATATGGACATGTTTTGTTTCCCTGAACAGCCATAGTGTGCCCTTTAAATTTAACGCTTGGGTGACCATCCACAAGAGATTCAAATGCCACCCAGCTCGTTAGCAGAGTGCCCACAGCCAACAGCATGTATTTCTACTGGTGGTGGACCTCACACATGCTTTGGTGCACATAAAATTTATTCTACATATGGATGGAAAAAAATAGACGGAACATTGATCGTAACTGCTTCCACACAATCCTTACCACATTCGTGGACCAGGCACTTCCTATCCTATCCCAAGAAGCAGCTCCCTTACTGGTATTTCTCTCCAGGGACCCATATGTATAGTAAAATGCAGGCTATCCCTGTTGACTGTCCACACTCATATCCTAAGCTTGAAATGTGTGAAACCCTGTGTTAGCTCCACACTCTTCTGTGCTGATGGTTATGTCTGGTGGCTCTAGGAGTCAGGTTCAGACCTCTCTTTTGAAGCTGCTTTTACTGCACAACAGCAACTTCTGCTGAGCACATAAAGCCCCTATTTACTCAAAGGTGGTCAGTGAGAACCTTTGCTTCCAAGATCCCTACTGGAAGGCTACAAACATCTGGTTCATAACATTTTCCCACGTTGAGATCGGTGGAGGTAAGACACTAAGTACTCTTTAAAGGTAAATACCCACTGGATTGACCTCCTTTATTTTCTCTGTTTTACAGAGAAGCTAAATTATTTGCCAAGCATCCTGCAGAAAGTCAGTGGCACAACCCAGCACAAGATCCAGATGTTCCAATTTCCAGCATATCCACTATGTTTGCATAGATTATTAAGTGTCCAGTAACTTGGATTACAGGATTTGGCTCAAGAAAAATATTGAAGCATAAAGTGAAAACTACAAACTATTGGGCTACATCTACACTGCAGGCGCGTTCTTGCGCAAGTAAATTTACAGTACAATGTCGGAAAACAGGGCTTCTTCTGGAAGAGCTATTCCTCTCCCCACAAGGAATAAGCCCTTTTGTGCAAGAGCTCTTCCACAAGACGGCAGTGTAGACAGGCAACATGAATTTCTAGCACAAGAAACCTCTATGGTTAAAATGGCCATTGGAGCTTTCTTGCGCAAGAGAGCGTCCACACTTCCATGGACGCTCTTGTGCAAAAGCACATCTCTTGCACATGGCAGTGTGGACGCACTCTTTTGGAAGACTTTTTGCACAAGAACTCTTGCACAAAACAGTTCTTGCGCAAGAAGCCTGCCGTGTAGACATAGCCTTGGTGTGTTGGGTTAGAGCATTATGATATCTATCCTCAGTCAATCTCTCATTGACGACCAGGACAAGCTAGTTTAGCAAGGTAGAACTAGACAATTAAACTAGCAAGAAACAATTTGACAGATTTAGCCTCTGTTTGTTATAAAGTGGCTTTTAAAAACTCTGGACTGATCAGACAGTTCTCTACAAGTATGGACAATTATTGTTCACTGAGCTATTTTTGATTGGGCAGGTATGTCATATGAAACTTTATCTGTTTCCCAATAGGATAATTTCATTGTCATTTCTGTTTTCTGCCATGAATACTTGTGTGTGGATATAAAATTCTCTTAAGCAGTACTGCCAAATGCAACTTCAGAGCAATTTTCCTGCTAAGATTCCTGCTAATAAAACAGATTAGCAAAATTTTCATGGCCCACATGGGTGATCATAAGAAAAGTCATCCTTTTAAGAGTCAGTAATTCATAGCATTATATACCACATTATCCGTGCGCCTAACTTTCTAAAGTGAATAAATCTCATCCCCGTTTTACAGAGTGGAAAACGAGGGCACAGAGAGGTCAGTGCCTTACTAATGGTCTCTCAAACTGACATGGGGTTTTATTGTCGCAACTCTGTTGGCTCTCTCTCCCCCAATTTGGACCCTGCTTTAATAGGCCTTCCTAGCAGATAGTCTGCTCTGTAGTTCCTCTCTTCACAGCATCTCCTGTTACAGCTGCATAACCCTAATGCCCACAGAGCTCCAGGAGAGTTGAAGTAGTGAATGACTAGCTCTCTGAAAAGTGGAAAGATAGCTTCATTAAAATGATAGAGGCGAGGAGAGCACTGCACCATCTCCTACCCTATCAGGCAGGGTCTCTGGGCAGCAGAACCATTGTGCAAAGTGACCAAATCAGTGGGAGTTATGAAGAGGGGGCACTCCTGTGCAGTGTGGGACTCAGCCCAGCCACGCCACCTTGTGTGTCAGCACTCAGATGCCAGTGCTGAGAAAGGGCAGAGTATTTTGTTTGTGACCTCTTGCACTTGCCTCCCCACGTCCCAGCGAGGTTAGGTCACTGGTATGCCTGCTAATTTCCCCAGCTACTTGTGCTGGGGCAGGTTTGAAGACTTGCAGCTCAGTTTCTAGTTATTTGGTATGAAAGATGAGGCACCTAAACCAACCATTGACTCCCAATAGCAAGGACAGTCTAGTAATCAGAGTGTGAGCCTGGGAGAGGGTGGTCAAGTGTCTGGTTTTCAACTGGTTAGAAAAGGACCCTCACCAGCCCATGAAAATAAGCAAGTGAGTGAGGGTGGGGAGAATGAATGGTGGAGAGAAAGGTGGAGGGAAGTCTCTAGCTCAGACTTTCTGGACAAATCAACCAGGGTCAGGTATACACTTGGAAGGCTTTGCCAATGTACTAGTGCAGATTTAAGAAGTGAAGCGTAAAACCCTAATGTAGACACCCTTATACAAACAAAGTCCTTTTGGAGTACATCATTTGGAGAACTGTTACAAACTGTACAAATAACTCTTTTGCTGGCAAAGTGGCAAAAAGAATTTGATGGTGAAGCACAGGGTGAAGAGAATGGAATAGTCCACAGTGCCAAATGTAACCAAAAGACCAAGGAGAGGGAGTAGGGAAAGAGATACTTAAATAATGACTGAATACTTCACATATTTCAGTCATTAAAATATGTGTTATTCTTCAAGGAAAACCTTTTTATTCAAAGATAGGTGCAGAGCTGAAAACTCCTCAAAGTCCGTCATGATTTAATTTCCTTGGAAAGCATATAGCTGTCTAAAGATAGGGTGATGAGCCTAGTTCTCTGTCTAATCTGTCCATGTCTGGTTATCTCAGCATCGGTGAATGACTTTGATGGTATAGCATCAATGGCATGCTGAGAGCAGAAGCCAGACTGTAGGAGATCAAGGAGAGAGCTGGAGAGGGAATATGAGTTGACATCAAGCTTGGAAGTAAATGGGAAGTGGGAGGTGGGGCAGCAATTGGAGGGAGATGTAGGGGTGAAGGGCGGGGTACTGCAGGACAGAGGCAAAAACAAAAAGAGTGCTTGAAAAAGAGCCGATGAATTGACAGAAGCCAATAATAAGGGAAAGTGAGAGGGAGAGGGATTAGGCAGAGCTGGAAGGAATGAGATTGAGGGGACACCTTCAGAGCAGTTGGCCCCATTGCTCCCCTCTGTTGGCAGGCCTGGACACATCATAGATTTTGAAGCACATAGAAGACAGGAAACATTAAAGTTAGAGACTGTGGTAAAGAAGAGGCCAGGATGACAACAAGCTCTTGCCGGTCTCTGTTGATTTGTCAATAAACTATTGAGACTAGTATGGGAGGGGAATGATGAAGTGAATTTGAGCTGAGATTCAACGTGCACCAGAGTTCCTAGGGAATGGGGGAGGGAAAGCAGAGTAAGATGCGTAGCAAGGAGAAAAGCATAAAGTTACTGAAGGAAGAAAGGGCAAACTAATAGTGGAGAAAATTGGCAGTCATGGGATCACAAGCCATTATAACCCTTAGTTTTATCCACTTTCACACTGACTGGGACAGGAAATACAATATATAAAGAGTAAAATATTACTCGTTGAAGATGTGATGTATAGCCTAGCTGACTTGCACCTATGAGTGTGTTGCAGGGGGTGGTCCTGAAAATTCCTGAATTGTAAAGAAACATAAGAAAGAGAATTCATTACAAAATGTACTTTATCTAGATCTTTGGCAAACAGAGTTTAGTTGTCATTACTTCTGGTCACACTTCATAGTCTATAGTATGAAATCTCAATATGTCACCTTAGAACTACCATTTACTCAATCTTTGCTGGGAAGTGGCGAGAGAGCCATTTTCTGGATACAAATGATGTGTGAAAATCAGTGAGGTATGAGCTGAAAAGGCCCTACTGTATTATTTGAAGTGATCCAGAAACTTCAACATGAAATTCCCTGTCCATCTAAATGTTGTGTGAATAAGATGTGATCTTGAGACCCATTACAATGCCGGTTTTGAAGATGAAAAGAACTGAGGGACCACCAGCAAAAATGTTGTTGGGATCTATTGTAGGCACAATGACTGGTAAGAAGCACAAGAAGGCTCAAAGCCAGAAGAGAACAAAGGAAGTCACTCAAGGTGAATGACACATTATTCTTCTAGTGAGAGGCGTTCCAGTGAAGTCTGCAAAAACTACATTAGATGGGGTTAAATTGAGAAATAGAGAGGGGAAATCCAAGAGGATGTGAACAGTTAATTTGCTTGATGAGTTTAAAAGTAAAGAGACGGAGGGAAATGGGATCTTAGAGGAAGGTGTTCAAAGAGCAGCTGGGGCTGAGAGAGGCAGGCCCTCAGCCCACCTACAGCGCCCCTTCCCCCCCACCTCCCATGTTGAGGGGGAGGTGGCGGGGCAGGATGCTGAGCACACACACACCGCATGGGGAAGGGTTGAGCTGGGAGGGAAAAAGAGCTTGCCCGAGTTTCCCCGGCCCCTGGAGCACTAGGGAAGAAGGAGGCCACATGGCCTGAGCTTCCCTGGCCCCAGGATGGAGGAGGCTGTGTAGTTCCAGTCTTCCCAGCCCCCAGAACACTGGAGAGGGTGGAGGCTGCACATACAGTAGGAGTTCTGGGGGCAGAGTATGGGTGGGCCATGCCTGGCACTGTGGGAAGGCAAAGCTTTCTCCCTCATAGGCTACCGGGCACCCATGAATGTTGGGCAATGCAGCAAATGACCTTGAGATATCTGGGATGGATTGATTGAAATAAAAATGTCAAGTGAATTGATTTGCTTATGTTATGATAGCATCGCAGATGCAAAAAGGCACTTGAAAGGGGGGGGCAGAAACAGGAGAAACCTTTTCACACTTTATATAGGCAGCCAAAAATAATCAATTAAACAAATTATTTGCAAGACTGAAGGACTGTATTTATCTAAAATTCTCACTTTAAAACATTAGTATTTATGCTAGCAATCAACTTACTAGTGATAACAGAGCTATAAGGATGTCATTGTCAGCACTGTGTCCAAAGCTTCATGGCTTTATATTATATTAAATACGATATATACACAGTATACATGTGCCAACTTAATTTTAGAGGATTCTTCTTTTCCCCTAAACAAAGCACAGGCTTTCCTAGTTTTAGAAACATGATTGTTTTTAAACTGAATCATCCTTGGAGGGAAAAAAACCCATGGATTTAAATTACAGTAGTAACAGATTTGCTAGATTGAACTAATTTGCGTGAATCAAAAATAGCCTGAGAGGTGTGTTTATCTACATGCAGAATTAGATGAATTCTGTCCTGTTAAAAGTGGAGTAGCTGAATGAAGAGTATAATAGGTAGGCTGATGGCTGTATTAACGGCTTAAAAATGTAAGGTGAAAACAAGAGCATCCAATATCAAGTGATATAATCAAGAACCCTAAAACCTTAAATTAGGCAATAACTGGAGAAGCAAGAGTCAAGCTTTTGCAACAGATTCGTATTCACTTATAGATCTAATACTAACATGCCATTTCAATTTCATAGTGGGTGAATTACATGAGCTTCTATGCTGTCACCATATAGTCCTCCCTGACTTGTATACTCCTTTACATAAAAAGGGCTGTTAAATATTTCTAAAACTACTCATATAAAGTATTTGTCATGGAATTTGTAACACGATCCTATTTGTAACACAAGTATAATGGAGGACATTAAGGTCTGAATGAAGTCCCCTGGGGTGAGGTGCTCACCCCCACACAACTCTTGAGCAGATTAAAATAACATTTCAGCACAACATCATGATGCAACATCATCTGATCTTGCTACACTATCACACTGGTGATTAAAACTCTTGTTTTGCTTAAGCTGTCCCCAGCTTGAGTATGAAACATGTATAAATGATGCATGTGCGCCTTGGAATGAATAGTTATAAATAGAGAATAGTTTTTTACGTTCCTTTATGGCTGCATTCTCTTCATTCATGTGCACATATCTGTAGCTTTTGCTAATGCTCTTAATTACACTGTGAAGAAACACTCATTTTCAAAGCTTAACATGTATGGTAACTAATCTCCATAACATATTGCACTGGTTTAAAAAAAAAAAAGACAAGGAAGTGCCTTTTTCCAAATTTCCCATTAAAAAAATTGCAAAACCATTGAAATTTCAAAAGTCATTTGGCATGAAAACATTCAATTTGTGTTCCATGCTGTTGAATACATAATGATTACTTTACTATTGCAGATTCCTATCTGCTCTCTTTAATGTGATAAACAGAAATGAAACGTATGGTACAAGATGATACTCACTGTCCTAGTCCTTGATGGAGAGGTATAAACAAACATTTATAAACTATCCTAATTTGCAGTCTCAGCAGGCCAGGCTGAGCACTGAATGAGAACGCTGAGGACTGAGTGAGCTCCCCCTGTGATGAGGTGTTCACCACACCCACAGACACAACTCTGGGGTGGGTTAGTAAGGGCCAGAAGGAGCCAGTTACACATATATGCTACACCTGGAGGCCAGTCAGGGATTGAGGCAATGGATTAGAATTATCAAGACAAGTCGTGAAATCAGCAGGAGAATGCTGGGAAGGGGTGGCTTGCAGCTGTACTGGGTGAGGAAGAAGGTGGGAATTCCTGGGATCAAGCTTTGTGTTAGGGAGTATGACAAAGTGCTGAGATGGGTGTAGTAGCCATAGGGGACAGAGGAATCTCTGGCAGCAAACCCCGAGATAGAGAAGTGAGGTAGGAAGGACCCAGGAAAACAGCAACAGGGACTGAGCAGACATAGGTCTCTAGTGGTAAGGCCTCTGGGTTGAAAGCTGGAATGGAAGATGGGCTAATGTTCTCCTATTAACTCCTGGGAAATGGCACCTGACTTAGAAGTGGAATAGAAGACTATCTGAACTAGCACCTGGCTAGCTTGTCCAGTGGGAATTTAATACCCTAGCCTAGATAGTGTGCAGTGACCTGGCTGAAGGGGAGCATCACAACAGACACACTCTGGGTTGTGAAAGAGCATGGGATGAGCAACCACTGACAGTTGCTCTGTGGGGCAAAAGGTAATTTCCCAGACCTAGCAAGGAAGAAGTTCACATGCAGTGAGTGGAGCCCTTTATATAACCCTTCACCCTTTGTGCTGGTTCCACAGACCCTTGGCTGGCATAACACTACTAAGAAACTTGTACTGGTGCTATCCCTCTGCTACCAGGTCAGTAAATGCAGGAATCTCCAGGACTGGCAGCGTCTTAGAAGCACTAATGTTGAATCTTAGCAATAAAATATGAGCAGCCATAGAGATAAATATACTGTTGTTTAGTTGTTTCTTTTATGACAATGAACTACATGAGCTGATCCAGGGCTCTGCGTGGCATTTCCCCAGAACCCAGGATCTCCTACAGAAGTGGTTCTCAAAGTGAGGTCACTAGTGATCCTCAACCTAGTGATCTGTGACCTTGCAGGTAGACCACAGGCTCAGGTCTTACCTTGCCCCCCTGCAGCAGGGAATTGGCGCTGATGCTCCAGCCCACCTTTCCCCATGAAGTTGGAGCTCCAGTGCCGGCTTCCCATTGCAGAAAGGGGCAAGTCTCACAGGCCAGATCTGGCTCACAGGGGAGGAAGCAGCTTCACATGCTGCTGCTTGCCCTCCCCTCAGCTCAGGTAATGGCAGTGCAGGAAACTACTCTCCTGGAGGCTTTCCCCACTGCTCTCATTGGCTGGAATAACAGCCAATGGGAGCAGTGGAGGGCAGTGCCTGAGAATGATGGGTGGCATGGAATCAGGTAAGTGCTCCCCATCCACTTCATGCCCAGACCCTGCATCCACATTCCCCTCACACACACACCACAGCTCCACCACACTCCTGTACCCTCCCTCCTGGCCAGATCCCCACACCCAGCCTGCTTCTGCAGCATACCTTCCAGCCTGACCCCCCCACCCTCAGTCCACTCCTGCACCCTACCTCCCAGCCAGACACCACACCTGTACCTCCTCCTGCACCCATTTTGTCCGCATGAGTGATTGGCTGGTTGTCCACAGAAAGGTTTGCATTGAGCAGGGTGGGCTGTAGGCCAAAAAGTGTGAGAACCACTGTCCTGCAGGGAGGAGCAAGGTGCCTCTTGCCGTGTAGTGGGAAAGTGATAGCGTGATCACTTATTTTTAAACTTGCCTGTGGAGTGATATTGGCAACTTGGTTGCAGGGCACCAGGGAGGTGATGGGTCTGTGCGACACACACTATCAAGATATGTTCTTCTGTCCCCAGAAAAACTTTCAGAACCCCTGAGCTAAGAGTCTCCAGTTACAGTATGGGGTCTTTAAAGGGATATACAATTGCAGAGCTTAGCTTTTGTGTCATTTTAAAAAAATATAAATGTCCTGAGAGTGTTTTGTTGTACATGACCACAGAGTGCCCTCTATGTTCTGAGACAGTGTGTATGTGGACTGTACTGCTAAACACTAACTTCTGATTTGACTTGTTTGAAATGGGGGTAACTGCAACAACTGAGAGCTAGTCCTAAAACAACTTCTGGGCAAAATGAAGAGCAGAGTGGCGGGAGCATCAGAGAAGATATTAATCTGTATGCACTGTATGTGCAGTCACTAATATACAGTAGATGGCACCCATATACATTTGCGAGACAGGGTAGGGCCTATAATACTACAATTGTTGCTTGCTTAACACTAAAAATGTACTTCAGGGCCAGGGTAGAAAGATACTTCTGGGACCTCTAAATAATGGGTGAAAGAGGAGTTCTAACTGTAACTCTAAAGCTGTGGTGTCCAACCAGGTCTGAAGCACTATAGTGGCTACCGCTATAGTGAACTAGCCACACTCAACTGGTCAAATAGCCACATGTGGCTAGCGTGTTGGACACCATGGCTCTAAAGTAATTAAAAAGACAAAAACAGTTTCACTGTACAGGTCGGACCTCCCTGGTCTGGTACTTTCAGGACCCGACCAGTGCTGAACAAGGAAGTTTGCTGGACAAAGGACGATCAATTCTAGCCCCTCTGCTGCTAGCCTCTGGGCTCTCCCATGGGGCTGTTAGTCTTCTGGCTGGGCTCCCCTCATAGCTGCTGATCCCACTGCCAGCCCCAGCCTCTGGGCTCCACTGCCAGCCCTGCCCAGGCTCCCAGTCCCCAGCCAGGCTACAGCTCCGGGCTCTAGGCCACCAGTCCTCAACCACAGCTCCACTCCCGGCACCCCAGCTATTGGACTGGCTTTGCTTCCAAGCCCTGGCCAGGCTTCTGGCTACTGATCCCTCTGCCACCAGAATCCCAGCCTTCCCCCGCTCCCTGCCAGACCATGGATGTTGCCAGACCAGAGAGTTGCAGGTCAGAGAGGTTCAGCCTGTATTTGAATGTTTGAGAGAATTATTGAAAGGAGAAACTCTCGCATGAAAATGTCTGAATGTGAACTCTGAAAGCAATTCTACAGTTTATGGCAGAGCACACATTTCATCTAACTGCTCTCCACTGAAAGAAATATGGGATAACTTGCACCACAGTAGCAGAAATAGAGCTTCTATGTGGAGAACATAGTGAGATGAAATAACTTGGCCAGGGTTATGCAAGGATATGGTGAAGAGAAGTGCCATAACTAGGTATTTTTGCACCCCGGGCAAAATATTAGTTATATGCCCCCTGTCCTTAGGTTAACACACATTGCACTCATTACTTTTGCAGCTTATTATTTTTACTTATTCTGTCTTTACGCCTCTGAATATGATGTGCCTGGGGCGAACACCCTGCTTGCCTCACTCTTGCCCTAGTGAAGAGGCAAGAATTGTAGATACTGTCCCCAACCCTTTCTAAAGATGATATGAATACATTCAACAAAATCTACCATGTAAAGTGGCACATGTCTGAAAGGTGACAGTAGCAATGGCTTTGGGATTTTAATGCTAAAAGGTATTTTTCCTAATGGTCAACTGGGCTCAGACCTGCAGAATTATTACCAGTGAAGATGAGCCATATGAAAAGAAGCCTAGGCGATCTAATTTGGCCTTTGACATCACCTGCGTAGTCCTAGTACCCTTGAGATGATCTCCTCAGTGACAATTGTGCAGGCCGCTTGCCTTCACAGGGTTTCAGCAGATGCAACTGACTTCAAGCCCTCAAGTTCTCTGCTTCCTCTCTTAGCAGCTCTGGCTCTATGGAATTAATTAGCTGGGGGTAAAAAGCATTATGGCTGGTGTACAGTGGGAAATGTACTATATTGACATAGCCACATCTCTCAGTATCAGGAGTGTATATAATCCACATCCCTGAGAGATGCAGATATGCTGATCTAACCCCTGGTGTTGACAGTACTAGGCTGACAAAAGTTTTCTATCAACCATTGTCTTTCAGGGAGGCTGACTGCCTACACTGACAGGAGGGGTTCTTCTGCTGGTTTAGGTTGTTCTTACTCTGAAATGCTACAACTGCACTGCTGCCGCGGTTTAAATGCAGACAGACCTGCACAACCTGGCATCAGCACACATGACTGATTTAATGCCCAAAACCAGAACTGCTCCATTTAAAAAGTTTCATTTTTACAGTTGCTCTTTAGAATGAAAGTGCATCTCAGGTGACCATCCTGGGGCCTATCAAAAAAAATTGGTAGACTAGTTTTTGATTTACATGGAAAACACGATTGTCCCACAAACCACTATTCTAGAGACTCTTATGTATTAGAGGTGGTCTATAAATGCAGATTTCATGGTATGTGTATATTGTACATTGATGGGACCATGGCTTTTTCTTTTCAGCATGTGCTATCCTGTAAAAATTATTTTGTCAAGATGTTGGATCAAGTTCAATTCTTAGGTTTACTCCAGCTCCTTTGAAACATTCCACCACTATGCAAAACCCATAACATTCAGCTTAGGGAGCAATCATTTGTGATGTAGAGCCTTCATAGTAGCTCTACCATTAATCCCCACCCACCCTTAGCAAGTCCTGCCAGAAGGGAAATGGCTGGGGTAAGAGGGCATAGCCAAAGTGGTGTTGCTCTTTCTCCAGCGTTGCCAACACTTGAGTATTTGGTGTTTATTCTTTAAGGCATTGCTCCTGGTGTAAAGCAATCCCTGTGAACCTCTTACTTTTAAAAAATACATTTTCATCCTTCATGGTTGCAAATAAAAGCTTGAAAATGTGACCCAAGGGCTAAAGGGTCAAAAACCAGAAGATAAATTTAAAAACCTAACAATTATTGGACTAAAAATTAGGATTTATTTTAAACATCTCATTAGGGGAAGGGAGACATGGGTGCATAGTGTCTGTCTCATGATCTTTGAATGCTTGGGATGCTCATATTGCATTTCTGGCTTCCAGAATATTTGGGTTACAGGAAAACATTCCAAAGTTAGAAACAAAAGCCACCTTGGACCCTCTTACTCTGGTGTTGCACAGAGTGTGGCTTGACTGGAGCAGAAAATTGTCTTGAACATACAAGATGTCTTGAACATGTGTAATATTTAAGCTGCATTAACAGTGAGGAGTTCTGTGTCACCTTAAAGATTAACCGATTTATTTGAGCAGAAGATGCATTGGAGTGGAAATTCCAGAGCCAGGGATATATGCATATATAATGTGTGTGTATCCTTGCCTCTGGAATTTCCACTCCAATGCATCCGACAAAGTATTTTTTAACCATGAAAGCTTATGCCCAAATAAATCTGTTATTCTTTAAGGGTACATTTACACTACAAAGGAAGATCAAAACTGCCGCTGTCAAGCTTCCAGGGTTCAAATTAACAGTCTAGTTAAGACAGCTAATTCAAAGTGAGAGAAGAGTGTTCTCTCTGACTTCCTGCAGTGTAGATAGCACCAAAAGTTGAGTTAAGGTACTTAGACTTCAGCTATGCAACTGACATAGCTGAAGTTGTGTATCTTAATTCAACTTTGTCCCGTAGTGTAGACAAAGTTGCCACAGGACTCATCATTGATTTTTGAAGATACAGACTAACACGGCTACCCCTCTGAGACGTAATCTGCATTGTTCAGTTGATGCATGGTATGAATGTAGGTCCCCTTTAGAAAAATATTTTTAAAGTATGTTGCTTTTTATAAAGGATCTTTTTTTCTTTAGCCTCTTCAATAGATGCACAAGTACAGTTGCCAAAGATCTTGCACCCCTCTCAAATGCTGCAAAAATATAAATCTAAATAATACTCAATTAGGAAGACTATACCAAATACTCACGCTGTCTGAAAGCACCTGGGACCAGACTTAAACCATAATATCACACACACAGACAAAGGAGAAGTGGCTTGTGCTTTCTTGGTTCAGGAGTTTCTGGGATCTGGTTTGGCTCCTGCTACAGGCTAGGCTTAGCTCTGACGCCATTACAGTTGGCACTACATGGTTAGGGTGCAGGACCATGTTGGCAACTCTTCTTCACATTGAAGTGATTCTCCCCCCATGCCCCACCCCCATCTATTTAATTTATGTTGTGGAGTTGAGAGGGCATAAAGCAAATTCTCTTATGAGGCTTCTTGTTGCAGGGTATTCACTGGGTGAATGTTGTGACCCATTGCACTGGCTTTACCAGTTCAAAGGGGTCATGCTCCAGGGGTGAATTCCCCTTTTGATTCTAGTCTCATGCCTTTCACAAGACCAAGACCCTTCTGTCAAGCTGTCTGGAGTGGCTCATGAATGTGGGTGCCAACCTCAGGGCAGAACATTACAAACCAGGGCCCAAAGCCCAAACTGGTTGAGTGTTCTACAATTAGATTTCATCAACCAAATACCACATGTGAACTCCTCAAACACTATAGCTACCTTAACATGGAATCACAGATAGAGTGGAATGCCCATGAGGACTGTCTTGCCACTCAGGCAAGTCTGCCTTTGTGATAGATGGTCTTTTGCATAAAAAATCACAGCAATACTAAGGTTATTCCCAATCCCAAAGGACAAGTCACTTACTCCTCTCCCCCCGGTCAATTTTACCTCAGATCTTTCACCAAACACAATATTTCTATTCAATCCTATAGTAAAGTCACTCAAGGTATATTAACTAGAAAACCAAATAAGTTATTACAAGTTTAAAGCTGGTAAACATACATGCATGCACACAGATGAACTAGTCTTGAGTTTCAGAAAGTACTAGAAGCTGCTGTAATGTTCAAGTTGTATGTATGTACTTTAGGGGTAATCCAAGCTAAGCAGCTAGGCATTCCCTTACTTATGTTTAGAAATACTGTCTTCTCCAAATGCCAACAAGCAAAGTGATACAGTTCTTTCTGGCCAGAGAGTTTTATTCCTTTTCCTCAGAATTTCAAACTGTGAGATGAGGGTATATTCATATCCCCTCTTCCTTGGTGCAACGGGAGCACTCAACAGAGTATTTTGTCCACTGATATTCCACAATGGGTTCATCTGTCAGTGTTCAGTGTGGTCAAAGGGCCTTGGCATGAGATGGCACCTTTTCTGCTGTGATAACACCATCTCGTTTTGTAAAGTTTTCCATTTCAGTTCTTACATTAGACTATTTTGTCTAGTCTCAAAGTCATAGACAGAAAACAACAGGGTTCTAAGTTAAGGTTAAAACTCCATCCTTAATGCAGCCTCTTCTCCTGTGCCTGGCTCTGATTCAGAGTACATATTTAATTGAAAATGATACCATTTCATGCATAAAGAGCCTGAAATCAGGACCTGAATTTTGGCATTTGCTGCATTTAACTATTTAGAGACTAAGCCAACCTTCAATGTGGTCCTTGAATATATAAGCAGAGAAACAGCAAATAGCAATAGAAAAGTGGCATTAGCAAAAGCACTACTGGAATACTGTGTTCATTTCAGGTGTCAACAGCTGAAAAAGGATGATGAAAAATTAAAGGGTTCAAATAAGCCCTAGAGGAATGATTAGAGGTCTAGAAAGCACGCCTGGCTTATATCAAGAGATTTTCAAATAGTTCAGTCTACTTAGTCCAGCTGAGAAAAGGTTAAGAGGTGACTTGATTACAGTCCACATACAAAATACTCTACAAGTACCTAGATGGGAGAAGAGAGATCTGATTGTAAAGGGTTTTTATCAGAAAAAGACAAAACAAGATGTAATGGTTGTCCAGCTTCCATTTCCAAATTTGAACTATAAAGAAGATGCAACTCTTTAAAAGTGAGGATAATTACGGTAATCACTGCAACAACTTCACTAGGACCTTTCTAGGACCTCAGAGACTAACCAAATATATAGAATCATGAGCTTTAATGGGAAGAACCCACTTCATCAGATGAACTGGAGTGGAAATAACAGAAACCAAGAACTCTATGGAGCACTTGCCACCTCTCCTCCTTGTGGCTGATATAAGAGCATGGATGGTGTGTTCCTATGCTTGGATGATCCTTGGTTGTTGGAATAACATTTGGCCCCAGGAGGATCAGCCCTACAGAGTGATCCAGGATCAGGGAGTACAAAAGTTGCTTAAGGTGGTCTCCAAGGGTGGGCTGAGAGTAGTGCTGCTGGACTGCAGCTTGGGATCTGGCCCTGTGTGACTGGGCCCTCATACAGATCAGCATGTTTGGCCTAACAAACTGATATACTTGGTATAATAAACAAATGATACATAACGTATTGTGTATATGGCTCGGAGCAGCGTACTATGCATGTGTTCTTTGAGAGCTTCCGATATGGCAACAGCCACAGAAAGCAACTCCCTTCTTCCCCCATGTCTTTCATGCCTTAGGTCAGAACAGGAAGTGCACAGGAGAGAAGGAGGCAAGGCACCTTTCCCCTCCACCTCCATTTGGTATCATTAGGAAAGGAATGGGCACAGCTCCAGGCCCCACACTTCTCTAATAACGTGGACCGCTCAAGGCTATTGGCACCTGCAGGGCTGACGTTAGAGATAGCAAGTAGAGCAAATGTAACCGCCGCTGGGCAGATTTGAATCTGGGACCTCTGGAACTTTGTATAGGAGCTTCTACTGTTTGAGCTAAAAGCCAGTGGGCTCTCAGCCCATGCTGTAGAGGTCTTGTGTTCTTTTCTGTCGCTGTGGTCTAGGTGCTACTGCATGGGACAGTGAACCACACTAGGCGTGTGGATTACACAAACTCTCAGGGCCCCATGCCAGCACAGTGGGCCCCACACAGGTGTGAACAAGTCAAGGAGGCAGGGTGGGGGTCCACTCTAGGTTCTTCTCTAGAACCCCTCAAGTCTAATGCCAACCCTGGCCACTAGCAGAGGTAGCCATCCCAAATTGTGCATGGAGGAAGATGAGTCCAGGGGAGAGCTCCCTCCATGCCAACCAGCAGCCTGCCACCTCAGCTGGACTGTCAGTGCTTCAGAGCCCCTGGAAGGGCAATGACAACACACAAGGCACAAACGAACATTCAGATGCTACCTGAATGTGTCATTCTCCTTTTGACATGTACCTCTTAATGGCTCCCCTCACTGTGATTTATTATTTCCCTGAACTGTATTTTACACTAAGTGCTTGGTACATCTCTAATAAAGATGCTAATTACCACTGCAGTATGGGCGTCTGCAGGTTTATACAACATCTATACTGCATTTTTGTTCAACCTCTTAAAGCTGCCAGTTTACAACTTGCCACCTACTTTGTTAGTGTTAACTACACTCTGGTAGAACATAAGTGCCATTTTTGTGAACTTGAATGAAAACAAAAAAAGGATGGCGCTGTTTGAATATTCCTGGCAATGTATCCATTTGGGTTTGGTAGTAAACAAAGACCATGGCATCCATTTTCCCAGTTTTATTTCCAGCTATCTGGCATCATCCATTTCATACTTTACAAGATGGATCTGGGATTCACAGACATTAACCCTGCAACCCTTCTCTAATAGGGTAGCCTGGCCCATTTTCAAGATAGCAGAAAAGGGCAGTTATTTGAAGACAGCTAGGAGCCATACTTTATTCTCTGATAATTTTCCCCTAACAGTGTTGGCTTGAATTCTTCCTGCCTGAAACTGCTGCATCTCTGTCAACAGTTCATCTCTTCCAAGATTGCTTTTGTCATGTTAATTAATATAGCACAAGGGACAATTCATAGTTTCTAATGGGCAAAAACAATGATTGAGATTGTAGTGAAAGGAAACAATCTGGGTTGAACAGCTTTGGTAGACCTCATTTTGAACAGTAAACACTGATTTCTTAGAAGACATAAGCCAGTGATAACCTCTAGACAAGAGCACAAACTTTTTTTCTCCAGCAATATCCCCTAGTGTTTGCTTGCATGAAAAGGTGAGGTTATATAATTATTCTTACTAGACCTCATCACTGTTTACAAAATAGAATGAGTACTCCAGAATTCAACACAAAATTGCTCTTATATCAGGAAAATTCCTCCAACCAAAAACTCTTAAATGACCATATGTGGCAGTACTGGAAAAACAACAACATGTAGTTTTTTTGGAAACAACTGGGCAATTGATCTGCAGGTTATTTAGCTTCCTTTCTAGTTCACAGGCATAAATTATTATATCCTTGTATATAGAGTCTGCAGAAGTGTTGGTGCTAATAACTTTTGTATCCACTTTTGTAAGTACTCCAGCATTTTTATCGCACCAAACAATCAACTCCTCCATCCCCAAAGCTGCTATAATCAAGAACAAACAAATACTATGTTAAACCAGATTGTTGATAGTAATAGGTTTGGATGTAGAATATGTAAAACTACTTGTCACTGGAGAAAAAAGAAAAGGCTAAGCACAATATCTGTTGGTCAGATAACCCTGAATATGCTGAATATATACACTTCAGAGGTCTGTATTTGGAATTAAATAATTATCTGCAATGTTGCATTTGCCCAAATTGTATAAATCTGAATTTACAAGGAGACTCACCTGCCCTTCTTATATACCTCATGTATTTCTTTTCCTTGCCGGTGAGCTCTGCATTCAGTAGACAAAACCCATCCCCACAACAGCAAGAAGATGCTAAACTGCATTTTATGGACAGTCAACATGATATTCTGGGGTCCTATATCCAGAAATAGTCCATACAAGAAGAACACCAAAATGTAGATTCTGTTTCTCTTTTTAAGACATTATCAGTCTCTTCATTATTGGAAGGATGTTTACTCATACAAAAAATCATCCTGCAGTATTTAATCTGGACAGTGGGGAAAGCAATTTCCACTAAACCTATAAATCCCTCTACGTCAGATGGTAGGGATTTTCGGACAGTGTAGAATCCACATATTCCCACAGAATGATTTTTTTTCTTCAAACAGGCTATTGTATAAATTGGTTTAAAACAAAACCTTTCAGGTATGTTGGGAAATAGCATATGTATCACTGGTGAGCCAGGATGTTCTAGCTGATCAAAGATTTTTTTAATTGCTGATTTAAGTGTACTTGTTAATGCCTAATATGATAGTCTTTATTAAACATCTATTTGCATCCAGCAGCTAACCATTAAAATTTCTATCTAACTTTAAATGAACACATTTGATCTTTTTCTCCCCTGGTTTTGCTTTGTGCTCATAACATGTGATGAGGCCATTATTGATGAACCTGTGTCACACCTCATTGCCAAGCTGTTTGGACAAACACAGGGTCTATGGAAAATATCCAGTTAGGGAGATAAAGATGAGCATAGGGTGAGTCATTTATCCTGTCTGCAGTTGGATATTTTTAAGAGATCATGGTTGATTGTCATTTGCCTATGGAAGCAGACTAGAGAATGATGGAGGATGAAGAAAGCAACAGAGGATTTCCATGGACTAGAAGGAACAATGGTCTAGGTCTTTAGCAAGTAATGAAATTGCCTTGGATGTTAATCAAAACTAAGAATAGCTGTTTCTTGCATTTCTCTTCTTGCTGAGCCAACAGCCTTATCCTTCTCTTTGAAGCTCTCCAATGGCTCCCCATCATCAACTGC
This sequence comes from Pelodiscus sinensis, assembly GCF_052426305.1. Lineage (NCBI taxonomy): Eukaryota > Metazoa > Chordata > Testudines > Trionychidae > Pelodiscus > Pelodiscus sinensis. Next base: position 65,995,156 of record NC_143054.1, read on the forward strand.
TTCAAGTTTAAACATCTGGCTTCATGGCCCTATGCAGCTGTGCACCAATCTACCCCTTTAATTTCATTGCTACTATCCCTTGCATTCTGCCACCATTCTGCCCTAGTCCTCCTTTTATTCCACAGCTCTCACCATACTTTTTTTTTTTTACCAAGCCCCTTATGCATAGAATTCCCACACTATACCAGGACAGCTTGTCACCAGCTTCTCTTCAGGAAGATCCCTCTTAAAGATATTGGAAGTAGATTCTTGCCTGGTATAAATTGTCACAGCTCTGTGAACTTAACGTTGTCATAGCTCAATACACCTTAAATGGTACATAGAGTTTACAGCCAGAAGGGACTATTCAGTCATCTAGCCTGATGTGTATGTCACTGGCCACAAAGAGAGAGCAGACACAATGCTGGGGACATTGTATGCTGTGAGTGGAAAATTGTAAATACATTATCTATATTTAAGAAAGGAGAAAGACATGATCTGGGAAACTACAAGTCTGCTAGTTTTACCTGCATTGGATGCAATGCTTTAAAAATTGTAAGAATAATTAAGGACAGAGAGGTAAATCGTAACTGGGATAAAATACACCATGGTTTTACCAAAGGTACATCACACCAGATCAATCTGCTATTTCTTTGACAAGATAACTGATTTTTCTAGACAGAGGAAATGTGGTAGACCTAATCTCCCTGGATGTCAATAAAATATTTGATACAGTTCCACTTGGGAAATTATTAGTTAAATTGGAGAAGATGAAGATTAATACAAGAACTGAAAGGTGGGTAAGGAATTAATTAAAGGGGAAACTGCACTGGGTTATGCTGAAAGATGAGCTATCTGACTGGAGGGAAGTATTAGTGGAGTTCCTCAAGGATAAATCTTGGGACCAATTTTATTTAACATTTTCATTAATGACCTTGGTATGGGAAAGTGGAAGTATGCTAATACATTTTGCAGATGAACCAAAGATGGCATGTATTGGCACAATAGCGGTGGATCAGAATATCACACAAAAAGATCTGGACAACCTTAAAAACCGTAGTAACAGAAATGGGATGAAATTTAGTGCAACTAGAATTTTTGCTATATGAAACAGAGATTATAGGATGACTGAGCTACCAAAGTGAAATGGCTTTAAAAGGCTAATGCAATATAGGATGCCTCAGGAAAGGTATTTCCATTGGAGATAGGGAAATATAAGTATCACTGTACCAGGCACTGGTGAGACCTCATCTGGAATACTATGTGCAATTCTGATTTCCCATGTTTAACAAACATGAATTCAAATTGGAACTACAGGCTGAACATCCCTGGTCCAGAAACCCTCAGCACCGGAGTGGTCCCGAAACAGTGAGTTTTCTAGACCAGGGGAGGTCAAGACTCCCCTCCCAGCCATCAGCCCCCTGCTGTGCACAAGCCCTGGCCAGAGCTGCATTACTCGCCACCAGCTCCACTGCCATCAGCCCTACTGCTGCCAGCCCTGGCCAGGGCTGTGCTCCCCTGTGGCCTCGCTGCCACTGGCCAAGGCTCTACTTCTGACCCTGGCCACTGCCACTCCCAGATGGGCTCTCTGGTCCAGCAATACCCATGGTCCTGCCAGACTATGGATGTTGTTGGACCAGAAAGTACCGGATTTTAGAGTTTTAACCTGTAGTGCAGAGAAGGGCAACTAAGATGATCAGATGAATGGGGAATCTACACTACAAGAAGAGACTTAAAGAGCTTGGCTTAGTGAGCCTAACAAAATAAAGTCTGAAGAGATATATGATCGCTCTGTATAAATACTGCAGAGAGATAAAACAGAGGAGAGGAGTTATTTAAGTTAAAAGCCAATGTGGGCACAAGAACAAAAGGATATAAACTAGCTATCAATACATTTAGGTTTGAAATTAAATGAAGGTTCATAACCATTAGAGGAGTGAACTTCTGGAACAGCTTTTCAAAGGGAGTAGTGGAGGCAAAATACTTAACTTGATAAATTTATAGAAGGGATTGAATGATGAGATGGTCTACATTAGCACAGGACTCATCTGTGTCTACATTAGCACAGGACTCATCTGTAACTGCTACAAGCAAGTATCTCCAACAGCTGGAGATAAGAAACTAGATAGGAAAGGGTTTGACTTTCCATAGGGAATTATTTCCCTAGAATCTGCCAACATGGTGGATCCTGCCCACATTCCCAGGGTCTAGTTGATCACCATAGTTGGTTTGGAAATAAATTTTCTACCAGGTCAGACTGGCAGAGACCCTGGGGGATTTTGCTTTCCTTTGCAGTGTGAGGCACTGGTCATTTGCTCATTTGAACTGGTTAATGGTGGCTTCTCAGTAACCTGAAGTCTTTAAAGTCATGAAGTAAGGACTTCAGTAATGCAGCAAGAGCTTTTGTGCCTCTTACAGGAATGCGTGGTGCTGTTCTGTGGCATGTGACATGCAGGAGGTGAGATTAGATTACCATCATGGTCCCTCCTCACCTTAAAGGCTGTGATTTATATGATGGATAATCAGTTGTACATGAGCTTCTAGTGTAACTGGTTGGAATGTTCTTTGTTTGTCCACACTGAATGTAACCAGGTTATAATCACTGGTCCCTAGGCAACCCCCAGTTTCCAGTCCAATGATTCATGTATCTTTATCCATCATAATTAGATCCAAAAAAAATTACGTCATGTTGTGCTTATCTGATCTGCCTTGTCTCTTAGATTGTGCTAATTTTTAAAGCTCCTAATGTGTAGACCCCACCACTGAGTCTTAGGTAGGTAGTAGATGATTGAGTCTTTCCTGAGGGAACCACGGGATGGGAGCAAATGTGTTAGAGCCATGGTCACCAACCCGTCGATCATGATCAACTGGTCAATTGCAGATGCACAACCAGTTGATCGCGAGGCGTTCCAGCCCTCCCATTCTCCCCCACACCCAAGAAGGAGCCCGTCCTGATGCTACCTTCCACAAAAATGGAGGTAGCACTGGCTTCCTGTGGCATGGGGGGAGGAGGGGAAGTCCCACAGCTGTGCGTCAGGTCCAGGTCTCAGGAAGCATGCAGGCTGCTCTTTCCCTCCTCCAAACAGCCAGCGCACTTTCTGAAATTCTGGGTCTGTCGTGCCTTCAGGAACTTCCTTCCCCCTGCTTCCTGCCTTCCTGCGTGGAGGTGGGAAAGGAGTAGGAGTCCCAGGACTGCGCGCCAGATCCATCTTCTCAGGAAGCACGCATTTCTCCTTCACTCCCCATGACAGCTGCGCACATCCTGAAAAGTTGGAGCTGGCACGCAGTCCTGGGACTCCTACTTCCTCCCCCATCCCACGCGCAGGAAGGCAGCAGGGGGAAGGAAGTCCCTGGTGGTATGATAGACCTGGCTGTTTGGAGGAGAAGAGTAGCCCATGTTTCTTCCTGAGACCCTGGACCTGGCGCGCATCTGTGGGATCCCCAGATACCAGCTGAGCTGTCCCTGTCCCCTCCCCTTAGCCAGACCCCCACGAATACCCTGCCCCAGCCCCCACCAGCACCCTGCCCCTGCCCCCTGGCTAGACCCCTACCAGCACCCTGCCCAAACCCCCACCAGCACCTTGCTCCTGCCTCCTGGCCAGACACCCACCAACACCCTGCCCAGACCCCCATCAACACACTGCTCATGATCCTGCCCAGACACCATCCAGCATCCTGCCCTTGCCTTGTGGCCAGACACCCACCAGCACCCTGCCCTTGCCCCCTCCTTCCTGGCCAGACACCTACCCCCAGCTTGCTCCTGTACCCTATTTTCCAGCCAGATTCTGAACCCTCCCTATCCCACTTACTGGCAGCCCTGTCCTACTCACTGGATTCCTCATTTCTGGCCCCACAGATTCCACTAACCCTGGAACCCCAGAAGAGTTAATCTGGCTTGGGGCTGGAGTGCCAGGGGAGTGAGGTGTCTCAGTTGGGGCCACATTAGTGAGGCTTGGGGATCTTTTTTTTTTTTTTTCAGAGAGAGAGATGGGTTTTTTTGCATCTCACTTGTGTGGCCCTGACTGATTTTTCTGTGGGTCAGTGACCCCTGACTCAAAACAGGTTCCCCGCTCCTCTCATAAATAAAGAGAATGCTGAAACATTTTGTGTTTGACATATTTTATTTAAAAATGAAGCCTGGCCAACAAGCTCCCAGCTGGGGGCCAAGCCCCATCTGGCTGCAATATCATAACACTACTGTACCACCCTTACATCCACAAGCCTGCGGCTGGCTCAGCACCCCAACCCTCTACCTGACCCCAACACTCTCCAGCCTGGAGCCCCCTCCGTGAGCCAGCATCCCCTTCTCCACATCCTCCTGCTGCACCCAAATTCCCTCCCAGAGCTTTCACCTCTCATCCCTTCCCACACCCAAATCCCCTCATTCCAGGGATGGTCAGGGATGGTGTAGACGGAGCTTGGTCCTGCCTTGAGGGCGGGGGGCTGGAGTCGATGACCTCTTGAGGTCCCTTCCAGTCCTATTATTCTATGATTCTATGATTCCCACCCCAGAGCACGCACCTCCTGTCTCAACCAACTGAGAGTGAGTAAGGGCTGGGGATAGCAAATGATGGAGATGAGGAGAACAGAGAGGGCAGGGCCTCAAGGAAGGGGTAGGGTCTAGGGGAAGGACGGGGTAGATCTTGGCTTGTCCTGACATTTAAAAAGTGATCTTGGGTGTAAAAAGGTTGGAGACCACTGTGTTAGAGCATTCCAAACAAACTGCAAGTGATAGAGAAGCCCTGCTACGAGTGCCGCTAAGAGGGAATACAATAATAATTGAGTCTCACAATCAGGAAGGCATGTGCAACTGTGGCAAAGCTGCCACCAAACAAACAAGGCTGTAGAATATGTAAATTGTGCTACACCTACCAAAAGGTTTTCCCTGGAAAGAGCGCAGCAGCTGAAAGTGGTGCAAAGATTCCTAACTTGACTTAGTCTTCCTAAGTGAATCACCTCAACTTAGCACATGAAGGGAAAGTCAGTCATATCAATGACCTCTGCTTAACCAGGGCTCAGGAGGAGGTAACTGATGATAATATCACTCACTATTCATAGGAGGATGTGTTTAAACTAACAAGTCACACTCATCAAGTTTCTTCTGCATGCTAGTGATTCACATCTATATCTCTAGCCCCATTGACCCTGCGTGGACTACGTCTGTTCTGGAATAGTGTTATTAGGCGTAATAGGCACTGTCTAAACATCTTTGGCCCAAGGATCTTATAACCTAAATAGACAAAATACACAAAACTCAGGGTAGGAGGACAGAGAAACAAAGTGACTTACCTAGATTACATAGTAGGTCAGCAACAGAGCCAAGAGTAGAATTCAGGTCTTCTGAATCTCTGTTCAGTACTCTTCCCACTCGATTATACTGGATCAATGAACCTTGCACAGATCCAGTACTGCAATTCCTATTTTCCTGTCTTGTCTGACAAGGATGTCACAAAAATCAGTTGCAGAAACTACGAAAGGGGTAAATCAGTCTAAATTAAGAACATAAGAATGGCCATACTGGGTCAGACCAAAGATCTGCCTGCTGACAGTGGCCAATACCTGATGCCAAGTGTTTTTAATCTCTCTTCATATGGGACCTGTTCCAAACCCCTAATCATTTTTGTTGCCCTTTTCTGAACCTTTTCCAATGCCAAGATATATTTTGAAGCAAAATGCAGGACAATGTAGCACTTTAAAGACTAACAAGATGGTTTATTAGATGATGAGCTTTCGTGGGCCAGACCCACTTCCTCAGATCAAATAGTGGAAGAAAGTAGTCACAACCATATATACCAAAGGATACAATTTAAAAAAATGAACAAATATGAAAAGGACAAATCACATTGCAGAACAGAAGGGGGATGCGGGGGGGTGGGAAGGGGGAGGAAGGAAGGTAAGTGTCTGTGAATTGCTGATATTAAAGGTAGGGAGAGTGGGATGTTTGTGAGTTAATGGTATTACAGGTGATAATTGGGGAAACTGTCTTGGTAATGGGTGAGAAAGTTCAAAGACTTGTTAAGTCCTTGTTGGTAAGTGTCGAATTTTAACATGAATGACAGTTCAGAGGATTCCCTTTCAAGTGCAGATGTAAAAGGTCTTTGTAGCAGAATGCAGGTGGCTAAGTCATTTAGAGAGTGTCCTTTCTGGTTAAAGTGGCAAGAAACTGTTTTCTCTTTGTGATCTTGTCTGATATCTGTTTTGTGGGCATTAATCCTTTGGCGAAGTGTCTGAGATGTTTGTCCAATGTACATAGCAGACGGACACTTTCGGCACATGATAGCGTAGATTATATTTCTGGATGCGCAGGAATATGTGTTCTTGATCTTATAACTCACTTGGTTAGGTCCAATAATGGTATCAGCAGAATGAATATGTGGACAAAGCTGGCAACGGGGTTTGTTGCAAGGGAAGGTACCAGGGTTGGTATTAGTGTGGTATGTCCTGTGGTGGTTGGTAAGAATCATCTTGAGGTTAGGTGGTTGTCTATAGGAGACTATGGGTCTGTCTCCCAGAGCCTCTTTGAGTATGGTATCCTGTTCCAATATAGGCTGTAGTTTATTGATAATGTGTTGGACAGGTTTAAGTTGGGGGTTGTAGGTGATAACAAGTGGTGTTCTATTGTTGGTTTTCTTGGGTCTGTCTTGAAGTAGATGGTTTCTAGGTATTCGTCTGGCTCTTTCAATTTGCTTTTTTGTTTCTCTGGTGGGTAGTTGAGATTTATAAATGCTACCCACCCAGGTGCTGCAAGGATCATGGGCCCAGTTCCCCACCGGCCCTGCACTCCCTGCGGGGGCTTCCACTTTTGAACTGTAGCAAGAGCCTAGCCGGGCTCTTACTACAGTACAAAGGTGGAGGCACTGTTATAGACTAATCGAATAGTCAATGGAAATTCCATTGACTATTCAATTAGTTAATTAATCTAAATTCAACATCCCTAGTTTCTAGGTGCCACGGTCTGCAATATATCTCCAATGAATATACTGGGAGTAGAATTGGGCCCTAAAATATTACGTGATCTTTGATCAGCTTGAATCAGCATCAAATGACTTCTGAGTGCCCGGGTCTTGTGGAGTCTGGGCAGAAGATTGGCTGTGTAAGACAAAGAAATAAGGTTGGTTTTATATCATAATGTTCTTAGGAGAGGGAGCAAAGTGAGTCTTTGAGAATTAAAGCAAAGATGGAAGAGGGGAAGGCATATGAAAATTAAAATTAAAAGGGGATCACAAATTTTTGAAAATAACAAGTCTGTTGGCTTCAAATCTTTATTCTATCAAATTTACTAGTATGGTGGGAGTTAATTTTGCCTGCTTTCCATATGTAGGATTTTGGCATGCCAGTGGAGATGAAAACAGCATTTTTCATTCAGTGGATAAAAAGCCCTGTGGGTATTAAAGAGAGCTGAGTTAATAATTTGCAGTGAAGAACATATTCAAAACATTTACCTTCTTTTATAGCTTGTGGAATAGCTTTGAGTAAGGATGTTAAGAGGCGGGTAATTGGGTAACTGTGTAGTTGATACAATTTGTATCGAGTACACTATTAGTCAATAAGGGAAGGTGCTCAGAAGGAGCTACTCCCGCTGTAGCTCTGCAGTTTAAATGTAGTAAGAGCTGGGCCCGCAGCAAGCCTGGCTTCTACTACATTTAAACTGAAGAGCCACAGTGGGGGTAGCTCCTGGACCTGGTGCAAGCCAGGACTGAGCCAGGTTTGCTCTGTTCTGGCTCATGCTGGGTCTGTGGTGGGTCCAGGCAAGCAGCACCACAGAAACGGTGACAGAGGCAGCAGCACAGGGGTGGTGGTGGAGGGCAAGTAATACCGGCTCCTGCTCCCTCCACCCCTACCCCTTGCTGCCTCTGATATAGAGGCAGCAAGGGGGGCAGGGGTGAAAATGTGAGTAGTTGACTACCCAATAAGCTTGGGCTTATTTGGTAGTTGACTAATCAACTGCTCTTTTACATCTCTAACTGTGAGAAGATTGTGGTTTCCTCAAATGGATTTATCATTCAAATTTGATCAATGAATATCTTTCATTGTTTACTCTAGGGATTGATTTAATTGTGTCTGGAGAGATTATATGGTGGTGTTTCTGTTATCTCTTTCGATGAGCCTTGTTACTTACTGATTTTTTTTTTTTTTTTTTGCATTACAGGCAGTCCCCGGGTTACGTACAAGATAGGGTCTGTAGGTTTGTTCTTAAGTTGAATCTGTATGTAAGTCGGAACTGGCATCCAGATTCAGCCGCTGCTGAAAATGATCAGTTTCAACAGCAGCTGAATCTGGATGCCAGTTCTGACTTACATACAGATTCAACTTAAGAACCCCAGGTGTCCCCAAGTCAGCTGCTGCTGAAACTGATCAGCGGCTGATTCCAGGAAGCCAGGGGCAGAGCAACTGTGCCTCGGGCTCACTGTAGTCAGCCGCTGGTCAGTTTCAGCAGCGGCTGACTTGGGGACGCCTGGGGCAGAGCAGCTGGGGTGCTGCTGGGTTGCTCCAGTAGCGCCGCTCCTCGGCGCTACTGGAGCAACCCAGCAGCGCCCCAGCTGCTCTACCCCAGGCGTCGTGGGCAGAAAAGCCTGGTCTTCTGGGTGGGAGGGGGCACTAGCTGTGCCCCCCCCCCCCCAGCAGACCAGGGAGACACGGAGCAAAGACGCGGAGAACGCCTGCAGCAGGACAGCCCAGACGCACCGCGGCTGTCCCGCTGCAGGCGTCCTCTGAGGCTTTGCTCCCCGTCTCCCTGGCCTGCTGGTCAGACCAGGGAGACACGGAGCAAAGACGCAGAGGACGCCCGCAGCGGGACAGCCCAGGCGCGCTGCAGCTGTCCCGCTGCGGGTGGCCTCCGAGGCTTTGCTCCCCGTCTCCCTGGCCTGCTGGTCAGACCAGGGAGACACGGAGCAAAGACGCAGAGGACGCCCGCAGCGGGACAGCCCAGGCGCGCTGCAGCTGTCCCGCTGCGGGTGGCCTCCGAGGCTTTGCTCCCCGTCTCCCTGGTCTGACCAGCAGACCAGGGAGATGGGGAGCAGCTTTTCTCGCCCTGGAGAACGCGGGCGGCGGGACCGCGGCTCATCTGGGCGTCCCACCACTCCCGTCCTCCGGGGCGAGAAAAGCCCCGTTCATAACTGCGGATCCGACATAAGTCGGATCCGCATAACTCGGGGACTGACTGTATTCACCTAGCTCTAGTCCTCAAATAAACTTACCACCTGTACTCCCACAATTTGAACATTTTGAGCTTCTAAAGGTAGTATAAGCAATAATATGTATAATAATAATTGTATATATCTAACACAGTTTATCCAAAAAATTCAAAATATTTTACAACATTTAAATGTCACAACACTTGAGGTTAGTAATTATTATGCCTCTTCCATGGACAGGGTGAAAGAGCTACAGAGATGTTAAGTGATTTGTCCAATCTACACAGTAACTCAGTGGAAGTGCCAGGAATAAAATCCATAAATCATGGTAATAGCTGTCCATCAAATCCACTGTTGAAATTCTGAGTGTCACAATGCTTATTTTGGTTTCTGGACTGAAATTGTCCTTTTGTGCATATGCTTTTGTGTTGTGAACAGATTGTAAACTGACTGTGCACCATAATTGTGTTAAAACCAGTCCATCTCCAAAGTGATAGTACAGCCAAATCAAAAAGTGTTGTTTGTCTTAAATAAAAAGTTTGCCTTACAGCAACTTTGTTACGACTTCTTTAACCATTACCCCTATTCCAGACAAGGTTATGTCAGTAGCTGGGTACTGTACCAAGCCAAAAACAGTGCCTCATGGAATTGCATTGTCCTGGATGGGAAAGCTGATAGTCCATACAATATTCACCACAATAGTGTTTCTATCCAAAGTCATGAATCTTCTATAATCTTGGCCACATCTTGTATGATTAATTTATGTGATGCTTCACAAAAATTCATGGTGATGAAGCAGTTCCAGTGTTCTGTGGAGTGTATCTCTAATGCCCTGAATATCACATTTGGGGAAATAGGAGAACACACTGCAGTGAAGTTGACGACACTAGATTACAGTTGCCGGACATGGAGGAATCGGTACTGTTATCTTAGGCAGAGGAACAATCATAATATTCAGCTTGTGACTGTCACTTTTAATGCAGATATTTTCATCCCTTGGAATTTTAGGTTTTTATGAAAACCTTGATGGCTATGTCACTTCATCTGCACGTGACTTTGAAAACAATTTTTCAGTGTACTGGCAGTTCTGAAAACCTGAAGAAATAATTAACCTCTGTTTTGGGCTATTTTAGGTTAAATCCTTAAATAAAATGTGAATGAAATTTGACAGGAAAAGTCATTTCAAATCAAAAAGATAAAATATTTCATGTGAGCATATTAAAAATGAAGTGTTTCAATTTTGTAAATTTTTGAGTTTCTGACCAAAATAACACAGTTAATTCAACATGAATGTGAACAGTTACTTGTTAAAACTGAAGGAACAGCAAGTGAACTTAACTAACTCAAATGAATGTGATTGCCAGACTTATGATTGGCTCACTCCAGTTCTGCTCCTTTATGAAGGAGCTCTGTGAAGGTGGATTGCAGACCTTCATGAGTGTGTCTGCATGCTTTAGTCTACCCCTTGAAAGCATTCTATTATTATTTTTTAATTAGACTCAGTGTGTAGTCCATTCATCTCACTTTGATCCAAATAACTTGTGAACTTTGAGGAGTTATTCTGCTGCATTCGCTTTGTGGTGGCATTCTTTGTCCTGTATTTTGTGGGTGGGTGGGGAATGGGGTTAGGCTACAAAGGAATCTTGAATAAGCATTACACAGCTGTTGATAATACAAAACATTCACCAATGAAGGATTTTACTCCGATACCACATGATATTTTGGAACATATGGCACATAGTGAAATTCACTGTGGGCCTCAGCAGTTGTTGTTTTGGATAGCAATATTTTTGTCCTTTGTACAATTTGAAGCAGACTTTTCCATGGATTTTAGGGGAAAGGAAGATAGGAAAATATACCTGCCATGGTTGTATTGAGGAGATTTTTTTAATGCAAGATAAAAGGGAAGGAAGAATATAATTTCCTTGACAAATACAAAGAGGGAAATGTCCATACCCTGGTAATTAGCTCTATTGTCTTCATGTTTTGCAGAGATCAGCAGATGTATAGAGATGGGTAGAAGTGAGAACCACTTTAGCAGGAGGATTTCACTTTGGCTACGTCTAGACTGCAAGCCTCTTTCGAAAAAGAGCATCTAGACTACAACAGTCTGGATGCTCTCTTTCAAAAAAGCACAGTTTGCTTTACATAGTGCCTTTTTTCAAAAGAGCACTTTCGAAAAAAGGCATTCTTCCTCATAAAATGAGGTTTTCTGCAGTCAAAAAACGGCCGCATTCTTTCGATTTACTTTCGAAAGAACACGGCAGCAGTCTAGATGCAGGGGAAGTTTTTTCAAAAAAAGGCTACTTTTTTTGAAAAAACCCTATAGTCTAGACACACCCTTTGTTATACTAAGGAACAAATCCTGAGCTATCATACATCCACACTGATGTTGGAGCTATGCCAATTAACACCCGCTGGCCCTAAGTGGCTGTGTGATATTTATTATTGGCCTTCTTGCCCCCCTCTCTTGTCTCTTTGTGCCCCTCACTTGTAGAGTCATATCAAATCATGCTTGCATGGTTTTGTAGGCAAAGACAGGGTCTTTACATATATTGTGACTGTTTAGGACATTTTTGGGAACTCATGAAATCACTAAAAACAAAAAATAATAAGATATTTATGAAGTCTAGCAAATCAGAGTGAAGAAAAGTTGCAAAACTTGTATGAACAAAGCCTGCTTATTAAATACAAATAAAAGAGGTAAAGTATAGTACACGTGCCTCTATGTCAGTGTAAATCCCAAATGGATTGTATGCTGTATATATATTGAAGTGAAAAAGGAGTTCAGGAGAACTGGCAGTTTCTCAAGGAGACAGTATTAAAGGCATAAAAGCCAACTGTCCCGATGAGAAGGAAAGATAGGATGAATAGGAAAAGGCAAATATAGTGCCATCAGGAGCTCTTTAATGACCTGGACAGCAGTAAAAATCCTACAAAATGTGGACAGATTGCTGAGGGAGAGTACAAAAGAATAGCATAAACATATAGGGACAAAATCAAAAAGGCTAAGGTACAAAATTAATTATATCAAGGGAGGAACATAAAAGGCAAAAAAAAAAGTTATTTAAATACAATAGGAGCAAGAGAAAAACAAAGACAAATATAGGTCCCCTACTTGGTAGGGAAGAGAGCCAACTGTTGATGAAATAACATAAGCTATGGTGTTTAATGCCTACTTTGCTTCAAGCTTCATTAAAAAGGTGAAAGGTGACCAGATAATCAACACAATTAATATAACAAGTGGAAAGGAGTGCAAGCCAAAATAGGGGAAGAACAAGTTAAAGAATATTTAGTATGTTAGATGTTGTTAGATTCAAATTGGCAGGGCTTGATGAAATTTATCGAAGGCTTTGTCTATACTGCAGGGTTTTTGCACAAGAAGCTTTTTGCAGAAGAGAACTTCCGCAAAAACTTCTTGCACAAAAGTGCATCCACACCTCAAAAGCGCATCACAAAAGCAATGTGCTTTTGCGCAAGAAAGCATCCACACTGCATGGACACTCTTGCGCAAAAAAGTTCTGATGGCCATTCACAAAATGGCCATCAGAGCACCTGTGCTTTTTGTGATAGGCTCTTTTTGCACAAGAAATCCCAGTTGAGCATCCACACACACCTTTTTGCTCAAGAACTCTTGCATAAAAAAGAGTTATTCCTCGTAGAAAGAGGTATAGCTACACTGCAATAAGCCCTCTGTTCTGCTGTTTTACTGTACATTTTCTTGCGCAAAAACATGCTTGAGGTGTGGATGCTCCAGGGGTTTTTGCGCAAAAACCCTGTAGTGTAGACATAGCCCAAGAGTACCTAAGGAACTAGCCTGGGAACCACTAGCAATTATCTTTAAGAACTCCAGGGAGGATGGATTAGATCCCACATGACCAGAGAAGGGCAAATACAGTACTTATTTTTAAAAAGGAAAACAAAGACGACTCCAGGAATTTTAAATCAGCTAACCTAACACCAATACCTGGAAAGATAATGGAAAAAATTGTTAAACCATCAAATTGTAAGTAAGCATCTAGAGGATAAGAGGATTATAAGGAATATCTGGCATGGATTTGTCAAGAACAAATCATTCCAAAAGCAACCTTACTTCCTTCTTTGACAGGGTTGCTGGCTTAGTGGATGGTGGGAGCAGAAGATATAATATATCTTGATTTTTAGTAAGGCTTTTCACACAGTCCCACATGACAAGGGATATGTGATCTAGATTAAAATTACTATAGGGAGAGTGCACAAGTAGTTCAAAGACTGTACTCAGAGTAATTATCAATGGTTTGCCATAAAACTGGAAGGAATAACTAGTGGGGTTTCTCAGGGATCAATCTGAGGTGCAGTCCTAGTCCATATTTTTATCAATATTTTGGGTATCGGAATGGAGAATATGTTTATAAAATGTGCAGTTGGTACAAAGCTGGAGAGTTGCCGTTACTTTGGAGAACAGAATTAGAATTCAAAACAATCTTCACCAACTGGAGAACTGGTCTGAGTTCTACTAGATGAAATTAAATAAAGACAAATGCAAAGTACTACACTTAGGAAGGAAAAATGGTGAATATCTGGCTCTGTGGTAGTATTACTGAAAGGGATCCGAGGGTTATACATGATCATAAATTGAATGTAAGCAATATGACTCAATTTCAAAAAAAAAAAAAAAAAGATGGATATTAACAGGAGTGTCATATGTAAGACTTGAGAGGTAATTGTCTCATTCTGCTTGGCATTGGTAAGGCCTTTGAGGGAATACTATGTCAAATTCTGAGTGCCACCCTTTAGGAAATGTGGACAAACTGCAGAAAGTCCAAAGGAGAACAACACTGAGAAAAATCCTGGCCTATGAGGAAAGTATAGCCAAAAAACAAACAAACAAAAAAAACCTGCTGACAGAAATTCCCCCAGGTGAAGAGACACTCTGGGACTAGAGATGTTACAGCCCAAATATTGTTGTTTTAGTGAGTGAACTAGAGATGGAATGCTACACACTCACACCTCAGACTTACGCGAGAAAGCCGATGAATAGGAGTGTTACAGCACTGGATGGCATGCTGTCTTCCCGAGGTGGAAATACACAGGTTTGCTGGCCAGACGACCAGGGAGAAGATCATTGGTTGGGCGGTCAACGCTTGACGTTGCGCATCTTCTCTTTTATGGACAGCCTTGGTTGCCTTATTTGGTCAACGCTCCTTGCTCTCGGGATTGAGCAATATGTTTCTCTGCTCTTGTTTTTAGCATGCTCCTGTTCCTTGCATGTGAGTGGCTCATATTCGATCATGATGTGTCCTTTTTACTTCTGCATATGTGCCAGACTGTAGCTACCCTTCGCCTTGTGTCTTCTGGGCTGTGCCCTCATACATATTGCCACAACACTCGGGGGAGGGGATACAACTCATTACCATTACAACTGCTATAAGCAAAGAAAACACAGGGGTTGCCCTATTTGCCCTCCCAACAGAAAGGTTTAAAAAAATGGGCATGGTAATCTTGAGAAAAGAAGACTGAGAGGGGCCCCTATAGCCTTCAAATATGTTAAGAGCTGTTATGCAGAGAGTGATGATCAATTATTCTCCATATCCAGTGAAGGTAGCACAAGTAGTAAGATGTTTAATGTGCAGCAGGGGAGATTTAAGTTAAATATTAGGAACATCTTTTTAACTATAAGGATAGCTAAGCTCTGGAATAGGCTTCTAAGGGAATCCCTATTATTGGACATTTTTAAGAGCAGTTTGGACAAAGACCTGTCAGGGCTGGTCTAGATTTACTTAGGCCATGGCTATACTTACCTGGAAGTTTGAATCAAGATACACAACTCCAGTTATGTTAATCGTGTAGCTGGAATTGATGTATCTGGATTTGAACTTAAGTGCTATCCCCACAGCAGGAGGTAACAGGAGAAACATACCCATTGACTTCCCTTACTCCTCATGAGGAGTAGGAGTACTGGTGCTGTCGAGGCTATTCCCTACTATGCAGAAGGTGAGGGCCCACAAGAGACCCTAAATACCTGGCCTCTATAGGCTTCTGGTATGTTTATATTTTGTTTCAGAAAGAAACTGAAGCATCAAAGCAATAAGAGAGAAATGTTTAATATTTAATTTTTGTTAGAGTTCTTTACTCTGTCTTCTCTATCCGTGACATGGTTATATTCCTTCTCCCCCACAATCATGTATTGTACCCAGGAAGTTCAGTTTAATTTCACAGGCTTCATCTCAGTTCTTCCCCAAAGATCAGATTCCATATTTGACATTTTTCAGATGATGAATGTGCTGTTTGAAAAATTGCTTCCTTTTGTCTCAGATCATTCTGCACAGTTATTTGCATTCTGTTTGCTGGATTAAAAGGTTTTATGTGCACAGTGTGGCAGAATATTTGAACTTTTGCATTGAGGGTTTGCTGTTACAATTGGAATAAGCCTTTATAATGATACTTAACATTCTTAAAAGAGATTTTTAAATGTGGAAATATGCATGATTTGGGGTTTTTTTTTTTTTTTTTTTACAGATTATTGCAGATTCCTGGTTTTGTATTAGTGGTACATATTGTTTGGAGAGGAGTATACAGCATACTAAGAAGGGGCTCTGACTGCCACAAAAGTGATGTATGCATAGGGCTCAACTTATCACTGATACGGTAAAGCTCTTTGTTAATAAATATCCCCTTTTAGTGCTGAACTGTCCTACATCCCTGAGAATCTAAGGTAGTGAAAATGGACTAAAAATACTCTGTGAATTCTGGTCATGGAGTAGGTCTGCTCTTACTTCCTGGTTTCTTCTCCTTACCTATCCATACCGCTGCTAATGTCATTTCTCTTCTGTGACTGGCAATGGACACATCTCCTACCTAGAAATATTCCCACTATGGAGCACTGTGGGATTCCCCTTCTTGGTCTCATCCTTTTTGGCCATCTCCTTTCTGAATTCAACCTCTTAGGATACATATACACTACACAGTTATTTCAAAATGAACTATTCCGGAATAGCGACGAGGAGTCCTGTGGCACCTTATAGACTAACTGAAGTGTAGGAGCATAAGCTTTCGTGGGCAAAGACCCAGTTCGTCAGATGCATGTAGTGGAAATTTCCAGAGGCAGGTATAAATATGCAGGCCAGGATCAGGCTGGAGATGACGAGGTGGATCCAGTCAAGGAGGATGAGGCCCACTTCTAGCAGCTGATCTGGAGGTGTGAATTCCAAGAGAGCAGAAGCCGCTTTTGTAGTTAGCAAGCCATTCACAGTCTTTGTTTAATCAAACAGATTCAGACTAACACAGCTACCCCTCTGATATTCCGGAATAGTTATTCTGAAATAGCACGTCTACATTAGGAAAGTCTGCCTCGGACTAATTTTGAGGCTTCCCTGCAGTGTAGACGTGCTATCTCGATTTAGAGCCCCAGGAGGCACTGGAAAGGAATAACTTAGAATGGACCTGGTGAGAGGCTATTTCAAAATAGCAGCAGTGGAGCATCTACACATGCGTTATTTCAAAATAGCTATATCAGAATAGGTGTTATTCCTCGTAGAATGAGGTTTGCAGAAGTTAGAATAAGCCATCTGTTATTTCAAATTTATTCCAAAATAGCAGAATGGCTGTGTGGCTGCTCGCTAGTTATCTCAAAATAACAGTATAGTGTAGATGCACCCTTATAGGTGACTTGTGGTACCACTCGAAAGGTGTACCACCCCTTGTGCCCCCATTTTAATTGTTTTAAATAAAGAGGCTCCTCGTGCCTCCCACCCCCATTCCCCTGAGTGGCCCTCTCTGCACCCACTCCCCAGCAGGCACCAGTTGCCTATGGAACCATTAATATATAAATAATACTGAGAGCTTATTCCTCTTCTTGTTTTGGTCCTTTTTGGCTACTTCAGAATAATCAGTTCCTAGATTTTGCCATATCCTTCTACTCAAAGTGTCTACAACTGGTATTCTTCTGACCGAATAAGCCAAAAAAGAAACAAAACAAAACAAAAAGTCACCCAGAACTCTACTACTACTTTCTCCCTCCTTAAATCAAATTTCACATTTGCTCCTGCTATAAGGAATTTCATAGTAGGCATTCCACATGTGCCCTCAGACATCTACATATTTGAATACAATCAACTGTGAAACATTACCTGCAACAGACTTCCAAATTCTGCTTGCCATTATAGTGCTGTAAACCCAGAGTGACTTCACTAGCATGAATTTATTCTGCCCTCCAGATTTAAACTGATAAAGTGAAGGGCAGATTTTAGCCCACTATCTCAACCAATTCTCTGTCAACATTCTTATATTGGATGCAGCCTGGATTAACCTTTATCTCTTCTTACTTTGCTGTAATTCCCTACTTTGTTTCCCTAAATCTCAACTCACAAAACATCCATTTGCCCTGTTTGTGTTATTGTTTTTTAATATTAGCATGTCTGTATAAAATGTCAGGGGCCTGATCCTCACAAGGTGCAAATCAGTAATGCTAGTTTAGATCAATTGAGGAGATGGCGCTATGCTTTTAATATTGGCTTTTTATTCTGTGGGATACCAGAACCTAAAATTTGGGACAATATAAGACTAATACTTTATTAATAGTGTTGTGCTGATTAGGATTTAACTGACAGGAATACTATGTTGCTAACAAATTCTCTTAAGATTCAACAGGTTTTGAAGGAACAACATCTAACTTATGAAGCACTATAATTACATAATATTCCAAATGAGCTTGTATTGTAAGTGATCAACAGTACACCAGTATATCCAACTTGCCTCTCTCAGATCTAGACAGAAGGTAACACTTCTCATTACATATTATGCCTTTACACACTACTGTAACATTAATTCAGTGAACGCTTGGATGAAAAAAAGCCTCCGGGGCTGGATGAAGCTCTTAATAGGCCCTAGGCACTCTCATAATAGTAGGCCCTTAAATTAGATTATACAGAAATATATAAGGGAGAAAGGCCTTATCACCCACTTTAATTTTCCCTCTTCAAAGTGGCACACAGTGTGAGAAATGCATGGTACTTCATTCTAAAATAACAGCCATTTTATTGTTATACTTAGGAATTACCTGATTGTTAATTGGCTGATAAGGAGAAAAATAAGGTGGTGATGTCACCGCAACAGATGTAAAATCCACAGAGCAATGCATTGCACTGCAGAGCTGATAACTTGGCAATATTGTGCCTCAAGATCGTTCAACGTCATTTATGAAACAACAGTACGTTGGCTGATGCTGGCCATACATTTCTGCCAGAAACAGTGTTTAGTAGTATCCTAGGGTTTCTGAAACACAACTGTGAAATGCAAACACTGTGGTAATAAGCAGTGTTCCCTCTAACATTTTTCATCCTTGTTCAGGTTGAATTTTCTTATGTGCATCAGCAGTACAAACAAAAAACCTAGATTAAAATATATATTTTAAATAGCTCATAGGTAGCGAAGACAAACATTTTAAAACAAGGGATAATTAAAAGGAGCAATGCTTATGATGTTTATTTAATATCAAATACAAAGAAAATTAGCACTACTATAGGCCTACATGTATTTTATTATCCTTTCTAACAACTCATGCTAGTAAGTACACCAAAACATGAAATATCGACACATAGTTCAACTTTAAGATGCTAAAGCAATCTATGAGTCATATGGTAACAGTCATGCTCTCCTTGCAAATATTAATATAATATTTACTTACACTGGAAAGGAGAGAAAAAGGCATGCACTCAGGGTTATATAGTCTCTCTGGGATGTTAACTCTTAATTTGATTAATAGTGCACAAACATAAAAAAGTACAAATAAGTAATAAAGCAACACAGAAAGCAAATAAAGCCATAAACATGAAAATAGGAAGGGAAGTAAAACATCAGGTGGTTGTTGATGGATATTTTAAATGAATGTTTAGGATAACTATGCAAGTTAAACAGAGACCTGTAAACAGAGATAAAAGTTATCCTTGTTTGAAACTTTCACATTGTGTGTGTCACCAACTGAAAGAGTAGACCCTCCAGAGCAGTACTTTAACACATGGCTTCACAGTTTGTAGACAGATTCATTTTTAAAGAGCTTGTAAATACAGTCTTCATCCTACAACACAGCTAGCACCACACCTAGTGTGCTGTTCGACTCATAACGGCTTGATATCTGGCTGGCAGTCGGTTTCAAGCAGAGTGCCCCAAAAATGAGTTCTAGGGCCAGCTTTGTTTAACATCTTTATTAATGACCTGGATGAGGAGATGGATTGCACCCTCAGCAAGTTTGCAGATGACACTAAGCTAGGGGGAGAGGCAAATACATTGGAGGGTAGGGATAGGGTCCAGAGTGACCTAGACAAATTGGAAGATGGGGCCAAAAAAAATATGATGAGGTTCAGCAAGGATAGGTGCACTTGGGACGGAAGAATCCAAAGCATTGTTACAGGTTGGGGACTGACTAGCTAAGTAGCAGTTCAGCAGAAAAGGACCTGGGGATTACAGTGGATGAGAAGCTGGATACAGCCTCTTCCCAACTTATGAACTGGTTACGGACCAAGCAATTGGTCGTAACTCGGTTTGTTCGTCAGTCAGACCCCATAGAGATACACACGACCGCGCTGTTCGTAAGCACAGATCGCGTTCATAACTCGGGGTCCGCCATTTAAGACAGCTTCGGTTGTAACTGCGAATGGTCGTAAGTCGACCATTCGCAACTCAAGGACCAGCTGTATAAGTCAACAGAGTGCCCTTGTAGCCATGAAGGCTAATGACGTATTGGGGTGCAGTAGGAGGAGCATTGCCAGCAGATCTAGAGAAGTTATTATTCCCCTTTATTTGGCATTGGTGAGGCCATATCTGGAGTATTGCATCCAATTCTGGGGCCCCCACTACAGAAAGGATGTGGACACACTGGGGGCTGGAGCACATGACTTACAAGGAGAGGCTGAGGGATTTGGGCTTATTTAGTCAGCAGAAGAGAAGATTGAGGGGGAATTTGATAGCAGCCTTCAACTTCCTGAAGAGAGGTTCCAAAGAGGATGGAGAAGAGCTGTTGGATGGCAGAACAAGGACCAGTGGTCTCAAGTTACAGAGGGGGAGGTCTAGATTGGATATTAGGAAAAACTATTTCACTAGAAGGGTGGTGAAGCACTGGAATGGGTTATCTAGGAAGGTGGTGGAATCTCCATCCCTAGAGGTTTTTAAGTCCTGGCTTGACAAAGCCCTGGCTGGGATGATTTAGTTGGGGTTGGTCCTGCTTCAGGCAGGGGGCTGGACTCGATGATCTCCTGAGGTCTCTTCCAGCCCTAAGAGTCTATGATAAGAGCCAGAACTATACCATATAGAAAAGATCTGGCCTTACTGCCCCTCCCCGAACAAATTCTAAAATTTAATGGAAATCATTTGTCTGGAATCCAACTCTAATTAAAAAGCCAAACAAATAAACAGGTTCAGTGGCAAAGTTCTTCCAGCTTTAACATTTTACCATCTAATGAATTAGTAACATAGGATATTTAAAAAAAATAAAGATCAGAGTCTTCAGATATTTGCAACACTCCAAAAAACTGTCAAAAGAATCATTTTCTTTCTGATTCTGAAGTCATTAGCACCTATGTAAACTTTCTTTGAAATGTAATCATGCAAATGTCATGAGCCAGACCTATCCTATAATCCATACCTACAAAAGCAACCTCTCTGCTTTACAATAGAAAAACACCAATGCAAGTGAAGTCAGATCCTGCATTAAGATCTGCTAATGCAGAATCTGTCCACCTTCTTTATTTGTCTGCTCTGGATCTGTCTCCCTCCAAACAAACTAATTTTTAGCTCAGGCTAACATCTCTAGGCAGATTGCCTCCTGTTAACAAACTCAATATGCCAAAAGCAAGCTCTTTTCTTTTCCTCCTGATACTAGGTGGAAAATATTTTGGTTAGAACTGCTGAGGTGTCACTGTTTTGTGTTTGCTCTACAAGTCTAACAGTGGGTGTTACATTATAATTTCCCTCATCAGATTTTCCTGGCATATTTAAGATCTTGTAATTATGTCACCCATCTGCTGGTAATTAATATCAACCCCTCCTCGTTCCAGCTTCAACAAGAAAAGGGAAAATATATTTGACTAAGCTCCCTCTGATGCATTAATGAGACAATGAAGTTTACACAGCAGCATCCCTATCTCACATATAGCCACATGCTTTAAAATGGGCAGTAGTGCTACTCGGAGTGAAACCAGGCAGTAGACAACTCAGCTATTTTTTTTTTTTTTGGCAACTGAATCAGGAGAGACACACCCTCCACTCCCAGGCATCAGCAGAACAGACTAAAGCCAATACAAGCTCTCCCACTACTAACCTCCAAGAGGAATAACAATAATGAGCTGTTCATCCCTTGGGGCCAATATCAGGTAATGATTAAACTTCATGTGGGTTTAAGAGAATCTCTTAATACAATCTCCATCTTGGCTACAACTCTACCCTCCCCCATCCTTCCTACTTCCCCTGTGGTATACAGTTCTTATATGTGTGATGTTACCATCTAGTAGGTGGTCCAAAGAGTAATATGTATTGCTAACTATTGTAGATTGATTTTTAGCTCAACTAGTAGATACATGTACTTAGGAGCTTTAGCATCCAGAATTCTAGACTTGGCTCCTCACATGTGTGTAACTTATAGTAATTGTATCCATGATCTGCTGCTCATGGACTTCTTCAAAACTTCCATGGCTCCTCTTAAGGATACCTTTGTATCTTTCTGACACTCTTGATTCTGAAGCTGCTTCTCTCTTCCAATTCTCTTGTGTCATATGATTTTCCCCTCTTTCTTTAGGTCCTTTCTAAAAACATGCTCCTTTCAGGGATGCTGCTGCAAGACATCTCTGTCCCATCCCTTCAAGCTTATACCATGCTTCGCTGTAGTCTATATGAGTGAACTGCTGTTTGCCTTAAATGGATTACAATCTTTCTGGTAAGGGACAGAGGACTAGATCCACAACTAGCGTTAACTGCCTGGTGCCTTCAGTGGAACTGTGCTGCTTTATACTTGTTGAAGCATTGGCCCAATATATTTGCATAAGTATTTGAAAATGCTCATAGGTGGTAAGTGTTATTATACCTCTGCACAAGGCTGAACACACAAGAAATGATACTACAAGAAGTACACATGCCTAGTGTCTTCAGCTGTCTCCTCATTTAAACCTGCCTGAGCTTGGGAGTTTTTATTTGCTACTCTGATGCTTTTAAACCATTTGTCTGTAAGAAATGAAAGCATTTTTACTCCTGACTGGAGTCAGTGACAGCTAAAAGGAAAGAATCCCCATTATTATTTGTTATTACTGGCTGATAAAGTGATGATTCAGGAGAGGACAGGCAGCCCAGCAATGACAAGAGAAGCCTGGAGCTGTCACAAACAGGGACTATATTAGAAAAACATGAAAGACCAGAAAGGAGAATTCAAGTGCCAAGTGTTGTCAAGAGGGGTCTCTGCCTCCAGACTGGAATGTGGAAGATGAGCTGAGCTAGAGAACGGCCAGCCTTCATAACCCACATGATTTCTTCAACTCTTCTTCTTTCCCTTCCAAACAAGGTGAAGCTCAGCTATGTGAATCTGAACACTTCTTGCTGTAAGAATCAGGCTGTGCTCACCAAGCCCTTTCAGAGCAGCTTTGCTGTATTAGAGAAAGATGGCCACAGATGACATAGAATCATCAGTAATTAAGGGCAGAAAAGTTCTGAGAGATACTCAGGGACTCATTCAGCTTAGAAATGGCAGCAAGCAGAAGCAGCTATGCTGGCTGATCTTCAGACTAAACACTGCATTAAGACAGAGAGAAAAGCTGAACACACTGTGCTTCACAAAAACATTAATAGAGTGGGGTCGCTTAAAACAGTCTAAAAACCCAGCAAATTCATGGGGCTAGTCCTCAGTATTGATAAAAATGGTTATTAAAACTGCTGTAATTTATTATTAGAACTTTAGATTATTACAAGAGTGCCTTTATCTTTATTGAATTGAAGGAGATGCTTGCATCTATTTTCATAGATGCTTAGAGAATGGTTGCTCACATGCATGTGGTTCTGGTTTCTTCTTTTAATGAAATGTTTAAGCCAATGAAAGACATTCCTGAGCAACCTCTGCTTTCTGTCACCCACTGATAAGCATCAAAAGGGTCAAAGAGGAGGTGTCCTCCTTACTCATAAAGCCACAGTTTGGTGTGTTTATTCTGACTCTGAAGTGTAACTTTATAACTTCTATTTTGCTTTAACTTTCTATATTTTATTTTATATTGTGTTTTGTAAATTTTATACACATTATGATTTGTGACTTTCATAGACTATTTAATATGAGTCTTTAATTGTAATTGTGATATGAAAGATAGGATATAAATCAAGGAAGTAAATCAAGGTCAAAAGTAAGAACAACAAGAGTGTCTTAAAGAACAAGAAAACTTCCCCTTATACAAGTAGCCAATTTGGCATTTACATAATTGTTATGGGTGCGTCTGCATTGCACCTGGAGCTCGAATTAAGCTACACAATTTGAGCTACGCAAATTGAGTAGCTTATTTTGAGTTAATTTTGAAATAGAGCACTATTCCAAAACGTCCCTTACTCCTTGTGGAACAAGGTTTAAAGGGATGTCAGAATAGCAAGCCCATTATATTTTGAAATAAGGGGCTTGCTCAAAAGATGTAGAATAGCTATTTCAGGATATTTCCAGTAATAGGCTATGTCTAGACTGCAAAGTTCTCTCAAGAGAACAAGCTTCTTAGGACAGTGTTTCTTAACCAGTGGTACGTGAATGCTAAAGAAGTCTGGGGGAGGTACATCAACACAAGTGAAATTTGGCAAAAAATGTCCAGGATTTTGCCCTGCAAAGGGGATCAGATTGGGGGTGGCGGCACGTACCTGTCAAACAAAGTTTGGAGCTTCATGCTTGGATGTTAACAGCCGTTCTGCTCATGCACCCCAGCACTGATAGGGAAAGTGCATGGAAGTGGCTCCAGTGAGACCTAGGGCAGCTTCAAGTTGGGGGGTGGGTTTGGGCGGGGGAAAAAAATCACTTCCACAGGCACCTTTCCTAGTTCATTTCCTCTCCGGCAGCCTCTCCAGGGTGCTCCAGCAGGGAGGGCAGCTGAACCTGGAGACACACATTACCCCCACCCCTGCCAGCAGCTCAGTAAAGCATCCTCATTGCCCCTTCCCCATGGCACTGCAGAGGAGCTAAAAGCTGGTGAAACAGTACAATAAGCTTTGCTCCAAAGGACCCTCCCCCCACATCAGTGGCATAGCAAAGGGGGGCAGTTGCCCCAGGGCGCCACACTAGGGAGGTGCCAGGCTGCGGTGGAAGCACACAGCCCTACACGGAGATCCCAGCTCTGGTGGGCCACTTGCTCCCTGCAGACAAGCTGCCGAGGCAGGGCCGGGTGGTGGGAGTGGGTATTCCAAAGGTAGGGTTATCATAAGTCCGGTGTCTGGCTCTGGAGGAGAGGGAGGGCACTGGGTTAGAGCAGGGGTTGCTGGGGGTGCGTGGCTCTGGGGGAGGGGTGGGTGTATTGGGTTAGAGCGGAGAGCTGGGAGGACTTATAATTTTTTTAAAGGGGTACTTCATAAAAAAAAAAGATTGAGAAACACTGATCTAGAACACAAAGAAAAAGCTTCAAAGGCATAGCCGAGTTAGTCTGTAACCGGAAAAACTTAACAACAAATAGTCTAGTAGCACCTTGGAGACTAACAAAACATGTAGATGGTATCGTGAGCTTTCGTGAGCACAACCCACTTCTTCAGAAGACAGATGACTTCATCAGATGATAGGAAGTGGGTTGTGCCCATGAAAACTCATGATACCATCTACATGCTTTGTTAGTCTTTAAGGTGCTACTAGACTATTTGTTGTTTAAGTGTAACAATGAATGGCGCTGCAGCACCTTAAAGACTATCAAAACATGTAGATGATAGCATGACCTTTTGGGGGGTTGTGCCCATGAAAGCTCATGATACTATCTACATTTTTTGTTAGTTTATAAGGTGCTGCAGGACCATTTGTTGTTTTTTAAGACCTCCCATTTCTGTTGACTTGTCAGAAATGACTTTGTAACTTCCTTTCACAGTAGCTTTTCAGGCAGTGCTGCTGGCCCAATGAACAACAAAATAGCAAGGCTGACAGCTGTGCCTTCACAGCGTGTAAGCAACTGGAACACAAAGACAGGCATACTGATGGATTTCAGAACCCTAATTTAGATCCACCTGTTTGCAACCTGGAATGCAGATCTGGACTAGACTTAACAGGCTGCTGACTGGAGTAGCCAGCATGGCTGTCAACACAGAAATGCAGTATTCTCTGATGTTAACAGTATAATCCTAGAGCAGATGCTATGAGTTGGAGAAGTGCACAATAAGAAGATTGGATGATGGACTGCAACATCCTACTGTTCTCAATAAAGTAACAGTTAGATGGCTGAATAATCTAGATATAGACTTTTGATGCATACAAAAGAAGAAGGCAGAAAATCAGATGAGATTCAAGCCCTAATGGCTGGCCCATCCTATCAGTATTCTACCTAGTTAAAGGATTGATGAGGACTCACCCTAAATTCCTTCCCAAGGTAGTCAGAATTCCATGTCAGACAACCAATATATTCTTTCCAATCCTCACACATTCAAATCAGAGGCATTGTTGCATACACTAAATGTGAAGAGAGCTTTGGCCTGCCACCTGAATATAACAAAACAGATCCAAACATCTCTAAGACTGTCTCTATTGCAGAAAGGATGAAGGGCTCTATAATTTCATCCCAGAGACTGTGTAAATGGATTTGAGATTGCATTAGAACATGCTATGAAATGCAAAGGTAGCCACAATCAGGACACACTCCGTTAGACTTGAGCACAAGCTGTGTTAGCAGCATCCTTGCAAACTTACCAATATCAGCAAGCCACACATTCAAATGACTCCTGTGAGTTCCCGCCTCCTTACTGCGATCCACATCAGTGAAATGTGCAAACAATCATGCAAAGGAGAAAAGAAAAATTACTTTCTATGTAAAGTAAGTAGAGTTCTTCATGATGTGTCATCCCTATGCACATCACACAACCTGCCCTTCCATCCCTGAACCTTTAGGGCATGTCTACATAGCAGTATTATTTTGGAATAACTGGCATTATTCCAAAATAACAAAGAGCATGTCTACACAGCAAGCCATTATTTCAAAATAATGGTGAGCTGTAGGACTTCTAACTCTGATTCCTGTAACCCTCATTTCATGAGGAGTAAGGGAAGTCGAAGGAAGAGTGTTTTTCCTTCAGCTTCCTGCTGTGAAGACAGCGCCAAAAGCCGAATTAAGCTATTTTGACTTCAGCTACGCAATTGCATGTAGCTGAAGTTGCGTAACTTAATTTGACTTTTGCCCCACTGTGAAGATGTGCCCTTAGAGTGCTCATAAGAGAAAGTGTTCTTGTAAGAGATTATCTGTAACTAAATGGGGATAGCTGCACCTGGCCCTGAGGTACCCTGGCGGAGTACCGTGGGGCCTGAAGACTGCACATGAACCTCATCTGATTAAAAAGCCTCTGATTTCTGGGACATGAGGGACATGCAGCTATTATGGAATGTACAGATGCATCTGGAGATGAATGCCTGGTTGCAAAGATGGTGTTACCAGAAAGGCTTCAGCGTCCTTGACAATGGGATGCTGTTCCAAGAAGAAGGATTACTAATGGACTGCTATCAAGGAAGGGGAAGAGAGTATTAGATACAGACTAGGGATATTAAATTTAGATTAATTGGCTAATCAAATAGTTGATGCTATTTGATTAGTTGATAAGGGCGCCTCCACCTTTGAAGTGTAGCAACAGCTCAGGACTCAAGCAATCACCCACTGGACCCATGCTCCTCACAGCGTTTCAAAGCGGCAGCATCACATGATGCCTGGGGTCAGCCGGGGACTCCTCAGCTGGCCCTGGGCTGCACGTGGAGTTTCAAAGCAGCAGCACCATGTGGCACCCAAGGTCTGGCCCCAGGCTCCATGCGGTGCTGCTGCTTTGAAGTATTCCCACTTCTTCCCTCCCCTCCGCCCCCGCGCCTCTTTCTGATAGAGGCAGCAAGCGGGGAGAAGGGGGAAGCAACCAGTTGTTCACATCCCTAATACAGACTGGCTAATCTAGTGAAGAGGGCTTTAAACTAGGTTCAGTGAGGCATGTCTCCAAAGTCCATAGCTAAGTAAAAAAACAGAAGCCTGGGAGACAGGTCAGAAAATGGAAGGGGGCAGGGAGCGCTTGAGCTGAAATAGCAAGGATAAAGGAGACACAAGACAGTACCTGGCTGAAAGGGGGACAAACTGCAGCATCTGGGAGCTGCTTGAGGAGGTAAGTGCACCCTTGAGTCCCCCCATACCCAACTTCCTGCCCCTGCCCTGATACCTTCCCACACTCCAAACCACTTAGTCCTTACCTAGAGTTCCCTCCTGTAGCCCAACCGCAGAACATGCCCTCCCAACTGCAGCCCTCATCCCCTCCTGCATTCCAATCCCCAACCCAGAGCCCCCTTGTTCTCTGAGCTCCTTGTTTCTGGCGCTACCCTAGAGCCCACACACCCACATGCAGCCCTCACCCTCACCACAATTTCATGTGCATTCATGGCCCTTCATACAATTTCCATACCCTGATGTGGCCCTTGGGCCAAATGTTTGCTCACCCCGCCTTAAAGGCAGCACTCCCCATTGCTACAACTCTAGGATTGCCTTATATGCTAAGCTGCTGGCCACCTTTTGTTTTCAGGGGGAAGTATCCCAATACCTAAATAACAGAGTTATCCAGCTACAGTGGAGAAGTCGGCTTGACTCTCAGTAGCCTGGGGAGCGAAGTGCTGTGACCTGAGTTTGTTGCGTGTAGCACAAGGGCATGATGTCAGACCACAGGTAGAAAAAGCCTCTTCATGAAACTCAGCCCTGGATATGTGAGAATGTGATTGGCCTAGTCTCATGCTAACTAAGTGACAGGTCTACAAAAAGCACCTGGCCTTTGCCAGAAAGTATAAGAGAATCAAGAAGTATCAAAGTTCAAGCGTGAGCATTGTTTCTTACAAGAAAGAGAGTTGATTCTTCATTATCAAATATGGAAACCTGACTATATTTTTAGAAGAATGTAAAGGAATGGGAATAAATGTCACGACTTTGTGCTTCTGTTGTTTTCTTTAAATGCACAAATATGTGTTTGCTTTCAGTTTTTAACTGTCTTCACAGATTTATACCCTGGCTACATACTGTACTCAGGATGTGGAAATCATTTTATGCAAACTCCTCTACCGCCATCTGCCTCTTAAGCTCCTTCTAAAAAAACCTGCATGTGTAGCCCAGATGATGCTTTAGATAGAGTTGTTTCCTGTGGCAGAGATATTTGGTGTGTTTGCCCCTCAAAAAACTGAACACAACACTAAGCTCCCAAGACATTCCACCCCTTGTATGTGCTGTGAGAGGGGAAAGGATGATAGGGTCCCCCTTAGGTAGAAGCATTCCAGACTTTGAGACAAGAATGTTCCAGGAAGCAGAAAGGTGTAATTCTACTAGAGAAATGATTGGAACTGGTTGGACACAGTCAGGCTAGATAAGGGGCAAGAGTGGATTGCAAGAGGGTTTGCTGACACACGGACCTTGTGGGTTTTCCCACTTCACAGAGAAGCAGGATAAGATGTCATGAAGCATCACTATAGTTACTCTGCAGCCTAGGAAACGAGGGGTGATTCCTGCCCCCCTCCTACTTCCTTAAATGCAGTGGCAGATTAGTCACCTGGGCACTGGGATGTGTACCCAGCGGTCCCTGCCAAGTGGGGGGCTCGTGGAAAAAATGGATGCCCCAATAAGCACTCCTGCCGGGGAGGAGGGCTGGGGCACGGAGACTTGCCCTTCTCTTCCCTCCCAACTGGAGCTCCTGTTGGGAAGCAGGATTGTGATGTGGGTGCTTGTGCTGCTCCAGCCACTCAGCACTCCTGCTGGGAAGCAAAGGAAACCCCCATTCCTCATCCTTGCTGGGAAAGACCATCCAGCTGAAAGTTTTAGTTTTCAGGAAGATTGGCCAGGCCTTGTGTTTTCTCCAGATACCCAGGAGGCAGGCCCAGTATCTCTAGGAGAAGCAGTTATGTGCCAAGCTTAAGGCAGGGTGGCAGATTTTATTGTTTAGTTTTTTAAACTTTCTATTTAAAAAAAAGTGTAAGGGGCTGTGAATGGGTGAGAGAGACTATGTGGCGTTCTTCAGAGGCCCTGAAGAACAGGAAAAAGGCAAGGTGGTGCGGAGTGATCTCTGGCATGTGGAGGTATTGAGATGGCATCTGGGCCTGTTATAAACCTCTTTACCTTCACTACAAGAGTAAAAAAAAAAAAAAAGAATAAAAATAACTCAATATAACTGTGTTTTGAGAGGTTGACAGAAGGCTTGACCTTGACCATAGGGAGTGGAGAATTGAGATTTTCTTTAGAGTGTAATGAAATTTCAAACTTGTAACTCCCCTGCCCTCAAATGTCAAAGAATTGTGGCCCATTCATCTGAGAAATGCTGATTTAGACTACTTGGACAAGGGTCTATATTCTTACACTGCCAATTGATTTCTCCCCCACCCCCACCGCCTCCAGTGAAAGCTCCAATAACCC
Organism: Pelodiscus sinensis; assembly: GCF_052426305.1. Lineage (NCBI taxonomy): Eukaryota > Metazoa > Chordata > Testudines > Trionychidae > Pelodiscus > Pelodiscus sinensis. The sequence continues at coordinate 66,024,845 of NC_143054.1, forward strand.
AGATTAAGGAGGAACTAGTTTTAAAATGGGAGAAGGAAGCTGCCCTTTTCATCAACAAAGAATATGTCCATCACAGAGTGTGCTCTGCTCTTTGTCCTTCCGCAGCTTTCGAAGCATTCACCATATGTGACTTGTATTCATGAAAATCACAGACTGTCAGTGTCTCAGCTCCACAAAGCAACAATGCATTAGGGAAAACCTACAGCCCTTTTGCTAGTATCAGTACACTGAACCCGCCTTTCTTGCATGATAGTCATGTTGAGTGGGTAGCCAGCTGAGAAAGCCACCTGGTTTGCACATTCTTCTGGTACCATTGACAGTCTTTCCTTTTATGGACTGGCACTTTTGCCTTGGGCATTGGTAGATTGGATATCAACCGTGTACCATTACCATTCTCGCTGTCTATTTTAAGTGGCATCTAGTTGTTTTGGGTTAAAGCCAGTCGTGCTGTTTGTCAGCAGCATAATCTCTTTCAGCAACATCGTCCCCCACAGCATTATCATTTGCAACGTCTATTGCAACGTTGTGCCTGCCTCAGAGGGAGAAACAACATACACGTACATATCATGAGAATGGTGACAACGAAATCAAAGCACCCCTGAACAGTTTTCACTGATTAACATCTACCAAGGAAACTCATGGGCTGATTTCTCTCCAGCTCTAAGATGCAACTGGCATGGAAGTGTGTGGAGAGGAGCCATCAAGAAGCTGGCGAAGCTCCCTTTGGTGTCTCAGTTCGGAAGTTTTAACTGACTGGAGTCTTGTGCCAGCCATGAACTGGCAGAGTAGAGCTGTGTGCTGCCCGGCTCCCATCTCACTGTGGGGGGAGGAAGGAGCAGGGAGCATTTGCATTGACAGCAACAAAAAGGTGGTTGGGGCTGAGCAGGGCCTTGCACAGCCCCAGAATACAGGCAGGGTAAAGGTAGGCTTCAAGCTGCCTTGCCTCTCTCCTTGCCTTTGTTCTCGTCAGCTGCAGGAATGGAGTAACTGGGAGCCAGGTCGGATGTGTTTTATGGTGACAGCGTGACTTGTGTACACTGGCCTTTTTACGTCATCCATTTCTCTGCTGTGCTATATTGTGTAAAAACACAGAACCAACTTCTTTCCAAAAGAGGAATTAACTATTATGTTTCTTCTGCGGTGTCACAGACAACCCCGGTGATGATTCTACTTGTAGCCTTCAATTTCTATTGATATTTTAGGGGAGTTGGAATTTCAGATCATGCCTGGTTTGGGCCTAAGCCTGGTTTTGGGCCTAAGCTGCTGTGGAGGGGGGGCAGCTCTCAGACTCTCAGGATTGTTTACAGAGTCATAGAGATCTGTGGTTGCTGGATCGACAAATGTGTATCAGTCAATGTGGCACTGAAACAAACTGGAGGAGCGCTGTAGAACAGGATGGTGTCCAGAGGTGCCCAAAGGAGCAAATGCCCACTGACATCAGAATTCCCTTAAAGGCAGAGAGATCTTCTTATAGAAAATATATTAACAAATAATTTTTGAAGTGGAAGGGAAAAATCCATCTGTGGTGGGCCAGAGGTCACGCAACAGGACAACTTTAGGGTTTTCACTTGTCTGTTGTAGGCAGGTAGGCTGTAGATGGTCTGTGGGCCAGACCTATGCTGATTTACACCAGCTGAGAATTCTGGCACCCTACAACTGAGCATTCTGGAGAACTATGGTGGAAAAATATTGTTTTTCTATGCAGTTTTGAGCTGTTGCTTTTTCTTGTGTTTAGCAAAAGTTAAGGGACAGACTAAGGCTGACCCTGCTTGAGTGCACAAGAAGCTCCACCATTGTGCCTTTGCTTAGTGGCTTCTGGTTGCTGGCAGCACAATCCTCCCTAGAGATGAAGTGCATGCTACAGCCTTAGAAGAGATAGGAGAGCTGATGCTGCAGGGGCACTGCCCAGCGAGCAATAAAGTCTTGCCGAATCTAACACAATTCCTCATGGGTCTCCCACTGTAGTCACAGCCCCTGTGCATCTCCCCTCTGCCTTACAGGTACAGTCCATTAAAGGAACTCAAAATGGACATTTTCAGAATGTGGTCTATGTATAATTCTCTATCCCACTGTCTACCCCTAGTGAAGTAGTAGTACGCCCTAAGTAGTGACGTTGACAATACAGGAGAGTGCTATCTATCATTTTAAAATATTGTATTACTTAGGAAACAGAGTTGATGCTCCTGGTATTGGAATCTGATTTAGGCTAGTTGAATTGTAACTTTAAGATCTGGTAGATTTGGAGGGGTTTTTCCCTGTGGAACAAAGCCGGATTTAAAGGTTTGCCGTGGGTGGATGATCGCAACCTCTGAGCCACAGCCAAAAGCATTACATTACATAAAGAGTTTTTTTCTTCATTAGGAAATAATCTGTATTAACCAACTGTCATCTGTTGGTAATGACAGTTTATTAACATGCTGCCCTCACTGAACTTAGGCCTTTTGCTTATTTATTATATTACACATAATAAGGGAATGCACATACATGTCTACACAGATATATACAGGGCCTGATTTTCTCAGCCCTGAAAACTATCCTGCACCACTGCATGCGTATGCACTCCTCTCTCTGCAGGATATATGTCTGGGCCAGCTAGAGCTGGCTGATCTACTGCCTAGCTGTGTGCATTGCGCAAAAGACTTAATTGATCTGAGCCTCATTTACCTCCAAAACAGAGCTGATAGAGCTTCTCTACCTCTGCAAAGGAACTCCATAAATGATCTTAAGTTTAAAAGTTCCAGTTGATGCCATCAATTATGGAGGCGTGCCCCTTTATAGGAGGTTCTTCTGAAATATCACATTGACTCTGTAGGGAACTTGTCCCAAGTCTGAGCTGTGGTGGTGGCAAAGGTTTATGATTCCATTTCCCATCTGGCCTTGAGTCCAGGGCAGAGATAGAACAAAATGGAGGATACTCAGGAAGGCCAGAGCCCAGAGACAACAGGATTGGTGTTACTTTTGATCCTGGCTACTTTTGGAGTACAGGCAGTCCCCGGGTTACATACAAGATAGGGACTGTAGGTTTGTTCTTAAGTTGAATTTGTATGCAAGTCAGAACTGGTACATATAGTAGGGAAAACTCTAGCCAAACATTTCTCCAGAGCTCAGTTTTATTCTCCCACACCTCACTTCCCTCAGTCCTTTATTCTCAAGCTGAGGTGTCTGCTGAGAAAAGCCACTCTGCGTCTCCCTAGTCTGCTGGGGGGGGAGGGCGCTAGCTTCGCGTCTCCCTGGTCTGCTGGGGGGAAGCAGCTAGTGCGGGGTTGACTCACCCCATTTGTAAGTAGGGATCCGATGTAAGTTGGATCCATGTAACCCGGGGACTGCCTGTATAGCAAGTAGGGATGTAAAATCCCATTTAATTGGGTAACTGGTTAAACATTAGGGGGAGGGCCACAGGCAGGGGCTGCTCAAGTCTGGCCCTGTTCACAGGGAGCTCAGACTCCTCATGGACAGGGCCAGGAACCAGCCTTTGTCCATGGGGAGCTTGGACGGACACACACACACACACACACACACACACACACACACACACCGTGGACAGGGGCTGCTGCCGCCCTCCTCTATCAGAGGCAGCAGCATGGGGCGACAGGCAGGAGCCAGTTTAAAAACCAGCTCCTCTTGTAGACCAGCTCCTGCCTGCCACCCTGTGCTGCTTCCTCTGATAGAGGGCTCCCTGGAAGTTGGACCAGGAGCACACTGGCTGCTAGCACTGCCCCCGGGGACTGTCAAATAGTCATGTAACTGTTAAAATTGTATGCGGTTACATGACTATTCAGTTACACGCTATCCAACATCCCTAATTTCCAAGCCATTAAGCAGTATTTTCTCGGTAGAGACCAGAAAGACAGGAGGCTCAGGAGTCAATGTCAGGCTACTAGAAGCAAGCCTAACCGTACATTTGAATCCAGGCCAGACAGCCACAAGGACGATTTTACCATCCTTGCCGATTTTGAAAGCACCCTGTTTTATTTTGCTATTGTGTTTTAAGTTTGCCACCAATTTCAGGGCTATATCACCCATCAAAAACTGAACCTAAGCTCACTATTGGACTGTAGAAGTGCTGGGAGGAAGCAGCAAGGCTGTGCTGCTGAAATGTTGGTGTGGGGATAGATTTGTATGTATTGTTAACTGTATTTTATTATCCTAATCCATTTTCTTATTGCACTCTATCCTGAGTTCACCATACCTAATAAAACCCCCGTTATGGTTTTATTATGCTGGGAATTATGGCAGCTGTTTTATTTTCTGTACTCTAATACCCCTCTGTATGAGATTGAATGTTAAATATTGTCCCAAGGGACAGGCCCACCATGTTCTCTGCACTAGGAGGGGTTTCCTTGGATGGAAGTGCCAGGTACCATTCTAAGTAAAATCATGACCCATATCTCTGAGGAGAAAAGAGAGAAGGCTGCAATCACATGTAAGGGCTCCCATACATTTATCATTAGTGACCAAACTCTGCTGGGATTTTTAATGTAAGAAAGCACCAAAGTGTTTAATTATAAAAAAGAAGAATGTATACATTATTTATTAATACATAACTCACATTTGTTCTGCAATGTAGTACTGTGGAATTCAGCCCCTCTATACAGTCAAGGTAAAAATGTAACTAAAACCCTAACTGAAAAAATGCATGACAAATAATTTAATCAGTTAAAGCATTAAACTTCTCATTAAACATTATTCTTCCAATGTACAAAATGGCTGTCATTGGAGACTTGTCACATACGAGGTATGAAGTTAAAATGTCCATCTCTTTTGAATTATTTGTGCACAAATAGAACATTGTTAAAAAGAAAAATATTTTTCACCAAAAAGTGAGCAAAAAATTTTTCCTCCCATGTCCCCTCACCTTCCCTCCAAAAATAAAAGTGAAAAATAGCTGGTTATGACCAAATACAGAAAGTGTTTATACAAAAGGCATTTGTACAAAAGTTATGAGCGGATGGTATATAGAGAGAGGGAGTAGAAGAGGGTATATAGGAGTAGGTGAATTTCCAACTTTAGTCAGTACAATAAAGTTTAATTATTATAAAAAAAATCAAGTGGACTGTCTCAGGACCGACTCACCACCATAGCGCCTCCAGTCCGCAGTCCTGGGAATTAGCGTGTTGACTCGCTGGACGTCTCCCTCTAGCTGGTGTCTCCCCCTGTTTCTCTTTGACCACAGCGTCCTCTTCTGGTCACTGCCCTCCAGCAGTGCCCACTCCAGTGTTTACTCCACTGCACACTCCAGGGTCCTCCCCTCCCCAGAAGCCTCCCCCAGTTCTTCTCCCAGGGAACACCCAGTTCCCCTGTACCCACCTTGCCTCAGTGACCTACTGTCAGTCTTCATCTAGCCCCTGCCTCAGGGGCAAACTGCAGTCTGTAATGGCCACTCATCACTGGCAGAGGGTGCAGACACGCTGCCCCTGCCTACCATGGCTGCCTCTTGCAGCCCCAGTAGCTTCAGGCCTTGTTTCAGGCCCTGCAGCCTGAGAGCCTGGTTAGCCAGAGCTGGCCCAAGCTACAGGCTGACCGGACGATAGCCCAGGGTGCCCAATTGTAAGGGGTGCCGCATGGTGCTGCCAGGCCGGGCGGGGGCAGGGCCACGCATGCACCGCGCGCCCGGGTCCTGGGGCACAAGAATGGCTCAGGCCATTTCTGCTTCCTGCCCCAGCATTGCTCCATCTCTAGTAAGTCTCTTGCTTCCCTGGCAGTCAGGTCCCTACTGCTTAAAGGGCCAGTGCAGGGCAACCGCCCTGTCTCATGGACAAATACCAGTGTCCGAGATAATTCTCCCTCAGGTATCTTCTGTTCTGCACAGGATGGAAGAGAATGAAGGAAAAGGAATGTAAGGGGATTAGCATGGGAAATGGCAAGCTTTTCAGTAGGCCTGCTACCTACAGGCCCCCTAACCATGGAGCCCCTGCCATGTGAGTGGCCTCTGGAAAAATGGGCACCCCCATGCCTTGACCTCTGCTTGTCTGGCGCTCCTGCTGTGGAGTGGAGTCAAGGTGTGGGGGTTTTCCCCACTCTGCCCATCCACCTGGCACTCCTGCCAGAGAGCAGGGGAAACCCCCACACCCTGACACTTCTCCATGGCAGGAGCACTGGTGGGGGGGAAGGAGGGGGTAGACAGGGAAAGCCCATGTGCCCTGACCCCATCAGGCTTACCGATGGAGGGGAAGGAGGCAATTGCACAGGAGCCTGGTGGAATTAACACAGGTGCCAGAGCTCCACCGGGCCAGGAGGGGGGCCCAGAGCTCCCTGCTGCTTTAAGCCCCCGTGCTCAGCTCAGCAGAGCAGCAGCAACACAGGTGAGGGGGGGAAGGTGGAGCGTCCTGCTACTTTAAGCCCCATTCATTCAGCAGAGCAGGGGCGTGGGTGGCAGCAGGAGTCACCACACCTGCCCCTGTGAACCCCAGCTTGGATCTGCTGGGGGAGGAGGGCCAAGTGGGAGGGGAGAGCCAGGCTAGGAAGGGAAGGAGGGAGCCGAGCTCTAGAGACAGAGCAGGTCAGGGGACTGCAGCAAGTGATGGCCAAGGGGGATGGAGGAACTGGGATGGAAAGACAAAAAGTGGAGGGTTGCAGGCAGGGGTAGATAGGGACAGAGGGGAGTAAAGAGCCGAGGGGGCATAGGACCGCTGAGAAGCAGAGCTGGGCTGGGAGTGTCTGGGGGACAGAGCGGAAAGGGCTCCTCCAGGCAGGTGGGGGATGGGGCAGCAACCAACCAGAGGGTCCTCTAATTGAGAGGTGGTACTTGGGGTTTCTCTGGGCAGGGAAGGGGTTGCTTATGGCTCCCTCCGAAGGAATTCCTGTCCACAGGCCTGGACCCCATTTCTGCCTCTGCTACTCTGGCCGCAGCACGGTGCTATAAGGAACTGTGCTCCCACAGCTGTCATCTTTGGCCTGAGGCAGCACATCCAGACTCTTGATTTTTCATAGGCATTAAAAAAATCCTCTAGCATCTTTCCCGCAAATGGGTGGGTGCGGGCGGGGGTGGGGGGGATAGAGAACAGTCCTAGAGGAACAAGGCACAAAACCGAAGTCCTTGAATTTGGCAGTTAGCTAACACAGCTGAATTACTGTTTCTTTCCTAGTGTTTAAATGTGTCCCGTAACATCTAATGAGGGCCAGTATGAGAGCGTTGACTTTTGAGTCTTTTATTGAGAATCGAGTCTGTGGCTTTAAGAACCCTCCTCCCCTATCTTTCAACAAAATGTGTAACAAATCTGCAATGTGCTTGAACATGGATTGAAGATGCTCCATGGCCATTCCTCTGATTTAGTGTGATCCTATTAATGACTGCTCTGCTTTATGAAAAATGGCAGCTGTTATGAGACTGAGACAAGAAAACTGATGGGTTTTGTACCTACAAATGTCCACTGTCCCTAAGGAGTCCTCCTTAGTGTGCCCTACAAATATGCAGCTTAATAAAGAAGGTCTAATATTTCCTGAGTGAAGTGAGCTTAGAGCACACTAACAGATACAGACAAAACGGAAAGCACTTGAGGGCTTGCTAGTTGTACTGCTTCAATGTTATGTCCCAGTTCCCAGAATGTATTTGTTAAATTAATTTTAAAAACTGTCACTGCAATTAACATATCTTTTCATTTTTTCCTGAGAATTCTAATCTGAAACATGCAATTCTCTTCTATTCATCTGTGACACAAGCAGAGCAGTAAAATCTTCCTTCATTTCATTGCTATGTATTTGCTATAGATAAAATTCCTAGGCCCTTTTGCTGTGCTAGTTTTATTGGTTCCAAGCACATATATCAGCACTAGAAGAGACTTACGGGATGTGTGGTAGAAATGCAGTTTGGAAAACTGGCAAAGATGTGTCTTGTATTTTCACAAAAGAGTAAAATTTTAAAAACTAGGTCTCAGATTATCATAAAGTGATTTACATCATAGAATCCTAGGACTGAAAAGGACCTCGAGAGGTCATCCAGTCCAGTCCCCTGCCCTCATGGCAGGACCAAATACTGTCTAGACCATCCCTGATAGACATTTATCTAACCTACTCTTAAATATCTCCACAGATGGAGACTCCACAACCTCCCTGGGCAATTTATTCCAGTGTTTGACCACCCTGACAGTTAGGAACTTTTTCCTAATGTCCAACCTAAACCTCCCTTGCTGCAGTTTAAGCCCATTGCTTCTTGTTCTATCCTCAGAGGCCAAGATGAACAAGTTTTCTCCCTCCTCTTCATGACACCCTTTTAGATACCTGAAAACTGCTATCATGTCCCCCCTTAAACTTTTCTTTTCTAAACTAAACAAACCCAGTTCTTCCAGCCTTCCTTCATAGGTCATGTTCTCTAGACCTTTAATCATTCTTGTTGCTCTTCTCTGGACCCTCTCCAATTTTGCCACATCTTTCTTGAAATGCGGTGCCCAGAACTGGACACAATACTCCAACTGAGGCCTGATCAGCGCAGAATAGAGTGGAAGAATGACTTCTCATGTCTTGCTCACAACACACCTGTTAATGCTTCCCAGAATCATGTTTGCTTTTTTTGCAACAGCATCACACTGCTGACTCATTCAGCTTGTGGTCCACTATACCCCCTAGATCCCTTTCTGCTGTACTCCTTTCTAGACCGTTGCTTCCCATTCTGTATGTGAGAAACTGATTGTTCCTTCCTAAGTGGAGCACTTTACATTTGTCTTTATTAAACTTCATCCTGTTTACCTCAGACCATTTCTCCAATTTGTCCAGATCATTTTGAATTATGACCCTATCCTCCAGAGCAGTCGCAACCCCTCCCAGCGTGGTATGATCTGCAAACTTAATAAGCGTACTTTCTATACCAATATCTAAATCGTTGATGAAGATATTGAATAGAGCCAGTCTCAAAACAGACCCCTGAGGAACCCCATTTGTTATGCCTTTCCAGCAGGATTGAGAACCATTAATAACTACTCTCTGAGTATGGTTATCCAGCCAGTTATGCACCCATCTTATAGTAGCCCCATCTAAGTCATATTTGCCTAGTTTATTGATAAGAATATCATGCGAGACCATATTAAACGCCTTACTAAAGCCTAGGTATACCACATCAACTGCTTCTCCCTTATCCACAAGACTCGTTATCCTATCAAAGAAAGCTATCAGATTGGTTTGACATGATTTGTTCTTTACAAAACCATTCTGGCTGTTTCCTATCACCTTGCCACCTTCCATGTGTTTACAGATGATTTCCTTAATTACTTGCTCTGTTACATGCTGAGGGGTAATGCAAAGCTATGCCAGTCCAGGAGCAGCAGCCAGCTGATGGGGGTTGCTGGGTAGGCATAATTGAGTTATGTCTACCCTGCACCTAATGAGCTCTCCAGGCCCTATACTGTACCTGTAGCACACAAATTGGCCATGGAGCTAGCCCACACAGCAGAATACAATGGACCTTCCAACCCCTTACTTCCTTGTACATAGGGCAAGTAACAATCCATCACTGGGGGGTCACTTCTCCTTTGTCTACACTAGGGAGTTATTTCAAAACAACAAGTGGTGCATCCACACTACCAAGCCCATAATGGGCTGGTTACATTGAAATAACTCCTGCTTTCCATGAGAAATAATGCTAATTTCAAAATGGTTATTTCGAAATAGCGGTAGTATGGATGCTCTGGTTCTGCTATTTCAAAGTAGCTACTCAGAGTAATTCACACTAATTACTCTCCAGTACTTCCTGGGGCACTAAGTTGAGGTAGCATGTCCATATTAACAGAGCCTGCCTCAGACTAATTTTGAGGCTTCCCCATAGCCTGGCCACACTATTTTGAAATTATTGTTTTGGGAGTTATTTTTTCAAAATAAGTTGTTTTGAAATAGTTTCCTAGTGTAGACATGCTCTTAATGGCTACATCCTCAGATTATTTTACTCCTGTTCTGCTCCCTGCTGCTGCTTTTTATCATTTATGCAGTGCCACAACAAAAGAGGGTGAAGAAATAGAGCTGGCTGTAGTGGTGTTTACAAAACAGAGACGCATTGTTCTCCTTTGTGCTTTCCTCCTTCCTCCTCCCTACTGTTCTTGCTTTGTCTGAAATTTTAATCCCTTTTCCCATGGAAGTACTGACCCTGATGCATTAATGTCCTTTTTTAAAAAAAGGGAATTAATCAGCTTAGCGTGAGACTGGATTACATTTTAATTTTAATAGTGCTAAGATCTTTAAATACATTTTCAGGCTCTTAATTTTAGCAGGTCGGCATCTTTTTTCAGTCAGACTGTCATCTTTTTAGTGTGGCAGGGTTCTTATGCACTAGGCCTAGTAGTTGTCTCGTATATATAGCCATATTGTCCAGAGAGCTGGTTTATCTTTCCATTCATAATTAAGATGGAGATTTAGTCAAAGACACAAAGAGATATTAGGCATCCACTTAGGAACTGGGTGCCTTGCTGCCATTTGTGCCTTTGAATAACTGCCCATAAATACAGAGTAACTGTTAGAATTTTCTTCAGCTGTGGATTGCAGCGCCCCTACGTTTTGTATGGCTTATATATACATGGGAGACTTGAATGCTTATAATCAGAAGATGCCCTTTTACCTGAATGTCTTCAACAATTAAAGATTATTTAATATTTAAATCCAATTACAAATGCAGCACAGTCTTTTTTTTTGGGGGGGGGGGGGCAATTCTGAAAGATAGGCATTAACTCTTATTTAGGAGTACTTCCAGGTAACTGGAAAATAATTTTAAAAGTTCACAAAATAACTCACAAAACAGAATGAACTGATTAATTCAGTGTCTCCCAATCCCTTGTGATTTTATTACCAAGCTTGAATTTAGGAATTAACTGATCATACCAGTTAACGTAGTCATTCCAATTGTCCATCTAGGCTGGTATCGGTCTTCCACACTAAGCAATACTATTAGGCACAGGAACTAGGGGTGCAGGAGGTGCAGTAGCACCTCCCTCCCCCAGGTTTTAGCTAGGACTCCACTCCTGGTGCCAGGCCTGCAGAAAGAGATAAGGGAGCTAGCTTTCAACACCCCCACTAGTAAAAGTGTTCCCATGCCACTGATCAATACTAGGTGCTGCAGAATAAAGTGGGAGAAAACCGATGGACAATTCTGCAATAAGCTGCCCATGGAGAATATTTCTTAACTATTAGGCAGTACAGTAAAAGCTTTCCATCAATCTGACAGTGTCTATATGGGTTTTTTTAGTCTAATATTTGGTAATTTCTCTATGCAGCATAAAAACAACTTAAAATATGTACATTTATCCAACATACATACATGTCCCAGATTTGGTTAAAGAGAAGATAAAGATTTGATACTGTATGGGCAGGAGCCCCCCCCCTTTTTTGGGGGGGGGCATTTGGACCAAAAGTTTCAGAAATGAATGCCTGAAGTCAGTGAGACTCACGCAGTTAAATCTCTTCAGTACTTTTGAAAATCTCACCCAGAAGTAGGCATTTAAAGAGCTGGTCTAATTGTAAAAGGCCTCATAGGCAGTAGGTGTACACCATTCTTAAAAATCAGACTTTTAATTTAGGTGTATAACTAGGGATGTGAGTAAGCTCATTTCCAAAGCTATTGGCCATAGGTTCGTGCAGATATAGGGTTAAATAACACTATCTTCTCTCTGGTCAATGACATCTCCTTTTACCCAAAAGAAACTGATGGTCAAATAAGTGTATTATTAATTTCACCTCTCCTTCTAGGATTTGCTCTTTCACTCTGTCCTGTTCATTTCCTCCTTGTTAGCCAGCAAATACAACACAGTAATTACAAATGTGTGTGAATCACTGAGGGCTTGTTCATTAGTTACATCTATTGTTTAAAATAATTTTAAAATCTCAAACAAGAACATGGCAGTGTTCAGATTAACTTTCCCTAATGGTAACATTCTCTCCTTCACAATTGTCTGCACTGCATAGTTGCAGGAGCTAAAAACAAATGTACATGTGTCACATTAGGCATATATCTCCAGCATTACACATGTATGAACATAAGTTAATCGTGGCCTCCCAAAGGAAGTTTACTAGGTAGCATAAGTAAGAGAGAATATCAGTGCAGAGGAATGTAGCATCTGAATAATCCCCTACCACCAGATAAGTTCTGAAGTGACAATGAGACATTTAATAAAAATAAATAGCAAAGTAAAATCAAGATTTTTTTTTTTAAACAAAAGGCGACATTATCCAGTAACAGAATTCACATAAGTATCTTGAGCTAAATTTATACCTGGTGTGACTCCACTAAAATCAATGGCATTACACCAATAATAAATGTGGCCCACTATCTCTGTACTCCTAAATAGCTCAGGAAGATACAATCATTTTATCTAATGGAAATTGATGTTCAATTTGCCATTATTGATTCATTGCACTCTGATTGAGAAAAGCTCTGCAGTGTGAATTAATAAAAATACCTCACACTTTCAAAGGGCCTCCCAGCTACATATGTTATGAAGAGTCACAAATATTAATGAATTAAACATTTCATTTTCCCTTCCTTCCACACTCCTTCCCCCACACCCATGAGGTAAGTGGTATTATTCCCCATTTGACTGATGAGTAAACAGAGGCACAGAGAGACTAAATGAAGGTCTCAGTTTCACAAGAATTCTGTGGCTTTGTTTGGAATAGAATCCAGATCCCTTGCTTCCCCTTTCCCTGATTTAATCACATGACTCTTTCCCCCTTTTGTCTTACATCAGCTAATCAGAGAAGAACTGAGTCATGAAAGAAGTTACAGACTAACTCTGCTACCCCTCTGGTGCCCATGAAAGAAGGGAAGTTATTTTTAAATATAAAACTGGTTTCTGATTGGCTAAATATTTATTTTAAAATGCTAATTCTCGAAAAAGCATTTAATTAAATAGGGAATTATGCCTCTAAGACTCTGTGGAATATATCTATAGCTCTTCTTGCATAATAAAGGTGGCTGGTTTTCATCTCAAGCTGCTATTGTGAAATGTACTATTTACATCCTGTAGCATAGGAAAGAAGTGGCAGCCTGAGATATTGGAATATGTCTTCTTTGAGATATTAATCCATTTCTTGGCTTCTGTTCTGTTTTAGCTAGAGATCTTTAGGATATATTTTCTCCTTTTAGGACAACACAAATGTATCAATTCTTACATACATGTGCAATGAAGAGGGATATATTTCTTAGTTTGTTTCTTTAATCACTTTCATTAGACTCAGTCTTACACAGAAACGTGTTGCAATTTAAAGAACAATAATTGAGGCACAGGATAAATTCTAGAGCAGTGGTCACCAACCAGTAGATTGGGATCTACCAGTAGATCTTAGAGCCTCTGACAGGTGATCCTGACTGGTTTGGCCATGAAACTATCAAGCATTGGCACTTCAGTTGCCCCTCCACTCACTGTCATGCTGCTCCTGCCCTCTGCCTTGGAGCTGTCCCGCTGGGAGCCTCCTGCTTGCAGGATGTGGGAGGGAAAAGAGGTGGGGTGCTGATGTGAGGGTGTCTCTCTTTTCCCCACTTCTGTACCCTGTCTCCACTCAGAGGGGCGGGGATGGTGTGAGCTTGGCAATGCAAATCTCTATCACTTTCACACAATGTGTGTCTGTCATTCTCACAAACACACACTGTTCTTCCCTTTCAGCTCCCGACCCAACACATACGTGAGGGGATTGTTGTTACTACTTATACTGCTTGCAAAATGTGTTATTTTTGGTTTTTGACTGTCCCTGCTCTGATACTCCTCCTACACCCAACCTCCTGTCCCCAGCATGAGCCACCCTGCACCCAAACTCCTTCCCAGAGTTTGCACCCTGAAATCTTTCCTGGACCCCAATCCACCACACAGGCTAATCCTGGACCTCCTCCCGCACTCCAAACTCCTCAGCTCAAGACTAGAGCCTGCACCCAAAACTCTACCTCAACCTGGTGAAAGTGAGTGAGGATGGGGGAGGAAGGGGGATGGAGTGAGTAGGGTGAAGCCTAGGAGAAGGGGTGGAGCAGATGCCGGGCCTCAAAGAAAGGGCAGGAAGGAAGCGGGAGAAGTATATTTGGATGAGGTAGATCTTACATTGCACTTAAATTGAAAAAGTGACCTTGTGTTCAAAAAAGTTGGAGACCACTGTTCTAGAGATTAATGATAGGCTAGAAAAAGTTTACTCCAGCCAATCATGAAATCCCTGCAGAAAAGTTAAAACTGCTATTGTAAACTGAACATATAAAAAGCCCAATAAGTATGGAGCTATTTTTCTGTAAATGGGATTACTGTTTCATTTGATATGAGTAAGGAATTGCAAGAGACTTGATGCTCTGTACATTATCTGTACTATTTACATCCTGTGTTGACATTCTAGTCAGCTGTATACTTTAGTCACATTGTTGAGTGATCCTCCAACTTCAGCACAGACTCGACTGAGTTCGCATCTGACCACCCTGCTGTGCACCAAATTAGCACCCAGCTGTGATTAATGACATCACTTCCACAGCTCAGCATGCTTGGGTATTTTCCTGAAGAAATAAGCAAAGATTAAATGTGACTTGTTGCAATTTTGTACAAAATTCTGTATCTTCCTGTCAGCAATACTAGCCAAGGAAGAGGAGATAGCTTTGTGTGAAGAATGGAATGCTAGCCATATACAGAAGCATGCTACTGTTCCCTTTACAGCTACTAAAGAATAATTTAAACTTTTAAGCCAGTTACCAGAGTGAATGTGGTGCATGATGTTCTATAGTGCTATTTATGGCCATTTTTTTCTTTAAAATGGAGGGTCACCTGTCAAGATGTAACAGCCACTAGGCAAATTTGAAACTGGGACCTCTGGAGCTTAGTGTAGGAGCTTCTACAGCTTGAACTATAAAGCCAGCTAGCTCTTAGTTTAGGGCCTTAAGCTATGGAGTTCACTTATTCTTATCTCTTGCTGGAAGTGGTCTAAGTACCACTACATGGGACTGTGAACCACACCCACTAGGTGTATGGGTTACAAAGACAATTAGTTGCAGCATGCCTAAACAACATAGCTGCTCTGCTGGAGAGGGAGCACTGCATACTGGGAAGTATTTTCTCTGTGGGCTACATTTTTCTGTTAGAAATAAAAGCAGCCTTTGAGTACCTGGAAAGGTGCCTGCCCTGCCCTCTACACTGTTCTCTGCTTTAAAATATAAAGAGAGGAAGCAAAAACAGCTAGCAGCTCCTGGAGAAACTCCCCATTCCTACACACTAATCCAAGGTCCCCTCCATTTGGTTACCTTCCACCTCCTTTAGAGGGGATAGTACTCAAGATCAATGTATTGCATACCAACTCCAGTTTGTAAGGAGCAAACAGGCTTATTTAAACTTCTAAGCTGTCATTGGAAATGAGCTCCAGAGTTCATACTGCTCCAGTTCAGGATGTTTCTTGGGTTCACTTTACGTCGTCCCTTCATTTTTAATTCAAAACAAACTAACTGCGTAGTCTTGGTAGACCGTATTCTGCAGATCTCACTCTGGCAGCAATCCCACTTATGCAATGGGAGGTTTGTATGAGGACTGCAAGACCTTGCCTACTGGCATGACGAAAGTTTGTCCTGAAAAGACGCCATTTGTTTATAAGCCAAGGACAAAATGAAAGAACGCTATGAAGAGAGCCCTGTTTTCATTAAGATCTTTTAAAGCTGAGTTCTTACTAAGGAGCCCAACTGTCATCTTTTTCTAGGTACCCCAGCACAGCTATTGGAACACTTTAATCCAACAGTGTATGCTGGGCAATTCTTCTGTTGTTGTTGCCTTGACCCAGATTTTCCAAGGTATTTAGGCACCTCACTCCCATTGAAATCAATGGGAGTTGGCATCTAAATACCTTGCAAGATCTGAGCCTCAGTGCACATCAGGCACCATCTCCATTGTCCAGTCCCAAAGATATATACAGTAATTGTTGGGCAAACCAAGAGAAGTGTCTCATCTCTTGGTTTGCCCAGAAGAGGGGAAATGTGGGTGTGGAGTACAGAGTAACTGACACACCAGATTCTCCAGGAAATGGCTGTTGCAGGACATACCCAGTGTTTCATGCTCCATGGGTACAATAGGAGAATTGGTTTTCTAGCTTAACAGCCAAAGTGAACTTTTTAAAAAAATACCCACTTAGTCCTTTAAAAGGCTTCTGCCCCAATACTTCTAGCAAAAGACAGACCAGTATATCAAGTTAAAAAATATATAGGTGCCTGGGAATATTAATCTTGAGTATTTATCAATCGCATGAGTGTTCTGGATGATGCGTAGGCCGACATGGCCTTTCAGTCCCTTCTTTCGCGATGAATTAGATTCATTGGTCATGGCCAAATGAACCACCATCTTGTCTTGTTTTTCTTCCTCAGTCACTATCTGGCTTCTTGTGTATCCTGCAAGGCTGTTGGCATCAGATTCACTGTAGGTTCCATCCAGCATCATAGTTTTTGTCTGAGATATTCCACATGTGCATGGAAACTGAGAACAGAAACACAAGAAAACAATAGTCAAATACTGGAGGCAAAGATGAAACCCTTCTTTTTATGGCCAACTTGTAAAAATAGGAGCTGCACATTATAGTTCAACTGTGATATTTTTCTCTATTAAAACACTAGTTTTCCAAAATGAAAAGTCGCTGACTAGCCATACTGGTTATAACTTTTATTGTGTCTGGATTTGTTTCTGAAATCCTATGTTATGTGGTAATTAGGGATGGGAAATTAGTTTGATTTACATAAAAATTGATCAGACTTTTTTTCCCAGTTAATTAATTCAATTACCTCTGGCTGTTTATGCATTCATTTTCATGCTTGGTTTCCCTATGGATATTGTAGCGCAATAGACAGTAATGTTTGTGGAAACAGTGTTTTAAGTATAAATGAGAAAAATACTGACAGAAAGCAAGTTTTGATGTTATAAATACAAGTATTCTGCCTGGAAACCTGACTCTAAGATTACACATATCCAGCCACAGAACAGAAAAGCTCATCCCACTCGTCTAATCAAAACAGCTAATGCATCTTGAATTCTGAGTATCAAATATTCATAGCACACTGCTCATGAACTCACTGACCAATAATAATTTGGCAAATGATTTTGGACAACAAACCAAATTGCTCACCGATAATTCATTAACTGAAAAGAGAGACTACTGTCTCAATTCCAGTTGTAGTAAAATAATGTAGATGCTCAATGCACAAGGAGTATACTTCTGACCTAGGCTACAACACAGTTGTTCCAAATGGCTTGTTCCCACCAGTAATGGGATTCTTTTAGAACTCTTTTTGGCTACAACCTAATTTAAACTATTTTTAAACACATTTTATATTTGGATTGAAGGCAAGTGAGTATAGATGGAAATCATGATTTTTGATAATTTAAATTAATTTTATTTTTGGCTCTCCATGAGCAACCAAATTATGTTTAATAGAATGCCCTCTTCTTTCAAAAAAAGTATAGGGGGAGATTAGTATAGGGGGAGATTAAATCGGGATTCTTAGCATCTGGCCCCTCAGCTGATAGATCCAGGATGCAGCAGTAAGCACCGGGCAGTGGTACTATGCATAACTGCTTGCTACAGACCAGTTGCTGCAGGACTCAAGAGGAAGAAAAATACTTTTGATCCAAGTGACTCTTAGCCGCCTTCCCCCCCACCCCCCAAAGTCAGGTTATGATTTGGCCTGAGGGAAGGGAGCCGAGTGGCTCTGATTTGTTTAAGATATGTTGTATACATTGCCAGGATTCTAAGAAGATAGTGGCAGGAGGAAGCAAGCCCAAAGTTTAGATGGTTCTGGTCCCATGTAATCTTAATTCATCCCTGACATATTCCCAAAACCAAATTTGCACGCACACATACAGAGAAGAGGTGTGCTGAATGACATTTCTGGGGAGTGAAAAAATTCAGATTTGGATTCCCTTGGGGCTTTCACAGCTGAATGTCATTGGCTAATGAGGTCAACATTTATTCCAATGACACACAATATAGTCTCTCTTCTTGGGCCACTCCTGCATCTTGGACAGATTGAAGATATATCAGAGAGAAGACTACCTCAATAATCAAGGTGGTAGATAACCAGGGCACAGACAAAAAAAAAAAAGATTGTATTTTTGAATTGGGACTGTTCTGTGTGTTTTGGCAGAGAACTGTCTAAGGCATGTTGCAGACACATTGATATATGCAGGACTAGACAGCAAGAAACACGTCAAGCTAAAAGACAGATTTGCCAATGGGCAGGGGAGGGACACTTGCTACCCCCGCTGCATCTCTGCCTTTTAAATGTAGTAATAACCACCTGCTTCTTACTGTACTTAAAAGACAGAGGCACAGCCTAGGACCCAGCCCGAGTAGGGCCTGAAGCAGTCCCTGGCTCACACTGGGTCCCCATCTGCTGCAGCTCTGCCTCCCCTGCCCTTCCATCTGCACCATAGAGATGGTGCTGAAGGGAACCAGCTTTTAAACTGGCTCCCCCCAGCACTGCCACCTGCTTCCCCCTACCCCCTTGCTGCCTCTGATATAGAATGCGAGTAGTCGACTCAACTACCTGATAAGCCTAGGCTTATTGGGTAGGCAACTATTCAGCTACTCTTTTACATCCCTACTGTGAACTCCTTGAAAGAGCAGGAGAGAAGAGGAATAGCCACCAAGAAAACATAGGTTCTCAAAAGCCAAGGATGGACAGCATATTAAGGAGGAAGCACTATTTATAGGCTGCATACGGATATCAGAGAGTCTGTAGGATTGAAGGTTGCAGAAGGCTTATGTAGAATAAGAATGAGGTAGAATACATTAGACTTGGCCAAAAAGAGGTCATGGGAGATCTTGGTGCCAGCAGGTTCTATGGAGAGATTGGAAGCCAGAGAGAAGTGAATCTGGGAATGAGGTGAGAGAGAGAAAAGCTACCAGTTATAAGCTGCTACTTCAGTGACTTTAACAGCGTCAGAGAGATGGGGATGGCAAATGGGGAGGCAGCTGAGGGATACTATTAGCATATTTATGTAAGTAGGAAATGATGACATCAGGGAGACATCTGGAACAATGGAATATAGAGATTAAGTGAGACCTCAGACTCCATCACTGGGCCAAAGGAGGAAAGCTAATTGGAAGCCAATGGACTATGTCAGAGGGGCATGAAGTGAAGGAAGCTCACAGTCACGATAGATCTTGAAGACTCAGGAGCAGAGTGATTAGAGAAGAGACAGCTAACATTTACACAAAAACTCCTGAGGATACCAATCCTGGGAAAGAAAGCACAGAAAAGGTCTTCAGCCATTAAGTGGCGTTTCAGTGAAGCAGGCACATTTTTAAAACGATCATTTTAAATCAACCAACAGCATGAGTTAATGAGTTAATCATAAAAATGATCCACTTAGCACCATGACCTTTCATGGGAAACTAACAGAATAAATATGACTATTTGTTGCTCAAGTGTGTTTTGTGCCGATGAACAATTCTACTATTTATTGAAGCCAATTTTGAAATGTACCTGATTGCGAGTTAGGGGGTCTATAATTCACTCAGAATAATATGTTTTTGTGACTTTAAAATTGAATTTTGGTAGCCTGTGACAGGGTGAATCAACCCCGCACTGAAGCTGATGGAGTGACGTTGGCCCAGCTAGCTGAGAAGCCCCCCCCCCCCCCCCCAGCCCTGCTGGGCATGCTCCAACTGGAGATTGACTATAAAAGCCTCATGAGCAGCTCAGTCAGGGTTGACTGCTGAAGGGCAAGGAGGTGCTGAAGGAGCTCCTGGGGAGGAAGTGCAGCCAGATCAACCAGCGGCAGCCAGGCCAAGAGGTGCTACACGAGAAGCCGCAGAGACAGAATGAGACTACGGAGAAGACATCTGCCAGGTGACAGTAGGAAGTAGCCCAGGGCGGGGAATTGATCCCTGAGCACTCACTGTGTGGCAGCAGAATTCCCTGCTGAACAAGCAGTGGACTATGCCACTGCCAACAGGGCCTTGTGCTGGGACCCGGTGGTGTGTACGGGCCTGGGTCCACCTCCCTATTCTGTATATACGCCCACATGGGGGAGTTTTTCCTGCATATGAACTTGAGACATATTACCCTGAGTAGCAGGGATTTGCATATGGACTTAGGCTGTTGGGCCACAATACCCTGAGAAAAGGATCAAGTGTATAGGCTGAGGCTGTGCAGTGCCCTGTAAATTGACTTGGTGATAGTCAAGTTGCCCCATCAAAGGAAATTAGGCTTGAGGGGTCTCCAAGAGTTGGTCACCCCTTGACACAGCCAAAGGGAAATATGAGTCTGGATTTCCCCCCTCTTGCCCTCCCCCATGTTCTCTACTGACGTCCAGGTTGCACACATCCCCACTTCTGATCTTTGTTTCTTTCTCTCTTCCTTTTGTACAATGATCAAAGAGAGCAACTCCTGTTTTTGTGGTGTCAGCACTTCAGTGTGAGCTTCTGCATTGTAAACAAATTAATCACATACCACCGCAAATTTTTCCATTTACTTAAACACAATATAAAGCACACCACCTGTAAAGTGATGGTCTCACCTTCTCTCGCATCTTCCTCTCCTTTCGCTCTTGCACTGTGGTCAAGTAGTTCACTGCTGCATATTCCAACACTGAGAGAAAGACGAACACGAAACTGACCCAGAGGTAAATGTCTACAGCTTTGATGTAGGAAACTCGAGGCATGGAGGCGTTCACACCAGTGATGATTGTTGACATGGTCAGCACCGTGGTTATCCCTGGAAAAGCCCCCACAAAAATTCACTTCATATGCCAAATAAAGATCAGAAGATATCTTCTACTCATTAGTTTTGTCTCAGAATACATCATTTTTATCATCTAAGAGTGGTGCTGAGGAAAGTAATGTATTAGGTCATTCTGTCTAGTTGCCTCGCAGGGCAGAATTTTTCCCTCTACTGCATTCTGGACCACTCTGCCTAGTCAATTTTTTTAAATGTGATGGAGCAGCCACTACTTCCCTTGTGATTCTATTCAACACTCCAGTATTTAATTAGGAAATGATGCTTCCACCCCAACCTACAGGGTTTTCTGGTTTAGCTCCCGTTAGGGTGCCAGTCATAATAAGGACTCTTGTTTTACTGAGAGCACCAATTGGTTTTACACAGTCATCAAACAGCAGCCCATGACTTGTGGTCACTGATGAAGTGGCTTTGATTGGAATCATTGTCTCAAAAGGTGAAAGCCTGTGTGAGAGTTAAGGATGTTAAAATGCAATCATCCAGCTAATCATATAGTTGATATAATTCGTATCGATTATTCGATTATTCGATAAGCGCTGCTGTACAAAGCTGCAGCAGAGGCAGCTCCAGGGTCATCCATGCTGCTGCTCTGTATTTTAAATGTAGTAAGTTTCCCCCCAACACTGGCTCCTGCTTCTCCCCTGCTTGCTGCCTCTCCCTGATAGAGGCAGCAAGAGGAACCGGGGGGGGGGGAGGGGGGGGAGAGAGGGGCGGAAGTGACTAGTCAAGTGGCTACTTTATCCAATAAGCATTTGCTTATCGGATAGTCGACTCGTCACAAATATCCCTAATCTGAGTGTGGAAATATATTTCATAACAATGTGACAGCAAAGCCATTATGTGCTCACCTTTAGATAAGATCATTTAAAAGTTTTTAATGGCATCCACTCTATCCATTGTATTCATTTTAGAGAAAAGCATTCAGGCGCATCTAAAACGTGTGTGTGTATGTGTCTTTCTCTTTGGTATAGTTTATAGAGCGACAAGGTGTTCTGAGTGATAAAAGTAAAATACTTCTCCTAATTTCCAAGTTTGCAATCACCTCTTACCAATCGAGTGGCAGAGCCAAGGAGCATTTGAGTGACTTTAAGCAAGTCATTCAAAACTAGAGAACTTCTTCCAGTTGAGCAGGCTCTAGAACAGGGCTACTCAACTTTGAAAGCCCTGGGGGCCCCAATGACACTCACAGCACATGCCGAGAGCCGCAACTTAAGTGTGGTTGCAGATACATCCAAATATATAAGCAGATAACTTCTTTCACACTGACAGGCATGAATACAAAGAGTAAGCCATGAGCTGTGGTGCCGGATCCAAACATGGCCAGTGTGAGCCAGTCAGCACCTCTCAGGCTCTGCCCACAACGCTAAGCAGCCAGCTCTTCCCACAATACCCCGGTGCTCCCAATACCTCCTCCCTGGAGGCTAGAAACACCAACGCCCTGTCTGTTCCAGCCAGCCCATCCGCTTGTGTCTTTCTATGCTCGCCCCGCCTGGGAGATGCCTCACCTTTGTGGAGCATGTTCCCAGTGAAGACCATGTTCAAAGGCTCCCAACCCTGAGCCACGTGTTGAGCCCTACGTAAACCCAAACCACACTGCAGGCTGCAAACAAACAGGCCACGGGCCACTGCATGTTGAGTAGCCCTGCTCTAGTGCTCTTTTCAGATGCTTGTACAGTGTACCTCTGGGACTGACATTTTTACTCCGTATCTATAGGAAGTCATATGCATTCATATTCTGAGAGATACACTATACTTTTTATTACATCTCTCTCTCTCTCTGACCAAGACATTGATAACTGAGCAAATTGGTTTCTTTTTTGTTTTTTTAAACAAAAGAAATTCCAACCGTCCTGAATAAACAAAACTCTCATTGACATTTCAGTAGTGCTAGATTTGGCCTATAATTAGAAACCTTGATTCATTAATTTACAAACACTGGAATCTTTTTTCTAGGCTTGCTTCTCTTTTTAAAATACAATTCTATCTTCTGCTCTGATTCAAATAAAGATACAGAAAATTGATCAACGTGGAAGAACTAATTCAACAATGAAAAACATAAGATAAAGCACAGACCTTAGAATACTTTAACTCTCAGCTAAAATACACATGTATTTTCCTAGCATATTTAAACCATTAAATAGAATTCCTCCTCCCCCATCCCCTCCAAATTCAAAGGTTTTGTCACATTCATGGTTGATATTAATTGCTCTCACCTAACGAGACTCTAGCAGGTACAGCTCTGCGATCAATCCAGAAGGACACCCATGACAGCATGACCATTAGAGTGGCAGGGAAATAGGTTTGGAGCAAGAAGAAGAAGATGTGGCGACGTAAAGTGAAATTTATATACAGTCTATTGTACCATCCTGTTGGGAAGAAAAAAGGTGCAATGAAGAACATCTTAATGACACATACAGAGCTGCTACATCTGTCAGCAAATCATATATTTCTTTTATAAGCATCAACTACCTATAATTGTGTAAATGGATGGGTGAGCATTCTGTATCCTACAGATCATTCACAGCATAGACTGTAATGATCTGTAATCCCAAAGTTGACAAGGGCAAAGGGAAAGACAGAAGGACTCTTATTCAAGTACACCTTACAGAAATGTCATTTAAATTTCACCCAGCAAATGCTTGACATTGAACTTGTAAATATATGGCAATGAATCAAAAAGAATAATAAAACCATTTTAAAAAAGACTATAATACCAGTGCTACTGTAGAAAGCGAGTCTGGAGGTAGTATGAAACTTTTGTATCAAAAACTGAGACAAGGAAATCTTCTCATCCGTTTTCAGGGATTCATTCCCATTTTTCCAGTATAGCATCAGATCTTCATCAGTGTAAGCATCTTCGGGGGGGAGGGGGGGGGGAGGAAAAAAAGAGACATAATGTGACTTTTCTTTAGGATATTTTTTGTAAACAATCAGTATAAAAAGTAACTGTGTGGATAACGAACATATTAATGAGATTCACAGATGAGTGCAAGGCCCCACTCGTGCATTGGGATCTGCTTGGTATAGGGGTTCATGTTCCGTGGATTCTGATGTTAGATCAGGCTCTCAATTGGAGATTATCACAAATACTACTGGTGACAGACCAAGCCCACCAATATGGGGTGGGAGGCAAAGAGGTCAATTGCCCTAGGGCCTTAGTGATTCAAAAGAGCCTGGGGTTTCAGCCACCTGAGCCCTTTAAATGGCCACTTGAGCGCCACCATGGCACACTCTGGGTGTCTATGAGGGCTTCCTGGAGGAGGGAAGGCTATGGTGAAGCATGCTTCAGACAATGCTGAGAGCTGGTTGCCCCAAGCCCCTCCCCTTCTGCCCAAGGCCCCACTCTGTCAGAGTGCAAAGCCAGACCCTCCACCACCTTGCCCAGGGACCTGGGAAGGCTGTTAGCCCTACTGGGACAGACTAAAAATGCAGAGTACCAGGGAAGTTGGAAGTATGGGTGGAAAATAACTCTGAACTCTGTTTGGAATAAATGCAGATGAATTTATATACAAAAAATAAACAAACACAGATGCATCTTTAGCAGTAATAAAAATCCTGTTTATTTGGCAGTGGACAGTAGGATAACTAAGGATCTTGCCATATGTTGTACTGTAGCAGCCCAAAAAGCCAAACCAAAGATATCATTCCATGATCGACTTTGTACAGCACTGGTATATAATTAGAATGGTACATTTCTGATCACCACAATATCAGAAACATGTAGACAAATTGGTGGAGATTCAGAGATGAACACAAGAATTGATTAAAGGGATAGGAAGATTGGTTTATGAGGAAAGATTATAGGAAGTAATTATGGTTAATCTAGCCAAATTTAAGGGACGAATGAGAGAAAGCCATCTAAAATGTTACTTGTGAGACAGACCGGGTTTTGAACAGGCTCTGTCACCTCTCAGATGAGCACTCTAACCACCGAGCTATGGGATATTTTGATGTGGGGTTCTCTCAGTGTCATCTGTTGCACTCTGGTTAAATAATTTTAAAAAATTAATTGGAGCAGGTGGATCAGATCTTGGGTCTCCGACCTCACGGATGAGTGCTCTATTCACCACAACAAAGTCTGATGCAGAATTGTAAATCCCAGTGAATTTCTAGGAGCCTAAAAGTTTCTATGTGACTTTAACCCTTAAGCATGAAAGCACCTGGTGACTTCCATTAAGATGAACTAAATTACTCAAGTTGAATTCTGTGGCACTGCTCACATGCTTTAGTACTTGCAGGATCTGGCCTAATTTGTAAAGCATGTTAGAGTCATTGAAGATGAAAGGTGCATATATTGAAAAGAGTAGCAATTAACAACTGTCCTCCAAGATGGTTTCAAACATCATCTCCCAAACAGAGTAAACCAATACCATAGAAATTCTGAGTATTCCCTCCAAGGCAGACTCCAGCCTTATAATAATCAGTCCAAGGAGCAGGATCCTAGTTTGACTTTTGTTGCTTTTCTTTTGTGTTATCTACGAAAAATCTCTTGTGCTCTCTCATACACACAGGCTATATCTATACTGCACGCTCTTGCACAAATATTTCCCCCTGGAACCACTTCGGACAGGGCAAAAGGGCACCAGTCCCTTCCGCGGGTAGGTGCCAGAGCCCCGCTGAGACACGTGCTTAAAGGGATCTCCCTGGACAGCCGTTTCTCTGCTGCTCTGTGCTTTGGGACCTGTGGTAGGGACTGAAAGCTGTAGCAGTGCCTGTTGTGGTTGCCCTCAGCCTCTTTGGGCGCCACAGCTTTTGCCCTTGTGCCTTTGGGGACTTTTGCCTTCGTCCTCTTGTGCCATGGAGCCAGAGATGGCCCTGTGCCTGCTCTGGCCCACACGGCCATTTTGGAGTGTGTGCAGATGCTGCTCCATGCCGCCATGCTACTCCTGCAGGAGCTCGACACTGAGCTCCATCTGGACTCCCTCTCCCTGGATGCAGCAGCTTTGCTGTGGCATCCCTACCCTACCGTGGAGAGGCAATACTGGAGACTCGACACCAGTTCCAACTGATGGGACCGGTCTGGAGCACTAGAATGACCAGCAGTGGCTCCAAAACTTCAGGATGCGGAAGCAGACGTTCCTGGAGCTGAGTGCCTGGTTCACCCCTGAACTCCAGAGACAAGAAACCCAGCTGCAGCCCGCCATTCCCGTCAAAAAGAGGGCTGCCATCGCCAGTCTGAGGGGGGGCAGTAGGGGTGGGGGAAGCCCCATCACCCAAGGGGGTTGTGCCATCCCTCCCTCACATAGGCCTGCTGGCAGGGGGGACCTCTGGAGCGAGGGGGCCCTGGCGTGTTTGGGGACAGAGGCCATCAGAAGGAGATGGACACCCCCCAAGGGCCCATGCACGCACCGTCTCATTCTGCGTGTTCCCTGTGTTTCTGTGTGCCCTTCTGCAGGTTGTCCGAGACATCAACAACATCCTGCTCAAGAGGGTCATCTGCCTGTGCGACGCAGACACAACCATGGCGGGCTTTGCTACCCTGGGGTTCCTCAACTGCAGGGGAGCCATGGATGGGACCCACATCCCCATACGGGCACTGGAGCATCGAGCGGCCCACTTCATAAATAAGAAGAGCTACCATTCCATGGTGCTCCAGGCCCCTATGGACCACCATGGCCACTTCACAGACATTTATGTGGGGTGGTCAAGCAGAGCACATGACACCCTCCTCCTCTGAAACTCCAGCCTGTTTTTCAGGCTGGAAGCAGGCACTTTCTTTCCCCAGTGGGAACTAATGGTTGGGGATGTCCACATGCCACTTTGCGGGGGACGTAGCCTACTCCATGATGCCATGGCCGACGCAGCCATACACCAGATGCATGGACCCCAGCCAGGAACGATTCAACCTGCACCTGAACTGGGCCCGCAACCAAGTGGAGTGCGCCTTCAGCCAGCTGAAGGCAAGATTCCATTGTCTGCTCACCCGTCTCGACACGGGCGAGCACAACATCCTGGAGATGGTCGCAGCGTGTTGTATGCTGCACAACATTGTGGAGCGGAAGGGGGGAGGCCTTCCCTTCCGGGGTGGATGGCAGGTGAGGGCTGGGCGTTCGAGGAGCCCTGAACAACCGCTATTGGGTGCGCCTCTGAGGTGCCCTCAGGGAGATGTTCTCCCAGGCCCCACAGTAGGTTGCCTCGGTCTTGCATCCACATCCCTCTACCATCCCCAACCCTTCCCTCCCCCCTTCCCTCCCATTCCAATAAACACAACTCTGCTTGTTCACCAAAAAATAAACTATTATTTACATTGGGATGAAGGGTGGGCAGTGGGAGGGGGCTCTGAACTGGGAGGGGGAATTAGTGCTGGGAGGGATGGCTCCTCCCAGCGCCTCCTCAGGTGCGGAGGCCTTGGCACCCTTCAGGCCAGGTTGGAGCAGGCAGCCCTGGGAGGTGGGCAGCATGGGGAACAGCAAGGGGGGGATTGGCACAGCAGGAAGAGCAACAGGAGGGGCAATGGGGGGCAGCAGGAAGGGGCATGGGCACGGCAAGAGGGGCAGCTGCGAGGGTGGCGGGGGGGGGGGAGGCAAGGCCATGCACATCCTGTCACACCACTGGAGGAACTGCCCCCATGCCTGCTGCCGCCACTCCAGGTCTGCCCGGATCTTTGTGTTAACCACCTCCTCCATCTGCTCCACAGTCTGCACATGCCACCAGAGGAGCTGGCCGCGCTGCCTGGCCCACCTAGCTGGTCCCTGCATCTTTGGTGCCAGCGGTGCGGGGCTGGATGGTCCCTCGCTCCCGGCTGGTCCCGCTGCAGAGAACACAGAAGACAGCAAGGCAGTTTGTCAGCCCCGCCCACAGTGTCTCTGAGCCCCATGCCCTCCTCCATGACCCTAACGTATCACCACTAAATGTGGCCCAAGCCACAGAAGGACCAATTAAAAATCCTGGGATTGAAGTGATCCTCCATGGATTGTAACACTGGGGCACATCACTGTGAATAAAGACCCTTGTCTGTGTTCTAGCTACTTGGCATGCTGTGTCTGTCTGTCTAGCACTGTGTACGCTCCCAAAGATAGAGCACATGGCTTCTAATCTTCTCCCTGCGAGCATATGCCATGATCCTGTAGTCATGTTTCAGTGCACATCCACTCTGCATTTGAGCAAGTGTGGCAGATGAGGTCTGGGTTTTCCCACTACTGTCACTGATTTCCTCGGAGTCAGAGACAGGGCTACTGGGAGTGTACTGTCCCTGCAGCAAGACTCAGTGGGCCAGAGGCCCAGGCTGCCCACTTCCCCTCCCCCCCATTCCTCAGACAAGTAGCTCAGGGAAGTGTGTGGATTCCCTCAGGGGCAGCAGAGGGGCTGGGGGTAGCCTGCGGGCTTCGTGGGGGCCGGACTCAAAGGGCTGGCTCACTGCTTTTCCCTGGAGCAGCTGCTGTGTCACACGGGCAGGCATGGCTGCGTACTGTCTGTGTGCGGCACCCTTCGGGATGTGTGGGGTCTGGCCCGCGCCCTTGGGGCTTGGCTGCTTCCAGCCAGCCTCCCCTCTCCCTCCCCCAGGCAGGACGTGTGAGAGCAGCAGGGTCCCAGGCGTGTCCTGGAGCTGCCTGCCATGTCCGTGTGCCACGGAGTCAGGCTGCACGAGGTTGAACGTGCTGTGTACTGCTGCACAGCATGCAGCTGGGACTCCCCGAATGACACTCCCCCACCCCAGGGAACCCGCCTCCCCCGCCCTTGCGATTGACAACCGCTACGCTCACCTCACCGGAGGATCTATCGCCGGTCTCCAATGAGGCCCAGTTGCTGGGCACTGGCTCCAGGTGGAGGGTGATGGTGGCTGGGCAGTCCTCTCCCTCATCCTCGGAAGTGGTGGTCAGGTTGCCCTTCTCCTCCAGGTCAGGCGGCCTGACCACTGGGGTGCACAGGGCCACCATGGGTGAAGGCCCTTCCACCGCCGTCTCCCCCAGGATGGCATGCAAATGTTCATACTGGGGGCAAGTGTCAGCTCCTGTCCCCTCCCCCTGCCCTCACTTGCCTTGACGTAGGCCAGGGGCAGCTCCTTGACTTTGGCCCAGACCTGTTGCAGGGTCCGGGCTGGGTGCCAAAGATGTTGGCATTCCAGTGCCAGGACCGAGGGTCTTGGAGGGCTTCCTCCTGCCCCCACAGGTCCAGGAGAGCCTCCACCTCTATCCCTGACCAGCATGGGGGCGCGCGAATTTGTGCCCCTCTGGGCCTGCTGGGAGCCCTGGGGTGGCTCCTGGGATGGGGGTGCAGGCTCTTGGGGTGGCTCGGGGCAGACATGCCTGTGGAGATGCGGCATACAGAGCTGTGTGGTGGAGCTGCTGCCGCGTGGCATCTGCAGGGTGCCTGGCCCTTTAAGGGGAGGTCCAACAAGCAGGACACAGTGAGCTGTGCGTGTGAGTACAGAGTGTCCAAGCAGTCACCTGTGTTTTTTTCTAGAGGCAAGTTCTTGCACAAAAACTCCCTGCAGCCCGTCCACACTTCCTTCTTGCACAAGAGCGCTTGCTCAAGTAGGCTTATTCCACGTACAAAGTGTCAGAGGTCTTGCGCAAGAAGCCCTCTCTTCCGACACTTTACTGTACATTTTCTTGTGCAACACGTGTGCAGTGTGGACGCGCCACAAGTTTTTGCACAAGAACAGTTGTTCTTGTGCAAGAAGCTTGCAGTGTAAACATAGCCACACACACACACACTCCTACCCCTCCCACTCTCCGCAAATAAGGATCCAATCCAAAGCTCTTTGATTCACTGGAAAAACGTTCATTGACATCTACAGGCTTTGAGTCCAGCCCTAAAATATTATTTTTCTTTACCCTGAAGTATGTACAGCCCACCAGTGTGTACAATCAGCTACGGAGGACTTGCAGCTAAGAGTGTCTATGTTACTTACAGCTTTCCAGCTCCAGAGAACAAGTCTGGGAGTCCAGGGGAAATCGACTGAAGTCCATGTTACACATTGCTGTCACTGTGATCCTAAAAATATAAACAGGAAAGGTCACTTCCTAGAAGAGATATTGATATTCCAGAGAAGGTAGGAGAAATGTGTCACTGGGCACAGAAAATATAAATTTAAATAAATAAAAATAATTTCCCAGATTTAAAATCAGAAATTATGCATAACATGGTAACATAAAAGAACTAAAACTTCCCAGTGAGTACTGAGGCCTTGGTTGGCTGTGCACAGGTCATGTGAAGGAGCAAATGTGGCTTATACCAAATCTGTGTACTCATGATTTCCATGATTTGTGGGGGAAAGTTTGACATACTATTGCAATTCAAACAGCAAAAAAACAATAATAGTTTCAGTGTATTTGTTGAATCTCTTCCTCAGAGTAAAGCTGTTCACTTATTTAATAAATTATTTCACTGGGTTCCAAAGCATTATGCTTCCTTTATGTCCAGCCTGGTTAAAGCTTCCACGTCTCCCCATATTTTACCTTCTCTCTTCCTTTTTGTCATTACAACAAACCTGCCTGAGTTTCTCATGCATAAATCAGCAACATAAGCATGAAAAGTCCCTCAATGTATGTCTTGTTAGGAGAAAGCTGCTTTTCTTAGTGCTGGATCAATCTTGTTTAAATTGTGAGGGCCGATTATTATTGGTGGAGTGGAAGGCGGGGAGGGAAGGGCAGCTATTTTTCCAGTAGTCAGATTTGCCTCTGTTAAATTCACATCTGACCTAGGGATCTGAAACAATCCCGGCTTTAGTTTATAAATCTGAATCTAATCTGTCCTAATATTATGTAACAACTTTCCCAGAGAATCAAGAGGGGTTTTTTTCCTCCACACATATACATCCTACCTGCCTATCCACTCTCTGGCTCACCTCCTTGCAATCTGTCCACCCCCTCACCCCTTCCTGCCAAATTGCCTCCCTGTTCACCTCCTCACTCTGTTTGCCCACCCATCTGCTGCCTCACCTCCCCACCCACCTCCTCTTGACTTTATTGAAGTGCAGCCCCCTGCAAAGCCTGGGGCCTTGAGCACTCGTCCGGATTCAACAAACCCTCAGCTCTGGCTGACTGTTTCCCTGGTTCATTTTAGATGTTGGCAAAGAACCTTTCTGCTAATCAAAGGATTATGGGCCCAATTCTGCCTTGACCTACACTTCAATCACTTCAACTAAGTCACAGGAGTTGTATGGTTTAAAACCAGAGCAGAGCTTAGCCAAAGCCGATATTTGGAGCTCAGACTTCGGTCCAGCATGTTACCATGGCAACAATTTCTCATGGTTCTCTACAGTGATGTCCATCAAAATTAAATAAGATATAACTCTGTGTCACTACAATATTCCATTTTCCTTCCTAATTAATGTGGTTATTAACAATACATTAGTCAGAGAGAAACATTCAGTAATGGGCTCTTCCATCTAGCAGAGAAAGGTCTAATACTATCCTGTGACTGCAAGTTGAAGCTCGACAAAGACTAGAATTTTTATCTGTGTGAGTAATTAGCCATTAGAAGAATTTCACAGTTGTGGCAGATTCTCCAACAATGACAATTTTAAAATTAAGATTAATTTTTTTTTAGAATCTCTGCTCTAGGAATTATTTGGGAAAAATTCTATGACCTGTGTCATACAGGAAGTCAGACAAGGGGATGACAATGGAACCTTTTGGCCCTGGAATCTATCAATCTATACATTTGGCATAGACAGTGAGCTATATGAGCCTGAGGTGCTCAGGCACCATGAATATTCATGGATGGGCTCCAGCAGCGTTAACTGCATCACAGCCTGCATGTGACTTTGATGAATTCAGAAGCTGGCAGAAGCATAGCCTTTGCAGCATGGAGTTTGTTTATAAAAAGAAGTAACAGAGGTAGCCATGTTAGTGTAATCTTGGTAAAACAAAAAAACCAGTCATGTAGCACTTTAAAGACTAACAAGATGGTTTATTAGGTGAGGAGCTTTCATGGGGCAGACCCACTTCTTTAGATCATATTCTGAATGTGAATTGGCATGACCATTATATAACAGAGGGATACAATGAAAAAAGTAAACAAATTACATACTAATGAATCAGCTACATAGAACAGAAGATGGGGGGAGAGGAGACAAGGAAGGAGAAAAATTGCTTATTATAAGAGTCAATTAAGTGGCTAATCTGGAGTTACTATGAATATCAAAAGGTGGGGAGGCTGTCTTTGTAATGTGTAAGGTAATCATCATTCACATTAAGGCCCATTTGCAACATGTTGAATTTTAACAAATAAATGTTCTGAAGTCTCCATCTGGAATCTGGTTTTAAAGTCTCTTTGTAGTAAGATTCATGTGGGAGGCAGCTCCAAAGCAAAGGGCAGGAGATACACAGCCTGCACTTGATAGCTTCTTGGCTAAACTAGTCAGGATCACCTGTCAGAGGCTCCAAAATCTAGATCAAGATCCCGATCTACTGATTGGTGACCACTGCTTAAGCCTATGGTGAGACAAAACCTTTGCTTTGCAGCCATTTAGCTTGCTAACTTAGGTATTAGTTTGCATATTATCTTTCATTTTCCTTGTAAGCCATTCTGACTGTGTCTCATTACTAGTAATCACCTTAAATGTGTCTTTTTATCATTAATAAACATGTTTTATTGTTTTTACCTAACTTCCCTCCCCCATTCATGTTTGCATTGAAATGATGGGTAACCTCCACTTGAGATAAGATTTCTGTTTATCATTTTCCACTGATAAAATAAGACTTTATATGAGCTTGCATTATCCAGTAGACAGCTGGGATGCAGAAGATGCACATTTCTGGGAGAAGGTCTGAGACTAGGAAGTTACTGGTGGCGCCCAGCACTGTATGTAATCCATGAATAGTTGGCTAAGGCATTCATGTAATTCAGCTGGGCATGAGTTTACATGCTAGAGGCTATGTGGGAGCGGGAGCAGGACCAGGAGTGGTTGTTTTCACAGCACAACAGTATAAATGGTACCGCAGGAGGGAGTTCTGAAGGGACACAGCTGTCCAACCGTTCAGATTATGCCCTAATGTCACAGTGGCAAAGTCCCAACTTCAGCAAATCTGACTCTTAAAGTTGGGCAAACAACAAATGACTCTGACTATTCACAGACCATGAGCTAGATTGTGTGGTTACCTCATACTATATAATACGTGACCATCTGGGAACACACGCAACATGATGTTGTCAGTGGTTGTGTCGTGAATGAATGATCTTTTGGAGTGCACAAAGAAGACATCTGGAACCCAGATCTTCTTCACCAGCCTGCCATCAAAGGTCATGCTCTTGTTAGTGATGCTAGGAAATGAGAGGCGCTCATCCTTCCAGTAGTGCCTTAAGTATAGTGTCAAGGTGAAGTCCTGCATCAAAAGAAAAGAGAACATGAAGGCCTCATTGTGATATGTTCTTTTCATACCCATGAAACATTAGAAAGGGAATTATCTCTTGTTATACTAATATCTCTCTCACAGCTTGAATCTCTTCTCTGCTAAGCCTGGTTATCTTCCTCAGACTAATTCTACAAAACAGTTTCCCACAGAAATGAAGCATTCTGGGAAAGTTCCACAGCCCAGACCATTTTAGTATGCTACAGTACAAGTATGTAACAGAGTAACATGAAGGTTTCAATGCAATCCCATCAACTACTGCAGGATGTGAATACAATGCTAATATAAGTTGTAGCATGTATTCCTTAGAACAGTGGTCCCCAACATTTTGGGGCTGCTGGGCACCTGGGGCGGGGCCACTCACGCGCCACGTGTATGGGGGCAGGGCCGCTCACAGGCCACAGGCCTGGGCCAAGCATGCGCCGCATGCCCGGGGCCAGCACCAGCATGTGCCACGACCCTGGGCAGGGGCTACCCAGGTGCCGTGTGCCCAGGGCCGGCACCGGCATGTGCCGCGCACCCAGGCAGGGACCGTCCAGGCGCCGTGTGCCCAGGGCCGGCACCGGCATGTGCCGCGCACCCAGGCAGGGACTGCCCAGGCGCCACATGCACAGGGCCAGCACCGGCATGCGCCGCGACCCCGGCGTAGGGGCCGCCCATGCACCCAGGGCTGGCACCTGCCGCATGCCTGGGGGCGGGGCCAGCCCAGATTGCTCTGCAGGCGCACATAAATGGCCTGGTGGGCACCATGGCGCCCGTGGGCACCGCATTGGGGACCACTGCCTTAGAAGCTACAAGTCCATTGGAAACATTGAAATTCAACCTTCTAAGGAAAGCATGTATCTCTGTATTGATACAGGCTTTTGGGATCCTGACAGCATAACACTAGGTAAAAGATAATCATATACCCAGTCTGCTTGAAAAAACAAAATCTTGTTCAAGTTAGCTAAATGAGTCTGAGCACTGAGCAACTAAGAAACATCTGTTTCTATCATTGATCCCCATCTGCCAGCTGCATCCTCCTAAACCGAATAACCACTTAACACTTAGAGATAAAATGTAATTATTTTTTATAGTCCCCTGTCAGGGTGCACGCCCCCCACTGTGCCTCAGTGCCCCCTGACTGTCCTCATATAGCCCCTCTCAGGGCAAGTTACAGTCTGTATGGGTTGCTCATCATTGGGATTATCTCCACAGCCCTGCTTACCTAAGCCGTGCTGTGATCCGCATCCAAACCAGGGTTTTGTCTCCAGCCCCTAGCCAAGGGGACTCTTGGCTGGCCCTCTCCCAGCCCTTGCTGGCTATCCCCAGCTTGTCTCCCTCCTAGGAGCTCCTGCTTCCTCCGCAGTCAGCCCTTCACTGGCTCCCCCCTCTAAGCAAACTGTGCTTCTCTATATACCTGCCAGCTGGGCTCTCACTCACCCTAATGGTTTCAGCTGGCTTCTACAAGCCATTTGTGCTGCCCTAGATAGTTGCCAGCTGGGCTCTCCCTAGCCCAAACAGCTTCAGCTGGCCTCTGTTTCCAGCCCCAGCTCAGGGCCTGAGTCCTGGTCTTAAAGGGCCAGTGCAGGGCAGGCGCCCTGTCACATCCCCATTAAGCAATTGATACAAAAAAGTTTCAGAAGACCTGCATTCCTGGTCTGAAGTAAGAGCAGCACATACTGTTTTTCTTCCAAATGATCCTAAAGTAGTTAAAAAACAGTAAGAGAATGTTTGAAGGGACTCATTTTCCCCACACAAACAGTGCTGAGAATGGTATGGCCACTGGCTAATGTCATCTTGGACTCTTTTCCTACAAAGTTTTCATTTGGAAAGTGAAAGTTTTGAGTTTTTTAATGAAGCTGGTAGATTTCCACTTCATACAGTTAAATACAGTTCTTTGCAATGTGGCAAGTTTCAAAGGGATAGCCATGTTAGTCTGTTTCAGCAAAAATGAGGAGTCCTGTGGCATTTTAAAGACTAACAAATTTATTTGGCCATAAGCCCACTTTATCAGCTTCATGAAGTAGAAACTTCAGTTTGCCAGGTATCTATACATATATAAAGATTAGCATGTTACAATATTATGCAGAGGGCCAGTGCTAGCAAGGTCAATTCAATGAAGGTGGATGTCGCCCATTCCCAAAAATTGATGAGAAGTTGTCAATACCAAAAATGGAAATTTGCTTTTTGTAGTGAGGTAGCCACTCCCAGTCTCTATTCAAACCTAGTCTGATACTATCAAATTTGCATATGAATTCCAGCTCTGCAGTTACCCCCGAAATCTATTTTTGAAGTTTTTTTACTCAAATATGGCAAAACTTTCAAACCTATTACTGAGTGTCCAGGGAACCTGAAGCACTCTCCTATTGGTTTTTGAATGTTAGCATTCTTTTCCCTACAAAGCAGTCAGATTATCAGAAACACAGTAATAGATAACAGTTGATGGATTAGAAGTATCGGATTTAAAGCACTGAGATCTAATCTGGTTGAGCAATCCCCCTGGTCCTGTGGCACTGTTAGTGAGCCAATCGAATCGATTGCAGCATCTTACTACCTGGGAAGAAAGGAGGCACCATCTGCAACTGTCAGAGGCAAAATGACCAGTGTAGGGGTGTAGATGGTTATTTTCCCCAGATTTAAAGGATTGTCTATCAGGACAGTATGCTAAGAAAGGTTCTTAAAAGGCTAAACTCATGGTGGCCTGGGGGCTATTCTCCTGCTATAGGATACAATTTCAGTGGGAATAACACATGTCCAATGGTTGAGGAACAAGGCCTCAGGCCCTCAGAAAGATGTAGCTCAAGGGAAAAGGGAGCACAAGTCACAGCTTCCTCAGGGGCAAAGATCTAAGTCAGTGGTCCCCAAATGTTTCTCATATACTTCCCTTCCCCTGGAGCCAGGGCAGGGACATGGCTCAGGCAGGGGAAGGTACAGATAGGAATAAGGGAGTCAGGGCAGGGCTGAAAATGGAGGCCATTTTCAGCTGTGGCCAGGGCGGGACTGAAAATGGAGCTAGGGCCAGCAGCTGTGATTGGGGTCAAAAGCCGAGCTGGATTATGTTCTCTCTGCCTCCTATGGGGATGGGTCAGTCCCCAGTCAACCCCCCCAAATGTTCCTCTGCACTCCCCAAAGGGGGCCCACCCCAAAGTTTGGGGACTCCTGATCTAAGTGAAAGCCTGAGGTTCTCTGAGTAAAGACTAGAGTGTTATTTATGAGCTACCTAGGGCATAATTTTTATATATTACCTTGAAACATTAGAGATCTGGTTCCTAGACACTAATTGCTTTCTGTGGGTTTTTTACCATGTTATCACCCACATCCCATAGAAAATCCCTGTTTCAATTAGGGATGTAAAATCCTGTTTAGTTAGTTAACCAGTTAAATGTCATGTTTAACTAGTTAACCCATTAAATGGGACCAGGCAAGAGGCTGCTCCAGCCTGGTTTGGCTGGAGCAGCACTCCTGCCCACTGCAGCCTGGCTGGAATGGTCCTCCTGCTACTGGCAGGGGTTGCTCTGGCTGGGCTGCAGCACCCTGCACCCACAGCAGGCCCCGCGGGACTGGAGCAACCTCATGTCTGTGGCTCCAGTTAAATGTAATTGATAAGCATCACCTGGTAAGGCTGATGCTTACTGGTTAACCATTCACATCCCTATTTTCAATATCAATGCCCACAAGCCAAGTTCTTATAATAGGATCCAACTGTGGCAGGATACAAATCAATACATTTTCCACTTCTCACTGCTAGAAGAAATTAAAAATTGTTTTGTAGCAGATAGGATACAAAGCAAGCTGTCCTTAGCAGTAAGTTTAACAATGTAACCGCAACCTAAAGGGAGCAATTCTAACTTTAGGTGTGATCCTCAGTTTTTCAAAGGGAAAATAGCTTTTTTTCTCATCTTGTGATAATGCTCCGTTGTCCGGTAAAGGCAGAATGACGAGGACTACAGAACAGTAAGAATAACAGTTTGTATTAAAGACACACAGTGTGGAGTTTAGATGTTAGGAGACAAGCCTACCCGTAACCCTGCAGACTGTGTCTAGATACCACACCTCATGGTACGTAGGAGGAACAGCGAGGAAAGGAATGAAGGGAAAGGGGAAAAGAGAAGATTCCTTCTTTTCCCCTCCTTTCCCCATTACATTTCTTCTTCTCTCCAGTCTTTTTGCTCCATCCCATGATTTCAAATAGGCCCTCACATAGATTCTTAAGCAGGAGTCTGAGAGGATAGGTCTCTTATTGCAAGTAACACTGAAAAATATTGTTTGTTGATATCTGGATTTACATTTCTTCCCTTAAAAAAACAATAAGAAAAAACTACTGCTGAATTTAGTGTTGTTGCTAAGCCCTTTAATGACAGTATTGGAGGCTGAAATCTGGTTATCCAACCACAACAAATTCAGCATAGAAAGAGGCAGTCTACTCCAGAGATGAAAAATAGGAAGCAGCTTATTTTGATTTAAGATAAAATAATAGTTCTTCTAATGTTTCTCTCTGATTTATATATTTAAGAACAGATTTTCTGGTTCCATAATATTTTTTTTTTTAAAAAGTAAGGCTTCCATGATCCTCACAAGAGAGGCTTTAGAGTTACCTGAACCTAAGGAACATGAATTCTGCTACTGGGTACAATGAAATGAGCCTAGCAGGCAATTACAGGCAGTCCCCGGGTTACGTACAAGATAGGGACTGTAGGTTTGTTCTTAAGTTGAATTTGTATGTAAGTCAGAACTGGTACATATTGTAGGGGAAACTCCAGCCAAACATTTCTCCAGAGCTCAGTTTTATTCTCCCACACCTCATTTCCCTCAGTCCTTTATTCTCAAGCTGAGGTGTCTGCTGAGAAAAGCCGCTCTGCGTCTCCCTGGTCTGCTGGGGGGCGGGGGGGGGGGGGGGGAGAACGCTAGCTTCACGTCTCCCTGGTCTGCTGGGGGGAAGCAGCTAGTGCAGGGTTGCCTCACCCCGTTTGTAAGTAGGGATCTGATGTAAGTCGGATCCACGTAGCCCGGGGACTGCCTGTACTCATATTCCTAACTACTGTATATCAACCAAGATCACACACATTTTCTTATCAAGGTCTTTGTTCCCTTGCAATTTTAATCAACTTTCTCTGAAGACCACACAATGACTCTTTGAACCATGTCTATCTTTATTAGGACTTGAATTCTGATAAAGGATCTTTAAAAAATGCTAAGAGTTGTTTTTACTGCTTTTTCCTTCATCTGACCAATAAACTGAAACCCAAATATGGGATTTATCTTGACTAGGGACTAATTACAGCTTAAAAGAATGTTACTTACCATATCAACCTCAGAAATACTGTCTAAGCTTTCAACCTGTACATCCACCCCAACAGGAATAGCAGGACCTGTGGTAGAATGAGATATAGACATTTATATACTATTCATTTATATTATCTGTCTTTAGTTACCTTTATAAAAATGGCATTCAAAACATTTTTGGACTGATGTAATTTCTGGTAACTGAAGAGACAACCAGAACAATAATACCGATATCTCTTTCCCTTTACAGGCCTCCAGCACTGACACTACCTGTGTATGGCTCTCACACAGCCTTTGTAATGCATTTTGGAAAGGTTCATAAACAGGCCCAGCCTTTGGGCAAGGCGAGTGAGGCAGTTGCCTTGGGCCCCACACATTCAGGGCCCCACACTGCCCAGCTCCTGGCCCCACCCACCAGGCCGCTCACTCGCTGCCCTGACTGGGAGCTGCACAGCTGTGCGGCTCAGCCATGCTGCCTTGGGCCCCCAAGAACTCTTTGGCCGGGCCTGTTCAAAAAGTAGAGCCAGACGGCCCATTATACATCATAGTTCTTTATAAAGAAACCCTAAGCAGATACAGGAAAATAAGAGGAAAAAACCACAATCCTTGAGATTTCATTTTGCTGACAGCAAAAGGAATGAAAAAAAATACTCAATGTGATAAACTCCATTTATCTTGTGTGAATTTCTGAGATCTCTGTAATTTTCTGGTTTCGAATTGCCAGATGTTTCTTTGATAGTTTAACAATAGTCACTTGTTGGAGATTACTTTTAAAAAGTTATTCTCATTGTCATTCTAAAATAAACAGCCAGATAATCCACAAAGCATAAATAAGCATGAAATCTTCCCACAATAAAAGGAAACTCCTCTGCTAACAGAAACTCTACCATTTTCATAACAGATAGTGACTCAGGGCCAAATCCAGCTCATCTTACTCGTATTCCATTTTATGCCCTATTTTTAAGAGATTTTTTTCTCCTCTCTCATTCCTTTATCCATTGTGGACAATCTCTCCTCTCCCTCCTTTTTCGACACGCTTTCCTAAACTGCATTTGAACTCAAAGAAGTGCAAGCCAAACCAAACTTTCAAACATTCAGTATGCAGGTATGTTTGAAGTTAGGCAAAAGACGCTCACTTGTCCCTAATTTGAAGGCAATAGCAGTATTCAGTTGCTTTAATTGTGCTTTAAAGACTTGTATATTGTTACAAAGCCATAGCTTGTAAACTGTTCCAGGCAAGGACCATGAGGCCCTCTGTTTGTGTAGCCTCTAGTACAATGGAGGTCCTAAATTTGATCTATAAGTGCTGCTTTTATATAAGTATTAAACAATAATCTAATGGCATCATATTGAAAACTATTTCCAATAGCAAGCACTTGAATATCATATATTTAACAAGATAGCCAGAAAATCTCTGATCTGAGAATGCAAGCTAAAAGCCCTATTGCAGAGTATCACCTACCCTACCACAATTTCTGCTGTGGCCCACAAAGATTCCAGCGTATATTTTGGGGGGCTGGATGGAACATTATATAATTTTCTGGTGTAGAAAAGGGGAATTCAACACACAGCAAGCTGCAGGTGTTTCAGTGGGATAAGGTAACACAGTATCAGTAGGGCCTGAATCCAAGCTGATCACCATGACTGGACCACCTATTGCCAGTTCTTTGACACGTCCCACGGAGGCACGTGCAAGGCCTGGGTTAAAGGAGCACTGCAAGTGATATAATTCACCTGTTCCACTTATATTTCTGCGGTCTTTGGCATTTACCCAATTTTTTTCAGGGGCCATGATGTTCTGAAGAAGTATAGTAGCAGTCTGAGAAATATTAGCCTGACTACTGAGTTACTGAATTTGGATTTCATCTTGCAACAAAAGCATGTCAGATGGAATTTCAGTTTGATCCTGAAACATGCTGAGTAGTCTCGCCAAAACAAGCAAAACACTTCAGCATGTACTTACCTCTAAGTATGTGCCCTCGCTACTGCGGTGGGAGTTTGCAGGTGGATCCATAACTACATGGATCCACTAGCCATACAGAGAACTCACTTCCCCTCCCCCATAATTTAGCTTCCTCAAAATCTTTTCACGGAACCATTGTCTGAACCGAGACCTTGGGTGTGGTCTCAGAGATTAGGGCTACGCTTCATACACAGTTTCTCCTGGGATGACTGCCCTTGTAGCTTTTCTTCAAGCTAGGCCAGCAGTGAGCATAGTGTGTCCCACACCTCCCCTGCCATCTTTCCAACTGCTCAGGATCCACAGGAGGACACACCTGAGAAGACCTAATGAGGAAGCTTGCCTCCAGTCCCTCATCTGGGGGCTCAAAGAGGAGCACTGGGAGTGGGCTGTGACCAGGAGGAGTGCCAGGCTGACTAGGAGCAACAGGAGGCTGCTTGGGAACAGCTGGAGAGCAAACACGAGGTCAAGTGCTCCTCCCTCACCTTGGTGATGGGGCACATGGCCTCATGCATGGAGCAGGCCACCAGCCACCTCCCCTCCCCACCTCACCCCCAAGGCTTCCCCACCTAGCCCCCGCAGGGGCCTCAGAACATGGGGAGGTAGACCTCTTGGGCAGCCTAAGCCTCCCGAGCTAACCAAGGCAGGTGCCTTTGAACACAAGTGGGAAAAAGCTGCCTACATTACACTTCAAAAGAATACAGACATGAGAAAATTAGTGAATAGACTGTTCTCTTCGTCAGTGACTCCCACCCTATGGCTTAGTAGATCCTTGGTGGTCAGTGCAGAACTGGCTCTCCTGGCTGCAAGCTGCTACGTTATATTGAAGACCAATAAGAAGAAAGATAAGATCTTTCTTAATACTACTTCCCCAATTGAGAGATTGCTTGAGTGGCTACCAGGGTATTAAGGTGAGTGAGAGGTGAGGCAGCTGACAAAATCTAAAAGTCAGAATGGAGGTGTCTACAACAAAATCTCTCTTTTGAGACAGGGCATTCACCACGGCTGGATCATGAAGGGGTTTTAGGGGCTGCATCCTAGGGCCCTGAGCCAAGGGGGGCCCCCTTAGCCCTGGGATGCAGCCAGTAAAGGCCCTGCATGCTCCAACCCAGCTTTGCCTGGTGGGGAGCAGGAGGAAACAGCTCTACTGACTGACATTTCCACTCCCTGGGCTGGAGCTGCGTGCATCGCCACTACAGCAGGGACGCTCCACTCCCGTTCCTCTCATTGGCTGGGAATTGTGGCCAATGGGAGTAGCGCCTGCCATTGTAGGGCTTGAGCTTTGCCAGGTAAGCGTTCCAATCCCCTGCGCCCTCCCACACCCTTGTTCCCCTTCCCAGTCGGCTCCTGTACCTTACCCTCCTGCCCAGATCATGCATCCTCACCTCAGCCCCCTTCAGCACCCTGACTTGATTAGCTTCATTAACACAAGCAACTTCTTCCTTCTATGTACTTCCACTGCAATTCATCTGATGCAATGCCTTTTACCCAAGAAAGCGTGTTCCCTAATAAATCTGTTAGTCTCTAAGGTGCCACAGGACTCCTCATGGTTTTTATAAAATTAACGTTCATGAATAGCTCTTTTTTGCTCAGACATGTAGTGATGCTATACGGCGAGCCAGGCAGGTGAACCAGCAGCCCACACGGGCTTCTCAAGATCATGGGTGGGGCCAGCTCCGTGTTCCTGGAAAGGGCAGGGCCTCTGGCAGAAGGGGTGGGGACAGCCAGCCCTCTGTGCTGCCTGGAGTGCAGTGTGCTGCCCCCCCCTCCCCCCGCAAGCTGTCAGAGGTGCCCAGTGCCCAGGCAGCAATTTAAAGTGCCCAGGCCTCCAGCTGCTGCCGCAGTTGTAGCAGCCAGGAGCCCTAGGTCCCTTTGAAACACTAGCCCCAGTGCAATTGCCCTATTCCCCCCTCAGCTGGTGGGACTGGGGCCAGAATATGAATGAATAATAACAGTCTTTTCATTCCTGGGTGAGCAGAATAACTAGGTGCCACAGGGTTGGACCAACACAGAGGCAGGCACAATAATATTATATTAGATGACATAGCAAACGGAGGGATTATAAAACAGTAAACTGTTGGTGTCTGACTGTGAGAAAGCCCTAATCTGTACAGTAGTGAAATGACTTTAATTAAATATCTTGAGGATCAAGTTATTTTATGATCATGCAAATGTATTTGGTTGTTTATCCAGCTATCCATCTCTTTAAGGGCTGTGTAGATGTGGGGTTGTATTATACCTAAGCTGCTTCCCTTATTGGGGTCATGCAGCAGCAGGGTTCACTGAAGACCCTGTAGACAATTCAGACGGAAAGACTCCCAGGACACAGGGGCAGGCATGGCAACCACTGCCCCTACCTCCTACCCTCCACAGTGTTTTTGTGTGATGGTACTGCCTGGTACGTAGTACACAGTACCGGTACCTCCAGTCAGAGCTCAACAACATTTCCCCTGGAGTACTGGCCCTTTTTTTTTTTTTTTAAACAAAAAAAGCACTGACCCTCCATATGCTCAGTGTTGCTGGTTACTGTGGAAGGGGGCAGAATCACATGCTCAATCCCTTTGAAATGTCTAGTGCCAACAGCAGCAGTGGATTGTCCTTAGAGGAGAGGTGCAATCTGGATTTTGCTGTAGAAGACACATATTATTTACTGTTACTAAATACTTACATCATGGTAGGATCAGGGCTTTGGAGCGCTAAGGGGGTGACATGCTGTGCCGAGCTCTGTACTAACAGCAAAGAATAACCTCTGTCATGAAGGACTTACAGTGCACTCTCCTTACAGAAGAAGAAAAAAGCTGATGGTTCACATCACTTCACATTGGATCCCACTAGTGTGTTGACGAACTTCACTTAAAATTCATGTAAATGCCAAACAACATCCTCAGAGCAGATTCCAAAATCCAAGAGACACTCTGCACATAAGGGCTCAATTCAAGCTACCATGATTTAAATCAGATCACATCCAAAGTCTGTGTTCCGCTGCAGTTTCAATGCTTGCCTGAACAGAGAACGTGGATAAAAGAAGGAACAACGGCTGAGAGGAAAGGAAACATTTACCCTTCACTCCTCCTACACCTCCCTTGAAAACAACATAATGCTGCTGCACTCTAATTTTTATCATCTTTTTCACTTTTGTGCATCTAGGGCTCAGTTTTGCTTTGAGATAAATGGTGCTTACCCAAGTGCAAGGACAACTGCTAACAGTTCAATCTAACATGTATTTGATACTTTACAGAACCCAAAATAAAAGATACCCCTTGCTGAGCATTCAGTTTACAGATGGACACACTTGGGAGTCATGAGGAAGGGAGGACTTAGATTGGTTTTATCATATTCTCACACGGATGGATGTTGCAGTAATTGAAATGCAAGGCAACAGTACCCTGGACAAGAGTTTTAGCTGTGTAGATGGCTGAGAAACGCCATATCTTAGAGATGTTATGCAGAAAATCAGCAAGTTTTACACGCAGACCTCTCTCTAGGTCCTTATGTCCAGGCTGAGTCAAAGATCTCACCCACGTTACCAGCTTCAATGGCAAGTAAGACTGTGGGGCTGTACACACATTAATTTTGCATATACTTTGTAATTTTCATTTAAATTCCTTGTCATTCCACATCACTCTACAATTTGATACGCTCCAGTGACTATGAATAAAATTTAGTCATGGTATTTGTGCTCTGTACCATGAAGACTCCCTGTACAATATTATAGAATGTTAACATATGTGTATTTATTACATATGTATACACACGTGCTGGGTAAACATTTCTTTGATTAGTCTGAATACATTTTCACCATGTTTATACATTGGAAAACTAGTGCAGGCTGCCCATTACTGAATTAGATGATCTGTTCAAGAGGATAGAAAGTCTGCCTCAAAGCTAAGAAAACAACTAATTGTATTTCTTGAATAAAAAGTTCTTTATTCAAAAATATATCAATAATAGGAAAATCAAAGAATAAACATCCTGCAAAACACACAGATTTCTTCAGCAGAGGGGATTGTTTAACTCAGGCAATGATGTTAGCTATCATTCATAGAATCATAGAACACTAGAACTGAAGGGACCTCGAAAGGTCATCAAGTCCAGTCCCCTGCCCTCACAGCAGTACCCAGTACCATCTAGACCATCCCTGATAGACGCCTATCTAACCTGCTCTTAAATACCTCCAGAGATGGAGATTCTACAACCTCCCTAGGCAACTTTTTCCAGTGTTTAACCACCCATTGGCTTACACCACTCAATCCTCTGGTCTCTGTGTTCTGAACTAGCACATGATACCGTTCAACTCTTCTCAATTATTTCAGTGTGTGACAAGCATGCAACAATCAAGATCAATTTCCCCTCCTGATCACAGAATGAACACATTCCTGATTATTGTGACAACATAATACGCAAAAAGTATAATATGTTGTATTCTTGTCCATTTCTGAGCCATCATTTCTTCCTACTTCAGGACTTGAAAAAGTGCAAACAAAATGGATATGCACATCGATTTACAGTAAAGTAGTGCAAGAGTCGAAGACTGCACAGCAAAGCTGCCAAACCCCAAACACTAGTTTGGAAATCAGCTCTGTGCCTTGAATTACACACATGGATTTGTGTTACTTAATAACCAGTTCTTACAGTCCTTCCATAGTAGATGACACGCCAATACCTAAAGCCATGTGAATTTTCTGAAGGC
This sequence comes from Pelodiscus sinensis, assembly GCF_052426305.1. Lineage (NCBI taxonomy): Eukaryota > Metazoa > Chordata > Testudines > Trionychidae > Pelodiscus > Pelodiscus sinensis. Next base: position 66,069,706 of record NC_143054.1, read on the forward strand.
TGATTTTAAACCAATTTTCTTTGTGCTGGTTTACACATGCCAAAAATTCAAGAATTTTGCATGTGAAGCTGTAAGACAGAACTAACATATAGCAATGTCTCAAGACTTTCTGACTGTAGGATTTTTGCTTACAACTCTTCAAAATGTAGATCAACATACATTTTTCACACTTGGTAAAGAAGTGTATATTAATTATTTGCAATATTTAAAGCAAAACAGAAATCTAGCAACAAATACTCTGCTCAAACCAACACCACAAGCTTTGGGGGTTCCGAAATGTCAGTGTGGCTACAGAGCATTCTGTTGAATTAAACAGATGTTGATCACAGAAAGATGTCAAGAGATTTTTGGTCTCACTAATCCTTGTGATCATTAGGAAACTGTTACGTTTTTAATCCTGCCTCTTCAAACTAAACTGTTCAACCACCAGGACTCCAGATGCTTAGCCAAATTCCCCACCAACTGCCACTAACAACAAGCAAAGAAAATCTCTCTATTGAAAAGGAACTGGGGATAAAGAGGGTCTAAATGGGAAGAGAAATTAACAGATCTGAAAGAAATGGGCATCTTGAGCAGGTAGGTATATTAGAAAATTTATTCTTAAGGTTAAAAGAAAACAACTTTACTCCAGCCGGAACCTGCTTATTTCATGCAACATTTTACAAAACAAAATTTCACTGTCTTTTGAAGTAACAAAAGCAACATGGCCATTCATTCAAGTTCTATGTGCTTTCTCCACACACACAAAGGACGTATGGCAAAATCAGGAAAAGTCTTTGGGTTTGTAATAGAGTATTCAGGAAACCTTAACAAATCAGAAGGTGGTACTTAGGCATGTTCAATCCCAAAAGGAGACACCATCAAAGTTGCAATTTTGGCTCAGGAGATCAGATCACAGACACTCTCTAAAAAGCCCCAAGTCAGCAAAATGCTTTATCATCATGTGCGTTACATCAGACACCTGAACAGTGCCACTAAAGTTAACGGAATTGCTCATGTGCCTCAAATTAAGTTCGTGTGTAAGTGTTTTTGGATCAGTAGGTGTAATAAATTATATTGTCTTGAACTGAAAGTCCACGTTATGTTCTCCTTCCAGAAACAGGAGACTTATCTAAATAAACAATTTTAAATATTGTACCACAGCAACATTTTTGCAGAACACAAATGCTAACCTTAATGGGATTGACAATTGGATAAGAAATCACTCGAGAAACTTCATAAATGTCACAGAGGTCTATTTACAAGCATTGACTGATCTCTGTTGATTACATTACTGAGTTTTTGTTTGTTTGTTTTGTCCCAAGATCAGGCTTGGAAATACTGTTATGCTTGGAGCCCCAATATGGATGGTACCCACACTTACACTTAGGAAATCATATGATAGAATACTTTTATTATTAATATAGTTTGCAAATTCACAGACACGTTAACCCAGCAAGAGAGGTGGAAATAATATATAAGCAGCTGGACATCCAGCTACTTACACCATCCCTTGCACAACTGGAAGTGTTAAGTATAATCTTTCCTCTCATCATCATCTCCCTCTCTGGTGGTCATCATCCTGCCATTGCCCAAGAACTACCTCTCATCTCCTTCCCAAAGCACACCAGCTAGAATACAACTTTTATAAAGTGTTACACTTATGCTTCTATGCCCAATGCATATTCAGTAAGTGTTTCTTTTTCTTATTTGAAGTTGGGTTGCCCTTCTCCCAGAAGTTATTAATCCTTCTACCTTGAGTTTATTAGCATAGATGTTAATTCATTACCATGGCATTTTTGTGCTGATGCTCCTAATTAAAAATATCCCAAGCTGACAAAGTAGGATCTCAGGTTACGTAAGCCATTGGAGAACTCCCTCTTGTGCTATTTTATTATATAGAGTAGCCACTTATGCTAAGGCTAGTGCCTGAATTCTGGGGCTGGGAGCAGAACCTTAACTGGTGTCAATTGTTATAATTCCATTGGACCCAATAAATCTATATGAGGGGTCATACGGCCCCCTTTACTGTAGTATCTGAGCTCCCTAAAAGTGCTTAGGTGGCCAGCTCCTAATGAAATCCATGGCAGTTAGGCATTAAGGGCCAGGCTACACTACAACAGGAGCATGGTTGCCGCTGGCCCAGATCATCTGAGTTGGGCTGGCAGGGGTTGACCTGCAGAGCTAAAATTTGCAGTATAGATGTTTGGGCTTGGGCTGAAGCATGGGCTCTGAGCCCTGGGAGAGGAGAGGGACTCAGAGCCGAGGCTCCAGCTTTGGATTAATTCACAGAGAAGAAAAAGCAAGGCGTCCCCAAGAGGCTGTTTCGTAAATCTGTATCTCAAAAGTCAGTTTTATTTCCATTTTGCATTGCTGCCAATCCTGCTTTAGAAAATGCTTCCCACACTTTGGGGAAGGGGGGGATTTGTTTAATTCCAAATTTTGAGCCACCCAGCTTTTGCATCAAAGTGTGTGGAATTGATCAGGTTTCAATGTAAAAGCTGACACTTCGCGGGGGAGGGGAATGTTGCCTAAAGATAAATTTGGGGGCCACAAAATTGCCTTCACAAAAATTGTATTTTTATCATGAACAGGATTTACTATTTTCACACAGCTCCAGTTCAAGAGTAATTAATGGGCATCAGTAAAAATATCAGACTCACCTTCCCACATCTGCATGGCTTTACTGCAATTTAGGGTTTCAACCTCCTATCCCCCATCCCATTGGTGTAATGCAAAAGACTGTGGTATTTGCATCAGATTTAACTTCCATGTAGCTTCTCTGATTGCTGAATATATAGGTCCTAATAAAATAAGTTACATGTCTGACTACACACAGAAGCACTGACTTCATAGGGCTATTCACAGGGCTATTAAAGTGAGGCACATACTTCAGTTACTGCAGAAATGGATCCACTCGCACTTCCTGGAGCTACCCATAGAGCAGGCAGAGAAGTAGCATAGCTCAGAAGACAGCATTTTACAGTTGTGTCATGGGCTTCTTTAGCATGGAAATGGGCCTTAACCATACAGTTCCTATTAGGGTCTAAAATTCAAGGTTGTTCAGACATTTGATTTGGTTTAGTTCCTTATCCATCTGGAGTCCAGCTAATAGATATGGATTCAAATAGGCCATTTGTGAGGAAGTTCCTAAGTAGTATACAACCGGAATGATGACTGGAACTCACGGAAGAGTAGGTAAAAAAATATGGAGCCACTTTTTGTATGTGAATCTGAAAGAAGCAAGGGAAAATTCAGATACCTTATTCCCAGAGCACTGGGCTTTGACCCAGGGAAAGATTTGCCACTTGGGGGAAAAAGCAAATCCTGGAAAAGTCTGAATGACGTCAGCATTCAGGGACAGAACAACATCTTCTGACTAGTCTCAAACTCCTTTTCTCTGAGTCTCGCCACATCTTAGTCTTATTGTATAAAATAGCTCCATTGGGATGCAGTTTAGAAGGCACAAGGTTCAGGCCTGTTCTCTGAGTAGCAGAGTTTTATGCTGGGTACTCATGTGATAGAAGCTACTGCGATTTTGTGATCGCAATAATCCTACTGAATGCCTTAGAAGATAGGAATAAGTGTGCTGCATGAAATATGCCTGAAGTCAGTACTTGCAATCTGTTGTGCTACCAGCTCTGAGATGAAGAGTTTGTCATTTCCCTGTAATTTCAGACTCTGTCACAAAGTTCAAAAGCTCAGAGTTCTGTCAGTTTCCTTTTATGTCAATCTCTCTCTCTCTGTTCATCTGCCTTCCAAGTATTATAGGGAGATAGTAGCTGTGGACCTTGAGGACAAAAATTTCACATATGACTAAGATGAGTTTGCTACATTCTGAGGCCAAAATGGTAACTATGCAAATAAGAACAGTTCCATGTTAAGAGAGGAGTTAGAAGGTGCTGTAACATGTTACTATGTATTAATTATCAGTACAGGTAGTCCCCAGGTTACATGGATCCGATTTACATCGGATCCCTACTTACAAACGGGGTGAGGCAACCCCGCACTAGCTGCTTCCCCCCAGCAGACCAGGGAGACACGAAGCTAGCGCCCCCCCCCCTCCCCCCCGCAGCAGACCAGGGAGACGTGGAGCGGCTTTTCTCAGCAGACACCTCAGCTTGAGAATAAAGGACTGAGGGAAGTGAGGTGTGGGAGAATAAAACTGAGCTCTGGAGAAATGTTTGGCTAGAGTTTCCCCTACAATATGTACCAGTTCCGACTTACATACAAATTCAACTTAAGAACAAACCTACAGTCCCTATCTTGTACGTAACCCAGGGACTGCCTGTACTTCTACTTAGTAGTATTGAAAGGCCTCTAAAGGATAGGAACCTTATTGTACTAGGTGAAGCACAAACATAGATAAAGGCAGGGCCTGATCTAAAGAGCATATGGACTAAAAAGACACAAATGGAAGGGACTAAAAAGACACAAATGGAAGGGACTCAGGCAGCTGTTCAAATCATAATAGACCAAATCTAGTAGACTACAGTATAAGACCCGATGGGTCTGAGCTGCAGACCAGTCTACAATCATTCTGTACACACCATAAACTTAGATTTATATTTTGTTGTGTAAACAGTATCCCGTACAGTCCGGGACTCAACACATTTAAGCTAACTCCCACTGACTACTTAATATTATCTCAAGCTTCTGTGGCACTTGAACTTCAAACCTGCCCAGCCCTTACCCAACATATCAGCTAGCGCAATGATAAAGCCACAGCCACTCTGAGCTAGAGATTTGTGCAAGTGGATGGGGGTAAGATAGAGTGAACATTCAAGTTATATCTCAAACTAACAATGCTGTGGCAACATATCCTATTAGTCTATGGGTTCAATCTTGAAAGGTACTAAAGCAGAACAAACCTCTGAGTACTCAGCACTGTTAGGCTTAGCCCTAAAATAGATACAACCAATTCAGTTCAGACATGGGCTACATTCAGTAGGATCAGTATCACTGCACTGAGGAAGGGGTTGTTTGGACGTTTTCCTACCTTACTGATGAATTATCACTGGAGAAGTGAGCTTTACCCTTACTTTTGACACTAGATCCCTGGGAAGCATATATACCTTCAGTTACACAGCTGTCCCAAAGTGCTGATAAAATTACTATTCAGCAAGTGCAGCAAGGTCTAGTTGACATTATATATGGACAAGTATACTGTGAAGCATGAGGTTGTTTCTCAGCAAAGGAGGTCTAGCTATTCTGAGTATCAACTAAAGCTGCTTATTCACAGACTCCTGTAAAATATGAAATGTCCTAGCTGGAGTGCTCAAAATGGGTGTTTAAAGACAAGAGCACAACTAAAACATTTACATAATCTTTAAATATTAATATTTGTAAATAATACCTGAACATCTGCTAGCTGGAGCAAGGTCATTGGCATGGAGATAACTCCAGAAGGGTCAGAACAAATGCAATCTATTTTAGGATAGGAGGCAGCTACGTAGAACATTCGCAAAGCGACAATCTTTGTCATTATCACTTTACCGAATAGCCTGTTACTAATGGGTTGACATGAGGCAAGACTTAACTATAACGATTGGGCTGTTAATAACGTCACTTACATAACATCTGCTCTACTGCTTTATACTGATAACTTTTATTGGATACTTTCCCTTCCTTCTAATGTTTTTCCCCAGTTTCTTTTAATAAAACTCTGGTTATTTATCTCAGGATTTACAAACATGCTACGTGACACATGGTTTCACTACAATTTAATACTACTTCCTAAGTTCCTTGTGAAATATTTATATTGGTCCTAGAGAGTCACTGGGAATGTTAGGGAAAAAGGAAGTGAGTTGGCAGGAGGCCAGAAGAGCCAATGGAAACAGAGTGTGTGCTTTTAAACTGGAAGGGTTAGCTTCCTGTTCCTGTTGTGTAACCAGAGCAGAGCTTCTGGACGAACATGAACTAAGCCAAGGAACCAGGCATGCAGAATCCAGTCACATCCATGGCTAGTGAAGAACTAAACTTTGAAACAACAGAGATGTGAGTAGAACATGGAATGTTTAGTCAGATGTGATCAGGCTATTGTCATTATTTTGGGGTTTGTTGGACTTCTCTGTGTTGAAACACGTAACTTCCCCTTACACAGTAACTTTCCAAACTGAATCCAAGGGAAGCAATTTCTCTGTGTTTTGATGCTGTGTAACACCTAGCAACCAAATAATGGTTCATCAAGTGCGGGTTTTTGGTTAATAAAAATCACCCTTTTAAGACCCAGATCTGATTCCTGCATTCTAGAAAGTGGGAGGTTCTGTGTGAACATGCCTAAGACTTTCAGCCAGACTAAGAGAGATTACAGTTTTCAGGCTAACTCCCTCCAGAGGGATGTCAATGCTCCATCTGAGCTTGCTGGTACCTCACAGGAAGGATTTTCCCACATGCACCTTCCTGGGTTTTCAGAGAGGTTTTTGCATGTGGGTGGCAGCAGTGATACCAATCCAAGGCCAGGAAATCTGTGAGTCTGGGGAGTTTTTAACACAGGCCTTTAATAGGAAGGTCTCTTTCAGACCCCCAACTTCTGCATTCAAGGTGCTAGAGTGGAGAACAGCTTTCACAACCGGTACATTGGAGTAATGCAGTTGTGAATGAGGCCCATTGATTTTATTATGTAAAACATTACAGAAGAAAAAATATACCCAGTTAACTCTATTTTTCCTTAATCTTTTTCTATACGATTCATTTCAGATCACTAGAATTATACTACAGTACAAGATTTTTGATACATTAGGAACCTAAAACATCCAGCTGATGACAAATTGTCTGGTTGATTTTGATTTGGGCTTACATGGCTTACAGTCAAATCTAATTAAGTGGTTGCCGAGGTTTGTTCTTAGCCATGCACAGTTAAACCATGTACAACTGCACCCATTTGCTGACATTCAGTGTCAGCCACAGGTAGTTTTGATAGTTCAAAGAAGGCCTTTGTGAGATGTCATTGTTTCAGCCAAAACTACGGAAACATGATCATTCTCCCCCGCCATCCATAGGATGCTTCTATCAAATACTTATCTTTGAAGCTGAAAGAGCTGAAACGTCTTCAAATGCAGCTTCCAATAGTCTGCACATTAAGTGGACAAACATTGGGTTGAAGTGTCTGAGATTTTGCAAAAACTGCTCCAGGTTTTTATGATTTTGCAGGATCCTAAAGCTTGTGCCTTTTTTTAAAAAATACTCTCAAAATAAACAAAATATTTAAAATGTGCTGCTATAAAAGTTACAAAAATAACCATGTAAACACACTGCCCCAGCAACAGGGGGGCAAAAGGGGCCGGATATTCAAAGGAGAACGGGGCTCCTGGTCATTGCTGTAGTAAATTGAGGGTCAGTAACATGGAGTCAGCAGGCCTAAATAGAGGCCTGTAACATGAAAACAGCAACAGGCCTGCAATCTAGTGAGCAAGACTTTGGTTCAGTAACAGGAGCCAAGAAAGAGGCCCTATTGATAACTGTGCGATTGTGTAAGTTAGGTCGAGCATGGAAGGACACAGGGAGGCACTGGGTACAGACTGTGAGCCAAAGGGGAGTATTGGAACATCTTAATAAGAAATGTCTTGGTACAAAAACTCCCTAAAAACTAATGCACATACCGACCTAGGTTCAGGACCGGGTCGAGATTGACAGCATGAAGGATAGTAAGTAAGCCCCCCTTCCGTAAGGTGAGGGGTCGTAACTAGGCAACAGAGGGTGGTAACCTGGTATGTAAAGAAATGATGTAAGTTGTTTGTACTAGTCTATAAAAGGACACCGCAGAGGGTGCTCTCCGGCCGACCTTGGGGGGGGTGCACTAGGCGCCTGAACAGCAGGTGTCATTGCCTAAACTTACAGAGTGCACAGTAGCTTAACTTTGACTAACTGCTGTTAATATCTGTTATATGGCAATAGGCCTGCCCGGTGTTGGTACCTTGTCAACGCGGGCCATAGTGCCCAGTGGTGTAACATTGTATTGATCTCTGTTACCAACTGGTAGAGCTTCGCATTTGACAATAAACCTGCTCGATTGATTTCAAACCTTGCCTGCAACTGTCGTTTCCGGCACCTCTCAGAGATCTCTTGTGTTGACCCAAGTGCACGGGGTCTAACACTCTAGATAAAGGGAGTACTGATTGTTACGCACGCAGCCGAAAGTTTAACAACGGAGTAGAGGTCCTGTCAGGAGCGCGCCAGGACAACCCTGACCAGATGACGCTGACACTGACAGTCCAGACCACTGAAGGTACCGAGGTACAAAAACACTGAGGTACGACAATTGCCACTGCTACTGCAGAGGTGACATCCAGAGCCTTGGGCTTCTTAAATTGCTTCTGGGGCACTACGTTGTGGGGTGGGGGGAGGGGGAAGGCTGGCGTGATGTGCTCCAGGCAGTGTGAAGAGCTGGCTGCCGCAGCCCTGTTCCTTCCATACTACACCTTGCCCCTTCTGGGAGTGCGGAACTGCTCCCCTGCCTTGTCCAGGGGACCACAGAGGCTGTTGGCACCCCTGTAAACACATCTTCATTTATTTTGGTGTGACAGACACACACACCTCCGATCCTGAACACCCAGATAATATATGAAAAGATACAATAAAGGGCAGAAGAAAATACAATATAAAATAGCAGATTCCACAAACTCTACCCCTTCATCACAGAACACAACAATATCTATATCAGCCCCAAACCTCCCCAAAAACCTTCCACACCAAATGCCTAGCCCAGCCAGCCGGAACCACTCCTGCAAGGTCACTTGATTCAGGCTATTCCAGACCAAGTGAGCAGAACCAAGCCCTAAACTAGAGGCCTTCCTCAGCTCAACGCTCTAGAAGCTGCATCCTCTTGTATAAATCAAGGGCACTTCAGGTCAAGTCCTTCTCTTCTTCACACTTGTAGCAGTATCGCTTGAGAGCACGAATGCAACATTGTCTGCTCCACATGTTAAAGTCCTGAGGCTGGCTTGAAAATCTTAAGACTTTTAACACTAAAAGGTACTTAATTCTTTATGTTTGCATTCGAGTGGCTGAGCCTTTGGGCTGCGCTTGGATCATCTTTGCAGGCTTTTATTTGCTGCCACAGTAGCTAGAAGCTTACTGGGGGTTTTTTTTTTTTTTTTCATGAAAGCAAAGATTCTCATGATTCCAGAAGTGGGATTTTCAGTAAAGCAGCAAATGTCACGAGACTCACAATAAAATCATGAGAGTTGGCAACATTGCGGTCCCCCACTTAAGACAGGTTTCAGGCAATGTAGGACTTTCAATCTAGGTCAAAACAACACTGTCAACTCCATTAAGAAAATCCGGGCAGCCAGTCAGTTCATGAAGCCCATGTCATGTGCTCAGTGTGAAATGCTCCCCTTAACCAACATGCTGCTGCACTGTGTATTCACTTCAACTTCTGAACAGTCATGATACAGCACCTCCGTACACAATAGATTTGCTGGCAGGGTGTATTCTGAACTATTACTTGTAAACTGAGTACATTTAATCTGAAATTGCTGAGACAACCATGGATCCTACAGTGGTATTTTGCATTCTGTTTTTGGAATACAATCATACTGGAAGCATTTCTGTACACTTTCCTTCTGACTTTTAATTGGCATTTTGAAATAATGCTCAAGTGTGGCCAAAATTGCCAAAAACTGAAGACAAAGCAAGTTAGAAATATAGATTACAGTCAGCACAGCCTATCAGACTCTGTGGTGTAATGTGATGACATAGTTAACACATGTCTCTGCTGGCGTTCTTTATCCTTGTTTCCTCTGGTAACACTGTGTCATGTTGTCTAAGCCATGCCTGGCACCTTTCTCCTAAAATATCAATACAGCATGCCTCCACTTTAAAGACAATTCACATAATCTTTGAGTGTCTGAACTTTCCCTTATCACTCATGGGAAGAAATTTACCAGCACAAACCCAACTCCATGTAGTTGATTTTTTCCCCCCAGTTTTAGCATTTTACCTCTGCCCTTTTATTCTGATGTAATCAAACCTTTCAGCACCAAAACACAACCTTCTACAGCTTGAGCTAAAAGAGAACTCCAATAGCTATAACATAAGTATCCTTGTTATATTCACTGAAGCCCATCATCTGCAGTAGGAATATCATCACATGCATGCAGACACAGTTTTACTCAGTGCTTCCTGCTTGAAGGTGGGAGAAGAACAGATAACCAGAAAGTTGCTGCTCCAGATGCAAATACAGAAAAACTTCTATAGCTAAAAACCTTTATCTCTTCTCCTCACTGCTTTAAGAACCCTGCATTGGGAGGCAGAGGACTGGTGCTGACTTACAAGGGGAATCACAGCCTGAGCAGTGGAGCAGGGCAAAATACCAGAATATTTCTAGCTTTATAGGAACATATGTTCACCTTAGCCTGGGAGCTACTTGAAAGAGGACAAGATCTGCTTTTCAGAAATCAGTTGTCTGTTAGGAAGTCTGAGGGAACATCTTTGATCTGCTGGCTCCTGAGATGTGGTGGCAGGAACTAGCTCTCTACAGCAACTTCTCCCCTCTTCTGCTCTTCTTTTTCCCAGGTAGTTTGTCCGGGCTAGATCCAGCTATCAGGAAGATTATCTCAAGGCAGTCGTTGCCACAGCTGCTATGACCTACCTCTGAAATAGTGAACAGGGATTACCCTTTAGAATTAAGAGGGTGGCTCCTAAGCCAATTCATGTGGTTGATGGGGTAGGCAAAGAATTGAAAGGTGCTGGTGGGCCTGGTTCCTTCTCCTTTTATGTTGCTTTCTTCACAACTAGAATTAAGCACCAAACTATAGTTGTTTTTTCCCTTCTAGACACAATTCTCAAGCAGATGAAATATCACGTAAGATCCAGATCCAGATCCAAGTTCTTGGAAGACTACTCAACTGAAGGAGAGCTTAGCAGTAGACAGGACTCTGTTTTCATGGGGCGCTGGAGGCCAAAAAGTCTGCTTTCAGTTACCTCAGAGTACTCACAGAAGGTACTTGAGTTCTCCTGGCTCACTATACTGGTGTAGAAGAGGACAATCTGGCTCAGAAATATTTTCCAAAATAGATGGACTGAAAAAGAGCAAAAAAAAAAGACATTCCTACCTCCAAAAGCTGGCCTCATGGTGAAATCATGGTCATCGACTCTCAAAAGCTGTTCGGTTTTTCCTTTCCTAGTTTTGGTCATGTCATGATTCTTCCTGTATATGTGGCTGTAAAAGAGGAACAACAGGGAAGTCTATCACTCCAGATCTGTGGTCACTGTACCTGAGAAGACTCTAGAAGACAACACCTTAGTGGATTAAAGTTACTGTGACTTGCTAATTTTTTTATTCAAAGATAACGGACCAGGTCCTCGGCAGGAGGGATTGAACCTGAGACATTCGGGGATAAAGCCATATGCCTCTACCACATGAGCTAAAAGGCAGCTGGCTCTCAGCTAAGGCTGTAGAGCAGACTTCAGTCTCCCTTGTCACCGGACTCAGTTACACATGCTATGTTAAGGAGAAACAACATGGATGGCATTGAGAGAGAGCGAGCCGCTCCCCACCGCTGGAATTACCATGAGCACAGCAGGACTTGAGAGCACAATGAGGTGAAAAGCAACATGGAGGAGATAGGGAAGCTCTGCTGCAGCTACTAGCGTGCAACAACCTTGAATACAGTCCATAGCCATCACCATACGTCCATTTGTAAGTCTAACCAGGTTTTCTCAGCTGCTAGACCTGAAACTTCAGCCTGACCTCAGAGAATCAGGCTGTGCTCTTTCTAATTCAGATATCATTGCTGTCAAAAGGACTCCAGAATATCAGTGTAGCAGGTCATTTTGTGACGGATGCTCAAGGCAGACTAGGAAGCACTTGTTTTTCTGCTGCATTGTTTCTTCTGTGCTGACAGTAATAAAATAAGGGCTTGATGCCTTATAACCAAGTAATAACAACATCACTCCATTCCTTCCAGGATCTTAGTATTGCATTTTTCTCTCTACCTGAAATCTACCTTGATTCTTAGTCCTCCTTTGCTTTGAATAGCAAGTGAGAAAATGAATTAGTTTTTCGTTTGTATACATTGGAATATACCATAAACTAGTTAGACCAGGAGTGGGAAAAGGGCCCTCCGTGGGCTGGATCCGGCTGACCAAGCCAGTGGATCTGGCCCACAGCCGCCCTGCCACTCCCCCCCTCACGCAGGCCAATTAGGGCCCGGAGGGGGAGGAGCACGTGAAGTCTCCTCACCCCAGCAAGAGCAAGTGGCAGCTAGACACACACGTTAGCTGTTTTAAAACAGTCGTGTTTATCTCTAGCTGCTGTGCGCCTTTGGCGAGAGAAAGAGCTTTACACACCTGGGAATGAGGAGTGGGGAGTGTGCGAAGTCTCCCACATCCTGTCCCATTTTAAAACTGCCATGTGTCTCTCTAGCTGCCACACACTCTTGCAGGGGCACGACGACTTCACATGCTCCCCTGCCTCCAGGCTCTGATTGGCCTGGAGACAGGGAGAGCGCGCAAGGTCTCCTTCCACTAGGTGCCTAGAAGGAGCTGCCAACTGTTTTAAAATAGCTGGCATTTATCTCAAGGTGGCAGGGCAGGGGAGGGAGGAAGACCAGGCTAATCAGAGTGGGTGGGAGCACAAGAAATCTCCTGGCGACGCCCCTTCTGCCCGAGGCCCTGCCCCTTCCAGGGTGGCCCAAAGCCACTTCAGAAATTTCTGAAGTGGCCCCCTTTTAAAAATTATTGCCCACCTCTGAGTTAGACCAACAGTAAGGAATAGTACCAAGCCCTTGAATAAAGGGATAAAAACAATTAATCAACCTGCATACTCTGGAAATTCAGTTATAATCTGTCAGCTAACTGCCCTATGCACCTCTAAGAGAAAATCCGATTCTGCAGTCACAGCCGTTCCACATCAATATAGGAGGATTAGAATAATTAAGATTCTCTGAACCCCTTTGCCCTGAAAGTGAGACCTTGTTAAATCTAAATACTGCTGCAATTAATGAGCAGAGAAGTTATTAAGAAAATCTAAGGGGGGAGGCAGGACAGTTAAATCCATTTTGGGGAGTCACCAGCTAGAAGAGGCTCTTTGCCTGCTGCAGCCTGAGGCTCCTCAAAATGATTGGCAGCTCCTTCTAGGCACAACATGCCTCTGGTGGGGGTGAGGAGGGAGACTTTGCATACTGCCTTCCACTCCCAGGCCAATCATCGCAGAAACTGGCCAATGGGAGCTGCGATGATTGGCCTGTGGGCAGGGGCAGTGCCTGAAGTCTCTCCCCGCTCCCACCAGTGGTGCACAGCACAGAGCAGCACATGTGCAGCTGCTCCAGCCATTTTGAGCAGCTGTGCGGGGTTGGGGGGCATGCTGTGGCAGGCACAGAGCCTGCCTTGGAATCCCTGTGGGGCTGCTGGCTGGGAGCAGCCTAAGGTAAACACCTCCTAGTCAGAGCCTACACCTGGCAACCCAACACCTCCTATATCCCAACTCCCTGCCCCAGGTCACCACCCAAACCCTCTGCACCCCTTCTTCCTCAGGTTACAACTCCCTCCCAGACTCTGCACTCCCCTCCCCCCATCAAAATCCACTCCTGCACCCCTATCCCCTCCCAGTCCCTGCACCCCAAACCCTTGCCCTAGGTCATAACCCCTTCCTTTGCCCAAACTCCTCCTCAGTCCCTACACCCTCTCCTACATGTCAATCCCCTACCCTTCTGTATCCAACTTCCATCCCAGACCCCACACCCCATCCATAGAAAAGTGCAGCCCTTGACAAAATCTTGGAGTGCCCACCCATCGAAATTATTGCCCATCCCTGTACTAGAGGATACTATATGTTGCACCTACTTTGCCAAAGGTTCTAAGGTGGATCTGGGGAATTATAAGCCAGTATAAGCCTTACTTCATTGGAGATGTATGGTTTGAAAAAATAATTATACACAGAACTATTAAATAGTTAGATGAACATGATATGATAGAGCCCAACCAGCGAAGCTTCTATAAAATAAAAGAGCATCTCTTCAACATGTTAAAGTTCTTTAAATGTGTCAACAAAATAGTGAATTCAAGAGAACCAGCTAATAAAACTGATTTGGATTTTCAAGAAGCCTATGTCACCAAAGTCTGTCTCAAAGTGGGTGTATTAAGGAAACTGTTGTCCTGGAGTGAGGTGTAAAATACTGTAATGGATTGGAAACTAGTTAAAGGGCAGAAACAAATTAGGACTAAATTAAGAGGTGAACAGAGAGGTTGCAAAATTTGTAATCAACTTTAATTATTTGAATTACTCATGACTAAACAATTTGGTGGAGAGTTTCAGGGCAATCAAACAAAGATAGATCCGGGACAGCACAGTGGCATATGAAAACAAATATAAGGAATGGTATTCAGCAAGCAACAGCCAGTGTTGATTTGGTTAACTTAACATACCCCTCTCTGCTCCTCTGCACATCATACTTTGTTTGAAAACTTATTGGCTGTGTCTACATTGGCAAGATTTTGAGCAAAAGCAACTGCTTTTGCGCAAAAACTTGCTGCCTGTCTACATTGGCCACGAGTTCTTGCGCAAGAACACTGACGTTCTAATGTAAGAAATCAGTGCTTCTTGCGCAAGTGTTGCTTCCGCTCAGGAATAAGCCTTCTTGCGCAAGAGGCCAGTGTAGACAGGCAACATGAATTTCTTGCGCAAGAAAGCCTGATGGTTAAAATGGCCATTGGAGCTTTCTTGCACAAGAGGGTGTCTACACTGGCATGGATGCTTTTGTGCAAAAGCACATGCCAGTGTAGAAGCTCTCTTGCGCAAATACTCTAATGCAAAAACTCTTGCGTTAAAGAGTATTTGCGCAAAAACTTGCCAATGTAGACGTAGCCATTATGTCTACTTTAAGATGAGGTATGATGTGGAGCTGTCAAGTGGTGCCAGAATCAGAGAAACAGGGTCACCATCAATACACTAAAAATGACCGTTTTAAGCTAACAGAAATGAATGCAAATTCCTTTGTATTACTACAAGACATAAAATTGGATTTCTTTGTGACTGTGACGGGACTTAGCAGATCTTGTCCTCTTTCAAGTCCGGCAGTTCTTGGGGTTGGCCAGCTATTATCGCCGGTTTGTCCCCCGCTTTGCATCCCTGGTGGCCCCCCTGATGGATTTGACACAAAAGATGAGGCCTCACAAGCTGGTATGGACCTACGCGTGTGAACAAGCCTTCCAAACGCTTAAACGCAAATTGACCAGTGCCCCGGAATTAGCCCAGCCAGATTTTGCAAGTCCTTGCTTTTGCACTGCAGCAGAAGAGCATGTTACATCTGTTACTAACCATATCATCAACAATATGACAAACCAATTTGACCCTAAATCATCCAGAGGGGCTTATCAACATATCTACTGGACTACGTGTAACGTCAGATGTACAAGAGTCTGTATTGAAAATAGCAGATGTTGGTGCAGAACAAATGGAGAGATTTGAGAGCTTCATGGCTCCAGTTCCACGTTTCCAGCTGAAGAGAGCTGTGAGAAGAAGCATGGGCCAGACAGCTCCTGCAGCCAATAAGAGCTGCAAGGCTCCATGCTTATGAGTGCTTACATAAAGTGTGTGTCAGCCTGCCAGCAGCTTACCTGGGTGGGTTTGCAACCCAACTTTGAAAACTCCTATATTATGCCATACAAACTATGGGAAGATACCAACTGCTATTGATACACAATCTTCAATAGGAGACTGATCTAGTCAGCCAATTTCAACTGAAAAATATAAAAAAAACTGTTATATTCATTTGTGAGATTCTCTAACAGTCAAATATGTATTGTGAAAATATTTATTGTTAGAGGCTGTCAAAGATTGATATTCACCATTTTTGCCAGATACCAAACAGCTTCAATGTTTCTCAGAAAAAATACTTGCCCATGCAAAACCAAGAAAAATCTTTAATACAAATAAACAACATATTGTAGCGATGAAAAGAACATTAAACAGTAAAAACTGCAGTCAGTCATGTGGCAGTTTTTCTGGCACCATGTTACAAATGACTCTTCTTTATTTGGGGCACTATTATTTCACCTCACCCACAGGATTAGATCATCATTTGGTAGCTCCATATCATTCCTCACCTACACATTCATAAAATGTGTTTTCAAATGATGCATGCATGAGTGTGCTTACTTTAAATGCCAAAAAAATGCAGCCCTTTTTGGAGAATTGCCACGCATCTAATAGAAGCAGAATATGAACATATTAGGACTGTATAAAAACCAGTGATACAGACTCACTAGCGATATTGTCTTCATTACTGGTAATTTGATCACAAAAAGGAGGTAGCAAAATCAGAGCTAGGCAGTAAGAATGATCAAGGGCACATAAAGACTCTCCTTTTGAGTGAGATTGTGAAAGGAGGTAGATAAGAGGTTGCCTGATAAAAGTATACAAAAAAATGAATGTTTTAGAGAAAGTAGGTTGGGAATACTTAGCCTTCTAACAAACACAAGCTACTATTGAGGCAAAGAGAGTTTAGAGACATTCCGAAGAGGATTCAACACTTATATGAACATGAACATCCAGAGTTTAACAAACAAGAGTTCTGACAGTCTTAAAAGAGTAGCCATTTTAGTCTAACAAAAAAGACACACACACACACACACACACACACACACACCCCTTAAAAAACCAACAATGGTTTTGTAGCACCTTAGAGACTAACAAATATATAAATAGTATCATGAGCTTTTGTGTCAAATGACAAGAGTTCTGACAGGAATATAAAGAGAAACAGTAGCTAGTAGGAGTTAGAAGAAAACTTTCCCTGGAGGAAGGTTACCTCTTAACTGCCTACTTTTGGTTTTATTGAACTGTCCTCTGCATGAGGCACTACTGGAAACAAGACACTTAACTAGATGGCCCACAGTTCTGATACAGAAGCTTCAGGGGGTAGCTGAGTTAGTCTGTGTAGAGGATAAACTTAAAAAATAACAAATGGTCTGGTAGCACTGTATAGGGTAACAAAACATGTAGATGGTATCATGAGCTTTCGTGGGCACAGCCCACTTCAGATGACCAGAGTTTTGAATTTAGGATGTGCAGACCCGTCTGCACATCCTAAACTCAAAACTCCGGTCAGCTGAAGAAGTGGGCTATTGCCACGAAAGCTCATGATACCATCTACATGTTTTGTTAGTAAGGCAATTCCTATGATCCTAAGTACTGCACACCACGAGGAAGAAATCCTAACTATTAATACAAAGGGTAAGCAGGATCTGAAAGAATGCTTCCATAACAGCTAGCTGAAATGGTAAAGAAACACTGGGTGTGTATGTAAATACAGTTTGCTCCTGCGTTGCTATCTGTGTTAAATATTCAGCAGACGGGGTGGTATTTTGCTCATTGTAATCAACTTCATTTGTGACCCAACACCAGCTATGTTTGTATTGAAATGCAGGAATAGCTAAAGTATGGTTACCGATGTTTGCAATTTTGTGGGAATCAGAAAAGTAGGACTGTTCTAAATTGTTCCAAAGGAAAGGACTCTCAGTAAGCAGAAAGAACCTTGCAAATGCAGAGGCTTGGACTTTCAGAGCTTTATGAGAGGAAAAGAGTGAGGAAAGGTTATTCTGGTCAGGAGGCTATATGGCTTCCCCTACCTGGACCAGTATGGTCTGTTCCCTCCACTGTTCAAAGAACAGAGCTAAATAGGCATCATTAGGTACCTCTTTTCTTAAGTTAATGGTGTTGGACTTGTGCTTCTTGGTTATGAACTTTGTTTGTGATGTTTTCCCAAATAATTAGGAAGTTAATTCCCTCCCTTTTATTAAAAGTTTCTTTTCCACACTCAGACTCCGTGCTTGCGAGTGGGGAAGCATTGCCTCTCAGAGGTGCTTAGGGGTGTGGGTGAATTTCCCAGGTTACTGGGTGGGGGCTCGAGCCAGTTCTGTGTTGGATGGATGGATGAAGAACCCTAGATATTGAACCTGGCCCTTGCTGCTGCTGGCTCCACTTGGCAGAAGGGTTGCAATAGTACTAATTCGATTAACTTTTAACATCTCAGAAGAAAGATCTTAGCATCATTGCAGAGCTGCTCAGTGAAAAGCTTCTACTCAAAAGGTACGAGTAATCAAAGTGTAACCCTGATTTTAGGGCCAGATGGAATTGTTGTGATCATAGTGTCCGATTACCTGCATTATGCAGATGATGAGATTTCACCAAGTTCTTCCTGCCTAAAACCCTCCTTCCCATAACACAAGAACTAGAGGTCACCAAATTAAACAAACAGGCAGCAGGTTTAAAACCAAACAAAAGGAAGTATTTCTTCACACAGCGCACAGTCAATCTGTACAACTCATTGCCAGAAGATCTTGTGAAGGCTAAGACTGTAACGGTTCAAAAAAGAACTAGCTACGTATGATAGATCCATCAGTAACTATTAGCCAGGATTGGCAGTGATGGTGTGTCTAGTTGCTGTTTGTCAGAAGCTGGGAATGGGCAAGAGAGGATGGTTGGGTTCACCTGTTCTGTTCATTACTCTTGGGTACCTGGCATTGATCAATGTCAGAAGATAGAATCCTGGGCAACATGGGCCTTTGATCTGACCCAGGATGGATGTTCTTATGTTCTTGTACCTGTAACTTCTGCTTGGGTTGGAGCAATCTCTTCTGAAGAAATCCAGATTTTGCTCATAACTGTTCTTGGCTTCAGGAAATAGCCCTTGAAAAGTTCCATATAAAATGGAACATATGGAACTTTGGCTTTGGCTTTAGGAAGTAGCCCTTTGAAAGTTCCATATGTTCCATTTTATATGGAACTTTCAAAGGGCTACTTCCTGAAGCCAAGAACAGTTATGAGCAAAAGCTGGTTTTCTCCTGAAGAGATTATATAGTGTATGTAGTATAGTATATAGAACACTGATCAGAATTATAGTCTCATTGACAGAAGATAGCAGTGAGGCCAAAACGCTTAGCAGGATTAAAAACATAAAAAACAGAAACAAACAATAAAAAGGGATTTGACATTTATATGAATAATAAGAATTTTCCAGAGCTACATTAGATGTGATTTAAAAAAAATTAGAAACATAAGCCCTCAAGCTCTGGGGCGTAAGCCTATCACAAACAAGAAATTTTCTCTCTCTCTCTATAGGCAGAACAGTTCATAATTGTGCATTATTGGTTTTCGTGCACCTTCTACAGGATCTCAAACAGACCACTATCATGACAGGATAGCAAACTAAAGATCAATAGCAATGCCTATTACCTAGTTCTTAATACAATTGTGAATATGATTTTAGTTTAATATGCTCAGTTAACAGCTTCCTAGGCTCTAGTACAGCTTCTGAAAATTGCTAAATAAAGGCCTCATTACCTTTCTAGAATAGATACAGAAAGTTGAAGAGGACAACATACTTTGTAAAGCCAATACAAAAGAAATCATAAGATCAGTACCTCCTGTTTATCTCTATAACAAAATGTAACACAGCTACGGGTGTACAGTGGAAGCTAAATGCAAAACAAAGTAGAATGCACTAAAAATAAGTACATGGCTATCTTTCATAACTACTTAGTATCTTGGATTGGCAGTCAAAATTTAATTTCTCCATTATTATGTATGCATGTATTTTGCAGCACTATGTCTATATACAGAAACATACATACCACATGTGATTTTCTTTTGTATACATGCACACCAGACACTTGACGAGTGCCTTGGCCTTGCTATGGTCACCTTTGCACTGCTCTGGCAATGCCAAGTTAATTTAAACTTCCCTAAATATGGTCAGTGAGCATTCCCTGTCGACAAAAATCCTGGGACTGCTTTCAGTTGACTTTAATACAATCCCCCTTCAGGGTTCCCCATTCTAAGGGACACATTGGAAGGGTTGCTGAAGTGCCACAGAGGATTCTGAATTAGTGTGAGCAACCAACTCAATCACCTGCTGCCTAGTCTAAGATGACAGAGGACAGCCAGCCATTTATGTGCTACCATTAGGTGAGACAAGTACTGCTGCAGCCCACCTGAGAATTCAGCCCCTTAAGCGATGGGAGCAATTTCATTTTCAGAGCATGAGAAAAGCTGTATCAATTCAACAGTAACAGACAGGAACAAGTCCAAAGCCCATGGGCACTGACACTGTTCACAAGTGTAAATAAAAAAGGAATTCCACTCTGCTCACCATCACATCTTCGACTCCAGCTGAGCCAGCATTTTGAAATTTTTGCAAGATTTTTTTTTAATCGTGCGTCTATAGGTAGGAGAGGAGATGTGTTAACTCTTTGATGTCAGTGCTGTTGCTCAAGTTTTTAGTCTGCTTTGCAGACAAAGTAGAATATGGTTTGTTCCTGATACTGAAATACCCGTTGTGATTTCTTACTTAAGCCATCCAGAATGTTGAGCCCTTGTGTTTCTGCTCTGCCTCAGCATGGGTGAATTTTGCTGCTGCTACAGTGTGTGTCAGTCCCTGACATACTAACTTTACCTCCACTCCACTAGTCCAAACCTTGCCTTGAAGATAACCTGTAAATCCCAGTCTCTGAGCTCCCCGATGATATTTCCCTGCAATGTCCAGTCCCTTTCTCTGGGCACACACAGAAGTCACTAAATTAGCTGCCTCCAACACGTCAGCCTGTTAGGTTAGCAGAAGACACACTCTCCATTTTAATTCACAGAATCTAGATGATTTTGCAATGATGCAAGAATAAAACTATTAAGAATAGAGATTTAAGAGGCATACCACAAGAATAGAGATAAGAAGGATGATCAACAAAACTTGCCTAGGACCAAACTTAATCTTAGCAAGTTACAATTTTGCTTAAGGAGTGTTCTTATTTATATCAAGTTATCAGTATTCCACAGTCTCCAGGCAAGCGGACCCAACTTTCATAGGCTCACTGAGTGGAGTGGTGTTCTCTATTTTCTTTAAGGTGACAGTTGCCAAAAAGGTTTTTTTTTTTTTTTTAAAAAACACATCTTTTTGTCCCCCATGTCAGGATGTCTTCTGGCTTGGTCTCCCTTCCTGGAGACTCCCGCGACTCTGATGATCTGTATGTAAATGAGGCTTCTGTTTTGATTCCAAAATTTACTGACACACACATGCTAAATAAAGGCCTCATTACCTTTCTAGAATAGGTAGAGAAACTTGGAGAGAACAACACACTTTGTAAAGCCAATACAAAATGAATACCAAGATCATACCTCTGTGTACAGTGGAAGCAAACTGCAAAATGAAGCAGAAGGTGTACTTGCATGACTTAAGTCACATTAACATGATCAATAAGCGTTACCTGAGAACTTTCAAGGAACAAATAAATTTGGCAGAAAAAATATGTTCATCAGTGGTACCAAACTCTCAGGATCAATATATGCCAAAAGGAATTCTCAAACCTGTATCTTATTGTATTTGTGTAATCTATACAGAATAGGCCCAATTCATACCTGGTGTAACTCCAGTGACTTCAATAAATGTTTTGGCTCTGCAGTGTTCTGGTTCTGAGAAAACTGGTGAAATCTCAAGTATGTATTAGGCTAGCAGTTGTAGGCCATTTTTACTTATGATCTGCTATTTTGCCTTTGCTGAAAAACACAAGGATGAGTATATATTCTCCCTCTGACCCACTCACCACATTCATTTTACATAACAAGATAGATAAATAGTAATTCACTAAACATCTGACAATAAAATGGGCAGTTTTGATTCCTTTCGTACAGAAGAAATAACAGGATTCTGCCAAGCATAGACATCGCAAGAGCTGAGTTGCCACGAATGTCTTCGTAACAGGGAGCCCAACAGTTTCTGTGGGGCCCCAGGCAAGGTGTGGGGGGCGGTTTGGAGGGGGGGGAAGAGACACGCTGTGTCCCAAGAAGGGGCAAGGTCTTAGGTGGAAAGGGCAGGGCCAGGGCAACCAGCCCTTTCCACTGCCCAGACCACGGTATCGGGCCCCCTCCAGGCCTCAGAGCCATGAAGAGAGTGCAGAGTGGTGCTCTGATGGCCATTTAAAGGGCCTGGGATTCCAGCCACTGCTTCAGCAGCAATGGCAGTGGCTGGGAACGCCAGGCCCCAAGAAATTATACACAAAAACTATGGTGAAGGAACATGGCTCATCATACGATCACAAGCTACTTTTCCATAAGCCCACTCCCTCAATCAGTGCACAGACCTCAATGGGCATGAATCAGGGTTGCGTAGTGAAGGAGGCTGTTGTCTATAAGGTTATGTCTAGGCTACATCCCTCTTTCGAAAGAGGGATGTAAATTAGGCAGATCGAAAGTGCAATTGAAGCACGTATTTAAATATCCCGTGCTTCATTTGCATATTTGCAACCAATCGCTCTTTTGAATAAGAGTTTTTTCCAGGAGTATGGGATCTTTTGAAAAAGGGTTTTTTTCCCCAAAAAGAACTGCATCTAGACTGTGGTTTCACTTTCGAAATACCCTTTTTCAAAAGCACAATGGGACGAGAATATGCAAATGAAGCACAGGATATTTAAAACTGTGTTCATTTGCACTTTCGATCTGCCTAATTTACATCCTTCTTTTGAAAGAGGGACGTAGCATAGATGAGCACTAAGACTGGTTTTATTTGTTGCCAACCTTGGGAAGCGTGTAGAGAATGAGGCAGCGGACTACCAGAACAGAAAACCTGGTCTCATCATTAAGGCAGCTGAATGCTGCCTGAAGGAACTGGATCATACCCCATACAGGGTTCCTGTATGCTGCTGAGCAAGTCACTGATGGTATGTCAACACTGCCGCAGGGAGGAGTGATTCCCAGTGTGGGCCGACAGACTTACACTAGCTCAGCTTGAATTACCATGCTAAAACTGTGGACTTTGCAGCATAGGTGGCAGGTTGGGCCAGTTCTGGAGCCCAACTCACCCAATGCTCTCAATCCAAGACTGGGCAAACAGCTCGAGCTGCTGCCAATGCCACAAAGAGCCACCCTGCAACTTTTCAGGTGCTAACTCAAGCTGAGCTAGTGCAAGCATGAGAATCATAGCTCCCGGCAGCAACTTCGACATGCCCTTAACCAAACTTTTAAAACTCGTGCGCTCCTCATTTTCTGGGTGCACAACTTGAGACCCTGGAATCTGATCTGAAGAAGTGCCAAGCATTAAGAATGCAACTGACGTCAATGGGAGCTGGGTTTTGAATATATAACGTGCTGTATAAGGCTAAGTACTCTTAAAAAAATGAGTTCTTGTCATCTTAGAATGGGAACCTACAATTAGTGAATTCTTTTGATTCTACTCTCTGTACCTTAGTTTTCTATCTGTAAAATGGGGGCAATATCACCCCCACATCTCACAAGGATCTTATGAAGATAAATTCATTAATGTTAGTGAAACATTCCGATACTATAGTGAGGAGCACCATAGAAAAGCCCATGAGGAAATTATTATTATTGTCTTCAGAGTAAGCTATGAATAGCATACATTAAATAAGGTCTAAAGCCACACACTGAACATTGAGGAGGAAAAAATAATTAATATTGATCCCAGGCCATCCTTTGAACTGAATGAGGCAGAGGTCTTGTGAAAAAAATAGTTTGTGATCATGTAATTACAGACTGTCTCGTAATGATGCTCACAAGGGGGCTGTAATGAAGTTGAACACGAAATCTTAAGTCAAGCATTTTCCAGCTCTGGAGTGCTTGACCTTGAAACTCTACTAATATTGGTTTAATGTTCTTTTAAAATAGCTGTGTTTTGGGTTGTGTAATGAAAATGACCGAAGAAGCTATGTACCTAGAAAACAGGACAGGCACCAAGGTGCCCAGTTTTTATTCTTAGCTTTGCCACTGCCTTCCTATTTTGCTTTTAGGCAAGCCATGTAATCTCTTTGTGTCTCATGATTTTACCCATCTTTCATATTCATTATTCATATTTCATATTGGACTGAGAGGTCAATTACTATTTTTTAAAAGCTCCTTGAGCTTTAATATTTTTTTAAAAGCTCTAAAAAGTGACCAAGCAATGAATATTGGAGCAGAAAGATTTGGCGCCTAATAGATCCCAAATCAAAAGTCTTTGAAGTCAAGGGAAATGGCTTTTTATTAGGCACATATACACTGGCCAGCACAAATAACAGAAAATATTTTTGCTTGCCTAGTAGACGTATAGAGGGAAAAAAAGCAAGAGAAATACAAAGCAGAACACATGAATCAGTTACAAAAATAAAAAAAGATAAAAGACACTGTTTATTTTTGTGTTTATCTTTGAGGAAAGGCAATCTGACACTGAAATTGAGTTTCCTTTGACTGCAGGCAAAAAGTCCAGTCCATGAAGTTTTCAGCACAGGTTTGCTTTTAACAAAACAAACAAAGCTTTCTAGCAAAATAATCAGGAATACCATTACTATTTAATGCTTTTAACTGTGAGCACTACAGAAATATCGATAAAATAAAAGAAATGAGAGTCTCATTTTGAGTTTTCAAAATAAACTGCATTTTACACACATTTAAATAAATGCATTAAAAAAGTTTGTATGGATAAATTCCAGGGACAAGGACAGAGTGATCTATGCTAAGTAGTATATGAACATAGTGTTGTTGATTATTTAATATCTGTGGAGAAAGATACATTTTTGAAATATGATTTATCCTTTCATTAGTTTGTTACACCTCATTAGTTTACATGCAACAGAATATCTGTTGAATATTATCCTCCACAGTGCAAGAAAAATGTCTGACTATTTCTTGAATTCTCTACTATTGCAACTTTGCAAAAATCAATGAGATTGTAATAATTTATTTTATAAAGATCAAGAATAATTTGCTAAGAGATAAACCTTCTAATAACTTATTAACTAAGAGACTGGCAGTACTTTTCAAAGAAGGCAAATATTCAGTTTGTACAAATGAGTATTAGCAGTTTATGCTGTTTTATAACTTTCCAAGGGAAGGGAGTTTAATCATATATGAAAGAATCCCATGCAAGTACTAGCACTGAATCATTAGGTTTCGCAAACCAAATATTCTGAGAGAGAGCCCAGCATGCTTCAGATTTACATTCAAAGGACTAGATTCTTTCAAAACAGTGGGAAAGCATCTAATGGTTTGATGTAAATGGTTTAACATCAGGCCCCCGATGTCTCAACTAGAGAATAAAATTTGTCACCAAAAACGTGCTTGCATATTTTGCATTAAATACCAATAGAAATAAGAGACATTACTAGATTTCCTCTGCTTCTTTCGTAACACATGTTGTGCCAAAATGTTTTCTACCCAACATCTACTCAATCTCAGCATTGTCAGCAGCTGAAAATGTATGGACATAGTGCCATGCTAAAGAATATAAAATGAATAAACAGATGACTGTTTACACTCAGAGTGATTCCACTTAATAAAATGGATTAACCCAACTTGATTTTCAAGCTCTTAGTCTAGCAAACAATCTTACAAGATATAATTATCACTGGATGACATAACTCTATACAAAAAAAGGATAATATACTCTGGACTGCTTGGCTGGTTTGAAAGCTTATCTTTTCTAACGTAAACTTCTTCTTCCCAACCCCATGTCTCAGTACAATTAAATCTAGCAAACTTCACTAAGACCTTTAACTCTTTGATGCGTGCTTGCCTTGTTAATACTGTAAAAAGCTACATTAAAGTTCCCACATAATTTTCCAAAATGTAGCTGTAGAATAACTTTACAATCCCTATACAGTAAGTATATACTCCTATGCAGTAAGAATACTGTGCATACTAAAACCCAACAAATTGCCACGAGAAAATGAAATGCATTTTTAGGTAGATTTGCATAATGGAGACATTTAAATAAACAACCACAGGAAAATAGAAGGCACTTTGAAAGCCTTATATTGTTGCTGGGAAGGTATTTGCTGCACCTTTCTTCTGCATCTTACTATGCCGACAATATTGTATACACAGATCTGAGACTGTGTTCACTAGAATACAATCAGCGGTCAGGTTACTAATGACAGCTGCTAGAAACATGACCTATTACAGTTAGAGCTGAAAACAGCAATAAAGGTTGTATATGGTTATTCAGAAACCATAGACACTATTCACATATATTGTTAAAATAGGCAAATTTGATGTACACGTCTAACTGAACTGATTGTATACATTATCATTACATATATAGTTTTAATTTCACCAGTGTATAGCAAGAAATTTGTGTATTTTAAGGGTCCTTACCTTGCCTTCTGCACCTCCAGCTGACCTGTCCATCTCCTCCTCCTGTGCTTTCTGCTTTCCACAAGAAGGACAAAGCAAAAGAGTAATAAAATGAGTTTAGCAAAATAAGGCATTTTGTGGGAAATCGGGCTGAGACACGCTACACTCCAATAACCTCCTACAGCACAAATCCACCCTCGTTTAAACATTGAATCAGCTAGAATTCCAGGGTCCTGTGTTTGTCAGAGTGATCACGGTTAAAAATACTGCTTTTCTGATTCAATATTTTAGCCTAGCTTTGGAGGGCTTCTCACTCAAAGCTCATCCTTCATCACTGCATAGTGATTGGCCATTACCCAAGAAGTTTCTCCTCATAAACAGCATTTCCACACGGTCCTAAAGGAGATATTTGCCAAAAGTCATTATATAAAAAGACTGCAATTCCGCATGCCAGCTTTTTGCTCAAGCCACTAATCTCAGAACTGTACTGTCCTTCTGTCAGACTGTATAAAAGCACGCCATCTCTTTTCATTAGAGATCCCAGATTTTGTAATCACTATACTACGCATTTTTAACAAGGTGGTGCCAGTGTATTGTGTGTTTAAGATCTGTACACAATGCATCAAGGTACCTATTTTAGTATAGTTTTATGAAATTTGATTTTTTTTGATCAGTTACCAATTAGTCAACTGTGTAATATAATTAGCACCAGCATGCTGTTTGTGTGATATTAACATTTTTAAAGCCCTTTCTTCTCCCCTGCAAAACTCGTTTCCCCCATAGATTAATAGCATTGAAGTGGTTATTTGTTCTGAATATTAGGATTTCTTTAATAATGAAAAAAAAATTAAATAAATTATATATCACGATCTGATTTTAGGACCCTCAGTTATTAAACCTTCTATGCGTCCAATCCCAAAAATAAGTATGCATGCAAGAAACTTGCCTTTGTGAGTAGTCACTATTGATAAGAGTTATGGGCTGTAGGACTGAGACCTTAATCTGTTAAAAAGCTTCAAGATTAGCATGAAATGACATTACAGCAGCTGCTTTTTATCATAAGAAAGAGGATGTTTTCAGGTGTCATTCTGAAGTTTGTTTATTTACTAAACAGTAAAAATGGGGGGAATTTGAAATGGCAGCTTCCCTTGACAAATGGAGAGGAAATGATCACAGATCTAAAAATTAATTGTGATTTAGGCACAAGTGATAAGGCATTTGATAACATTTATAATGTGCCAATAGAATGAAGTCCAGATGAGAGGGGGCAGTTTCACAAAGAGGGAAATTGGAGGTGACTGTTGAAGGCAGATCCAGAGGGCCCCTGGACATATGATAACTCCCACCCAGAGAAGTACCAGGACAACCCCTCCTGCCCCACCTCGTCCCCATCCCTACTCTGACTCCATCAGCCTCTTCTCTCTGCTGAGATCTGTGAGACTAGCAAGGCTGTGGGTCCAGCAACAGAGCAGGGTGGACCCCTGCTGCTGTGTCCCACTGGGGAGCGCAGGGAGGTCTCACTCCCTCCCCTGGAATGGAATGGTGCGGCTGGGAAAGCAAAGCAGCTGGGACAGCCATGCTCCATTTCCCCCACTACTGCTAGTGAGTGTGGGGGCAGGAATGACTTCTGCTGTCGGTGCTGGCCCTCCAGCCCTGGTAGTCCCCCAGCTGGCTGCTGTCCAGCCTCTCCTACCCATGGAAAGGGGGGGCATGTGGTCCCCCTACATATCATCCTGAAGGAAACAATTATGAGTCAAATCAGCTTGGAGAAAGAATGTAATCAAAATATATAAGTAACTAGGACTCATTAAATAAGTTGTTGAATTAATTTGATAATTAGCATGATAATTTATTTCTTTCATCATTTATTAATTTACTTACGTATTTAATTATTTAATAAATGATTAGATTACCACAAAGTTACATTCTAACAACTGAGGAAGCAGCCCTATAGATTTAAAAACAGTATCAACCTGGATTAGTGGGCAATTGAAGGCAACCATAAACAGAATATGTATGTAACCAAAGAAAGAAGAAATTGACAGTAATAAATTTAAATCAGAAACCAGGAATTATAGAAAATTGATAAGGGAAGCAAAGGGACAAGGAGAAATGTATAGCTAGTAGAGTTAAAAATGAGAGGGTTTTAAATTTATGTTTTAAGTATATTAGAAACAAAATTAATTACACTGGACCATTTCTATATGAAAATGTGGAACTGTCAATAATAATGCAGAAAAGGTAAAAGTGTTCAATAAATATTTGTGTCCTGTATTTGGGATAAAAAAATGATGTAGTCCTGTGTTATGTTAGCACACTTTCCATTTCATTATAGAATCATAGAACACTAGAACTGGAAGGGACCTCGAGAGATCATTGAGTCCAGTCCCCTGCCCTCATGGCAGCAACTATTAAGGTTAAATATTTTAAAATTAGGAGTTCCAGATAACTAGCAAATAAATGTTTTAAAAGATCTAGCAGTGGAGCAAGAAAGTCTTGGGCAAAATGATGGAACAGTTGATTCAGGACTCAATTAATAAAGGAGGGTAATAAGTATGCCAGTAAATATTTATTTATGGAAAGTAAATTCTGTCTATATTTTATGAGATTACAAATGTGATTGATAAGGTAATATGTTAACGTAATACACCTACACTTCTGTAAGTTGTTTGACTTGGTACCACATGATATTTTGATTTAAAAACTAGAATGATAAAAAATTAGCATGGCACACATGAAATAGAGTCCTGTCAGCTAGATTTTAAACTAAAATAATTGTAAAGAGGAAATTAATATTGAACAGGTACGTTTCTACTATCTTCAGAGATTGGATTTTTTCATACATTATGCAATATTTGTATTAATGGCCTAACAGAAAACATAAAAAGATCACTAATAGAGTTTGCAGGTGACAGAAAAAAATGGGGAAGTGGTACATTTTGAACAGGACAGGTCATTAGTACTGAGTGATCTGGATTGCTTGGTAAACTAAGCTCAAGCAAACCATACATACTTTAATCTGGCTAAATATATACCTCTAGGAACAAAGAATGCAGGCTATACTTACACAATGGGTTCACAAAGAGCTGGTTAACTTTGAACCCATTAAAAGCTGGCCTGCATCTACAACAAAGAAGCAGGTCAAATCCTTACTTTGTAAAGGTGTTCAGTCATATTGTTGCTCCCATAACACAAGGATAGCTTAACAAAGTAGTTTGAATGGAAGCCTATGAAGAGCACTTCCATAGCATTAAAGAAGTGGGTGCACCCGACCAAATACCTTTGAGGCTCAGATCTTATATTTAAAAACTGTGTCAGGTTAGCCTCTCTAAGCCTATGTAACAATTCACATGTGGTTTAGATCTTGCCAAGAGCAGCTGAAAATGGCCAGCTAAGTCATCCACGTAAGCCCTTGTGAAAGATTCCAGTCCCTGTAAGACATCATTTATAAGCATCATGAATAGGGCTCCGCAGTCTGAACAGTGAGACTGTGAACTTACATATACCAGCCTCCACTATGAAAGTGGATTTTTCTTGGGCATCAGCATCTAAAGGAATTTGCTTGTACTCCCGCAGAGCCTCTATTTTGGGTGTGGCAGAAAAGTCAGATTGAGCAATATTATTCAGCTTCCTGTAATCCATGCTAAACCTCATTATTTTGTCCTTTTAGGGTACCATTAAAATAAAAGATGCTCAGGGGCTTTGGGACCAAACAACTATGCCAATTAGTAATGCTTTCTGCCTCTTACTAAATCTGCTATAGCATTTCTCCCTTGGCCCAACATGCCCTACTAGGAACGGGGCAGAGGTCTGCAGTTTGAACATAGCATGTTATCTTATGAGTTAACCCTGGCCAATTTGAGAATGTTAAAGCATCATACAGGCAAAGATACAGTTCCTTTAGACTACAGTTAAACCTTCCCCCAACTCAATTTTTTCAAACTATATCTCCTCTGTTTTCTGTAACCATTTCAAAGTTATGGTTTCAAACCATTTCAAAGAGACAAAGTTTCTTCATCAGAACAGCAAATCATATTCACAACTAATTCCTTTTCATAATAAGCCTTCAATCTCTTGACATGTGCTGTTTGCACAGCTACTTTGCTATGGGATTTTCTCACACTATAGATAACCTCACTAACTCTTTCCACTACCTCATAGGGTCATTTCCAAATCTCTCACATTTTATTCTCTCTGATAGGATCTGGCACATGCACCGTATCTACCATTTCCAATGCTTTCTCATCAGTGTGCCTACCATACCAAGCCTTCTGAATCTTTTTTTCTTAAGATTCTTTTCTGAACCAAATCCATCATGCCTTGCAAGCTTCCT
Source organism: Pelodiscus sinensis (assembly GCF_052426305.1). Taxonomy (NCBI): domain Eukaryota; kingdom Metazoa; phylum Chordata; order Testudines; family Trionychidae; genus Pelodiscus; species Pelodiscus sinensis. The sequence goes on from NC_143054.1 coordinate 66,100,077, forward strand.
TTAAATGGAGACTCACCAAACTAAGTGACTGGGCAACAAAATGGCATATGAAATTTAATGTGGATAAATGTAAAGTAATGCACACTGGAAAAAATAACCCCAACTATACATATAATATGATGAGGAGCTGATTTAGCTACAACTGATCAGGAAAGAGATCTTGGAGTCATCGTGGATAGTTCTCTGAAGACGTCCACACAGTGTGCAGCGGCAGTCAAAAAAGCAAACAGGATGTTAGGAACCATTAAAAAAGGGATAGAGAATAAGACGGAGAATATCTTACTGCCCTTATATAAATCCATGGTAAGCCCACATCTTGAATACTGCTTACAGATGTGGTCGTCTCATCTCAAAAAAGATATGCGGGCATTAGAAAAGGTTCAGAGAAGGGCAACTAAAATGATTAGGGGTTTGTAACGGGTCCCATATGAGGAGAGACTAAAGAGACTGGGACTTTTCAGCTTGGAAAAGAGGAGACTAAGGGGAGATATGATAGAGATATATAAAATCATGAGTGGTGTGGAGAAAGTGAATAAGGAAAAGTTATTTACTTGTTCCCATAATATAAGAACTAGGGGCCACCAAATGAAACCAATGGGCAGCAGGTTTAAAACAAATAAAGTAAAACTCCGATGGTCCGGCATCTGATGGTCCGGCACCATCAGGAACCCGGAAGTGCTTTGGGCAGCCGGACCATTGGAGCTGCTCTGCCCCCAGCTTCCCGGATTCAGCCGCTGCTTAAACTGACCAGCAGCTGAATCGGGGAAGCCGGGGGCAGAGCAGCTGGAGTGCTGCAGGGTAGGTCCCGTAGCGCTGCCCCTTGGGGCTGCAGTAGCAACCCGGCAGCATCCCAGCTGTCCCCGATTCAGCCACTGCAAAAACTGACCAGTGGCTGACTACAGGAAGCCCGAGGCAGAGCTGCTCTGCCCTGGCTTCCTGGAATCAGCCCCTGATCAGTTTCAGCAGCAGCTGACTTGGGTACACCTGGGACAGAGCAGCTGGGGTGCTGCTGGGTTGGTCCAGTAGCGCTCAGCGCCATGGGACCAACATGGCAGTCCCCCAGCTGCTCTGCCCCAGGTGTCCCCAAGAGCAGCTGGGGTGCTGCCGGGTTGGTCTCGCCGCGCTAAGGGTTGACGCTACCGGACGAACCCGGCAGCACTCCAGCTGCTCTGCTGCAGGCGACCCCGATTCAGCCACTGCTGAAACTGACCAGCAGCGGCTGAATCAGGGATGCCTGGGGCAGAGCCGGACTATCAGAAGGGGGGGCTATGAGGGGTCTGGAGTCAGACCCCTCATAGCCCCCCCTTCTGATAGTCTGGCATATTTGATAATCCAGCACCCCCTGGGTCCTAAAGGTGCCGTATTATCGGAAGTTTACTGTAAAAGGAAGTTCTTCACACAGCACATAGTCAATCTGTGGAACTCCTTGCCTGAGGAGGTTGTGAAGGCTAGGACTATAACAGGGTTTAAAAGAGAACTAGATAAATTCATAGAGGTTAAGTCCATAAATGGCTATTAGCAGGGCTCGACAATCTATGTAATCTACTCGCCCATGGCGAGTAGATTACATCCCGGAAGAGCCGGGTTTGGGCGATCTGCGCATGCGCAGAACGCTGGATAGCGCAGCTGGCGATCGGGGCTTGCCACGGCTCGGCAAGCCCTGGCTATTAGCCAGTATGGGTAAGGAATGGTGTCCCTAGCATCTGTTTGTCAGAGGGTGGAGATGGATGGCGGGAGAGAGATCACTTGATCATTACCTGTTCGATTCACTCCCTCTGGGACACCTGGCATTAGCCACTATCGGCAGACAGGGTACTGGGCTGGATAGACCTTTGGTCTGACCCAATATGGCCATTCTTATGTTCTTATGACACACATACTCTACCAGTGGTTGCTCTGTCTCCTCAGTATTGCCTTCCCAAGAAACCCAAATCAGATTTAAGGGGTTCTCTGACCTGCCTCTCATACAGTAGATTAAGGGAACAAACCCTTGAAATTCTTGGGGAACACATCTATATGCAAACAACAAACATGGAAACAAAATAACATCCCAGTTATTCTGATACCTAGCCACATACACTGCCAGCAAATCCTTCAGTGTTCCACTGAGTTTCTTCATAGGACCATTGATCTCTGTTGGGAAGGAGCAGCTTTAAAAAACTGCTTTAAAAAAAAAAAAAGACAAAATTAGAATTGCAATCTGACAATTTCCCTGGGAAAGCCCACTGCTAAAAACAGTAAGCAATGCTTTTGGCCACTGTCTCTGCTTTAATATTAGATAATGCTGCAGTCTTAGGATATCTGATTGCAAAATCTACCAAGACAAGAATGCATCTCTGTCCATTCCTGGAAGGTTTAGGGAGTGAGTCCACTATATCCTTAGACTCTTCGGTAAATGCCTCCCTGATAACGGGCTGCAGAGGCACCTTATAAGTCCTTTTAACCCTCTGCACTTCTGACACATTCACAGCTTCTGCAATAATCCTTCATTATTTCAAAAAAGGTGAGGTCAGTAAAAAATTTGCTTTAACCTGTCATGTTCTTTCCATGCCTACGAGCCCTGCAAATGGACCATCATAAGCTAACTTTAGCAAGTCACCTCAATATACCTCAGGTACCAAACAATATTTGCCAATCCTACCATGATGATGTTTAGGGGATTCTCTGTACAACAAACCATGTTGCATGAAAAATCTGCTTCTCCATACACAAGCAATGGCTTGATTCTGAACATCAACTCTGACCCCCTCTCACATTATTTTGCTGTGCCATAATAGACTTCTGTCATTCAAGTTTAGAACCACCTCTGAAACAGGCAACTTCTCAACCGGCATAAACAGAAATTGTGTGCCTGCACTGGCATTGTTCAGTGAACCTGCTTCAGCGATATCCTCTCCCTGTGACTTGGTCACACAATTAACCTGATTAAGCGTAGTTGAAATACCATTGCTGATCAAGATAGAAGGTAACAAATCTTTAACATCAATCACTATATTATCTTCAAAATTTTTTCACTCAAAGTGGATTCTGGCCAAAAGTGTTTTTACAGCAAGTGCAGGAAGACTCAGTATGTTAAACACGTGTCTCTGGCAACCAATATTCTTTAATCAATTCCCTTTTACCTCAAGTAATATCAGAGGCTGAACCTTATCATCCAGTACACACAGTTCTATTGATCTTTGTGTTATGAATTGCTCACCTCTTGGTCCTTCTACCTCTTGGTCCTAATATAGTTTGTGAGGATGATTTCCTCTTCCACCACCTCATCTGGAATTCAAGTGGTAGCATAAACACCTGCGAATTTGGCATTTGTACTCAAGGTGGCAGTATGGGAACTTGTATGGTTATTCTTTGTAATTTAAGTGACAGCAATAGGATTCATTACACTAACACAAGTTGTGTGGAATGGTTTTCAGCTTTGGACAGTTTAGTTTACAGGACATAGGGGTTCCACATGGATGGCAGACCACCTGTTTCCCCTTTAAATGAGAGATTTATATTCTGGGCTCCCATGAGCTTTTTTAAAAAAATTGGGGTTAGATTTATTCTTAAACCCTCAATCCCGTTTAAACTGGAATGCAAAGGGGTTACCTTTCCCCTGGGGCTTAAACCCTTTACAAGCTGTTTTTTATAAATTCATCCTGCTGCCTGTGAGACCGAAGCTACATCTGCACTATAGACCTTACAGTGGCATAGCTGTACTGCTACGTCTCCCGTGTAACTGATCTATGGCAATGGGAGACTCTCCCACTGTCCACACTAGCATTTTTGTCAGTGAAACTTATGCCAGCCAGGGTGTGTTTTTTTTTCCCACACCACCACTGACAAAAGTTATAGAGTAGACAGAGCCTGAATCAGGCTTCCCATTGCACCACTGAGTTCTTTGGGACCTATTTTAGCAATTGCTCCAGAGTAATCAAATCTAGCTGTTTATCAAAGTCATCATAAACTTTTCCCCCTTTCACTCTCATAACCACATTTATGAGTACACTCTACAATTCCACAAATTCTTGGATTTCTAAATTTTAGCTTGTAAGACTTAGAGTCTTTAAAATATTCAAAAGAGTTTCTTTAAATTTTACTGAAGCCAAAGCATCATCTATTCCCATTTCATTAAATGCCTCACTGGCTTTTCCAGTCAATTTGTTTAACAAGACATTGGTCTTTTTGAATTTCATGGATATCAAAGACGATGCTCAAAAGTTGATAAAAACACTTCAATACATTCACAGTCTTTATAAACCGGACAGATTTCTGCATCTCTCTGCTGTTGAAAGACGACAGAATTCTAGGCTGTGGCTGCTGTTCCTTTGGCCTGTCTAGAACTCAAGAGTTGCAGCATGTGAACATTTCTCAGTCTCCAGCTGTTGCATTCACATCCTGTGAGGTTCCTTGTCAATTTTAGCCTCTAGATAGGTGTGTCTGGTACACACTCTCCTCTGCATCCTCAGCCTTCTCTTTCATTCGAAGTTCTGCCATTTTTCTCCCATGTTTTACTGCTACTTGTCCACCAGCGCTTCTATTCTTTTGTTCCTATTCTAGGAGTAAATTGGTCATCTCTTGATCTGAGATGTCCCCTGTAAGATCTATTTTCTTATCTTTACAAAATTTTAAGTTATTTTGTGTTCATAGCTTCCTAGGCTTGTGAGCACCTCAATGTCACAATCTTTAGTCCTTAAGACTCTCAGTATTAAATTTAAGTCTTACATAGTGTGGGCTTCTGAGCCAAAGCCCAGTTGACCTGTGGCGATGTGGAACACCCCAAATTTGGTAGTTTATTCTGTCATAAGATTTCAGTTATGAAAGTGAGCTCCAGTACCACTGCTAGCTCAGAGAGCCAAACAACAATCCCCTATGCACTCCAGTCCCTGGTTGTCACCCAGACAAATGGACTTAGTGATAAATGATAAAAATTCACCACACATTAGGTTCTTCCACTCATTAATGATCAGACACTCACTCACCCTCAGGTCAAAACATACTTTTATAAACTCAAATACCACGCTGCAGCCAATTATTAGTAAACTTACTCAAGATTTATTTTTAAAAAAGAAAAGAAGTTCTTAAATGGTTTAAGGAATCACATGGATTTCAGAGCCTGTCAGTTAGGATAAAGCAGTGATAATTTTGCTACCTTGCATCTTTTCTCTCTGGATCACCCAAAATGATTGGAGGTCCTCAGTTCTTTGTTCCTATCTTCCTTCTTGTTAGAAAGCCAGTCTACAGAAATGGAGCAGGATTGGAGAGTGTTGTCCCAGTCTGCAATTTACACTGACAGCACTTGTATATGGAAAGTTACTGGCACTAATATGTGATCCCATGTGCCATGCTGAGTCATGAAGTATTCATTGTCCACATAGTGTCTGAAGAGACCTTAGGAGGGTCCCTGAGAAAGAAGCTGGTTATTCTTAATGGGCTATCAAGCAGGCTGGCTAGCTGTGGTGTCAATCTGTCTCAAGGGGCAGGAATGTTACCCAGAAAAACAACAGATTTAAGATACAAAACACAGAGCAAAGTTTCATAACTTCATTACAATAATGACTCGCATATAGCTAGGGTAATCATAAAATAATAATAATAGCAGACAGCACCTTTTCCAATGATAACTTACATGACAAAATTTGTATAAATTTTATCACAATTGTGCAACAGTGGTGATACATCAGTTATAAATTGTAAACACAGTAACCTTTCTTTTTATACAGCATTATGATGGGCTCTTCAATCTAGCAGGGAAAGGCCTAATGCTAGCCAATAGCTGGAAGTTGAAACTAGACAAATTCAGGCTGGAAATAAAACAAGGTTTTAACAGTAAGAGTAACCCATCATTGAAATAACTTACCAAGGGTTATGGTGGAATCTCCATCAGTAACAATTTTTATATCAAGGATGGATGTTTTTCTAAAAGTTATGCTGAAAGAATTATTTTGGGAAGTTCAATGACCCGTGTTATACAACAGGCGAGTTCGATGGTCTTAATGGTTCCTTCTGGAATTGGAAAGAGTGCAATTCTCCCACAACTTTTGGTTGCGGAGGGCTTTGTGAAACAGTATCACTGAAGTTCTGCTGCATACAGGCCAGGGTAGAATTTGGTTGATGGATGTATCCCTGAGAATGTTAGGTTTGAAGGTGGGCCTTGTGGTCTGTTCTGCAAAGCAAGGGCAAATCTCTCAGAGGAACAATTAGGGAGAAGCTCTACAAGGGTATCCTTCTGAAGGCCTTTTCTTCATAGCCCTCTTCTAGGGGTTACGACGATCTGGGCCCAGGCTTGTAAATATAAATAACAAGTGCATTCAAACAATGTACCAATTAGGAAAAAAGCAACTTTTTATTGCACGAATAAGAGGTCTACAGTTTTAAAATATACTCCTACCAAAACAAATATATTTATTGGGGGAAAATACTTTTAACTCTTTTCACCACAGGAAACCAAATTGTCCTCCTTCCAGACCAGAAGACAGTACAAGGTTTAAATAACTGCTGATCTATCTAGACATGCTATATACTTTTATTTTAAATATTTAAACAAACTAAATTGCTCTGATTGATGTACATCCTGTTTGTATGTACAGCAGAGCACAACTAATTTAATAACCACTGGGAATCCATTTCTGAATTTTGAAAGTTAATAAGTGAATAAATTAAACACATACATCAGGACACCACAAGTGTAATTTGTTCATTATTTTCACAAATGTAAAATTATACATATTTATAATGCTTAGGAGTACATTTGCATGTAGTATCTTTTGTAACCTTAATAAGAGTGCTAACTACAGCACACTTATTTCTGTTAACAAATAGGGTGGAGCAGTCTGGCTTTAGTGAAAACTATCTTAGTAGTAGTCAGGTGAAAATTACTGAAATTCTCTTGGATCGTAAATGAACAATTGCACTGATTATTATCAATACAATCAATGAATGGGGAAATGATTATCCCATTGAATTTGTTCTTTATGGCTAAATAAATTCAATATATCAGTCCAGATGGCCCCCATCTAAAGTGACAGCACCCATCAGAATAAATGGCAATTTACACATGAATGCTATAATCTTGATATACTGGAAAGATTTAAAGTAGTTGAATTTTAAACTTTTCTTGAAGTATTGCAATAAGGTGGCAAAAAAAATGTGTAAATGAATGTTGGACTGTGATAATTCATTAGAACCAAAAGTTTCATGAAAGCTTCCCTCAAGCTTGTTCATGCATAGCAGAGTTTCAGTATGAAAAGATTTAGATTTTGTTTAGTAAATAATAGCACATATGAAACATTCAATTTAACACATTATGCATATTTCTGGAATAATTAAAAGACAATAGCTCTGGGTAAATAATTATATTACATATTTATAACTATTGCAAGAATAGACATGTTTTATATAATCTTCAATTTTAAAAAAGCAAGATATACAATTGAGTATTAGAAGAAGACATTCAAATCTTGCAAAAGATTATCCAATCTAACTTCCAAAAACTTTTAAAAGCAAAAAACAAACAAAATTTTCTGGCCCCTTTTATTCCCCCACAGAGGGCGCAGTCTCTGAACCAACATTTCATGCATTGTCCTAGAATTATCATTTTGTAAATAAAAGTGGTCAAAAATATTATCCCCTTCTGAATTAAGAGCATAGGCAATGCAACACACAGAAATTGTGTTTCATTTTAAAAAGTCCTTCCCCAAAGTAAATTTTTATGCTCACTCAGTTATGGATGACTATCTGCACCCATGATCCACAAAGAAATGCGTAAAACCTCTATTTTTTAAATTGCCTCCCTTTATCGATAAATAACTAGTCACAATTGATGCTTTCCCCCACCCTCTATATATTATGTTCATATTCAACCAAATTATTTCTCCAAATACTAAGAGTGTGGTGTTAGTTGTTAATATTCATAGAAATGACAACATTTGTCCTCCTTACAAAGCAATATACCCAAAGGTATATTAACATTCATAAGGACTTAAGAGTAAATAAAAAAGTAATCTTTTGTAAACAGTTCTCATGTCATACCCAATACAGAATGCTTCATTAAACATTCATGTCACTGCTCTTAAAACGACTCAGCTTATAACTCAAACATATAGTCATTGGCCAGATATATCCGACGGAATATAAGAGCTGCCAATGCTAAAGTCAGAAGGACAATGAGAACAGTTGATCCAGTGTGGCCTGTGTTGACTCTTGGTTGCTGCACCTGATTAAAATCAGTTGAAGATGGTGTCCTCCTCTGACTCTGCTGCTGGGCACGGCGCTGGCGAGGGCTCATGGAGGTATTATTAGATATTGGCTGAGTATGCTCTTGATTAGATGGTGTGGTGGAGTTCTGAATTTCAGACTAAAGAGAAAAAAGTGAATATTGTTTTTCAAATGAGACAGTGTACATAACTCTACATTTAAGAACAAAATCTACTCTTGCTGTGCAGTTTTGTTTTATAGTAAAGTTACACCCAACTTTTTTTTTTTTTTTAATAGAGCACTAATTTCTTTGTCCTCATAACACTATGACTTGGATATTTGCTTTGGCCTGAAAATTGCCAGATTTATTATGAAGGCAAGAGAAAATATTTCTGAAAAATTTGAAAAAGAATTATCAGTTTGTTTCCCTGTAGTTCAAAAATGGCTAGGGCAACTATTTTGATTCTACTTTGTTAAATTTCCTCACATTTTGGTCTGAACCCAGCTCCCATTAATGTCAATGAGAGGGCTTTTTTTGGTTACTGACTTCAGTAGAAGGAGAACTGAGCATTGTTTGTGCACACATGCACTAGCCTCTCTTTGCAATATGCAACTTAGAAAGAATGTAAGGCTATTACTATAGGGCTATGTCTACCGAAAAAGCAGATGCGTTCTTTTGCCATTCCTGCATTCCTCATTGTATGAGAAATAAGGGATATGCCAAAAAAGGAGGATTTTCTGAAATTTGGTCCTGGGCTCCATGCAGTGCTGCCACCTTGAAATGCCACCTCAGCATTTCAAAGGGGCAGCACTGTATAATTGAGCCTGGAATCAGCTGTGCGGCGCTCCCGCTTTTAAGTGCCCCCTAATTGCTGCCAGGTGTCCCGTTTTTGCCCAGACAGTCCAGTAATTGCATCTTCTGTCCAGTTTATAAAAAAAAAAAAAAAAAAGCACACACCACAACCACCTTCCCACCCCTCCCCCCAGAAAATACTATATTTTCTGTTTCTCTCAGATGGAAGGCAGATGGGGACATTCTCCCCCTGCACGTCTGGCGGGGGAGAGGGGGGGAAATTTAAAGGCACAGCGACTTTTTGGGGGATGGGGTGGGGGACTCAACCAATTTCTTCCCCTGCCATGTTCAGGACTTTTTGTGGAAGTATCTGGCAACCCTACTCGTGAGTTGTAATTTGGAAGCCTGATTTCTCCTAACCGGACATGTCTCAATGTACCCAGTCATGTGACTCCAACTATGCACCGTGCAATTCTGTCAGTGGGAAATTCACAATGTGTTATGAGAGAAATAGTCCTTGAGGTATCTTGACCAACAGCAAAGAACAAAAATCTCAACTGCAACTCCCACAAGGAGACCTCAGATTGAAATAAAAACTATTGACGGACAAAAGAAACATTGACATGGATTGAAATCCATGTGTCCGTGAAATATGTTGTACACTCCTATGTAGCAGGAGGGACTCTAGGAACTCCAGAGATTCACCTTGAAATTTCCTTCACATAGTATTTCTAGCGGGGATGTGGGTGAGGTCTAAAGAGGCACAGAACTTCAAATTCACACAGTCCTGTCCAGCCCTGCTAACATCCTCATGTATCCTAGAGTGAACGCAGAGCAAAGCTGACCTCTCCCCATTACATGAACATGGTTTCTTCAAGAGCAGAAATGATTTCCACTGCAGCCCACACAGCAGTAAGGACCAATTCAAACATGCATCGAGCCTACTGGACTATTTTCAAGGAAGCCCTTTTTTATGCAAGGGCATATGCAAGGGTCAACTATACACAGATTAAACTATGTCTGTCCTGGGTGACAGGTGGCCGAGGACCAAAGAGAATTAGATTTAGATACTGTAGTGAGGCAGAGTGTCTGCCCAGTGACCTGGAAGGAGAGGAACCCCTCCCTGAACCCTGGTGGATGGAGCCACAACCCGTACCACCCCAACACCTTGCCACAAGTCAGGAGGTGGGACATGAAGTGTAAAAGGCAGGCTCAGGAGCTCAGTTAGACCCCTGCCATCAGAGTCTCCCTCTGCCTCTAGGCAAAACACCTGTGGTTTGCTGGCTGCCTGCCAGCCCTAGGACACCCAACTGTTGGTTTCCCCATGTTTAGCTAGGGCCTGGGCTCTTTGTTTATTTAAAGGCTCAGCCTGAACATAAGCTTGAGCCCTCCTGAAATGTTTGTTGCCACCCACCCTGAGTGAGAGCCTATAGTACTAATTGTGTGCTTGGCCTACGCACCAGCCCGAGTCCCTGAACTGTTGCTGCAGCCGATTCCCTGTGTGCGACTGAGCAAGGGGTGTGTAGTGAGATAAAATGGCTGCCCACTGATCTGGAGGAGCGGGGGTGGGAGGAAGGAACCCCTCCCTGAGCCCTGGGGGGTAAAGTCCCACCTTCATCCAGACTACAGAGATTTTTAGATTTTGAGAATTTAGATGCAAAGAAACAACAACATCATCATCCACCAGAAACTAGAGAACAGTGAAGCCGGGAAATGCACGAGTTGGACAGAAAGGAACAGGTGTTAATTTTCTCAAAGAAAAATCATATTGTTTATCCAGTATGCCTATCTACAGAGTATTCTATGTAATTTGCAATTATTGTGCAAGGCTTTATTTATATCTGTATTTGGGAACATTTTCTGATCCTTAGCATCAATTAGCATAAAGATGGAATGAGAATGGTGAGAGACCACCATCCTTTGCTATTCTGCAGGGTATCTCCCTGAAATTGTAAAATTTGGGTTTAAAATAAAACACGAAGGCCAAGCCCAATCAGATAAAATATCACACATAATTTTGAGTAAGCTGTAGTTGGAGATACAGGTTGTCACTGATCAAATTACATAGCTAAAGATTAGCTTTCAGCAGGATAGGATGCAGATGGATCAATGCCACAGAGGACAGACTGTGCTGTACAAAGTCTAACTAATCCGTTGGCATGAGTTCCCATTCTAAGCAGCAGGGATGGCCGCATTTCCACTATTAGCTGCAGATCCAAATAGGCAGGCTAGGCAAGGTAGGCAATGTTTAAAAAAAAAAATCTGTGTGACAGGACAGGTTAAAGGGCTTCATAGAAGGGGAGAGAGGCAGCTCTTAAAAATAAACTGCAATGGCCCTGGCTAATCAGGGGCAGCTATAATCAATTAAGGACCAAGTGAGCTGATTCATGCTGCCACAGAATCGCTTTAAAAACCTTCCCTGTGGGGGAGGGTAGAAGGGAGTAGAGAAGGAGTTTGGGGAGGCAGATGGAGAGGAAGGAACAATTGATAAGGAGATTCAGAGAAGCTGAGCAGAACAACATGAGCACTGCTAAAGGTAACAGGGGGAGGTAAGGGGCTCCGACAAAGTGTCCGGAGGCTCCCTTCCCCCCAGGTGGCCAGAGGACTGTTCACTCAGTCCCGACTGGCCTGGCACATCGGCCCCAACACTCTGTTGTTTTGCCGAGGGAACAGAAGGCCATATGCCGAAAAAAGGCGAGTGAGACTTGTACCGCAGCCCCTAAACTGTGGGGTAGTGGGCAGAACAGGGGTCTGGGACCTAGGAGTGGAACTCATCTTGCCACACTACAGTAATACAGATTAGCCTGTAACAGTGTGGCAGATGAGGGGCCAGTCTAAAAATATAAGGGTCTTCTGTTTGATCATCATAGACTCAGGTGCTAAAGTCTCACTCTGGGACCCAAAGTCATTATTGTTGACTCACATTGGGAGGTGAGTCCAGTTTGTTCCAACAAGGATATGTATAAGGGGGCGTGTCTTTTTGGGCAAGAAGAGGTCCTGCAGAGACCCTAGAAACACTATGTTAAGAGTAAGCTTTAGTTGAGGCTAATGTTATATTACTAGTTTGACGTTACCAATACAGGCAAACCGTAGGAAAGGAAAGTCTTTGGACACTCTCTTAAGATCTGTATGTTCTTGGTAGGATGGCGTAACCCACTTACAAGTACTCCCACCACATTTTTACATGGCAGTGTTTAGGCCGTGATATTAGCCATCACTGAACACCACATTGCTAACAAAGAAATTCCATCAATACAGCTGGCACTTGAGGTCCTGGTGGGGCTCCCTGAGGCTTTTTAATTCACCTGCAGGTGGCAGGTGGGGTAGGGGCCCATTTTTACTATCTTTGCTCAGGATAAGCTTTTATTAACTTCAGCATGAGTTTACCCTAAGAAAGAACAAGAGCAGCTCCTGTAATACAACCCTTCATATTTCATTTTCCATCTGTTCAGCTTTGTTGACTCCTCTCTCCCCTATGGCTGAAATGAACAATTTATTCAACTGATTCTTGCTCTCAAACAATGGTGGCTCAAACACAGGCAGCTTTTGCAACATATGCTCACTATCCATCTTTCTGTTAGTATTGCTTCAATCTGATCCTTTAAAATATTAAATCGACTTTTAACAGCAGTCCATCACATGCAACAAATAAATGTTTATGTAAATTTAAAGCTTTGATCACTTCATGTGCGTCAACTGCTTTGAAAAAAAAAAAAAACCTCTGCATGAAGTATAACTGATAATCTACTGAAGAAAACAATTATTAGAAATGGGAATAATTAGACTCATTTAAAAAGACTTTTCAATTTAAACACTAAGAACACTAGTTATGCTGGCTCTAGAGTATTTGTTTTTTAACTCAATAGTCTTAAGAGTTGGGATTTGTGGTAAAAACAATATAAACAAAAGGCTTATTATGAAACTGAACAACCTGGAAAAATCCTGAGTGTGGAAAAATGCATTCTGTTAGCATGCTTGTATTTCCACATCGCTTGAAAGTGCACTGCAAGGTGCAACAGATGGTCTGACGTGATTTGACTTTTTTTTTTTTTTAACACTAATTTTCAGCCCCTCGTTGCTAAAAAACACCACAGCTTATCTAGGATTTGTCTACAATTTTATCAGTGAATTTAGATTGCATTTGCAGCAGTCACAATAGCAGCTGCCCTGGCCCAATACCAGGCCTTAAGCACTTCCTGAATAGCTATGTTATATAAGCACTGTCCCTGGTGGTATTAATATGCAAATGTGATAATAAAGTGCACAATTTATTTAAAATGGTAAGAATTAATATTTTCATTTACTTAGCCAAATGTATTGCAGAGATTATAAAAACAGTAACAATCTTATTAATTAATAGAAAATCTGCATGTCAGAAGAGACACTTTGCCGATTGTTCATAAGACTATTACACTCTGCTACAAGAGACTGGAACTGACAGGAACAGTATATGGAAGGCTAACATTCTTGAAACCTTAATATCTAATATTATCTAAATCCATTAATATCTAAATACCACAAACATTTGTGTATCTTTAATCAACATGATACAAATTACAGCATACTGCAACACTAAACAAAATAATTTATTTTAGCATGTAATTAACGGAAGATATAAGAAAAGAGAGGGGCTGCTCTTGTGGTCAAGGCACAGGACTGGGAATCAGGACATCTTGGTTTTAATCCCAGTTCTGCCACAGACTTCTGGACAAACCTCATCTGCTTTTGCGGAAAAACTTGCCAGCTGTCTACACTGGCCGCTTGAATTGCCGGAAAAGTACTGACGATCTCACGTAAGATTGTCAGTGCTTTTCTGGAAATACTATGCTGTTCCCATTCGGGCAAAAGTCTTTTTCCGAAAGACTTTTGCGCAAAAGGGCCAGTGTAGACAGCACAGTACTGTTTTCCGCAAAAAAGCCCCGATCACGAAAATGGCGATCGGGACTTTTTTGCGGAAAAATGCTTTTTGCAGAAAAGCATCCTGCCAATCTAGACACGCTTTTCCAAAAATGCTTTTAACGGAAAACTTTTCCGTTAAAAGCATTTTCGGAAAATCATGCCAGTGTAGACGTAGCCTGTGTGTTGGGAAGTAGAATCTCTCCTAATAGATTATGGTCTGCAATTGCTACTATAGCCCAAAGAATGCAGTAACTTCTCTAGCAGCTGCACACATGTCTCTGTATGTGGTGGCTCAGTATAGTTCTAGATTCATCAGACCAGCACTCAGTGCACAATTAACTATAGGCTGTGACTCCCCACAAACACTGTGGTGATGTCCATGCAATGTCCTTGTGTAAACTAGAATTTAAGATTACATAATACATACGAACACACACCTTTTTAAGGGTTTAGTATTTGGAAAAAAGTCAAAACAGTGAGAAAGAAAAGAGTCACTGGAAAGGTAATAAAGCCAATCAGGGCCTATCTAAGGACTGGGAAGAGGAGATCTTGTTTGTATACAGATGGAGGGAAAGAGATGGACTGTGTCCAAGGGAAGATACTAGTTGGAAGTGTATGAGCTCACAAGGTGGACAAATGGAGAGGCTGGAGGCAGATGGTAAGCAAGATTTCAACATCACTGATAAATGGCAGTCACTGATGACGCAGGGCCATTTTTTTAAAAACAGGGGTGGGAAACCTTTTTTGGTTTGGAGGCCACTGACCCACAGAAAAAAAAGTCAGTGGAGTGCCAAACAAGTGAAGGGGGGGAACCCCACCCTCACTGACGTGGCCCCCTGACTCAAAAAGATGATGATACTCCCCACATCCTCCTTGCACACTAGCCTAGGGGGGCCCAGCCTAGTAGATTTTGTGCACTCCAGACCTGCAGTGGGGCTGCCGCACCAGCACCAGCTCCACAAAGCTGGGAAGAGGGCCTGATCCTCGGGGGGTGGATCCAGTCAGCGTGAGGTTCCCCATTCTGGTTTTAAACAGCAGCATATGCCTTTTCCACAGAATTTCTATCTAAATATACATAGTGTATTTTGTTAACTCTATTCAGTAAAGTATTGACTGATTGTATAAAGGAAAGTTGTTTTTCCCCCAAGATCATCTTATAAATAAAATGAAATTTACCTATCTGTGTATCTTCTTGTATATTCTTACACAACTAAGAACTCCACAGTCTTAAAGTTTCATAATAATCCTTTAGACATGGTCCACACATTGCTCGGTTTTCAGATCCTGAGAATACACTGGCATCTAATAAGCTTTATCACACACACAAACACACACACACACACACACACACCATACCATTGTACTCGTGGTTGGATTCTGGAATCCTCTATTTATACCATCCTGTTGTGGCTCAGGTAAGGTGGCAGAGTGGTTCAATTCTGATGAGTGTGGAGATTCAGTGATACATTTTCTGGACGAATTGATTTCAGCCTAAAAGGAATATATTTGTACATTTCAGATGAGAAATGAAATTAGTTATCATACACCATAATGTGATTTGTTTGATCTATTATGGAATATCTGTTTCAACATATACAGCATATGAGATTTACTGAATCCATATCAATCTACAAGCAAATTGTGTTAACTATATACAGTGTTTCTGGAATTTATTCAAGAGTTGCAATTCTGAACAACTTTCACAAGGAACAAATTTACTGATAAACAAAAAAATTTAAAAAATCTGAAATCACATTTCTAATTTTTAGTTTCACTTGCTTGTATATAATGGTGGATGTTAACATGAAAAAGGTGCAGAATAAAGAAAAAAATTGGAAGCATTCTTCAGAGGGGGAAAATGTTACCCCAAAAAATGCCAAACATTTTTTTAAAGTTTTATTTCTTACATGATCTCACTGACTTTGACAGCACTTTTAGCACTGGTTGTTTTAGAGTAGTTTTTCTAATGTATTACCTATATAAAAGCTTTCCCTGAGCAATAGCCCTTCATGTTTTTGACTGCCACATCTTTTTCTTGAAAAAAGCTTAACTGGACCAATGCAGAAGTCAACTCTCTAGGTCTTGCTTATTTTCTCTTTTCCTACTACAACCAACCATGATGAGACTAACAGCAAACGGCTGCCTATTTAAAGTTTACTATAGAAGTGCAAAAAAAAGTCAGATCTTTAGATCTTTGATTATCTGACCAATACGTTCCATTTCCTTCACATTTAGATAAGCTGGCTTTTTCATAGTTCAATTATATTACATACACTACTGGTTTAAATGTAGGTCAACACAACAGTAGCATGTTATACAGTGCACTTCACAGTAAGAGAGTTTGGACATGGGACTTTGAAAACAATTAAGGCTTTTCCTGAGGAGCGTACAGTAACAGTTCTTACTTATTCCTAAAGCCAAGACAGAATTAATCAATTATAAGAAACTGCAATGATTTTTACACCTCTCTATTGCAATTACAACAATTTCTGTCTTGTGTACCAAGATTCTGTGTCAGACAAATGTTAATAAGAATATAACCATCTCCTTCCATCTGACCTGGTGCTGTGAGCCAGGTAAGTCAGAAAACTGGAAACCAGAAGGATTCCTGGCTTTGGCACACTGGTTACATGGATTTTGACAAGTCACTTAAAGGCAATATACATAGAAGAAAAAACTGGGATTGTGTCCTTTTCTGCTTCTGATACGCAAATGCAATTTGAAAGGATTTGCGGGAGGCTTGTCCTATACTTTAGAAATTCAGGTCTTGCCAATTCATTTTCTACCTAGAAGTCTACATACAGTACAGAAAGAAAAGATAGTCCAGTAGTTAGGTTGCTACCCTAAAACTTGGAAGACCTGGGTTCAATTCCCTTCTCTACCACAAATGTCCTGTGTAACTCTGGACAAGTCACTTAGTATCTTTGTGCCCCAGTTCACCATTTGTAAAATGGGGATAACAGTACTTCCCTGTGGTGTGTGGCTAAATATGTACATAAAGAGCATGAGACACCAATACCCTGATGACAGGTGCCACATAATTCTGATAAGTAGATAGATATCTTTAAAAAATGTGAAATCTCATTGAGTAGAAGCAGTAAATGAAGGGTTAATACCAGTTTCTGGACATTCCAGCCATTCAGTTAACTAAAGTCTTTTCTCAGTAGTTAACTCTTTAGACCTAATCCTACTTGTTTTGCTACTTGTTTTGCTTGCAAAAGTTAAAACCATAGACAGTGGGTCCGAGAGAGTCCCTACGAAGTTTAGAGAAAAAATAAATGAATTGCCAGGACAGCAAATGGAAACAGAGTGTGGGCTTTTGAATTGGAAGCAGTGGTTTCTTGTTCTTGTTGTGTGGTCAGAGGAAAGCCTGGGAGGACATGAAATAAGTCAGGGAGCCAGGTATGAAGAATCCATATATAGGGAAAGACTAAGTCTTGAAACAACAGATGAGAGAGTACACAGGGAATGCTTAGTCAGACACTATCAGGTTATTTTCTTTATTCTGGGGTTTGTTGAACATCTTAAAGCTGAGCACATGTAACCATCCCCTTATGCTGTAACTTTCCAAATTGAATTCCTGGGAAGTAATTCTCTGTGTTTTTAATCCTTTTTCTTTCCAGTGGCCCTGTAACACCTTGCAACTGAATAATGTTTCGCCAAGTATGTTTTCTTTAATAAAAATTACCCTTTTAAGGACCATTCTCTGATTTATGGGCAGACTATCTGAAGCACTTCCCAAGCTATTTTCCTGTGCATAAAGGAGGCTGGGCTGACAGTTCAGGCTAATAAGTGTCAACTAGGCCTAAACATGGTGACTTACCTTGGACACCAGGTGGGTTAGGGAACTATCAACCCCCTACAGCCTAAAGTAGAGGCGATCTAGAACTGGCCTTTCCCTAAGTCAAACAACAGGCTTGGCAGGATATTACAGGCTGTTTGTACTGCACTACAGCTAGATTGTCACTCCACTAACAGACCTAACGAGGAAGAAGCAACCAAATTCAATTAAGAGGACTGGGGAGTGTCAGGAAGACTTTTAGCAAGTTAAGGCAGCCCTTATGTCTGATCCTGTACTAAGGGCCCCAAGTCTTGGACAAACCGTTTTTCATCACAATGAATGTGTCAGAGGGACAGATCAACAATTTCACCTGGTCATGTTTCTAAGCAAGAAGCTCTCAGAGGAAGAGCCACTGTCTCTGAGACAGAATGTTACACCATTGTATATGCTCTAAAGAAGCTACACCCATATATTTGGGGACAGTACTTCCACCTGCAGACCGAGAGTGCTCAACTGAGGGGGTTTCACACAGTCAAAGAGATTAACAAGAAACTTCTTCAGTGGAGCTTAGCTCTCCCAAGACTTTGATTTTGAAAACACCACCACATTTCAAGGGGCTTCTAATCAAGTGGCTGATGCACTCTCCCATGAGAGTTTTCCAGACTCAGCTAGTTAAAATTGTCCCTATAATCTGAGTCATTGTAGTCCATGCATGTGGGGAATATTGTTTAGTTCCTCATGTAATCAGTAGTAAATTTAGTATGTTCATGTATCTTACTAACTATCTTTCTGGAGGTCTAAGAGAAAACATATCACAGCCAGTGTGGATCTAGCTAAGGCCAGACTGCCCAGCACAATCTGTGATTTGGGCGGGTGGGGGGGCGGGGCCTAAATGGGGGTTGGGAGGAAGAATATCATTTTTGGACATTCCAGCCATTTAGTTAGCTAAAGTCTATTCTCAATAGTTAACTCTTTAGACCAGCAGTGGGCAATAACTGGCCCATAGGCCAGTCATGGTTCACTAGGTTTAGCCCTGGTGGACGCCACTGCTTTATTTATCTACACCTCTGCAGGTATGATCACTGTTCTCAGCCAATGGGAGCTTCAGGAACCTATGCCCCAGTCCACACTGCTTCCTGCAGCTCCCATTGGCCAGGAACAGTGATCTGCAGCCTATGAGATCTGCAAGCACCTGTACTAAATAAAGTGGCAGCAGCCCACAAGGTGCTAACCCTAGTGACTTATTGCTTACCCCTGCTTTATACCTAACCCTAATTGTCTTGCCTGTAAAGGTTAAAACTATAGACAGTGGGTTCTAGAGAGTCACCAGAATTCTAGGGAACCAGGAAGGGAGATGGCAGGAGAGCTAATGGAAACAGAGTGTAGGCTTCTGAATTGGAAGCAACGGCCTTCCTTTTCCTGTTGCGTGACTAGAGGAGAGCCTGGGAGGACATGAAATAAGCCAGGCAGCTAGGAATGGGGAATCAGCGACATCCGTGCCTAGGGAAGGATTAAGTTTTGAAACAACAGATACGTGAGTAGCACAGGGAATGTTTAGTCAGACACGATCAGGTTATTTTCTTTATTTTTGTGTTTGTTGAATTTGTGCACTGAGCACATGTAACTGCCCCCTAATGCTGTAACTTTTCAAACTGAATTGCAGAGAAGCAATTTCCCTTTCTCCTCCCTGCCCCCCAAATTGCCTAGTAACACCTAACAACCAAGTAATGTTTCAAGTGTGTTTTCTTTAATACAGATTACCCTTTAAAGACCATGCTCTACGCATAACTTTGCTTGCTAGTTAAGTTCCTGTTTAACTCAATGCTCCAAGAAAATCACTTTTAAAATAGTTGTTAAAAGACTGTACCCCCATAACCTTTCAATTAAAAGCTCTAAAAGATATAGATTATGAGCTGAGACCACTAGAGAATCTGAAAAATCAAAAAAAGAGCAGAGATGACATTTCTAACATTTCTTCTGTTAAAATCTAGTCCTATTTAAAAATCAAGAACAGAAACTCCACACACTTTTCAGGATTTATACATCATAAAGTAGTAAAAAAAAAAAAAACAAATCAATTTTTTGCCCTTTGCAAGAAGGCAATTTTTAACTTTCTGTGCCTGTATTTCTGTTCCTTACCCTATATCTTTGTAATCTGTTTTGAGATCTTCATATGAAAAACATGATTATGAACAGAATCAGGCCAAGTCTATATTTGGAAGAGCGATTACAGCTTAAATGTGGGACTTTCTGGTCTGGCAACTTTCTGTTTTGACCATGGTGAGGAGCACAGTCCTGGCTGGGGCTGGCGGCAGAGAGCACAGCCCCACCCTGCTGGTGGCAGTTGTGCCCAGTGGCCAGGAGCACATCCCCAGCCAATAGGGGCTGGCAACACAGCCCCACCCAGGGCTCGCATAACGAGGAACGTATCCCAAACCAAGCCAGAGGTAGTGGGCCTGGCACCTGGGAGTCCAGCACAAACTGGAGCCTAGATGTATAGCCTGGGCCATCATCAAGAGCGCAGCCCCAGTCAAGGTCAGTGCACTAGGATGTGTAGTCCCAGTCCCTGGGTAGGAAGTATAGCCCCAGCAGGCCTGGGGGCAGTAGGACTGCGGCGGGGAGCAAGGCCAATAGCCAGGAGGGAAGCCTTGACCTACCCTGGTCTAGCAAACTGTCATTCGGACAGCTCAGGTCCCAAGGGTGACAGACCAAGGACATCCCATATGTACTAAGAAACACATAAGTGCTGCAAATATAGGTACTGGTTATTCAGCAGGTGAAAAATACTCATTTTTATTCTAGACCAAACAGTATCATAGCACTGTCCTATAAACTGTGCTACTGCAGATATAAGGTGAAATTCTGACCTCAATGAAATCAATAGGGAGGCTTTTGAATAAGATGCAACACTGAGGTACATCTTTCACTACAGTTAAGAAAGTCTAGCCTCCATGTATTGCAGAGCATTCAGTAACTCACTTTCTGAAGTTTTGTTAAAAATATACTGTGCATACATGACATGCTATTTTCTAAGAGTCATACTTAGCACAATAAAAATCTGATTTCACTGCACCACTCAAAAAGCACTTCCTGGTAAAAGCCGTCTCCATATTAGACTCCATTTTTCTACATTGTCTCCTTCAGGTGTGCAGCTTGTGGGGAAATTTTTTTTAATATAATGAAAAAATACACATTTTACTCTCTTCACATTAAAAAACCCATGAAAAGTGTGTTTGTCTAAGGTTCTCAAAAATATTTATGTTTGGCAGACACTAATCTGACTTTGGAAAGTTTAATCAAGCTATTAGTAACTGAAAACAGGGAGTCAGAATGGCCATGATTAAGCAACATTTGCTATTATCTTTGTTACCACAGTCAGTGCTTATATTGGACAACTTATCAATGCACCTTCCCAGAGACCAAATGCACCACCTATGGAAAGAGCCTGTTTTCACACAGCCTATCCTGAAATCAAGCATCCTGCACATCAGCACAATACAGTGCTGCTATGTTACAACATAAGCCAGCTCTCAAAGTTTGTTTCCTCATAGCAATACTACACTTGCAATTTCCTCAAAATTAAACAATCAAACAAAGAACAATTATCAATAGCCAGTCTACCTTGAAGCTAATTTGTTTGGCAAGTTCCATGGCCTCTTTGTCAGCCTGGCTTGAAGCACTTCCTGATGTTAATGGTAACAAGCTTATCTTCATTGCTGAGCCACATACCTCACAGCAGAAATCCTGGGACCTAATAAGTAAAATAGTTTTAAATGGACTTTTCTTATTTTAAACAATTTTTTTTGAAACATAAGAAACACTAACAAGACAATCTGCCAGAGCACTCGAGGTGCTAAAAAAAGCAAAAACAGTTAAAAAATAAAGTATGCTGTCAGACTGTATTAACTATCATTGGCTGCAGTGCTGAAATATCTGGCCTTAGAATTCTATAAACTCTTCCCTTTATGTAGTTTTTGGAAAATATCTTCTCTCAAGTTTTTGTAAGTGTTTGTGTCCTTTGATTATATTGAAGATATTACCAACATTACAAATGGCTGTTTCATCTCTGTTATAAATTAACTATCAGAACCAGCAAAATATTAAATACAAAAAGCCATGCAACAGGAACTTTACCGTCACTAAATCCAAAGTTAAGGTTCTTATTGCAGCGTCTATTACAATACACATGTATGTTATGATGAGGTCTTTCGTTGTGATGGTAACAGTATAGTTTCCAAGATAGGCCTCTACAAAAAACAAAACAAAAAACCCTACACCTTAATCCAACCATTAGCCCTAATTTCTGTTAAGAGAAGATTTTGGTTTTTAAATTAACCTACTAAAAAATTATGTAGAAGCTTCAGTGAGTTTTATATTTCTCCGCAAAACTTTAAAAAAAAACAAGGAAGCTAATGAATTATGAAGTTTTGGCTTCCTCAATCATGGTATATTTTTCTGGGAAGAAAGATTGGAGGGAAGAGATGGTGACACCCAGACGAAGAAGGGAAAAATATTATCAGATGCCAACTTGTCAATCCATCAAGGAGGTAGATTTAAACTAGGTTTAAATGGCAAATCCCCACAGGTTAAATATAAAAAAATTGATCTTGACAAAGGGCTAGAAATTGGGTTGGGGCTGGAAAATTATAATAGGTTCATAGAATCAACAAGGAGGAAAAACAGCGGGGTGATCTTTTCAATATCTTTTAGGCCTGTACACAAATGCCAGGAGTAGGGGGGAATAAACATGAAGAACTGGAAGTCTTATTACACAAGTAATATTATGATTTAATTGGCATCACTAATTTGGTTGGATAAATTTTATGACTAAGCTATTGATATAGATGGGTATATTGGTCATGAAGGACAGGCAGGGGAAAAAGGGAAGCGTTTCACTGTATATCAATAATTTATACAATTGTTCTGAGTCCAGAAGGAGAAAAGGCGCAGACCAGCTGAAAGCCCTTGTGTGAAGATAAAAAGGAAAAAGCAAGGGCAACACCATGGTAGACTGGATTTTGACAAACCTGGAGGAATTGGATGTGAATCTGAAGGCAACTTCGATGAACTGATATTAAATAAGAGACTTGGCAATTCTAAGGAATGGAAAAAGCAAGAGGAGCAGAATAAGGACAATGGACTTACTGGGTAGGATTCCCATAGGAAAAAATGCAAGGGAAAAAGAAGGTATTTAGGAGAGCTGACACTTTCACAACCAGGCAATACTAAAGGACAACTGCCAACTAATAGAAAGAACAGCAAGGGGACAATATGGCTCCATAAGGAGCTCTTTAATGACCTGAAAATCAGAAAGGAATCCTACAAAAAGTTGAATTATGGGCAAATTGTTGAGAATGAATACAAGAGAACAGTGCATGTATACACAGACTTTTAAAAAAGGAAAAGAAAAGCAAAGACAAAATGGGTTGCATCTGACAAAGAACATAAGTCAGTAAGAAGAAACTATTAAAAAAGGTTTTATATATATATATATGTTAAGAACAAGAGAAAACTAAGGTAAACGCAGACTAGTACATAGCTGGTAAAGAGATCTATTAACAGACAATAACAAGAAAGCAGAGGTATTTAAAGTATATTTTACTTCACTTCATTTAAAATGTTGGTTGTGACTAGATGCTTGACACGATATTTATAAGTGGAAAACCTCAAGCCTGAATAAGAACAGGTTAAAGAAGACTCAGATAAATTATATTAGTTCAATTTAACAGGGCCTGATGAAATTCACTAATGACTATTTCCCAGAACTTATAACACAGAGGTAAATTTAGTATTTGTATTTTAGTGGCATCCATAATATGCTAGACACAGTAAATGCCTGTAAAGGCTTCAGTCCAGGAGAAAAGCAACACACGGAGAGAATATAAACACTCCAAATATACTATCTCCTACTAACTAGTTACTTGGCCATCATTTACTAATTTATTGCAAACATACCTGCAGAACTGGGTCTTAATGGAGAATGTAGTGGCTTTTTTTAAAATCAGATGAAGTAATGTGTTGTGTGTGTAGATCAGGGGTTGGCAACCTACAGCACGCACACCACTGATTTTCACAGGCACACAAGGTGGGAGCTCACCTCCACCCCTCCTCCTCCATGCGGCCAGGAGACTGTGCCAGTGTTCCCTTCACAGGCATGTCTATGCGGCAATGCACAAAAGAAACTAATCTAAGCCTGCTCATCTCTACAGCAGCACTCACTTCCTCCTGCTCCTGGAAGGTGAGTGTCATGGCTGCTCCCATTGGTGGGGACAGGGATGGGGACAGAGATGACCCTGGGCCATGTTGGCTGCTCAGGCGGCCACTCCGGCAGTCAGGGCTGGTTGTGACTGGAACCGAGACCACATTGTGGAGCAGCTGCCACCAGCATTTCAGGCCTAGAACACGTGGTGGATGGGAGAGTTGCTGCCACGGCATGTTGAAGCCACTGCCAGGTGGGTTACTGCCATGGCCAGGCAGGTTGAAGCTGCATCCAAGCAAGTTGCTGCCGAAGGGACTGAAGTGGGCTGTGCCCGCGAAAGCTCATGATACTATCTACATGTTTTGTTAGTCTTTAAGGTGCTTCAAGACTGTTAGTTGTTCTTTAAATTTTTTCACTGATCATTAATATTCTTGCATTATATATGTATGGGATGTGCACAAAGTTATGGATATTCCCTGGAATTATGTTCTAAATTAGCAAGCAAAATACAAGTCCAATTTGCTCCAGACAAGGGAATTGTCTAACAAACCTCGTCAATGGGCAGAAATAATGAAGGCATATTTACATAAAAGGAAAACAAAGCCATCAACCTAGTGAGGAGACAAGATAGCTTCTGAACTATAAAAACAAGGGATTAAACTTCAAATGATAAGTAACTGAAACAACTGATTATATTATTATTAATTATTATTATTATTATTATTATTAATGGCAATGTTATGTCACAGAAGACACAGATTCTTTGACTTCCAGAGACCTTTGAGGCATTTTCCACTTCAGCCCCAAGGTGAAGGGGATGGAACTGTTAAGTGAGCTCTTGGCTCTGTGTGGAGTGAAAGAACCTAGTGCTCCAAGCCACCAGTCCTGGAATTCCCAGCCACCACGAGGGGCTGAGAGAAGGTATCCCCGGAGCTCCCCATACTGTCGGTGTGTCAAGGTACTGCGATACTGGCCCAATTCCTTTCTTGCCCCTAACATGGACTTTCAAAACTACTAGAAAATGGAATCTGATGTGATCCCTGTGCATCCTAGAAGTGTGAAAGTAAAAAAAAAAAAAATCTCTAAGCACTAACCTTTTGTTCACTTTTAGTATGCTAAGTCCTTACTTAAAAACTACTCTACTGAATCAATTCTTTAGAATGGGCAGGCAGAGATGGCGTAATTTAGGGCATTTCATATTGTTCATTCAACCACACTGCTCAGAGTGCTGTCACATCTGAAAATGTAACATTAATTAAAGTATTATTTAAGAGTAACACTGCAACAATGAGGAAGCCAAATACTGAAAGACCAAGGTCCACTTTCTTTAGGGATATCCATGAAATGAATTTCTTTTTCCTATAGATAAGATTTTTATATTACAAATTTTGGAGATGTTAAAAAAATAAGACTTACTTCTTGGCAAGTGCTCTTCTTTCCTCAGGTGTGTAGTCTAGGGATCCTATGGCGCCCTCTCCTTTGGTTGGCATAAAACCAATAATGGCTAATAAAGCTGTTCTTACTGAAATTGGGAAAGAAAAAAAATTAACTAAGTTTTTCGCAGAAGTGCTATTGAACTGACTCTAGACCTTTGGAAAACAAAAAATGAGATTAGCCTGTAAGATTCCATTTTGTCTGAAGAAAATTTCTTGTAATCACACAAAAAAAAAAATCAACAAAAACGTCCTTACTGTACAAAATATTAGGTGAATATAAGAAAAATTCCTTTTAATAGCAAGGAGTCACAGAAGAAAGGATTATGTTAAGGAAGATGGGAGATGAAGTGATGGCTGATGAAAGGGAGCAGAAGATAAAGACTGAAAATGAATCAAAATGCACAGTAGAGTTGAAAACAAGGAGGGAGGATGTAAGGTGGAAAAAGGACCATAATAAGGAGATTAAAGTTTGCAAGGCCCACAGACAGTCATTTACTGAATTTAGGCCTTAGTACAAAGACTAATTTTTCTGTGTGTCTGCAATGAACATAACATATATGAGATCTGTAAATATTTCTTCTTTTGATTTATTATAATTGATTTAGCCTCCCTTTACACATCCCCTCACACCAATTCACATCCTTCACTAGTCTTAAACATACCAACTTGCCTTTCTCTTTCTTGGGTACCCCATCTTTTTCTCCCTTGAGATGAGCCCCCTTTACCCTCTCCCCCTATGAGATTTCTTTTTCTATGGTGCTTTCTGTTTTATAGTCTTCTGGCAAGACTGAGGAAGCGTGTTACTTCCACAATGCTGAGGAAGTATATTCCACCTTCCACTATGCTGTTGCTGCTCTAGTTGAGGAGAAACAGACTTCCTACTTCTGTCTGCTTTGCCTTGTCTGCCCACAACTGTGCAATATCCTTGCTTGTGCAGGAAATTCTCCTACCAGTTCAGCAGAGGAGCCATTCCACCTGCAGAATTGAAGGCAGCCTAGCATCAGTGATGGTCATAGTCCTGCCATCCATAAAAATGACTTATTATGGGCAATACAGGCCCCAAAGGTTAGTTCCAGATAACTGTGGTGGAAAACTGTGAATACCCCATGTTAGTTATGACGGATTAGATCTTAGTGATTAATTTACATCTAGGTGAACTCCACACACTCAGCATTTATTTCTCCTATTTTGATTAAAAACGGAGATTAACATGGAATCAGTGTGGGTCCCAAAATGAAGTTTGGGTATAGCTTTGGAGTTTTCAGACACTAAAGCTTGGTTAACCTGAATAAAAAGTGACATGAATAATTAAATGTGACTGATAGGGGAGAGGATGTGCTCACAGCACCAGCCCATGCTCCTACTTTGCCTTTACCTTACCCTGGAAAAATACACACTTAGTTGGCTTTCTGCAGCTATAGTATCGTCTTGTAATTTTTTTTTTAGCCCTGTGGTCAACGGACATCATAAGATAGTAATTACACTGTCAATCAAAATAGATTTGTTTACAAAAAAGCTTCAAGTGAGATTAACAGAAATGCATTAATTTAAAAGTTTAGATATCAAAGTATCAAGGACAAACAACATTAAAATCACATGCCTCTTCTCTCCATTCTACTTATTTATCAATAAGAGACAGAAGCTGAAACCCTGTTATTTCCAGTGTTTCCCTGAGGTCAGGGGAGCAAGTAGAAAATATTCTTCTGCATGTCATCAGAGATTAGCCCATATATCAAGCAATATGTTTAAGCAATATGCTGATTAGCACAGTATAAATCAGGTAAAATATTGAATAATTTAATGAAGAATATAATTTTGAAAACCAGTTTTGTTGATATCCATCAATGTTTTGCTCAAGAGTTACAATGAATATTAAATAATACTCACTACTCCATGAAGGCTGCCATGTTTCAGGGTGATGTCCTGAGATGCTTAAACAAATTTTCTTCCCTACTTCAAATCTGCCATTGGCCTTCAGGGAAGGGAATCGCAAAGAAAAACAAAAGACATTCTTCAATCCAAATATTATTTGTTACACTAGCCAGCGTCTACCAAGAAATCTAAGCTGTAAGAATTGTTTCAAGTAAATCTGTCCACAAATATGTAACAATGGAACAAATGACAATAATATAAAGCTAGATTAGAGTTGCTGAAGCCACTGTTGCTTCCATTTGCACAAAGCACTGAAAACAATCATAAGGCGGCAAAAGTCCTCCAAAAGTGAGCTCTGGATACCACTTTTAAAATCTGCAAGATTTAATATGACAAATAAGAATAAACTTGCCTGCTTTAAGAACAAAAATACTATGGAAAATTTACTGGAATTGATGAATAATGGGTGTTCATAATTACATTCTTGAATCATATAAAACAATTTAAAAGTTACAGCTTCTATAATGCCATCATTTGCCTATATTAATGCATGTTTTGCCTATATATACATATATGATAGATTCTTATGACTGAAAGTGTCTTCAGTTGCTTACAACTTAACCAAACATTTGCCAATTGTCAACCCAAACATTTGCCAATTGTCCACATGAGGTTCACTGGGGCAGGGGGGGAGAAGGAAGAAAAACATTTCCATTAAAACAGTTCAGCAGTTTCCAAGAATTAGATTAGGGAAAAATACATTGTTTTGCCCATGTTAATTTTTTTGATATGTTTAGTTCAGAAACTAGCACTTCTATGCTTTTCAGGAACTTAACATTTGACAGGAGTTCCTCTGGGTACCAGAAAAGTGCTTGTTGCCATCCCTGTGAAAATTATCCAAATTTGACCAGTTTATGGCCCTTTGAAAAAAATCTCAGTTTGCACATGCTCATTAGATGCTTGACAGAGTGTGGCAGCTACGTTCTGATGATTCCGTCTGCATGGGGCTCTAGAGACTTATCAGAATCATACCTGCTGTTACTTCTCTCAGCTGCTGGGATTGACTATGGGAGGAGGCACAGGACTAAGAGCAATGAAACTGTCCTTCCTGTGCTATCCATGCTCCCAGGAAGGTACACGGTCAATGCAAAGGATAAGCAGCAAATCTGAATACAGAGTAAGTGATGAGGTTGCAAGAACCCGAGGACAGAGAGGAGCAATGAAGAGGGAAGGACCCAGGGAAGGGGAATGAACAGAACTAGAGGATGAAGAGCAGGACCCGAGGGTGTACAGGAGCCGAGGAGAATGAAAACAAGCTGAGGGCACAGGTAGAGCATCCATAACCAACAGAGCAAGCTCCCATTCAGGACCTGAAACTGAACTCTGGAATCTCAAGCATCTAACATTCATCCACTGTCAACAGCTGTGGAACCTACTAGAAAAGAGTTTGTAATCCCATTCTAGTAGCAAGTCCACATAGAGGATAGCAGTCTAGTACTACTACCAGTTATTCCAGGGGTTCTCAAACTTTGTGATACTGCGACCCCCCTCTACGTTGCTTGTGACCCCCCAGGGAGTCAGGACCCAGTTTGAGAAACACAGAGTTACTCAATTAACTCGGGGGTAAAGATTTGTATTGCAGATCTAATCATTTAAATCCCCAATGACAACCCAAGTAGAGGAGTCAATATGGCTCAACTTTATGTAACTTCATTATGATACAATCTTTAATTGAATGGTCACATACTATTTTTTCCATACTTTTATCTTAATAAAATATGCACAAAGGTTCTGAATTAAGGTTGCACATGTAACCTTAATTCCGGTATTTTGGAAGGTTTCTGTGTTTGTTTGTGCAACTTTAATATTCTTTTTTAGAGATCATTGATTCATTCATTCATTGATAGATATTTTACACAAACAAATATTTAAATATTTACTAAATAAAATCCTCTTGATATCTTGAATTTGAAGCAAGATCCTGCATAGTGCTGGGCAGATGCAGCTCTCGATGTTAAATGAAATTGTGGATAGTAAACCTCACTCAAGATGAGGCCCCTGTTTGCTCAACCACTATTTCTCACCGTTTCTGTGGCCTTGAAACAATAATTTGAAGTGTTTTAACAAACAAAAGATAACAGTAATTAAATTATGTAACTAGAGATGACATCTCAGTGAGTAACATAGGTAATTCTTCCTGCGTACATCACTATTCCGAAGTGAATCAAATGGTATTAGGCCCCTACTGAAACAGTAGAGGAACTATTTTTCCCTCCCCTTTCAGTGGTCTAAGCACTAAGTTCATCGTAGGATGGCTTTTCCATAATGTATATAATCTTACAAAAATAGCCTTCAAATTTCATTTAGTCTAATTTACAGGTACACAAGTGAACAAAACAAAGAGTCATAATGCTGCACTTTTCTCTAAGTGACCTGTCTCTCATATTGCCAATACAGGAGGCTCCTGACTTGCGACATGATTGGTTCTCAGGGAAGCCTCACAAGTCAGGGGCATAACTCAAACCCTCATTTGCAATAGATGCTGTGCGCCGTCTTAAATGCAGGCCAAGGACATAAGTCGGGAGTTTTCGGCCCCTTCCGCACTTATAAAAATGGTTGTAAGTGCAGGGGGTTGTAACTTGGGCAGTCAGAAGTTGGGGGTTTCCTGTAATGAATTGTTAAAGACTTTTAAGGTTCCTGTAATTGAAATGACCATATAAAAAGCATGACAGACAAATACTCTTACTGTTAACAGAATGATGCTTGGGGGTTTCATGGGATACTCTGGTGGTAGTACTATTCGTCCATGATAAACTCCGCCATCAAAATCTGAATCTGGAGGGCCTCTAACAGTAAAATGCCATTCGAAAAGATTATCCTAAAAACCAAAAAAACCAAGAGCATGAATGTCAGAGAGAGTAGGATAAGAACAAATAATCATTTTTTAAAACAAGCATGGACTATAGCTCTTTTAATTTTTAATTAAAAATTAAAAATCAGAAGAAAGCTAAAGGAAGATAACTAATATCACTACAGGGTACTAGCATTGCAGAGGCTATAATTAAAGGGCAATAAGTATTTCCTTTGAAATGTCATTACTTAGTTACTCAGTTCCTCAGGTATACAAGTGAACAAAACAAAAAGTCACAATGCTGCACTTTTCTCTAAGTGACCTGTGTCTCATATTGCCAATACAGGCAATTTCTTCAAAAATATTTCTTCAAAAATACTTCAATTTCTACCTGATTCTTTAAGTCCTTTTCTGACTGACTAGTCTGAACATCACAAACATCAGACTTACAATGGGCAGGGAATTTGCATACAGAGAAAATGGCACAAGTATGCCTCTTGTTATCACACCAACATCAAGAGAGTCTTGTACCCAACACCTTATGCATATGGATACAATTTTATCCAAGTGATGTTATGCATCACACACAACATAGTCACAGTTCACACACTAGTCAGGGCAACCAAAAAAACCTATATAATTACAACTCAATGTGAACAAATATGCATTTAACAACACAACAATGTAACGTATCTACATGAACACTGAGTTAACAACAAGCTGAAGTAGGAGGACTAATTCGTTCATGTCCTTGAATCTACTCTTTGAAATGGAAGTAGATCAACCTGTTAGTGTGCACAGTCAGCAGGATACATATTGACAGTTTATAAGCAGTAGGCTAGAGCAGGAGAGTCACACTATATTGTGCCACAAACTGAATATTCATGTAGACAGTGATATACTTTTCATCACAGAGCAAGCTATTTTGGAATTTTATTTTCTGTACAATACTTTTTTCAAATACACATAATGGGAAAGTCTCAGAAGTAGCCATGTTAGTCTGTAAATTTAAAAACCAATGAGTAGTCCTGTGGTACCTTAGAAACTAACCACACACACACACACACACACACACACACAGAATCATGAGCTATCGTGGGCAAAACCCACTTCTTCAGATGAGCTTAACCTCTGCAATAGATTAACTACTATTACGATCATTCTTCTTAGTAAAAAAGGAACTGTAATCCTCAGCATGTTCAAGATGATAAACAGGTGCTATGAACCAAATATTTCATCTGATTATTCTAGGAGTTGGTGGGATACAAGGACTTTCCTTTTTCAATTATAAACTTACAAAACTGCTTTCCTTAAAGGGCAGGCAATGAAAAGCTGTTTTATAGCCACAAGCCACAATAAATTAATTTCCTTTTGAAGTATTTTCCTCCACAAATCACCAACAAAGTTAAATAAATACACCATGCACATCAGGTGTACTGCATTTAAAAATAAGTCTCAAACCTCAGTCCCAAGGTTTCACTGTGTAGGTGGCATTATCC
The DNA here is from genome assembly GCF_052426305.1 of Pelodiscus sinensis. Taxonomy (NCBI): domain Eukaryota; kingdom Metazoa; phylum Chordata; order Testudines; family Trionychidae; genus Pelodiscus; species Pelodiscus sinensis. Next base: position 66,131,585 of record NC_143054.1, read on the forward strand.
CTCACAAATGCAGTCATGCAATCAGCTTGTATTACGAATTTCTCAACCATTTAACTTATTACCTGGCTCACTGTTTTAACTATTTCCAAAACCTCACTGTATCAAGATGAGGGTCTAAAACAAAAGCCCACGTAGCCCAGGCCTGATTTGAGGCCTGAGGCCTAGCTACCAATGCACAAACATGGCTAACACGAATTGATAATAAGTCCAGGTGTACAACAGTAATTGGTACTGGTCATAAGTTGAAAGCACATGGCACCACCAGCTCATTAAAAAAGACCTTGGTAACCACTCCCCACAGATACAGACCTAGGTTCAGGAAAGGTTCTAAAATGAGTTTTTGTCCAGCAGGGGGCAGTGAGAGTTCCCCATTGGTTGAGCTGAAGCCATTGTTACAAGTGCATGGTGATTCGGTAGAGTCTACTGACAACTATTACTGTACTTCGCTTAACAATAAAGCTGGCTCGGCACCTTCGATCATCATCTGGTTTGTGGTCTTTCGGGGGGAAACGGCTCTCTTGGAATCTGCTGAATAGGTCAATACGGCTCAACAAAAATACTTCCACTTTGTTTTGTTCAGCTGGAGCTGAAGTAGCTTTGTCATCATTGAGCCCAAGATAGCAAGAATATGGAGTACACGTCTGTCTTCTGTATGAATAGTTTCATCTGCTACCCTGCTGATCCATTCAAATGTATGCAATTTTTCTTTTAAATCCTGATTGTATGCAGTGTTGTAGTAATGTTTATCACAGCATATTAGAGATATGAGAAGGCTCATCTCTCTCCCCAACAGAAGTTATCTTTTATTGGATTAGCTTCTGTATGTGAGAGATGAGAGAAGTTAGTCCAATAAAAGATATTACTTCACCCATCTTGTCTCTCCAATAACTGAATGTGATATTCAAAATCCTTGGGTAAATAAAGGCTTTCTAAATTGATCTGTACTAGGTATAACTCTAATATACGTCCGAGTTTACATTCCAAAAATCCTCCAATTTTTGAACAGTTAAGGGTATGCAAGAGGCAGAAAAGGCTTCTGTTAATCTGAAAGCTTCCTATCTCCAAAACCAAAATTACATACTGCCTATGGACAAAGCAATGTCATCATGAAGAATTAGGTATTATACAGCAGAAACAGACTAACAGCTCCAGTGAATACACACAAAAACCAACCTCCAAGGGTTGTGCATGGTAATGATCAGTAGGATCCTTCAATTCGGCTGCTTCCTTCATTAAACGTTTGACAGCTGAAAAAAGAAATTGGGAATATTAATATAAAAAGCTCCCTTAAAAACTAAAAATGTTTAAAATATACAAGCAATTCTGTTTGCACGCTCTTGAAGGAGTCACTTAATCTAACAAAGCAGCTTATAGGGTACACCACAACATGTGTCTTTCAAGTGACTTCCTCCTTATCCAAGATGCATGTGATAAATTACTCAGATATGACTCATTAAATCCTGTGTCCTAAGAGCATAGAGTTCTGAAAAACATTATGTTTGTTTCACAGTTTACCAAATAATGTATTTGAACATTATGAATAAATTGTATGTGATTTATTTATTCAGCTGTTATTTAATAAATGGAAACATAATTGTGGTCAAGTCCTCACCCAGGGACTCCTTCAGCCACAAATCAACCGGAGACCCTTTCTTGTTCAATCACCCATGCTTTTTATTATCTCTGCCAATTTCCCGCTGCCATCCATTTACAGAGTTTTGTTTGTTCCAGCAGCAAACTCAGCTATCCTCTCCAGCTGGCTCGGGAGCGCACACAGCCACTCTCTGGCTCCTCCCCTTCCACTTCCCCTCCACTGCCTCTCTGGCTACCTTTTCTAGCCCTTTGGCTAACAAGGCCCACAGATGTTTCCCATTAGCCCCTTGGGCATGGGCTTGCTCAGCTGGCTTCAATTGCCCTTTTCAGTCAGGCTGTAGAGACAGAGCTCTGGCTTAGTCAGCAGCCTGTCACAATAACATTTACTAGAATTTCACAACTGCTTTCAATATATAAACTATAGTTGAACAAGACATATCTATCACTCTATGTAAACATTTCTTAGGCAATTGCTGTGTAAATGCTTGTCTACATTACCACTTAAGCCAATGCAACTTATATCGCTCAGAGGTGTGAGAAACCCCCCCCCCCCCCAGCGCTACATAAATTACACTGACTTAAAGTACTGTTTATATCAGATTATGTTGGCAGGCAATGCTCTCCTACCGATATAGTTTCTGCCTCTGGTTGAGGTAGAGTACTTGTTGATCGGAGATCAGTCTAGTGTAATCTAGTCTCCCACTAACAGATATACGATTTATGAAACAGAAGTAGTAAATTTATTTGGTTCAAATGAAAATCAGTAACTACCTTTGACAAGAACTTAGGTTGGGGCCTAAGAGTTATCCTTATGCAAAACCATAAAAAAGGAAGTGCTAAAAATGTTTTCATTTTCTCAATTCTTGTCTAAAGCAATTGCTTCTAAAAATGATGCCTGGGGCAAAGTGTGGGGAAGGGGTCAATAGGCTCTTGGGGAGCTGGGGCATATGGGCAACTGGCGAATAACAGTGAAGGTTAACTAATGAGCCTAAGCTCATTGTTTAATCTTGTATGCAGTTACACTTTCACATCCCTAATTGAGCTACATAAAAAGAAAATCTTTTTCATTTAGAGAAGTCTTTCTGATGGAAAATTTTCTATTTTGTAGTAGAATTTCTTGTACTAAAAGGAAGCACTTTTTTTTCCAGTAGCGCTCAACTGGCCAACATCCAGCTTGTTGAATATAGTGACCTCAGGCTTAGGAGAACCAAAGGTCACATAGTTCAGTGATACTATGTCTAGACAGATGTTCTGAATGTGTTATTTTTATTGCAGTTCATCATCTGGTAAGTGGGTTTTGCCCATGAAAACTCATGATATTATACTATGACACTATGATACTACTAGAGACTTTTGTTAGCCTCTAAGGTGTCACAAGCCTACTCATTGTTTTTAAAAAGTTACAGACTAAAACATCCCCAATGACAGCACTGAACACCTGGTTACAGAGCTCTGCGACTTCGTCCTCACTCACAACTACTTCTGATTCGGAGACAATTTGTATTTTCAAGTCAGCGGCACAGCCATGGGTACCTGCATGGCCCCACAATATGCTAACATCTTTTTGGCTGACCTTAAACAAGATTTCCTCAGCTCTCACCCTCTAGCAGCCTTATTCTACTTACGCAACACTGAAGACATCTTCATCATAGGGACCCATGGGAAAGAGACCCTGGAAGAATTCCACAGGGATTTCAACAACTTCCACCCCACCAACCACCTCAGCCTGGATCAATCCATCACACAAGAGATCCACTTCCTTGACACATAGTACAAATTTCCACCATCCTATACCAGAAACCTACCAACCGCTACACTTACCTTCATGCCTCTAGCTTCTGTCCCAGACACATTTCTCAATCTATTGTATTCAGCCAAGCCCTAAGATACAGCCAGATGTGCTCCAATGCCACAGCCAGAGACAAACACCTACAGGATCTATATAGCTGAAACAAAAAACAGGACTATGTAGCACTTTAAAGACTAACAAGATGGTTTATTAGGTGATGAGCTTTCGTGGGCCAGACCCACTTGCTCAAATCAAATAGTGGAAGAAAATTGGCACAACCATATATACACCAACGGACACAATCAAAAAAATGAACACATGTGAAAAGGACAAATCAAATTTCAGAACAGAAGGGGGATGAGGAGAGAAGTAAATGTCTGTGAGCTAATGATATTAGAGGTGATAATTGGGGAAGCTATCTTTGTAATGGGTAAGATAATTAATGTCTTTGTTTAGACTGAGGCGTAAAGTCTCGAATTTAATCATGAATGACAGTTCAGAGGATTCTCTTTCAAGTCTGGTGTGAAAAGGTCTTTGAAGCAGGAGGCAGGTAATCAAGTTGTTGAGACAATGCCCTTTCTGGTTGAAATGGCAAGAAACTTTTTTCTTTGTGATCCTGTCTAATCTGTTTTGTGGGCATTGATTCTTTGGCGAAGGGTCTGAGACGTTTGTCCAATGTACATAGCAGACGGACACTTTCGGCACATGATAGCATAAATTATATTTCTGGATGAACAGGAATGTGTGTTCTTGATCTTATAACTCATCTTATAACTTATAATTGGTTAGGTCCAATAATGGTATCAGCAGAGTGAATATGTGGACAAAGCTGGCAACGGGGTTTGTTGCAAGGGAAAGTTCTGGGTTGGTATTAGTGTGCTATGTCCTGTGGTTGTTGGTAAGAATCATCTTGAGGTTAGGTGGTTGTCTATAGGAGACTATGGGTCTGTCTCCCAGAGCCTCTCGGAGTTTAGTATCCTGTTCCATTATAAGTTGTAGTTTATTGATTATGTGTTGGACAGGTTTAAGTTGGGGGCTGTAGGTGATGACAAGTGGTGTTCTATTGTTGGTTTTCTTGGGTCTGTCTTGAAGTAGATGGTTTCTAGATATTCATCTGACTCTTTCAATTTGTTTTTTTATTTCTCTGGGTGGGTAGTTGAGGTTTATAAATGCTTGGTAGAGATCCTGAAGTTTCTGGTCTGTCAGTGGGATTAGAGCAGATGCGGTTGTATTGAAGGGCTTGGCTATAGATGATGGATCGTATCCTGGACACCACAGTACAAATCACCAATGGCAAATTAGACACCACTCTACAGAAAACCTACTGACTTATACAGTTACCTACATGCCTCTAGCTCCCATCCAGAACACACCATGTGATCCATCGTCTATAGCCAAGCCCTCTAATATCATTAGCTCACAGACATTTACCTCCCCCACCCATCCTCCTTCTGTTGTGAAATTTGATTTGTCCTTTTCACCTGTGTTCATTTTTTTTGTTTGTATCCTTTGGTGTATATATGGTTGTGCCAATTTTCTTCCACTATTTGATCTGAGCAAGTGGGTCTGGCCCACGAAAGCTCATCACCTAATAAACCATCTTGTTAGTCTTTAAAGTGCTACATAGTCTGGTGTAGCTGAAACAAAAAACAGGACTAACACGGTTACATTTCTATCAGGATCTATATAGAGCATTCTTAAAACTGAAATACCCACCCAGAGAAGTGAAAAAATAGATCGACAGAGCCAAAAGAGTACCCAGACATGAATTACTTCAACACAGGCTAAAAAGAGAAAATAGAATTCCACTTGTCATCACCTATAGCCCACAACTTAAATCCCTCCAATGCACTGTCAACAATCTACAACCTATCCTGGAAAATGACCCCTCACTCTCAAGTCTTGGGGGAAAGGCCAATCCTCACCTAACAACAACCTCAACAAATTCTTTCCAGTAACCAAGCAACACACCTCCATCACGATCATCCAGGAAATCGCCCCTGCAATCAGTCCCGGTGCCAACCCTGCCCACACATCTACACAAGCTATTTCATCACTGGACCCAACAACATCAGGGGCTCATGTAACTGCACAGTCACTACTGTGATGTATGCCATCAAATGCCAGCAACGCCCAACTGCCATGTATATTAGCCAAAGTGGACAGTCTCTATGGGAAAGAATTAATGGACACAAATCAGATATCCAAAAAGGCAACACACATAAACCTGTTGGAGAACACTTTAACATGCCTGGTCACTCGTTAGTGGATCTCCAATTCATTGTGTTGTTTCAGACCAATTCCACAAGCCAAAAATACACAGGGAAGGATTGGGACTTAAAAATTAAACTTGTAAATGAAGTTATCAGATTGCAATGAACAGAAATATTGGCTGGGCGCACATTACCTTCCACATCCTAATGAATTAACCAACCAAACAAACAATGGAGGTTCTAATTGTTCTTATCAGCCTCTTGTAACTTGAACAATCTATTCACTCTTCCCCCCTCCTTCTCTTCCCCTCCCTTATTTATTCTTGGATCTGGACTATTAATACTCCAGTCATCTGAATAAATGGGGTTTGCCCACAAAAGCCCATACCACCATCTACATGTTTAGTTAGTCTTTAAGGTGCTACTAGACTATTTGTTGTTTTAAGTTTTTAGAAGTACCCCTCTGAGATATTCTGAGAACAGTCGGTCAAAATGGTCTTTGCCAATTTAATGCAAATACAGGTTGAACCACTTTAGTCAAGCATTCTCTGATCTGGCAACATCCATGGTCCAGCATGATTTTAGTTAGCTGGATGTCCACTTATGGGTGTGGCCAACATTCCCATGGTCCCACAAAATATGTTTACAGCCACCAGTCCTGGTTCTCAGTACTCTGTACTGGTAGTAGTTAGCTCTAATTTACCCTTAAATGTCTTCAAACTCATATCATCTATATTTTTGTTAGTCTCTAAGGTGCTGCAAGACAATATGTTGTTTTGAGTTTTTCTAAGAGCCTAGTAATCAGTGAAAATGTTGGTAATGCTGCTAGACAATATTGACCTCCCATGGTCCAGCAAATTCTCTGATTCAGCACTGCTCAGGTCTCAAGGATACCGAACTAGAGAGGTTCAACCTGTAGAATCAGTGTAGCTACATCCTGTCTAACTTTGCACGTGCCTTTTGGAATCAAAGGATAAATACGTACATGGGTCCTTGATCCCATAGTATGAGAAAGGCCTCTTGCAATGATCCTGGGCATGTGTCCCCTGCCTTTGCTACCAATTCAATAATGGAATTTCACACATCACTGGTGATGGTTTGTCTGCTAGGTTATTTCTGACTCCCAAACATAAGGAGTGATTTGAGGGTACCCCATTTTGATTACATCATGTCCGTTACCTGCTCGTTACTTCCATGTCAGGTGATGATCATGTATCTCCTTGCTCCTTTAAACAGTATAATGAAGATGCATTGCCCATTAGAATATGAACTGTGACATTTTGTAGAACAGACTGGCAGCACACGGACTGGCACCACTCATTACATCTCACTGCCATGGGCACCAGAAGGAAATTGAGGGACAGCTGTGACCATGTTGCCCTTTACACCACCAGGTACAATTTTGGGGACAATCAAGATGGACAGCAGTCATCAGAATCTGGCCATCCACTAACACATTACAGAATTACAATAGTCCTGCTCATCCACCCAATAGAGTTTAACACATTGACATCCCAAAGAAAACTAATTGCCCTCCCTCCTGCAAGATGGGTACTCAGTAAACAATTGAGTTTACAGAGGCAATTACAGAGAGAGAGAGAGAGAAAGGATCTTTCTCTAGGGATGTAAGAATTTAGCTTATCAGTTAACATTACTGATTAACTCTCAGCTCGCAGGGCCAGCAGCCTCCGAGAGCCTGCAGAGCATTTAACTGTGTAACCCACTGAATTTCAATTGGTTACACAGTTAGTGAACGGGGGTGCTGTTATTTTTACATCCATATCTTCCCCCCTCTGTCCTTTACTCCAATCCTGCTTCCTGGTTGGGGCAGAAGTGACCTATGAGGGGGCCCTCGAGGGTGGGGTCTCCAGCCACATGATCCCCCACTCTTCCTGTCCCTGCATCAGCCTCTTCCTGAACAGAGAGAGTCCCAAGGTCTAGAGGGTCTGAGGCCAGTAGCAGAGGTCTCACTCTCACATACTCACTCATACCCAAGCAGCACACCAGGAGGGCAAAACAACTGAGGCCATCTTGTTCTACTTCCCCCTGCCACTGTTGGCGACTTTGGTGAGGGGATCCCTCCTGCCAGCTGCTGGCCAACTCATTCCATCTACAGTGTTTGGGTGCATGTAATTCCTCATGCCCTCCCCCTTGGGTTGGGGTGGGATAGTACCATCCAATCTGGAGGGAAGAAAAGTACTCTTATCTTTTTTTATTTTAAGAGAGTAAGAAAGAGAGATGGTGGTGTAAACCAGTGATTTTTAACCAGAGGTCCTCAAGGGTCTTCCAGGGAGTACATTGGGGTGGTCAAGATACAGCCCAGAGGCCAGGTCTGGCTTGACAATCCTTTGGATCTGGCCCATAGCCCAATGGGACCCTCAGGCAGGCTCCCTGCCTACTGCAGCCCCAGACTGCTTGAACGCGGGTGAAGACCTCGAATGCTGCCCCCTCCAGCAGAACAATCCTCCACACTCTCATTGGTCGATAACTGGCCAACGGGAGCTGCAAGGATTGTGCTGGTAGCAGAGGCAGCACACAAAGGCTCCCCGCAAGGTACATAGTGTGGAGAGGCACATGGCACTAGCAGTCAGCTGCTTTGAGCTGCAGCAGGCAGGGGGATATCTGAGAGTCCTGCAGGTAGCTGACTGGGCACAGACCAGGTAAGTGCCTCCCAGCCAGAACCTACACATGGTAGTTCACCCTCTCCTGTACTCAAACTCCCTGCCCCAGATCATGACCCAAACCATTGGCACCCTTTCTGCCCCAGGTCACAATTGCCTCCAAGACCCTGAAACCCCACTTACACTCTTCTCACAGGCCAGAATCCTCTGCTGCACCCAATCTTCTGCCCCAAGTCACAACTCCCTCCTTCATCCAAATTCCTCCCAGACCCAACAAACATTCCTACACCTCAATCCCCTACTCTGAGCTAAGGATGTTAAGGACTAGTCAACTCTCTGATAAGCAAATACTTATCTGATAGGCCAGTCGACTAGTTGATTCCTCCCCCCCCCCTTCCACTTGCTGCCTCTATCAGACAGAGGCAGCAAACAGGAGGGGGGGAGGCGGGAACAGGGGTTATTTCAAAGCGGCAGCACCACATGGAGCCCATAACCCAGGCTCCATGCTTTGAACACTGTGGCAGCATTTCAAAGGGGGCAGCACTGCACAGATCTGACCATGGGCTCAGTGCGGTGCTGCCACTTTGAAATGCAGTGTTTCAAAGGGGGCAGCATTGCACAGAAACCAGGATCAGCTATACAGCGCTGCCCCTTTGAAATGCCACAAGGGCTCTCTAGCTGACCCCAGGCTTCCTGAAGCATTTCCATGGAACCCGGAATCAGCTGGGGAGTCCCCAGCTGATCCTGGGCTCCATGAGGGTACTTCCGCTTTGAAACGCGCCAAGAGCCCCAAAGTGGAAGTGCCAGCGTGGAGCCCTGAGTCAGCGGGACTGCCCTCTGGCCTAGGCTACATGCAGAGCTCCGCATTCCTCCTTTGAAATGTACAAGGGGCTCTTGTGCATTTCAAAATTGGAAGTGCCTATCGACTAGTGAATTAGTCGATGGAAATTCCATCGACTTCTCGACTAGTAAATTAATCGTTATTTAACATCCTTACTCTTCACTCTCTTCTGCACTCAACCTCTATCCCAGACCCTGCTTCCCCTCCAAAATAAAGTGCAACCCTTGACCACTTACATTTTATGCTGAAATGTGCATACATTCATAATCCATTTGATTTTATAGTTATATAATACAAATGAAAAGGTATGGAATTCCCCCAGAACAGTGTGCTGTGACACGTTTGTATTTGTCATGCCTGATTTGGTAAGCAAGCAGATTTTAAATGAGATGAAACCCGGGGGCATGCAAGTCAAATGAGATGCCCACAAGGGGTACAGCAGTCTGGAAAGGCTGAGCGCCACTGGCATAAAGAATGGGAGATACTGGCGAGGAAAAGTTGGGGAAACAGCGCCCCTGGCATGGGGGGAGACTCAGGGCCCTGGCACGAAGGGACCAGGCAGGAGAACGGGGCCCTGCCGTGCAGGGAGAAGAACAGAGCCCCTGCTACGCGGGGAGTGGGGGCAAAGCCCCCAGCCCAGGGGTGACCCCGGCAGGGGAAGAGGAGGGCCGGGGAGAGGGGGCCCAGGCGCACAGGCTCTGCCACTGGCGAGGAGGGCGATAGAGGAGGGAGGTTCGGCCATGCCCCCGCGCTCGGGAACGGGCTCGCCCCGCGGGCCGGGAGACGAACCGGCCTCATCGCCCTGTGGCCGAGGCGCCGGCAGGCCCGGTCCCGGCGGGTGGCTTCCGGCCCGCTCCTCCCGGGCCGCCGCGGCCTGCACCCGGGGCCTGGAGGGAGGCCGCCGGCTCCCGTCCAGCCACCGCGCCCGGAGCCCGCCCCGGCCCCTCGCTCGCTCACCCGGGCTCTTCAGGTTGTAGCGCGTCTCCATGGCGGGCGCCGGCTCCCGGCTATGCGGGGCGGGGCGGGGCGGGGCCTGCGCGTCGGCGGCTGCTGACTCGGCTCCGGCCGCGGCCGGAAACGGGCCTGACGTGGCAGCGGCTGCTCTGTGACTCCCCCGCCCCCTGCGCGCCGCGCCAGCCTCAGCCCCGCCCCTCGCCCCTTCCAGCCAGCCCCCACCCAGACCCCTTCCCCGCCCCGCAGCCGCTCGTCCACAGCCCCCTCCCAGTAGCACATCACCCCACCTCAGGGGTTAGGTCTCCAGTCGACTATCCCATAAGCAAATGCTAATGGGACAGTCAGTCAACTAGTCTGTCGCCCCAGTTGTTGCCTCTATCAGCTGAGCCCGGGGCTCAGCTGTGTGGGATGCCCCTTTGAAACACTGCAGAGGCAGAGTTTCAAAGCAGCAGCAGCCTGGATATTTAACCGATATTTAACATCCTTACTCCCATCCCAATCCCATCCCGCCAATGCAGCTTTCGTCTCCCAATTTCCCTCCTGATCCCTCCCCATACGGTCCCAATTCCCAAAGCCCCTCCTCTTAACACCCTGATCCCCCTTCTGACACTGTCCCCATCCCTGATAGCCCTATTGATACACCCACCCCAAATACTCCTATTAATGCCACTCCATTCCTGATCTTGCTGATTTCACACCTCGCCATCCCTGATGTCTTTTCTGATACTGCCCCCATCCCTTTTACCACTTACAACTCAGTCCTCATCCTTACGCTTCCTCCCTTGATAACTCCCCCAATACAGCTTCTCATCCCTGATACTGCTCCTGATATTGCCCCTACCCTGATACATTCCCTGCAGCCCTACTGATACTGCCCCCAGGCTGCCCACATAGCCCCTTTATTACTGAAGCAGCCTCACCATCAATGTTGCCCTCATCCCTGACATCACTCCTGATACCTCTCCCACCCTAATACTGCCAATGCCTCTACCCTGAAACAATTCTCACTGCTGACATTGCCCCCACCTCCATCCCCATCCCTCTCCCAATACCACCTTATTACCCATACTGCCCTCTCCTTGCTACCCTCACGATACCTTCTTCACCCTAATACATTTCCATTGCTGATACTTTCCCTATAGCTCTCCCAGTACTTTCCCTGCTTTGTTACATCCCCATCACTTATATCCTTCTCTGTACTACCTCACATAGTACCTTCAACCCATATACTCTCCAAATCCCTTTCCTGTGCTGATGCACCCTTACCTGGTATACCACCCTTATTACTTGGATTTAATGCTCTCTATTACTTGGATTGAATGCCCTAGGGGACATTGGCTCCTGATCCATAATTGAGGCACATAGGTGCTATGATAATGTACATGAATAATAAGATAATCAGGGCTCGACAAATCACTGAATCTACTCGCCCGTGGCAAGTAGATTTCAGCCAGTCGCCCCATTCACCGCCGGCGCGCGCATGCGCAATGCGGGTCTCGTGCATGCTCAGTGTGGAGCTGGTGAGTAGGTTTCGTCGCCGTTTGTCAAGCCCTGAAGATAAGCATGTACATTTATTAAAGTAGCCTGATTTTCAGAGGTACTGAATTCCTGTCTATTTCTTTGGGAGCTCTGGAGCAGCAGCACCTTTGAATCAGCCCCCTTTTACTGATGTACCTAATTTTAATCACTTAAGTTTGAAAATGTTTGTCCTGGCACCAGGTTTAACATTTATTTTGTTATTCCCTAGTTATTGTCCATATCTCCATCTCTTTCTCATTTCACCTTTCTCATATCTCATGCCTCTCTGTAAACCATCAGCAGTGAATACCAGTTGCACACAGAAAGGTCGAACACTGGTATGGTTCTACAAACCGGTAATTTTTTGCCTGCATAATTATCTTTTTGTTTCAATTTCAAAAATTACTTTTCGTTTTCAACTCCTAAAATTGTTACGTAGTTGGTATAGCTTGGAGAGTTAAGAGATAGTTGCATTTCAGTAGTAGGCAAGTCATCTTTATGAATATAGGGCAACATTTGCAGTGCAGTAGTTGGAGGAACAGGGCATAAATAATCTTGCCTCTCCCTCTGACTCACTGTTACAGCAGGAGGGCAGGATTCCAACACAGAAAAGCATTAGGATGAGAGATTAGCTAGTGCATCAGTTTGTTTACAAAAGAACCCACTGTTCTATAGTTAATGTCCAAGAACACATGACTCCCTCTTGGGAGCATAACCATCATAGAAACACACAGGTGAAGTCCTAGAAGGGACCTAATAGGTCATCTAGTCCAGTCCCCTGCATTCAAGGCAAGGATAAGTGACAACTTGACTATAGGTGTCTGTCTAACCTGTTCTTTAAAAACTCCAATGGCAGAGATTCCATGACCTCCCTAAGCAAGTTGTTCCAGTGAGTAACTACTTTGACAGGAAGTTTTTCCTCATGTCTCCTCTTTTGCTGCAATTTAAGTACATTGCTTCTTATCCTTTCTCAGAGGTTATAGAGAACAATTTTCACCTTTCTCCTTGTAACAGCATTTATGTACGAAAAGAGTTCTCATGTCTCCTCAGTTTTCTCGGATTAAGCAAAACCATTTTTTTCAGTCTTTATAGGTCATGTTTTCTAGAACTCTAATAATTTTTTTTGCTCTCCTGTGGACTTTCTCCAGTTTATCCACATCTCCCCTGAAACATGGCATTCAGAACTGGACAAAATTCACCAGTTCAAGCCTCATCATTTATTGTGTCTTGCTCATAGTTCTCCTGATAGGTCCCAGAATATTTGCTTTTTGCAAAAATGTGACACTCTTGACTCATATTTAGCTTTTGATTTGCAATAACCTCTAGATCCCTTTCCACAGTACTCCTTTCTATTCATTTTCCATATGTGCAGTTTATTGTTCCTTCCAAAGTGAAGTACTTTGCAATTGTTCTTATTGAACTAGCCAATTAGCCCATCATAAGACGGGATTTTCACGTCTCTCCTCCATGTCAGTCTTCTCTCCTGAGCCTCCGGTCTCTCTCTCTCTCAGCTCTCGTACGCCTCCTGCCTCTCTCTCTTTCTCTTCTCCTCCCCCTCCTGCCTCTCACTTGGGGGACCGCGGAACTCAAATGGCCTTTTGGGCTCCGCGCTCCTCGTGCTGCATGGGGAATGTGGAGCCCAAACGGTCGCTTGCACCACTTGCTCTCACGTGGCGGCCTGGCTGAGCGGTGCTGAAGTCAGCCAAGCGCCATGGCAGGAGGCGAAGGGGGGCGGGGTGGTGATGTTCACAGCCAGGGGGCGGGGCCTGGAGCCGCTGTCACGCTGCACATCACTGCCCCACCCCCCTTCCTCTCCCGCCGTGGCACTCGGCTGACTTCTGCACTGCTGAGCCAGGCCACCACAGGAGAGCAAGCAGCCGTTTAGGCCGCACACTCTCCATGCAACTCAGGCCACCCAAAAGGAACACCCAGCATTTCAGTGTTACAGACTCTCAGACATTGGGCTACTATATATATGATGTAATCCTATTTACCTCAGACCATTTCTCCAGTTTGTGTAGATTATTTTGAATTTTAATTCTGTCATCCAAAGCACTTGCAATGCCTCCCATCTTGATAATCTTCTACAATCTTTATTCAGATTCGACCTCCCTTGTCTGGCACCCTCAGGACCTGACCTGTCCCAAAGGAGGGAATTTGCTGGATCGGGGTGGGCCCTGACACTGGCCTCTCAGGGCACTTCCCTTTCCTGAGAGCTCCTCAATTGTAGCAGTCCTGCGTCTTCCCCACCCGACTGGGCATTCCTGAGAATGGGGTTGCCCGGCTGCCCCGCTGCTGCCCTACCTCCAGGGCTTCCCAGGGACATGTCTCGCTGGTTCTGCTGCTGTCCTACACGGCTAAGGCTCCCCGGGTGATCTAGGTGTTTGCAAATTGTTTGCTTAATTATTTGCTCCATTTTTCAATGTCATGAAGTTAAACTGATTGTTTATGATTCCCCAAGTTGCTTTTGTTCTCCTTTTTATGGACTGACACTATATTTCCATCTTCCAGTCCTCTGGAATATCTCCAATCTCTCATCAGCAGTTTTAAGGGCATGGTGCATGTGAATTTGCCCCCATTTGTTTTTAAAGGATCAGTAAGGAGTAGCACAGCACATAAACTTGTTCATCCTCCCTCATTTAGGGTACATCCACACTGCATGTTTATTTCTGAATAAGCTATTGTGAAAGAGATACTCCAAAATAGCTTATTTTGAAATAGCACGTCTACACTACAGGGAAGCCAGGAAATTAGTCCAAGGCAGGCTCCCCTAATGTGGATGCACTACCTCAATTTAGAGCCCCAGTAGCACTGGGGAGTAATTACTTTGAATGGCCTGGAGGAGGAGCTATTTTGAAATAGCAGCAGTAGAGCGTCCACACTACAGCTATTTCAAAATATCTGTTTTGAAAGAGGTATTATTCCTTGTGGAATGAGGTTTACAGAATCCAGAATAAGCCACCCATTATTTCAAAATGTGTAGATGCTCGCAAATTTATTTCAGAATAACGTCTGTTATTCCAAAATAACGCTGCCATGTAGACACACCCTAAGCTACCTTGAGTCATCTTGCCACATACTAGTAGAATGGCCCTACACATGGCCAAACCCCTTCATTCTCTGTAAGGGTCATATTTTACCCACAACCTTTAAAGGAATTTTTATCCTCCTTTAGCCAGGAGAATTCTAAGAGTAATCCGGTTAATACTTGTGTTGTTCAAATAGTAATATTTAGATGAGTTGGCTGTTGTCTCTGGGTTGTGCTTGGCAGCAGTTACGGCATCACTTTATATAGCTCACAAAGGAAGCACCTGCACTTAACATGAACTATTAGTTTCTAGCTAAAGAAGAAATACACAGTCATCATAACTGCATCAGACTAAATATTACTGAAACAATGCAAATACAGTCATAATTTTTATAATGTAGAAATCCATTGCATTTTTCCCCCATTCAATTAAATTACATCTCTGCCAGTTTGGGGCCATGGGTACCCATAATACTAGGTTTAACTGCACTTCTTGATTAACTTTATATACCCGAATGAAGCTAGGTTTCAACTCCACAATTCTCCGTGCTACCTGCTGACTTGTTACAGCCTCCCTTTGAAGGACAGGATACACCATGGCTTCCAGGACCTCTAACTAGTTTCCAAAGGCAATACTCAAAAGGCAAGCTTTGTTGCTTGTTGACAAATACATGTTTACTATTACTTGTCATCTTATTATTATCTAGGTCGGGGTGGGGAATCTCAGACCCAGGGACTGGATGCGGCCTTGGCTTGCCTGGAGCTTGTGCTGTCCCTCTCCCCATGGGGCTGGAGCACACAAAATCTACTAGACTGGGCCCCCTAGGCTTTGGTGTGCCTGTAGAATAGGGAGTGTCTTTCTGCTTCTCAGTTAGGGGCCACATCAGTGAGGTATACAACAGGCAAGCCTCAAAAGTTAGGCCCCCACTACCATGCTTTTTAAAATTACATATTTGGAAGAGAGGTGATTATTTGCCTTCTGGTTTCCAAGCATTCATCATACAAGCATCTTTGCAACCTTGAGGGCTAGAAACATTGTTTTTTAAATGAAAGTTGAGATTCTCATATAATCACTTGACTAAGCAGGGGCTTTGCTATAAGGAAAAGCATCAAATATCATGTAATTTGTAGTGAAGTCACAAATGTTGGCAACACTACATTGGATCTGCACACACTGTCAAGTGATTTAATGAGTCTATTTCCCATGCTGAAAAACTAGAAGTTCTTAGCTGTAGCATGCAGAAACTACAATACCTGTATTCACATGGCTATAGAAAAAATATTTCCTTCTTTAAGACTATATGCAGTCACCATAGAATTTTGCAGCTCTTCATAAATAGTGACCTACTTCAGGACACTTAGGATACATATTAACTTCTCAAAAGAAATCAAAACGCTATCAGTTTCATTTATGCACTCTGGGCTTCTGCTTATTGTATTAGTTATATATAGCCTATATATAATTATGAAGTGATATAAGTTGATGGAAATTTGTATGTTAATACTGATCAACTCCTTCAGTTGGAAGTAAAAAAGTGTAAGGGACATTCACGTGCTTATTTTAAAGGGCACTTCTGTTCAATTACAGCCCTAAATTTAGGTTGTGGGAAAGCTTGTTTTTAAAAAATGTAAAATGACCATGACATTTAAAGAAACAGAATGGAAATCCCATGTTTGTAAAAAAAAAAAAAAAAAATCTCCTCTATGCTTCACTGCTCAACACTACAGGCTCCTGGTAGTACATGAGTACCTAATAGGGTTTTTTTTTTTTAGTAACCAGCTAATCAAAAGTAAAAGATGAATCATCATCCAAGCTGAGGAATGCAAAAAATGAACAAAAATAGTTTTATTTTAAAATGTTCTGTTCTTTCCGTTTTAATAAACCAACATATTATTTGTAACATAGGTAAGATTATTTGATTTTTACCCTGATGTTATCCAAGTGGAAGTTTTATATCATAGCTGCACGAGTCATCCTCTATAGTGGTGACACTATACTATACAACATAATGTAAAATGTAAGGCTTAACTAATTTGACAGTGTCTCCATATATATATGTGATACAGTGATTGTGTGTTTAGTGGAAAAATGTTGATGCTTACATAAAGATAGCAGATACCTTAAGTAATGTCTTCAGTCCTTATTCCCACAGCAGTATCTCTAGGACAGGGGTAAAAAACCCAGACTTTGAAGTGTCTGGTCCCATCCAGGGACCGCACTGGATATGTTCCTTGCCCCACATAACCAGATACATCTGAGAGAAGTGAAGTGGAGAAGACTCATACTCATGACACACCTTTGTGACAGAAGAGGGAGATAAATATGCGCACATTATGGCCCAAATTATGACTGCTCTTCTGGGGAAGTGCCATGGAGGGGAGAATACAAGGGAACACTCACTGACATGACTACAGTATTTACTTCCAAAGGAGATGTTACTAGTTAGGCAGCAGGCAGCTACCCCTGACACCACCACAAAAAACCAAACACAAAAACAAAAACAAAACAAAACAAAAAACTAGATAGTGTCAGAGTAGTACTGGGAGGAGCTCACTCTTCCTGGTATTTTTTGGAGCCCTCTTCCCTCTCAGATCTGTGCCAATTATGTAATCCCAGGTAAAGAGTTTACCCACCTCTCATTTGGGGAATATGAAGCTTAGTTCATGAATTTCCCATTTCTTTCCTTTTTAACCAATACATCACAGTGTACTACTACAGCCCCTATTCCTCACACTGGAATGATGTACCACTTTTGGGTACTAGAAGAACTTTTAATCTTTCCTAAGCATTCATATAGTTCTTAGAACCATACATTTGACACATTTTTCACAACATTTATCAGATTCACTAGAAAGGATCCATTTGTTGATTAAATTTGTGTCTTAAAAACACCATTTCTATCCAATAAACTCGGACCAAAGGAACCATTTACAGACTAAAAGATAAACAGAAAAATCATGTACATTAGGCAGCAATGTAGGGTTACAAGCCAATACTTTCTTC
Organism: Pelodiscus sinensis; assembly: GCF_052426305.1. Classification (NCBI taxonomy): domain Eukaryota; kingdom Metazoa; phylum Chordata; order Testudines; family Trionychidae; genus Pelodiscus; species Pelodiscus sinensis. The sequence continues at coordinate 66,149,146 of NC_143054.1, forward strand.
TTAAATTAATATTAAATTAAACATATTGCATTCTTATCTTCCATCTCAGCTAGAACTCTACTACCATGATGTTTGGCACAGTAACATAAACTAAAGAATTGCATAAGACATTTCAAGATGTTTTTTCAAGATGGTCTTATAAAATAGTATAGTGTATGTATTCACCTATTCTCTCAATGTCTGTTTCCTCTTGGTAAGTGCTCTCCATTGCTGTCATAAGCTAGAAAATACTGCTGGTCCTAGGCCACAATTAAAGGTGCAATATTACATTTGTTTTAACTAAATGTGTGCTTTATAACAAAGGAAACTTTCAAAAGTGCTCCTCCATTATCTTTTCTGGCCAGCAAGTTATTCTGTGAATTCTTGCAGCTTTTCTAGAGCTACGAGTACATAAGACCTATGTAGGAGGCGTGGATACAGGAGCTGCTGCTCCCTGTGTACTCTTTCATTTGGAAGAGCAGTTCTTTAAGCTACAACTATTAAACGAATACAGAATTAAGAAGGTAAGTTTACTTCCCCCAACCTCCTTTTTGGGGGGAGGGTGTGCAGTGCCATACCTGCTGCAATGGCAGATTTGCCACTGTGATAAGTGTTAAAATAGAATGTAGCTACAGCCACAAAGGTTAAAGTAAAAGAGACCAATCCTTCAGTCCTTACTTAAGAAGAACTCCCACTGAAACCAAATGGAAATTTGAGTCAAGTAAAGTAAACAGGACTGGTCCCCAATATGAGCAGCTTTAGGATTTTGCCTTAATATACCTGAAACTTTATATTATATTGGCATGGCAGAAATTAAATAAAAGTATTTTCTTCCTCTGACTGTAGAGGATCAGATTCTTAAACTAAGCATATAAATAAAGTCCTTCATTTACATACACTGTTCTTGAATTATTATAAAAATACCAATGCAACAAAGCAGTATTACAAAATAATATCTTTATAGAAAGTTATTTTGAAGATATATGTTGAGGTAAAATACAATAAAAAGCCCAAATGATAGGGCATTACCAGTGTTATGGAGAAGTTTGGGTAAAGTTTTGCCAGAAGCCTATTTTACAAAAACTATTTTTTACTTACCAGTTGGTAAGGCTCTTATTGCTATCAAACTTCAAAATAAGAATTTTCAACTTACAAATTGAAAAAATATATGAAGTTAGATTTGTATGAATGTAATGTATTCTGTCAAATTTTTTAAAAGTAATTATATCAAGTTTTCTTGATTTTTTTACTAAGCAATTTGATTGTAGCATGTACATAAACTGCACTATACATTTTACCTGACACTATGCATGAAAATCAGCATAAAAAACTAAGTTTATCAAAATTTAACTTCACAAGGAGAACATGAAAAAAGTGCATATTATGTACCCAACATTTCTGTCACAACTGATTTTTCTGAATATGGCCTGGAAAAAAACTTTTACAGCATATATTAAGATAATTCTTACAAGAACATATATTCACCTCAATATTTATATACAATATTTTGCTCAAAGTGCTCTCACTATGAAAAAACTGACTGGATAAAAATATTTAAACAGTGCTTTTTTGAGGTGTTGGGAGGAAAATCCATGTAATACATTAGGCCCATTTATCTTCTTCAGTCAGTGCAACAGGAGCCTTGTTGTCAATAGAACAGAACTTCTATTGCCATTAGATCCACTGCTACAGTGGTACTCTAGGTGTGCCATTAGGGGTGGATCTTTTATTTCTTTGCATCTGACTCTGATGTTTTCTAGATTTCACTACTTTCATTCTCACTTCAAATACTTCGTGTATGGCTTTGCGAAAACAATGGAAGTTGTAGTCTATTAGTCCTAGAAAGAGAGACAAAAAGGAAAAAAATAAATTCTAAAATCTTTGTAAATATTAAAATATTCTGTCAAATGAACTTGTTTTCCATATTTTATTTACTAATATTATTCACTTAGCTGGCCTAGGACTACAGTAAATCAATCTTATCAACAACAATTTTTCATTTACTGCAAAAGCGCATTTAATATTAAAATAGAATTATTTACAGTGTAGCATCTCATGGTTCTGTAATAAATTCACGTTACTTAATATATTTATTAATGATCTGAAAAGCAGTGGTGGTGGCGAGAGAGAATAATGAAGCAAAATTTGCATGTAACAGAGTTATTTAACTTGGGCCTGGTCCACGCGTCGGGGAGCCCCTGACCCTGCACCCTCATCCGCAGCCAGATGCGAGACTCTGCCAGCCAGTAGAGTAAAGCAGCATAGGCTTAATGTTGACACGGGAGCCAGGGCAGAAAGCCTTAGTTCTCTTGGGGGGAGGGGAAGGGGTTCACAGGACCCTGAACCCCCCTGTCCTGGACTTAGTCTGCTCTCTTCAGGCTTCCCCCAGCCAAGGCTGACTCAACTCCCAGCCACTGGTCCCTTGGCCTCCAGGCAGCCATGCCCTTTGCTATATTCAGATAGCCTCCACCTAGCCCAGGTGTCAGAAGGCTGGGCCATTGCCTACGTGCTACCCCTCAGGGACCATTCCCCACTGGGCACTGTACACAGACACACACAGAGTCTCTGCAGACCAGTATAGGGCAGTAGGAGTCACACACAGCACAACAGAGCAACCAGTGAATGCAAAACCAGAGTGCATCCAGAGCCACAAGAATGGACAGCATCCCCACTACATCACAGTAGTATCTCATGGTTCTGTAATAGATTCACATGTTACTTAATATATTTATTAATGATCTGAAAAGCAGATGTGGTGGTGGTGAAAGAGAAGAATGAAGCAAAATTTGCATGTAACAGAGTTATTTAACTTGGGCCTGGTCAATCCTTAAAAATAAGATCAACCTAGGTACATCACACAGGGCAAGAACAAGTTTTGTGATGTGTGCAATGTACCAAAGTTGATTTAACCCCCACTGTAAATGCAGCTATGTCAGTGGAAGAATTCTTCCATCAACTTGATTATCACCTTTCAGAGAATGAACCACCTACATACACTGATGGAAAAACCTCCTCCCACCTAAATAGGAAGCTTGTACACTATAATGGCTATAGATACAGTCCCATAAGAGGAACTTCAGAAAGACTTAAACAAGATAAGTGAACAGACACCATGGTGGCAACTGAAATTCTATGTCTATAAATGCAAGTAATGAATATCAGAGCAAAAAAATTAAAAATTATTTATAAACCAAAAGGGTCTAAATTAACAGTATCAGCTCACAGGTGAGGCCTCTGCATCACTGCAGACAGCTTAATGAACGCTTCTGGTTAGTGTGCAAATAAGTTAAAAAAGTGAAGAGGTATTACAGGCCCCAAACCCCTCTGTCCTGAATTTAATCTTATAACACTTTTTATATTAATCAATGTTGTGATAGCATCTGGAATACTGTATGCAGTACTGGTTATCCAGTCTCAAGGGTATTGCTGAACCAGAGGAGATTCAGAGAAAAGTGAAGAAAATGATAAAGAGCCTGGAAAGACTCCCAGGGTACGTCTAGACTTCAGGGTTTTGTAGACAAAAGTGGCCTTTTGTCAACAAACCTATACCTGCGTCATCACTATCCCCACGTTCTGTCGACAGTAAGTCAACAGAACACAGCAGTTTTGTCGACAGCAGTAGACCTCATTTTACGAGGAAGAACACCTTTGTCAACAGAGATCTGTCGACAAAAGGTGTGTGTGGACACAGGCAGCCAGTTCTGTCGACAAAAAAGGCCCCCAGGAAGAAGCCCTGGTGGACACTCTAGCCTTTACAGGTACAGCACCTTTGTGGTTCCTGGCCGCAGCCTCTTAAAGGCACAGGCACGCGGCAGCTAGCCAGAGCACCCGTGCCAACCATGTCCCAGCCTCAAGGCCCCCCTGGCCCATCTTGGGATAGAGAGGAGGACCCACCTAGGGGCACCGAAAGGCAGGCACCAGCCTGGTCAGGGCCAGAAATCAAAAACCTCCTGAAGCTCTGGTCCCAGGAAGAAGCCCTGCAGGCCATGCAAACATGCCGCAGGAATGTGGACATTTATGAGCACCTGGCCCAGGGACTGGCCACCAAAGGGCATCACTCCTGCACCATGGCACAAGTCAGGGCCCGGGACCAGAGCTCCCGCTCTGGGGCAGCCCCTAAGACCTGCCCTTACCACAAGGAGTTGGAGCAGATCCTGGGCGGTGGGGAAGCCTAGACTCCACTGCATGTGGTGGAGTCCGGGTTACCCCACCACACTGTGGACCAACTTCTCCTGAGGTAGGAAGACCAGGCAGGAGAGGTGGGAGAGCTGCACCAGGAGGAGGAGGAGGAAGAGGAGGCAGCAGGGACCCAGACGCCAGAGGCCTCCCAGGCGTCTATGGACATTGGGGAGGGAACATCAGGTGAGTGCTTTGAGGGGTCACCACACACGGGCGGGTTGGCAGTATGGGGGGCCATCTAGCCCCATTGCCACTGTGGGGTCCCTGTGAGGCTTTCAGGCCGCTGCCTAACTCACACGCAGTGTCACGTCTAACACCCCTGAGTCTCCTGTCCAAAGCAGAGCCTCTGACAGCCACAGCATGTCCTCGGGGACAGCAAGGATGCACACAGACAGTGATTGTCTCCTCCTCTTTTCCTCCACAGCTGGATCTACCCAACAGGGGAGCACCACACCCGCCCCACCACCATCCCGGACCCATGGCACCCGCAGGCACTGGCGTGTGTACACGGACCTGCTGGGGGAGCATGTTGTGGCACTGCAGGACCTCAACAGGACCCTTCTGCACAGGACACAGGCCGAGGCCAAGTGGCACACCAGGCTGCTGGACGAGGTGGTCCAGCAGCACACTGACATCTGTGCCACAATGCGGGAGGTTTTCGCCTTGCCTTCCCCTGTCATGGGCACCGCTCCTCCTGCATGCCAGGCCCCTGCTCCCCCATATCCTCTAGCCCCTCCAGCCTCCTTTTCTCCCCTCAGCTTCCCCTGTCCCCCCGCTCCAGAGTCTTCACAGGCCCAACAGCTGTCCCTTCCCTCCTGCTCAGGCCAGGACTAGGTCTCACTCCAGCAGATCCCAAGGCCATGGCGATGCCAGGATGCAGGAAAGTGGCAGGACCCTGTGATCAGGGAAGCAGTGGCCTACTTGAGCTCCCCTCTCCTCTCCAGGCTTCCAGTCCCCTACCACCACAGTTAAAGGTCATTTCAGTTATATAACAAAATCTTTATTTTTGAGTGAAAGATTTACCTTTACACATTTGAACAGTACACAGAATTTTTTTTAAACAGTTAGCACATTTTCTTTACTGATAGTGTTTCTAATAAAAAACCAATGTCTGTGTACAAAGAAAACGAGGCGTGTATGTATTCTTTATGGAAGGAGAATGAGGTTAGTGTAGGGACAGGTAGGGGTGGGTCAGGCCAACCGTCCCATGGGGGAGGCCCTGGGGATAGTCGGTGGGCTCCTTCTGAGAATCTCTCCCTCAGGGCCTCTCGGATTTGGACACCAGCCTGGTGAGCCTGGTGGATGGCAGCCGTCCGGGGCTGCTGAAATGGCCTGTCCTCGCCATCAGTACCTGACCCCCACCCTGGCAGAAAGGCCTCCCCTTTCCTCTCCACCAGGTTATGGAGGGCACAGCATGTGGCCACCACTTCTGGGATGTTGCATTAGCCCATCTTCAGCCGTGTGAGGAGGAAACAGAACCTCCCTTTCAAACGGCTGTAGGTGCATTCCACCTGGATGTGAGCCTGGCTAAGATGCGTGTTGAAAAGCTCCTTGCTCGTATCCAGGTGGCCTGTGTAGGGCTTCATGAGCCACTGCTTCAGGGGGTAGGCCGTGCTGGCCACTATGCACACCAGCATCTGCACGTCCCCGAGCGCGAGGTGCCGCTGGGGAAAAATGTTCCTGCCTGCAACCTGTGGTACAGATAGGAGTTCCAGAATATGCGGGCATCATGTGCCCACTCCGACCACCCGACACAAATGTCCATAAAGTGTCCCCAGTGGTCGACCAGGGCCTGCAGTACCATCGAATAGTAGCCCTTCCAGTTTATAAATTGGGCTGCTTGATGGGGTGGCACATGGATTGCGATGTGTGTCCCATCAAGGACTCCTCCGCGGTTCGGGAATCCAAGGGCGGCAAACTCGGCAATGATGTTGTCCAGGTCCCCAAGACGGACGAGCCTCTTCAGCAGCTCTGCACTGATGGCCCTCACCACCTGCAGCACGAAACAAATAGACAGACAGAAACTAGGAAGTTAGGTTGGGGGAGGGGGACCCTCCCCCCTCCCAACCCATCCCTCCACTTGTCAGGATGTCCCCCTCCCTGCATCAGTGCAGGGGTGGCCGAGGAGCGGCCTCCAAGTGCCACTCCATTCCCCACTCACTCTTGCCCTTGCCTGGAAGTCCCCCTTCCTCATCCCGCCCACTCAGCAGGGTCTGTCCCCTGACAGTGACTTACCTCCATCAAGACAGCCCCAATGGTAGACTTCCCCATGCCAAACTGGTGTCCCACGGAGACACCAGCTGTCGGGGATGGGCAGGTTCCACAAGGCTATTGCACTCCGCTTCTGTAGGAGGATGGCGGGCCCGCAGGTGTTCCAGAACAGGGGCAAGCCAGGTGCACAGCTCCAGGTATGTGGCCTTCTGCATCCGGGAGTTGCAGAGCCAATGGTCATTGTCCCAGAACTGCATGACGACCCGGTCCCACCAGTCCAAACTCGTCTCATGCTTCCAAATCTGCCTGTCCCCTCCTCATCCCAGAGGAGGGTCTTCTTAGTGTGGTCCGGGTCCATATGGGGCAGGAGATTCATGACAGAGTCATGCAGGTGCAGCAGAAGCGGCAGTTCCAGAGCAGCCCAGAGGCAGCTCAGGCTCCATGGCCCAAAACAGTAAAAATCAGGAAAAAAAAACAACCCAGAAATTAAACTGCTGTGGTGTCTGAGGAAGCAGGGCAACCAGAGCAAGAACTGCAGCAATTTTGCTTTCCCTCTAGGAGGTAGGCAAGCCAGAAGCAGGAGCAGAGCAACGGCTGTCCAGGGGGATCTCTTTAAGCACGCATCTCTGCAAAGGGCATTCAGCAGCACCTGGAAATAGAGGCTGTCCCCATGTCCTGCCAGAAGCACTTCCGGGTGCCTTCTCTTTTCAACAGAGCATGCGGCAGTCTGGATGCTCTTTTTCAAAAAAGCAGATCGATTTGTCGAGCCGCATAATGTAATCTGGATACTCTTTTTCGACAGAGGCTGTGTCGACAGAAACTGTCAACAAAGCCTGTGTCGAAAAAGGCATGCAGTCTAGACATAGCCCCATACCAGTGGTCCCCAACCTTTAGAGGATCCCGGGCGCCCAGGGGCGGGGCCACTCGCGCGCCGGGTGCCCGGGGGGTGGGGCCACTCATGCGCCGGGCGTCCGGGGGCAGGGCTGCGTGTCCTGGGGCACGCCAGGGGCGGGGATGCCCTTGCACCCAGCGTCAGCATGTGGGCTGGGGCCGCCCTAGCACCTTGTGCTGTGGGCCCGGGGCCAGCGCCGCCGCCTGAGCCGCACGCCTGGGGCCGGCACCGGCGCCCGCATGTGCCCCGGAGCTGGGGCCGCCCAAGCGCCGCGCACCAGGCGCGGTACGTGTCACGCGCCTGGGGCCGGCGCCTCCAGTGCGCCGCGCGCCGGGGGCAGGGCCGGCCCAGGTTGTCAGCGGCCGCACACAAATGCCCCGGCGGGCGCCATGGCGCCCGCGGGCACTGCGTTGGGGACCACTGCCCCATACAAAGAGAATATACTGGAGGTCTTAACACTATAGTGCTAGCACAGCAAATTTTGGATTACGTCTGACAGACTTCCTTTGGAATTCTTTACAAGTTCATGACTACTAGTGTTAGCACAACTTGCAATCTTACTATATATTTTAGAAATTAGGGATGTGAACAGCTAGTCAACTATTCAATAAGCAAATGCTTATCAGATAGCTGACACACTAGTTGACTAGTCGCTTCCCTCCTGCTTGCTGCCTTTATCAGAAAGGGGCAGCAAGTGGGGGAGGGATTGGAAGGGGTACTTCAAAGCGGCAGCACCACTTGGAGCCTGGGGCAAGACCTGCACCCCCTCTTAAGCCCGCCCTCAGGCCAGAATCCTTCTCCGGCATCCATATCCCCCTCCTGGACCCAGCACCGTAGTCCCCTACCCTAGGTCACAACCAAACCCTCTGAATCTTCCTCCCCTCTGCCCCACATCACAACTCCCCCCTCCCCAACCTTCCATCCCTGCTACACCTTTCCCCCAGGCAGACCCTGCACCCCAATCCTCTGCCCCAGATCACAACCTGCTCCTTCACCCAAACTCCCTCTCAGACCCCACACCCTCTCCTACACCCCAGTCCCTCACTCCAAGCTCCCATTTGTACCCAAACTCTATCCCAAAGCCTACAGCCCCTCCATAGAAAAGTGCTGCTCTAGACCACTTACCAAAATCTTGGTGTGGCTCCCCATCAAAAATTATTGCTCACCCTTGAATTAAGAAAACTTTATTTTGCGATGCCTGCAGTGAAGCCTCCCCAGGAACAGGGCTGCCAGCCTCTGCCAGCCAAACTCCTGTGGAGGCAGCTTCCCTGCCACAGAGAAGCTCCCTCCTCAGGAGCTGAGTGGCCAGCCCTTGCCAGCTCCACTTCCAGGGAGGGGACTTCTCTGCCCTTGCCCTACTGGCTGCAGGGAGGAGGATTCACTGCCCTGCCTCAGCGAAGCCACCTCTCTGTGAGCTGGCTGAGTAACCAACACCATAAACCAATAAGCTTCAACTTATCGGTTAAATGATTAGTTAGTTACACTGTGACATCCCTAGTCTGTATGTTCATCTGTAAGTCTGTTTGTTCAAGAACTCCTCCTGAGTGATAAGAGCTAGGACCTCCAAATTTGTGTGCAGCTTCCTCTTATCATAACTTAAAGCAAGGTCAGGATTTGATTGTGCCAGGATAGTGGGATGTGCATCAAACACCATTGTTTCATACTGAATGGAAAGGGAGGGATGAGATAGCAAGGACAGTTATACTCACACTTGACCACAAGGGAGCAAAAGCCCCAGCAAACAGCTGTTGGCCAGCAGCACCCCCCACCACAGCCTGCCCAGGGGCTCGTCCACTCCTGAAGAGCACTGGAGGACACCCTGCACAGCCTCCCCCCACTGGGGAGAAGCTGGAGGGCAGGGTTCACAGTTCTCCCCTCCCCTTGGGATGAACCAGCAGGTGGCGCGTGTGGCCCCTGCGTCCTGGGACCGGCCCCAGGAAGAAGCAGTGGACACTCCCCTGCCCTGAATCTCCACCCCCTGCCCTGAGCTCATCTTCGCCCCAACCCTGACTTCTGCACACCCCTGAGTTTCCTACATACCCAAGCTCCTGTCCTAAGTCCTGCACACCCTATACTACCACACCACTGCCCTGAAGGAACTAGGTAATGCTGGATAAGTCTTCTAGCACTAAAAATATAAGAGTTAATTCCAGCTTTAGTTCTAACGAAATATCCCAGTTTGATACCACCAAAGACACAAAGCTACATATTAATACCAACTCTGATCAATCATTCCATGTTGATAAGATACCCGCTATGACTGGGATTCTATAAAATGAGACAGACACGTTCTCCAATCAATTCACTGAAAAGGGATAACACCAGTATTGCTGATTACTATATACTGACCTGCTTACGGACACTAATCCTGAAGAGAGAAAGTACATTCTAAGGCTAAGATGATAGGTCATTCTCTAGGGTTCAGTCTATGAGACAGTCAAGTATGGTTATTAGAACCAACAGTAATGGTGAATTGTAAGACATACATGTCAACTCAAAGGGCCAGGGCCCAACATGGTTGTGGATTCGCTTCAAGACAGAGTCGATTAGGGATAGTTGCTTTTATTAATCTCACTACGTCACTACTATTACAGGCTTAATACTGTCAGATGGTTACATGGCTACTGCAAAGTAATACGTCAATAAGCACAGGCAGTGCAACGCATAAAAGAGTAACAGGCACTTGGAAATGCTTATGCCCCTTCAGTCTGCGGGGAGTCCCGTTCCAGTCACCTAGCACCTGGCTGCAGTGGACATGCTCCAGCTAGGGGGATCCAGGGCACCCTTTGAGGTCTAGGTCCCTGGTGAGACTCACAGAGGAGCGGGACTCCCAGATCTTATACTTTAGGGCTATGTCTAGACTGGCATGATTTTCCGCAAATGCTTTTAAAGGAAAAGTTTTTCCGTTAAAAGCATTTGTGGACAAGAGCGTCTAGATTGGCACGGACGCTTTTGCGCAAAAGCGTCCGTGCCAATCTAGACGCGGTTTTGCGCAAGAAAGTCCCGATCACCATTTTCGCCATCGGGGCTTTTTTGCGCAAAACGGTTCTCAGTTGTCTACACTGGTCCTCTTGCGCAAAAGCATTTGCGCAAGAGGGCTTTTTCCCGAATGGGAGAATCATTGTATTTGCGGACGAACACTGACAATCTTACATTAGATCGTCAGTGTTCTTGCGCAAATTCAAAGCGGCCAGTGTAGACGCAGCCTAATGCCACTCATGTTATTTATCCCATACTTGGCTCTCAACTAGCAAGCATAGGGAGTTGCAGCTGATGAAGGCCATCTGATAAAGAACACCTGGTATTTTTGCCAGCAGGGCTCATGGCTGGCCAAGAGGAATAAAAATTTAACCCCTGCAGACCTACATATGGCTTTTTATGTGACAATACAACAGACACCTCTCCACGAGGAATCTGACGAAGACCAACAGCTGAATACATGCAGGCCATGATCAGGGATAGTGATCCAGAGTTATTAATACTCACCTTGGCAAGAGAGTCAGAATAATTACTCAAAAATTGACATACAAAACCTTTAAAAAAAATCTCAAAGAGGCCAAAACAAAACAGGTCTTGATGAAAAAAAGACAGGACTCAAATGATTTTCCCTTGAGTTCTATAGATAGGGTATTACAATTGTATATTATAATGCCAAGAAGTGCACTGCAAAATTAGCAAAGATGTGCTGAAAAAATCATTATTTTTGTATTAGTACAAATGGAAGTCTTATTGCATATGACATTTAATTGTATGGCTTTCTTTCATACCATAAAGTTAATATATTTATCATTTCATCTTAGCTGCATGGCAACACAACAGCTCATGCTTTTAAGCACAATCATATGAAAGCTATATCAAAATATGCTTTTATTTGATATTTTTTAAACCACTAGAAGTGATACCATCAGCTACAGACAATATCACAGATACTCTTTAGCTCATGAATATGGAGTAAAACAAAATTTAAATACCTTTTCGCTCAAAACTTTCTTCTCTCACAAAGCAAACAAGAGCAAGGAATTTTGTCACTTCCTTTAAATAAAGGACAGTTGTATTGTTCAGTTTTATAATTGCTGTTGACTCTTTGTCATAAGGTGTGCCTGCACCATCTTCTTTGAGCCTAAATTTTAAAAAAATGTAGAAAGTCACTGAACAAATTTAAAATTATTTGTCTATCTAGAACCTCCCATCTAAATATCTCAAAATGCGATAATGAAAAATTGAGCTCCCCAGCTTTTCTGTGAGATAGATATTATCCTTTTTTACTAAATATAAAAAATTGAGACAGAGAGAGGGATTAAAGGACTCGTTTAAAGTCACATAGGAAGTCTGTGAGAGTTAGGAGCTGAACTTGGTTATCCTGCCACATACGTGAAGTATACCACACTTCTGTCCCATCTGCTATAGACTAATTTACCACAAGCTTGTTTGCATTTTTATTAATATACAACACTCTGATCTTAGTTCAAATACAGAGTATGTAACAATTACTCTGTTCTGGCCTCATAATTCCGAGTTCAGTAACTTGATTTGGGCAGTGATTGCTGACTGATATTTCAGGTCAATGCATTAAATTTCCCACAATGCACCTACTTGTGCAAAAGTGTACCAAGAGGAGTGACTTCTTCCTGAGTCCGGCTGATAGCCAGCAAATACCTGTGATAAACATTGTAATTTGACAGCAGAAGTGTAAATGCTCATGGCAATTTTATTAATCTAAATGGGTAATTGCACCTCAGTCTCATGAACTATTTGCATCTTGGAGCAGCAAGTTCAAGAGTCTATATTCTGTGGATATGCATTTCCTTTTACATGTGTCTTCAATTCATTATGGGTAAGTCTACACTTGCTCCCTAGTTCCAACTAGGCATGCAAACGTAGGCGACCGAAATTGCTAATGAAGCGGGGATTTAAATATCCCACGCTTCATTAGCATGATTTCGCTGGCACGTTACTCCACTCAACAGCTGTTTCGAAAGTGAAAGTGCGCATCCGGATGCGTTAGTTTGAACCAAATCCCTTGTTTGAACTAGTGAGCAAGTGTAGACGTAACCTATATGGCCTCTTGGTCTTGTATTTAGGGAAAGGTCAAACGTCCATCAGAGCAGCTTCTCTACAGTTTAATGTCTATCACTACTCTTCTCCCTCTCCCCTATATCTGTACACTAATCCTAATCAGTTAAAAAAAGCTTTATACTTAAGTCTTACTTTATGTCTCTAAACTACACTACATCTCAGTAAAATGACAAATAGAGATTTGTAACTGGTCACAAATGCTAACACAGTTATTTAAAGAGTGCATGGTAGAGTCACATTTTTTGAACACATATGTAAGGTGCCATGCCCACTAGTGGTGCACAAGTAATACATTAGATCTGTTTATTTATGACGTCCAGAGCAGCTGCTTTTTCCTTAAAATATAGTGTCCCTAATTATTGTATGAATTTGCAAGGCACAGGCTTTTGTAAGATTAGTGAAGCATCTGACTTTGTGCAATCTGAAGTAAAATATAAGTTTAGGGGCTAGCCTCCCCTAAGGGGTATTCCACCACTACCTATGATAGCAATACCACAAACCTCCCCTACAATAGTCTTTTGATGATCCCACAGCATTCTTTTGGGTCAGGACCCCCATGGTTATAACACCATGAAATTTCAGATGTAAATATCGGAAACCCATGAAATTGATTATTTTAAAAATCCTATAACCATGAAATTGATCAAAATGGACTCTGAATTTAGTAAGGCCCTAGCTATTATCATAGCAATTTAAAGCCTCCATGGGATTAAATGTATTTGTGATACCTTAGGTGATTTCCCATTTACTTCCTCATACAGTATTGTATTACCTGTAAATCTGCAATGTTTTACAATCATTCCAAGTTATAGGTCATTCTGGTTTTAGTTACTATATAATACAGTGGTCACCAACCAGTAGATCTTGGAGCCTCTGACAGGTGATCCTGACTGGTTTGGCCAAGAGGCTATGAATTGCAGGCACTTCAACTGTCCTTAACCCCAATGTTGCTCATCTCCTGCCTTTGGCTTGGAATTGCCCCTCCCCCGGGAGCCTCCTGCTTCCTGTGCAGGGCACGGGAGGGAGAGGAAGAGTACGGAGGAAGAGTACGGACGTCAAGGTGCCCCCTATCCCAACCTGTATCCTTTCTCCACAGAGCAGAGAGGGGACACAACATGACTTGGAGGGAGTTTGCTGGCTGCTTTAGAGAGTGGTCCGGGGCCAGGGGAGGCGTGAGCCTGCCTTAGCCCCACTGCACCACCACCCAGGAACCACCAGCAGTGCCCAACTGGGGCCCACATCCAAACTCCTACCCCAGTCATGAACCCCCTCCTTCACCCCAAGCCCTTGCCCTAACCCCAAGCACCCCTGTATCCAAACACTGTCCCAAAGCCTGCACCTAGAACTCCTTCTACATCCCAACTGCCTGCCCCAAGAGTAGCTCAGACCCCCGTCACACTCCAGATCCCTTAACCCAAGACCAGAGCTTGCACCCCAACCCTCTGCCCCAGCCTGATGAAAGTGAGTGAGGATGGGCTAAAGAGGGAGGATGGAGTGAGCAGAGGTAGGGCCTTGGAGAAGGGACACAAAGGAGGTGGGGCCAGGGTATTTATATTTGAGGCAGATCTTGTATTGCACTTAAATTCAAAAAGTGGTCTTGTGCTCAAAAAGGTTGGAGACCCCTGATATAATATAATCTGGCTGAGTGGTTGCCAACCTGGGGTCTGCAGACCCCTGGTGGTCCATGACTGTATTGCAGGAGGTTTATGGAATGTTTAAAAGTAAGGATCTGGCCAATCCTTACTTTTCTTTCCTTTTTTTTTCTCCCCCAGGGAAAAGGGGCTGTGAAATTTTAACAGACTGAAAAGGAGTCAGTATGCTCGAAAAGGTTGGACCACTGCTCTAGCTTAATAAGGTGGCTAAAAAAGATTAACAAGCATGGTTTACAATAATCTACTTACCCATAGATGCAAGAAATATCAATAACCACATCTATCATATCACAGCAGAGCTCATAAGTTTGCATATCCACTGGAGTACTGTCTGTTGCAATATAGATTTTACTGACCACATCAAACAGAAATGCTTTCTCAATCCCAGAATTCTACAAACAAAAGAAAAATCTTCTTTAAAGGAACACTCTTCAAATAATACCAAATCTTGTATATCCCACCCCACCCCACAGACAACAATTACAAGTGAAAATGAATATACAATCATTTTTCAACATACATTAAAGCAGTTCCACATTTATAAGAGGGTAATGCCTAGAGGGGGTCCCTCCCACAGTCAAAATCGCATTGTGTTGGTCTGTACAAACACCAAAGGAGAGACCACATCAACCTAAGTATTTATAGTTCAATCCTCTTTAACACTAAATGTGGGGAAACAGAAAAGAAAAAAGAATGATAAATGCCGCTTCTCTAAATTGCAGAAAGCATAATAACTAGTTAAAAATGATTAGTCCTGTGGCACCTTGGAGACTAACAAATTATATATATATAGAGAGAGAGAGAGAGAGAGACAGACAGTATCATGAGCTTTCGTGGGCAAAACCCACTTCTTCAGATAATCCTGACCTTCTTAGAGACTATATATATATATATATATATATATAGTCTCTAAGAAGCGACAGGACTACTCGTTTTTTAAGTTACAGACTAATATGGCTACCCCTCTAAACCTAGTTAGGCACTCCAGGACCCTGGACATCCCCTCCCTCTCTGGTTCTGGAAAATATTTGGCTGCTCTTATTTTCTACTTGCCAATATGTAGGAGGGAAATCATTTTTACTTAGATCAGGATTAGATCTTGGGTCTTGCTTTTAGCTTGCCACATTGGCCAGAATATTGCCATAAATGTACATTTGTTCTGGTTGGCTATGACAGAAAGCAAAATGAGAGACAAGAAAGAGGTAGGAGGAGCTAAGTGCGGGGCAGCAGGGGGAAGAGAATTGACACACTGGGATGGAATAGCAAAAACCATAGTTCCCTTCTCAAAGAGATGTTCAGAATACAACCATGAAGATTGTGAAGTCATTTAGATTTCCCTCCTCATTTTGGTTCCTCAGAACATCTTTTCAGATCAGGAAACAGATGGACCAGAGGTCTGACAGTAAATTTTTAGGTTCCAGATTATGTTGTTCATCGTAACAGCCATGATAGCAATGTTAATGCTGGTGTGGTGACAGCCCTGCTCCCATCTCCCTGATATAATGATTAAGATTTTGTCTACACTGAGGATTTGCCTTCTTTTCAGCACTTGGAGGCCAGGTATGAGTTATGAGCTGCACTAGTGCAAACTCCTAGTTTAGATAAGCTGATGTAAGCCATGATTTGTGTCAGTGCAGCTTATCTATGTTTCATGCAGAAGTATGCTGCAGAGCTAACAGTAGCTCTGACTGTTTATAATAAGGATTTGCACCAGTGGCTGAAACAAAAGGCAAATTCTCAGTGGAGATCATGCCAAAATCTCCAAGTGCTCCCCAGAAAAGAAACATCCAGAAGGACTAGCAACTTTTCCAAACTTGCCAATCAAAGTGAGTTTCAAATCAGTAGCACCCATAAACAGATCATCTTCTTACAATGGGTCTGAACTGTTACAGTGATTCCGTAATTTTATCATAAGACTTGAAAATCTCTGATAAACAGTTTTCATAATTCAAGCAAACTCAATTAACAATCATTTCACTCATGATCGTTTTCTTTCAAAAGAACTATTTAACAAACATATATAAGATTAAAATGACCTTCCTGCCTCCTTTCACCCATTTCCAGGAATTAAGGGATTTCAGGTCAGGGTACGGTTTAGTACAATAGCTCATGACATTTTAAGCATCTTAATTTTACAGGACCTCTAATTCATCCATCAACACAAAGGAAACTAATACTGGGAATTCCTACCAGTAACAATAGGTATCATGGGACAGAATTTATTTCAGTGGTAAAACCTACTCTGAAGATTGTTCTTAATAACATAATCTAGTAACGAATGATTGAAGTTTAAAAATTATACACTTTGGATAATTCCTCAAAACATAAGAAAAAAAATATTCAGTTGTCATATCTGACCTAAATTAAAACAAAATTCATTTTGACACAAAAATTCCTTGTGTATTTCAGAAGATGTCAAAATTCATTTCAAAATTCAGCTTTTACAAAAAGTTACAAAACACAAGATTTTAATTTTAATGAATATTATTTTAATCTTCTGCAATGTCTGAAACTCAAATATTGTAGTTTCATTCATGAGCTGCAGATGAAGCTGACTAGAAAATTTCTATAAACAAGAATGAAAATGACTAATCTATTATGTATTTCCAAAGTGTGAGAAATAAGAGTAAATGCAAAACAGATATTGTTAATTCTTCAGAGTTTTATAATCTATCAGGGCATAATCAACATAGTTCAGAATATATGACTTATGAAAAAGCATGTTTCTAAATCTCAGTATACTACTAGTGGAGAAAAGAAAAGAGTGATGAGAGAAAAATTCAAAAGGAAAGAAGAAATTGCTCAGATAAAATTAGGGACAGTAAAAAAGGGTACACTTACAAATATACTAAGAAAGAAGACTGAAAATATGAAAAGAGAAGGATCAATATCACTACATATTATTTCTTAGTCAGGTAAGGGGTCAATATCCTAAAATATTTCAGTAATAACAGCAGTAAATGCATAGCTTATCAGCATTCTGTTACTTTTTTTGGAAAGTATATAAAGAATTACTGTAATATCATTAGATCAATCTTTTCCTCCTTGAAAAAACTGCCAGTACAGGCAGTCCCCGACTTACGAACGGGCACTTACAAACGGGCACTTACGAACGGGCCTTTCTCGCCCCAGAGGTCGAGGTAGCGGATTGCTACCTGCGAGCTCTGGGGCAAGAAAGCCCCGTTCGTAAGCTGCTCTGGTGCCCCTGGTCTGCTGGAGACCATCTCCAGCAGACCAGGGGCACTGGGCGGGTTCCTGCGCTTCTGAGGCTTTGCCAGAGCAAAGCCTCAGAAGCGCGGGAACCCGCCGCTGCTGCCGCTTCAGTCCCGGTGCCTGTGGTCTGCTGGGGACCGTCCCCAGCAGACCACAGGCACCGGGACTGACGCCGCAGCCGCGGGGGGGTCCCGCACCTCTGAGACTTTGCCAGAGCAAAGCCTCAGAGGCGCGGCACCCCGCTGCCGCTGCGGCTCTGCTCCCGGTGTCCCTGGTCTGCTGGGGGGGGGGAAGGCGCGGCTAGTGTGCCCCCCCTCCCCCCCAGCAGACCAGGCTTTTGTTTTGGACCCTGGAGCAGAGCAGCTGGGGCGCTTCCGATTGGTCCTGCAGCGCCGCTCTGGGCACTACTGGACCAACCCGGCAGCACCCCAGCTGCTCTGCCCCAGGTCCTGATTCAGCCGCTGCTGGTCAGTTTCAGCAGTGGCTGAATCAGGATGCCTGGGGCAGAGCAGCTGGGGTGCTGCTGGGTTGGTCCAGTAGTGCCGAGGAGCGGTGCTACTGGAGCAACCCAGCAGCACCCCAGCTGCTCTGCCCCAGGCGTCCCCAAGTCAGCCGCTGCTGAAACTGACCAGCGCTGACTACAGGAAGCCCGAGGCAGAGTTGCTCTGCCCCAGGCTTCCTGGAATCAGCGCTGATCAGTTTCAGCAGCAGCTGACTTGAGGAAGCTTGGGGTTCTTAAGTTGAATCTGTATGTAAGTCAGAACTGGCGGTCAGTTTCAGCAGCGGCTGAATCTGGACGCCAGTTCCGACTTACATACAGATTCAACTTAAGAACAAACCTACAGTCCCTATCTTGTACGTAACCCGGGGACTGCCTGTACAGTAGCAGACTTTGAGGGAATTGTGCCTTATGTACCATTTTGCTTTTTTTTAAAAAGTCAGTCAAGTTTTTTCATCTCAAAAAACAAAACAAAACAAAAAAGACCGAACCATACACATTAAAAATAAACATATTAAACAAATTTCAAAAAGTGATGATATTCAAGTAGGAAAATATAGGAGGAAGAGGTAATATCCAGCTGAACAGGATTTAAAAGAGGTGAAGGTAGGGTGAATCGATTTAAACTTAAGGTGATTAAAATCACTGGTTTAATCTATTGTAGAGAAACTTAATTTTAAAATCAAGTTTAGTCTTTTTACCTTTCAAGTTTCCTAACAAAAACTTTACTTTTAACAGCAGGTGTTAGAGCCAACAACGTAACTGTCTGATGTATTTTAAAGTGAAAGAAATCCTACCCACCAAGCTAAATCTTTGGCTTGGTAACATATACATTTCCTTAAGCAGACATCTGGTTTAACAAAATTAATTCTTCTAAAAATGGAGAATATTTACTTTTCAATGTCATAGATATTAGTTACCATTTTGAAAAGTGCCTATATGGCTGTTAGGGGTCTAAATACCACTGATTTCCACTGACATTTAGGCTTTTCTGGACTTGGGCTGCAGAGCTGTTTCATTACTTTGTAGAATTCTGGGTTTCAGTTGGAGCTGAGCTCTGGGACACTTCCACCTCACAGGTTCCTAGGATTGCTAGGTTTTTGCCCGGACAGCCTGTTTTTTCTGGCCCCTGTCCGGTAAAAAAAAAACCCCCAGAAAATACCGGACATGTAAAATGTCCAACATTTTCTGTTTCTCTCGGACATAAGGCTGGCGTGGGGAAGCGAGGGGTATGGGAATTCTTAAAGGCACAGCCAACTTTGGTCTCCTGGGTTTGTTGGGGGGGGGGGGTTGCCCTCGTTTGGGATTTTTGGTGAAAGCATCTAGCAAGCCTACAGGTTCCTACAGCCTACACTCCAGCTCAAACCCAGATGTCCACACAGCAGTAAAATACTCCACAGCCCAACTCTTATGAACCTGAGTTGGCAGGTACAGGCCAGCCATGGATTTCTCAATGCCCTGCATATATATCCCAATTCACTTCTGGAAATTACACTTAGGTGCTTGATAATTTTACTCATTTTATTCTTCAGCATACAGTACAGGTAAGTTAGACTATGAAAGTGAAACCAAACCACTGAACTTGCTGTGTTAGAAATTCATGTTTTATCTCTGTGATTTTACATTCAACGAAGTATTCAGTGCACTGCTTGAAAGTTAAAAAAAGAATATGCCAGCACATTCCCATCACATGAAGGATTATACTATTTAAAACCTAGGTATTATTGTTACTTCCTCCCAAATGTTTAGGATGCCATACAACAAACAGAGGCAAATACCTGTTCCGACTCCTTGTTCCACTGAATGGAAATTTCCATTGACTTCAATGGCAGCAGACTCAGGATCTAAGCATCCACAAGAAATTTGGGACACAATCCTTAATAACTGTTTATAATTTAGATTGTATTAAAATCTAAAAGATGCTAAGTGTTTTCCATGTAGGGGAAGACATACTCCATGCTCCCAAATGCCCACCATGCATTATGCCTGGTAATAGTCCCATTGTCTTCAATGGGACTACTTGCAGGGATTATGTCCAGTAGCAAATGTTTGCAGTGATTGCTCCTTAGAATGCTCTGGGAGTGAGATTTTCCCATGAGTTCTCAATATAGCTGGGTAATTCAAAATGAATTATTTCTTATTAATATAGCCTCTTTCTACTTGCTGAATATCTGCAAGCAAAAACCAAAACAAATCACCATTTCCTCGATAATCAAATGTGTATGATATATTTATTTTCTCTATGGATTGATTAAAGATACTAATTGCTGAAATTCAAGCAGTGTTTCTTAATTGTGTTGGGAGCATAGTTCCCACTAAGGTGCTCGGCCACGCATAAAAAATTATTTTCCTGCCAACCTCCTCTGAAGAGTTGCGTAGTAGCACTCGTGCAGCAGGTGGCTGTTCCAGTGGACGAGGCTGGCTGAGATGGCATGCTGAGGGAGCCGCTGGGCGAGGGAGGGTATGTGCCATGGCCACGTGGCAGGCAGGGAGGCCTGCTGCAGTGGCCACAGCTGACACATGGCGGGGGGGAGGCCTGTTCTAGCAGCTGGGGCTGGGAACGGGACCTACTGCATAGTGTGGGGGAGAAGTGTCCGCTCTGGCGGCCGGGAACGGGACATGCTACATGACCGGGGGGTGGAGGGGAGGTGGGGTCTGCTCCAGCGGTTGGGAATGGGACATGCTACATTGTGGAGAAGGGGAGAGGGTTCTGCTCCAGTGTCCAAGAAAGTTTATGTTAATAAAGTGGGTGCCATGGAGCACGCATCCAAACCAGCACACATGACCTCTAGATTGGTGCACAAGCCAAAACTCACTCCGCTCATGATTGGAAAATATTAGAGGGAACATTGGTTGAGAAAACTAACATTCATGATGTTTAGGTAACCAAGAAACAGAAATAAATTGTGTATCTAGCCTCAAAGAGAACAAGCAATATCAGAAATCATTCATGTTTTCATGCAGCTGTATTTAGGATTTTTATTCAATAAGTGCATTTTCCTTATTTACTTTTCCTTACTTACTTTTTCCACACCTATCATGATTTTATAGACCTCTATCACATCCCCCCTTGTTGTTTCTTTCCCAATCTGAAAAGTCCTAGTCTTATAAATCTCTCCTCAGACAGTAGCTGTTCCATACTCCTAATAATTTTCGTCATCCTTTTCTGAATGTTCTCCAAATTCAATATATCTTTTTCTGAAGTGAGGGGACAACATCAGCACACAATAGTAAAGATGTGGGAAAGTTTTCTACTATATATTTGAGAGACTTTGTCTGTTTGTTCAAGAACTCCTCCTAAATGGTAAGAGCTAGGACCACCTATGTCAGTATACAGCTTCCTCTTATAATTTAAACCATGTTTAGGGTTTGGCCATGTCAGGAAAATGGGATGTGCCTGGAATGTGATTGCTTCTCATAAAACATAAGAAAATAAGAATGGCCATACTGGGTCAGACCAACGGTCCATCTGGCCCAGTATACTGTCTGCCGATGGAGGGAGGGAAAACAACAGGTAATCCTCTCGTGATCCCTCTCCTGTCAATCATTTCCAAAACCCTACAGAAAAGAGACAGAATCACCAGGCAGGTGAAAGCAGCTGGCTGGAGGCATCATCCTTGCCCATCCCATCCGACACTGTGCCAGCTCCAAGCCTCCCACTCCCGAAGCAGTTTTTAGGGAGGGTGGAGGCACAGAAGCTTCCCACAGACACACACACCAATCCACACAGGAACATTGCTGGCAGTTCCTCTTTGTCAGGCATGAAGGGGAAATTGCACTGTTTGCTGCATTCCTCGCTCAGGCTGTGGAGCACAAGGGGTAAATGAATCTGGAACTGTCCCCGCCCGGGGCTCAAAATTGACACAACTGATTAAATGGAGAAAGAATATTCAGGGTGGACTCAGGGCAAGCGTGCAGAGTGGCACCCCCAGCTGTGTCCATGACACGCTGGGGCCACAGGAGGTGGCATCTTCCCCTCAGGAATGGCACTCAAACCAGAACTGCCTCACAGCTGCTACTGCCAGGGGACAGGTGGTCCTTCCAAGGTTCCTACCCATCCTAACCTGAACTTGTCCCAGCCAGTGGACATGCACCCCTCCCACAGATGTGCCTGCTGGAGCTGCAGCAGCCAAAGAAAGGTACTTCTCACCTGGGCCCAAGCTGCTGCGGTGAGAGAGGGCTGGAGTTGTCTTCTCTCACCACAGCAGTCTGCATACCAAACCCCTCATCTGCAGTCCCACCCCAGAGCAATGATTTCAATTAAGAATGTACATTTTCAGTTTATTTTAAAAAAAAAACTGAGTTAAGGACCCGAGCAACACCGGGTAAATCTAGTGGATTTATAAAGAGGGAATAAGATAGAAAATATCTTATTATGTATCCCTTTTTTAATGATTCCCAACATTCTGTTTGCTTTTTGGACTGTTGCTACACATTGAGTAGATGTTTTCAGAAATCTATCCACAGCGAGTCCAAGATCTCTCTCTAGAGTAGTAACAGTTAATTTAGACCCTATCATTTTATATGTACAGTGGAATTATGTTCTCCAATGTGCATTAATCAACACTGAAATTCATCTGCCATTTTGAGGTCCAATCACTTAGGTTTTTGGCATCCTTTTGAAGCTGTTTGCAGTCCTGGCCCATGCCACTTCCCACAGTTCCTGTTGATCATGAATGGTGAACTGTGGCCAACAGAAGCTACAAGCGCCCATAGCTGTAATCACAGAGATAAATAAAGCATCTGATGGCCTGCTAGCAGTGAACCATGGCAAACTGCAACCAGGCAGCAGGCTATTTATTGCTCACCCCTCCAACAGAGAAATGGGAGCCATAAAGACAAAACAACAGAAAAGTGAGGATTTCACAACTACAACTTCTTGATAAGTGATTTCTTGCCAGGTAGAATGTCATCGTACAAAGCTTTCTTTAATCATCTTAAGAGCTGTTTCTTTATATCTGTGGTGTCAAACATGCTATCCACTGGCTGGATGAGTGTGGCTAGTTCACTATAGCAGTAGCCATTATAGGGGCTACTGCTTCAGAACTGGTTGGACACCACGGCTTTAAATGGTGATAACAGGTACAATTCGGACAGTATTTCCTTCTTAACAGCCACTATTATACTGTTTTAATGCCATGTAGATGGAATCGGAGGACGTGACTTTCTGCTTCTTAGCTCATGGCTTGCTGCTCTCCAAAATGGCTGTAGACAAAGGCCTCAGTTCTTAAAATATTAAAAGGACTTTTACTTACAGAAGCGTAGTGCTGTTGATGTGCTTTGGCCTTTGCCTGAGACAAAGTCTGACAATCAGTATTTGTTGGTAGCCATAGTTTACTTTGCAAAGTGGCCTGAACTTCCAGTAAGGAACAAAGATGCTGTGATTGCAATACAGATTCTACTGAATGAATTCTTCACCAGCTCTGGTGTTGTGAATTAGTTACACATGGATCAAGGGAGAAATTTTGAATCTGTGGTGTTTCAATAAAGTTTCTGAGATTTTAAGGAACCACAAAACTCTCACCACCACAGCACACCCAAAACCTGATGAGATATTGTAAAGGTTCAATTGGATTCTGTGTGGGGGAGGTGTTTCAGCTGGCTACCTTTGTAGATCAGCACGAAAAGTGACTTTAAGTAATCAAAAGGAAGGGGATATGCTATTCATAGAACAGCTGTCAAGGAGAATACCCCAGCATTTCTCACATTTGGGCATGATCTGGTAGAGAGTTTATTACAAGGAACAAAGGAATTTGTCCCCATTTGGGCTATATAAAAACCTTACAATCCCAAACTGAAAAAGTTCACATATTTTCTAGAACAAAATAGAGGATACCCTCTGATAAATTGAAAAGGCTCAGTGTCATATGGGGAAATTTTTAAAAGAGGATTTCTTGTCTGAGTCCATAATCCTAGGAGAAAGAAGATTATGAGTATTAACATGGTTAAATCTTGGGAGGGACCGTAAGAACATAAGAACAGCCATAGTGGGCTAGACCAAAGGTCTATCTAGACTAGTATCCTATCTTTTCACAGAGGCCAATGCCAGGTGCCCCAGAGGGAATGAACAGAACAGGTAATAATCAAGTGATCCATCTATTGTCAGTCATTCTCAGCACTGATAAACAAAGGCTAGGGATACCCTCCCTTCCCATTGCTGGACCTATCCTCCATTAATTTATTTGGTTCTTTTTTGAACTCTGTTAAAGTTGTGGCCTTCACATCATTTGGAAGGGATGTTAAATCTAATTATATTATGGTCACTACAGCCCATCTCGACTTACGACCACCTCCACTTACTACCATCCATACTTATGACCAAAGCGGTTGTAAATGAGGTCCCCGAGTTATGAACGCGATCTGCACTTACGAACAGCGCGGTCGCCATGTAACTCAATGGGATCTGAGTTACGAACATTTCAAGTTACAACCAAGTGTTTGGTCTGTAACTTGTTCGTAACTCGGGGACCGGCTGTATTACCAAATGGACCAGATCCTGTGCTCCATTTAGAACTAAACCAAGAATTGCTTCTCCTCTTGTGGGTTCTAAGACTAGCTGCTCCAAAAAGCAGTTATTTAACAAGCCTCTTAGTTTTGTGAGCTGATTACCTCTACCCAGGAGTAAATATTTGATTTCCCATATTGAAGCTAAGATAGTTCTAAGCCATCACACTAATAGTTTGTTCATATGTTATAGAGTCACTAGGTACATAGGACAAGAGATAGGCAGTTGTAAGTCACTGACTTGCTCTGTGTTTACAAGTTGGACAAGCCTCATTGGCAAGGTATGCCCTGCACAACATGGGCACAAGATGGTTACTCATGAGCACTAGCTCCTGCCTGGCCTCCTACGTGTAAATGTGTAATTGGTGAAAAATTCCGTGGTTACACATTTACAAAAATAAACTATTGCTAACATCCCTAGTTCTAACAGGAATTAATCCAGAGAAGACATCTAGTCTATGTTATGCAGCAGGTGAGACTAGATGATCATAATGATCCCTTCTGGACTTATAATTTATGAAAATGTCAAGTACTATTTAAAAACAAACAAACAGAAGCCATATCACACAGACCTAAATCACATTCAAACCAATGTCTAAACAAATGAGAGATGGCTCATTCTAAGTACTATCTAACCTTGAAAAATAAGTTGATGATCTCGAAATATTTTCAGTTTAGAAAAAATACAGTTATATTTTTTCTGTAAATCTTTCAGGCAAATGGGCCCAAATCCTACATGAAGTAGAAACTCTTAGCTTCTATTGACCTTACTTAAAACTTGGTGTGCACAGCATCTCTCAAAAAGTCACTCACCAAATTTTAGGATTGAATTGTTAGAGAACAAATCACAAGTTTTCTTCTACCCAATCACTTTTATGAAAAATTCTGGCAAGTACACATAAGTACTTACTGAGATAAAGATGTTAAGGAGGTTTTCCAGCGTTGGGAGCTGTGGAATCAGTTTCTGTACCACTTTGCTAAAGGCTTCAAATATAGAATGATCATATATGCTTGTCAGATAAAAGCTGGAAAAAATGTCACCATATTTTCCTTTTAGCCATGTAAGAGGAACATTCTGAGTCTGTCATAATGAGCATGTAAAATATTTTAAAAAACAAAGTACTTAAAGTTATGTATTTTCCCCTTGTAATAAGAAGTTGCATAATATTTCTCAAACAATTCTTTAACAAACTGAAGCCAATAATTAGAACAATTGCATCTATTTTCATGGCTATACAGCATGACAATACACATGAAACCATAGATATAGCAAAGCTGTGCTACATATGGAATTTAATGATGTAGCTCCTATTTCAATATTCTCTGAAAAGCATTTTCAGTTAACCAGAAGAGCAATATTACATAGCTGTTATGTACTGTATTGCTTTACATCTTGAAAATAGCAGGGATCAAATTAACAATGCAAAGATGTCACCAAAGTGGTTAGCTACTCTATGATTAGCATGTTTGTGAAGCACTATATCCATTATGATGGCATTTTTTACTTCACAACAAATCTCAAGAATGGCACTGAAGTTTCTAATGTCCCATAGTTCCTAGTTTGTTATTTCCAATTATTTGCAAAAATAATCTGCTTTTTCTACAGACTGAGTAATCTAGTCAAAGGAATTACCTTTTACCTTACTAGTCATATCTAATAAATTCTTGTTGTCTCTATTTCAATATATTTAGAAAGTGAAAACTATCAGATAAGCTGCTCAGGTTTCTAGCTTTAGCATTAAATATTGCTTTTACTCTTTCCCAGCAGACACCCTGCACAGTTGCTTCTCTCACCTGAGGTGAATCTTCTCCAATCCAGCATCTGCAAGGTCATCATTTGCCCTCTGGTGAATGTCTCTTTGGGTTTCAATCTTGTGATCATCAGATAAACCATCCACTTTATGAATAAAGATTTCAAAGTTGATGTCTGGATTCACTTTATAAGCTCTGGTCACAGTGAGATGCAACCTAGCCAAGGCCTCCATATAATCATCCTAATAACGGAAATATAAAACCCAAAACCCTATGACAAACAGTTACAAGACAAAAAGCTAAGTTTTATATGATACTAGTGGATACTTCTACATTCAAAATTCCTTTACTTTAAACTTCTGAGATTATCTATTATCTGCACAGAAGTCCAATTGCCACTAGTACATGCAAGGAACCAGAGACCTTTAAAGCAGACTAGCTGTTTTTTGCATTTAAAAGAAAAACTAAAACTAGGTTTTGAACCTTTATTTGCAAAAGCAAAAAAAAAAAAAGGTTAAAAATAACCAATTCTGTCAACTTAATTGTAATTAGTGGTTAAAGTTTTCAAAAGCACTTAGGTCCCATTAAAAGACAACAAAACGTAGGCTCTTAGCCCATGGTGTCCAACATGCTAGCAACTAGCCACATGTGGCTATTTGGCTTGAACAACATGGCTATTTGGCTGGTTGAGTGTGGCAAGTTCGCTACAGCAGTAGCCACTATAGTGACTACTGCTTCAGCACTGGCTGGACACACAGCTCTAAGTCCTATTGAAAAGAAATTTGACTGTCTCTGTTTGATATTCCATTTGTCTACAGCTGGAGGAGAAAAAAGACTAACATATACCCTGAAAAACACCCTTATACTTTTCTCTTTACCTGAGAATCTATGACAAATATCAGTGCTCCAGTTCCTCTGAAAATCATCTCATAATCAAAGGTAGGGTCAAAGAAGTCAATTTGCCCAGGAAAGTCCCATATCTGAAAGTTAACAAAGGAGCTGTTGGAAACATCCTCTCTGCAGATCTTGTTAGTGCTCTCCAAGAAAAGGGTTTCATTTGGAGACATTTTGTGAAAGACAACTTTCTGAATGGACGACTTTCCACTTCTTCTCAGTCCCATGAGTAGGATTCTTGGCTTAACTTCAGTACTGAAGGGGTCACTGAAATCCAGAACTGAATAAACCACACAATAAGCAGGGATAAATTACAATCGTAGTATTCATATTAAATATAATATTATATGCACCTTCTATTTACTTACATTTTACAATGTTAATTACACAACTTTATTTTACCTACATTTTACATCTGCATCTGGACTACAACTGTCAGTTTCAGAAAGTAAAAGAAAGATATTAAAAAATAAGATTTTATTCCCCATTTTCAACTACAGTTTGAGAACCTAAGATTTCTCATCTGAAAGAAGATGAAGAGTATGCAGGGCAATATATCTGGGGTAAGAGCTATTTTGTAGCATCAAACATACATGTTCACACAAAAACAAACTCTTCATACCTCCCACAACCTAAAAATATCTAGGTCTAATCTTCATTATAAGAAAATACATATTTTTGCAGGTATGTGTTTGTGGAGTAATAGAAATAACATTCAGCATAATAAATTCCAGCATCCAGTTAGGGACTGTACACCCTTACATACCACCACTCCCCTGCTGTTGCTTCACTATTTATCTTACTGCTCACTGATGCACTCTATGTAGCATGAATGCTCAGCAGCTCTATAATGAGAATTTGGTATGTTACTATTACACTGTAATTGTCACCAGAACAGAGGCCATAGATCATACCTATCAGTGCTGACAATTTTGGACTTGATATCACAAATCTTCATGTGCAGAACTCCGACTGAAGAAATCTCAGCTCTGATGAACAGTTGGGACGTGAACAGGTAATCAGTTAACTAGTTACCCAATAAGCCTCACTCTTAATGGGTGAGGCTTACTGGGTAACAGTAACCGTTACCCGGGAGCAGCCCTGTGAGGTTGCTGGCTCCCAACCTGCACAGGCTAAGAGTTGGAAGCCTGAGGTGGGGGGCATGGAATCAGTTGGGGAGGGGAGTTGTTGGCTCCCAGTCCATGAACCGACTGTCGCATCTGCCCAGCGACAGCCTACTGACTGCTGGGAGCTGGCTGCACTCCCCTCATCTCCCCTGATGCTTCTGTCCAGCCCACGAGCCTGCATGGGTTAGGAGCCAGCAGGTTTCACCCTCCATTCCTCATGAGGCTGCCGTGGGCGCTGGGAGCTGAGCTGTCCCTGCCCCTGGTACAGGCGCCCCTCTGCCCACCCTGTTTAATCAGTTAATGTTTAACTGGTTAATTAATTAAATGGGATTTTACATCCCTAATACACAGCAGGGCATGAGGAGGAATCAGATGTATGTTGCATATGCCCAGCAGGGTCATATATTTTTCCACAGTGTAAACTGATAACGTACTTTGTAGTACTGGGATGAATTTTTTTTTTTAAAGTATCCACACATTGATATAATGGCAGATACTAGCTTGAAGCCTTACAAGTCACAGAAAGATCACCAATTTTCTACAGTAAAGCTGCAACACAGCAACCTTTCAGACTTTCGCTCTACCTGTATCAGCTGCTTTGGAGTATAGGACCTTAAGAATAGATAGTTCTTTTAATTTTTTAAAAATAATCTAAATGGATTTATCTGCACTTGATGACAACACATAATTTGCACTCTTTGGGGTAACTTTCACCTAAAGAGTGCAAACTATGTGTTGTCATCATCAAGTCTATATACTCTTCCAGAAATTGAATGTGTTACTTGAAGTACACTGCAGGCATATTAAAAAAAAGTACAAAATATGTATCTTGTGTTAATTACTCAGGTGGTATACCAGGGAACTAGTATCTTGTCTGTATTGTTACAGAGCATCACACTGGCACCACCTACTGGCTCAAAAGTAACTAGAGTAGGCAGCGACTGATTGTGATAAAGATTAGGGATGCAGAATCCTGTTTTATTAGTTAACCAGTCAAACATTAAGATTAACCTGTTAACTGATTGAACAGTGGCAGACAGGGGAGAGGAGAGGGGGGATTCCAGCCCTACTAGGCTGGAGCACCCCACCCCCACCACAGATGGGCTGGAACGGCCTCTGTGCCATGGGCTGGGGCTGCTCCAGACCTTCTGGGATACTGACTCCCAGCCAGCATAGGCTGGGAGTTGGCAGCCTTGCAGGGGGGAGGTGGGGAAGGGCAGAAGCGGCAGCAGGGCGGGGGGGAGGGCTGCCGGCTCCCAGCCTGTGAGGGCCCGTGGGCTGGGAGTCAGCAGACTCACACAGGCTGGGAACTGTCAACCCTCTTCCACCCCGCTGCCGCTTCTGCCTGTGCAAGCCTGCTGACTCCCAGCTCATGCAGGCGGGGAGCTGGCAATCCTAAACCCCTGCGCTTCTGCCCACACTCCCCTGTGCAAGGCTGTTGACTGCAGCCCTGTGGGGCTGGAGCAGTAAGGATGATGCTTATGGGGTAACCAGTTACCTGTTTAAATCCCTAGTGCAGATGATGTTGTAACTCCTGGATTTCATGATTTTTAGATAATTTTAAAAGGCTTGTATCCATACCACCTTGTAAAACGATCCCATTAGATGTCACAAGTTAAACGGTGTTGGGTTGGACTATACATGAACAAAACTCCTCCAAGTAAAACATACTTGCTGTAAAAAGTGGCATCAGCACTTTCATCAATAGCAAACTACTGCCCTTCTATGGTGTGATATTTCCATTGCTGAAGATATGGTCTTGTAGACAAAACAAACAAAAGTTCTGGGAATTCATAGTTAATTTTTTTCAAAAGAAAAAGAAAAAAAGATTTTGAATGATCCCCGCTGCTCCAAAATATACAATAATAGGAGATTTACACAACAGTGCTTAAATCAATTAATTTTTGTTTTTCTTCATTTGAAACATTTCTCTGGGATGGGGATGAGGGATTCAGGCTGCTCACGGTGTGAGGACTACCCCAACTCTCTCTCATCGCAGCAGCTTGGGGCCACATGAGAAGCGCTTCTCCATGGCTGCTGCAGCTCCAGAGGGCATAGCCTGGGAGGGGTGCATGTATCTGGCTGGGGCAGGTCCAGGTTCGTCTGCCCCTTGCGCTCCCCAGGCAGAGGCTATATCTAGGCTACAATGATCTATCGAAAAAAGGTATGCAAAGTGCGCCCTGCAATTTGCGTACCTTTTTCCGATAGTTTTTTCAAAAGAGGCTTTTCTGAAATTTGGCCCATCTACACTGAGCCAAATTTCAGAAAATCCTCCTCTTTCGGAAAAGCCCTTCTTCCTCGTGGAAGGAGGAAGGCAGGGATTCCAAAAGAGCAAATTTGCTCTTCCACAAAAAAAAAGCAGAAGAGCAGATGCATTTCCTTGATGTGGCAGAGTTTTTCCGGGATACCAAAAACCCCGTAGTCTAGACGTAGCCAGAGTGAGGAATGCTGTAAACTGTGCACTTTTCCCTTGCTCTGTGACAAGGGAACAGCCAGCAATATTCCCATATGACTCGGAGATGGGGGAGCCTCAGCCCTCCCATCCTGCCCTTGGAGGGCTGAGGCAGACCCAGACGCGGGTGAGGGGGGCACACCAGCCAGCCTCTTTCACTTGCCTGTTGATTCTGTCTTTTTCTGTATGGATTTATTAGAAGCAATCCCATTCCAGGCATATCCCATTTTCTTGGCACAACCAAACCCTTACTTTACTTAAAGTAACGATAAGAGGAAGCTAGCTCTTACTGTTTTAGAAGAGTTCTTGAACGAACAGAGAAAATCTCTAAAATATATAGCAGACAGTCACGTCAATGTGTACGTGCAACTGTTTATAGAGAGCATACACTGTAATTAGATATCTGTGGCTGCCCCTTGCCCCAGGCTTGTGGAGCTTGGGGTTAAGAGGCTGTTTAATTGTGGTGAAGAGATCCAGGCTTTTCACATCGCAGGATCCCAGAGACCAGGCTCCAAGTCATGCCTAGGCATCTACAATGCAATTAAACAGCCACTTTGCCTGAGTCCATGAGCCACCTAGCACAGGCCAAGATAGATATATCCATATAGAGCAATTTGTTAACTGTCTTGGCCAACACCAGATAAGTGAAAACCTGTTTGATGGTTTATTTAATCACAAACATTTGAATTAAAGACTTTATTTTGCTTTCTTTCTTGTCTGGTTTTTTTTTTTTTTTTTGCATTTTTAAAGAATAAAAATATGTATCTTGTCCGAAACCAATTAATTACTTTATTTTTTTAAATTGTCACATTAGGTAAACTGCCAAATCAGTACCCCTTTTTCTGGAATCCTAATTTCTTGCTAGAAAAAAAAAGACTGCTTAATGCTAAAACTATACTTTTAAAAAACTTACTTTCAAGCATCAGATTTGCTAACAAATACAACTGATGTGAAGTCTATTGCTTTTGAGACTTCAATTTAGCTTTCTTATTTTGTAAGTTTGAGATAAAGAAGATACACCATATTTTCAGACTATAGCTGGCAGAATTGCTAGAGCATTTTCCTTTGAGAAGATTATAGATTTCCTTTTATGTAGACTAGGAATGGGAAGATACATTGTCCGCCCACATTCTTTTGTTGACTATATGAAAAGTCCCTTCTCAGCTGGCCACGGAAATGCCTAGGGAGTGTATTTGTCAGTACAACTTTCCAGACTAGGTTACTGAATTGTAGTTATGACATGACAAATACTAATCTATACATTTCACTTACTTTGACAGTGAGGGAAAAAAATCTATTTTCTTTAGAAAATAAAATTATTGTAATAATTGATATATCTTTCTTTAAAAGCTAACATCTGTGAAAGTCAACTTTACACATAGCACAAGTCATGAAGATGTCAACAGTTTCCAACGCAGATCAGCACAATCCTTTATCTTAATTTCCATCTACAACTATAAAAATCCAGACCGCAGAAGTCATACTAGTCAAGTAACGTGCCCTTTGGAAGTATTCACAAATCAAGTTTTGTGCAAAACAACCTATTCAGAAGCACTTTTCTCTGGTGTGATGCCCTTCAGTCATGACAGAATTAATATATCAAAAGCAGTTTCACACATGGACAGTATGGAGTCTTTACTGTGTTCTACTAGTGACGGTAGTATATAGCCTATGCCATATTAGCTTCAAGTTACTGGAGAGGCTGAATGATATTTAATGCACCACTCCATGATTTATAGATTTCTTTCAAACAGACTTCTTTAAGTTCTGACTCCTTATCCAGTGTCCTACCCCAAGAGTAGGAGACAATTACAATATATATCTTATCTATGTTACAGGTATGTTACAAGACTAGAAGTGAAGAGGCCATAATGTAAAGTAAGAGTCTGATTTGCAGGTCCCTTTTGAGGATCAGGCCTTTGTCTGTAACTGTAACATAGGAGCTCAACTATTTAAGCCGAATGCTGACTACCTCAATGAACAATCAGACAAAAAGCAGGATATTAAAATAACCTTTTTCAGTTTATTCTGTACGTGATGTTACTGATGCATTAACAACATTCCTGAGTCCCAGTTTTAGTTTAAACTAATATATGCCTGCCTTTTTTTTTCTTGCCTCTCTAATGTGAATCGTTATTATATATTTTCTACTGTGATATGGACTTTACTCATTGGGAGAAATAATTCCTCATTGCCCAAACTCCCATCTGCTGTGCATTTCTTATGCTTCCATTGTTGTTAATGTGACCTTTTGTTATACTGTGGTGTGCACCACAGTGTCCCCCGGACAAAATATGTACCATACATCCTCAGTGTTAACAGATGGCCTGAGCCCAAACAGTTAACAGGTAAGAGTTATGTGCAAATTAAAAAGCTATTCAGTTAGTGAAGGTTCATACACACTATAGGTAAGAGAAGGGTTCTGGGTGGGAATGAGGAAGGAATGATGGCCTTGAGGTTAAAGAGCAGATTGAGAATCAGAAGATCTGGTTCTGTTCAGCCACAGACCCACCAGATCTGGAATTCTGATCCTGCATGACTTTGGGCCTGTCACGTACGTGCTTTCTAGTATGGTATCCCATCTGCAAGTGAGAAGATTTGTATTTCATACACCACAAGTGGGTGTGAGGCTTTACAAAAAATTAAGTGTTTTAAAATAATGATTATATGTGGAAAGCTGGAAGATTGTTATGTTTTATTCACTAACATTTCCCAGTGTTCAGTCAAGAGGTAAGTAACTACTAGTATTGGAAGATGATCCATAGTATGTTCATGATAGAAACTCCCTGTGCATGTACAATCATAACTTTTTCCAAAAATGATTAGTCTGCTTTATCCCTGGACTCCATCATATTCACATAGACATAGTGGTTATGTGCCATATGTTGAGCTTCCTCCAGTTCTCTTTCTTGGGAAGGAGGGATTGGTGACACTGATCATTGCAGTTTGCTCCATGGGTCACAGAGAAAGGAAGACAGAGCCTGAGTAAACCAAGGAGAAGAGAAACACATCTTTCCCTCCAGCCCAATGGAAGTTACGTAAAAGAGGTAACACAGATCCAGGATGTCTCTATGGAAGGGATACTCAACACGTGGCCCGTGGGCCATTTGTTTACGGCCCATGGTACAGTTTAGGGTTACACTGGGCTCAACATGTAGCCCGCGGGTGGGAGCCAAAACAAAAAGGTAGTCAATATAATGGTGTCCTGTTGATATGCATTTTAGTAGTTAAATTTCTGGACTGTCATTGTTCATTAATAGTGCTATCATATGGGTGGAAATCAGGTAAATATTGCATTTTATTAATATCAGAAGAACTGACTTAAATGGAGCCTGTGTGTTGTGCAGTCTTGCCTTAAACTTTGTATTCATGCCTGTCAGTGTAAAAGAACCCATCTGCGTATATTTGCGTATATTTGCATATATATGCAACCACACTTAAGTTGTGGCCCTCAACATGTGCTGAGAGTATCATTGTGGCCCCCGGGTCTTCAAAGTTGAGTAACCCGGCTCTATGGTATGGAGACTCTGCCATCTGCAGTCCTCAAAAGCAATAAGCAGTCCAGATCCACTAGACTTCCAAGAGAGCTGTTGGGAGCCAGAGCCTGCATGGAAACTCTATGAATTGCCCTACCCCCTGTGGATTCCAGAGAGCTGTCCAGTCTCACAGCTCAGACAAGGAAGAGAAGAGGATTTCACAGCTCAGACAAGGGAGAGAAGGTATCCTTTAAGGAACAAGAGAAGATAAATTCCATAGGGATCTTCAAGATTTTCTCCCGCAATGCTTTTGCTTCCTTCAGATATTTCTGGGACATAGTTGTTTTCATTAATTAAATATAATATTAGCATGCTAATAAAAAAAAACCCCTATAGAAAATATTTTTCTTTTTTAATTTTTGCAGTGGCAGCAAAAGTCTACTGAGATATGATCACCATTATCTTCTCAGTGACTTCCTCTGGATTACTTCTCTACTGCAAGTCTTAAGCTAACCGAATTTATTTAAAAATGCTGTTAAGAAACAAAAGTTTATAACTAATTTATATCAATCTTTGCAGACAGTTTTCCTAACAAAGAAGTGGTCAGACATGTTGGAAAAAAATATGTGGATGAACAAATTACTACAGAGGAATGGGGTTTGGGCTGGAAAAGAGGACCAACAATTTCCATGTATAGCACAACAAACGAAAATTTTGTTAAGATACTGTTTTAAAGATACCTCACACCTATCAAGTAAAAAGTAGAGATTACATGGGGTAAGTGTTGAAAAATTGTGGTGAAAGAGATTTTATGTATGTATGCAGAACATGTCCCGTCATTAGAAACCATTGGGAAGCAATCTGTAGCCATATATCACAGATTATTGGATATTTATTACCAAATGATCCTTTGGTAATCATCCTGGGACTTCTTACTGGAAACGGCCATGCAAAAGGAAATAAACAATTAATCTCTCATCTTCTAGTATCTGATTGGTTACTGGTAGCACCTCACAGTAAAAAGAAAAATAGCCCAACGATAGAAGAATAGTTCAAAAATACGGGGGGGCCATGATTATGGAAAAATTAACACATACATTATGAACCCAGTAAAATAGAGGAACGATAGATACTTAGCTAGTTGGTTGCATTCACACATGGTACATTCAGCTGCAAAAACACCAATATATCTGTCTAATTTTTTAAATATTGACATACCTACTATGTTAAATGTGTATATATAGATTTCAATTCAATGTAATACAATCCCGAGAAATGGCATAAACGTTATAATGATGTTCACTTTGTAATACAGTAACACCCTGTTAACAGAAAGATCGGTTTACTATAGTCTTGTACAATGAAAGCTAACTGTTGTAATTGATTGTTTTGCTTCTTATATTTACATGACAAAGATTTGTAAACTTGTTAAAATTTCCTAAATAAATAATGATAGAAATGTAGCCGTGTTAGTCTGGGGTAGTTGAAGCAAAATGCAGGACAATGTAGCACTTTAAAGACTAACAAGATGGTTTATTAGATGATGAGCTTTCGTGGGCCAGACCCACTTCCTCAGATCAAATAGTGGAAGAAAGTAGTCACAACCATATATACCAAAGGATACAATTTAAAAAAATGAACAAATATGAAAAGGACAAATCACATTGCAGAACAGAAGGAGGATGCGGGGGGGGTGGGAAGGGGGAGGAAGGAAGGTAAGTGTCTGTGAATTGCTGGTATTAAAGGTAGGGAGAGTGGGATGTTTGTGAGTTAATGGTATTACAGGTGATAATTGGGGAAACTGTTTCCCCAATTATCACCTGTAATACCATTAACTCACAAACATCCCACTCTCCCTACCTTTAATACCAGCAATTCACAGACACTTACCTTCCTTCCTCCCCCTTCCCACCCCCCCCGCATCCTCCTTCTGTTCTGCAATGTGATTTGTCCTTTTCATATTTGTTCATTTTTTTAAATTGTATCCTTTGGTATATATGGTTGTGACTACTTTCTTCCACTATTTGATCTGAGGAAGTGGGTCTGGCCCACGAAAGCTAAATAAATAAGTAGTTTGAAAAAAAATAAACACACTAACAGAAAATCCCTTACTCATATTGCCAAGTGATTTTATAAGCAGTAATACTTATTATACCATATAAGTTGGTATAACAATTAATAGTTGACTTTGTATTGTGTATTTAAAAAGCAATCCACTGAAATACTCAGTGGTCTCCAAGCTCCTTTGTAAAATGTGACAGTGTTTCAAGGGGAAAATAGTGCACATTCTGAGTGAAAGCTAAGGTGTTGGCCTCACCTACTTCTTTTGTATTTTATTTCCCAACAACCATTTGTTCCATATCAATTCACTGTTGCCTCCACATGCACTGATAGATCTAAGCAAATAGCTATACAGACACCCACAGCAACATGTATACGCATACAGTTATACAGATACTTAAGCAGAGCCAGGAAATATGGGGACTGACATTCACAGCTGAAGAACAACCCTGGAGACAGAGCTCTTTGCTTGCTGCTGCCTTTTATAGCCTTACATCTGTCCTCCCTGCCTCTTGGCACTCTAAAGCAACATCACCAAGCTATGTCCATTCGTATTATACATGGAAAGCTTTCAGGGTAAAAGACGTGGTAAGGACTACATGAACATCTTTTTCTGTTCAAATGTCTTCTATTTCCATTAGGATAACTCGTTTCCCCTTCCCCAACACACATAACCAGTGCTGCTCTCCGACTTCCCCTCCCACACCAGAACATTGAGTCCCCCTCTTTCTGTCCACTCCTCTTTATATGCATCCTTATTCCCCACACATTCCCTTCATCATACAGCCATTTTCCTTCCTGCTGCCTCCTCTGTAACAGACAACTTTGACATGCTCACACTTGCTTACTCTCCCTCCCCTCACAATACAGTGATCGCTGCCTTACCTTCCTATTCAATATTCCTTACAACTTCCCAAAAGAGTCCTGACCTTCCCAGCTAACCTCATCCACAACCACACTCCACACCCCCTGAGTCCTGACCTCCTCTTTCCCCCACATAGTTAGACCTGCTCTCTTCCTCCTTCCCTATGTCAAATCCCCATAAAAGCCAGTCAACCACTGACCTGTTCCATAAGCTCATACATGGCCAGACCCTAACCTCATCCTATAGTCCACCATCAACAAGTCCTGCCCCATCCCATATGCACACTGCCAACCCCTGCTTTCATCCCATCCTCAGGACCTGCTCCCTCCCAGTCCATTCCCAAAGAGCCAGACTCTTTTCTCCCCCCTCCCACACTCAACCTCTGCTTTACCCCATACTCCCACACTCAAGAGCCAGGTTCTCTAGTTAGTCCAGGCCGTCATCCTATCACTGCATCTCCAGATCCATACCCTCCTCCCGCCCCCCAAAACAGTAATTGCCCTGACCACTCCCCTGTCCCTTCACTGCCTTTCCCCATGTCCTCTTGACAGAGCCAGTCACTCCCTGCTCCCTCCCCACCTAACCTCTCCCTTGTCCCATCCCCCTCTATACCCCACAACTATCTTGCCCCATCCCCCAGTGCCACCCCCTTCCTATCAACTCCTGCCTTGCCCCATCCCCGAGTGCCACCCCCTTCCTCACATCAGCCCCTGCCTTGCCCCATCCCCCAGTGCCACCCCCCTCCTCACATCAGCCCCTGCCTTGCCCCATCCCCCAGTGCCACCCCCCTTCACATCAGCCCCTGCCTTGCCCCATCCCCCAGTGCCACCCCCCTTCACATCAGCCCCTGCCTTGCCCCATCCCCCAGTGCCACCCCCCTTCACATCAGCCCCTGCCTTGCCCCATCCGCCCGGCACGGCGGGACACTCACAAGCTTCATCGGCGCCGGGCTCCGGGTCTCCATCCGAGAAGGACTCGGCCCCATCCCCGTAGTCCGCCAGCCCAACGAGCTCATCCCCCTCCTCCTCCTCCGGCGGCTTCCTCGGCCCCTGGCTCATCGCGGCCGCGGCAGGTCCCGATTCGATCCCCTCCCCGGGGGCTGCTCGGCCGGGCCGGGCGGCGCTGGGAGCTGAGCAGCCGCAGCCCCGCGTCCTCCCACGGGAGCGAGCGAGAGTCTGCGTGACCCGAGTCACCTGACACAGCCGGGCGGTCACAGGCACCGCCGCCGCGCTGTGCACACGCTGGGCCGTGCCCTGTGCCCGCCACTGGCACTGCGCCTCTGCCAGGCCTCCCCGCCCACACAAAGCTGGGTTGTGCCCCTGGCCATTCACACCCACAACCTCCCGCCCAGCTCACAGCACAGGCACTATCTATACAAGCTGTACACTGAGCAGTTACCCTGACCAGTCACACCCTCAGCCTCCCCCCACCCCCATCATTCACAATCACTGCCACAGTGTGCTTGGTCAGCTGTTCTCCAGGCCAGTCACACCCACAGTCTCCCCTCCATCACTCATGGTCACTGCCATGCTGCTTGGTCAGTTATGCCCCACGCCAGTCAGACCCATAGCCTCCCCCGCCCCCTTCACTCACAGGCAGGCACTGCCACACAGAGCTGTGCACCCGGCCAGTCACACCTACTGCCCCCCTCCCAGACCCAATCATTCAGACACAGGCACTGCCAGGCTGCACAGTGAGTCATTCCTCAAGATAGTCAAACCCACAGTTTATCATCATTTACAGTCACTGCCCCACTGTGAATGTCAAGCCAGGCACCAAGCCAAACACAGCCTATTCCAATCATTCACTGATAGGCACAACCACACTGCCCACAGAGCTCTGTCCTAGGTCAGCCAGCCAGAATATCCCCTCCCCGCCATTGGTCTCATATAGGCATTGCCATGTTATGCACACAAACATTGTCATTTACTCTGGCATTCACACACATGAAGGGACACAAATAGTATATACTCACACAGTTCTAGACTGAATTTACAGAGAAAGATATCTGTTGTAACACATGCAAAACCCATATATAACATTATTGATATCAACATCAGTGGAAGCTAGTTTTCACAGATTTTATTAAAAATCTATATCTATTAATTCATGCAGGCACACCAATTCATTTTCACAGGCTCACCCATTTATACAGATGGGCACTCAAACATGAAGACACAGCCATACATAAATACATTAGTGGCATCATAGAGCCATAGTAAGGGCAAGGGGAAATCTCTCACCTAGAGACTCCTCTCAAGGCCAACCCCTCTTTTCCTGTGAGTCCTCAGCTGGGCAAAATGTCCAGTATCTGGATCTGAGACTCGTGACTCTAGATGTACAACTTTCATCTGCAGCAGGGTACAAATGGGCAGAAAAATCCTAATATGTATTAATGCCCATGAACCCCACATACCTGGCAGGGGACACTCTTTAGACAATGGCAGGAACCACATAGCCAAATTAGCAGGCACTGGTAGGCAGACACAGCACCCATCAGCCATCGAGTCTTGGCTAGGTATTCTGCTACTATGCACCACATATTGCATATTAAACTATTCTGTGTGGACAATCTATTGGTACCAATGGTTTGCACACTCCCTTCATTATTCATCAAATCCTTACAAAAAGACTCATGGCATGAGTTTCCTCAGCAGTGCCAATAGGCCTGAGAAGCTGGTAGCCAACAACCTCCATAGGTTCATCAGTGACAATTAGGCAGGATGGTTAGGAAAGGTGTCCCTAGCCTCTGTTTGTCAGAAGCTGGGAATGGATGACAAGGGAGGGATCATTTCTGATGATTACCCACTCTGTTCATTCCCTCTGGGGTACTTATCATTGACCACTGTTGGAGGACAGAATACAAGGCTAGATGGACCTTTGGTCTGACCCGGTATGGTCATTCTTACATTCCACACAGCAGTCTAGGTGTGATGGTCACATAATTCTCACTTGGTGCTGGGAACATGAGGTCCTACTTAAGCAACAACGCCCCACTTATCTACATCCAAAGAGGCCCCCGTAAAAGATAGGGTAAAACAGGCTCACCTCTCACTAACTTCTTGCTGGTTTCTCACAAAAAACAGGCTCTCCATTTTAAGAGGGAGAAACAATTTCAAAAACAGACAGAAACAGACAATCAAATATTGGATGGTTCACACACTATTTGACTCAAAGAAAAATTGAGCCTGTAAAAGCACTGCGTTAGTAGCAAAAGATCTATACATGTATCAGATAGATATTGCTGCTTTATCTGACACTAGACTAAATGACAGCAGAGTACTTAGAGAAGAATACATTTTCTATTGGTCGGACTACAAGGTCGATCAAAATACCAACCTAGATAGGGCAGGTTTCGCAATAGGAAACTCCATTGCTAATAAACAACTACCACAATCTTTGCCAATAGCTGAAGACCTAATGACACTGCTTACTGTCCCACAACAACATTCTGACAATAACAAGCACCTATACCCCAACTCTACATGCTCCTAAAGAAATTAAGGCTTAGTTCTATAACTGATTGAGTGACACTCTAAGAAACATATCCGATAATGATAAAATCTTATTACTGGGTGACTTCAGTGCTTGTACCAGAGATGATTACATCACTTGGAACAGAGTTATGGGGAAATTTGAATGTGGGTCACTAAATACAAAAGGATAACTACTCCTAACACTCTGCACAAAGTTTGACATTGCTATTACAAACACATTTTTCAACGTGCCAGGGAAGTGGTTCTATTCTTGGCAGCACCTCCAGTCAGAATAATGGCACCTTCTAGGCTATATCATTACCTTTTGTAATGACCTGAAGGCAGGGGCGGATATAGGGCAGGGCGAACGGGGCGGCCGCCCTGGGCCCCGCGCTTCAAAAAGCCCCGCGC
The DNA here is from genome assembly GCF_052426305.1 of Pelodiscus sinensis. Classification (NCBI taxonomy): domain Eukaryota; kingdom Metazoa; phylum Chordata; order Testudines; family Trionychidae; genus Pelodiscus; species Pelodiscus sinensis. The sequence goes on from NC_143054.1 coordinate 66,189,865, forward strand.
ATGCGCCGTGGCACTGCTACGCATGTGCATGGCATTACTGCGCATGCGCCGTGGCAAAGGGGGGGGCCCGTGGAATTACACTGTCCGGGGCCCCACAAAACTGTCATCTTCCCCTGCCTGAAGGTTGTTTAAATTAATAGGGCTATGTAAGGTGCAGAATGTTTAATGGATCTCCAGCTCATACATGTTAAACTGAACATCAGGATTCAAGTCCTAGATTGAAAATTGCCCCAAAACCAAACCAATATGTTAATATCTCAAAACTTTGCACTGAGTAGGGGAGAACCCAGTTACCAATTTCCATTCATACTGCACTATTAAATTATGCTAATGCAAGAATAAGTGGAAATATCAATGAAAGGACCTTTCAAACTGCAGCGCAATCAACAGCTAATGCCATTCTTGGTGTCCCAGTTTGACAAAATGTGGACTGGTTTGATGCAAATGACAACAATGTCCAATCACTTGTTGCGGCCCGTCAAGTCATGCACGAGACTGAACTGAATAGCTGAACCTCTCTTGTGTCTGTAGAAGCCCTCAGGAAATCAAAATCTGAACTGCAGAAAAAGCTGCTGGAGATGGAGGACACTTGGTGGACAAATAAAACAACAGAATGACAAGCTTTTGCTCATCCTAATAATACCTGAGATTTTTTCCCCAGGAGTTAAAATGTATAGAGTGTGAGGTGCCAATAACTGTTCAATCCTGTCCACTGTCAGCAGCATTGCCTGAGTACAGTATGATACTAGAAAGATGGAAAGAACATTTTGTGACTCTCCTCAATCGTGAGTCAAGCAGAAGGGATCAAATAGACTCAATCAAGCAAATAATCAGTTCAGTTTGAATTCAAAGATCCATTAACTTTGGAGGAGACTAAGAACTTATGGAAATGGAAAGGAAGATGGAACTGATTAATTTCCAGATGAAGTGCTCAAATCCAATGGTCCTACTGTTCACAAAACTTTACTAAACTTATTTACTTTATGCTGGGAAAATTAGGTTTTACTCCAGAATTTCAAAGATGTCAAAACAGTAACAATCTACTAGCATAAAGGGAACAGACATGATTGCATCAATTATCATGGCATTTCACCACTCTCCATTGCTTGTAAGATCGTTGGTAAACTGTTGCTACAAATGCTTCAGATGATTGTAGATGATATTCTCCCTGATTCCCAGTGTGGTTTTCATTCATCACGCAGCACGGCTGTTGACATGATATTTATCCTAAGCTAATCACAGAAGAAAACTGCTGAACAACAAACACCCCTATACATTGCCTTTGTTAACCTTTGTAAAATGTCCATTGGACATTTTGCTCTTGGGTGCCCAGACAAACTAATCAATCTTGCATGCTGATTCCATGACAACATGCAGCTGCTTGTATCAGTAGATGCCAACTTATCTGATCCCTTTGCTGTAGCCCATGGAAATAAACAGGACTGTGTGGATGCCCCATATTATTTGCTTTGTACTTTGCTGGAGTGCTAGAAGTCGCTGCATTTACTACCACTACTGGTCTAACTTTAACAACAAGATTCAATGACAGACTGTAAACCTCTGATTCAAGGCTAGCAGCAAATCCCAACAAAATGAAAAACGAAACAAAACCTGCTGTATACCAACAACACATTGTTTGTCACCCTTTCCAAGAATGACCTACAATATTTCCCAAATTCCTTTTCCCGTGCTGTATCTTTTTGACATTTGTGTTGTGTTAAAAAAAATCCAGAAATCCTGGATCAACTATCTCCTGGCAGAAAAATATCACCTCCATCAGCACCAAGAATAAAACCAAACAGTTGCCAATTAAACAACATCAAGTCCTAGGTGTGATAAGGATTTATTATAATCCTATTTTAAAAATAGGAAACTGAGGCACAGAGAGATTAAATTACTGATTTGTTGTGATCACATAGGAGGTCTATTGCAGAATCAGGAATAGGTCTCAAATCTACTGAATCTCAATTCAGTGCCATAAGCACAAAATCAGACTTGCTCTCTCTTGCAGAAATCCCCATTCTTCCTGACCTATGTGCCTTCACTATCACACAAATGCCTCCTTAATTTATTTGGGTCAGCCTTCTAGCTTTGACCTCTTCCTTTCCTGATTTTGGCCCATCCTGCAGTCCTGGACTCTTTAAAGCCAATGACACCAGTTATGTAGCAAGAGCTATGGCATTAAGCCTTTTGTCCCCAAATTTCAATACATGTAATAATGAATAACAAGGAACTTACATGACAATAAGCGTACCTCTTGATTTACACCCCCATGAAACTCTTCTCCTTTGATAGTCTCTCCACTTTTTAAGCCAACCCTTGCTCAATATGTCTTATTTAGACTGTAAACTCTTGGGGACAAGAATCTGTCCTTTTTATTTATACAAAGCACACCAGGTACATAATATTTGTGTATTTTGATACATTTTGTATTGTGCTTAAAGTTAGGAATGTTATGAAAAATGAAGAGCCTGATTTTCAGTATTGCTGAGAAGACACAAAATCACTGAGATCAAAAAGAGCAGTTGGGAATCAGCACCTCTGCAAATTGGGCCTGGATTCACTGATGGCTGATACTTACGGATTAATAGGAATCCTTTCATTCTGTATATCATTAAGATCCTGATTGTGGCTCTGTAGTTCACATTCAGTTGAGTTTTGCATGTAAAGCAGAGATTCAAGCTCTTTGGTGTCCTCTCCCCATATTACAACAACTTAATCTTTTAGCTTAATAGAAGGAGGAACTGCAGAGGATCTCCCTGAAGACCCAGATGATAAGGAGTACATGATTTGGCACCTTTATCTGGAGAAGTCATTTGAAGATGCCCCCTTTGAAGAACCCAAGGTCTACGTCTAGACTGGCATGATTTTCCGCAAATGCTTTTAATGGAAAACTTTTCCTTTAAAAGCATTTTTGGAAAAGAGCGTCTAGATTGGCACGGACGCTTTTCTGCAAAAGCACTTCAAGTGGCCAGTGTAGACAGCTGACAAGTTTTTCCGCAAAAGCACCTGCTTTTGCGGAAAAACTTGCCAGTCTAGACACAGCCAAGAAGTACACTGAGCTGCAGTGGGAACCTGAGGCTGGTACTTTACAATGGACTCCCACACTCCTGACGAATATCTCTTTTTGGTCTGGTTACTGGTCTAGTGGATAGGAGGGACACAGTAGATACAACATAACTTTAATTTTTGAAAGGCTTGTGACAACATCCCACATAATGGTTTCATAAGCAAACTAAGGAAATGTGTTTTAGATAAAAGTACTGTAAGATGGGTGTACAACTATTGAAAGACTATATTTAAAGAGTAGCTCTCAACTGTTTCCTGTCAAACTGGAAGGATGTATCTAGTGAGGGTACTAGTCAATATTTGCATTAATGATTTCGATAAAGAAATGCAGAGTGCGCTTATAAAGATTGCAGATTGATACCAGGCTGGGAGGGGTTTCAAACCCTTTGGAGAACAGGATTAGAATTCAAAATAACCTTGGACACATCTACACAGCAGGGCAAAAATCGAATTAAGCTACGCAACTTCAGCTTCATCAATTGTGTAGCTAAGTCAAAACAGCTTAATTTGGCTTTTGGTGCTATCTACACAGCAGGAAGTCGAAGGAAGAGTATTCTTTTACTCCTCATGAAATGAGGGTTACAGGAGTTGGAGTATGAAGACCTCCATCTTGACATTATTTCAAAATAATGGCTTGCTGTGTAGATGCGCATTATTTCAAAATGTCAGTTATTCCAAAATAACACTGCTGTGTAGACTTATTAGTAAATCGGTCTGAATTCAACAAGTTAAAATTCAATATAGAAAAATGAAAAGTACTTCACTTAGGAAGGAAAAACCAAATGCACAGTTACAAAATGGGGAATGACTATCTAGTGGTAGTACTGTTGGAAAAAGAGCAGAGAGTTATATTGGATCACAAACTGAATGAGTCAACAATGTGATGTAGTTGTGAAACTGGCTAACATCATTCTGGGATGTATTAACAGGACTGTTGGATGTAAGATATAGGAGATAATAATGTGGCTCTGCTTATGGGGAGGCCTCACCTAGAGAGCTCTGCTCAATTTTGGGCACTATAGGTAGGAAAGATGAGAAGATACAGCGAACAGTACAAAGGAGAGCAACAAAAATGATACAAGATTTGCAAAAGTTGACCTATAATTAACAGGTTAAAAAACATGGGCATGTAAAGAGAGTGACTGAGTGCAATTGCAGGAAGGGGAGTGTTGTGCCCTGACAAAGCTAATCCCGAGAGAGAGCCAGCAGGAGGTGCTCCAGGGGTGACTAACAGGCAGCACGTATGGGTATGGTATGGGAAGCATGCGTGAGCATGCACGTGGTCTGGGGACTGTGTATGTCTGCAAGCAGAGACGCGGCTGCAAAGGTTCCGTTAAAACGTTTGCGGTGGATTTAGCTGGTTGGGAAATGGAAGGGTTTCTTCACACTTTCTTTTTCAGTTGAAATGTCATTTCTCTCGTCCCTTCCCCCCCCCCAGCCACGATTGTGGATTGCCACGAGGCTCTCTCTCTTCCTCCCTCCCTCTCCGCAAACCGCTGAGAGCAGCCTCTCCCCAACCCACCCGCTGCGGCGGCCTTTGTCCTCGCCCGCCGCGACCTCTGGGTGTCGCTGCTGCAGAAGGCAATGGCGGGAATTGCCAGTTACCTGCCGAGGGAATCGGAGCAAGAGCTCGCAGGAACTTCGCGCCGTCCCGAGGAGAGCCCCCCGAGGAGGGCGGGGGAGGCTGGAGCAGGAACTCCCCTTGCACGGCCTGGCTGCACTAGCGCCCCGCCGCTCCGGGGAGCCCGAGGAGAGGTAGGACTTGGTTGTTGTCGCCCCCCTCCCTGCACTGGCTCGAGTGACTCTCCCTGCGGGGGCAAGAGCGGCCCTTTTCCCCAGCAGCGGCCGGGCTGCGTACGCTGGCCCTGCGACCTCGGCAGCAGGTGTCTGAATTTCCCCTCCGCTAATGGAGCTGGCCCGCGGCCTAATCCCCCGCCTTCACACGGGACTTGCTCCTCGTTTGTAAACAAGCGAAGGGCGTGGGGCGCGAATGCAGCAGCTGCTCGCCCCCCGCCCGCCTGCAGGGCGGCGTTTTGCAGCTCGCCTGCCTCCCGCCCCACGCCCGCTGCTCGGAGCTGGGGAGAGCCACGGCCCTTCCCTGGCCAAGGCGGGACTTCGTGTCCGCGTCCCAGGTCCCCACTGCCCCGTGGCCAAGTTCCGCCGCCCGCAGCGCTGACTCGAGTCCCGCTCCCAGGGGCTTCAGTGCGAGCTGGATTGAGTCGCGACTGCAGGGCTGGGCCGCAGGTGGCTGAACTGCCCTTCCCCTTGAGACAGCCGGGTGAGAGGCTTGTAAACAGGCTGAGGTGATCCTTGTAAACAGGCAGTCAGGATAGAAAACGGTCTTTTCCTGGTCCCCAGATACCCATCTCCGCCTTCCAGCCCAGCAGGAGATCCCTTTTCTCTGCCAGTGTTTCCCTGGTAAATGCTCTGTCCTGTAGCTGCAGTATTTACTGCTCCAGCCTTATTTTCAGGAGTTTGCGTCTCAGCTATAGCAGTGTTTGGTTTGGGATGTGATTTGATTTTAGGCTGCCTGGAGGCACAAAAAGGCTGATACTCAGAACTGCGAGGGAGGTTCTACCACTGGATGTTGTGAGTTTGGTTTCGATGGGAGTGAGCTTGGAACCAGTTAATGCTTAAGGCCTGGTTTTCTGCTATGGACAGAGCAGTGCCCAAATAGTAAAATAATGTTGGATGCATTTCCTTGGTAAGGCTTGCTCCTATAACTGGATTTGTGAAGGTGATAGAGAGGGAGTTTGTCTGCCTGGGTTTGATTGTAAGTGGCTTCAATGTCCTTATTTTAAAGCTTTTATAATGGTTTCTAATCAGCAGTGAAAATCTGGCCCAAAGTCATCCTTCCTTTTCTTGACATGAAATAAAAACTGACAAAGCTTTCCATTTATTTATTACACATAGTAATTATTCCCATGGATTTAACACCTTGTGATTACAATATGTTGAGCTATAACTAGATATATGCTGTTTCCATCAATGGATGATCTGAAGTGCCATTGTCTCTTGCAGCATTTATTTTATTGCTAACACTAACATAGTAAACAGCTAGCATTCTCTGAGTAAAAGTAGGCATTACAGCAATAAGCATTGGCAGAGTTCCATCTTAAAGTGACCAACCAAGCATCTATATTCTAAGTGATTTGTGAATGGATTATTTTGATTTATATAAAGTGACTTATAATCATTGATATAAAACACCAGTGCAGGTAGGTTGGTGCTGAATTTCCTTCCTTCTGAAGGAAAGTGATGTTGAAATTGCTTTTTATCCACACATACCTCACCAATTATCTTGCAGTAAAGGTCAGTTATTTCACCCCAGTTACTTATAGATCTAGTTCGATGTTGACAGATGTACATATTGCTTTTAATAGGCAGCAGTCCTTCAGTTAAAGTAAATCAGTTTTTCTTAAAGAGGGTAGAATGCGTCAATGTCTTAAAAAAACCTGTAAACTTAACACATCTATGATAGTGGTCTGTTTTAGGCCCAGATCCCAAGAAGGTTGCATCAGGAGATCTGCCATTTATTTAATATACATTGCTTGATTTCAGTGGGACTGTGTGGGGGACTCGGGAGTAACTGTATATCCCAGTCACAGCCCAAGAACTTACAAAATAAGTCACTTAAGTTCATAACTGGCTAAATACTAAAAATTGAGGGCTGAATAGATTTGGATTTATGATTTATTACAACAATCTATAATCTACTAACTCCTCCCTTCTTTCCTCCCTATGACAGGATGGGTGTTAGTGGGCTACATAAACACACATTTAGCGACTTCATTTTCAGTTTTACAAAAAATATATTCACCCGAATCTTGTATCATTCAAATATATGTACAAATGGTGTATTAGGAGAATACAATACATTGCATGAGATGCACACTAATTGATTTCAATAATACATGTGTGTACGCAAAGCTGCCTGTTGAAGTAAGGATATGTATTAGTCTAGAAGATGCACACAATAAACAGGCAGGCCAGTTCTGCATCTGCATCTGCATGTACTGATGATACTCACACTCACCACATACACATTTCAAGCTGTTAACAGATAATGGTTTAAAGATTTGACACACTAAAATGGGAAGAAAATGAAAATCTGTATCAGAATTCATTTCACACAAGGAAATATTTGAAAGATTTATAAAATCACGAGAAAAAGATGTTGAGTTTGTATGCTGCAAATGTGGCCCAATTATTAAATGTAAATATTTATAAACTAATATTTCTGTCTAACAGTAAACTGTTTATTCAAATGAAAAGTTGTGTTTAGGGATTAGAGATATATTGTTTTCTTAAACTCAGACGTGGCATTGTGTTTTAAGTTCTGATTTAGGTCAGCAGCAAACTGCATTGATGAATGGAATTGAGAGTATTAATCTACTGAATACTTGTTTCCCATCTTTCTGTCCACCAAAACAAACCCCTGTATGTACCCTGATTTTCACCTGTTTTTGTTATTGCAATAAGAAATACTGAAAAATTCCTGGGAAAAATTAAATAAAATAAACACTGAAAATGAAGAGCCCCACACACGTTTCAAAGGACCATTCAAGGTAAACTATGTATGCTAAGCAATCTGTTCTAGCTGGTATTTAGCTGTGACACTCGACATTTCCCAGACCTGAAAAAGAACTCAGTGTAAGCTTGTTTCTCACCAGCAGAAGTTGGTTCAATAAAATACATTACCTCACCTGTCTTGTCTAAAAGCCTGGCACTGATGCTTCTACACTTCATAATACTAATTATGGTCATTTTGAAAACAAACAAAATGCTAGATACCTCTGTGTATGATAATAGCTCCGATACTTTAAACCAGGGGTGGGCAATAATTTTTGACGGGACCATCCTGGAAGAGGCAGGGCTTCAGGCACAAGGGCCAGGGCCAGGACACTTCCATGCTTCCCCACCCACAGATCCTGATTGGTTGGGGAGGGGAAGGGAGCATGCAAAGGCTCCCCCCCCTTGAGAATTGCTAGCTGTTGGAGGTTGATTTAAGTGCTGAGCCCCTTGAAGGGTGTGAGGAGATTTCACATGCTCCCTCTACCCTCAAGCCCTGATTTTCCAGGGGCTGGGGGGAGCGCGTGCACACTCCTTGCAGGATAGGGGCAGGGTGGGAGGAGATTTTATGCATCCCCCCCACCCTCAGGCCAGTCATGGCTTGGGAGCAGGAAGTGTGCAAAGTCTCCTTCTGCCCTGCCAGGAGCATGCAGTGCTTCTAAGCACTGTGCACTCCTTTCAGGGTGGGGACCGGGCGGGAGGAGACTTCACATGTTTCCCCCTGATTGGCTTTGGGGTGTGGGGAATGGTAGGGCCTCCGCAGGCTGGATCAACTTGCTTGGTGGGCCAGATGTGGCCCACGGAGGCCCTTTTGCCCACCCTTGTTTTAAATTATGCCTTGACAACACTGAACCTTTGAATGTAATGTAGCTGCTGTATGCTGATGGGAGAAACCTCTCCCATTGACATTATAAAGCAGGGTTTCTCAAAGTGGTCTGCTGCCTACACCCCACCATCAATCTCAGCCTGGACCATTCTACACGAGAGATCCATTTCCTGGACACTACACTACAGATCACCAATGGAAAAGTAGACATCACTCTCTACAGAAAACCCATCAACTCATTCAGTTACCTACATGCCTCCAGCTCCCATCCTGAACACACCATACGATCCATTGTCTATAGCCAAGCCCTTTGAACCGCATCTGCTCTAATCCCACTGACAGAGACCAGAAACTTCAGGATCTCTACCAAGCATTTATAAACCTCAACTACCCACCCGGAGAAATAAAAAAACAAATTGAAAGAGCCAGACGAATACCTAGAAACCATCTACTTCAAGACAGACCCAAGAAAACCAACAATAGAACACCACTTGTCATCACCTACAGCCCCCAACTTAAACCTGTCCAACACATTATCAATAAACTACAGCCTATACTGGAGCAGGATACTAAACTCCGAGAGGCTCTTGGGAGACAGACCCATAGATGATTCTTACCAACAACCACAGGACATAGCACACTAATACCAACCCTGGTACCTTCCCTTGCAACAAATCCCGTTGCCAGCTTTGTCCACATATTCACTCTGCTGATACCATTATTGGACCTAACCAATTGAGTTATAAGATCAAGAACACATATTCCTGTTTATCCAGAAATATAATTTATGCCATCATGTATCAACAGTGTCCGTCTGCTATGTATATTGGACAAACTTCTCAGACACTTCACCAAAGAATGAATGCCCACAAATCAGACATCAGACAGACAGTTTCACAAAGAAAAAACAGTTTCTTGCCATTTCAACCAGACTTGATTGTCTCAGCGACTTGATTACCTGCATCCTGCTTCAAAGACCTTTTCACACCAGACTTGAAAGAGAATCCTCTGAACTGTCATTCATGCTTAAATGGGACACTTTACGCCTCAGTCTAAACAAAGACATTAATTATCTTACCATTACAAAGATAGCTTCCCCAATTATCACCTCTAATATCATTAGCTCACAGACATTTACCTCTCTCCTCATCCCCCTTCTGTTCTGAAATTTGATTTGTCCTTTTCGTATGTGTTCATTTTTTTAATTGTATCCTTTGGTATATATGGTTGTGCCAATTTTCTTCCACTATTTGATCTGAGGAAGTGGGTCTGGCCCATGAAAGCTCATCACCTAATAAACCATCTTGTTAGTCTTTAAAGTGCTACATAGTCCTGTTTTTTGTTTCAGCTACACCAGACTAACACGGCTACATTTCTATCACTATGCTGCTTCCTGTGGCTCTTCTTGGCTTGAAAACAGCGAACTGCAGCCAATGAGAGCTGTGAGGCTCTGTGGCTGAGGAGTCGGTAAGTAAACAAACCAGAGCAGCCCGGTAACAGCTTTCTTAGAGTGGGTCTGCGGGCCACTTTGAGAAACAGTGTTATAAAACCATCTTAAATGAGCGGCATCTAAATGAGAAGCTCTCCCATTGACGGTGCTGTGCATACGAGCACTTATATCGATGTAACTTATGTTGCTCACTCAGGTGGAATAGTCATATCCAGGACTCGGCAAATAATACAATCTGATCGTCCGTGGCGAGTAGATTGTAGCCTGGAAGAGCCGGGTTCAGGCGATCTGCGCATGCTAAATAATAGCACAAATAATAAGCTAAATAATAAGGCTTCATTATTTAAATCGCGGCTTCATTTTCCTCTGCCGATTGGCCTAATCTGTATGGCTCCATCGATGGAGCCATGTAGTTTAGACACACCCCTAGACAGTGTGGATATGTTCATACAAGATATACTTTGTAAGCTGTGTAGAGAACTATTTCAATAATTAAAAAAAATTTAAGTCATACACAGCTGTCTGGGGTTAACTATTGAACACCTTTACTGCTTTAGCACCAAAGTGAAATAAATAAAATAGGACTGACATGCATAAGTTATATGTAAAGTTAATTTATATTTCAAGCCAGGATTTGTTGGAACCAAAATAAATTCACATGGAATTAAAATTAGTTTAGTGCCTTTCTTGTGTTTGGCTCCAGTGAAGCTTGAGCTAAAACTTAAAGCCAAGGATGAGTTATAATTTGTTAGAACAGAAATCCTGAAAAAACTGCCTTTATTGCTGATATCTGTTTAATTCTTTACAATGTTCTTTATCTTCAGACTATACTAAGAGTTAATGATACAGAACAAAATGCTTGTTCACTGACGACTTTGTTTTCACTTTTTTGTGCTCAAAGGCTTAATATTCTAAAGAGTAACTGAGACAGAAATAAATAGTACTGAAAGCTTTTGGCATCTAAGCTGCTTTGCATATTATAGTAAAACACTTAGTTGAAGTTTGGTTTGCCTTTCCAAAATTAACACTTTGAAGTAAATATACTTTTTCAGCCACCAAATTAAATTAAAAATAAAACTTGTTAAAGCAACAAATAACTTTGACATTTTTGACAGGAATTCAATCTTGATATTTAATTAGGATTAGGCCAAGCTATCTTGATGTTAGTATGAAAAGAAATGCAGGTTGAATCCCTCTAGTCTGGCACTCTCGGGACCTGACTGCGCCGAACCAGACAATTTGCCGGACCACAGGAGAGCAATATTGTCTAGCAGCATTGCTAACAGTTCCATTTCTTACTGGGCTTTTGTAAGACATTTAGGGTGAATTACAGCTAAATAATAGCACAGCATACTGAGAGCCAGGACTAGTGGCTGTAAACAAACTTTATGTGACTATAAGAAACTTGGCCATGCCCATGATAAGTGGATAACTAAAATCTGGCTAACTAAAATCACGTTGCCAGGCCCATGGTGCAGTTTGGGATTACACGGGGCTCAACACGTGGCCCATGGGTGGGATCCTTGAACATGGCCTCCACTGGGAACATGCTCCACAGCGGCAAGGCATCTCCCAGGCAGGATGAGCACTGAAAGATGCAAGCGGACGGGCTGGCTAGCACAGAGAGGTATAGGGTTTTGGCATTTCTGGCCCCTAGGGAGGAGGTGCTGGGAGTGCTGGATCATTGTGGGAAGTGCTGGCTGCTTAGCCTTGTGGGCAGAGCCTGAGAGCTGCTGACTGGCTTACACTGGCCACGTTTGGGTTTGTCACTACAGCTTAAGGGTTAATCTTTGTATTCATGCCCATCCGTGTGAAAGAAGCTATTTGCATATATACTTGCATATATATGCAACCATACTTGCGGCCTTCCGCATGTGCTGTGAGTATCATTGTGGCCCCCAGGGCTTCCAAAGTTGAGTAGCTCTGCCATATATCCTTTTATGAGTCAGTTACTATGGATCTTGCAGTAATCAAATAATGATACATAATTAATTTAGCAATGGAAATTTTAGGTACTATTCAGTGAAAACATGCATGACCATGAATTTGGCTCTAGCTTTATAATTTTGTGTAATATAGAAATTGGTATTATTTAATTATTGGTGCCCAGCACAGTGGGATAGAAAGTTTACAAATGGAGAATAACTTTGCGGCGTAAGCTAATGGACCCCTGCTTAGAACATGTCGTTGTTCCTAAAAGTACTGTTTATAGTTTGAAGTGCTTCTAATCAGGAAACAAATACAATTCTCAGCTGTGTTACTGATACTCTGTTGTCCTTGCACAAAGTCACTTCATCTGTCTTTGTTCTGTGAATTCCTTTGAGATCCTTTGATGACACAGGCTATGCAAGTGAAAATATTATTGTTACCATCTTTTTTGATGGTTCCTGAATCGCAACATAGTGGATATAGTTCATAAACATTTGTAGTTATAGATTAATGCTATAAACCATTTGAAATTTAGGATTTTTTTTTGTGGCTATTCCTAATAATAAAACTCTTCTCCCCATCTTGCTACTCTTTGTGATGTCCCATGCGTGGATTCCTAGAACTGTAAGCCACTATTTCAGGTCTACTTTAGTAAGTGTGAGCTTGACTGGAGATTAGACTCTATGCCAGTTCCCTCCCTCTTTGCCTCACTTGCAGCTTCCTCAAAACTAGTGTTCCTGTAAGCTGTGCACTTGTGCAGCCACTCAGGAGATATTGAAATGCCATCCAGCTGGTTAGCAGAGCACCCACAGGTAGGTTTTTTGTTTCTACTGGTGGTACACATTTGCACATGCCTCAGAGCACATTAGGGCTGTTAAATTCAGATTAATCAAGTAGGTGATGGATTTTCCATTCACTAATCGATTAGTCGATAAGCGGAGGAGCCACAGCAGGGGGGACCCAGCATGAGCTTGGACAGCTGATTCCCAGCTCCCGCAGGGTCCCCTCCGCTGTGCACCAGCCTTTTAAATTTAGGCTCTTAATACATTAAAAAAGCAGAGGCCCAATCCCCGCTACCATTCTGCCTCCTCTGTCCCCCATAGAGATGGTGCTAGTGGAACTGGCTTTTAAACTAGCTCCCCCCAGCACTGGCTCCTGCCTCCCCCCTTTGCTGCCTCTATCAGGGGCTGCAAGAGCAGGGGGAGGGGAGGAAGCGCCTAGTTGACTATCCGACTAGTCGCTTACATCCCTATTACACATAAACAATTTGTTCCACTCATGGGTGGAAAAAATCCACACATGAAGGGAGAAGATTAGAGGAAACATCATTCAAGGCTTGCAGGCAGGGCTGTCCATAGGGGTTGCGGGGCACGGGACACCTCCTGCTGCCCCAGGTTCCACTCTTCCCACCCCTACTCCATTCCTTCCTACCCCGTCTTTCTCAAGCAATTCTGTGAGCTGATGGAGTGGAGCAGAGCGGGGCTACTTGCTCTGCCGCCGGTCCTTACACCATCTAGGCCCTGCATCCTCCCAGAAGAGCGAGGCACCAGGTGACTACCCCAAACTGTCCAATGGATGAGACAGCTCTGCTTGCAGGGAAACATACTCAGTGAACCCCAGTTCTGAGTTCCCCAGGGATGTCTCTGTCTAGTGTACAGTCTCTCACCTAAGATACACACAAAAATTGACTCTGAGGAAACAGAACATACACCAGCCTGTCACTTAACTGCAGTTCCCATTTTGTCAGTATTACACTGAGGTGGTTTATAGAAAACTAAGAATAAATTCAGAGAATAGGGATTTAAGTGATACTAAACTGGAGGAAAGGAGATGGGTTTGTTTACATACAAACCATGCTAGTTTCCAATGCCTAAAACTTAATTATAATTTATTTCTGTATAATGTAAAGCAGTTTGTCACTTAGAGCAAGTTATCAGCAGTTTCTGCTCTTCAGGCTGAGACGGTGCTGTTCCCATAGATCAGGGATTCCCAACCTTTTTCGGTCACCGTACCTCCTTGGCTTTTAGTAAACCTTCCCGTACCCCCTATTCAATATGAAAGAAAATAAATTCTAGACTCTAGAATCCACAACTTCTTTCACTAACACTACTACTTTTGGAATATTTCAATTAGGACAATCTAGTTATTTACCAAATATTCCCCGTACTCCCTTGACAAGCTTCTCGTACCCATGGGAGTACGCGTACCCCGGGTTGGGAACCCCTGCCATAGATAGATCCCTTGTGTGATGGATATCTAGGAATGTCCTTTTCCCTCCCCTTCATAGTTCCCCAAGTTCATTATCTTAACTTAAGAGTTAGGAAGACTTCCCAGAGGTGCAGATTTGGACACCTGCTGTGCTCACTAAATTATTTCCTCTGTTACTTGTTAGCTTAATTGCTTTGTTATCTTATTTGTAATTACACTTTGATTGTCCTTTGCTTGGAATCAAGCCAGTCAGGCAAGTAAATCCACGTTCCTTTGGCTGGGGAAGACTGTATTTATGCAATGCCTCCAAGATATATTTTAAGATCATACAGGCAGTCCCTGGGTTACGTACAAGATAGGGACTGTAGGTTTGTTCTTAAGTTGAATCTGTATGTAAGTCGGAACTGGCATCCAGATTCAGCCGCTGCTGAAACTGATCAGTTTCAACAGCGGCTGAATCTGGACACCAGTTCCGACTTACATACAGATTCAACTTAAGAACCCCAGGCGTCCCCAAGTCGGCTGCTGCTGAAACTGATCAGCAGCTGATTCCAGGAAGCCCGGGGCAGCGCAACTCTGCCTCGGGCTTCCTGTAGTCAGCCGCTGGTCAGTTTCAGCAGCGGCTGACTTGGGGATGCCTAGGGCAGAGCAGCTCGGGTGCTGCTGGGTTGGTCCAGTAGCGCGGCCGCTCCTCGGCGCTACTGGACCAACCCAGGAGCACCCCAGCTGCTCTACCCCAGGCGTCCTGATTCAGCCACTGTTGAAACTGATCAGCAGCGGCTGAATCAGGACTCCTGAGGGAGAGCAGCTGGGGTGCTGCCGGGTCGGTCCAGTAGCGCCAAGGAGCGGTGCTGCGGGACCAACCGGCAGCGCCCCACCTGCTCTACCACAGGCCCCGGGCTTTGCTCCACGTCTCCGTGGTCTGCTGGGGGGGGGGGGCAGTAGCTGCGTCCCCCCCCAGCAGACCAGGGAGATGCGGAGCAAAGCGGCAGAGGACCCGGGCCGGACTGCAGCGCTTCCAGATCAGCTGGAAGCGCCGCGGGTCCGGCCGGGTCCTCCGCGGCTTTGCTCAGCGTCTCCCTGGTATGCAGACCAGGGAGACGCTGAGCAAAGCGGCGGAGGACCCAGGGATTTGTAATCCCTGTTTATAACTGCGGATCCGACATAAGTCGGATCCGCGTAACTCGGGGACTGCCTGTATTTCTAGTACGCATACCTAATTCTTTATACATAACCTATATATACATCACACAATGATTTTTAGGATCAACATGTCCCTACTTATGATACGTTACTATGACAGTGTGGAGTAGTGGGTATGTCCAAGTTCAGTGCCTGTTGACACTGAGGGGCTCTTAGGGTCGCTATCTCTCAGTTGATTACTGTAACAAACTTTTTTCCATCCTCCTTTTTCTCATTGCTTCTTTTCCTCCAGTCTGTCTAGTTATTGCATCCCAAACAGCTTTGTTAAGAGAACATTTAAGTTGCAAAGACAAACACTCAAGGTAAAGATGTGCCAGAATAAAGCTTGTAGGATCACTGCCTCATTTGTTGAAGAAGTTGGAAAGGGTTCAGTGAGAGACAGTGGTTTGCAGGAAGAGAAAGGATTCTCTTGTAGTTAAGTCATTGAATGGTGCCTTGAAAAAGTAAGTTGTATCCCTGCACTGAGATCCTCTGTGATACTAGTCAATTTAATTAAGCTGAACTTTTCCCTAAGGATGTAAAATCCTGTTTAATTGGTTAACCAGTTATCATAGAATCATAGAACTGGAAGAGACCTCAGAAGGTCATCAAGTCTAGACCCCTGCTCTAGGCAGGACCAATTCCAACTAAATCTTGTATGAGCTTACTAAATCAACCCAGCCAGGGCTTTATCAAGCCAAGACTTAAACACCTCTAGGGATGGAGACTCCACTACTTCCCTAGGTAACCAATTCCAGTGCTTCACCACCCTCCTAGTGAAATAGTTTTTCTAATATCCAACCTGGGCCTCTCCCACCGGAGAGGTTAAACATATTGTTTAACCGGTTAACCCATTAAAGTGAGGCGGGTATGGGGTGCCTACAAAGATTCCATTGTAATGTATCTGTGGAACTTAGCACTAAGAAGAGTAGGAAAATGTATCCATGTTTACCTGAAGACATCCTTTCTTCAAATAGTAAATTGCACTGATCTGGCCTACTTTGAATTCAAAGTGATAATCTAGAATAGAGATAGAAATTTAACATTTTAGTGACACTTGACATCCAATTCCAAGGATTTGAATTTATTGTCATTATGTAGAAAAAAACTTGTGTTTCTCAAAATATATCACAGTGTATAATTTTTTAAAAAGTAGATTTGAGTAATCCTTTGGAAATTTTCATCTAGGACTTCAGGAGATGCCAGGAACTGACAGATCTGGTTCTGAAACTCTCTCTGCACTGTCCCAAGCTGCAACCAGGCTGAAGTTTGCATTGTAAATGGATATATAGATCGGCTTAGTTAAGGGACATTTTTCAGGTAATTACAGATCAGTTTTCCTAATCTAGTGAGGACAATCTTTGCGTGCAGAAATCTACAGTGTTGGGTTTCTTTTTTATCACAAGTACATAAGCTGCTCTATCCATTTCCCCAGGTCTTTTGAGAGTTAAGAATGTTAGGTGTTGAAACATTTTTTGCCCTGCTATGTTTCTCTGGACAAATTATTGTACATTTCAGTTACATTACACTCCTTGGGGTGGGGAGGTGCTTTTGATTAAAGAGCGCTCTTGGTGAGTTACAATTTGTCAGATCTCAATAATGATTAGTTGGGAATGAATTGTGTATAATCCCCAAAGTACTGATGAGTTTTCAATGACAAAGGCAAAGTTCAGGTTGCTCATGCTTAAGCGTGGCCCCCACCTTATTTGCTCAGCCCTTTTCTTAGCAAAGTAAATAACCCCAATAGAGAGCAAGATTGGACCCCAAATTGAAAAGAGACTGGCAGAATTAAAGGATGAGGCAATACACAGACTTGCATCCTATGATTGGGCACTAATGCTTCAGACCAAAATAAATATTATAAGTTTAGGCACATACTTTAGCACTGCTTCTTTAAGATCTTTAGTCTCAGGAGGTAACTATACAACTCATGGAGGCATGGGTGAAGCCGCCTCAAGTAGCTGCAGATGGCTGTTTATGCAGGACTAACTGGTAAGAGTAGGCTGGATGCCTGCTGGACAGGGCCCAGGGCAGGCTGAATGCCTGGGCAATCTGTAATGTCACAAGGCTGAGAGAGAGTTCCAGTCCAAGTGATGACGTTGCACACACTGATTTGGTGCTTTTCCTGTGGGATTAAATAGTTGTCGCTGACCAGTCCCTCTGAAGGATTGGTTACTGTAACACGCCTAAAGGAAGAGCAATTGCAGACTCTGCCTGTGGGCTTAGCTCATGTTACTATCCTTTCTGAGACCTCTCTGGCATCTTCAAACTGGGTTTGTTGGGATGGGATTGATGAAATTCACAGAGAAAATTTAGAGTGTAAATATTTCTAGCTGATTTCACACAAGCATTCCTTCATGCCATATGCCTCCCAGTCATTGAGGTTATAGTAGCTGTACCCAAAGAATCTTGGAAAGCATAGAATTGGAAAGGAACTTGAGCCCTCATCAAATCCAGTCCCCCGAACTCGTGGCAGGACTAAGCACCATCTGCCATGTCCACATTTTCTGTTATTGTTTTTCCCTCTTCATTGAGTAATGGACCTACCCTGTCTTTTATCTTCTTCTTGCTTCTAACATATTTGTAGAATGTTTTCTTGTTACCCTTGATGTCTATAGATAGATAGAGCTTGTTTTGTGCCTTTGCCTTTCTAATTCTGCCCTTACATATTTGTCTTATTTGTTTATATTAATTCTTTGTAATTTGACCTAGTTTCCACTTTTTATAGGATCATTCAAGATCTCCTGTATAGGACAGGATGGTCTCTTGCCATACTTCCTATGTTTTCTATGCAGTGGAATAGTGTGCTCTAGCTCCCTTAATAATGTCCCTTAGAAAAACTGCCAACTGTCTTCACTTGTTTTTCCTCTTACTCTTGCTTCCCAGGGGACCATAACTACCAGCTCCTTTAGTTTGCTAATGTCTGCCTTCTTGAAATCTGTTGTCTTTGTCAGCCCTTACCCTGTGCTGCTTCTTCGTTCCTGGGGACCAACACATACTCCTTGCTTTGGCAGATCCCTAAGAACCTGAGGTTGTGTGGATTGAATTTCATGCCATTTCAACAACCCTCTCCTCCCACAATAGAAAGATTACAAGGAAAATTCATGAGTATAAATGTACTGTGTTTCCACTTTCACGTGTGTTCTGCCATGGGGCTTGTATATGTTGCTATTGGGATATATACCCAGACCAGGACTGATGTGAGACCACTGCTTTCTTAGAACTGCAGTTTGAAAAATAATTTCACTTTCTGGGGCAAGCAGCTTAGCCATTATCTCCTAAAATGACTTGCCCATAAGTGGTGATATTTCATGTATGCCAAATTCCTTGGCACAGCAGCTTTTCATTCTACCTGATTAGGTGTCATATTGCAGAAAAACAGATGGCCTGCTTTTGTAGAATTCACATTAGTAACTGATGTTAAGTTGAGCACTATTTTCTTTGGGTCTCTGTAACATTACCTTTGGGTAACCCCTATCCAGCACTCATTATAACTCATTTGGGACAAGATTTGACCTTTTGTAATATCTACCTAGCGTTTCTTTTGTTTGTTTGTGCAGCTGGCAGGATTGTATCATGATATATGCAGAGCACATGGAGTTTAAGATGGTGTATATCTAAGGCATTTATAGTGTGCCTGTCAGAACTGTATCTGTGCTCTGTCAGCATGAGTGTGTGTAACATTATTTACAAAGGACCAATGGGAAAAAAACTAAAACAAAATTTACAATTCAGTGACTTTTCTCACTTCTCCAATGTCTAGAGGCACCAGAATTAAGGAAGTAGACAAGCATATATACTGTGCTCACTTATACAGAGATTGAAAAAATACACCATTAATTTCTCACTCTTAATTGTGAATCTGCTTACTTTTACTACAATAGTTGCTTAGGATCAGAAGCAGAACGCGGGCCATTCATGTTAAAATTAGATTCTTCTGACACACTTGATTTTGTTTTAATGTAGCCTTTTTGTTTTTATAACTGTTTTCTTTAATACTTAAAACAGCATCATAATAGGGTTTTACTGTCCCATTGAAAATTAAATTTGCCATCTATTAATACATTTGGGGTAGTTCAGTTTTCCTATCCAAAATTCTTAAGTTTGCTCTGCGTCTCTCAGGGGAGTTTATTCAACATAGAAGAATAGATGATCTAATACTTTTTTCTATCTCTGACTTTTATGGTTTATATATCATTAGCCTCCTCATGTAGTGTGTCTGACATGCATGTGCGTGGTCAAGTAGTCACAAGTTTATATGGTGTGATCCAGTGTAAATGAATTTTAGATGTGTGCTGATGGTTTTTTATCCATAACCTATTTATTTGGAGCGAGCTTTTGCATATGTTGTGTATCATGAGCAGGGCTCGCTGAACTGCGGCGAGCCCCACTCGCCAGCCGCGCTGTCCGGCGATCTGCGCGTGCGCAGATTGTTCTGTGCATGCGCAGATCACCCGAACCCGGCTCTTCTGGGTTGCAGTCTACTCGCCATGGGCAAGTAGATTGCATTATTTGTTGAGCCCTGATCATGAGTAATCATTCTGAAATATAGTCAAGTGCCGATATCTGAAAATTTCTGAATGCTTAATTAAATTATTTTATGAGTGTGTTGTGTTTTGTTTTGTTTTTTAGTTAAGCAGAGTTCCACTAGGCAAAAGTCTATATGGGCTTCACTAACATATAGTCCTAGAAAATTGCAAATACAGGTTGAAGCTTTCTAATCCAGCACTCTAGTCTGGCATGGTTTTAGGTAGCTGGATTCACTTACTGTGGGTGTGGCCAAATTTCTTGCAGTTCCATGAAGTTTGTTTATAGCTACAAGACCTGGCTCTCAGAGTTATGTGCTATTATTTAGTTCTGATTTACCCCAAATGTGTTCTAATAGCCTAGTAAAGAAGGAAAAGTTGGTAATGCTGCTAGACAACATTGACCTCCCATGGTTTGGCAAATTCTCTGGTTCGGCATTGGTCAGGTCCTATGGGTGCTGGCATAGAGAGGATCAACTTGTATGAAGTATTGATGACTGCTCTAAATGGAGGAAAGATGAGTTTAAAAAATAGTGGCAAAAAGATAAAAATAAAATGGGGGAGGATTTAATTTCTGATCAGAGTATCATAGAGCTATTTGCAGATGGGCAACTTAGTTAAATTGATTTTTGCATTTGTAGAAAATGAGCTTTCAAAATAGTTTTGGATTCTAAGCTAAGATTTAAGTTTGATCCCAGATTGATCTCTTAAAGGTGAATTACAAACCCAAGATGAAACATGAATTCAGCTCTGACTTAAGCAAATAATGCCCCCTAAAGTGGGGGACATTTTGTAGAAAAAAGTTTTAAAAGTTAAAACTTACTTTTCATCACTTTGAAAATCTTCTGGTACTAAGACCACTAGTATAGCAAATGAGGCTATACTAGAGGATTAGGCAGTGTGGAGGTGAAATAATGTTTTAATAATTAAAATTACAAATGTTGAATGCCCCTGTGGCCTGCTGAGAACACGGGGCGCGGGGGGGAGGGAAGGGAGGAGGGGAGTGGTTAGATCTTGGACCTGGGAGCTGAAATATGTTTGTTGTAGTCCAGTCTAACTACAAGCTTTCTTTGTGTGGAGTGTGTGTTTGTGTGTGGGGGAGTTATTTGCAGTGTGCTGAGCTTGTGTTTGTCTGTTTGGTTTGTTTCTTTGTTTGTTTGGTTTGTTTGAAGGAGCTTCTAAAAGGTTTGAAATGTAGAAGCCTCTGTTAATTGCCTGAGCCTCAGTCAGGGGGAGGGGCTATCAAAGCTATATAAGCCTGTGACTCAGCGACCAGGGAGAGCGTGAACAGGAACAGCTAACAGGAGAGTTTGGAGAGAGAGTTTAGAGGGGGAGGTTAGAGGACACTAGTGACTTCTAACCTTCTTTAAAACATAACTCTTAGAATAATCTATATTCCAGAGGTTTAAAAAGAATCCCAGTTTATACTTAAACTTATTCATTAGAAAAATGGAGACAGAAGCCCAGCAGCAGAGTGGGGGCTATCCTGTTTATTATGTCGAGTGTAACATGTATGATTACCTGCCCTATGCGCAGGTGGCATATGTGTGCACCCGTTGCAAGGAGCTTCTGACCCTCAGAGACCGAGTTCGGGCTTTGGAGGCCAGGGTGGTTGAACCGGAGGAGCTAAGGGAGGTAGAGAGCTATGTTGATGAGACTTTCCAGGACACTGTAGTACTGTCCCACCTCCAGTCTGAGAGCTCCAGTGCTCTTAAGGAGGATGAAAGTCTCAAGGGAACAGAGCATTCAATGGGAGCAGGGGGAAACCATCCCGTAGTTGGGACCCTCCTCCCAGAGGATGTTGCGGTATCCTCTCGCACTGAGGATACCTCTGAGGGGGAGGAATTGCCAGTTAGGAAGAGGCAGGTGTTAGTAGTGGGTGATTCGATTGTTAGAAACATAGATAGTTGGGTTTGTGATGACTGGGAGAACCGTATGGTCACTTGCCTGCCTGGTACGAAGGTTGCGGATCTCTCGAGGCATCTAGACAGACTTATGTGTAGTGCTGGGGAGGAGCTGGTGTTCGTGGTACATGTAGGTACCAATGACATAGGGAAGGGTAGGAGAGATGTCCTGGAGGCCAAATTTAGGCTGCTAGGAAAGAGACTGAAATCCAGGACCTCTATGGTGGCATTCTCGGAAATGCTTCCAGTTCCATGCGCAGGGCCAGGTAGGCAGGCAGAACTTCAGAGTCTCAATGCGTGGATGAGACGATGGTGTAGGGAAGAGGGGTTTAGATTTATTAGGAACTGGGGACACTTTTGGGAGAGGGGGAGCCTATACAGGAAGGATGGGCTCCACCTAAACCAGGGTGGAACCAGACTGCTGGCACTAAACATTAAAAAGGCGGAAGAGCAGTTTTTAAACTAAGAGATGACGGAATGTTATACCAAATAAAAGCAAGCAGGATCTTATGAGGGGGATAAGGCAAAAAGCCACATTTATTGTAAAGATAATAATAAAAAAAATAAAGAAAAGATAGAAGCAAACAATGTTGTTTAACTACTTATTCCTAACACTACTTAACCCTTATACACTTTGATATATATATCCCATATATATATAACCATTCATTCATACATCCGTCTGTGTATAGTTACCAGCCTGGAAGTTGCTTGTGACAGAATACTGGCCAGGTACTCTGTACACAAGTGATGGTAGTGGGGAGCGAAGTCCTAATCAGATGCGCATCTGAAGCTCCTGGTAGGCTGGCAGCAGAACCTTGGACTCTGATTCCATAGTTTTTTAGTCCAGTTCTTATAGGAATTTCTTCCCATGCCAGTCTATGGAAATTGCTGCATCATGCTGATGTCTCCAGGGTGGCTGCCAGGTGCTCCTCAGTGATCTCATCGGGTGGACCTCCAGTACTTGGTTTTCTCCACTTGACACCTTTTGGTTGCACTGGCACCTGACGCTTTCTTCAGCCCTTTGTTGCTGTATTCTCAGGCTGGCACCTCTCAGAACCATTCACTCATCATCCAAGCACTCTCTCTCTCTTACATACATTCCTTAATTAATGTTTCCCATACAATATTTTTGTATAATAATAACTTTACATATATCAGAGTTGTAGTTACAAAAAGTTTCTGGGTGGTATTGCTTAAAACATTCTCTGAGTGCTGAGTAAAGTTACAATGTTTTAAAGAGAACAGGAGTCAATTAAGTAACAATGCCCTTAGTCAATTACAGGGCTTGGCTCCCATAGCAGAGTTAGTGGTTTGACAATGCATTGTTACAATGTATCTCTGCAATGTCAATTTCAAGCAGCCCCTTGCACAAGCTTGAGCATGCCCTGGAGCACAGAGGGGGGGCTGTTTCTGGCTACATAGGATTATATTCTTAACAGTTCTAAGTTACATGACCTAATACATTATATTCTAAAGGGGCAATAATAATAATAAATCTAAACATTTAACAATCTTAACAAATAATAATAATAATAAGAATTAATAATAAATCTAAACACTTTAAGTTGTGGGGAACAAATTATGGGGAGTCACTTCGATTTGGGGGAATCACATTTTTAATACATTAATATGTTATCCCTACAGGAAAGCCGATTGGTGTGGAGATGCACGTAAATCGGAGGGAGACTTCTCTTAGAGGAGAATCCATTGATAGAGATTCTCTAAGCTGTAGTCAGAAAGAGAGGAGGGGAGAGGGCAAACCATGGGCCAGAGCAGACAAACAACCTCATACAAAGGAATCCAATGTATCAGGGAAGGGCAGACAAATAAGCAGTGGCAAATTTTTAAAGTGCTTGTACACAAATGCTAGGAGTCTGACTAATAAGATGGGTGAACTAGAGTACCTCGTATTAAATGAGGAGATTGACATAATAGGCATCACTGAAATCTGGTGGAATGAGAAAAATCTGTGGGACACAATCATACAGGATATAAAATATATAGAAAGGATAGAGCAGGCCGGGTGGGTGGCAGAGTGGCACTGTATGTGAAAGATAATGTAGAATCAAATGAAATAAAAATATTAAGTGAATCAACATGTTCAATAGAATCGCTATGGATAGTAATTCCATGCTCCAATAATAAGAAATTAGCAGTAGGGATATATTACCGACCACCTGACCAGGACAGCGATACTGACATTGAAATGCTAAGGGAGATTAGAGAGGCTACCACAATAAAGAACTTTATAATAATGGGGGATTTTAATTATCCCCATATTGACTGGATACATGTCACCTCAGGAAGAGAAGCAGAGATAAAATTTCTCAATGGCTTAAATGACTGCTTCTTGGAGTAGCTGGTGCAGGAACCCACAAGGGGAGAGGCAATTCTCGATTTAGTCCTGAGTGGAGTGCAGGATCAGATCCAGGATATAACTGTTACAGGACCGCTTGGGAATAGTGACCATAATATAATAACATTCAACATTCCTGTGGTGGGAAGAACACCTCAGCAGTCCAGCACCCTGGCATTTAATTTCAAAAAGGGGAATTACACAAAAATGAGGAGATTAGTTAAACAGAAATTAAAAGGCACAGTGACTAGAGCCAAATCCCTGAAAGCTGCATGGAAACTTTTTAAAGACACCATAATAGAGGCCCAACTTAAATGTATACCCCAAATTAAAAAACATAGCAAGAGACCTAAAAAAGAGACGTCGTGGCTTAACCACCATGTAAAAGAAGCAGTGAGGGACAAAAAGGTATCTTTTAAGAAGTGGAAGTCCAATCCTAGTGAGATAAATAGAAAGGAACATAAACACTGTCAAATCAAGTGTAAAAATGTAATAAGAAAAGCAAAAAAATCAGGAAAGGGATCTTGGAGTTATCATGGACAGTTCTCTGAAAACTTCCACGCAGTGTGCAGCGGCGGTCAAAAAGGCAAATAGGATGCTAGGAATTATTAAGAAAGGGATACAAAATAAGACCCAGAATATCTTACTGCCCCTGTATAAAACTATGGTATGCCCACATCTTGAATACTGTGTACAGACGTGGTCTCCTCACCTCAAAAAAGATATTTTGGCCTTGGAAAGGGTTCAGAAAAGGGCAACTAAAATGATTAGGGGTTTGGAACGGGTCCCATATGATGAGAGGTTAACGCGACTGGGACTTTTCAGTTTAGAAAAGAGGAGACTGAGGGGGGATATGATAGAGGTCTATAAAATCATGAGTGGTGTGGAGAGGGCGGATAAAGAAAAGTTATTTATTAGTTCCCTAAATAGAAGAACTAGAGGACACCAAATGAAATTAATGGGGAGCAGGTTTAAAACTAATAAAAGAAAGTTCTTCTTCACACAGCGTGTAGTCAACCTGTGGAACTCCTTGCCAGAGGAGGCTGTGAAGGCTAGGACTATAATAGAGTTTAAAGAGAAGCTAGATAATTTCATGGAGGTTAGGTCCATAAAAGGCTATTAGCCAGGGGATAAAATGGTGTCCTTGGCCTCTGTCTGTCAGAGGCTGGAGAGGGATGGCAGGAGACAAATCGCTTGATCATTGTCTTCGGTCCACCCTCTCTGGGGCATCTGGTGCTGGCCGCTGTCGGTAGACAGGATACTGGGCTAGATGGACCTTTGGTCTGACCCAGTACGGATGTTCTTATGTTCTTATGTTTATGACCTGTCAGAAGGCAAGTCGCTTAATTTCTCTTCAGTTTTCTTGTCCGTTGGGGATAATAATTCCATCTTGAATAAAGCACTTTGAGATCTTTGCAGCACCATTTAAATACAAAGTGTAATTATTTAACACACAAATCTGTGCTTAACTGCATTCTTGTTTAGGCTTTACAGTTTACATTTAGAGTTGTTTTTTGTTTTTTGTTAAACGCCCTGAAACTAAGCTTTTCCAAAGTAAGCCCCCCTGTAAGACCTTTAATTGTTCACTGCAATGCAGAAACACAGTCAGGTTCTTCAACAGCTTAATGATATGTTGTTCCATTATAGTTGGGCTAAGGGTATTAAATAAGTTTATTGAGAGGTCAAAAGAAAGGTTGGTAATATCGCAAAATGTCTTGTGTGTGTTTTGGAGCCTCTCATAATGCCTGGTACTCAAGGCATTTGAAAGGTATGGAATTAGAAACGTTGGAAACTGTTGCAAATGATGTAAACTTGATTAATTCCATTTGAAAGATAAAAATCTTCTTCTCTTAGGAGGGTTATTAACCTGTGCATCAAGATTGTCTTCTGAAATAAGTGTGCATTGCATATACTTTTGAATCTCCATTCTGAGCTCTTTATGGATACTTTCTTAATCAGCAAATATTAGCTATATAATGTATTCACTTTAGTACATCTTGATGGAAGAAGAATCATGTAATGAACTAAATTTCGAGGTCAGTATTGGGTAATCTTTCCCATTGCAGCCCCAGACACCAAAAAACAAAACAGAAATGTACAGTTGTGCAGGTCTAGCTCACGTGTCTTCATAGAACCCAAAGGATATTTTGAATATAAAAATGAATTAAAATAGCTGGCCTGATTTATGAAGAAAAAAATCATGGAGGTGATGATATTAGACTATAAAATATTTTTATTCTACATCAGGATAATGCATTTAATTTTTTAGTGCATGTGCATACACAAATTATATAATTAATACTTGCTTGATGTGCATGAGTACAGACCTTCACACATGTGCAGATGAGCGTGGTGTAAATATATAAATATATAGAAAGAGATGCACCAGCAGAGATTTTTATTCCAAATTTTAAAGGAAGTAAAAATATTGAGGACTTTGGTATATGACACTTTTTGCAATCTTTTCTTTAATTATTTTGTGAGAACTAACATTATAAATCCATTTATTTGAGCTGTTCCCCCTACTTTGCTAGAAGTAAGGATTTTTGCACCACACATTTGTGGTTTTAATAGGTGTGACAACAATAGCCAGAACAAGGTACCTGTCTTTCTGCTTTTAACCAGTTTTATAGTGATCCATGAGAAATTTCCTCTTATTCCATGACAGTTTACTGTGTTTAAGGTGAGAGGCCTTGTCAAAAACTTTCTGAAAATCTAAATGCATTATATCATCCTTATGCACATGCTTGTTCTCACTGGTCTCAATAACAGAAATCCCATTTACTATACAGTAGGCGCAGGATTGGGATCAAAATTGCTTTTTTCACCCTGTTTTTTGCTGCTGTGTCACCAGTTAGCTTCTTTCTCTCTCAGTAGTCTGCAATACATTCTAGAGAGTGTCTGTATATGTGTGTGTGTGAGAGAGAACCAAAAATGCCAAGGCTGATACTTAATAAAAGGACTTTCTTTGTGAAATCTTGTAAAATCAGAGCTTTTCCCTGAGGCACTAAATTTTCCTTACTGAGTCTTTTGTTATCTCCTATGTTGGAGGGGAGGAGTTGTTAATTATTGTGTTGTGTCACTTCTTTATGATTTGTCTGAATAAACCAGAAAGATTAATGGATTTGGTCCAGGGAGAAAGGGGAATGGTGCAATCTATGTGAAATGCTAGTGGAAATATGTAATGTGTATACATAGGTGTGCGCAGCACATTTCATTAGGGTGTGCACTCAAAGAATTTTTTTAAAATGTACTCTTTGACCCCCCCCACCTTGCTGTGGGGAGGCCCCTTATCCCATTTGGCCCTCCTGAGCTGGCCCTGGGGAGGTGGGTCCTGAACCCACAACCCTGTCCTCCCCATGGCCCTATCCTCTAGGCCATGCAGGAGCCTGCCCCACTGCCTTATTGCGGGGAGGCCCCTTATCCCACCTGCCCTTTTGGGGTAATTTGGACACATGACCAGAAGTAAAAGGTGTCATGTGACCCCCCCCCCCAAAGGACTTTTCCAACCATCCTCTTACCAACAGGGATTAGTTTGGCCCTCACTAACCCCCCCCACCCCATGCAACTATCCTGTAATTCCTTTATCCCAATGTGTGTGATATTAACTCGAGCGATGGAGAGGCTGGGGGAAGTCCCCTCTAAGAGTTTCCTCCCATGAGCACAATACATTTTGTGTTGTGCACCAGTACTGAGTTTGTGACTTGTTTGGATGTGCCACTGTGGCACCCAAGTTATTAATAAGTATCTTATAAACCTCTACCCTTTCCCTCTGCTGCCATATCTCCTCCCCTTGCTCCATCAGCTCCCCTGGTGCCTGCTGCCCCCCACCCCCAACCCCCCACCCACTTCTGCTGTCCTTTTCACTGCCCTCAGCCTTCCTGAGAGCTTCCCCTCTCCACCAGCCCTTCTCTCCCCCCTATGCCCACTTCTCCAGTAGCCCTACTCTGATCATGTGAGCTACCCCACTTCATCCCCTCTCCTAACACCTCCCACTACACACCTGCCCTGCCTCTCTCCACTGGTGCTGGTCCCTCCCCTGCAAGTATCTGCCCTTCTGCATCATCCCCAGAATCCCCTGGCACCTACACCTTCCCTTAGCCCTGCACCCTCCTGGTGCCTCCCGCTTCCCTCACTGCCCCTGCCCCCTTTGCCCTCTTTTTTCCTGATACCCACCCCCTCACCACCCTCTGCACCTGTTCCCCTCATTCCTCTGTGCCCTCACACATGCCTTGCTCCATCCCTGCCTTCCTCATGCCCACCCCTTCTTTCAAGCCTTCTCCCGGCACCTCCCTTTCTCCCCTCTAGCCCCCCTATGCCCTTCCCCTCTCCTCTTCTAGCATCATCCTGTTCCCCCTCTCACTGACACTTCCTCTCCTGCCCTTTTCTTCATTGTCTCCACTTGGCCCCCTGGCATTTGTCTCTCTCCTCCACTCTGTCCCTTGGTGCCTTCTCCTTTCTTCTCCTGACCTCCTCTCCTCCCCCTCAGCACAAGCCCCTTCCTCTCTGACCCTTTCCCCCTATTTTTCCCTCCTCCTTCAGCAGCCACCAGCTGGTCTGTAACAGAGTTCTAGGGTCGCCCTGACTGTCACCCTTCTGGTGCTCCCCCTACTCTGTTTTTCTTAGGTTTCTCAGCCCCCTTTTGGGCCACAAATCCCCACCCCGCAGTCTCTGGTTCCCAAAGTTCCGGCAGTCTCCCTATCCCTTGGTGCCTGCACCGTGTCCAACTCATAGGATTGCCAGGTGTCCAGTTTTCTACCGGACAGTCCGATTTTTGAGCCCTCTGTCTGGTAAACAAATCCAGAAAATACCTGACATGTGCAATGTCTGGTATTTCCTGGTTTTCTGGCTGGGCGCCAGACTGAAGCCTGGCAGTGGCCAGGGGAATGACTGGAAGGTGGGGCGCAATTGGCACTGGGAGCCGCTAGTGGGGGGGAGGGGCTGTCCAGGAGGAAGGGGGAGCGGGAAGCAGAGCTGGCGGGAGATCAGGAGCCGCAGGGCTGGCCGGGAGGAAGGGGGGACCAGGAGAAAGGAGGTTCAGGAAGCAGAGCTGGGGGGGGGTGTCGAGGAACGTGGAGTTGGCAGGGAAGAAGAGGGGGGCTGGGAGGACAGGGGGATGGGAAGCAGCTCTGGAGGGGTGGGGGCCAGCCGCACTGCCCCCTCCCCCCTTCCCCTCCCCTTTCCCTCCCCCCCTCCCCCTCTCCTTTCCCTCCCCAGGCCAGCCTCGTTGCCCTGACCCAGCCACGCTGCCCCCGACCCCGGGCCAGCCGCGCTGCCCCTGACCCCAACCGCATTACCCCAGACCCCGGGCCGAGCCCAGCCGCGCTGCTTCTGGCCCCCCCGAGCCCAGCCGCGCTGCCCCCGACCCAACCCCAGCTGTGCTGCTCCCGAGCCGAGCCAAGCCAACCCCGGCCTAGCCGCGCTGCTCCCATCCCCTACCCGGGAGGCGGGCACACACTCTGCCTTCCTGCCCGGGGCTTAAACTTACCTCGCTTGTTGGGAAGGTGGGGTGACGATTCTGCTCCGTGCGCACGCCAATGTGTATATAGTAAATGTATTTGTTGTTTTTCTTGATAGAGGTGTGAAGTATTATGTATGCACAGTATGGGAGTTGTTATATTAAAAACAGGTTGAGGCACTTGAGTGTGGAATGTTTTTAGGCAGATGAGAAAAGTTAGTGTCTGTTACTTCCGAAGTGTTGTCGAACTTGCCAGTGTAAGTTCCTCAAAGGCCAGAACTAAATTTAATAACCTTATCTTTCAAACTTCACTTTGAAGGTGTAACAGTATCCTGGAAAACCATAAAAAACTGGAGAACTAGTCGGATTATGTGACATTGTAAGGGTCAAAGAAATGAAACCTTATAAGAAGTGATTTTTATTCCATCATTTAAAACTATATTGTTTGCTTGTTTCTTTAGTACCTATTTAATGGAAACATTTGGAGAAGAATTCATTTTGTTAAGAAGTCACTATCACTGCCCCTCTAATTAATGGCTGAAACAGCTTTTGCTATGTACTTTAAAAGTCTTCCCTGTGTGCACCGGCTCCTTCCTGCCCCTCCCCCTCGTTGCACTGCTGCCTCTGTATCAGAGGCAGCAGCATGGAGTGGGAGCAGGCAGCTCTCTGGGGAGCTGATGTTCTTGCGGAGCCAGATTAAAAGCCAGCTCCCTGTGGGCAACAACTCCCGCCTACTTCCCCCCCAATGCTGCTGCCTCTGATACAACAGGCAGCAGCCTGGGGGGGATGGGGTAGGCAGCTCCATGGGAGTTGCCTCCCCCCCATGTAAACGTGTAATCGCTGAAATCTTCAGTGGTTATACGTTTACCTGAGTAAATGCATTTTAACATCCCTGGTTGAGAGAGTTGTCTGAGTAAATATTTATCTACACTCAGTGGATGTAAAAATTGAAATAAATAGTTTTGATAATTCAGTTTCTTCCTATGGTCCTTGAAAGCTTGTGGTTGTTTATTGTTATAAATATTTATGAAGTAATCACAATATATAAATGAGGACTGAGTGACAGTGTGCTAATACTGTACAAACAAATACAGTCCCTGTGCTAATGAATTAAAAATCTTGATTCTGCAGAACAACTTCAGACGAATTTGAAGGGCATTTCTGTCTTTTAAAGCTTTCTATCTCAGCATATGACAAATTGTTTCTCATGCTTATATTCACCACTCTGAAAAACAATAGAAAATTTGGGAGGAAGGAAGGTCATTGCATGTTGCTAGACCTCTAATCTGCCATCATTATTTATGTGACTTTTTTTTCTACTGGTTATAATACCTGCTGGTAGTTTGTCTTGAGTTCTTGACTAAGGATTCTCTGAACAATAAATTTGTCTCTTGTGGAAAGTACTAATCTGCCAAAGTACTGAGACCAGCGTCTTTGTACTGCAAAGTTTTTAAAAAAATAAATAAATAAATAAAATTACATAAATATGGAAACACACTGTGTTACAACTTTGCAGTACAACCACGCTGGTTGAAAAATATACATGTGTGTGTGCGTGTCCATGTGTTTATATATAAAGGTATTAGTAGCCATTAGTAAAATTTAAAGAGTAAGTGAAAGGTCTCTATCTAGTTTGAATTAATATTAACAGTAAAGCAAACAAATTTTAGCACTGATCATGCTATTATAGAAAGCCATTTTATACAGGCAGTCCCCGGTTTACGTACAAGATAGGGACTGTAGGTTTGTTCTTAAGTTGAATCTGTATGTAAGTCGGAACTGGCGTCCAGATTCAGCCGCTGCTGAAACTGACCACCAGTTCTGACTTACATACAGATTCAACTTAAGAACCCCAAGTCAGCTGCTGCTGAAACTGATCAGCAGCTGATTCCAGGAAGCCCGGGGCAGAGCAACTGTGCCTCGGGCTTCCTGTAGTCAGCGCTGGTCAGTTTCAGCAACGGCTGACTTGGGGACGTCTGGGGCAGAGCAGCTGGGGTGCTGCTGGGTTGCTCCAGTAGCACCGCTCCTCGGCGCTACTGGACCAACCCAGCAGCACCCCAGCTGCTCTGCCCCAGGAGTCCTGATTCAGCCGCTGCTGAAACTGACCAGCAGCGGCTGAATCAGGACGCTTGGGGCAGAGCAGTTGGGGTGCTGCCGGGTTTGTCCAGTAGTGCCCAGAGCGGCGCTGCGGGACCAACCGGCAGCGCCCCAGCTGCTCTGCCCCAGGGTCCACAACAAAAGCCTGGTCTGCTGGGGGGGGCACACTAGCTGCGCCCCCGCCCAGCAGACCAGGCACACGGAGCAAAGCGGCAGCGGGGGGGTGCCTCGCCTCTGAGGCTTTGCTCTGGCGCCTGACCGCTTTGCTCCCGGTGCCCCTGGTTTGCTGGAGACGGTCCCCAGCAGACCAGGGGCACCGGGAGCAAACCCGCAGTCGCGGCGGGGTCCCCGCGCTTCTGAGGCTTTGCCAGAGCAAAGCCTCAGAAGCGCAGGACCCCCCGCTGCTGCGGGTTCGCTCGCGGTGTCCCTGGTCTGCTGGAGACGGTCCCCACCGCTGCTGTGGGTTCGCTCGCGGTGTCCCTGGTCTGCTGGAGACGGTCCCCACCGCTGCTGTGGGTTCGCTCGCGGTGTCCCTGGTCTGTTGGAGACCGTCTCCAGCAGACCAGGGACACCGCGAGCGAACCCGCAGCAGCGGCGGGGTCCCCCACTTCTGAGGCTTTGCTCTGGCAAAGCCTCAGAAGCGCGGGAATCCGCCGCTGCTGCGGGTTTGCTCGCGGTGCCCCTGGTCTGCTGGGGACCGTCTCCAGCAGACTAGGGACACCGCGAGGTGGCAGACCGCTGCCTGTGAGCTCCGGGGCGAGAAAGCCCCGTTCGTAAGAATCCGCGTAAGTCGGGGACTGCCTGTACTGTTTTGCTTGTTGCTACGCTTGAATCTGACAGCCTATCCATTACCAGTCCTTGTATATAAAAGGAGTTAATTCATCTAATGTTTTCTGTGATTGGAATATGGTACAGAGTCTCAGCTACTAGAGAAAATTGCTTTTGTACACTTTTTTTTGAAAGTGTCAATTAGGAAATGGAGTTGAACTCTTGTAACTCACTAAAAGCGAGTATTTTAGCTCTTCCCACATCAAAAACCATCTCTAGCAGTGTTTACTGAGGGATTGGAGTCCTTTCTTGTCCTTCAGCTTGAAGGATCTGGTAGATCTCTTCACTTCTGCTCCTTCCCTGTTCTTTCAATTTTCTCATCTCCCAGTCTCAGGCACGTTTTCCTCTAATAGTATCCCCTTAAACACCTAAGAATTGTCTTAAGTATTAAAGGAAATCTGTCATGGTGGATAGATTCTGACAGTATCTTTTTTGGGCCTTTGTGGCCACAGTTGTGCAAGTGCTCTTTTTCTGATTCCCTCAAGATAGAAGCGGGACATTTCTTTTGAGCATGACACTCAGTCTGTGTTTACACGATAGCTTATGCTGTCATAATTTATGTTGCTATAGGGGTGTGAATAAACCACCCCTCCAAGCGACCTGTATTAAGCTGGCATAAATGCTTGTGTGCACAGCGCTGTGTTGATGGGAGAGCTACCATTCATTTAGAAAAAAAATCTGTTTATTTTCAATCTAATATTCCCTAACTAGGCCTCTCCTTTCCCTGACCTGAGAGAATCTCATTAAATCACCACATGACTTGTTACAAGAATTTACTCCCCTTGAGAGATCAAAAAAAGTGAGTAATCTGGACTAGTTTATGTCATCTCCCAAAATCAGAGATGTTTCTATGTTCCTGAAAAAAGGCTAGGGAATGGAGTACAACATTGAGGAAAGGGGATGAATTCATGTAATGTTAAAACCAGCTCTGTAAAAAATTTAATACAACACAAAATGTTTTAAAATGACTCCTTTTCCTCTGTTCAGACTGTAGTAAGATGAGGGCCTAAAACATAACCCAATATATTACCGGCCAGGGATGAGGCCTGAGACCCAGGCAGCAATGGTCAAGACTTTACTAATATAAAGCAGAGTTAACCTTAACTTAGCAGAGTTAACAAGCAAGAGGCAGGCCCTACTCAGAAGTTGGCAAGAACAGGGCTAATATTATCGAAATACTCATACCGAAGAGGTACTAGGCATAAGCTGTAAACACATTCCAGAGCGGTCATAACAGAACACCTTATGAAGGAACCTCACAGTACCACCTCCCCTCTTCCCCACCCCCACCCCCAGATAACAGGAAAAAATTGAGCCAGGTTCAGGACCGGGTCTAAACTGACAGCATAATAAATAGTCATCAAAGCTCCAAGTACAAGGTAAGGTCAGAGGGGGGCAACCTGATATGCCAGGAGTGATGTGTCACTTGTTTGTACCTGTGTGTAAAAGTGAACCCCTGCCAAAGACCACAAAATGAGAGAAGGATTGAAGGTGCGCAGCCAGATTTTTTTCTCCACAAAGCATCTAGATGATGTCCCCTGCTTCCCTGAGTATGAAGTCCCCCTAACAGCCAAGCCTTCCTGTTCATACCTCTCTAGCCATTCACCAAAATAGCCTGCTGCTGGTATTCTGTTCTATAACCATCACGGTTTTTCACTTTGAAAATCTGGCTATTCTACTCATGAAGCTGTCCCACTGTACAAAAATAGTCATGAAAGAGGGAAACATCTTTTCATTCTTTACATCCCTTTTTTTTTTCTCATTGTATTGACATTTTGTTACCCTTGAAGCAGATTCTTGTGTTATATACGGTATATACCAGGGGTCGCCAAATTGTTATTCCTAAGCAACATGTAGCTTGCTTGCGGAGGCCTCTTCCCATTCTCCACCTTCCACACTTGGAAGAGAGGGGAGAAGCTCAGGGTTTCTGCCATGAGCATGGTGGGACTTGGAGTTTCTGCCAAGTGGGAAAAAGGTCTAGGGGCTTCTGCTCTACCAGAGACACCTGATGAGGGTTGGGGCTTCAGTTCCACTGTTACTGAAGCCCCACGCCCTGGCAGGTACACCTTGCTCTCACACTTCTAAAGATTATTGTATGTGGCTCAGAGGGTCAGTAAGTTTGGCCGTCCTGGTATATGCTGAAGGGTAGGTACACCAAATGAACAAATTATTTACAAATTCTGATGTATGCCAGGCTGTAAGTATTTTTCAGTAGTTTGTTAAATAAGCTGAAGGGACAATGTAATTCTAGCCGGGTCCTCCCCTCCCCCCATATGTGAGAGAGAGACTGCGTGAGCAACTCGGCCAATCTTGCCCAGATTCCCTGTAGAGTCCCTAATAGCCTAGGCCCTGGGGATGCAGCTATTGACATGTAAATTGGTCTTCATGAGTGAGAGTGGGCACAGTGGTATTTGTCCCAGCTGTCCTATGTTGTATGTCATTCATTTTATGCTAAGTATTCAGCACCAGAGGATGTTTTGCAAGCATTTGTCTTTGTGAAGATTCGCTACTACTCCTCTGGTATTATTGTTCAGTGTCACAGTACATCCCTAGTATGCTGCAAAAAACTAGGTTTTTGTTTGTAGACACTGCTCCTGCCACATACAGACAAGAGGACAGTACTTTTATTTGGATATCTGGATTACTTTGTCCTTTATGCTTCAGGAGGAACCATTAAAAGATTTCAGAAGTAATTGAAGGTATTTTCTTCAAACAATAGGCCATATTCTCTCTTTAGCTGCAGAGTTTTTCTGAATTTATATTAGGATAATTGACAGCTGAATATATATTTGCTGAATTTTGAAAACAAATACATGTATTCATTTTTAAAAAGATTTCAACTATATCTGCAATGAAAGTGAAATTGTTCTTTCACCACAGTGTTGTGGTTGCTGAAACTGTTGTGAAAAAAATAATATTTTGTATTATCATTTTATATATAGTTTATCAGAAGATGTCCTTTTTCTGTCTATTATCTTATCACTGCTAATGAAGGAGACAGGTTTGTTGGCACTGTTGTTGCTGTATTTGTCCTAGGATATAAGACAGACAAGGTGGATGAAGTAATATCTTTTATTGACCCCATTCACCAACAGAAGCTGGCCCAACAAGCTTCTGAGCTTCACAGACTTGAGAGAGAATTCTATGAAACTCAAAAGCTTATTGTCACCTCCATTAAGAAAAGTTAGTCCAATAAAATATATTACTTCACTCTGTCTCTCTTATGGCTAAACTTGGCATTAGTTGCTGAGGATAATCTGACGAAAAATTGAAGCAGGAGTATATGCTCTTACAGGAACCAAACAAATGGAAAATTATTTCTGTAAAATAAAGATTATTTCAAACTTTTTGGTAAAGAGAGTCAGAACCAATGCTGGTATTTTAAATAATCAGGAGTGGGTAAATATCTTGTTTTTATGAGGAGAGGTATACAAATGGATAAAATACTGTGATTTTTTGGGGGGGGGAAGGAGGAAGGAAAAGGTGGCAGGGTAATATATAATAAATACACACAAGCCATTTGAGTGTATATGAATTGCTGTGTCCTAGAATCATAGCCCTAAATGTATACATGTCAGCTCTTGTTTGTGAAAGTTAAATATAAATGTTTCATCGCTTTTTTTGAAATATATGTTTTATATAATGGATGAAATTAGTGCTTGTGAAAGTTAGAAACACATGGCATAATAAAGTGTACAGCTTTATTTGGTTAAAGGTTACCTCAAAAAGAAAGAATAAAAGGGAGGGGAGTATTCTGTGTGTTTCTCTATGATGTATAAGATAATCCTGAACGAGTGTGTTTGTAGGGAAGTAATAGCGATGTAGCCATGTTAGTCTGGTCTTGCTGAAACAAAAGACAGGACTATGCAGCACTTTAAAGACTAACAAGATGGTTTATTAGGTGATGAGCTTTCGTGGGCCAGACCCACTTCCTCAGATCAAATTGTGGAAGAAAATTGGCATGACGATATATACCAAAGGGATACAATTAAAAAAAGTGAACACACATAAAATTGACAAATCAGATTTTAGAACAGAGGAGGGGTGAGGGGGGAGTTTAGTGTCTATGAGATAATGATGTTGGGGTGATAATTGGGGAAGTTATCTTTGTAATGGGTAAGATAGTTAGCATTTTTGTTAAGGCCCTTTCGTAAAGTGTCAAATTTAAGCATGAATGACAGTTCTGAGGTTTCCCTTTGTAGTCTGGTGTTAAAGTCTCTTTGAAGTAATATACATGTAGTGAGGTCTTTGAGACAATGCCCAGTCTGGCTGAAATGACAAGAAACTGTTTTTTCTTTGTGAAACTGTCTGATGTCTGATTTGTGGGCATTAATTCTTTGGTGAAGTGTCTGAGAATTTTGTCCAATATACATAGCAGATGGACACTGCTGGAACATGATGGCATAAATTATATTTCTGCATAAACAGGAATATGTGTTCTTGATCTTGTAACTGACGTGATTAGGTCCAATGATGGTGTCAGCAGAGTAATATGTGGACAAAGCTGGCAACAGGGTTTGTTGCAAGGGAAAGTTCCAGGGTTGGTATTAGTGTGGTATGTCCTGTGGTTGTTGGTAAGAATCATCCTGAGGTTAGGTGGTTGTCTATAGGAGACTATCGGTCTGTCTCCTAGAGCCTCTCAGAGTGTAGTATCCTGTTCCAGTATAGATTGGAGGTTATTGATAATGCGTTGGACGGGTTAAAGTTGGGGGCTATAGGTGATGACAAGTGGTGTTCTATTGCTGGTTTTCTTGGGTCTGTCTTGAAGTAGATGGTTTCTGGGTATTTGTCTGACTCTTTCAATTTGTTTTTTTATTTCCCTGGGTGGGTAATTGAGGTTTACAAAGGCTTGGTAGAGATCCTGAAGAAACTTTCACAGAAACTTTAATCTGAACACCTTACTGAAATAAATATTATTACTACAAAAATAATAACAAAGAGAGAAATTAAATAGTTTTAAAAAGGGAGGAAAGACATATTTTCTTCTGCTATCTGGAATGAGTTGAAAAGTTGAGGCAGAGAGTTACAAGACTAGATGGCAGGAGCAGTAAATGAGAAGACTTTCACATTAACAGTGATGAGATTGTATAGAACAGGGGTGGGGAACCTCAGGCCTGGGGGCTGGATGTGGCCCCTGGCTTACCTGAATTCAGTCCCCGAGGCTCAGGGCTTCCCCCGCACATTGAGGAGCCCATGCTGGTGCTCCAGCACTCCCCTTTCCCGCCCCTCTCTCCTGGGGGTCTGGAGTACACAAAATCTACTAGCCTGGGCCCCCTTAGGCTCAGGTATACAAGGGGAATGTGGGAAATGTCTTTCTCCTCAGTCAAGGGCCAAGTCAGTGAGGGTTTGTTTTGTTTTGTTTTCATATTTTTTGTTTTGGTTTGGGTGCGGCCCCCAACTGATTTTTCTGTGAGTCAGTGACCCCTGACTCAAAAAAGGTTTCGCACCCCTTGTATAGAAGGACAGTGAAGAGGCCAGCAGTACCTGACATGGTTTGTGAAGCACACGGGAGCAAATCCATGGTGGATATTAGCAACAGGGAAAGCAAATATTAAACTAGAACCTGAAATGAATTAGGATCCAATCGAGTTATTTAAGGATGGGGATGATGGGGTCATATACATTAGTTAGAGCTAGCAATAGCTTAAGCAAGCACTGTGAAAGCTTTATCACAGAACTCTACCAATGCACCTCATTTCTGACCCGGTATTTTACGGCTGTCTCAATACTAAGTGTCTCTTGAGAAACTGCTAGTCATTGGGGCAAACTAATATTTAACCTAATCTTATTTCAAGCCACATCTTCCAAAGTGAGGAGCTAGTGCATTAGACTATCAACTACCTATCCTTTTAATTTTGTTTGCTCATAATAATGAGAGAGTTTAGCAAAAAATATTTCCTCCCATCTGCATTGTATTGTTTCCTATTTTTTACAAACCTCAAATGTCTGGCATAATGAGGAGTTTTTCCACTTTGACCAGAAATGGAACATCTGCCATGTAAAATGGTGATGTTTTTCTTTTGAATGAAAGCTTTAACAGATGCTTCTTCTAGTCTCAGATTAAGCCCTTGGTAAAATAGACATTGCCGGATGGTTGATTACTATAGTGTCCTTTATTGTAACATTTTTCCCCTGTTCTTTTTAGAAATCAGAGTTTTTGTCAGATATTTAGGAAGATTCATTCACAATACTGAGAGAATGAAATGACATAGACACACTGCTAGAAAAAGCAAGCTATTTTCCCAGTAGGTGAGAAGGAGATTAAGTGAGCGGAACATTTGCTTTATAACATTACTAAGGGAAGTCTGATGCACCTCACTGATTTTCTTTGACAAGTGAACATTATTTGTAATTTATAATTTTGTTTGCTTTTACATTTTTTGCAAGTGCCATGGGTGTTGGGAATGTTTTTATCTTAGCAGATTTAATTATAGTGAAAAAACTTAAAAAACAATGAATAGTCCTGCAGCACCTTAGAGACTAACAGAAAATGTAGATTGTATCATGAGCTTTTGTGTGCACAATCCACTTCTTCAGAATATAGTGGTTTTCCTTTTCCGACCTCCCAAAGGTTTTCTGTAACTGATTGGCAGTACCTTTGCAGGAAGATTTTGTGTGCTTTGGTTTGTGCAGTTATGAATTAAAGAAACAGAGAGATGTATATGTGTTTTGGCAATGGGTTTACAGTGAGCCCTCGCTACTTCGCGGTTCGACCATCGCGGATTCACGACTTCGCGGACTTTTTCATTACATTATGTATATACGTGAATCCGCGATAGTCGAACCGCGAAGTAGCGAGGGCTCGCTGTATACATGTTAAATATACATGTCCCTACTTCGCGGATTTTCAACTATCGCGGTCGGGTTTGGAACCTATCTACCGCGATAAACGAGGGTTCACTGTATGTCTTTAGGATAGACAGACATTTTAATTATACTCTTAATCCCTGCCATTTTATTTAATCTCTTAAATGAACCATATAATTTATTGAGTTAGGAACTACAGTTTTAATCTTCTGTTGCATCCCGTAGAGCAACTTTTAGTTCTGGCAGCCCCAGCAAAACAAAACTTACTCGGAGCATGTGAGTGTTTATGGGAAGCCTGCATGAGCTAGAGCCTGAAGAATATAGTTCTTGGGGTACCTTCAGTGCATGGTTCTGAGCTTGAGGTACACAGAGGGTTGGGTGCACCACAGCCCTCACAGTGATACCTTGCAGGGAGGCCAGTTACAATAATAACCTCCAGAGCATTGATCTTCTCATAAGTGTAGATATGCCGTAAAAGTGAAAAGAAAGTTCTTTTAAAGGATCAAGAAATAATATCACCAACACTGCCCCATCTCTTATGACCTGCCTCACAGGGAATATTCAAGAGAGCTGTGCCATTCTAACAAACCTTAAATACATATTTCAACACCATTTACTATTATCCTAAGTTGAAGAGCTATTCTGTGCATTGTAAGGTATTTTTACTTTTTAAAATTGACACAGAAAGCTATTTAGAAACGACACATGATCCAACATCTAGCTTTTTAGAGAGGACAGATGAGAAGGTGTCTCACTATTCTTACATATGCTACTTTCTGGACTGCTATATCTGTTTCAGCAGTCTGATTTGTCTTGCATATCCCCAAGTTTCACTCCACTTTAAAAGCTACTTGCTTACAAAATCGGACATAAAAATACCAAAGTGTCATAGCACACTATTGCTGAAAAATTGCTCACTTTCTCATTTATATTCTCAATCATTTGGAATATAAATACTGTTCTAACATTTCAGTGTATAGTACTGAATATAAACAGCAGTATAAAGAACTCATTGTAGGAAATTTTAGTTTTTACTAAGTTCACTAGTGCTTTTTATGTAGCCTGTTGTAAAAGTAGGCAAATACAGGTTGGTTCTCCCTGGTCTGGCACCCTAATGAGGGAATTTCCTGGACCTGGGGAGGTCCCTTAAGGTTACCATATGCCCACTGCTGGGTTTTTCCCGGACATGTCTTCCTGGTCACTTATTAAATCTCCGTCCGGCTCGCTTTTTTAAATAGCTAAAAATGTCTGGGATTTTGCCCTGCAAAAGGGATCAGGGAGGGGGCGGAGCACGTGCCTGTCACTCAAGTTGAACATTTGGAGCCGCGTGCGTGGATGTTAACAGCCATTCTGCGCACATGCCACAGCATCTGGAAGGAAAGGCACGTGGCTGCGGTGGCAGCTCCGGTGAGACCCAGGGCAGGTCTGATGGAGGGAGGGGGTTGGCTCCTTCCACAGAGTCATTGCGTTACCCTCTGTCCCACTGGGTTATGTCCTCGGCTCTGTGGGAGGGGTGAGGCATTGGGTTAGAACAGGGAGCTCTAGGGGTACCTGGCTCTGTGGGAGGGGACGGACATTGGGTTAAAGCGGGAGAGCTGGGGGAGTGGCTGGGCAGGGGCACTGGGTTAGAGCAGGGAACTAAGTTGCTTCTTTCCTTTCTTGTAGGTGGGCAGTGGGTCTGTTGGTTAGATTTGGGGGTTCCAATGTCAGCTCTGTGAGGAGTGTGGGAGCTGGTGCTTGGTGAGGCAGGCAGAGGAAAGGAAGGGATTCTGGAAAGCAAGATTCCCGGGTTCCTTTTCTAGCCATGCCGCTTTTCCCCTAGGTGCCTTTTACTTCATGCCCCAGGACGGGCCCCAGCCAGCAGCCTCTGTGCGCGCTCCCCCTCCCCGACCCCACAGCAGCCCGGGCTGCCTGTTGCTTGGCAGCACCGCTGGAGCGGGCTGCTGTGTCTCTGGGCAGTGCAATGAGGAGCTCTGGCTCCAACTCTGGCTCCGTGCTTCTGGGGGCTCCAGCCTTGGTCCTGTGCTGCTGTGGGTTGCTGTGGGTCCTGGCCCTAGCTCCAGCCCTGTGGTGCTTTGGTCTGCTGGGGGTTCTGGCTCCATCCCTGTGCTACCATGGGTTGCTCAGGCTCCAGCTCTGGTCCAGATCCTACTTCCATGATCTCCAGCCCCCGGCCAGGACTGCCACTAGGACTCAGGACTCTCTGGTCCAGCAACATCCATGGTCCTACTGGGCCACGGATGTTGCTGGGCCAGAGAGTGCTGGTTTTGGGAGGTGTAACCTGCATCTAGTTAAGTTGATCTACCCTGTGGAAGATCCTGCTGTCCACCAAGGATATGTGTATCCTGGTTGAGAATCATTGATAAAGGAGCCCAAGTTTGAACTCATGGATATTGGGATATGATATTTGCAGGATATTCCTTCGCTAAGGAGTCACTGCCATCAGAGACCAGGCTGAGCCTTGATTCTTGCCGACTTGTCAAATTAGGAAAAATTAGGAAAAACTACCTTCCCAATGACATGACCTACTACTCAGAATTGTCGAGGTGGAGTTTAGGTTTAACTCATCTGACCTTAATAATGTACTGATTATTATTATTGTGATAGAATGAAATAATGTTTCTGCTACTGAGTTATCATCTAGAAACAGGAGACATTTTAAAATGGCTATGTCTAATTTTTTTGTCCTTATTTCTACCTTATTGCTTAAGAAAGTCCAGATAAACAAAGATTAATTTACAATTCTATTTGCCATGGTTTTTGATAAACATTTTTGGTTTGATACTT
Organism: Pelodiscus sinensis; assembly: GCF_052426305.1. Classification (NCBI taxonomy): domain Eukaryota; kingdom Metazoa; phylum Chordata; order Testudines; family Trionychidae; genus Pelodiscus; species Pelodiscus sinensis. Next base: position 66,231,867 of record NC_143054.1, read on the forward strand.
TGTTTCATAGTGATTAAAAACAAGACTAAATAACTTTGTATCAGAGATGATTTTGACAACAAAAACCCTTAAAAATGTAGCACTGTATCTTCTGTTACAGACGAGCTATATTTTTGCATACATAAAAAGAACACGATATTTTACTAGGAAAACAGGCATTCTCTTAGTGTTATGCTTTATTTTTACTTGCATTTACATAAAAACAAATTTGACGAAAACACATGCAATCACTAAACATTTTACCGTATTAGCAATACACTGACAATCACATGAACCCACATTTGGGCTCTGCTTTAGCTCTCTTTCATAGTACCTTATCTTGAAATAGGTGAGCTAATACCAAAAAATACATGCTTTTTTTTGTTATAGCCCTGTCTCCTATTAAGGCACATGTGGAACATAGGTACATGAAATCACAAATTAAAATGAATTTTCTTCCAGTTCTAGCTGTCTCCTATTAGCAGCTATAAGAATTTGATTCTATGTTGTCCCTGAAGAGTTGTGTGTGTATATATGTATTTAAACCTATTTTTTATTGTTTAGGTGACATCATAATAATTTCCTTATCTCATTGAGACTGTAAAACTTTATCACAGCACTGATGAGACAAAGAATTTGCTTATGTTGTTCATTGTAATGCTTGAGGATATGAATGAATATTTCAGGCTAGTTTTGTTTCTCTTACTTTGTAGCCAACAAAACCCTCTGGATGAACAAAGCCCTCTAGACTGCCTGTTATGTAGATTAATTTACAGCTTTCACTTTATATTAGTTGATCTATTATTATGCTTGACTGCTCATTCAAGACTCTTAGTTATCTTGCAAAGAGAAGTACAAAAATATAAAGCAAATATTCTAGCTAAATAGATGAGTTTTAGAGAAGTAGATATTTTTTTCTTTTTGATACATTGTATAACATGAAAGGATTAGTGTTAAAATGACAAAAGTTAAGATTTGAAGTTTGTCTTTAAGATATTCCATTGTGCCTTGTTATGCAGGGAGTCTGAGAGTAAGAGTCCATCACCTGGAACTAGGCTATAAAGCAGTGTTTTTTAAACTGTGTTCCATGGCACACTGGTTCACCGCGAGGCAGTCAGAGGTTTGCCACAGAGAACAACAGAATTCAAAATGACCACCCTTAAAGGGGCAGGCGACCCTTTTTTGTTTGTTTGTTTGTTTGTTTGTTTGTTTGTTTGTTTGTTTTTTGTTTTTTTGCTCAACCAAAAGTCCTTGGTGTTCCTCGGTCTTAAAAAGTTTAAGAAAAACTGCTATAAAGTACTAGGAAATTTTGTAGAGAACAATTCTGATCTAATAGTTCTCTTCCATCTCCTGTTTCTTTGATTCTTTTAAAATGAATGCTACTACTATACGCATATATTGTGGGTAGAATTTCAGACTTAACTCAATTTCTTGTCTCTATCTTTTAAAAATCCAGTAGTATAGTGGATGTTGAGTGTCTTACAGGTATAAACAGCATATGTCTTATCATTTCTAAAGGCTTAGTTATTCATATATTTTAAGACAATGTAGCACTTTAAAGACTAACAAGATGGTTTATTAGATGATGAGCTTTCGTGGGCCAGACCCACTTCCTCAGATCAAATAGTGGAAGAAAGTAGTCACAACCATATATACCAAAGGATACAATTTAAAAAAAATGAACAAATATGAAAAGGACAAATCACATTGCAGAACAGAAGGGGGATGCGGGGGGGGTGGGAAGGGGGAGGAAGGAAGGTAAGTGTCTGTGAATTGCTGATATTAAAGGTAGGGAGAGTGGGATGTTTGTGAGTTAATGGTATTACAGGTGATAATTGGGGAAACTGTCTTGATAATGGGTGAGAAAGTTCAAAGACTTGTTAAGTCCTTGTTGGTAAGTGTCGAATTTTAACATGAATGACAGTTCAGAGGATTCCCTTTCAAGTGCAGATGTAAAAGGTCTTTGTAGCAGAATGCAGGTGGCTAAGTCATTTAGAGAGTGTCCTTTCTGGTTAAAGTGGCAAGAAACTGTTTTCTCTTTGTGATCTTGTCTGATATCTGTTTTGTGGGCATTAATCCTTTGGCGAAGTGTCTGAGATGTTTGTCCAATGTACATAGCAGACGGACACTTTCGGCACATGATAGCAACCCTGGTACCTTCCCTTGCAACAAACCCCGTTGCCAGCTTTGTCCACATATTCATTCTGCTGATACCATTATTGGACCTAACCAAGTGAGTTATAAGATCAAGAACACATATTCCTGCGCATCCAGAAATATAATCTACGCTATCATGTGCCGAAAGTGTCTGTCTGCTATGTACATTGGACAAACATCTCAGACACTTCGCCAAAGGATTAATGCCCACAAAACAGATATCAGACAAGATCACAAAGAGAAAACAGTTTCTTGCCACTTTAACCAGAAAGGACACTCTCTAAATGACTTAGCCACCTGCATTCTGCTACAAAGACCTTTTACATCTGCACTTGAAAGGGAATCCTCTGAACTGTCATTCATGTTAAAATTCGACACTTACCAACAAGGACTTAACAAGTCTTTGAACTTTCTCACCCATTATCAAGACAGTTTCCCCAATTATCACCTGTAATACCATTAACTCACAAACATCCCACTCTCCCTACCTTTAATATCAGCAATTCACAGACACTTACCTTCCTTCCTCCCCCTTCCCACCCCCCCCGCATCCCCCTTCTGTTCTGCAATGTGATTTGTCCTTTTCATATTTGTTCATTTTTTTTAAATTGTATCCTTTGGTATATATGGTTGTGACTACTTTCTTCCACTATTTGATCTGAGGAAGTGGGTCTGGCCCACGAAAGCTCATCATCTAATAAACCATCTTGTTAGTCTTTAAAGTGCTACATTGTCCTGCATTTTGCTTCAACTACCCCAGACTAACACGGCTACATTTCTATCACTATATATTTTAAGAGTGACTTTTTGTGGGTGTATGTGTTTTCTTTATAATTTGTCCAACATTTTCATATAGTTCTCTGAGTCTTTACTGAAAATCACATAGAGTGTGTGCAGTTATCTCTCATGCTAAGATTCTGAAATTTTAGGAGATGTCCATTTTTAAATTCTTGTCAGGTATCAAGTCTGAATCTCCATATCACACCCACAAAACCCCA